>NC_141700.1:472470758-473670758 GCF_964263255.1 Lissotriton vulgaris | reverse complement strand
CCAGAGATTCAAAGAGGCAGGGCACCAGAGATTCCAAGAGGCGGGGAACCAGAGAGTCCAAGAGGCGGGGCACCAGATATTCCAAGAGGCAGGGCACCAGAGATTCCAAGAGGCGGGGCATTATTGATTCAAAGAGGCGGGCACCAGAGATTCCAGGATGCAGGACACCAGAGATTCAAAGAGGCAGGGCACCAGAGATTCAAAGAGGCAGAGCACCAGAGAGTCCAAGTGGCGGGGCACCAGGGAGTCCAAGAGGCGGGGCACCAGAGATTCCAAGAGGCGGGGCACCAGAGATTCCAAGAGGCGGGGCACTATTGATTCAAATAGGAAGGGCACTGGAGATTCCAAGAGGCAGTTCCCCGGAGATTACAAGAGGCAGGGCACCAAAGATTCCAAGAGGCATGGCACCAGAGATTCCAAGAGGCTGGGAACAAGAGATTCCAAGAGGCAGGACACTATTGATTCAAAGAGGAGGGGCACCAGAGATTCCAAGAGGCAGGCACAAGATATTCCAAAAGTCAGGGCACCAGAGATTCAAATAGGCAGGACTGCAGAGATTGCAGGATGCAGGGCACCAGAGATTCAAAGAGGCAGCGCACCAGAGATTCCA
This sequence comes from Lissotriton vulgaris, assembly GCF_964263255.1. Taxonomy (NCBI): domain Eukaryota; kingdom Metazoa; phylum Chordata; class Amphibia; order Caudata; family Salamandridae; genus Lissotriton; species Lissotriton vulgaris. The sequence goes on along the minus strand of NC_141700.1, from coordinate 473,670,148 downwards.
AGAGGCGGGGCACCAGAGAGTCCAAGAGGCGGGGCATCAGAGAGTCCAAGAGGCGGGGCACCAGAGATTGCAAGAGGCGGGGCACAAGAGATTCCAAGAGGCGGGGCACTATTGATTCAAAGAGGCAGGGCATCTGAGATTCCAAGAGGCAGTTCCCCGGAGATTCCAAGAGGCAGGGCACCAGAGATTCCAAGAGGCATGGCACCAGAGATTCCAAGAGGCGGGGAACCAGAGATTCCAAGAGGCAGGGCACCAGATATTCCAAGAGGCAGGGCACCAGAGATTTCAAGAGGGCAGGGAACCAGAGATTCCAAGGGGCAGGGCACCAGAGCTTCAAAGAGGTGGGGCACCAGAGATTCCAGGATGCAGGACTCCAGAGATTCCAAGTGGCAGTGCACTGTACATTCCAAGAGGCAGGCACCAGAGATTCCAAGAGGCAGGGCACCAGAGATTCCAAGAGGCAGGGCACCAGAGATTCCAAGAGGCAGGGCACCAGAGATTCAAAGAGGTGTGGCACCAGAGATTCCAGGATACAGGACTCCAGAGATTCGAAATGGCAGGGCACTGTACATTCCAAAAGGCGGGCACCAGAGATTCCAAGAGGCGGGAAACAAGAGGGTCCAAGAGGCGAGGCACCAGATATTCCAAGAGGCAGGGCACCAGAGTTTCCAAGAGGTGGGGCACTATTGATTCAAAGAGGCCGGGCACCAGAGATTTCAAGAGGCGGGCACAAGATATTCCAAGAAACAGGGAACCAGAGATTCAAATAAGCAGGACTGCAGAGATTGCAGGATGCAGGGCACCAGAGATGAAAAGAGGCAGCGCACCAGAGATTCCAAGCGGCGGGGCACCAGAGATTCCAAGAGTCAGGGCACAAGAGATTCCAAGAGGCAGGGCACTATTGATTCAAAGAGGCAGGGCACCTGAGATTCCAAGAGGCTGTTCCCCGGAGATTCCAAGAGGCAGGGCACCAGAGATTCCAAGAGGCATGGCACCAGAGATTCCAAGAGGCGGGGAACCAGAGATTCCAAGAGGCAGGGCACCAGATATTCCAAGAGGCAGGGCACCAGAGATTGCAAGAGGCAGGGCACCAGAGATTCCAAGAGGTGGGGCACCAGAGATTCCAAGAGGCATGGCACCAGAGATTCCAAGAGGCAGGGCACCAGAGATTCCAAGAGGCAGGGCACCAGATATTCCAAGAGGCAGGGCAGCAGATATTCCAAGAGGCAGGGCACCAGATATTCCCAGAGACAGGGCACCAGAGATTCCAAGAGGCAGGGCACCAGATTTTAAAGAGGCAGGGCACCAGTAATTCCAGGATGCAATACCCTAGAGATTCCAAGTGGCAGGGCACTGTACATTCCAAGAGGCGGGCACCAGAGATTCCAAGAGGCAGGGCACCAGAGATTTCAAGAGGCACAGCACCAGAGATTCCACGAGGCAGGGCACCAGAGATTCAAAAAGGCAGGAATTCAGAGATTCCAAGATGCAGGACCTCAGAGATTCCAAGAGGCGGGACACCAGAGATTCCAAGAGGCAGGGCACCAGAGATTCCAAGAGGTGGGGCACCAGAGATTCCAAGAGGCAGGACCCCAGAGATTCCAAGAGGTGGGGCACCAGAGATTCCAAGAGGCAGGGCACCAGAGATTCCAAGAGACAGGGCACCAGAGATTCCAAGAGGCAGGGCACCAGAGACTCCAAGAGACAGGGCACTAGAGATTCAAAGAGGCATGGCACTAGAGATTCCAAGAGGCAGGGCACCGGAGATTCCAAGAGGCAGGACCACAGAGATTCCAAGAGGCAGGGCACCAGAGATTTCATGAGGCAGGGCACCAGGGATTCCAAGAGGCAGGGCAGCAGAGATTCCAAGAGGTGGGGCACCAGAGATTCCGGGGTGCAGGACCCCAGAGATTCCAAGAGGCAGGGCACCAGAGATTCCAAGAGGCAGGACCTCAGAGATTCCAAGAGGCAGGGCACCAGAGATTTCATGAGGCAGGGCACCAGAGATTCCAAGAGGCAGGGTACCAGATATTCCATGAGGCAGGGCACCAGAGATTCCAGGATGCAGGACCCCAGAGATTCAAAGAAGCTGGCTACCAGGGATTTCAAGGGGCGGGGCACAAGATATTCCAAGAGGCAGGGCACCAAAGATTCAAAGAGGCAGGACTTTAAGGATTCCAGGATGCAGGACCCCAGAGATTCAAAGAGGCAGGGCAGCAGAGATTCCAAGAGGCGGGGCACCAGAGATTCATACAGGCAGGACTGCAGAGATTCCAGGATGCAGGGCACCAGAGATTCAAAGAGGCAGGGCACCAGAGATTCAAACAGGCAGGACTGCAGAGATTCCAGGATGCAGGGCACCAGAGATTCAAAGAGGCAGGGCACCAGAGATTCCAAGAGGCGGGGAACCAGAGAGTCCAAGAGGCGGGGCACCAGATTTTCCAAGAGGCAGGGCACCAGAGATTCCAAGAGGAGGGGCATTATTGATTCAAAGAGGCGGGCACCAGAGATTCCAGGATGCAGGACACCAGAGATTCAAAGAGGCAGGGCACCAGAGATTCAAAGAGGCGAGCACCAGAGAGTCCAAGTGGCGGGGCACCAGGGAGTCCAAGAGGCGGGGCACCAGAGATTCCAAGAGGCGGGGCACCAGAGATTCCAAGAGGCGGGGCACTATTGATTCAAATAGGAAGGGCACTGGAGATTCCAAGAGGCAGTTCCCCGGAGATTCCAAGAGGCAGGGCACCAAAGATTCCAAGAGGCATGGCACCAGAGATTCCAAGAGGCTGGGAACAAGAGATTCCAAGAGGCAGGACACTATTGATTCAAAGAGGCGGGGCACCAGAGATTCCAAGAGGCAGGCACAAGATATTCCAAAAGTCAGGGCACCAGAGATTCAAATAGGCAGGACTGCAGAGATTGCAGGATGCAGGGCACCAGAGATTCAAAGAGGCAGCGCACCAGAGATTCCAAGAGGCGGGGCACCAGAGAGTCCAAGAGGCGGGGCATCAGAGAGTCCAAGAGGCGGGGCACCAAAGATTGCAAGAGGCGGGGCACAAGAGATTCCAAGAGGCGGGGCACTATTGATTCAAAGAGGTAGGGCATCTGAGATTCCAAGAGGCAGTTCCCCGGAGATTCCAAGAGGCAGGGCACCAGAGATTCCAAGAGGCATGGCACCAGAGATTCCAAGAGGCGGGGAACCAGAGATTCCAAGAGGCAGGGCACCAGATATTCCAAGAGGCAGGGCACCAGAGATTTCAAGAGGGCAGGGAACCAGAGATTCCAAGGGGCAGGGCACCAGAGCTTCCAAGAGGCGGGGAACCAGAGATTCCAAGAGGCAGTTCCCCGGAGATTCCAAGAGGCAGGGCACCAGAGATTCCAAGAGGCATGGCACCAGAGATTCCAAGAGGCGGGGAACCAGAGATTCCAAGAGGCAGGGCACCAGATATTCCAAGAGGCAGGGCACCAGAGATTTCAAGAGGGCAGGGAACCAGAGATTCCAAGGGGCAGGGCACCAGAGCTTCAAAGAGGTGGGGCACCAGAGATTCCAGGATGCAGGACTCCAGAGATTCCAAGTGGCAGTGCACTGTACATTCCAAGAGGCAGGCACCAGAGATTCCAAGAGGCAGGGCACCAGAGATTCCAAGAGGCAGGGCACCAGAGATTCCAAGAGGCAGGGCACCAGAGATTCAAAGAGGTGTGGCACCAGAGATTCCAGGATACAGGACTCCAGAGATTCGAAATGACAGGGCACTGTACATTCCAAAAGGCGGGCACCAGAGATTCCAAGAGGCGGGAAACAAGGGGGTCCAAGAGGCGAGGCACCAGATATTCCAAGAGGCAGGGCACCAGAGTTTCCAAGAGGTGGGGCACTATTGATTCAAAGAGGCCGGGCACCAGAGATTCCAGGAGGCGGGCACAAGATATTCCAAGAAACAGGGAACCAGAGATTCAAATAAGCAGGACTGCAGAGATTGCAGGATGCAGGGCACCAGAGATGAAAAGAGGCAGCGCACCAGAGATTCCAAGCGGCGGGGCACCAGAGATTCCAAGAGTCAGGGCACAAGAGATTCCAAGAGGCAGGGCACTATTGATTCAAAGAGGCAGGGCACCTGAGATTCCAAGAGGCTGTTCCCCGGAGATTCCAAGAGGCAGGGCACCAGAGATTCCAAGAGGCATGGCACCAGAGATTCCAAGAGGCGGGGAACCAGAGATTCCAAGAGGCAGGGCACCAGATATTCCAAGAGGCAGGGCACCAGAGATTGCAAGAGGCAGGGCACCAGAGATTCCAAGAGGTGGGGCACCAGAGATTCCAAGAGGCATGGCACCAGAGATTCCAAGAGGCAGGGCACCAGAGATTCCAAGAGGCAGGGCACCAGATATTCCAAGAGGCAGGGCAGCAGATATTCCAAGAGGCAGGGCACCAGATATTCCCAGAGACAGGGCACCAGAGATTCCAAGAGGCAGGGCACCAGATTTTAAAGAGGCAGGGAACAGTAATTCCAGGATGCAATACCCTAGAGATTCCAAGTGGCAGGGCACTGTACATTCCAAGAGGCGGGCACCAGAGATTCCAAGAGGCAGGGCACCAGAGATTTCAAGAGGCACAGCACCAGAGATTCCACGAGGCAGGGCACCAGAGATTCAAAAAGGCAGGAATTCAGAGATTCCAAGATGCAGGACCTCAGAGATTCCAAGAGGCGGGACACCAGAGATTCCAAGAGGCAGGGCACCAGAGATTCCAAGAGGTGGGGCACCAGAGATTCCAAGAGGCAGGACCCCAGAGATTCCAAGAGGTGGGGCACCAGAGATTCCAAGAGGCATGGCACCAGAGATTCCAAGAGGCAGGGCACCAGAGATTCCAAGAGACAGGGCACCAGAGATTCCAAGAGGCAGGGCACCAGAGACTCCAAGAGACAGGGCACTAGAGATTCAAAGAGGCATGGCACTAGAGATTCCAAGAGGCAGGGCACCGGAGATTCCAAGAGGCAGGACCACAGAGATTCCAAGAGGCAGGGCACCAGAGATTTCATGAGGCAGGGCACCAGGGATTCCAAGAGGCAGGGCAGCAGAGATTCCAAGAGGTGGGGCACCAGAGATTCCGGGGTGCAGGACCCCAGAGATTCCAAGAGGCAGGGCACCAGAGATTCCAAGAGGCAGGACCTCAGAGATTCCAAGAGGCAGGGCACCAGAGATTTCATGAGGCAGGGCACCAGAGATTCCAAGAGGCAGGGTACCAGATATTCCATGAGGCAGGGCACCAGAGATTCCAGGATGCAGGACCCCAGAGATTCAAAGAAGCTGGCTACCAGGGATTTCAAGGGGCGGGGCACAAGATATTCCAAGAGGCAGGGCACCAAAGATTCAAAGAGGCAGGACTTTAAGGATTCCAGGATGCAGGACCCCAGAGATTCAAAGAGGCAGGGCAGCAGAGATTCCAAGAGGCGGGGCACCAGAGATTCATACAGGCAGGACTGCAGAGATTCCAGGATGCAGGGCACCAGAGATTCAAAGAGGCAGGGCACCAGAGATTCAAACAGGCAGGACTGCAGAGATTCCAGGATGCAGGGCACCAGAGATTCAAAGAGGCAGGGCACCAGAGATTCCAAGAGGCGGGGAACCAGAGAGTCCAAGAGGCGGGGCACCAGATTTTCCAAGAGGCAGGGCACCAGAGATTCCAAGAGGCGGGGCATTATTGATTCAAAGAGGCGGGCACCAGAGATTCCAGGATGCAGGACACCAGAGATTCAAAGAGGCAGGGCACCAGAGATTCAAAGAGGCAGAGCACCAGAGAGTCCAAGTGGCGGGGCACCAGGGAGTCCAAGAGGCGGGGCACCAGAGATTCCAAGAGGCGGGGCACCAGAGATTCCAAGAGGCGGGGCACTATTGATTCAAATAGGAAGGGCACTGGAGATTCCAAGAGGCAGTTCCCCGGAGATTCCAAGACGCAGGGCACCAAAGATTCCAAGAGGCATGGCACCAGAGATTCCAAGAGGCTGGGAACAAGAGATTCCAAGAGGCAGGACACTATTGATTCAAAGAGGCGGGGCACCAGAGATTCCAAGAGGCAGGCACAAGATATTCCAAAAGTCAGGGCACCAGAGATTCAAATAGGCAGGACTGCAGAGATTGCAGGATGCAGGGCACCAGAGATTCAAAGAGGCAGCGCACCAGAGATTCCAAGAGGCGGGGCACCAGAGAGTCCAAGAGGCGGGGCATCAGAGAGTCCAAAAGGCGGGGCACCAGAGATTGCAAGAGGCGGGGCACAAGAGATTCCAAGAGGCGGGGCACTATTGATTCAAAGAGGCAGGGCATCTGAGATTCCAAGAGGCAGTTCCCCGGAGATTCCAAGAGGCAGGGCACCAGAGATTCCAAGAGGCATGGCACCAGAGATTCCAAGAGGCGGGGAACCAGAGATTCCAAGAGGCAGGGCACCAGATATTCCAAGAGGCAGGGCACCAGAGATTTCAAGAGGGCAGGGAACCAGAGATTCCAAGGGGCAGGGCACCAGAGCTTCAAAGAGGTGGGGCACCAGAGATTCCAGGATGCAGGACTCCAGAGATTCCAAGTGGCAGGGCACTGTACATTCCAAAAGGCAGGCACCAGAGATTCCAAGAGGCAGGGCACCAGAGATTCCAAGAGGCAGGGCACCAGAGATTCCAAGAGGCAGGGCACCAGAGATTCAAAGAGGTGTGGCACCAGAGATTCCAGGATACAGGACTCCAGAGATTCGAAATGGCAGGGCACTGTACATTCCAAAAGGCGGGCACCAGAGATTCCAAGAGGCGGGAAACAAGAGGGTCCAAGAGGCGAGGCACCAGATATTCCAAGAGGCAGGGCACCAGAGTTTCCAAGAGGTGGGGCACTATTGATTCAAAGAGGCCGGGCACCAGAGATTCCAAGAGGCGGGCACAAGATATTCCAAGAAACAGGGAACCAGAGATTCAAATAAGCAGGACTGCAGAGATTGCAGGATGCAGGGCACCAGAGATGAAAAGAGGCAGCGCACCAGAGATTCCAAGCGGCGGGGCACCAGAGATTCCAAGAGTCAGGGCACAAGAGATTCCAAGAGGCAGGGCACTATTGATTCAAAGAGGCAGGGCACCTGAGATTCCAAGAGGCTGTTCCCCGGAGATTCCAAGAGGCAGGGCACCAGAGATTCCAAGAGGCATGGCACCAGAGATTCCAAGAGGCGGGGAACCAGAGATTCCAAGAGGCAGGGCACCAGATATTCCAAGAGGCAGGGCACCAGAGATTGCAAGAGGCAGGGCACCAGAGATTCCAAGAGGTGGGGCACCAGAGATTCCAAGAGGCATGGCACCAGAGATTCCAAGAGGCAGGGCACCAGAGATTCCAAGAGGCAGGGCACCAGATATTCCAAGAGGCAGGGCAGCAGATATTCCAAGAGGCAGGGCACCAGATATTCCCAGAGACAGGGCACCAGAGATTCCAAGAGGCAGGGCACCAGATTTTAAAGAGGCAGGGCACCAGTAATTCCAGGATGCAATACCCTAGAGATTCCAAGTGGCAGGGCACTGTACATTCCAAGAGGCGGGCACCAGAGATTCCAAGAGGCAGGGCACCAGAGATTCCAAGAGGCAGGCCACCAGAGATTTCAAGAGGCAGGGCACCAGAGATTCAAAGAGGCAGGAATTCAGAGATTCCAGGATGCAGGACCTCAGAGATTCCAAGAGGCGGGGCACCAGAGATTCCAAGAGGCAGGGCACCAGAGATTCCAAGAGGCAGGAGCCCGGAGATTCCAAGAGGTGGGGCACCAGAGATTCCAAGAGGCATGGCACCAGAGATTCCAAGAGGCAGGGCACCAGAGATTCCAAGAGACAGGGCACCAGAGATTCCAATAGGAAGGGCACCAGAGATTCCAAGAGGCAGGACCTCGGAGATTTCAAGAGGTGGGGAACCAGAGATTCCAAGAGGCATGGCACCAGAGATTCCAAGAGGCAGGGCACCGAAGATTCCAAGAGGCAGGACCCCAGAGATTCCAAGAGGCAGGGCACCAGAGATTTCACGAGGCAGGGCACCAGAGATTCCAAGAGGCAGGGCAGCAGAGATTCCAAGAGGCCGGGCACCAGAGAATCCAGGGTGCAGGACCCCAGAGATTCCAAGAGGCAGGGCACCGGAGATTCCAAGAGGCAGGACCCCAGAGATTCCAAGAGGCAGGGCACCAGAGATTTCATGTGGCAGGGCACCAGAGATTCCAAGAGGTAGGGCAGCAGAGATTCCAAGAGGCGGGGCACCAGAGATTCCAGGGTGCAGGAGATTCCAGGATGCAGGACCCCAGAGATTCATAAAGGCAGGGCACCAGAGATTCAAAGGGGCAGGACCGCAGAGATTCCAGGATGCAGGGCACCAGAGATTCAAAAATGCAGGGCACCATAGATTCTAAGAGGCGGGGAACCAGAGAGTCCAAGAGGCGAGGCTCCAGATATTCCAAAAGGCAGGGCACCAGAGATTCCAAGAGGCGGGTCACTATTGATTCAAAGAGGCAGCGCACCAGAGATTCCAAAAGGCGGGGCACCAGAGAGTCCAAGAGGCAGGGCATCAGAGAGTCCAAGAGGCGGGGCACCAGAGATTGCAAGAGGCGGGGCACAAGAGATTCCAAGAGGCGGGGCACTATTGATTCAAAGAGGCAGGGCATCTGAGATTCCAAGAGGCAGTTCCCCGGAGATTCCAAGAGGCAGGGCACCAGAGATTCCAAGAGGCATGGCACCAGAGATTCCAAGAGGCGGGGAACCAGAGATTCCAAGAGGCAGGGCACCAGATATTCCAAGAGGCAGGGCACCAGAGATTTCAAGAGGGCAGGGAACCAGAGATTCCAAGGGGCAGGGCACCAGAGCTTCAAAGAGGTGGGGCACCAGAGATTCCAGGATGCAGGACTCCAGAGATTCCAAGTGGCAGGGCACTGTACATTCCAAGAGGCAGGCACCAGAGATTCCAAGAGGCAGGGCACCAGAGATTCCAAGAGGCAGGGCACCAGAGATTCCAAGAGGCAGGGCACCAGAGATTCAAAGAGGTGTGGCACCAGAGATTCCAGGATACAGGACTCCAGAGATTCGAAGTGGCAGGGCACTGTACATTCCGAAAGGCGGCACCAGAGATTCCAAGAGGCGGGAAACAAGAGGGTCCAAGAGGCGAGGCACCAGATATTCCAAGAGGCAGGGCACCAGAGTTTCCAAGAGGTGGGGCACTATTGATTCAAAGAGGCCGGGCACCAGAGATTCCAAGAGGCGGGCACAAGATATTCCAAGAAACAGGGAACCAGAGATTCAAATAAGCAGGACTGCAGAGATTGCAGGATGCAGGGCACCAGAGATGAAAAGAGGCAGCGCACCAGAGATTCCAAGCGGCGGGGCACCAGAGATTCCAAGAGGCAGGGCACAAGAGATTCCAAGAGGCAGGGCACTATTGATTCAAAGAGGCAGGGCACCTGAGATTCCAAGAGGCAGTTCCCCGGAGATTCCAAGAGGCAGGGCACCAGAGATTCCAAGAGGCATGGCACCAGAGATTCCAAGAGGCGGGGAACCAGAGATTCCAAGAGGCAGGGCACCAGATATTCCAAGAGGCAGGGCACCAGAGATTGCAAGAGGCAGGGCACCAGAGAATCCAAGAGGTGGGGCACCAGAGATTCCAAGAGGCATGGCACCAGAGATTCCAAGAGGCAGGGCACCAGAGATTCCAAGAGGCAGGGCACCAGGTATTCCAAGAGGCAGGGCAGCAGATATTCCAAGAGGCAGGGCACCAGATATTCCCAGAGACAGGGCACCAGAAATTCCAAGAGGCAGGGCACCAGATTTTAAAGAGGCGGGGCACCATTAATTCCAGGATGCAATACCCTAGAGATTCCAAGTGGCAGGGCACTGTACATTCCAAGAGGCGGGCACCAGAGATTCCAAGAGGCAGGGCACCAGAGATTCCAAGAGGCAGGGCACCAGAGATTCAAAGAGGCAGGAATTCAGAGATTCCAGGATGCAGGACCTCAGAGATTCCAAGAGGCGGGGCACCAGAGATTCCAAGAGGCAGGGCACCAGAGATTCCAAGAGGCAGGAGCCCGGAGATTCCAAGAGGTGGGGCACCAGAGATTCCAAGAGGCATGGCACCAGAGATTCCAAGAGGCAGGGCACCAGAGATTCCAAGAGACAGGGCGCCAGAGATTCCAAGAGGAAGGGCACCAGAGATTCCAAGAGGCAGGACCTCGGAGATTTCAAGAGGTGGGGAACCAGAGATTCCAAGAGGCATGGCACCAGAGATTCCAAGAGGCAGGGCACCGAAGATTCCAAGAGGCAGGACCCCAGAGATTCCAAGAGGCAGGGCCCCAGAGATTTCACGAGGCAGGGCACCAGAGATTCCAAGAGGCAGGGCAGCAGAGATTCCAAGAGGCCGGGCACCAGAGAATCCAGGGTGCAGGACCCCAGAGATTACAAGAGGCAGGGCACCGGAGATTCCAAGAGGCAGGACCCCAGAGATTCCAAGAGGCAGGGCACCAGAGATTTCATGTGGCAGGGCACCAGAGATTCCAAGAGGTAGGGCAGCAGAGATTCCAAGAGGCGGGGCACCAGAGATTCCAGGGTGCAGGACCCCAGAGATTCCAAGAGACAGGGCACCAGAGATTCAAAGTGGCAGAACTTCAGAGATTCCAGGATGCAGGACCCCAGAGATTCATAAAGGCAGGGCACCAGAGATTCAAAGGGGCAGGACCGCAGAGATTCCAGGATGCAGGGCACCAGAGATTCAAAAATGCAGGGCACCATAGATTCTAAGAGGCGGGGAACCAGAGAGTCCAAGAGGCGAGGCTCCAGATATTCCAAAAGGCAGGGCACCAGAGATTCCAAGAGGCGGGTCACTATTGATTCAAAGAGGCGGGGCACCAGAGATTCCAAGAGGCAGGCACAAGATATTCCAAGAGTCAGGGCGCCAGAGATTCAAATAGGCAGGACTGCAGAGATTGCAGGATTCAGGGCACCAGAGATTTAAAGAGGAGCGCACCAGAGATTCTAAGAGGCGGGGCACCAGAGAGTCCAAGAGGCGGGGCACCAGAGAGTCCAAGAGGCGGGGCACCAGAGATTCCAAGAGGCGGGGCACAAGAGATTCCAAGAAGCGGGGCACTATTGATTCAAAGAGGCAGGGCATCTGAGATTCCAAGAGGCAGTTCCCCGAAGATTCCAAGAGGCAGGGCACCAGAGATTCCAAGAGGCATGGCACCAGAGATTCCAAGAGGCGGGGAACCAGAGATTCCAAGAGGCAGGGCACCAGATATTCCAAGAGGCAGGGCACCAGAGATTGCAAGAGGGCAGGGCACCAGAGATTCCAAGGGGCAGGGCACCAGAGATTCAAAGAGGTGGGGCACCAGAGATTCCAGGATGCAGGACTCCAGAGATTTCAAGTGGCAGGGCACTGTACATTCCAAGAGGGGGGCACCGGAGATTCCAAGAGGCAGGGCACCAGAGATTCCAAGAGGCAGGGCATCAGAGATTCCAAGAGGCAGGACACTATTGATTCAAAGAGGCAGGGTACCAGAGATTCCAAGAGGCAGGGCACCAGAGATTCAAAGAGGCAGGGCACCAGAGATTCTAGTGTGCAGGGCACTGTGAATTCCAAACGGGGGCCACCAGATATTCCAAGAGGTGGGGCACCTGATATTCCAAGAGGTGGGGCACCAGAGATTCCAAGAGGCGGGGCACCAGAGATTCCAAGTGGTGGGGCACCAGAGATTGAAAGAGGCAGGGCACCAGAGATTCCATGAGGAGTGCACCAGAGAGTCCAAGAGATGGGGAACCAGAGATTCCAAGAGGCATGGCACCAGAGATTCCAAGAGGCAGGGCACCAGATATTCCAAGAGGCAGGGCACCAGATATTCCAAGAGGCAGGGCATCAGAGATTCCAAGAGGCAGGGCACCAGAAATTCCAGGATGCAGGACCCCAGAGATTCCAAGTGGCAGGGCACTGTACATTCCAAGAGGTAGGCACCAGAGATTCCAAGAGGCAGGGCACCAGAGAGTCCAAGAGGCGGGGCACCAGAGAGTCCAAGAGGCGGGGCACCAGAGATTCCAAGAGGTGGGGCACAAGAGATTCCAAGAGGAGGGGCACTATTGATTCAAAGAGGCAGGGCATCTGAGATTCCAAGAGGCAGTTCCCCGAAGATTCCAAGAGGCAGGGCACCAGAGATTACAAGAGGCATGGCACCAGAGATTCCAAGAGGCGGGGAACCAGAGATTCCAAGAGGCAGGGCACCAGATATTCCAAGAGGCAGGGCACCAGAGATTGCAAGAGGGCAGGGCACCAGAGATTCCAAGGGGCAGGGCACCATAGATTCAAAGAGGTGGGGCACCAGAGATTCCAGGATGCAGGACTCCAGAGATTTCAAGTGGCAGGGCACTGTACATTCCAAGAGGGGGGCACCAGAGATTCCAAGAGGCAGGGCACCAGAGATTCCAAGAGGCAGGGCACCAGAGATTCCAAGAGGCAGGGCATCGGAGATTCCAAGAGGCAGGACACTATTGATTCAAAGAGGCAGGGCACCAGAGAATCCAAGAGGCAGGGCACCAGAGATTCAAAGAGGCAGGGCACCAGAGATTCTAGTGTGCAGGGCACTCTGAATTCCAAACGGGGGCCACCAGATATTCCAAGAGGTGGGGCACCTGATATTCCAAGAGGTGGGGCACCAGAGATTCCAAGAGGCGGGGCACCAGAGATTCCAAGTGGTGGGGCACCAGAGATTGAAAGAGGCAGGGCACCAGAGAGTCCAAGAGATGGGGAACCAGAGAGTCCAAGAGATGGGGAACCAGAGATTCCAAGAGGCATGGCACCAGAGATTCCAAGAGGCAGGGCACCAGATATTCTAAGAGGCAGGGCACCAGATATTCCAAGAGGCAGGGCATCAGAGATTCCAAGAGGCAGGGCACCAGAAATTCCAGGATGCAGGACCCCAGAGATTCCAAGTGGCAGGGCACTGTACATTCCAAGAGGTAGGCACCAGAGATTCCAAGAGGCAGGGCACCAGAGATTACAAGAGGCATGGCACCAGAGATTCCAAGAGATGGGGAACCAGAGATTCCAAGAGGCATGGCACCAGAGATTCCGAGAGGCAGGGCACCAGATATTCCAAGAGACAGGGCAACAGATATTCCAAGAGGTAGGGCACCAGAGATTCCAAGAGGCAGTGCACCAGAAATTCCAGGATGCAGGACCCCAGAGATTCCAAGTGGCAGGGCACTGTACATTCCAAGAGGCGGGCACCAGAGATTCCAAGAGGCAGGGCACCAGAGATTCCAAGAGGCAGGGCACCAGAGATTCCAAGAGGCAGAACACTATGGATTCAAAGAGGCAGGGTACCAGAGATTACAAGAGGCAGGGCACCATAGATTCTAGTGTGCAGGGCACTGTACATTCCAAGAGGTGGACACCAGTGATTCCAAGAGGCAGGGCAGCAGAGATTCCAAGAGGCCGGGCACCAGAGAATCCAGGGTGCAGGACCCCAGAGATTACAAGAGGCAGGGCACAGGAGATTCCAAGAGGCAGGACCCCAGAGATTCCAAGAGGCAGGGCACCAGAGATTTCATGTGGCAGGGCACCAGAGATTCCAAGAGGTAGGGCAGCAGAGATTCCAAGAGGCGGGGCACCAGAGATTCCAGGGTGCAGGACCCCAGAGATTCCAAGAGACAGGGCACCAGAGATTCAAAGTGGCAGAACTTCAGAGATTCCAGGATGCAGGACCCCAGAGATTCATAAAGGCAGGGCACCAGAGATTCAAAGGGGCAGGACCGCAGAGATTCCAGGATGCAGGGCACCAGAGATTCAAAAATGCAGGGCACCATAGATTCTAAGAGGCGGGGAACCAGAGAGTCCAAGAGGCGAGGCTCCAGATATTCCAAAAGGCAGGGCACCAGAGATTCCAAGAGGCGGGTCACTATTGATTCAAAGAGGCGGGGCACCAGAGATTCCAAGAGGCAGGCACAAGACATTCCAAGAGTCAGGGCGCCAGAGATTCAAATAGGCAGGACTGCAGAGATTGCAGGATTCAGGGCACCAGAGATTTAAAGAGGAGCGCACCAGAGATTCTAAGAGGCGGGGCACCAGAGAGTCCAAGAGGCGGGGCACCAGAGAGTCCAAGAGGCGGGGCACCAGAGATTCCAAGAGGCGGGGCACAAGAGATTCCAAGAAGCGGGGCACTATTGATTCAAAGAGGCAGGGCATCTGAGATTCCAAGAGGCAGTTCCCCGAAGATTCCAAGAGGCAGGGCACCAAAGATTCCAAGAGGCATGGCACCAGAGATTCCAAGAGGCGGGGAACCAGAGATTCCAAGAGGCAGGGCACCAGATATTCCAAGAGGCAGGGCACCAGAGATTGCAAGAGGGCAGGGCACCAGAGATTCCAAGGGGCAGGGCACCAGAGATTCAAAGAGGTGGGGCACCAGAGATTCCAGGATGCAGGACTCCAGAGATTTCAAGTGGCAGGGCACTGTACATTCCAAGAGGGGGGCACCGGAGATTCCAAGAGGCAGGGCACCAGAGATTCCAAGAGGCAGGGCATCAGAGATTCCAAGAGGCAGGACACTATTGATTCAAAGAGGCAGGGTACCAGAGATTCCAAGAGGCAGGGCACCAGAGATTCAAAGAGGCAGGGCACCAGAGATTCTAGTGTGCAGGGCACTGTGAATTCCAAACGGGGGCCACCAGATATTCCAAGAGGTGGGGCACCTGATATTCCAAGAGGTGGGGCACCAGAGATTCCAAGAGGCGAGGCACCAGAGATTCCAAGTGGTGGGGCACCAGAGATTGAAAGAGGCAGGGCACCAGAGATTCCATGAGGAGTGCACCAGAGAGTCCAAGAGATGGGGAACCAGAGATTCCAAGAGGCATGGCACCAGAGATTCCAAGAGGCAGGGCACCAGATATTCCAAGAGGCAGGGCACCAGATATTCCAAGAGGCAGGGCATCAGAGATTCCAAGAGGCAGGGCACCAGAAATTCCAGGATGCAGGACCCCAGAGATTCCAAGTGGCAGGGCACTGTACATTCCAAGAGGTAGGCACCAGAGATTCCAAGAGGCAGGGCACCAGAGAGTCCAAGAGGCGGGGCACCAGAGAGTCCAAGAGGCGGGGCACCAGAGATTCCAAGAGGCGGGGCACAAGAGATTCCAAGAGGAGGGGCACTATTGATTCAAAGAGGCAGGGCATCTGAGATTCCAAGAGGCAGTTCCCCGAAGATTCCAAGAGGCAGGGCACCAGAGATTCCAAGAGGCATGGCACCAGAGATTCCAAGAGGCGGGGAACCAGAGATTCCAAGAGGCAGGGCACCAGATATTCCAAGAGGCAGGGCACCAGAGATTGCAAGAGGGCAGGGCACCAGAGATTCCAAGGGGCAGGGCACCATAGATTCAAAGAGGTGGGGCACCAGAGATTCCAGGATGCAGGACTCCAGAGATTTCAAGTGGCAGGGCACTGTACATTCCAAGAGGGGGGCACCAGAGATTCCAAGAGGCAGGGCACCAGAGATTCCAAGAGGCAGGGCACCAGAGATTCCAAGAGGCAGGGCATCCGAGATTCCAAGAGGCAGGACACTATTGATTCAAAGAGGCAGGGCACCAGAGATTCCAAGAGGCAGGGCACCAGAGATTCAAAGAGGCAGGGCACCAGAGATTCTAGTGTGCAGGGCACTCTGAATTCCAAACGGGGGCCACCAGATATTCCAAGAGGTGGGGCACCTGATATTCCAAGAGGTGGGGCACCAGAGATTCCAAGAGGCGGGGCACCAGAGATTCCAAGTGGTGGGGCACCAGAGATTGAAAGAGGCAGGGCACCAGAGATTCCATGAGGCGTGCACCAGAGAGTCCAAGAGATGGGGAACCAGAGATTCCAAGAGGCATGGCACCAGAGATTCCAAGAGGCAGGGCACCAGATATTCCAAGAGGCAGGGCACCAGATATTCCAAGAGGCAGGGCATCAGAGATTCCAAGAGGCAGGGCACCAGAAATTCCAGGATGCAGGACCCCAGAGATTCCAAGTGGCAGGGCACTGTACATTCCAAGAGGTAGGCACCAGAGATTCCAAGAGGCAGGGCACCAGAGATTACAAGAGGCATGGCACCAGAGATTCCAAGAGATGGGGAACCAGAGATTCCAAGAGGCATGGCACCAGAGATTCCGAGAGGCAGGGCACCAGATATTCCAAGAGACAGGGCAACAGATATTCCAAGAGGTAGGGCACCAGAGATTCCAAGAGGCAGTGCACCAGAAATTCCAGGATGCAGGACCCCAGAGATTCCAAGTGGCAGGGCACTGTACATTCCAAGAGGCGGGCACCAGAGATTCCAAGAGGCAGGGCACCAGAGATTCCAAGAGGCAGGGCACCAGAGATTCCAAGAGGCAGAACACTATGGATTCAAAGAGGCAGGGTACCAGAGATTACAAGAGGCAGGGCACCATAGATTCTAGTGTGCAGGGCACTGTACATTCCAAGAGGTGGACACCAGTGATTCCAAGAGGCAGGGCACCAGAGATTCCAAGAGGCAGGGCACCTGAGATTCCAAGAGGCAGGGCACCAGAGATTCCAAGAGAAAGGGCACCAGAGATTCAATGAGGTAGGGCACCAGAGATTCTAGTGTGCAGGGCACTGTACATTCCAAGAGGTGGACACCAGTGATTCCAAGAGGCAGGGCACCAGAGATTCCAAGAGGCGAGGCACCAGAGATTCCAAGAGGTGGGCCCCAGAGATTCCAAGAGGCGGGGCACCAGAGATTCCAAGAGGCAGGGTACCAGAGATTCCAAGAGGCAGGGCACCAGAGATTCAAGGAGGCAGGAATTCAGAGATTCCAGGATGCAGGACCTCAGAGATTCCAAGAAGCAGGGCAGCAGAGATTCCAAGAGGCGGGACACCAGAGATTCCAGGGTGCAGGACCCCAGAGATTCCAAGAGGCAGGGTAACAGAGATTCTAAGAGGTGGGGCACAAGATATTCCAAGAGACAGGGCACCAGAGATTTAAAGTGGCAGGAGTTCAGAGATTCCAGGATGCAGGACCCCAGAGATTCAAAGAGGCAGGGCACCAGAGATTCAAAGAGGCAGGACTGCAGAGATTCCCGGATGCAGGGCACCAGAGATTCAAAGATGCAGGGCACCAGAGATTCCAAGAGGCGGGAAACCAGAGAGTCCAAGAGACGAGGCACCAGATATTCCAAGAGGCAGGGCACCAGAGATTCCAAGAGGCAGGGCACTATTGATTCAAAGAGGCCGAGCACCAGAGATTCCAAGATGCAGGCACAAGATATTCCAAGAGGTAGGGCACCAGAGATTCAAATAGCCAGGACTGCAGAGATTGCAGGATGCAGGACACCAGATATTAAAAAGGGCAGCGCACCAGAGATTCCAAGAGGCGGGGCACCAGAGAGTCCAAGAGGTGGGGCACCAGAGATTCCGAGAGGCCGGGCACCAGAGATTCCAAGAGGCGGGGCACAAGAGATTCCAAGAGGCGGGGCACTATTGATTCAAAGAGGCAGGGCACCTGAGATTCCAAGAGGCAGTTCCCCGGAGATTCCAAGAGGCAGGGCACCAGAGATTCCAGGAGGCATGGCATCAGAGATTCCAAGAGGCGGGGAACCAGAGATTCCAAGAGGCAGGGCACCAGATATTCAAAGAGGCAGGGCACCAGAGATTGCAAGAGGCCGGGCACCAGAGATTCCAAGAGGCAGGGCACCAGAGATTCAAAGAGGTGGGGCACCAGATATTCCAGGATACAGGACTCCAGAGATTCCAAGTGGCAGGGCACTGTACATTCTAAGAGGTTGCACCAGAGATTCCAAGAGACAGGGCACCAGTGATTCCAAGAGGCAGGGCACCAGAGATTCCAAGGGGCAGGGCACCAGAGATTCCAAGAGGCAGGGCACTATGGATTCTAAGAGGAAGAGTACCAGAGATTCCAAGAGGCAGGGCACCAGAGATTCCAAGAGACAGGGCACTAGAGATTCAAAGAGGCAGGGCACCAGAGATTCTAGTGTGCAGGGCACTGTAAATTCCAAAAGGGGGGCAACAGAGATTCCGAGAGGTGGGGCACCAGAGATTCCAAGAGGAGGTGCACCAGAGATTCCAAGAGGCGGGGCACCAGAGATTCAAAGAGGTAGGGCACCAGAGGTTCCACAAAGCGTGCACCAGAGATTCCAAGAGGCATGGCACCAGAGATTCCAGGATGCAGGACCCTGGAGATTCCAAGAGGCGGGGCACCAGAGATTCAAGGAGGCCGGGCACCGGAGATTCCAAGCGGCAGGACCCCAGAGATTCCAAGAGGCGGGGCACCAGATATTCCAAGTGGCATGGCACCAGAGATTCCAAGAGGCAGGGCACAAGAGATTCCAAGAGGCAGGGCACCAGATATTCCAAGAGGCAGGGCACCAGATATTCCCAGAGACAGGGCACCAGAGATTTCAAGAGGAAGGGCGCCAGATTTCAAAGAGGCGGGCACCAGAAATTCCAGGATGCAGGATCCCAGAGATTCCAAGTGGCAGGGCACTGTACATTCCAAGAGGCGGGCACCAGAGATTTCAAGAGGCAGGGCACCAGGGATTCCAAGAGGCAGGGCACCAGAGATTCCAAGAGGCATAACACTATTGATTCAAAGAGGTAGGGTACCAGAGATTCCAAGAGGTAGGGAACCAGAGATTCTAGTGTGCAGGGCACTGTACATTCCAAGAGGTGGACACCAGAGATTCTAAGAGGCAGGGCACCAGAAATTCCAAGAGGCAGGGCACCAGAGATTCCAAGAGACAGGGCACCAGAGATTCAAAGAGGCCGGGCACCAGAGATTCTAGTGTGCAGGGCACTGTACATTCCAAAAGGGGGGCACCAGAGATTCCAAGAGGCGGGGCACCAGAGATTCCAAGAGGCTGGGCACCAGAGATTCCAAGAGGCAGGGCCCCAGAGATTCCAAGAGGCAGCGCACCAGAGATTCCAAGAGGTGGGGCACCTGAGATTCCAAGAGGTGGGGCACCAGAGATTCCAAGAGGCGGGGCACCAGAGATTCCAAGTGGTGGGGCACCAGAGATTGAAAGAGGCAGGGCACCAGAGATTCCACGAGGCATGCACCAGAGATTCCAAGAGATGGGGAACAAGAGATTCCAAGAGGCATGGCACCAGAGATTCCAAGAGATGTGGAACCAGAGATTCCAAGAGGCATGACACCAGAGATTCCGAGAGGCAGGGCACCAGATATTCCAAGAGACAGGACACCAGATATTCCAAGAGGTAGGGCACCAGAGATTCCAAGAGGCAGTGCACCAGAAATTCCAGGATGCAGGACCCCAGAGATTCCAAGTGGCAGGGCACTGTACATTCCAAGAGGCGGGCACCAGAGATTCCAAGAGGCAGGGCACCAGAGATTCCAAGAGGCAGGGCACCAGAGATTCCAAGAGGCAGAACACTATTGATTCAAAGAGGCAGGGTACCAGAGATTACAAGAGGCAGGGCACCAGAGATTCTAGTGTGCAGGGCACTGTACATTCCAAGAGGTGGACACCAGTGATTCCAAGAGGCAGGGCACCAGAGATTCCAAGAGGCAGGGCACCAGAGATTCCAAGAGGCAGGGCACCAGAGATTCCAAGAGACAGGGCACCAGAGATTCAAAGAGGTAGGGCACCAGAGATTCTAGGGTGCAGGGCACTGTACATTCCAAAAGGGGGGCACCAGAGATTCAAAGAGGGGAGGCACCAGAGATTCCAAGAGGCGGGCCCCAGAGATTCCAAGAGGCGGGGCACCAGAGATTCCAAGAGGCAGGGCACCAGATATTCCAAGAGGCAGGGCACCAGAGATTCAAGGAGGCAGGAATTCAGAGATTCCAGGATGCAGGACCTCAGAGATTCCAAGAAGCAGGGCAGCAGAGATTCCAAGAGGCGGGACACCAGAGATTCCAGGGTGCAGGACCCCAGAGATTCCAAGAGGCAGGGTAACAGAGATTCTAAGAGGTGGGGCACAAGATATTCCAAGAGACAGGGCACCAGAGATTTAAAGTGGCAGGAGTTCAGAGATTCCAGGATGCAGGACCCCAGAGATTCAAAGAGGCAGGGCACCAGAGATTCAAAGAGGCAGGACTGCAGAGATTCCCGGATGCAGGGCACCAGAGATTCAAAGATGCAGGGCACCAGAGATTACAAGAGGCGGGAAACCAGAGAGTCCAAAAGGCGAGGCACCAGATATTCCAAGAGGCAGGGCACCAGAGATTCCAAGAGGCGGGGCACTATTGATTCAAAGAGGCCGGGCACCAGAGATTCCAAGAGGCGGGCACAAGATATTCCAAGAGGTAGGGCACCAGAGATTCAAATAGCCAGGACTGGAGAGATTGCAGGATGCAGGGCACCAGATATTAAAAAGGGCAGCACACCAGAGATTCCAAGAGGCGGGGCACCAGAGAGTCCAAGAGGTGGGGCACCAGAGATTCCAATAGGCGGGGCACTATTGATTCAAAGAGGCAGGGCACCTGAGATTCCAAGAGGCAGTTCCCCTGAGATTCCAAGAGGCAGGGAACCAGAGATTCCAGGAGGCATGGCACCAGAGATTCCAAGAGGCGGGGAACCAGAGATTCCAAGAGGCGGGGCACCAGAGATTCCAAGTGGTGGGGCACCAGAGATTGAAAGAGGCAGGGCACCAGAGATTCCACGAGGCGTGCACCAGAGATTCCAAGAGATGGGGAACCAGAGATTCCAAGAGGCATGGCACCAGAGATTCCAAGAGGCAGGGCACCAGATATTCCAAGAGGCAGGGCACCAGATATTCCAAGAGGCAGGGCATCAGAGATTCCAAGAGGCAGGGCACCAGAAATTCCAGGATGCAGGACCCCAGAGATTCCAAGTGGCAGGGCACTGTACATTCCAAGAGGTAGGCACCAGAGATTCCAAGAGGCAGGGCACCAGAGATTACAAGAGGCATGGCACCAGAGATTCCAAGAGGCGGGGAACCAGAGATTCCAAGAGGAAGGGCACCAGAGATTCCAAGAGGCAGGACACCAGAATTTCCAAGAGGCAGGGCACCAGATATTCCAAGAGGCAGGGCAGCAGATATTCCAAGAGGCAGGGCACCAGATATTCCCAGAGACAGGGCACCAGAGATTCCAAGAGGCAGGGCACCAGATTTTAAAGAGGCGGGGCACCAGTAATTCCAGGATGCAGGACCCTAGAGATTCCAAGTGGCAGGGCACTGTACATTCCAAGAGGCGGGCAATAGAGATTCCAAGAGGCAGGGCACCAGAGATTCCAAGAGGCAGGCCACCAGAGATTCCAAGAGGCAGGTCACCAGAGATTCAAAGAGGCAGGAATTCAGAGATTCCAGGATGCAGGACCTCAGAGATTCCAAGAGGCGGGGCACCAGAGATTCCAAGAGGCAGGGCACCAGAGATTCCAAGAGGCAGGAGCCCGGAGATTCCAAGAGGTGGGGCGCCAGAGATTCAAAGAGGCATGGCACCAGAGATTCCAAGAGGCAGGGCACCAGAGATTCCAAGAGACAGGGCACCAGAGATTCAAAGAGGAAGGGCACCAGAGATTCCAAGAGGCAGGACCTCGGAGATTCCAAGAGGTGAGGAACCAGAGATTCCAAGAGGCATGGCACCAGAGATTCCAAGAGGCAGGGCACCGAAGATTCCAAGAGGCAGGACCCCAGAGATTCCAAGAGGCAGGGCACCAGAGATTTCACGAGGCAGGGCACCAGAGATTCCAAGAGGCAGGGCAGCAGAGATTCCAAGAGGCCGGGCACCAGAGAATCCAGGGTGCAGGACCCCAGAGATTCCAAGAGGCAGGGCACCGGAGATTCCAAGAGGCAGGACCCCAGAGATTCCAAGAGGCAGGGCACCAGAGATTTCATGTGGCAGGGCACCAGAGATTCCAAGAGGTAGGGCAGCAGAGATTCCAAGAGGCGGGGCACCAGAGATTCCAGGGTACAGGACCCCAGAGATTCCAAGAGACAGGGCACCAGAGATTCAAAGTGGCAGGACTTCAGAGATTCCAGGATGCAGGACCCCAGAGATTCATAAAGGCAGGGCAGCAGAGATTCAAAGGGGCAGGACCGCAGAGATTCCAGGATGCAGGGCACCAGAGATTCAAAAATGCAGGGCACCATAGATTCTAAGAGGCGGGGAACCAGAGAGTCCAAGAGGCGAGGCTCCAGATATTCCAAAAGGCAGGGCACCAGAGATTCCAAGAGGCGGGTCACTATTGATTCAAAGAGGCGGGGCACCAGAGATTCCAAGAGGCAGGCACAAGATATTCCAAGAGTCAGGGCGCCAGAGATTCAAAAAAGCAGGACTGCAGAGATTGCAGGATTCAGGGCACCAGAGATTTAAAGAGGTAGAGCACCAGAGATTCTAAGAGGCGGGGCACCAGAGAGTCCAAGAGGCGGGGCACCAGAGAGTCCAAGAGGCGGGGCACCATAGATTCCAAGAGGCGGGGCACAAGAGATTCCAAGAGGCGGGGCACTATTGATTCAAAGAGGCAGGGCATCTGAGATTCCAAGAGGCAGTTCCCCGAAGATTCCAAGAGGCAGGGCACCAGAGATTCCAAGAGGCATGGCACCAGAGATTCCAAGAGGCGGGGAACCAGAGATTCCAAGAGGCAGGGCACCAGATATTCCAAGAGGCAGGGCACCAGAGATTCAAAGAGGTGGGGCACCAGAGATTCCAGGATGCAGGACTCCAGAGATTTCAAGTGGCAGGGCACTGTACATTCCAAGAGGGGGGCACCAGAGATTCCAAGAGGCAGGGCACCAGAGATTCCAAGAGGCAGGGCACCAGAGATTCTAGTGTGCAGGGCACTGTGAATTCCAAACGGGGGGCACCAGATATTCCAAGAGGTGGGGCACCTGATATTACAAGAGGTGGGGCACCAGAGATTCCAAGAGGCGGGGCACCAGAGATTCCAAGTGGTGGGGAACCAGAGATTGAAAGAGGCAGGGCACCAGAGATTCCGAGAGGCAGGGCACCAGATATTCCAAGAGACAGGGCACCAGATATTCCAGAGAGGTAGGGCACCGCAGATTCCAAGAGGCAGTGCACCAGAAATTCCAGGATGCAGGACCCCAGAGATTCCAAGTGGCAGGGCACTGTACATTCCAAGAGGTAGGCACCAGAGATTCCAAGAGGCAGGGCACCAGAGATTACAAGAGGCATGGCACCAGAGATTCCAAGAGATGGGGAACCAGAGATTCCAAGAGGCATGGCACCAGAGATTCCGAGAGGCAGGGCACCAGATATTCCAGAGAGGTAGGGCACCGCAGATTCCAAGAGGCAGTGCACCAGAAATTCCAGGATGCAGGACCCCAGAGATTCCAAGTGGCAGGGCACTGTACATTCCAAGAGGCGGGCACCGGAGATTCCAAGAGGCAGGGCACCAGAGATTCCAAGAGGCAGGGCACCAGAGATTCCAAGAGGCAGAACACTATGGATTCAAAGAGGCAGGGTACCAGAGATTACAAGAGGCAGGGCACCAGAGATTCTAGTGTGCAGGGCACTGTACATTCCAAGAGGTGGACACCAGTGATTCCAAGAGGCAGGGCACCAGAGATTCCAAGAGGCAGGGCACCAGAGATTCCAAGAGGCAGGGCACCAGAGATTCCAAGAGACAGGGCACCAGAGATTCAAAGAGGTAGGGCACCAGAGATTCTAGGGTGCAGGGCACTGTACATTCCAAAAGGGGGGCACCAGAGATTCCAAGAGGCGAGGCACCAGAGTTTCCAAGAGGTGGGCCCCAGAGATTCCAAGAGGCGGGCACCAGAGATTCCAAGAGGCAGGGTACCAGAGATTCCAAGAGGCAGGGCACCAGAGATTCAAGGAGGCAGGAATTCAGAGATTCCAGGATGCAGGACCTCAGAGATTCCAAGAAGCAGGGCAGCAGAGATTCCAAGAGGCGTGACACCAGAGATTCCAGGGTGCAGGACCCCAGAGATTCCAAGAGGCAGGGTAACAGAGATTCTAAGAGGTGGGGCACAAGAAATTCCAAGAGACAGGGCACCAGAGATTTAAAGTGGCAGGAGTTCAGAGATTCCAGGATGCAGGACCCCAGAGATTCAAAGAGGCAGGGCACCAAAGATTCAAAGAGGCAGGACTGCAGAGATTCCCGGATGCAGGGCACCAGAGATTCAAAGATGCAAGGCACCAGAGCTTCCAAGAGGCGGGAAACCAGAGAGTCCAAGAGGCGAGGCACCAGATATTCCAAGAGGCAGGGCACCAGAAATTCCAAGAGGCGGGGCACTATTGATTCAAAGAGGCCGAGCACCAGAGATTCCAAGAGGCAGGCACAAGATATTCCAAGAGGTAGGGCACCAGAGATTCAAATAGCCAGGACTGCAGAGATTGCAGGATGCAGGGCACCAGATATTAAAAAGGGCAGCGCACCAGAGATTCCAAGAGGCGGGGCACCAGAGAGTCCAAGAGGTGGGGCACCAGAGATTCCGAGAGGCCGGGCACCAGAGATTCCAAGAGGCGGGGCACAAGAGATTCCAAGAGGCGGGGCACTATTGATTCAAAGAGGCAGGGCACCTGAGATTCCAAGAGGCAGTTCCCCGGAGATTCCAAGAGGCAGGGCACCAGAGATTCCAGGAGGCATGGCACCAGAGATTCCAAGAGGCGGGGAACCAGAGATTCCAAGAGGCAGGGCACCAGATATTCGAAGAGGCAGGGCACTAGAGATTGCAAGAGGCCGGGCACCAAAGATTCCAAGAGGCAGGGCACCAGAGATTCAAAGAGGTGGGGCACCAGATATTCCAGGATACAGGACTCCAGAGATTCCAAGTGGCAGGGCACTGTACATTCTAAGAGTTGGGCACCAGAGATTCCAAGAGACAGGGCACCAGTGATTCCAAGAGGCAGGGCACCAGAGATTCCAAGAGGCAGGGCACCAGAGATTCCAAGAGGCAGGACACTATTGATTCAAAGAGGAAGAGTACCAGAGATTCCAAGAGGCAGGGCACCAGAGATTCCAAGAGACAGGGCACCAGAGATTCAAAGAGGCAGGGCACCAGAGATTCTAGTGTGCAAGGCACTGTAAATTTCAAAAGGGGGGCAACAGAGATTCTGAGAGGTGGGGCACCAGAGATTCAAAGAGGAGGGGCACCAGAGATTCCAAGAGGCGGGGCACCAGAGATTCAAAGAGGTGGGGCACCAGAGATTCCACAAAGCGTGCACCTGAGATTCCAAGAGGCATGGCACCAGAGATTCCAGGATGCAGGACCCTAGAGATTCCAAGAGGCGGGGCACCAGAGATTCAAGGAGGCCGGGCACCAGAGATTCCAAGAGGCAGGACCCCAGAGATTCCAAGAGGCGGGGCACCAGATATTCCAAGTGGCATGGCACCAGAGATTCCAAGAGCACAAGAGATTCCAAGAGGCAGGGCACCAGATATTCCAAGAGGCAGGGCACCAGATATTCCAAGAGGCAGGGCACCAGATATTCCCAGAGACAGGGCACCAGAGATTCCAAGAGGAAGGGCGCCAGATTTCAAAGAGGCGGGCACCAGAAATTCCAGGATGCAGGATCCCAGAGATTCCAAGTGGCAGGGCACTGTACATTCCAAGAGGCGGGCACCAGAGATTCCAAGAGGCAGGGCACCAGGGATTCCAAGAGGCAGGGCACCAGAGATTCCAAGAGGCATAACACTATTGATTCAAAGAGGTAGGGTACCAGAGATTCCAAGAGGCAGGGCACCAGAGATTCTAGTGTGCAGGGCACTGTACATTCCAAGAGGTGGACAGCAGAGATTCTAAGAGGCAGGGCACCAGAAATTCCAAGAAGCAGGGCACCAGAGATTCCAAGAGACAGGGCACCAGAGATTCAAAGAGGCCGGGCACCAGAGATTCTAGTGTGCAGGGCACTGTACATTCCAAAAGGGGGGCACCAGAGATTCCAAGAGGCGGGGCACCAGAGATTCCAAGAGGCTGGGCACCAGAGATTCCAAGAGGCAGGGCCCCAGAGATTCCAAGAGGCAGCGCACCAGAGATTCCAAGAGGTGGGGCACCTGAGATTCAAGAGGTGGGGCACCAGAGATTCCAAGAGGCGGGGCACCAGAGATTCCAAGTGGTGGGGCACCAGAGATTGAAAGAGGCAGGGCACCAGAGATTCCACGAGGCGTGCACCAGAGATTCCAAGAGATGGGGAACCAGAGATTCCAAGAGGCATGGTACCAGAGATTCCAAGAGATGTGGAACCAGAGATTCCAAGAGGCATGGCACCAGAGATTCCGAGAGGCAGGGCACCAGATATTCCAAGAGACAGGGCACCAGATATTCCAAGAGGTAGGGCACCAGAGATTCCAAGAGGCAGTGCACCAGAAATTCCAGGATGCAGGACCCCAGAGATTCCAAGTGGCAGGGCACTGTACATTCCAAGAGGCGGGCACCAGAGATTCCAAGAGGCAGGGCACCAGAGATTCCAAGAGGCAGGGCACCAGAGATTCCAAGAGGCAGAACACTATTGATTCAAAGAGGCAGGGTACCAGAGATTACAAGAGGCAGGGCACCAGAGATTCTAGTGTGCAGGGCACTGTACATTCCAAGAGGTGGACACCAGTGATTCCAAGAGGCAGGGCACCAGAGATTCCAAGAGGCAGGCACCCGAGAATCCAAGAGGCAGGGCACCAGAGATTCCAAGAGACAGGGCACCAGAGATTCAAAGAGGTAGGGCACCAGAGATTCTAGGGTGCAGGGCACTGTACATTCCAAAAGGGGGGCACCAGAGATTCCAAGAGGCGAGGCACCAGAGATTCCAAGAGGCGGGCCCCAGATATTCCAAGAGGCGGGGCACCAGAGATTCCAAGAGGCAGGGCACCAGAGATTCCAAGAGGCAGGACACCAGAGATTCAAGGAGGCAGGAATTCAGAGATTCCAGGATGCAGGACCTCAGAGATTCCAAGAAGCAGGGCAGCAGAGATTCCAAGAGGCGGGACACCAGAGATTCCAGGGTGCAGGACCCCAGAGATTCCAAGAGGCAGGGTAACAGAGATTCTAAGTGGTGGGGCACAAGATATTCCAAGAGACAGGGCACCAGAGATTTAAAGTGGCAGGAGTTCAGAGATTCCAGGATGCAGGACCCCAGAGATTCAAAGAGGCAGGGCACCAGAGATTCAAAGAGGCAGGACTGCAGAGATTCCCGGATGCAGGGCACCAGACATTCAAAGATGCAGGGCACCAGAGATTCCAAGAGGCGGGAAACCAGAGAGTCCAAGAGGCGAGGCACTATTTATTCAAAGAGGCCGGGCACCAGAGATTCCAAGAGGCGGGCACAAGATATTCCAAGAGGTAGGGCACCAGAGATTCAAATAGCCAGGACTGGAGGGATTGCAGGATGCAGGGCACCAGATATTAAAAAGGGCAGCACACCAGAGATTCCAAGAGGCGGGGCACCAGAGAGTCCAAGAGGTGGGGCACCAGAGATTCCGGGAGGCCGGGCACCAGTGATTCCAAGAGGTGGGGCACAAGAGATTCCAATAGGCGGGGCACTATTGATTCAAAGAGGCAGGGCACCTGAGATTCCAAGAGGCAGTTCCCCGGAGATTCCAAGAGGCAGGGCACCTGAGATTCCAGGAGGCATGGCACCAGAGATTCCAAGAGGCGGGGAACCAGAGATTCCAAGAGGCGGGGTACCAGAGATTCCAAGTGGTGGGGCACCAGAGATTGAAAGAGGCAGGGCACCAGAGATTCCACAAGGCGTGCACCAGAGATTCCAAGAGATGGGGAACCAGAGATTCCAAGAGGCATGGCACCAGAGATTCCAAGAGGCAGGGCACCAGATATTCCAAGAGGCAGGGCACCAGATATTCCAAGAGGCAGGGCATCAGAGATTCCAAGAGGCAGGGCACCAGAAATTCCAGGATGCAGGACCCCAGAGATTCCAAGTGGCAGGGCACTGTACATTCCAAGAGGTAGGCACCAGAGATTCCAAGAGGCAGGGCACCAGAGATTACAAGAGGCATGGCACCAGAGATTCCAAGAGATGTGGAACCAGAGATTCCAAGAGGCATGGCACCAGAGATTCCGAGAGGCAGGGCACCAGATATTCTAAGAGACAGGGCACCAGGTATTCCAAGAGGTAGGGCACCAGAGATTCCAAGAGGCAGTGCACCTGAAATTCCAGGATGCAGGACCCCAGAGATTCCAAGTGGCAGGGCACTGTACATTCCAAGAGGCGGGCACCAGAGATTTCAAGAGGCAGGGCACCAGAGATTCCAAGAGGCAGGGCACCAGAGATTCCAAGAGGCAGAACACTATTGATTCAAAGAGGCAGGGTACCAGAGATTACAAGAGGCAGGGCACCAGAGATTCTAGTGTGCAGGGCACTGTACATTCCAAGAGGTGGACACCAGTGATTCCAAGAGGCAGGGCACCAGAGATTCCAAGAGGCAGGGCACCAGAGATTCCAAGAGGCAGGGCACCAGAGATTCCAAGAGGCAGGGCACCAGAGATTCCAAGAGACAGGGCACCAGAGATTCAAAGAGGTAGGGCACCAGAGATTCTAGGGTGCAGGGCACTGTACATTCCAAAAGGGGGGCACCCGAGATTCCAAGAGGCGAGGCACCAGAGATTCCAAGAGGCGGGCCCCAGAGATTCCAAGAGGCGGGGCACCAGAGATTCCAAGAGGCAGGGCACCAGAGATTCCAAGAGGCAGGGCACCAGAGATTCAAGGAGGCAGGAATTCAGAGATTCCAGGATGCAGGACCTCAGAGATTCCAAGAAGCAGGGCAGCAGAGATTCCAAGAGGCGGGACACCAGAGATTCCAGGGTGCAGGACCCCAGAGATTCCAAGAGGCAGGGTAACAGAGATTCTAAGAGGTGGGGCACAAGATATTCCAAGAGACAGGGCACCAGAGATTTAAAGTGGCAGGAGTTCAGAGATTCCAGGATGCAGGACCCCAGAGATTCAAAGAGGCAGGGCACCAGAGATTCAAAGAGGCAGGACTGCAGAGATTCCCGGATGCAGGGCACCAGAGATTCAAAGATGCAGGGCACCAGAGATTCCAAGAGGCGGGAAACCAGAGAGTCCAAGAGGCGAGGCACCAGATATTCCAAGAGGCAGGGCACCAGAGATTCCAAGAGGCGGGCACTATTGATTCAAAGAGGCCGGGCAGCAGAGATTCCAAGAGGCGGGCACAAGATATTCCAAGTGGTAGGGCACCAGAGATTCAAATAGCCAGGACTGCAGAGATTGCAGGATGCAGGGCACCAGATATTAAAAAGGGCAGCGCACCAGAGATTCCAAGAGGCGGGGCACCAGAGAGTCCAAGAGGTGGGGCACCAGAGATTCTGAGAGGCCGGGCACCAGAGATTCCAAGAGGCGGGGCACAAGAGATTCCAAGAGGCGGGGCACTATTGATTCAAAGAGGCAGGGCACCTGAGATTCCAAGAGGCAGTTCCCCGGAGATTCCAAGAGGCAGGGCACCAGAGATTCCAGGAGGCATGGCACCAGAGATTCCAAGAGGTGGGGAACCAGAGATTCCAAGAGGCAGGGTACCAGATATTCCAAGAGGCAGGGCACCAGAGATTGCAAGAGGCCGGGCACCAGAGATTCCAAGAGGCAGGGCACCTGAGATTCAAAGAGGTGGGGCACCAGAGATTCCAGGATACAGGACTCCAGAGATTCCAAGTGGCAGGGCACTGTACATTCTAAGAGGTGGGCACCAGAGATTCCAAGAGACAGGGCACCAGAGATTCCAAGAGGCAGGGCACCAGAGATTCCAAGAGGCAGGGCACCAGAGATTCCAAGAGGCAGGACACTATTGATTCAAAGAGGAAGAGTACCAGAGATTCCAAGAGGCAGGGCACCAGAGATTCCAAGAGACAGGGCACCAGAGATTCAAAGAGGCAGGGCACCAGAGATTCTAGTGTGCAGGGCACTGTAAATTCCAAAAGGGGGGCAACAGAGATTCGGAGAGGCAGGGCACCAGATATTCCAAGAGACAGGGCACCAGAGATTCCAAGAGGCAGGGCACCAGAGATTCCAAGAGGCAGGACCTCGGAGGTTCCAAGAGGTGGGGAACCAGAGATTCCAAGAGGCATGGCACCAGAGATTCCAAGAGGCAGGGCACCGAAGATTTCAAGAGGCAGGACCCCAGAGATTCCAAGAGGCAGGGCACCAGAGATTTCACGAGGCAGGGCACCAGAGATTCCAAGAGGCAGGGCAGCAGAGATTCCAAGAGGCCTGGCACCAGAGATTCCAGGGTGCAGGACCCCGGAGATTCCAAGAGGCAGGGCATCGGAGATTCCAAGAGGCAGGACCCCAGAGATTCCAAGAGGCAGGGTACCAGAGATTTCATGTGGCAGGGCACCAGAGATTCCAAGAGGTAGGGCAGCAGAGATTCCAAGAGGCGGGGCACCAGAGATTCCAGGGTGCAGGACCCCAGAGATTCCAAGAGACAGGGCACCAGAGATTCAAAGTGGCAGGACTTCCGAGATTCCAGGATGCAGGACCCCAGAGATTCATAAAGGCAGGGCACCAGAGATTCAAAGGGGCAGGACCGCAGAGACTCCAGGATGCAGGGCACCAGAGATTCAAAAATGCAGGGCACCATAGATTCTAAGAGGCGGGGAACCAGAGAGTCCAAGATGCGAGGCTCCAGATATTCCAAGAGGCAGGGCACCAGAGATTCCAAGAGGCGGG
Organism: Lissotriton vulgaris; assembly: GCF_964263255.1. Lineage (NCBI taxonomy): Eukaryota > Metazoa > Chordata > Amphibia > Caudata > Salamandridae > Lissotriton > Lissotriton vulgaris. Next base: position 473,639,529 of record NC_141700.1, on the reverse strand, counting down.
TCACTATTGATTCAAAGAGGCGGGGCACCAGAGATTCCAAGAGGCAGGCACAAGATATTCCAAGATTCAGGGCGCCGGAGATTCAAATAGGCAGGACTGCAGAGATTGCAGGATTCAGGGCACCAGAGATTTAAAGAGGCAGCGCACCAGAGATTCTAAGAGGCGAGGCACCAGAGAGTCCAAGAGGCGGGGCACCAGAGAGTCCAAGAGGCGGGGCACCAGAGATTCCAAGAGGCGGGGCACAAGAGATTCCAAGAGGCGGGGCACTATTGATTCAAAGAGGCAGGGCATCTGAGATTCCAAGAGGCAGTTCCCCGAAGATTCCAAGAGGCAGGGCACCAGAGATTCCAAGAGGCATGGCACCAGAGATTCCTAGAGGCGGGGAACCAGAGATTCCAAGAGGCAGGGCACCAGATATTCCAAGAGGCAGGGCACCAGAGATTGCAAGAGGGCAGGGCACCAGAGATTCCAAGGGGCAGGGCACCAGAGATTCAAAGAGGTGGGGCACCAGAGATTCCAGGATGCAGGACTCCAGAGATTCCAAGTGGCAGGGCACTGTACATTCCAAGTGGGGGGAACCAGAGATTCCAAGAGGCAGGGCACCAGAGATTCCAAGAGGCAGGGCACCAGAGATTCCAAGAGGCAGGGCATCAGAGATTCCAAGAGGCAGGACACTATTGATTCAAAGAGGCAGGGTACCAGAGATTCCAAGAGTCAGGGCACCAGAGATTCCAAGAGACAGGGCACCAGAGATTCAAAGAGGCAGGGCACCAGAGATTCTAGTGTGCAGGGCACTGTGAATTCCAAACGGGGGCCACCAGATGTTCCAAGAGGTGGGGCACCTGAGATTCCAAGAGGTGGGGCACCAGAGATTCCAAGAGGCGGGGCACCAGAGATTCCAAGTGGTGGGGCACCAGAGATTGAAAGAGGCAGGGCACCAGAGATTCCACGAGGCGTGCACCAGAGACTCCAAGAGATGGGGAACCAGACATTCCAAGAGGCATGGCACCAGAGATTCCAAGAGGCAGGGCACCAGATATTCCAAGAGGCAGGGCACCAGATATTCCAAGAGGCAGGGCATCAGAGATTCCAAGAGGCAGGGCCCCAGACATTCCAGGATGCAGGACCCCAGAGATTCCAAGTGGCAGGGCACTGTACATTCCAAGAGGTAGGCACCAGAGATTCCAAGAGGCAGGGCACCAGAGATTACAAGAGGCATGGCACCAGAGATTCCAAGAGATGGGGAACCAGAGATTCCAAGAGGCATGGCACCAGAGATTCCGAGAGGCAGGGCACCAGATATTCCAAGAGACAGGGCACCAGATATTCCAAGAGGTAGGGCACCAGAGATTCCAAGAGGCAGTGCACCAATAATTCCAGGATGCGGGACCCCAGAGATTCCAAGTGGCAGGGCACTGTACATTCCAAGAGGCGGGCACCAGAGATTCCAAGAGGCAGGGCACCAGAGATTCCAAGAGGCAGGGCACTATTGATTCAAAGAGGCAGGGTACCAGAGATTAACAGAGGCAGGGCACCAGAGAGTCTAGTGTGCAGGGCACTGTACATTCCAAGAGGTGGACACCAGTGATTCCAAGAGGCAGGGCACCAGAGATTCCAAGAGGCAGGGCACCAGAGATTCCAAGAGGCAGGGCACCAGAGATTCCAAGAGACAGGGCACCAGAGATTCAAAGAGGTAGGGCACCAGAGATTCTAGGGTGCAGGGCACTGTACATTCCAAAAGGGGGGCACCAGAGATTCAAAGAGGCGGGGCACCAGAGATTCCAAGAGGCAGGCACAAGATATTCCAAGATTCAGGGCGCCGGAGATTCAAATAGGCAGGACTGCAGAGATTGCAGGATTCAGGGCACCAGAGATTTAAAGAGGCAGCGCACCAGAGATTCTAAGAGGCGAGGCACCAGAGAGTCCAAGAGGCGGGGCACCAGAGAGTCCAAGAGGCGGGGCACCAGAGATTCCAAGAGGCGGGGCACAAGAGATTCCAAGAGGCGGGGCACTATTGATTCAAAGAGGCAGGGCATCTGAGATTCCAAGAGGCAGTTCCCCGAAGATTCCAAGAGGCAGGGCACCAGAGATTCCAAGAGGCATGGCACCAGAGATTCCTAGAGGCGGGGAACCAGAGATTCCAAGAGGCAGGGCACCAGATATTCCAAGAGGCAGGGCACCAGAGATTGCAAGAGGGCAGGGCACCAGAGATTCCAAGGGGCAGGGCACCAGAGATTCAAAGAGGTGGGGCACCAGAGATTCCAGGATGCAGGACTCCAGAGATTCCAAGTGGCAGGGCACTGTACATTCCAAGTGGGGGTAACCAGAGATTCCAAGAGGCAGGGCACCAGAGATTCCAAGAGGCAGGGCACCAGAGATTCCAAGAGGCAGGGCATCAGAGATTCCAAGAGGCAGGACACTATTGATTCAAAGAGGCAGGGTACCAGAGATTCCAAGAGTCAGGGCACCAGAGATTCCAAGAGACAGGGCACCAGAGATTCAAAGAGGCAGGGCACCAGAGATTCTAGTGTGCAGGGCACTGTGAATTCCAAACGGGGGCCACCAGATGTTCCAAGAGGTGGGGCACCTGAGATTCCAAGAGGTGGGGCACCAGAGATTCCAAGAGGCGGGGCACCAGAGATTCCAAGTGGTGGGGCACCAGAGATTGAAAGAGGCAGGGCACCAGAGATTCCACGAGGCGTGCACCAGAGACTCCAAGAGATGGGGAACCAGACATTCCAAGAGGCATGGCACCAGAGATTCCAAGAGGCAGGGCACCAGATATTCCAAGAGGCAGGGCACCAGATATTCCAAGAGGCAGGGCATCAGAGATTCCAAGAGGCAGGGCCCCAGACATTCCAGGATGCAGGACCCCAGAGATTCCAAGTGGCAGGGCACTGTACATTCCAAGAGGTATGCACCAGAGATTCCAAGAGGCAGGGCACCAGAGATTACAAGAGGCATGGCACCAGAGATTCCAAGAGATGGGGAACCAGAGATTCCAAGAGGCATGGCACCAGAGATTCCGAGAGGCAGGGCACCAGATATTCCAAGAGACAGGGCACCAGATATTCCAAGAGGTAGGGCACCAGAGATTCCAAGAGGCAGTGCACCAATAATTCCAGGATGCGGGACCCCAGAGATTCCAAGTGGCAGGGCACTGTACATTCCAAGAGGCGGGCACCAGAGATTCCAAGAGGCAGGGCACCAGAGATTCCAAGAGGCAGGGCACTATTGATTCAAAGAGGCAGGGTACCAGAGATTAACAGAGGCAGGGCACCAGAGAGTCTAGTGTGCAGGGCACTGTACATTCCAAGAGGTGGACACCAGTGATTCCAAGAGGCAGGGCACCAGAGATTCCAAGAGGCAGGGCACCAGAGATTCCAAGAGGCAGGGCACCAGAGATTCCAAGAGACAGGGCACCAGAGATTCAAAGAGGTAGGGCACCAGAGATTCTAGGGTGCAGGGCACTGTACATTCCAAAAGGGGGGCACCAGAGATTCCAAGAGGCGAGGCACCAGAGATTCCAAGAGGCGGGCCCCAGAGATTCCAAGAGGCGGGGCACCAGAGATTCCAAGAGGCCGGGCACCAGAGATTGCAAGAGGCAGGGCACCAGAGATTCAAGGAGGCAGGAATTCAGAGATTCCAGGATGCAGGACCTCAGAGATTCCAAGAAGCAGGGCAGCAGAGATTCCAAGAGGCGGGACACCAGAGATTCCAGGGTGCAGGACCCCAGAGATTCCAAGAGGCAGGGTAACAGAGATTCTAAGAGGTGGGGCACAAGATATTCCAAGAGACAGGGCACCAGAGATTTAAAGTGGCAGGAGTTCAGAGATTCCAGGATGCAGGACCCCAGAGATTCAAAGAGGCAGGGCACCAGAGATTCAAAGAGGCAGGACTGCAGAGATTCCCGGATGCAGGGCACCAGAGATTCAAAGATGCAGGGCACCAGAGATTCCAAGAGGCGGGAAACCAGAGAGTCCAAGAGGCGAGGCACCAGATATTCCAAGAGGCAGGGCACCAGAGATTCCAAGAGGCGGGGCACTATTGATTCAAAGAGGCCGGGCAGCAGAGATTCCAAGAGGCGGGCACAAGATATTCCAAGTGGTAGGGCACCAGAGATTCAAATAGCCAGGACTGCAGAGATTGCAGGATGCAGGGCACCAGATATTAAAAAGGGCAGCGCACCAGAGATTCCAAGAGGCGGGGCACCAGAGAGTCCAAGAGGTGGGGCACCAGAGATTCTGAGAGGCCGGGCACCAGAGATTCCAAGAGGCGGGGCACAAGAGATTCCAAGAGGCGGGGCACTATTGATTCAAAGAGGCAGGGCACCTGAGATTCCAAGAGGCAGTTCCCCGGAGATTCCAAGAGGCAGGGCACCAGAGATTCCAGGAGGCATGGCACCAGAGATTCCAAGAGGTGGGGAACCAGAGATTCCAAGAGGCAGGGCACCAGATATTCCAAGAGGCAGGGCACCAGAGATTGCAAGAGGCCGGGCACCAGAGATTCCAAGAGGCAGGGCACCTGAGATTCAAAGAGGTGGGGCACCAGAGATTCCAGGATACAGGACTCCAGAGATTCCAAGTGGCAGGGCACTGTACATTCTAAGAGGTGGGCACCAGAGATTCCAAGAGACAGGGCACCAGAGATTCCAAGAGGCAGGGCACCAGAGATTCCAAGAGGCAGGGCACCAGAGATTCCAAGAGGCAGGACACTATTGATTCAAAGAGGAAGAGTACCAGAGATTCCAAGAGGCAGGGCACCAGAGATTCCAAGAGACAGGGCACCAGAGATTCAAAGAGGCAGGGCACCAGAGATTCTAGTGTGCAGGGCACTGTAAATTCCAAAAGGGGGGCAACAGAGATTCGGAGAGGCAGGGCACCAGATATTCCAAGAGACAGGGCACCAGAGATTCCAAGAGGCAGGGCACCAGAGATTCCAAGAGGCAGGACCTCGGAGGTTCCAAGAGGTGGGGAACCAGAGATTCCAAGAGGCATGGCACCAGAGATTCCAAGAGGCAGGGCACCGAAGATTTCAAGAGGCAGGACCCCAGAGATTCCAAGAGGCAGGGCACCAGAGATTTCACGAGGCAGGGCACCAGAGATTCCAAGAGGCAGGGCAGCAGAGATTCCAAGAGGCCTGGCACCAGAGATTCCAGGGTGCAGGACCCCGGAGATTCCAAGAGGCAGGGCATCGGAGATTCCAAGAGGCAGGACCCCAGAGATTCCAAGAGGCAGGGTACCAGAGATTTCATGTGGCAGGGCACCAGAGATTCCAAGAGGTAGGGCAGCAGAGATTCCAAGAGGCGGGGCACCAGAGATTCCAGGGTGCAGGACCCCAGAGATTCCAAGAGACAGGGCACCAGAGATTCAAAGTGGCAGGACTTCAGAGATTCCAGGATGCAGGACCCCAGAGATTCATAAAGGCAGGGCACCAGAGATTCAAAGGGGCAGGACCGCAGAGACTCCAGGATGCAGGGCACCAGAGATTCAAAAATGCAGGGCACCATAGATTATAAGAGGCGGGGAACCAGAGAGTCCAAGATGCGAGGCTCCAGATATTCCAAGAGGCAGGGCACCAGAGATTCCAAGAGGCGGGTCACTATTGATTCAAAGAGGCGGGGCACCAGAGATTCCAAGAGGCAGGCACAAGATATTCCAAGATTCAGGGCGCCGGAGATTCAAATAGGCAGGACTGCAGAGATTGCAGGATTCAGGGCACCAGAGATTTAAAGAGGCAGCGCACCAGAGATTCTAAGAGGCGAGGCACCAGAGAGTCCAAGAGGCGGGGCACCAGAGAGTCCAAGAGGCGGGGCACCAGAGATTCCAAGAGGCGGGGCACAAGAGATTCCAAGAGGCGGGGCACTATTGATTCAAAGAGGCAGGGCATCTGAGATTCCAAGAGGCATGGCACCAGAGATTCCTAGAGGCGGGGAACCAGAGATTCCAAGAGGCAGGGCACCAGATATTCCAAGAGGCAGGGCACCAGAGATTGCAAGAGGGCAGGGCACCAGAGATTCCAAGGGGCAGGGCACCAGAGATTCAAAGAGGTGGGGCACCAGAGATTCCAGGATGCAGGACTCCAGAGATTCCAAGTGGCAGGGCACTGTACATTCCAAGTTGGGGGCACCAGAGATTCCAAGAGGCAGGGCACCAGAGATTCCAAGAGGCAGGGCACCAGAGATTCCAAGAGGCAGGGCATCAGAGATTCCAAGAGGCAGGACACTATTGATTCAAAGAGGCAGGGTACCAGAGATTCCAAGAGTCAGGGCACCAGAGATTCCAAGAGACAGGGCACCAGAGATTCAAAGAGGCAGGGCACCAGAGATTCTAGTGTGCAGGGCACTGTGAATTCCAAACGGGGGCCACCAGATGTTCCAAGAGGTGGGGCACCTGAGATTCCAAGAGGTGGGGCACCAGAGATTCCAAGAGGCGGGGCACCAGAGATTCCAAGTGGTGGGGCACCAGAGATTGAAAGAGGCAGGGCACCAGAGATTCCACGAGGCGTGCACCAGAGACTCCAAGAGATGGGGAACCAGAGATTCCAAGAGGCATGGCACCAGAGATTCCAAGAGGCAGGGCACCAGATATTCCAAGAGGCAGGGCACCAGATATTCCAAGAGGCAGGGCATCAGAGATTCCAAGAGGCAGGGCCCCAGACATTCCAGGATGCAGGACCCCAGAGATTCCAAGTGGCAGGGCACTGTACATTCCAAGAGGTAGGCACCAGAGATTCCAAGAGGCAGGGCACCAGAGATTACAAGAGGCATGGCACCAGAGATTACAAGAGATGGGGAACCAGAGATTCCAAGAGGCATGGCACCAGAGATTCCGAGAGGCAGGGCACCAGATATTCCAAGAGACAGGGCACCAGATATTCCAAGAGGTAGGGCACCAGAGATTCCAAGAGGCAGTGCACCAATAATTCCAGGATGCGGGACCCCAGAGATTCCAAGTGGCAGGGCACTGTACATTCCAAGAGGCGGGCACCAGAGATTCCAAGAGGCAGGGCACCAGAGATTCCAAGAGACAGGGCACTATTGATTCAAAGAGGCAGGGTACCAGAGATTAACAGAGGCAGGGCACCAGAGAGTCTAGTGTGCAGGGCACTGTACATTCCAAGAGGTGGACACCAGTGATTCCAAGAGGCAGGGCACCAGAGATTCCAAGAGGCAGGGCACCAGAGATTCCAAGAGGCAGGGCACCAGAGATTCCAAGAGACAGGGCACCAGAGATTCAAAGAGGTAGGGCACCAGAGATTCTAGGGTGCAGGGCACTGTACATTCCAAAAGGGGGGCACCAGAGATTCCAAGAGGCGAGGCACCAGAGATTCCAAGAGGCGGGCCCCAGAGATTCCAAGAGGCGGGGCACCAGAGATTCCAAGAGGCCGGGCACCAGAGATTGCAAGAGGCAGGGCACCAGAGATTCAAGGAGGCAGGAATTCAGAGATTCCAGGATGCAGGACCTCAGAGATTCCAAGAAGCAGGGCAGCAGAGATTCCAAGAGGCGGGACACCAGAGGTTCCAGGGTGCAGGACCCCAGAGATTCCAAGAGGCAGGGTAACAGAGATTCTAAGAGGTGGGGCACAAGATATTCCAAGAGACAGGGCACCAGAGATTTAAAGTGGCAGGAGTTCAGAGATTCCAGGATGCAGGACCCCAGAGATTCAAAGAGGCAGGGCACCAGAGATTCAAAGAGGCAGGACTGCAGAGATTCCCGGATGCAGGGCACCAGAGATCCAAAGATGCAGGGCACCAGAGATTCCAAGAGGCGGGAAACCAGAGAGTCCAAGAGGCGAGGTACCAGATATTCCAAGATGCAGGGCACCAGAGATTCCAAGAGGCGGGGCACTATTGATTCAAAGAGGCCCGGCACTAGAGATTCCAAGAGGCGGGCACAAGATATTCCAAGAGGTAGGGCACCAGAGATTCAAATAGCCAGGACTGCAGAGATTGCAGGATGCAGGGCACCAGATATTAAAAAGGGCAGCGCACCAAAGAGTCCAAGAGGTGGGGCACCAGAGATTCCGAGAGGCCGGGCACCAGAGATTCCAAGAGGCGCGGCACAAGAGATTCCAAGAGGCGGGGCACTATTGATTCAAAGAGGCAGGGCACCTGAGATTCCAAGAGGCAGTTCCCCGGAGATTCCAAGAGGCAGGGCACCAGAGATTCCAGGAGGCAGTGCACCACAGATTCCAGGAGGCATGGCACCAGAGATTCCAAGAGGCGGGGAACCAGAGATTCCAAGAGGCAGGGCACCCGATATTCCAAGAGGCAGGGCACCAGAGATTTCAAGAGGCCGGGCACCAGAGATTCCAAGAGGCAGGGCACCAGAGATTCAAAGAGGTGGGGCACCAGAGATTCCAGGATACAGGACTCCAGAGATTCCAAGTGGCAGGGCACTGTACATTCTAAGAGGTGGGCACCAGAGATTCCAAGAGACAGGGCACCAGTGATTCCAAGAGGCAGGGCACCAGAGATTCCAAGAGGCAGGGCACCAGAGATTCCAAGAGGCAGGACACTATTGATTCAAAGAGGAAGAGTACCAGAGATTCCAAGAGGCAGGGCACCAGAGATTCCAAGAGACAGGGCACCAGATATTCAAAGAGGCAGGGCACCACAGATTTTAGTGTGCAGGGCACTGTAAATTTCAAAAGGGGGGCAACAGAGATTCCGAGAGGTGGGGCACCAGAGATCCGAAGAGGAGGGGCACCAGAGACTCCAAGAGGCGGGGCACCAGAGATTCAAAGAGGTGGGGCACCAGAGATTCCACAAAGCGTGCACCAGAGATTCCAAGAGGCATGGCACCAGAGATTCCAGGATGCAGGACCCTAGAGATTCCAAGAGGCAGGGAATCAGAGATTCAAGGAGGCTGGGCACCAGAGATTCCAAGAGGCAGGACCCCAGAGATTCCAAGAGGCGGGGCACCAGATATTCCAAGTGGCATGGCACCAGAGATTCCAAGAGGCAGGGCACGAGAGATTCCAAGAGGCAGGGCACCAGATATTCCAAGAGGCAGGGCACCAGATATTCCAAGAGGCAGGGCACCAGATATTCCCAGAGACAGGGCACCAGAGATTCCAAGAGGAAGGGCACCAGATTTCAAAGAGGCGGGCACCAGAAATTCCAGGATGCAGGATCCCAGAGATTCCAAGTGGCAGGGCACTGTACATTCTAAGAGGCGGGCACCAGAGATTCCAAGAGGCAGGGCACCAGGGATTCCAAGAGGCAGGGCACCAGAGATTCCAAGAGGCATAACACTATTGATTCAAAGAGGTAGGGTACCAGAGATTCCAAGAGGCAGGGCACCAGAGATTCTAGTGTGCAGGTCACTGTACATTCCAAGAGGTGGACACCAGAGATTCTAAGAGGCAGGGCACCAGAAATTCCAAGAGGCAGGGCACCAGAGATTCCAAGAGACAGGGCACCAGAGATTCAAAGAGGCCGGGCACCAGAGATTCTAGTGTGCAGGGCACTGTACATTCCAAAAGGGGGGCACCAGAGATTCCAAGAGGCGGGGCACCAGAGATTCCAAGAGGCTGGGCACCAGAGATTCCAAGAGGCAGGGCCCTAGAGATTCCAAGAGGCGGCGCACCAATGATTCCAAGAGGCAGGGCACCAGAGATTACAAGAGGCAGGGCACCAGAGAGTCAAAGAGGCAGGAATTCAGAGATTCCAGGATGCAAGCCCTCAGAGATTCCAAGAGGCGGGGCACCAGAGATTCGAAGAGGCAGGGCAGCAGAGATTACAAGAGGCGGGGCACCAGAGATTCCAGGGTGCAGGACCCCAGAGATTCCAAGAGGCAGGGCACCGGAGATTCCAAGAGGCAGGACGCCAGAGATTCCAAGAGGCAGGGCACCAGAGATTTCATGAAGCAGGGCACCAGAGATTCCAAGAGGTAGGGCAGCAGAGATTCCAAGAGGCGGGGCACCAGAGATTCCAGGGTGCAGGACCCCAGAGATTCCAAGAGACAGGCACTAGAGATTCAAATTGGCTGGACTTCAGAGATTTCAGGATGCAGGACCCCAGAGATTCAAAGAGGCAGGGCACCAGAGATTCAAAGAGGCAGGACCACAGAGATTCCAGGATGCAGGGCACCAGAGATTCAAAAATGCAGGGCACCAGAGATTCTAAGAGGCGGGAAACCAGAGAGTCCAAGAGGCGAGGCACCAGATATTCCAGGAGGTAGGGCACCAGAGATTCCAAGAGGTGGGCACAAGATATTCCAAGAGTCAGGGCACCAGAGATTCAAATAGGCAGGACTGCAGAGATTGCAGGATGCAGGGCACCAGAGATTCAAAGAGGCAGCGCACCAGAGATTCCAAGAGGAGGGGCACCAGAGAGTCCAAGAGGCAGGGCACCAGAGAGTCCAAGAGGCGGGGCACCAGATATTCCAAGAGGCATGGCACCAGAGATTCCAAGAGGTGGGGCACAAGAGATTCCAAGAGGCGGGCACTATTGATTCAAAGAGGCAGGGCACCAGAGATTCCAAGAGGCAGTTCCCCGGAGATTCCAAGAGGCAGGGCACCAGAGATTCCAAGAGGCATGGCACCAGAGATTCCAAGAGGCGGGGAACCAGAGATTCCAAGAGGCAGGGCACCAGATATTCCAAGAGGCAGGGCACCAGAGATTGCAAGAGGGCAGGTCACCAGAGATTCAAAGAGGTGGGGCACCAGAGATTCCAGGATGCAGGACTCCGGAGATTCTAAGTGGCAGGGCACTGTAAATTCCAAAAGGGGGGCACCAGAGATTCCAACAGGTGGGGCACCAGAGATTCCAAGAGGTGGGGCACGAGAGATTCCAAGAGGCGGGGCACCAGATATTCCAAGAGGCAGGACCCCAGAGATTCCAAGAGGCGGGGCACCAGAGATTCCAAGTGGCATGGCACCAGAGATTCCAAGAGGCAGGGCACCAGAGATTCCAAGAGGCAGGACCCCAGAGATTCCAAGAGGCAGGGCACCAGAGATTCCAAGAGGCATGGCACCAGAGATTCCAAGAGGCAGGGCACCGAAGATTTCAAGAGGCAGGACCCCAGAGATTCCAAGAGGCAGGGCACCAGAGATTTCACGAGGCAGGGCACCAGAGATTCCAAGAGGCAGGGCAGCAGAGATTCCAAGAGGCCTGGCACCAGAGATTCCAGGGTGCAGGACCCCAGAGATTCCAAGAGGCAGGGCATCAGAGATTCCAAGAGGCAGGACCCCAGAGATTCCAAGAGGCAGGGCACCAGAGATTTCATGTGGCAGGGCACCAGAGATTCCAAGAGGTAGGGCAGCAGAGATTCCAAGAGGCGGGGCACCAGAGATTCCAGGGTGCAGGACCCCAGAGATTCCAAGAGACACGGCACCAGAGATTCAAAGTGGCAGGACTTCAGAGATTCCAGGATGCAGGACCCCAGAGATTCATAAAGGCAGGGCACCAGAGATTCAAAGGGGCAGGACCGCAGAGACTCCAGGATGCAGGGCACCAGAGATTCAAAAATGCAGGGCACCATAGATTCTAAGAGGTGGGGCACCAGAGATTCCAGGATGCAGGACTCCAGAGATTCCAAGTGGCAGGGCACTGTACATTCCAAGTGGGGGGCACCAGAGATTCCAAGAGGCAGGGCACCAGAGATTCCAAGAGGCAGGGCACCAGAGATTCCAAGAGGCAGGGCATCAGAGATTCCAAGAGGCAGGACACTATTGGTTCAAAGAGGCAGGGTACCAGAGATTCCAAGAGGCAGGGCACCAGAGATTCCAAGAGACAGGGCACCAGAGATTCAAAGAGGCAGGGCACCAGAGATTCTAGTGTGCAGGGCACTGTGAATTCCAAACAGGGGCCACCAGATATTCCAAGAGGTGGGGCACCTGAGATTCCAAGAGGTGGGGCACCAGAGATTCCAAGAGGCGGGGCACCAGAGATTCCAAGTGGTGGGGCACCAGAGATTGAAAGAGGCAGGGCACCAGAGATTCCACGAGGCGTGCACCAGAGACTCCAAGAGATGGGGAACCAGAGATTCCAAGAGGCACGGCACCAGAGATTCCAAGAGGCAGGGCACCAGATATTCCAAGAGGCAGGGCACCAGATATTCCAAGAGGCAGGGCATCAGAGATTTCAAGAGGCAGGGCACCAGAAATTCCAGGATGCAGGACCCCAGAGATTCCAAGTGGCAGGGCACTGTACATTCCAAGAGGTAGGCACCAGAGATTCCAAGAGGCAGGGCACCAGAGATTACAAGAGGCATGGCACCAGAGATTCCAAGAGATGGGGAACCAGAGATTCCAAGAGGCATGGCACCAGAGATTCCGAGAGGCAGGGCACCAGATATTCCAAGAGACAGGTCACCAGATATTCCAAGAGGTAGGGCACCAGAGATTCCAAGAGGCAGTGCACCAATAATTCCAGGATGCGGGACCCCAGAGATTCCAAGTGGCAGGGCACTGTACATTCCAAGAGGCGGGCACCAGAGATTCCAAGAGGCAGGGCACCAGAGATTCCAAGAGGCAGGGCACCAGAGATTCCAAGAGGCAGAACACTATTGATTCAAAGAGGTAGGGCACCAGAGATTCTAGGGTGCAGGGCACTGTACATTCCAAAAGAGGGGCACCAGAGATTCCAAGAGGCGAGGCACCAGAGATTCCAAGAGGCGGGCCCCAGAGATTCCAAGAGGCGGGGCACCAGAGATTCCAAGAGGCAGGGCACCAGAGATTGCAAGAGGCAGGGCACCAGAGATTTCATGTGGCAGGGCACCAGAGATTCCAAGAGGTAGGGCAGCAGAGATTCCAAGAGGCGGGGCACCAGAGATTCCAGGGTGCAGGACCCCAGAGATTCCAAGAGACACGGCACCAGAGATTCAAAGTGGCAGGACTTCAGAGATTCCAGGATGCAGGACCCCAGAGATTCATAAAGGCAGGGCACCAGAGATTCAAAGGGGCAGGACCGCAGAGACTCCAGGATGCAGGGCACCAGAGATTCAAAAATGCAGGGCACCATAGATTCTAAGAGGTGGGGCACCAGAGATTCCAGGATGCAGGACTCCAGAGATTCCAAGTGGCAGGGCACTGTACATTCCAAGTGGGGGGCACCAGAGATTCCAAGAGGCAGGGCACCAGAGATTCCAAGAGGCAGGGCACCAGAGATTCCAAGAGGCAGGGCATCAGAGATTCCAAGAGGCAGGACACTATTGGTTCAAAGAGGCAGGGTACCAGAGATTCCAAGAGGCAGGGCACCAGAGATTCCAAGAGACAGGGCACCAGAGATTCAAAGAGGCAGGGCACCAGAGATTCTAGTGTGCAGGGCACTGTGAATTCCAAACAGGGGCCACCAGATATTCCAAGAGGTGGGGCACCTGAGATTCCAAGAGGTGGGGCACCAGAGATTCCAAGAGGCGGGGCACCAGAGATTCCAAGTGGTGGGGCACCAGAGATTGAAAGAGGCAGGGCACCAGAGATTCCACGAGGCGTGCACCAGAGACTCCAAGAGATGGGGAACCAGAGATTCCAAGAGGCACGGCACCAGAGATTCCAAGAGGCAGGGCACCAGATATTCCAAGAGGCAGGGCACCAGATATTCCAAGAGGCAGGGCATCAGAGATTTCAAGAGGCAGGGCACCAGAAATTCCAGGATGCAGGACCCCAGAGATTCCAAGTGGCAGGGCACTGTACATTCCAAGAGGTAGGCACCAGAGATTCCAAGAGGCAGGGCACCAGAGATTACAAGAGGCATGGCACCAGAGATTCCAAGAGATGGGGAACCAGAGATTCCAAGAGGCATGGCACCAGAGATTCCGAGAGGCAGGGCACCAGATATTCCAAGAGACAGGTCACCAGATATTCCAAGAGGTAGGGCACCAGAGATTCCAAGAGGCAGTGCACCAATAATTCCAGGATGCGGGACCCCAGAGATTCCAAGTGGCAGGGCACTGTACATTCCAAGAGGCGGGCACCAGAGATTCCAAGAGGCAGGGCACCAGAGATTCCAAGAGGCAGGGCACCAGAGATTCCAAGAGGCAGAACACTATTGATTCAAAGAGGTAGGGCACCAGAGATTCTAGGGTGCAGGGCACTGTACATTCCAAAAGAGGGGCACCAGAGATTCCAAGAGGCGAGGCACCAGAGATTCCAAGAGGCGGGCCCCAGAGATTCCAAGAGGCGGGGCACCAGAGATTCCAAGAGGCAGGGCACCAGAGATTGCAAGAGGCAGGGCACCAGAGATTCAAGGAGGCAGGAATTCAGAGATTCCAGGATGCAGGACCTCAGAGATTCCAAGAAGCAGGGCAGCAGAGATTCCAAGAGGCGGGACACCAGAGATTCCAGGGTGCAGGACCCCAGAGATTCCAAGAGGCAGGGTAACAGAGATTCTAAGAGGTGGGGCACAAGATATTCCAAGAGACAGGGCACCAGAGATTTAAAGTGGCAGGAGTTCAGAGATTCCAGGATGCAGGACCCCAGAGATTCAAAAAGGCAGGGCACCAGAGATTCAAAGAGGCAGGACTGCAGAGATTCCCGGATGCAGGGCACCAGAGATCCAAAGATGCAGGGCACCAGAGATTCCAAGAGGCGGGAAACCAGAGAGTCCAAGAGGCGAGGCACCACATATTCCAAGAGGCAGGGCACCAGAGATTCCAAGAGGCGGGGCACTATTGATTCAAAGAGGCCGGGCACTAGAGATTCCAAGAGGCGGGCACAAGATATTCCAAGAGGTAGGGCACCAGAGATTCAAATAGCCAGGACTGCAGAGATTGCAGGATGCAGGGCACCAGATATTAAAAAGGGCAGCGCACCAGAGAGTCCAAGAGGTGGGGCACCAGAGATTCCGAGAGGCCGGGCAGCAGAGATTCCAAGAGGCGGGGCACAAGAGATTCCAAGAGGCGGGGCACTATTGATTCAAAGAGGCAGGGCACCTGAGATTCCAAGAGGCAGTTCCCCGGAGATTCCAAGAGGCAGGGCACCAGAGATTCCAGGAGGCAGTGCACCAGAGATTCCAGGAGGCATGGCACCAGAGATTCCAAGAGGCGGGGAACCAGAGATTCCAAGAGGCAGGGCACCAGATATTCCAAGAGGCAGGGCACCAGAGATTGCAAGAGGCCGGGCACTGTACATTCTAAGAGGTGGGCACCAGAGATTCCAAGAGACAGGGCACCAGTGATTCCAAGAGGCAGGGCACCAGAGATTCCAAGAGGCAGGGCACCAGAGATTCCAAGAGGCAGGACACTATTGATTCAAAGAGGAAGAGTACCAGAGATTCCAAGAGGCAGGGCACCAGAGATTCCAAGAGACAGGGCACCAGAGATTCAAAGAGGCAGGGCACCAGAGATTCTAATGTGCAGGGCACTGTAAATTCCAAAAGGGGGGCAACAGAGATTCCGAGAGGTGGGGCACCAGAGATTCCAAGAGGAGGGGCACCAGAGACTCCAAGAGGCGGGGCACCAGAGATTCAAAGAGGCATGGCACCAGAGATTCCAGGATGCAGGACCAGGATGCAGGACCCTAGAGATTCCAAGAGGCGGGGAATCAGAGATTCAAGGAGGCCGGGCACCAGAGATTCCAAGAGGCAGGACCCCAGAGATTCCAAGAGGCGGGGCACCAGATATTCCAAGTGGCATGGCACCAGAGATTCCAAGAGGCAGGGCACGAGAGATTCCAAGAGGCAGGGCACCAGATATTCCAAGAGGCAGGGCACCAGATATTCCAAGAGGCAGGGCACCAGATATTCCCAGAGACAGGGCACCAGAGATTCCAAGAGGAAGGGCACCGGATTTCAAAGAGGCGGGCACCAGAAATTCCAGGATGCAGGATCCCAGAGATTCCAAGTGGCAGGGCACTGTACATTCTAAGAGGCGGGCACCAGAGATTCCAAGAGGCAGGGCACCAGAAATTCCAAGAGGCAGGGCACCAGGGATTCCAAGAGACAGGGCACCAGAGATTCAAAGAGGCCGGGCACCAGAGATTCTAGTGTGCAGGGCACTGTACATTCCAAAAGGGGGGCACCAGAGATTCCAAGAGGAGGGGCACCAGAGATTCCAAGAGGCTGGGCACCAGAGATTCCAAGAGGCAGGGCCCCAGAGATTCCAAGAGGCGGCGCACCAGAGATTCCAAGAGGCAGGGCACCAGAGATTACAAGAGGCAGGGCACCAGAGAGTCAAAGAGGCAGGAATTCAGAGATTCCAGGATGCAAGCCCTCAGAGATTCCAAGAGGCGGGGCACCAGAGATTCCAAGAGGCAGGGCAGCAGAGATTCCAAGAGGCGAGGCACCAGAGATTCCAGGGTGCAGGACCCCAGAGATTCCAAGAGGCAGGGCACCGGAGATTCCAAGAGGCAGGACGCCAGAGATTCCAAGAGGCAGGGCACCAGAGATTTCATGAGGCAGGGCACCAGAGATTCCAAGAGGTAGGGCAGCAGAGATTCCAAGAGGCGGGGCACCAGAGATTCCAGGGTGCAGGACCCCAGAGATTCCAAGAGACAGGGCACTAGAGATTCAAATTGGCAGGACTTCAGAGATTTCAGGATGCAGGGCCCCAGAGATTCAAAGAGGCAGGGCACCAGAGATTCAAAGAGGCAGGACCACAGAGATTCCAGGATGCAGGGCACCAGAGATTCAAAAATGCAGGGCACCAGAGATTCTAAGAGGCGGGAAACCAGAGAGTCCAAGAGGCGAGGCACCAGATATTCCAGGAGGTAGGGCACCAGAGATTCCAAGAGGCGGGGCACTATTGATTCAAAGAGGCGGGGCACCAGAGATTCCAAGAGGTGGGCACAAGATATTCCAAGAGTCAGGGCACCAGAGATTCAAATAGGCAGGACTGCAGAGATTGCAGGATGCAGGGCACCAGAGATTCAAAGAGGCAGCGCACCAGAGATTCCAAGAGGAGGGGCACCAGAGAGTCCAAGAGGCAGGGCACCAGAGAGTCCAAGAGGCGGGGCACCAGATATTCCAAGAGGCATGGCACCAGAGATTCCAAGAGGCGGGGCACAAGAGATTCCAAGAGGCGGGCACTATTGATTCAAAGAGGCAGGGCACCGGAGATTCCAAGAGGCAGTTCCCCGGAGATTCCAAGAGGCAGGGCACCAGAGATTCCAAGAGGCATGGCACCAGAGATTCCAAGAGGCGGGGAACCAGAGATTCCAAGAGGCAGGGCACCAGATATTCCAAGAGGCAGGGCACCAGAGATTGCAAGAGGGCAGGTCACCAGAGATTCAAAGAGGTGGGGCACCAGAGATTCCAGGATGCAGGACTCCAGAGATTCTAAGTGGCAGGGCACTGTAAATTCCAAAAGGGGGGCACCAGAGATTCCAAGAGGTGGGGCACCAGAGATTCCAAGAGGCGGGGCACCAGATATTCCAAGAGGCAGGACCCCAGGGATTCCAAGAGGGGGGGAACCAGAGATTCCAAGTGGCATGGCACCAGAGATTCCAAGAGGCAGGGCACCAGAGAATCCAAGAGGCAGGACCCCAGAGATTCCAAGAGGCAGGGCACCAGAGATTCCAAGAGGCATGGCACCAGAGATTCCAAGAGGCGGGGCACCAGAGATTCCATGAGGCGGGGCACCAGAGATTCCAGGGTGCAGGACCCCAGAGATTCCAAGAGGCAGGGCACCAGAGATTCCAAGAGGCAGGGCACCAGAGATTCCAAGAGGCGGGGCACCAGAGATTCCAAAAGGCGAGGCACCTGAGATTCCAAGAAGCGAGGCACCAGAGATTCCAAGAGGCGGGGCATCAGAGATTCCAAAGGGCAGGGTACCAGAGAGTCCAAGAGGCAGGGCCCCAGATATTCCAAGAGGCAGGGCCCCAGAGATTCCAGGATGCAGGACCCCAGAGATTCCAAGAGGCAGGGCACCTGAAATTCCAAGAGGCAGGGCACCAGAGATTCCAAGAGGCAGGGTAGCAGAGATTCCAGGGTGGAGGACCCCAGAGATTCCAAGAGGCGGGGCACCAGAGATTCTAGTATGCTGGGCACTGTAGATTCCAAAATGCAAGACACCACAGGCTTCAAGATACAGGACAGCAGAGTACATGCTCTCTAGAACATCAGAAATTCTAAGTTACAGAACTCTAGAGTTGCAAAGGCTCAGGACCTTCAAAAGAGATTCAAAAGTGCAGGAACTGAGAAAGCAGAAAGGACAGGACCTCAGCTATTCCATGCCTTAGAGATTCCAAAGTGTGAGCCTTCATAGATTTTAAAGACAAAGAATTTCAGAGCATCCATGGTGAAGGTTTCAGAGATTCCAACGTGAAGGGATGTGCAGATTCAGAGGTGCAGGGCTACAGAGACATGCAGCATTGCTGAAATTCCAAGGTGCAGGACCTTGGAGATTGCAAAGTGGCTATCTTCAGATGTATGAAGAGGTAGAATGTCAGATACTCTGAAGTGTATGACTTCATGGGTTTCAAAGAGCAGGCTGGACTTCACAGTCTCCAATATGCATGGCATCAGAAACTAACCAATGCAGGAATTAAGAGAGTGCAAGGTACGGCTGCAGGACCTCGCAGGTTTAAGATGGCCATCTTTAGGTATAAAGAAGGTGCCCGAACTTCTAATATTCCAATGCGCAGGACTGGGAAGATTCGAAGTAGAAGAGCCTGAAAGATTCTGAGGTGGAGTGTTTAGAGATTCCATGTTGCTGGAACGTGTTGTTTCAAGTTGGGCTTCAGAGATTCTAAGATGTAGCATTATTATTATTACTAGGGGCGTCCTCCAGAGACTCCATGGTGCATGTCCCTACACACTCAAACGGAGCAGAAATCACAGGATTCAATGGTTTAGGGCTCCAGAAAGTCCCAGGCGACGGTTAGTAGAGATTCCAAGGTGCAGGACTGCAGAGATTCACAGGCACATGACCACAGAGATTCACAGGTACATGACCACAGAGATTCACAGGTACATTACCACAGATATCCCAAGATTCAGGAGTTGAGAGATTCCCTGGTAGAGAACCACAGAGATTCCAAGGTGCATGGCTTAAAAGACTCCAAGATGCAGGACCATAGTGATTCCAAGATGCAGGACCACAGAGATTCAAGATGCAGGACCACAGAGATTCCCAAGTGCTGGAATCTAGAGATTAATTACAAGACACGCAATTAAAGACATTATAAAGTACTGCTAGTATCTTCCCCAATGGAGTGACCTGTCTTTTCATCTTTCCTTTTCTTTTATCTGCCATAAGCACTGAACATAGTTTCAGGAAGCCGTCCAGTGCACTGAGGCAGCCTTCTCTCTAACTCAGACTAGTATGTCTGTACTGAAGGACATTGCCACATCATACTCCGAGAGTCAGCTGTGTTTCATGGCATCTTGGGGATTGTGGAGAGCTCCCTGTATGTATGTAGGACCAGTTTGAATCGAGCGTTGCCGAATAGTCTTTTTACCCATTGACAGGCTTTATTGCCTGCCAATCTATGTCCCTTCATCATTGCAAGCAGCGTGGCCCTGGTGTGTTCAGTATTCTGTGATTTTAGTGGGGTTGTCACCTTTTATTCTCACCTAGCCACTGCACAGTAGGTTGTAACTGGGTTGCCATGGATCTTTGGAGCTTTGATTGCTGTGTGTCAAGAGTTACACACACTTTGCACCGGTCCACAGGAGCGCCTGTGATCACAGGATTACTTTTCTAATCACAGGCTGTATGTGGTGTTCCTTATGTTATCCTGTAAACTGTGTTTCTTCTGTTAAACCAACATGATTTATGTGTTGTTTCAGGTGTAATAATGTGAAGTTTCAGGGCCCAGAGATGTTGAAGCGTTATAAAGGTAACTACAATTGTGTTTATTATGCATGTTTGATACGGTTTATGAAAATTATATAGTTTGTTATAGCTATATGCTTGATAAAGTGCGCATAAATGCCAAAACAGCAAAACATCTAACTATACACACAGCCCAAGAAAAAACATTAATCAGTTCAACTCAAAACAGCCGAAGCAAAAAAACTTAGAAGGTTATTTTGTAATGACAATATGCACTAATTCTCAAATCAGAGGCCAATTTCTTGGTTTGTATCTCTACCTTTGAACTTTTCCAGAAGTTTTAAAGATGTTTTGGGTTTGCATGCCTTTCAAATATAGTGTTTTTTTCAATATTGAACATCTCCACAGTTGATAGATCTACTGACCTGGGTCCCATTTGATTCTTGCTTCCCTCTTTGGATCTTAGGAAATTCTACTGCAGTAATTTTGTTCTTGGAAATACTGATACTGTGAAGTAGGTTAATTTCAGGCTTCACAATTAATGCAATATTCAAGATATTCCCCATGAAGGAGAAAATTAACCCAGAAATCTTTGTTTCTGAGGGAATTATCACAGACGCCTGATTGTTGTCAGAAAGCCACTATATTCAGGAGCAAGCTAAGCACAGTTTGGTTTTATTGCTGCAGTTACTAATATGTATATATGTATGTATTTGAGTAGTAGGTTGGGATACCATCACTTCACCCTGGCCGCAAAAGTGACAGGTCTGGCCTCAAAATTGACAGGTCTGGCCACAAACTGCTGGTCCCAAAAATGACAGGCCTTAAAAAGGGTGACATGTAGGGTTAGTCCCAAAATTGACAGGGCTGGCTGCAAACTACTGGCCGCAATCACTCTGGCCGGACAGATCTGGCCGCAAACTATTGACAGCAATCACTCTGGTCGCAAAAGAACTCTGGCCGCAAAAGTGACACGTGTCACTTTTTGCGGCCCCAGGGTTCCCAAAAGTGACATATGGCACTTTTACTGCCAAGGGTGGTTAAAAGCAGCTGTCCCTAAAGGGGCAGATGAGTCACAGGGGGAGGGTTGTTTTTGGAGACAGAGGCGTGGAGGAACCGCCCTGTGGCTATGTGTCCCTGTTGTTGTGTAGAGGTATTCGCCTCTTTTAGGGGGGTTGTGGTTTCCTAGAATACATATAAGCTGGTGTCAAGAGTCTGGTGCAGCAAGCAGACGCCAGAATATGTGAAGGAACGCCATGGCAGAAATTAAGAGATACAACCCATTCATGAAAAAACCTTGGTTTGATGGCTCACAGTCCCCCATCAGTAGCTATTACAGAACCTTTAGCCCCTTCGTAATGGACGAGAATGCTCAACCAGAAGAACCTAAGGATATGGGCTGCGACGTTACTGCTTTTGGCGGTGGCTTTTGTAGGCGTATGGAGGCACTCAATCTTAAGGATTGGCCGCGCTATCCATCCCCGATTAAGCTCGACAGCAGCGCTAGCGAGGGTTTGAGTGACGGCGGGGTGTCTGAGCAAAGCATGCTCTTGGAGTTGGCGGATGATGAAGAATCCATTGTTCCGGCTAATACACCCGTCTATGAAGACTTGGGTTTTCACGAGGGTGTTGTTCCTGAGAAGGTCCCGGTGCAAAAGCCTGATACAAGCGTCGAAGATGATGGGATATCGCTGGATATTAACAACTCTCAAGATGTCAGAGCCGCCGCCGAGGGCTGTGAAGATGTGAAGGTTAGTCAAAATTGTTATGAGCAGCCATTTGCATAAGGATGTATTTTATTTCTTCAACTAGCGGACGTTAATATTTCTTCTTTTTTGGCCCCTCTAGAGAGCATCCTCGGCGGGATGCACTTACTTCATAATGCCCTACGACAAAGAAAATGTACCATCTCCTAACACACCCGTCTATGAAGACATGGATGTTCAGGTGGATATGAGTCCTCTGAAGGTAGTTGTGCAACAGCCTTATACAAGCGTCAAAGATGATGGAGCATCGATGGATATTACCGACTCTCAAGATTTCAGAGCAGCCGCAGAGGGCGGTGAAAATGTGTTGGTTAGTAAAAATGTTAGGAGTAGACCCTTTACATGAAAGTTGTATTGCTTCTACCGCTAACGGTCTGTCAGTCAGTCAGTCAAGAAACTTTATTCGGTTAATTAAAACCATAAAAGCAGTGCATGATACATAGAATCAGTTTAAAAAGTACAATTAAACAGGTTTAAAGAATTGATTGCTACTCCTTCTAAGACGGTCTGTCAATATTTCTCTTTTGAACCTAGGGTGCAACACCGAAAAGAACCGATGCCCACGGGCAGACTGCAAAAGGGCGCAGCTTGAATCTGTCTTGTATATGCTGTGCAAACCAGACTGGAAGTTCCACAAAGCCGAGTGCAGATGTTCCTATGGATTGTGAAGATGGCTCTAAGAACGACGCCTTTGAAAAGGAAAAACAGAGATGTCATATTGGGTGTTAAAGGTTACGCAACTGTGGTTGTACGCACATGTGTCAAACGAGACTATTACAGCATGTGTTTCGGCCACCGTGTTAGGGACCCTCAACAGGGGGGCACGAGAGTCTAGCCGAATCATACAAAGAACGAATAATCCGGTACATATGTAGTTTGCTAGACCCTTACAAGATGTATAAGCTGCTAAGGGTGGTGCACGGCCTGAGCATTGAAAATAAATATGTACACCCGAACATGCTGAAGATCTTGGCGGCTACACTCAAGGAGATACGCTATGCCAGCGACCCCTGAGCAAAACTAAGAAATATGCCAAGCGCCTGTGTGTGCTGTGACAGAATGTCACGATCTGGTAGTGTGCCGCTGACTTTGTTTACCTTTCAGCAACCTTCGCGTCATTTTGGGACAAGAAACTACATTTCCCAGCATGCTCAGGATGCCAGGGACGTGACGGGCGTCTGCGCACGCAAACCTGGAATAAAGGTGCATCGAGGAGGTTGGACACTGCCGAGTATTCTATGTTTGGTTCCGGAGCTTGAGGGTGAGCTGTTGACTTCAGGTGAAGTAAGTGCCAAAGAGTTCTGTGGAACGGGAGTTACCCCGTGCTGGGTTGGGTACCTGTTCCGCTTACAGTTGACGGCTGTGTGTGCCGAGACGCTTCTCGTTATTGTGACTTACTTGTTCCTCAAGCAGTCTGCAGCATGGAAATGAAGTCATGGAGTTCTGCTTTTGTGTTTGATTAAGCAGACTGTACCGCGGATCATAAAATTGCTCATGTACATACAATTCCTTGAACTGCCTGAAAGACTGCATTGATTATCAGACATTTGTTGCTTGGCCAAATAAGAGTGATATTGGCGGTTCGGCTTGTTTCTGGCGTATCACTCACTTACTGGAAACATTGTGTTTTTGACAAGAACATTACACTAAAGAGGGTATTGATCTGATTAAGGCTTATTAATTAGATCTCCGTGCCTTCGTCTTTCTTTTCTCTTCACTACCTTTTGTGGTTTATTTTTGTCTCAAACTCAGAAGAGAGATTCACTGGGGGATACAGGGAAACTCGGACCAAGATATGTACCTGTTGCTCATGGTATGATACGAAGATATTATTGTATGTTATTTTGTTTACCATTTAGCATTCTTAGACTGTTCTTTGTTTCATGTGATAGGTCTGGTCTTTGGTATTCCCTTATCTCTTCTGGTATTGAGGCCCTCATCCTTCCCCTTTTCAGGTAGGCATCTAGACATACATTAGTATAGAGGTAAAGGAAGGTTCTTCTATGTTATATGCTTGCGCCATAGGTGTATACTTAGCGCATTTGCATTGTCGTTTCAGCTCTCCCTCCCCGCAGTCCCCTTCCTTTCCCTCCCTCGCTCGACTGCCTTGGTGATCTGTATGCTTTTAGCTATACACCGGGGACGTCGGGAGGTGGAACCCATATATCTTCAGCGCCATCCCGAAGACTTGGACGACGAAGCCTGACACAGAAAGATGATAGAAAGACTCATAGAAAGGCGCATGTGTAACATGTATCTAAAAAACAGAAAAATAGTGTCCTTGGCACCACAAAGGTTATTTTATAATAAATAAGTCCTGATGTATTGTTACATGGTAGCGTGTATTTAAAATAAAGTAGTAGAATGTTACAACCAAAAGCCGTCTATGTGTTAAGCCGTACTTACTATGCATACTGTAAAAAGATATGAAACCCCTTTGTCTATGGTTTGCTAATCTTTATTTTTAATAAAATGTTCCCACACAAACCAAGCGTCTTTCATTTCCTCGATACAGAAAAGGGGGTGGTGATGAACAGAGTGTCTGAATTAAGCAGACCACTCTTACCCAGTCAAGAGATCAGGGCTGAATCCATCACCGTTATTTAGCTCACTGCATCACACCAGTTCAGAACCTGGCTATATGCAAATTAGTCTGACCCAGTGCCTCATGGGAACAGGGCAGACCAAACTACCAAGCCAATTCTTCACCGGAAAGAAGACAAGCTTCAGGGGACCGGTTTCTGGCATTTCAGCCGTCGTCGGCCCAGCTTGCTTGAATCCTGGTGGTGCAGTGAGCAAGGGACTCATGTCTGAGTATACCCTGCCACACCTGTAGTGGCCAAAAACGATACAGAAAAGGGGGTGGTGATGAACAGAGTGTCTGAATTAAGCAGACCCCTCTTACCCAGTCAAGAGATCAGGGCTGAATCCATCACCGTTATTTAGCTCACTGCATCACACCAGTTCAGAACCTGGCTATTGTGGTAAATAAAATTACCTAGTACTTAATTTCTATGCGGTAAAATTCAATAAAATAGCTCAATCAAAATAAGAGACACAGAGTCCGTGGCATCTGAGTTTTAAGGGGTTTTATTCCATAAAATGGAATTGTATGGTCCGGACCAGGATATCATGTTCCTTTCACCACTGGGGTTCAGGAAGGGACAGAGCAATGCTTTATTAACAAGGTACAATATTTATAGTTCATTCATGCAGAAGGCGTAACAGCTGAGAGAAGCGAGATAGGAAACATGTGCGTAGCAATACGTAATCAGAAGGCGTGCACTAGGGAGTACACGGGGGTGGGTACTAGAAACGTCACATAAAAGTGTCACAAGTGGGTGGATACATAATGAAATCTTGCAGTGTCAGCAGGAATCTGTAGCAAGGATGCGTGCGCAGCAGCATGACGTGTGACTGACGTAAACTGGAGGGTGCAGGGGACTTGACATTTAGCCTTAGAGGGGAGAGACAGAAGTCTGGTGGGTCAGATCAACTTGTTCCTAAATCATATCTGGTATCTTGTGTTTGGAGTACATGTTGCTGGAAACTAAAGGCTATCGGGACAGAGGTTACTTGTCACTAAGGCTAGGAGATGCATATATTTCTTTAAGTAACTGGAGTTTTCTATGGAAATGGGTACAGTAATACACTTGCATGGAGACGGAAAGACTGGACTGTATCTATTGCAGGCAGGATATGTTTATCCTACTCGTTAGCTAGGAATGTGGATTCACGGAGCAGAACTGATAACATAAAGGCAAAATACCATCTTGGCAGGCAGGCCGGACTGAGCCAGGCCCCGCGCCGCACAGGGAGTAGGATAAAGGTTACGGTGCAGGCAGGCAACCGTGGTCAGAGGCAGAAAACAGAAATGAGCTTGATGGCAGAAATCAGGGCCTAGCTCTGCAGGCTAGGAAAACATGAGAGTGTACCACATAAAGACGGTGGCACGGCATACTTAGGAACTGAATAATCAATCTATTCATGGTGGATCTGAAAGAAGACATGTTAACGGTGGACGCAAATGTATTTGCGTCTTCATAGCTGGCACAGGAGGGAAGTTACATGCACTTTAACTCGTACATGGAGACGTTGGGGTCTACGATAGGGAACATAACTTGACCATAAAATTTATATTTCCTCATTCCCTCCTTGTTCCCTACGGGACCCTTCATGATATATCAATGTTCATTAATCCATCTATCTGTTCATATAACATAATTTGCTCATCCTTTCTCAAGCCGGATGCAGAACGTGACTCTGAACAGGAAACGCAGGCTGTTCCTGTGTTAAGTTACCTAGGGCAGAAGTAGTTTCGTTCACTACTGCTTCGAGAGTTCTAGTCAATCTACGAATGAGTTTACTATTCTGGATAGGACCTATGAAGAAGAAGAATCCTCTATTAAAGTCTGTGTATTGCTCCCATGCTGTTTCAGTCTGGTCAACAATCAGGAGTTCTCTCTTGGGTCGAGTCTGTATGAGTCGGGAATTTCTATGGTAATCAGGTGGAGCTAGAAATACTGGTGGCAGAAGGAATGCAATGTAACAAGTTCCATCCCAATCTAGAGGTAAACGTACATATGCGACATGACCGCAAACAAAGTAGGAATGCTTGGAAGCTTTGAAAGTAGACTTGCCATTATCACTGAATTCGATCACAGTAGTACATTCACTATGTCCTAGGTGTACTGAACCATTCTTTCTGACACATAATTCACCCTTAACTGGTAATACTGACATAAAGGGCAGGACTGATTCGGCTTCGGACTGAACATTCAGAATCATGAGGGTAAGTGTAAAGTTACCTAATCCTTATACTTCGTTTTCTAGATCGGTCCCTGTCCCTTTGGGAAGACCCTCCTTGTCAGGGAAACCTACTTTGTGCAGAACAGTGTTCAGATTTCCCCATACCCAATTGCCTTGGTAAACTATGGAATCAGAATCTACGGAATTAATTAGACTAAACCATGCACCACAGGTGCCATTGTGTGTGAACGGGTACAGAAAGAGGGGCAGAACTCCCTTGTACTTCTGATAGGGAGGGGGTCGGCCACATATCCAACAATTGGTAGCATTGCTGGTCTGATGGGAATGGTGTAACATACTAATGAATGTATTGTTGCGCAGCGCAAGTCTGTATGACCATTCATGCGGGGGCAATTCACTGAAAGTGTGCTCGACAGTGACATTTGAAGAAGAATGTGTACGCTTGAATATAGGATAGTACAAGTGTAACAGTATACTTGTTTCTGTCTATCTCTCTCTCTATCGGGGTCTAGCGGGAACATGTCAGAATCAGGTTTAACCGATTCACCTAGGGGAGGACTTAAACAATTAAACTGTCTGACTTGCTAGACCGTAACTTGAATTAATACTCCTGATGCAGAGTTTTTCTCGAAAAGGGGGTTTTGAGTCACTGGTTTCAAGGCAGTCTTTTGGGTGTTATCAAAGATTTGGGCAAAGAAAAAGTTCCAAATTGTCCATAGAATTTCCTTTTCGTCCTTCGAGCCGGATAGCAGTCCTCGTGGTGTGTAGCACAAGCTTCGGCGTCCTCCAATGCGGCTTAAGGGGGCTTGATCGGTCCAAAGTTCCGCTCATAGATAACATCTCCAGGGACTATGGCAGGCTCCTGGACTTGGGTGTTGTCAGGGAAGGCGGTGGCAACCTGTGAATGAAGAGAGAGTAGTGCAGATATCAAGGAAGCTAGGTAATCTGTCAGCATGTTATTGCCAACATCAGATATTCTATTTTAGGCATAGGCGTACCCCTAATTTCGTTTTAAGTGTCTGATTATGGCTTTCTACAAGGCTTGCTGTAGTATAATCTGGGACTGGGTACGCTTCTGTCCATCTGGTTAGTGCACACACTACTAAAACATACTTATAACCTTTACATCTGTCCATTTGGATATAATCCATCTGGAGGACTTCAAAAGGATGGTCAGGAGGATGAAATCCACCTTGCTCTACGGGATGCCTTTACCTGGGTTGAACTGACAACAGATCATGCAAGTACGCACTTTCTGTTTTGCTGCTGCTCGTAAATGTTTATTGAACCAGAGGTTTTGAATACTGTCTAACATGGCTTTTTCTCCTAAATGTGCAGGACTATGTGCTGTGGTAATAATAACCTGAACCATAGAGTCGGGGAGAAACCATGTAGATTTTCCCTTCGTCATCCATCCCTGGTCTGTCTGGATCCCTCCTAATTCAGTCCACTTCTTAATTTCATCTGGTGTGGCATGTGTTTGTATGTCAAGTACATCTAGGGCGGGATCCTTAACTGTCATGCAATGAGTTGGCGTCGGGACTATTGTCTTTGTCAAGTCAGGTGTGTGAGTCTGTGCTGTAAGCTTGGCTGTTCGGTCTGCCAGGTCGTTGCCCTGGGAAATGTTGTCAGTGACTTTAATATGTGCTTTACACTTCATAATGGCTATTGCTGTAGGCAAATGTATTGCTTCTAACAGAGCTAACATACAGGCTTGGGTCAGAGCAATGAGCTCTGCTGCTTGGGCTGACAGGGTGTCAATATGATGTGTTTCTATGACATCAGTTTCTGTTGTTACTGCATATGCAGCCACTAACTCTCCTGTACTTGTTCTCATACATGAACCATCCACATAAAGTGTCAGGTCTGGATCTGGTAATGCGGTGTCTGTCAAGTCTTGTCTGGGTTTCGTCGTGATGGTAATGACTTCGACACAATCATGTGCCAAAGGGTCTGTCATATTTAATGGCAAAAGTGTAGCTGGATTTAATGTGTTACAGCGTCTGATTTCTATGTGTGGCTGAAATAATGTCAATTCATAACCTGTCAGTCGTGCTATAGTCAAGTGCTGAGTCTGTGTATGGTTTAAAAGAACTTCCACGGAATGTGGAACTTGTACTGTCAATTGGTGTCCTAACACTGGTGCTTGACATAAAGCTTTCCTTAATTCGTCAAAAGCCTGTGTATGTTCCTGAGTCCAAGGGAGGACAGTCGAAGTCGCTGCCTCCTGTGTTGTCAACTGTAAAAGTGGCTTGGCTAGAAATGCATACTGAGGGATCCATTGTCTGCAATAAGAAGTGACTCACTAAGACATTGTGTTCTGGGCTGTGACATATTTACAATTAACTGGATACGGTCGGGTGTTAGCTGTCTCCCCCATTTGGACAGCAAGTGTACAAGGTACACACCACTTGCTGTGCACTTTGAAAGGGACAGTCTGTAAAACCTTTAAAAAATTCAAAGCTACGTCCACTTAAACTGAATCAGAAGAGATACTGGCTACCTGGATGAATTGGAACACTGAAAAAAACATTTTTCAGGTCAGTTACTGTAAAGAATGATGCTTCAGAATCAATAGCAGTCAGTAATGAAGAAATGGCTGGGACCACTGGGTATTGTGGTACCACACATCTGTTCAACCACTAGTCTGTAAACTGGTGGTGCATTAGGGTCTGATCGTTTAAGGATAGAAAGGACAGGTGTGTTACATATATTTGAGTCAGTCTTCACCCCCCCCCCCATGTGCAATGAGTTCGTCAACAATCTTTAATAAGGCCACTATGGCATCAGGTGGTACCTTGTATTGTCATATACGTGGGAGTACTACTCCTGCTTTGAAAGTGACACGGCGTGGTGTTATGTTCATGTGACCTACGTCAGTTGGACCTTGTGCCCATAGGTGCTTTATACCTAGCAAGTTTTCTGGACATGATTTGGTAAGTACCAAGTCTGTGGCACGTGACAGTGGACCAACTCCAAGGGAAACTGGCTTTGACACTTACTCTAACCTCTCTAGGCTGTTTCATTAAAAAGATTGGTAGTCTGACTGCATATACTGCCTCACTACTCCGAGAAGCAGCCCCCACCTCTAGAAAGATGTTCGCGCTCAGAGCTTGAATCTGATCCAAGCATAATCAAGTAGAAGCCGAGCTTCATTGCGATCTAAAATTGAATGACTGCCAAATGTTGATCTCATCGCAGGAGCAAAGCTTCCTGCCAATTATCCTGTTTACACTACTGAGGGAAAAACTATTCATTTGCAAGCATGCTCTTATCTGGAGTCAATGAAGCTTTTAGTACTGACTGTGAGGAAGAGCCTGACTCAGCTGGAGAACAGCCAATAATTGTCCGCGGAAAAGAATTGGAGGATGGCTCCAAGAGGCAGTAGCCCTCCCTTTATATAAACATAATTTACTGGGAACCAGGCCAAAGGCCTGCCATCTCGGTCTCGGACGGACTGTCTCAAGGTTAAAAAACACATTCCTTGTACGTCATAACATATTTCTTCCCAGGCCAGAGCTTTTCTAACTTTAACTGAAGCAAACCTTTAAAACGTTAATTAATAAAGACATATATTTTTCTGTAACTGAGTGACATGCTAGCATTTTAAAAATAATTCTGTACTGCTACTAGCTGCAAGGGAAACAAAACATTCATGGCATGGAAACACACCATATTTTACTCTCTTTTTTTTTTTTGAAAATAACATGTCGAACTCCTTAATTCTGCATTGCGTAACCAATATTTTCATAAGTAAGTGTGCAAACTTATCTATTCTACCTATTAAGAGGGCCAGGATTCATACTTTTTCAAAAGGCCATGTTTTCTAATTTTAGTGGGGACTGTTCTCTGCACACATCAATTGAAGCAGCCTGTCAAAGTACATAGGTCAGTCTTAAAACTAAATGCAAATTAAACTAATGTAGGGGACACATTGGGAAAAAATATTCTGTAGAAACATTCCTATTTAAAAAACACACTGTTCATTTACACTAATAAAAACGCATTCTATGAAGGGTCTGATTTATATTTTCTTGTCAACCCTGAAAATATCTAAGCACTCTCTGTGCAAAACCCTTATCTCAATTCGACTGGTCTATTTACAACTTTACCGTTTTCTGAGCTAAACACATTATATCAAGTATTCCAAGACAAAACCCTTCACAAAAACACTCCTTTACCCTCCATGCAACATTTTACCATTCAATCTGCAAACTGAATACGCCCATTGGATAACATGGCAAATCGCACCCCCGCACAAAACATGCTTTTTCCACCACTTCCACAGCTCGGATCCTTTTCAAATTTTGCATCACAGTAGTCCAAGCTATTCCCTAAATCCTCACCAAAAAGCAACCAAATCCCTCCACTGGAACGGGTACGAATTTCCGCTCAAAAACACGCCCCCCCCCGCAAACACAAAAAACGCTAAAATTCCTCAACACCTTGTCAAAACAAATACTGCCTTCTCAATCCAAGAAATTAACCCTTATTCAAAACATTTTCTCCAAGCACTTGAAAGAGATCCAGCTCTCTCCTGACTAACGCAATGATAACATGCTCTGTACAAGCCATATCCACATGGCGCTATTCACAAGCCATATTTACAAGAAAGTCAACAAGTCCAAAAATGACATGCTCTTCACAAGGCATATTTCCAAGGCGAAATTGCACAAGGAACACAACAAGTCTAAATGAGAATATGCTCCTCACAAGCCATATTTACAAGGAGCTATTTACAAGAAACTACACAAATCTTCCTAGTCTTAGTGAAATCACGAGCATTGAACCCTTTCCTGGTTCTGGATCGTATATACAGTGGGGAATTGCTTCTTTCTACATACTCTAAAGGGTACAGGTGGTGGCGCTCGTGACCTACGGGGTGTTTCTGAGGGGGTCACTTTAGCTAGTTCTTCTGAGAGGACCAGTAACAACGGCATTTTTCTCTATCAGCCTGTTCTGCCTTGACCTTGTCTAGTTCTCTCTGTTTGATGAATTTCTTTCTCTGTTCTCCTATGTGACTCTTTGCGCCATAACTCAATGGCCTCTTTCTGTGAGGGTCTTGATTTCTTTTTCCATAGAGCTTCTTCTACTCTCATGATGCACTCGGCATCCCATGTTCCTGAAACAGGCCATCTATATTTCTCTTCTAACTCCTTGGTGTAGTCCACCCACAAGTCTAAGTACAGTATGGCATCTAAGCCATGTTTGTGGTACATAAAGTGCCCTGGAGTGTCCCTAGGTGGAACAGGCACTGCTTCTTCTAGAATCCCTTTTCTAGTTCCTATCTGTCTTAATTTACTGAACAGTGGCATCGTAATATTTTTGACTAGACTTTTACTTGAATTTTGAACACAATTATTACATAAAAGAACACAGTAACATATATCAAACAGTCACTCATACCACGACATTAATCACAAAAATCCTATACATATATTGACTATACTTGATTTCTATAACGAAAATACTCACTAAAATACTTCTTGATATACTGCTAAACAGTACAGATACACCGCTAAACAGTGCAGATACACTGCTAAAACAGTGCAGACTGGAATTCTTGATGCACTGCTAAACAGTACAGATACACTGCTAAACAGTGCAGACTGGATCTGTGTACCCAAACCCATCTTTACCGGATGCATAGTAACACACCCGTCTAGATACTCCCCCAGCAACGGTACTCACCGGGAAGCACAGAAAACAGAAGGCCTCAGAAACTGGACTGGACTGGACTGAACCCTGGACTGGACTCGACTCGCGACGTAGATACTTCGGAACTTCGGAACTGGTGGGCCTCAAGACACCTCGGACCTTGCACTCTCTCGGCTGGACTCGGGTTGGGATCCTCCGCACTCCTCACCGCCTCGTCTGGGTGTCGATCGCAGTCTCAGTCACCTCCGTTGGCCTGAGGGAGATACAGGAAATCCTGCGGATGCGCATGAGTGTCCGTCCGGCTGTGGCAGGGAACTAGGCCTGCAACGCACCGCCGGCGAGTAAGGTGGGGGAGGGTCCCTTTTCGGGCGCCAATTTATGTGGTAAATAAAATTACCTAGTACTTAATTTCTATGCTGTAAAATTCAATAAAATAGCTCAATCAAAATAAGAGACACAGAGTCCGTGGCATCTGAGTTTTAAGGGGTTTTATTCCATAAAATGGAATTGTATGGTCCGGACCAGGATATCATGTTCCTTTCACCACTGGGGTTCAGGAAGGGACAGAGCAATGCTTTATTAACAAGGTACAATATTTATAGTTCATTCATGCAGAAGGCGTAACAGCTGAGAGAAGCGAGATAGGAAACATGTGCGTAGCAATACGTAATCAGAAGGCGTGCACTAGGGCGTACACGGGGGTGGGTACTAGAAACGTCACATAAAAGTGTCACAAGTGGGTGGATACATAATGAAATCTTGCAGTGTCAGCAGGAATCTGTAGCAAGGATGCGTGCGCAGCAGCATGACGTGTGACTGACGTAAACTGGAGGGTGCAGGGGACTTGACATTTAGCCTTAGAGGGGAGAGACAGAAGTCTGGTGGGTCAGATCAACTTGTTCCTAAATCATATCTGGTATCTTGTGTTTGGAGTACATGTTGCTGGAAACTAAAGGCTATCGGGACAGAGGTTACTTGTCACTAAGGCTAGGAGATGCATATATTTCTTTAAGTAACTGGAGTTTTCTATGGAAATGGGTACAGTAATACACTTGCATGGAGACGGAAAGACTGGACTGTATCTATTGCAGGCAGGATATGTTTATCCTACTCGTTAGCTAGGAATGTGGATTCACGGAGCAGAACTGATAACATAAAGGCAAAATACCATCTTGGCAGGCAGGCCGGACTGAGCCAGGCCCCGCGCCGCACAGGGAGTAGGATAAAGGTTACGGTGCAGGCAGGCAACCGTGGTCAGAGGCAGAAAACAGAAATGAGCTTGATGGCAGAAATCAGGGCCTAGCTCTGCAGGCTAGGAAAACATGAGAGTGTACCACATAAAGACGGTGGCACGGCATACTTAGGAACTGAATAATCAATCTATTCATGGTGGATCTGAAAGAAGACATGTTAACGGTGGACGCAAATGTATTTGCGTCTTCATAGCTGGCACAGGAGGGAAGTTACATGCACTTTAACTCGTACATGGAGACGTTGGGGTCTACGATAGGGAACATAACTTGACCATAAAATGTATATTTCCTCACTATATGCAAATTAGTCTGACCCAGTGCCTCATGGGAACAGGGCAGACCAAACTACCAAGCCAATTCTTCACCGGAAAGAAGACAAGCTTAAGGGGACCGGTTTCTGGCATTTCAGCCGTCGTCGGCCCAGCTTGCTTGAATCCTGGTGGTGCAGTGAGCAAGGGACTCATGTCTGAGTATACCCTGCCACACCTGTAGTGGCCAAAAACGATACAGAAAAGGGGGTGGTGATGAACAGAGTGTCTGAATTAAGCAGACCCCTCTTACCCAGTCAAGAGATCAGGGCTGAATCCATCACCGTTATTTAGCTCACTGCATCACCCCAGTTCAGAACCTGGCTATATGCAAATTAGTCTGACCCAGTGCCTCATGGGAACAGGGCAGACCAAACTACCAAGCCAATTCTTCACCGGAAAGGAGACAAGCTTCCAGGGACCGGTTTCTGGCATTTCAGCCGTCGTCGGCCCGGCTTGCTTGAATCCTGGTGGTGCAGTGAGCAAGGGACTCATGTCTGAGTATACCCTGCCACACCTGTAGTGGCCAAAAACGATACAGAAAAGGGGGTGGTGATGAACAGAGTATCTGAATTAAGCAGACCACTCTTACCCAGTCAAGAGATCAGGGCTGAATCCATCACCGTTATTTAGCTCACTGCATCACCCCAGTTCAGAACCTGGCTATATGCAAATTAGTCTGACCCAGTGCCTCATGGGAACAGGGCAGACCAAACTACCAAGCCAATTCTTCACCGGAAAGGAGACAAGCTTCCGGGGACCGTTTTCTGGCATTTCAGCCGTCGTCGGCCCGGCTTGCTTGAATCCTGGTGGTGCAGTGAGCAAGGGACTCATGTCTGAGTATACCCTGCCACACCTGTAGTGGCCAAAAACGATACAGAAAAGAGGGTGGTGATGAACAGAGTGTCTGAGTTAAGCAGACCACTCTTACCCAGTCAAGAGATCAGGGCTGAATCCATCACCGTTATTTAGCTCACTGCATCACCCCAGTTCAGAACCTGGCTATATGCAAATTAGTCTGACCCAGTGCCTCATGGGAACAGGGCAGACCAAACTACCAAGCAAATTCTTCACCGGAAAGGAGACAAGCTTCCAGGGACCGGTTTCTGGCATTTCAGCCGTCGTCGGCCCGGCTTGCTTGAATCCTGGTGGTGCAGTGAGCAAGGGACTCATGTCTGAGTATACCCTGCCACACCTGTAGTGGCCAAAAACGATACAGAAAAGGGGGTGGTGATGAACAGAGTGTCTGAATTAAGCAGACCACTCTTACCCAGTCAAGAGATCAGGGCTGAATCCATCACCGTTATTTAGCTTACTGCATCACCCCAGTTCAGAACCTGGCTATATGCAAACTAGTCTGACCCAGTGCCTCATGGGAACAGGGCAAACCAAACTACCAAGCCAATTCTTCACCGGAAAGGAGACAAGCTTCCGGGGACCGGTTTCTGGCATTTCAGCCGTCGTCGGCCCGGCTTGCTTGAATCCTAGTGGTGCAGTGAGCAAGGGACTCAAGTCTGAGTATACCCTGCCACACCTGTAGTGGTCAAAAACGGTACAGAAAAGGGGGTGGTGATGAACAGAGTGTCTGAATTAAGCAGACCACTCTTACCCAGTCAAGAGATCAGGGCTGAATCCATCACCGTGAAGATGGCTCTAAGAACGACGCCTTTGAAAAGGAAAAACAGAGACGTCATATTGGGTGTTAAAGGTTACGCAACTGTGGTTGTACGCATATGTGTCAAACAAGACTATTACAGCATGTGTTTCGGCCACCGTGTTAGGGACCCTCAACAGGGGGGCACGAGAGTCTAGCCGAATCATACAAAGAACGAATAATCCGGTACATATGTAGTTTGCTAGACCCTTACAAGATGTATAAGCTGCTAAGGGTGGTGCATGGCCTGAGCATTGAAAATAAATATGTATACCCGAACATGCTGAAGATCTTGGCGGCTACACTCAAGGAGATACGCTATGCCAGCGACCCCTGAGCAAAACTAAGAAATATGCCAAGCGCCTGTGAGTGCTGTGACAGAAAGATGATAGAAAGACTCATAGAAAGGCGCATGTGTAATGTGTATCTAAAAAACAGAAAAATAGTGTCCTTGGCACCACAAAGGTTATTTTATAATAAATAAGTCCTGATGTATTGTTACATGGTAGCGTTTATTTAAAGTAAAGTAGTAGAATGTTACAACCAAAAGCCTTCTATGTGTTAAGCCGTACTTACTATGCATACTGTGAAAAGATATGAAACCCCTTTGTCTATGGTTTGCTAATCTTTATTTTTAATAAAATGTTCGCACACAAAACAAGCGTCTTTCATTTCCTCTGCGGTGACGCCTGATAACATGACGGGGGCCCTGTTAAGAAAACTTTATTATGATACATGCGGTGTTGGCAGCTTTGGAAGCTCTATAAAGAAGGGCTGTGGATGAAAAGGAGTCGGTAAGCAGAGAAGCTGTGAAGACATTGTTATAAGGAGGCGTATTCACTACACTACATAAACCTGCCAGAAGACGTTTTAAGAGGCGTCCTACAATCTTTAATGCGCGTATAGATTATCAGTGGCAAGTGAACATAATCAGCCTTCAAGATATAGCAAAACATAACGACGACGCCTGTTATATATTAACAGTCATAGATGTGTTGTCCAAGTACGCCAATGCAGAGGCACTGCGTGATAAAAGTGGGGCTAGCGTCACAACTGCTTTTAAAACCATCTTCGATAGGGTCGTATTCCTCAAAAACTACAAACAGACGCCGGAAAAAGAATTCTTAAACAAGTCATTTCAGAAATTATTAAAGCAGCACAATGTTCAACATTTTGTAACACACGCGGAGGTAAAAGCAGCGGTTGTAGAACGGTTTAACAGAACTTTAAAGTCTAAGATGTGGAGGTATTTTACGGCACACAGCACCTACAGATACGCTGATGTTCTACAGGCTTTTTTAGCTGAATATAATGCCAGTTATCATAGGGCCATCAAAATGGCACCCGAAGCGGTAACACCTAGTAATTTGTTATCTGTTTGGAGAAATGTGTATGGTCGTAATTTCGGTACAAAGGTGAAGAAGCCTGTTTTTAAAAAAGGTGATCACGTAAAGATTTCAAAATTGAAAGGAGTCTTCACGAAGGGGTACCAACAGACTTTTAGCAATTAAATATTTATAGTGGAAAGTGTGGAGCTTAGGGAAGGGTTGTATATTTACAGGGTAAAGGACTACGATGGGGAAACTGTGTCGGGGTTTTTTTACAAGGAAGAGTTACAAAAGGTGCCCGCTGATCCGAACCGTTTGTATAGGGTTGAAAAGGTTCTGAAAAGGAAAGGTAGCGGGGCTAAGAGCCAGGCATATGTCAAATGGTGGGGATGGCCGGAGAAATTTAACAGTTTGGTGTTCGCCTGCTCCCTGAAGGGTGTGTGAGCTAAAAAAACAGCTGATACGATGGAGTCAGCGCCCTTTTATATAACCTTACCATCCAACGCTTCTAAGGACATGTTCCCCAACAATCAGATTTCAAATTACACCGTCAAATTGGTTAAGCCTGTGGACCTGAAAGGGGACTGGGAGGTTGCCCTAACAGAAATCCAATACCCTAGAACATGGAATACATTTACTGCAGCCGAAACCAAGTTTCACATCAAGCATGAACAGGACCCATGGGCATACACGTATCCTTCCCTTATGGCTACTACCCAAACGTTTCAAGTGTTGTTGACGCCATCAATAAATCCATAGCTGGCATAGAACCACATCCGAATATTCATCTTGTGCTAGATAACGTAAGAAGGAAGGTGTTTCTTAAATCCGTAAATCGCAACACCCTGTTTAACTGCTCCTGTAAATTAAGAAGGGTTTTAGGGACAGTACAACATGTGAAAAGTCCGGTGGACCAAGATCACACGTGCTCCGATGTTAATGGTGGGTTCTACACGCTCTATGTGTATAGTGATATTGTAGAGTCTCAGAGGATCGGGGATAGTTACTCGCCGTTGTTAAAATGGGTCCATGTACAGGGTAATAATAATGAATGAATGAAAATGTTTTTTATATAGCGCAACGTTCACTCCAAGGAGCATCTTGGCGCTTTTGGACAGGGACCGAAGAAAAGACAGGGAGGGAGGTGGTGCAGGCTAGAGGATGATAGAAGAAAGATCAGATTAGTGCTAAGATTTCCTGATCTGTGGTGCTGAAGATCCAGGTTTTCAGTAGCTTTCTAAAAATGGGTTAGTTGTTAGTGTGCCGTAGTTGGGTGGGCAGGTAGTTCCAGGCCTTTGCTCCTAGTGTGGCCAGGGTTTTACCTCCTTGGGTTTTCATTTTAAAGTGGGGGGTGGTGAGTAAGTTCTCAGTGGAAGACCGCAAAGTTTGTTTGGTTTGGTAGGGTCTAATATTTTTTCTCAGGTAGTGTGGCCCACTTCCAAAAGTGGCTTTATAAGTGAGGGTTAGAACCTTAAACAGGATCCTTTTATGAATTGGTAGCCAGTGGAGGGTTTTTAGATCATCAGTCGAGGATGACCGTTTGGGGAGTCCCAGTACCAGCCTAGCGGCGACATTCTGGATCACTTGTAGTCGTTTTATCACCATTTTTTTTGTTCCTGCATATAGACAGTTGCCATAATCAAGGCGAGATAAAATCAAGGCCACTACAACAGTCTTTCTAGCGTGCAGGGGAAGCAGATCAAAGAATTTACTTAGCATTCTTATGATTTGAAAACAAGTACCTGCAACTGTGAGTGCCTGTTTGTGAAAGGAAAGCGTGGGGTCAAATTTAAAGCCTAAGTTTTTGGCCGTGTCTACTGTGGCGGGCGGAGGGTCAGAGTTACTGGGCCACCACAGGGTGGGGTTAAAGTTGTTAGCTTTCCCAAATAGGATAATCTCTGTCTTGGAGCTG
The DNA here is from genome assembly GCF_964263255.1 of Lissotriton vulgaris. Classification (NCBI taxonomy): domain Eukaryota; kingdom Metazoa; phylum Chordata; class Amphibia; order Caudata; family Salamandridae; genus Lissotriton; species Lissotriton vulgaris. Next base: position 473,601,219 of record NC_141700.1, on the reverse strand, counting down.
TTGCACCTGAGATGGTTTGACTCTATCCATTTCATGACCGAGGTGAGGCAGTGGTGAAATTTTTCTTCTGCTGCGGTAGACTTTTTATCCAGGGTGAGATGGTCAACATACAATTTAACAAACTTGCCTACATCGCAGTTTCTAAAAACCATTTTGACACTATTTCAATTATGATCTACGATGATCAGTCTGAGCCAGTGACCTTTAAGTACGGGAACGTTATTGTTAAGCTTCATTTAGGGCCTAGACACGACAGGGGTTATTAAGCAGACAGAATGTTTTTTATGAAAACATACGGGGATCCTTCTATGTACAGGGACTATTACAGAAGTCAAGCCGGTTATGGATGTCCACCGTACTTTCAAGGTTCACCTGTTATGTCCGGGGCTGGATTGGGAGGCTTGTTTAGGAGTCTGTTTAGAAGAGCTATGCCTTTCCTGATAAGAGGCTATGAAATTGCAAAACCTCATGTTAAGGCGGCTGCTACGAACATTGCCCAGGAGGTGGTGGGGTCTGTTACATCGGCGGTTGCAGAGCGCATGAACAAACAGCCGGATGAAGGAGCTGGTTTGATGTATAAGCCACACGTGAGTGTCAAAAGGAAACGTCGTGCTTCCAGACGCCGGGGACCGCCTGTCCCCTATAAAAAAAGGAGGACCGCTTCAAAACGCACTCAGAAAAGAAGAGCTCCAAGACGGAAGAGAGCTGCGAAGAAGCGAAACGGCTCTAAAGTAAATTTTTTTAAAGCCTCGTAAACAACGCCATTGCCTTCGTACATTGTGGATTTGGAGAGTGCCCCAAATCAGAGTTAGATTTGTTTACTCTAAAACCCACGCAGACAAGCATTGAAAACAGCTTCTTCATGGAGGTATCACATTTAGCAGCATTGACACCGTTGGCACCTATAGAATTTTTTGTTTCAGGGTCCACGGATATGTATTTGGATCCCAACGACACGCTGTTGCATCTTATGTGTAAAATCGTAAAAGCGGATGGGTCCAACATTGAAGACAACGCTAAAGTGGCAACGATCGCTTATCCACTAGCTATCATGTTTAATCAAGTGGATATCACCTTGGGCGATCGACTCATCACCCAGAACGATAACATGTACGCCTACAGAGCCTACATCGAGAGCATTCTAAATTACAGTAGCGACAGCCTTGACACACAACTTTCATCGGGTCTCTTTCACAGGGATACATACGGTCAGTTCGAAATCACAGCTCTGGATGGCGCAAATAAGGGTTTTATAAAAAGAGCGGGGCAGGCAGCAGCCAGTCGTACCTTTGACCTCCTGGGGCGCATACATTCAGACCTCTTCTTCCAAGATAAACTGCTCAGCAACGGATTTTCAGATTAAGCTCAATCGCAGCAAGGACTCATTCTGCCTCATCAACGGGGATGCGGAACAGTACAAGCCGAGCCTGTTTGTAAAGAGAGTGAAAGTGTCCCCGAGCGCCAGGTTAGCGCACGCCGAAGCTTTACAAATATCAAACGCAAAGTACGCTGTGGAAAGAGTAGCTCTGAAGGTATTCAGCATCCCTGTCAGTACCCGCTTAACACAACAGCTGCATTTATTTCTGGGACAACTACCCAAGCTCATCATCATCGGTTTTGTGGGCAATACCACCTTTAGCAGCACCTATGCCTCAAACCCCTTCAATTTTAAACACTACAACATCAACTACGCCGTGCTGGTCTACGAGGGCAACGTGATTCCTGCAAAACCCTACACACCCAGTTTTACAGCCGGTCATTACATCAGGGAATATCAGAGGCTGGTTTCGATAACAGGGAAGCATCAAAGGGACTGTGGTGTAGCAGTGTCAAGAGAAGGCTATGGGAGCGGATACACGCTGTTCGCATTCGACCTGACACCAGACATGGAAGACGGCGATCACTACAATCTGGTCAAAAACGGGAATCTAAAAGCTGAAATACGTTTTGCAGATCCACTGGTGGCTAATGTGAATATGGTCGTATTCTCGGTATTCGACAGCATCATTCAGATCAACCACGCCAGACAGATTTTGTTTGACTATCCTTAAAACATTTGTGAAATGGATACTGTGCAGATACCTGACTTCTTAAGAAGACATAAATACGCCAGGAAATTCTTTTTAGGGGTTTTCCCTAGCGATGGGCTGCCAACCGAAATAGGGCTAGAAAGACCTCGAACCCTAGTCTTTGACACAGACCCCCATGAAAAGGGTGGGACACATTGGGCTGCCGTGTTTATGGCTGGTGACAAGGTTACAGTGTTTGACAGTAGCGCAGAGTTCCCTGAGCACAGTATCTATACACAGCCTCTATTCAAGTTTGTGAAAAAAGCTGCAGCTGTGGTGGAGTATAACAAACTGAGGGTCCAGGATTCCACGGCCATCACATGCGGGGAACACTGTATTTATTTTATCAGTAAAATGTCAGAGGGTGTTTCGTTTAGAAATTTCTTAAATCTATATTCAGGGGATCTTGTTAACAATGACAGTATAGTTGTGAAATACGTAAAAGTAAACACAAGGGCATCAGTCAGACCTGTGAAAATAGAATATGCAGCTTGTCAAAACTGTAAGGGTTTATAACAGATGTGTGTTTATTGTTGAACGTGTAAAATAAAGACATTATATTTTAAAAAACATGCATTAAGACTGTACTGTTCTCTTCGATTCCGAGCTCTCCTTCGATCTCCATGCTTCGACCACAGCGGGAAAATGCTTCGGCATAATAAAGTCTTTAAAGAAATTTTTCGATTTCCTCCCGCTTGACTCCAGAAAAACGGTGGCGGTAGCCCTCATACTCTCTCGAGTGGACTACTGCAATGGACTTATGGCAGGGACTAAAAAGTCCACTCTTGCCAAACTACAAAGTGTCCTGCATACTGCCGCCCGGCTTGTCTTAAAACTCCCACGAAAATCTTCAATCTCCTCAGCCCTTAAAACCTTACATTGGCTCCCCTTGCACAAGAGAATCCTCTTCAAGATTCTCATTGTAGCCTTCCGAGCCTTCAACAAATCCGGTCCCTCCTACTTGACTAGACGCTTCCCCCATTATACTCCGTGCCGCTCCCTCAGATCTTCACAAGATAACCTCATGACCCCCTCTAAATTCAACCTGAAATCTAAAGGCGGCAAAACTCTAAGCACTTTAGCTATCAAAGCCTGGAATAGTATGCCAAGGCATCTCAGGCTTCAAACAGTCGAGAAGCCATTCCGGAAGCTCCTCAAAACCTGGATTTTCAATCTTCCCGATGACTGGGCTAAAGCTGCCATCTAGCCTCCCTCACTTCACTCTGTGAATTGGAAACAGGACTCATAGCGCCATGATGCTCCCTCCGGAGCGACCGTCTGCGCTTTATAAATATCTTTCCAAATTCCAAATTCCAAATACTGCAATATACATGCATCATAAATGTTTTTTTAAAAGACAATTGAGATGGATTGAAAAGTTATAACGTGTGTTTATTACAAACAGGTAGGTTGGTTGGTCATTATTTTGACAAACTTTATTGAAGAAACTTATGAATGAAAAAAAAACAACCACATTTATACACATAATACACACAATTATTCAAAAAGTCTGTATAAACATCAAGGGGTAATCCACGTGAGGGGGGGTTTGGGCAATGTCTTTTTGTGAGGTGGCACTGCAGGTGCATGGGTAGACCATTTAGGGGATAGCCTTCGAACGGCAGAACCTGTAGGCGATGGTAGTAGGGGGTCCTTCAAATTTTCTAACAGTCGATGGTGTTCATTATTACCAACGATCGTGGAGGGTATATTGAGTTCAGCAGCGGCTCGCAGAAACTGCTCCCAACTTTGCGGTGCATTTTGAGGCGTTAGGATTTTGGGGTGCGCAAGACCTTTGACTAGATCGTACATGTGCGACCCAGCAACCGGTTGTCCCTTGTAGAGAAATTCGCCTCGTTCATTCCAAGAGGTTAGGTCTTTAGAAGCTGCTAGTTTACTCATTATCACCTGCGCAGCCCCTCTGTGCCTTTGGCTTATATTTTTTAAGAGATTGACAACAAAGGTATCTGAGGATGGTGCAAGATCGGGAGGCGGTTGTAGGGGCTGAGGGGCGTTGGCAGGAGCTGCTGGTTGTTCACAGTCTGGGGTATATAGAGTCAGCTTGTTTTTCTCGGTATTCCACTGGGTGTAGTAATTTAAGAATTTTTTGAGAGTGCTGGTGTAAAGGTTAGCCTTGTCATAGGCGTTTAGATCAGTCCTGCTCAAAATATCTTTAATTTCAGTATCTAGACGTAGAGTCTAATTTCTACGGATACAACAGGCGTTGTCCATGGAAGACCCCATATGCTCCATTTGCTGCCTAGGAACCAGATACATTTTTGTGGCATGATCCATCACTGGCCCGAGAGGAGGCTTGTAATTACAGGTGTGGCTATACCCAGCAAGTTGCCTATAAAGCACCCAGACTGCTTCACCAGTTTCTTCTTGGTGATGAGTGTGGCCCTTGTATTACTGAGCTTCTTGATAAGACCCTGCTTCTTCTTCAGAACCTGTAACTGACGCTTTGATATAGGGACGTTGCCTTTTAGGGTGTTTAGGGCTATTCCTGAAATGGCAGACACTAAATCGTCAGAAGTGGTGCCCAGGATGGCCTTTCTGTGTTGGGGGCTGGCTGTAACAAGCATTTTCAGGAGAGCTAAATTGCGGCGTAGGGGGGCAGACATGGTCAACACTGTGCGTTATAAGGGCGGGTCTGTAAATGGCTCTAAAATACATCATCGCAGCTTTTTATAGGTCCTGGTCTTGGACTTTGGGGTGTAAACTACTGGTAGCTCTGGGGGAAAAATATCAGCCCTCAGTCTATAGTCTTCTAGAGTTTCCTTTTTTAAGTCTACCAACAGGTACCCATGGGGTTTTGCTGTAGCGTCGTTAAAGGCCTCCATGAAGAAGTGTGTGTTTCCGGGGTACATCTGTTTAGCTATGATGGCTATTTTCTGTTTGTCACGGGGGGTTTTAAATAAAACAAGGTATGAAGCATTGAAAGCTATAGACCGACTGTTCTTTCCCTTGTAAAACAAGTTCTGCACAATGTAGTAGATGCTTAGATTGCGATGATGTGAATAATGAGTAAAAGCTCTCTCTAACTCCGGATGATCACCACCTTCACGCATAAGGTCATCAACAATTATCATATTTACAAGGGTCGGGTGCAGTAGCTCATCATCGTTGAGGTTATCCGGTATGCCCTCTATAAATTTGATATGGGGGAACCACCGGGCCAAGTGTGTATAAAGAGGCTGCCAGCATGAGTAAAGGCACATAATGTTGTTAGGGGTTTGGGATAAAGCAGAGTCGGCATTTTCTAAGAGCTTTTTTAAAAAGTAGCTTTTACCGCAGTTTGAGGGCCCTGCTAGCACGCAGGAGAACGATGCTGTAACCTACAGGTAGATTCATCAACACAAATTGCGATCGCAATAGCTGTGAAACAGCTATTGCGATCGCAATTCCATGATCCGCAATACATGAAAATAAAATTTACTAAATTGCGAAATCGCTAAATATATTTTGCGACTTCGCAAATAAAATCGCAGAATCAAGGTGGAACCCCCTTTGCGAATCTGTAATTGTGATTACCCAATGATTCTGCGATTTCATTTTCGAAATCGCAAAATAATCGCAAATGGAATGCATGAAAAATCGCAATTAGAGAAAAAACTGAAAATCGCTATTTGCGAGGCGCAATTTAAGGAGAACCCAAACCAGGTGGTAACCATAAAGTTAAAAAACATTTTTTAATTCCTAACTAGCTACAGGTGCGGGGCTGAACAAACACACTTAAGGAGACACAGTAGGAGCATGATGATATTCACAATGCCAGGACTCTACATGGTGGTAAGGCGACGAAGGCTCCAGGCTGCAGCAAGGAACAGACGCCGGATCCAGGAGCGAATTTTCCGCCAGCGGATCACACTCCTGGGCCAGACTGAGGAGGAAATCTACTCAAAGTACAGGCTGAATGGGGCAATGATAACCAAGCTCATCCACGACCTTGAACCCCTGATGCAGCACCCAACGAGGAGGACCAATGCCGTGCCCACCCATGTCCAGGTCCTGTGCTGCCTGCACCTCCTGGCCTCCGGAAGCTTCCAGGGGATAGTTGCAGTTGCAGGGGGGATGTCCCAGAGCACACTGTCACGCTGCCTAAGGAGTTTCCTGGAGGCCATGCTGACCCGGCTCCACCATTACATAACATTCCCAACCACCCAACAGGACTTGAATCAAACCAAGCTACAATTTTACAACATAGCGCAATTACCTCATGTAATTGGATGCATTGACTGTACCCACATCCACATCTGCCCACCCGCTGAGACAGAATACATGTACCGGAACCGTAAGTCATACCACTCACTGAACATCCAGATAGTCTGCAACGCAAAGACAATCATCACCGACATAGTGGCACAATACCCAGGGACCACGCATGATTCGTTCATATTCCGGCACAACGGCATGCACACACGCCTGGCCAGGGGAGACTTTGGCGAAGGACACCTTCTAGGTAAGTACACATGCCAACAAACAGTTCATCGAGACCATGTAGCTGCGCTTAACAGGCACTCACCCTCTGCTCCTTTCATTCAGGTGACAGCGCCTACGGCCTCCGTGAGTACCTCCTCTCCCCATACCTCAACCCTACCACACCACAGCAACGGCGTTCCAATGCTGCACACATTCGCACTAGAAATTGCATTGAGCGGACATTTTTGGCTTTTAAAGAGCAGATTCCGCATCCTACACAAGACTGGTGTGGCACTCAAACACCAGCCTGAGGTCTGCTGCCGCATCGTGGCCGTGTGTGCAATACTCCACAATATTGCTACCAAGCGGAAGATACCTGTGGAGATGTCTGGCAGTGAGTCGGAAGGGGACAACCGCCCACCTGCACATGTGCATCATGCACGCGGGGAGAACCCTGCTGAAGGACACAGGCGCCGCAACCATATCACAATGAACTGTTTCTAGTGCACCCATTCCCCTCCCCTCACACAACACTGCACTCATGCATGACGAATGAAATAATGACATGAGTCAGATTAACTTGTGACTATAAATTCTTATTGTTATTTTCACAATAATGTGGTATTTCAATTTTTTTCAAATCATATGAGAACTGTTCCCTTATACATCCCCATGTTCGAGAAGAGGGCATGCTTGTGTAATCAGCATGGCCCTGCTGGTACAGTTAATTGAGTCACTGGCGCCTCCAGCCGGACGCACCCAGTCGCCTTTCAACGTCCTCCACAACACTATTGGCCCGTGATGCTGCAGTGGGCCTGGTGCTGCGGCGGCGTTCAGTTACAAGCGGCAAGGACAGGCTGCTGTGACTGGAAGTGCCCTCACTGGCATCATCCTCCCCACTTGCTTGGCCATGGCCAGACGCCTGCAGCTGTGGTGACTTGCTCAAGGGCCCTGGGGACGTCCTGGCAGCATTGCACCATCTGTATCTGCATGGCAAGAGAGCGGCGCGAAAGTTGGGAGGTGGCATTTCCTATGAGATGGTTAGATCTCGCGTATGCTGACAGGTGGGTCAGCAGCTGGCGGTGGCGGCGGCGGGTGATATCCTGCTGGGACACCAGGATCTGGCTGTTCTCACGGACAGCTGAGGTCATGACCTGCATGTTTTCTGTGAGCTGGCCCACATTTGGCGCAGTCTTATTCAGCTGCAGGTGGATGGCTGCCAAGTGCCGTGTCTGCTTCTGGTGTACTGCAAGCATCCGGCGTTCTATGGCCAGCCCAGGATCCCGGGCATGTACCCCCCTGCCAGCCTGTGTTGAGACGTCACGCTGCTGCCTCCACAGTCCGCTGGACTGGGATCGCACAGTGGCCATGCGCCATGTCTGCCTCCTGGGTGCTGGTGGTGGGGCCTGTACCACTGCCAAGGGTGTTACATGGGGTGGTTGCTGGGCACCTGTGGCTGCAGGGGTGTGTCTGTCCACATGGGGAGGTGGTGGTACTGCTGCTGCTGGCTGTGATGGTCCGGGTCGTGGTCCAGGATGGCCCTCTCCCTCGGCGTCCTCAGGCTTTTCCTCTATGTGTAGGGCCTCGCTGTCGGTGCTGGGTTGTTCAGACGCACCTGTGATGTAAATGGGTGCATGATTAATGATATGTATCTTGCACATGGGATGTTGCTACATGCATGCAGGCTTGCATTCCCTGACTGGCTTTAGGAATAACTTTCACTTGACAGGTCTGGCTGTGTGTGGCTATCCGGGAATTGTGGTCCCACTACAAGTCCCACAATGCAATAGGGCATTTCAGGTGTGCATGGCCTGCATTACTGGGGTTATCAAATAGCTAGCTCTGGAGTCATGGGCATTGTTAGGGGACGGGGTCGCAGTCGCATGGCTCTTACCTTGGGATTGTTGGGTGGGTCGGGAGGAGTCCAGCCGGGTGACCCCCACGCAGGCTGCCGGATTTAGGGTGTCCTCCACAAGGTCTTCCAGTGGAGTGTTGGGTGCAACAGTGGGGTCTCCTCCGGTGGCAAGTCGCTCCCCCAGCCTCTCAGTGATGCGTTCTTTGGCACGCCCTCTGAGGTCATACCACCTCTTTTTTAGTTCTTGGATGGAGCGCTGGGTCACTCCGACTGCGTTCACCTTTGCCGGATGCGCAGCCAGATGCGCCTCTTGTCCGCTTCAGGCACCCTCCGGGACTCCTTTCCAAAAAGGCGATCATGGTCCTTAGTGACTCCCTCAATGAGGTACTCCAGTTCCTGCTCTGAGAATTTGATTTTCCTCTTTCTCCCTGCTGCTTCCTGGGACATTTTCAGTTGTTCTTTGTGTCCTGGTGTGGTGCTGCAGGTAGTCTGTTGTGTAGCTCTGGCCAGTGCTGCTTCCACTTTGAGGCTCAGTGATCAGAATGAGGGAGGGAACTGCCTACTTCCTGGTTGTGATGTCATCATTGTGCTCGAAATGCGACTTCCCGTTTTTGCGATCTCGCAATTAGCGAGATCGCAATTTACGATTTCGGCAATTGCGAGATCGCAATTTCTACATGGAAAACGGGCGATTCTGCGATTTTTATGCGATTTTGCGAAAATCGCAATCGGCAATTGCGGCCGATAGCGATTCGCTTTTCTTGATGCATCCCATTCTGCGAATTCTAAATTGCGATTCTGTATTTTTCGCTATTTAGAATTAGCAGAATATGGGCTTGATGCATCTGGGGGCTAGTGTCCATGATGTGGCAGCTGTATCTCTAATGGGCCTAATAACCATAAGGCAGTGTTTTATAGTCAGTGGTCAGGACCCTTTTATCAAAAACAACTCGCAATGTTTTATGTAGGGGCTGGGTTGTAATTTCCCATTTCTGTTTGGATCTGACTATGCAAGGCTGGTTCACGACTATGGTTTTAGCATTCTCAGAATCGTCTGCTGTAGCGTATTCATGCACCAGATTCTTCAAACTATCAAGATTGATTTTTAGGGTGTTGCTGACATTTAATGTTATCCCTTTGACCTTCATACACACTTTGTTCTTGTTTTTGCTGTAACTGTATGTCTTAGGTCCTGAGGGCATATAGTCTAATATATACTCGTCCTTATCTAGCTCGCTGGTCAGATTACCCAGATAATCCCCTAGAGGAGGGTCTTCATCCCCGGGTTTTCTCAGAAAAATCACAGAGTCTGTATCACGATACAAGCAGCGATGCTGGAGCATATCCATAACCCCGTAAAGCTCTAGACGAGCGTGGGCTGTCGTGAAGCAGGCTATGAAAATGTTTATGTTGTTACTCGTTGTGCGGTACTCTTGGGTGTATTTCCAAAACAAAGCAGCGGTAGCGTCATCGATGAACTCACAGCTGGACACCTCATAACAAGGGGCAAACAGGTACTTGAACAGTTCATCAGGATCTGGGATTAAGGTAGTATTTGACAGGTTTGTGCGCTGTGCAAATTTTCCCCATAAGAAGTTGAGACTGAGTTTGGCTAACTGGCGTCATGCAGGAATGACCTCCATCAGATGGGGGCGTAAACGGATACCCTCCTGAGCGTAGTAGTCAGCGATGTATTTCTGTTTTGCATCCTGACTAGTACACCATTCTGGATACCCAGAGGCCTCCTGTTTGTCTCTGAGAAACAAATTAATGTAGGGGGCAAAGAGTTGTGTTGCAGTGCTCTTAAAATGCCACACTTCATGTACTCTACCGAGCCTGTACCCTTTCTCTAAGGCAGCTTGTACCTCTATGCTACACCAGGTCCCTGTGAGCATCCTTTGTTCCTCGGTGTGTATGCAACTGTCAACATCTTTAAACATTGCACATGTTCGACAGAGGGGGAACATCAGCTTACCATCGACTCTGAATGGTAACACCGGAAAGTAAAGCTGCTTAGGAGGATAGATTTCACATTTGACCAGCCCAAAGCATTCGGATAGGGGCTTAAAATCTCTATAGATGAGGGCGGGGTGACCCAAGGGGTACAACTTCATTTTGTTCACAAAAGGGTACAGACTGGTGAAATCATAGTAGTGTATTTTCTCACCCTCACCAGCGGCCTTGTACAGTTGTATGGCATTTGTATGACCCCCGAATAAGGCATCGCGTGGCTCCAGAGCTTTGGGTAAATAACGAGTCTGAAGAAAAGAGCAGAGGCCAGTGTCGGTTTTTAACATGTCTAGCCACTCGTGCTCCCAAAGAACTCTCATAGCAAAGCCCCGCTTTTCAACATACTGGTCCTTTGTCAGAGTACGTCTGTATAAGTGTTCAAATGAGGCACCCATCAGTTTGTTATACTCGTGGGGTTTGTAACACTTGGGGCATCCATGGTAAAATCAACCGTTGAATTCAAAGGCCGTCAGCACTCCCTTAATTACAGAGTGCCCGTCCAGGAAATAGGGGCCCAGGTGGTATTCACCACCCTGTAAGGCATGCTGAATCTGTATGTCTTCCTTCTCAGAGACGTGCATGAGCCATTGGATAGAGGGGGTTGAATAACGTTTCTGTTTACAGTTATAGAGGTCTGGTGGTACTAGAGGGATAGTTTTCGGCCTCAAAAATATGTGCTTGTAGATGGACATACACATGGAGGCCAGAGTGATGTTTTGAAACGGGTCTATGTATTCGACCGTTTCTAGTATTTCAGGGGTTTTGGATTTCAAGGCCTCACCCTTTTTAGTTCGGGTCTTGGATTTCTTAACCTTGCCTTTCTTAGTCATTGTCTTAGGTTTCAAGACCTTGACTTTTTTAGTCATAGACACCACAACATCTCTGAAGCTTGCCGCAGGATCATTACATCAGCCTGACAATAAGCTTTCAACTCTGTTTGAAAATGAAACTCCTTTTCACGGTTTTCAGAGTACCATTGTAGAAAGCTAACTCTCTCATCAGGCATCATGTATTCAACCCCGTAGCTGTCAGGAGGCTGCATGGGCCCCACATAATTCTGGTTCACCCAGGTGTTAAAAAAGTGTGGAAACTAACCTTTACACCCTGGGAAGCCAAAGGCCTTTGGCAGCTTGCTCAATTTCATGGGTAGGAAATTCAGGGTGACTATGAACCTTATTTGTAAAGGGCTTACCGTCAACAGCATCAGTTTAGATCCCTGGGTTTTGAGTTCCACTTGTATCTTTTCGCGAATCATGTTTTTCAGAATAAAGAAGGAGTCGTAGGCTTTCGAGTTGTGGGCGAGCATGGTATACCCTTTGAATTTGGTTTGAATGAAAGTGCTCAGGAAATCACCAACGCACGTTCGTCCTTCAAACTCCCAGCTATCGTCGGAAGTTAGATGGTGTGCGTAAATATAGTTAGGTTGGTGTACCCCCGTCTCTTTTGTGCACTCTATATCAAACACTATATAGTCTTCGGTCTTGGCCTGGGGTCTACCTTTAACCATATAACATTGATGGTTGGTGCCTGCCGTGAAAGACATATAGCAATGGGGGCATTTCATGCCTTTGCACTTGTGATCCGCTGCCACATACCGCCCACACTCAAGGCGATCCATTTTAGGGCTGCAGTTAAAAGTTTTCTTGTGTATGCTCAAGCAGTCTTGCGAGCGACAAAACATCCCACACGTGCCGCACCTCACCTTCAGGGTAGCGTCTTCTATGCATCCGTCCCTCTGACACATCTTACAATGCATTTTACACTGGTGATATGTTCTGTTGTTGTATATGTGGTCGCAGTGGGTGCACACATACTTGATCCCCTGAAAACCTTTAAGGTTCAAGATTCCGTAAAAAAGATTTTTCTTTGTGAAGGACATATACGGTCTTGTTTCTCACACGGGCCCAGGTTGTAAAGTATTGCCATGAGCCGTTGTGATAAATAACTTTCACAGTCACAGCAAAATAGTTCTCAAAAAGACCTATGTCACCGAAGCCGACCAGGCGGTCCGGAGGTATTTCAAAAACCTTGTGGGCTTCAGCCGCTCTAGACATGATGACAGCCTCAGGGGTCTTTCGATCCATCAGCAACCCCACGATGCTGGCCGCCAGACATGTATTGGCTGCGCCGCTGTTAAAGTTGAGCAGCCACCAGTGTTTCTTACCAATTATCTGGCTGTATAGCATGCTCTTTAAAGGTCTGGAAACACCCCCCCTCACGCCCCCCCTACAATGAGGGCTATGACTCTAAAAGTGCCATAGGCGACTGGTTCAGCCTTACTCTGTAAAAGCCTGGAGAGGTTTTCTAAAAATTGCACAGCGTCAAACACACCGCGGGCCTTCCGCCTGGTGAACAATGGACTGTCAAAACCCTGCTCCTGGAAGCGGAGTTGGAAAAAGTCATTTGGACCCACATCGCGTAACAACCTTCCTATGAGCTCCTGCACAGCCTGATGTTTATCTAGAACCCCATGATTGGATGATGTTATTTGGTGTAGGTTAACAAATCTAAACTCCTCATTGTGTTCTACGACGTTAAACCTCTCTACATTGCGAATGTAACTTCTAACACTCTCTAAAAACAAGGCTCTGAACCCTCATCAACAGGAGTGTGACTTGCTACGGTGCTCTTTGGTGTGTCATTTTGTGGGTTCTGGTCGGGACCTGTCTCAGGGGGTCTTGTAAGCCTGCGGGTAGCGCATATTCTAGCCTTCTTCAGCTTGCGTATTAAAAGCCTGCGTTGTTTTGCACTATTAACCCACTCTTGTTTTTTACGGGCCCATGCTTTTCTAGGCACCAACCCCAAGCCTATCAGAACCGGTGGATTTGTGTCGGTGTACGCCTTGTTCGTGGAGGCCCCCGCTTCAGCTCCACCCATAGGCCCTTCTGAGTGTTCCGTGTGCTGGAGTTTTAACGCTCTACCCCCTGACCCCTTCAAATGGCCGACCCTCAGTATGTTAGCTCCTGCCCCTATGTATTGGTGGGTGTGTGGTGTTGATTTATGTGTTTCATGCTGTGTTTGTGAAACTAGGGTACTGTGTTTGAAGGGTTCTATGGAAACAGGGTTGTCTTATTTGAGGGGTTCTAGGGAAGCAGGTGGACGCTGCTTGAGCAGTTGTAAGAAGCGTGAGGACTTTGTCAGCAACCATTGGACCTTGCGGGTATATTTTGATTTTGGGGGCCTCTTATGAGCACCGCCGGCCATGGGGCTCTTTAGGGGTTGACGCTGCCATAGTCACGCCCGTATACCACATATGTCTGCCACAGCCACCTGACACGTCTGGATGATCACCTTTTTACACATATCAGTCCTTTGCACTACCTTCTGTTGTGCTGCCCTCTTGAATATGTTACTGGTAACCCCCAGCCCCATTTTAAGTTTGCGGAGTTCGCCTGGCGTTTTAGTTTTCTGACCGCCATCTGCATCTCTTTTACATGAGCCCCGAATAACGCATGCGTGTTTACAGAATCGTCTTGCGCCTGTTTAGTGGGGACCACCTTGCGTGGCCTTATAAAGGGCTGTAACTCCTCAGGACCCTCTTTCCCTCTAACAGTCGTAACCCCATTCCGTAACGCCTGTTCCTGTAGTGTCTTAGAAACAGGGACCCATTGCGAACGCCATGGTGCATCCAAGAGCGGATCAGTGCAAATTGCGTGTGTAATAAGCGGATGTACCCACGGGTCCAAGGCTGTTTTGTTATCCCCGCATATTGCTGGGGGCGATGTGGGGCTTATGCTGACCGTGGTGCTGGTAGGGTCATATGCTCCCGGTGAGGTACTAGGGGACATAGGGTTTAGGATTGTGAGAGGCTGTCGTAGTAATCAGGGGTCCTAGCAGAAATGTTGGTGTTATGGCGTGGTGACTGGTTACCAGGGCTCTGTAACCCCCCTGTGTTCAAAGCCCCCCTGTGCACCGCTTCTATGGTTCTACCTACGCTGTCTACCATGCCCCCCAATGCATTGAGAACGTCGCTGCTCCTGATATAAGGACCTCCTAAGGGTTGGGTATTATCACCTTTTGAGACCCTAGGCAGGTTCTGAGCGGTTATAGTCTGCTTTGGGGTCTGATCCGTTGCGTGCACCTCTACACAAACCGTTAGTTTATTTGGAACTGTCTGGGGCTTCAGGGTATTAGGGTTGTTCAGGAGCACTGCTATCTGTAGCTTCGGGACTCCCGGCTTCATCTTAAGATATTTTCTTGAGATGTGCGTTGTTTTAGGGGTTTGTGGCGGCGCCATCTCTTCTACAACCTGCGGTACAACTACCGCCTCCTTTGAGATCAGGGGTGTGTAGGCCTCATTCATGGGCTTAGCATCCCTTTTTACTAATAGGTCTAAGGGGTTAGATTGGGGCTCAGGGGTCCTCGGTTTCTTCTTCTCAGGGCTTAAGGGCCTTGCATGGACCTCTGGGAGCACCTGCTCCTTCTTCTTGAGGTTTAAGGGTTCTGTTTGGGGCTCTGTGAATACCTTTTTGGGCTTCTCATGTTTTAAATGGTAGGGAAGGTTCTCTGATTCCCGATGTTTCTTCTTAAGGGCTGCCGTGCTTGAGACACATTTCTCTTTTGATACCAGGAGAGGGCTCAGGCCCGATGTAGCGTTTTTACACAAACCCTGCACTATGTTATGTGGGTTTGTAAACACGCCTCCAGTGCTGACCCCACCCCTGTGCTGAATAGATTGTTTTATAGGATTGTTCCTCATGTTGGAGGGGTTGTAGTACGTAGAGAGTTTCCCCTGGCGTACACGCCTCCTCGCGCATTTTGCGCAGTTTCTGTTGTTCTGGGCGGTTGTTGTTATGTCCCTTAATGGCTGCGCCGACCTCTCTCCAGCATGTTTCTGAGACGCTTCTAGAATATAAACAGAAAAATATATATATATTAGAGAAAACATAAAATAGCATGTACAATCACCACCAGCCTAATTTCTACACAGTCACATTTATATAGACGTTGCTACAAGTCGCTGGACCCTTCTGCTTGAGAGTTTGTAACACCGTTAGTACTTCTCACACCCTTTTGTAAAAAAACACACCTGGTAGAGACCTTTTTGCAGCTCCTTTCTTTGACGCCGGTCCCTCTTTAGACGTTAAAGCTTTTCTCTTCAAAGGTCTTTCTTTTGAACGTTGAGCCGCCTCTTGCACCTCGGCGACGTCCGGGCATAACACCGGGGACCCTGTAAAGAAAAAATAATACCCGCCTTAGCCATCTTTCTGAGGAGTCCCCCTATAGATCCTTGTCAGGACTTTGAATTACCACAACTCCTGCGTCTTAGACAGTTTAAATAACAGCAGCCTTTTTTATTTATATGTAAGAACGGTAGTGTTTTGCACATTATTCATAGCTCCTTGAGCATCGAGGTACAAGAACTTGTTGTAGGTCGGGATCATAAGCTGTAAAATCATACATACATGAGAACCCCATTAGAAAAACAGAACTTCTGAGAGATTCGTGTACAAAACTACGTAGAACTACACAACTCTAAATATATATACCTGTCTGAGGGTCTGTCAATTCTCCGGCGATGCTAGATATTTCAGGGGTGTCCAGCGCCTGGGGTCCATAGATAACGTCTGTTTTTGCAGGGTCTTGCATCTGTATTAAATAAAAATACAACTGTTTTAAAAAAGCCTTTCTTAAACAAGGTATTACAATTTCAAACAATTCAGGGATGCATTTAAAAGGTTGTAACAACACACATTTTTAAAAAGCGTTGCCTGTGGTGCTCTAAACATATATTCACAAAGGGATGCCTCTGCAGCGCATAAGCATGTACTTTAACAGCTATGTCAGTGGTGCTAGCCTTGGCAGACATTTTAAAAATTAATAGAACGCCCTGCTCCATATCCTGTGATTCTGGGTAAATCACTTAATGTACCCTGCCCCCCGCCCCCCGGCCTGTAACCACTGCACACCTGTTTTTTGGATCTCTTTTGTAACAGGTACACGTCACTTTTCTCTTGTAACACAATGTTTGATACCTCTTACATTTTGTTTGCTTTAGATACTTGCTCAGGTGTCACCATTGCCTACATAACGATTGTTCTTGTGTTTGAGTGTCTACCATTTATTACAGCGTTATACCGTTACTTGTACTTTGTATACCTTTGTAACTTGTCCTGATGTCACTTTTTCAGCCTATAAATGTACCGTTTGCTACCTCTTGTATTTTGTTTGCTCACATTTGCCACTTTTGCCTCCTGTAACTTAATGTTTGCTGTTGTACTTTGTTCACTTGTAATCGCCTCCTCATGTATCCTTTCTGGTCCTATTGTAAAGCGCTCTGACACCTTTGGGTAAAGGTCGCGCTATCAGTGCTTTGCACACACACGCACGCACACACACACACACGCACGCACACACACACACACCCACACACACACTGTTGAGAATTAACCCCTCCCCTGGCTTGTCCTATAAGCGGCACTTACACTAGTGAACGTACCTTTTTTTCCTTTTTCCTCCTTCTTCTCTGTCCATGAGAATGTCCTTTTTTCTGGACCGTCGAATATGGAAACTATATCTGAACTAATACCTGACGTACTGTGCAGTTCTCTTCCACCATACAAACAGCGACGAGGTCCATCGCCCGAACTACTTCATGTTTTCGTCGCTACTTCTGTCTCATTATTGACGACTATATAGGAGTTGCCTCCCCCTCCGTCACCTAAGCGGCCTTTCATCTGGGTATCTAAAGACAGTGGATCTAAGCTTTGTCTAATATGCCGCCTCTTCGCGGAAACCTATCGGTTGTGTGTCCCCTACCCCATGGTACATCCCATCGCCCTGACGAAGGTGTGGCCCGAAAGAGCCTCACACCGAAACGCACGTTGGCGTGGTTCCTGTGAGCATTGCAAAAAACACAATTAATGGACAGAATGTAGAACAATGTCATACATTCACCCCAGTACAAGGATCTGGGCCTAAATCCATCGTTTTTTTGCACTCCACACCACCCTGGGTTAGACACTGGCTATATGCAAATCAGCTCTGACCCTGTGCCTCATGGGAACAGTCCAGTCCGAACTACCAAGCCATGTCTTTCCCAGACCGGAATCAAGCATCCAAGGACCGGTTTCTGGCTATCAGCCTTCATCAGCCTGGATAGCTTGACTCCAGTGGTGTGGAGAGCCTGGGACTCACGTCTGAGTATACCCAGCACACTCGGGGTGAAAATTGCAAAAAACACAGTTAATGGACAGAATGTAGAACAATGTCATACATTCACCCCAGTACAAGGATCTGGGCCTAAATCCATCGTTTTTTGGTTCCTGTGAGCGGCAGAAGCTATGTTACTCTGGCTAAACCTCTTTATCGTGTCTCTGCCATCACATCTTCCCTATTTTTGTCCATACAGTCTCATTTCCATCTAGACTGTAGGCCTGTTTGTACCAGTATGAAAGTGAAAATCTTCGGTCTTCGGTGAACCATGCGGCGTTCTTGTTGTTGTGATAGGTGGCGGAGGTCTTGAGTGTGGCGAGGGTGTCGGCGCAGTCGTTGATCCACTGTTTGAGGTTGATGGCAGCGGTGTCAGGGTAGGTGTGGTCGGCAAGTGGTCCCAGGGCGAGGGTGGTGGTCAGTTAGTCCACGGTGCCATTGCACCAGCAGCGGCGTGGCATGTGCTGTGTGCGGGGGTGTGGTGGGTTTACTGAAGATGAAGTGGAGGCATCTGTGGTCTGTCCAGTGCTGTTTGGTGGTGTGGTTGAAGGAGACGTGTGGAGTTGCAGAGAATATGGGGTCCTGTGTGTGTCCAGCGGTGTGGGTGGGTGTCGTCACGAGTAGTTTAAATCCGAGGTTGACGAGGTTGTCGATCAGGGCAGTGGAGTTTGCGTCGTTGTTGTTCTCAAGCTGGAAGTTTATGTCCCCAAGGAGGATGTGATCCGTGTAGCCGAGGGCGTGTGTGCTGATGAGGTCAGCGATGGAGTTGATGAATTGTGGTCGGGGTCCAGGTGATCTGTCGATGAGTGTTCCTCTGAGGGTTTTGTTGGCGTCAGTGTGGATCTGTAAGTGCATGTGCTAGGCGGTTTGGAGGGTATCGTTGGTGTAGGTAGTGACTCTGGGTGTGTTCATGTGGATGATGGCGATTCCTTCTCCCACTCTGTTGGTGCGTTGTCTGCGGGAGATCTTACATCCTTCTGGGATGGCTATGGCGATGTCAGTTGACGAGGTGGTGTTCAGCCTGGTCGCCGTCAACAACACCAGCTAGCCCAACTACAGCAACAACCTCTACAGAGGTACAAGAACCAGACTCCAGGAGTGCTTGTGCAAATCCAGGGTGCATGCACACACCTCATCCTCAAAATCCCCTGCTACTGACACATGACCGTCCACCTGAAATACCTACAATAGTCCCACAGTCAACTGCAGGTTCACCTTCATACTCCTCAGCCACACTCAGTAGGCACTCCACAGGCCCAGGACAATAAACTAATATGGACGTCTGCCATCCAACACCCCGTTGCCCACAGTCCGTTCTGCCACCCTTGGCTTGGGCACCATTCATCACATCCACAGTACAACTGCATGCAGCTGATAGTTCTCACACCTCAGGAAACATATCTTGGTACTCCCTACGTGGACAACTACATATTACCTATGATCTGTACACCTCCAAGTGACTCTTCTGTACCTGTCTGTAATTGCAGTATTGCAAGCCACCCCGCCCCCTTCAGCATGTTGTAACCATCACAGGTGTTTATTGGCGTCCATGCATGTAGTTGTTGGAATATTGTGACCTATGTGTGTCCTCAACCGGACTCAGATCCCAGTGTGTGGATGGCTGCAGTTTGTTCAAAAATCTGGCATTTTATACATATCCCCACACATATGTTTTTGACTCTGGGTACAAAACTTCTACACTAATGTGTATTGTGTTATTTAGATTTATTTTCTGATCATGTGCGGGAAACGTGAGTAGGTGCTATACAAAAAGGGGGGGAATCCAAAGTTCACAGCCGGAGATGTGATGCCTTACAGTTTGAGTCAACAGAGTCCAGGCCACAGTGCTTGGCATCATTGGGCACACTGCGACCAGCAAGTCCATGTGGGAGAGTCAATAAGGTGATGCTGTTGCACACAAAGGCAAGATGGCAGATCAGGTGACCTGGGAGTTGTGTATGGCCCACTGCCTCTCACTGTCTTTTGCGTGGATAACCCACCTTCCTTGTGGGACCCTCATGTGCAGGCCTTGACGATGCCTGGGACGCTTCGTCATACAATTCCTCCTCCTCCTCCCTCCCTGTGGCTGGTGTTTGTCTTTGCCTTGATGTTTCTGGCCTGGTGACACAGGGAGGGTGCTGCATGTTGACAGCAATCTGACAGAGTGATTGGCTTATTTCCCTATGCACCGTCAAGAGCTCATGCAGTCTTGCCTCCATCCGTCCCTGGTGTCGTTGTTGACTTGCATGTTGCTCGGCCTGATGATTTTTACTTTCGTTGAGGGCCTCCACTACCTGGCTGAACTCCCTGGTGTCCCACCGGTATGCCTCTATGATGTTTCTGAGTTCTGACATACCGGGCCCTGCAGCTGGCTGGTCAGGTTCTTGCCTCCGCCTTGCATCACTCCCACCACCCCTGCCCACACGAGCACAGCCGGCGCTTGTGGGCACATCGGATCGACGGGACCCATGAGTGATGGCAGTGGTGGTGTCGTCTGCCACCTCCTCGGTGCCTGGCGAACCTTGTCCCTCATTGTCAGACTGGCTCTGTTGTGGATTATGGGCAGGGCTCCAAGCTGTCTGCTGGGATGTGGCAGGAATGGGTGTGGTGGTTGGAAAAGATGTATCTGATCCAGCAGCTGCACGGGTTTGGGGTCCAGAGGCGCAAGTTGGTTGGGGTCATCACAGGGTGTGTTGAGAGGCATTGCTGTCGTTGGGGTCAGGGTCCTGCTGAGCCTGGGACTGGGATCCATTTCCCGCCTGGTTAGGGATAGTTTCCACACGTTGCCCTGTGGGTGTGAGAGACAGATACTGTTAATGCACTATCATGCAACATCCATTTTTGATATCCATTGTCGTTAGCACTGTTCCACCTGCTTTGGATTGTTGTAATTGTTCACTTGTGTATGGGTATGTTGTGGGATCAGATTGACATGTGCTCAGGGGTCATTGATGTTCGGTACTGTTTACGATGACTGGCACAGCCATTGCTGTGGCTTGTGTCACCGGCATGACACAGATCCAGCTGTGCTCTGTGTGGTCCAATCTGCACAATGCAGTGTCAATCCTTATGCCTGGTTCAAGCATGCACAGGGTTTAAATGCAGCATGTTTATGATAGAGACTGAGGGGAATTGTTCTGATTTCAGTCAGCAACTTTTGAGAGGTGTTGCTGTGCCGTGACTGCCACCCACTGCCAACCCCCCTGGACCGGTACACCTACTTCTGGCACAGGGCTTTAGAACGTGGCACTTCTCCAAGATGCATCACCTTGTCAATATCCAGGTCCATGGTGCTACTTAAGCGCATCCACAGCGTCCCAAAGCTGTGGTAACAGCATTGTGTGAGAGGCACAATGGACTTGTGATCAGCACTGTGGATTTTTTGCTTGTATACGTCCATCATATTAGTCTTTGTTTTGTTGTGTTACATGACGATTGTGACAGTGGTGCACTCCATTGCCTGTCCCCAGAGGCTCTGTTTCTGTAAGGGGTGTGTGTGACAGGCCATGCTAGTAGTTTGAGTGTGATTTGTAAGTGGGCGTCCCTCGTGGTGTGGCTGTCCCCCCATGAAACATACTGCCATGATAGTGGTTGTGAGTTCCTGTGCAGGATATCTGACCTTGTCCTGGTGTTAGTGTTTGCACTGGTCACAGGAGGGCCTTGTGCTGCCTACACCAGGGCCCAGTGTCAGCTATCTTGTCCGTACTTTCACACTCCCTGTGCATTGAGCATGGTGCATGGGTGTGTACCTGGGCCATCTGGGATGAGTGCAGCCTCCTACCCTACACCTTGCACCCTCTCACCCTCCCCCTTGCAGCCTTTTTGCACTCCCCTTGCACCCACCCCCATACTGTCTGGGCACTGCTGGGCATCATATCCACCCACCCCATACTTCTGCCCACTGCTGGGAGTCCTCTGCAGCAACCCCCATACTGTTGGGCACTGCTGGGAGTCACAGCCACCCAACCCCATACTGTTAGGCACTGCTGGGAGTCATGGCCACCCACCCCCATACTGTCGGGCACTGTTGGGAGTCATAGCCACCCACCCCCATGCTGTCAGGCACTGTTGGGAGTCATGGCCACCCACCCACATACTGTTAGGCACTTCTGGGAGACATAGCCACCCACCCCCATACTGTTAGGCACAGCTGGGAGTCATAGCCACCCACCCCCATACTGTTAGGCACTGTTGGGAGTCATGGCCACCCACCCCCATACTGTCAGGAACTGTTGGGAACAGAATGAGCCTTACAGGAGGTAAGGACGAATCCTAGGCACTCTGATAGGCACCTTGGTGCGTAAGTTCAATAAAGTTTTGAATTCAAAGTTGAGCGTGATTTGTGATTGATTTATTTCAACAATCCTTGTTCATAATAGTATTCAGTTGATCACGATTCAATATTTCATCATCATATTATAGTCATATGATCCAATGAATTTAAATTTTTACATTTCTTGTGAGGTTATACATTCAAAGCAGTCCCCGATGCATTTCGTGCTGAGATGCACTTCTTCAGGGGGAATCTGAAAGGTAAAGGGAAACCATATGTAGGGCGCTGATACAGGAGTCCCAGACACACAGTGTGTATAACTAAACTAAACAATGGTGGATGAAAACGGTACCAAAGTTTAACTAGGCGAGAGGATGAAAAACCAGTGTGGGTTCATCTTCGGTTAGTGGAAAGGAACGTGAATAAAGGACGGTTCAAACGTAAAGATAGCATGCCAACATGTTGTGTGAAAAGATAATATCCAAGTTGAACGTTGAAAAGTCGAGGAGAAAAAACAACAGTGATCGAAAATAAGAATATACATAGTGATCAGTAGAAACGTGAAAGAACACTGTGAGAAATTGAAGTATCCCAAAAAAATACACCCGAAATATAAACATGTGAGATTGTAAAAGCGGCGGTGCGTTAAATATAGGTGACAGCTTAAACCGAACTGAGAACGTGAAAGAAAAGGCAAGGCTCTTACCAAGTATGCAAAAGGTTAGACCCATTCCGCAAAGTAATCCGAGTGAACACCGAGCTCAGATTCGAGAACCCGGAAGACGCCACGCATGCGCGTAGGATGGGGTTAAGAGCGCATGGAGTCGGAAAAGTGAAAACAGACTCGGTTAGGGAAATGGTGAAAAACGCGAGTGAAAAGAAAGTGTACGATTAAATGGTCACAAATAAATATAGGAATGAAGGGTGAATATAAGCAAAAAATTATGAAAATATATAAATCAATAAGATGACAAACAACGTAAAACACAAAGGAGAGACATGTACAGAAGAAAGGAAAATAATAAAGATACAGAAAACAGTGTAGGTAAAAAAGTGGCATGCTTGAAAGACAATACAAGGATGAACATAATGTAAGAGACTAAAGAATGGGATGATGCAAAGAACAGAGGAAAGGTCACAGAAGGGAATAGAACAACCTAATAGATGCAAGACAAATATACACAAAGGGCAAATATACATAAAGGGTATCAATCAAATTAGCATATCATTTCACAGATGGAATCGATAAAATACCGGAACAATATATTCAAAGGTAACAACTGTATTCTAATCTGTCATTGAGTCCTTTTGGGTGCATCGCTAGAAGACGGTGTATCCAATATAATTCACGGCGTAGCAAGTTTTTATTATTGTCTATGTGAGGATGTTTATCCACTACTTCCAAAACAAGGAAGCGAATTTGGCTGGGATTGTGTCCATGTTGCACAAAATGAGCTGCTACACAAGATTTGAGGTTTTTAGTGCGTATGTTGCTACGGTGCTCCGTCAATCTTATTTTGATTTTCCTTTCAGTTTTACCTACATAAGGTAGGCCACACGGGCATTTCAGCATATATATGACGTTAGTTGAGTCACAGGTGGCATTGACTTTAAGATGGATGGGCGTCCCTTGGGTAGGGTGTGATAGACAATTTCCTAAAATGATACTGCTACAATGGCCACAGTTGTGGCATGGTATAGTGCCTTTGTAGGTAATTTGTTTTTGAGTTGGAGATTGCTTCAGCATGGACGCAATATTTTTAGAGCGTTGGTGCGCAAAAATTGGCGGATGGTCAAATATCTTGTTGAAGTCCGTTTCAAGTTGTAGCATTTGCCAGTGCCTGCGAATAGATTGTTTGATTTTTGAGGATTGTGTCGAATATTTTGAGACAAATACAACACGGGTGTCTGATTCTGTAGGCTGTTCTCTGGGTTTTAATAGGTCCTGTCTGGATTTATTCAAGACTCTGATTTTGGCTGTTTCTGTGATTTCCTCTGGGTAGCCCCGTTGTCTGAATTTAGTGATGATGGTAGAACTGTTATAGTCAAAATTTTCAGGAGTAGATGCAATTCTTTTGGCCCGCAAGAGTTGCGAGTATGGCAGGTGTCGTTTCAAACTAGGTTGGTGGAAACTCTTATAGTGCAAGTAGTTATTCCGGTCGGTGGCTTTTGTGTAGATTGAAGTAACAAATTGGTTGTTAGTTAATGTGATTTGTACATCCAGAAAAGATATGGATTTGGAATCAAAACTGTAAGTGAATTGAATGCGGTCATCTACATGGTTGAGATAATTGATGGCTTGATGGAGTTGAATCTCATTGCCTGTCCACACTAGGAAAATGTCATCAATGTATCGGTAATAGGCATGTATGTGTGGTTGCCACAATTGGTGATTCAATACATGTTTGGTCTCAAATGAGTACATGAACAGGTTTGCATATGCAGGAGCCGCACAGTTGCCCATGGCGACTCCTGATAACTGTTGGTAGAATTTGCCAGTCGATGCTTTGAAGTAGCTGTGATGTAAAATATATTGCATGAGTTCCATGATGAAAACTTGTAAATCCATGGGTTTTTCACTGTGTACCAAGGCAGTTTCTAGTGCTTCCAATCCCAAATCATGAGGTATCGACGTATATAGAGAATTGACATCAATAGTACATAAGATCACAGGTTGATTGGGTGGTATGTTAATGTTTTGGAGCTTGATTAGAAAATCTGTGGTATCCTGTATGTAAGTGGACATGTTTGTCACAAATTTTTGCAAATGTTTATCGATGTACTTGCCGGTTGGTTCATGGATGGAATCACATGTGCTCACTATCGGTCTGAAAGGTGGCTTGGTGGCATGCTTATGAATTTTGGGTACAAGATAAATGTATGGTATCTGGGGGTGATCTTTGACTAGAAATCTTTTGTCTTTTTCGGTGATGGTTCCAGATGAGACAGCTTTGGTAACAATGGTAATCAGAACCTGCTTGTACTCGTAGGTAGGATCAGTATTCAAGAGTAAATATAGATCAGGGTTGTTCAAGTGTTTGTCCAATGGAATTCGCAAGCCTCTGGGAATGCGTTGTACCCGATGGTATCTAATTAAGGTCGAAGCATGCAGTCTTTGATTGATTTCCCTTTTGGCAGTATATAAGAGTTGTCGAATATTAGCTTGTGCAGATCCAGTGCTGGAGGATATGTAGTCTGGCTCCTGTATTAGTGCGTATATACGATCAGTATCGTCCGTATTAAATTCAAAGGTATCCGCTTTATTTGTGGTGATTCCTGCGATGTCAGCGTAAGACATGGTCAGTGGGTGCACTAGCGGTTTGGACCGGGAGGAAATAGATACTTTGTGAGAAACCGCTGCACTCCAGGGTGAAAGATGATACTTAAACTGAGTAAGATCAGTGATCTGGTTTGTAGGTGCTTAGGAAGTCACCTTCCTGGTCCAAAAGGTGCATATAAAATGAAAACAGAATGAGCCTTACAGGAGGTAAGGACGAATCCTAGGCACTCTGATAGGCACCTTGGTGCGTAAGTTCAATAAAGTTTTGAATTCAAAGTTGAGCGTGATTTGTGATTGATTTATTTCAACAATCCTTGTTCATAATAGTATTCAGTTGATCACGATTCAATATTTCATCATCATATTATAGTCATATGATCCAATGAATTTAAATTTTTACATTTCTTGTGAGGTTATACATTCAAAGCAGTCCCCGATGCATTTCGTGCTGAGATGCACTTCTTCAGGGGGAATCTGAAAGGTAAAGGGAAACCATATGTAGGGCGCTGATACAGGAGTCCCAGACACACAGTGTGTATAACTAAACTAAACAATGGTGGATGAAAACGGTACCAAAGTTTAACTAGGCGAGAGGATGAAAAACCAGTGTGGGTTCATCTTCGGTTAGTGGAAAGGAACGTGAATAAAGGACGGTTCAAACGTAAAGATAGCATGCCAACATGTTGTGTGAAAAGATAATATCCAAGTTGAACGTTGAAAAGTCGAGGAGAAAAAACAACAGTGATCGAAAATAAGAATATACATAGTGATCAGTAGAAACGTGAAAGAACACTGTGAGAAATTGAAGTATCCCAAAAAAATACACCCGAAATATAAACATGTGAGATTGTAAAAGCGGCGGTGCGTTAAATATAGGTGACAGCTTAAACCGAACTGAGAACGTGAAAGAAAAGACAAGGCTCTTACCAAGTATGCAAAAGGTTAGACCCATTCCGCAAAGTAATCCGAGTGAACACCGAGCTCAGATTCGAGAACCCGGAAGACGCCACGCATGCGCGTAGGATGGGGTTAAGAGCGCATGGAGTCGGAAAAGTGAAAACAGACTCGGTTAGGGAAATGGTGAAAAACGCGAGTGAAAAGAAAGTGTACGATTAAATGGTCACAAATAAATATAGGAATGAAGGGTGAATATAAGCAAAAAATTATGAAAATATATAAATCAATAAGATGACAAACAACGTAAAACACAAAGGAGAGACATGTACAGAAGAAAGGAAAATAATAAAGATACAGAAAACAGTGTAGGTAAAAAAGTGGCATGTTTGAAAGACAATACAAGGATGAACATAATGTAAGAGACTAAAGAATGGGATGATGCAAAGAACAGAGGAAAGGTCACAGAAGGGAATAGAACAACCTAATAGATGCAAGACAAATATACACAAAGGGCAAATATACATAAAGGGTATCAATCAAATTAGCATATCATTTCACAGATGGAATCGATAAAATACCGGAACAATATATTCAAAGGTAACAACTGTATTCTAATCTGTCATTGAGTCCTTTTGGGTGCATCGCTAGAAGACGGTGTATCCAATATAATTCACGGCGTAGCAAGTTTTTATTATTGTCTATGTGAGGATGTTTATCCACTACTTCCAAAACAAGGAAGCGAATTTGGCTGGGATTGTGTCCATGTTGCACAAAATGAGCTGCTACACAAGATTTGAGGTTTTTAGTGCGTATGTTGCTACGGTGCTCCGTCAATCTTATTTTGATTTTCCTTTCAGTTTTACCTACATAAGGTAGGCCACACGGGCATTTCAGCATATATATGACGTTAGTTGAGTCACAGGTGGCATTGACTTTAAGATGGATGGGCGTCCCTTGGGTAGGGTGTGATAGACAATTTCCTAAAATGATACTGCTACAATGGCCACAGTTGTGGCATGGTATAGTGCCTTTGTAGGTAATTTGTTTTTGAGTTGGAGATTGCTTCAGCATGGACGCAATATTTTTAGAGCGTTGGTGCGCAAAAATTGGCGGATGGTCAAATATCTTGTTGAAGTCCGTTTCAAGTTGTAGCATTTGCCAGTGCCTGCGAATAGATTGTTTGATTTTTGAGGATTGTGTCGAATATTTTGAGACAAATACAACACGGGTGTCTGATTCTGTAGGCTGTTCTCTGGGTTTTAATAGGTCCTGTCTGGATTTATTCAAGACTCTGATTTTGGCTGTTTCTGTGATTTCCTCTGGGTAGCCCCGTTGTCTGAATTTAGTGATGATGGTAGAACTGTTATAGTCAAAATTTTCAGGAGTAGATGCAATTCTTTTGGCCCGCAAGAGTTGCGAGTATGGCAGGTGTTGTTTCAAACTAGGTTGGTGGAAACTCTTATAGTGCAAGTAGTTATTCCGGTCGGTGGCTTTTGTGTAGATTGAAGTAACAAATTGGTTGTTAGTTAATGTGATTTGTACATCCAGAAAAGATATGGATTTGGAATCAAAACTGTAAGTGAATTGAATGCGGTCATCTACATGGTTGAGATAATTGATGGCTTGATGGAGTTGAATCTCATTGCCTGTCCACACTAGGAAAATGTCATCAATGTATCGGTAATAGGCATGTATGTGTGGTTGCCACAATTGGTGATTCAATACATGTTTGGTCTCAAATGAGTACATGAACAGGTTTGCATATGCAGGAGCCGCACAGTTGCCCATGGCGACTCCTGATAACTGTTGGTAGAATTTGCCAGTCGATGCTTTGAAGTAGCTGTGATGTAAAATATATTGCATGAGTTCCATGATGAAAACTTGTAAATCCATGGGTTTTTCACTGTGTACCAAGGCAGTTTCTAGTGCTTCCAATCCCAAATCATGAGGTATCGACGTATATAGAGAATTGACATCAATAGTACATAAGATCAAAGGTTGATTGGGTGGTATGTTAATGTTTTGGAGCTTGATTAGAAAATCTGTGGTATCCTGTATGTAAGTGGACATGTTTGTCACAAATTTTTGCAAATGTTTATCGATGTACTTGCCGGTTGGTTCATGGATGGAATCACATGTGCTCACTATCGGTCTGAAAGGTGGCTTGGTGGCATGCTTATGAATTTTGGGTACAAGATAAATGTATGGTATCTGGGGGTGATCTTTGACTAGAAATCTTTTGTCTTTTTCGGTGATGGTTCCAGATGAGACAGCTTTGGTAACAATGGTAATCAGAACCTGCTTGTACTCGTAGGTAGGATCAGTATTCAAGAGTAAATATAGATCAGGGTTGTTCAAGTGTTTGTCCAATGGAATTCGCAAGCCTCTGGGAATGCGTTGTACCCGATGGTATCTAATTAAGGTCGAAGCATGCAGTCTTTGATTGATTTCCCTTTTGGCAGTATATAAGAGTTGTCGAATATTAGCTTGTGCAGATCCAGTGCTGGAGGATATGTAGTCTGGCTCCTGTATTAGTGCGTATATACGATCAGTATCGTCCGTATTAAATTCAAAGGTATCCGCTTTATTTGTGGTGATTCCTGCGATGTCAGCGTAAGACATGGTCAGTGGGTGCACTAGCGGTTTGGACCGGGAGGGAATAGATACTTTGTGAGAAACCGCTGCACTCCAGGGTGAAAGATGATACTTAAACTGAGTAAGATCAGTGATCTGGTTTGTAGGTGCTTAGGAAGTCACCTTCCTGGTCCAAAAGGTGCATATAAAATGAAAACAGAATGAGCCTTACAGGAGGTAAGGACGAATCCTAGGCACTCTGATAGGCACCTTGGTGCGTAAGTTCAATAAAGTTTTGAATTCAAAGTTGAGCGTGATTTGTGATTGATTTATTTCAACAATCCTTGTTCATAATAGTATTCAGTTGATCACGATTCAATATTTCATCATCATATTATAGTCATATGATCCAATGAATTTAAATTTTTACATTTCTTGTGAGGTTATACATTCAAAGCAGTCCCCGATGCATTTCGTGCTGAGATGCACTTCTTCAGGGGGAATCTGAAAGGTAAAGGGAAACCATATGTAGGGCGCTGATACAGGAGTCCCAGACACACAGTGTGTATAACTAAACTAAACAATGGTGGATGAAAACGGTACCAAAGTTTAACTAGGCGAGAGGATGAAAAACCAGTGTGGGTTCATCTTCGGTTAGTGGAAAGGAACGTGAATAAAGGACGGTTCAAACGTAAAGATAGCATGCCAACATGTTGTGTGAAAAGATAATATCCAAGTTGAACGTTGAAAAGTCGAGGAGAAAAAACAACAGTGATCGAAAATAAGAATATACATAGTGATCAGTAGAAACGTGAAAGAACACTGTGAGAAATTGAAGTATCCCAAAAAAATACACCCGAAATATAAACATGTGAGATTGTAAAAGCGGCGGTGCGTTAAATATAGGTGACAGCTTAAACCGAACTGAGAACGTGAAAGAAAAGGCAAGGCTCTTACCAAGTATGCAAAAGGTTAGACCCATTCCGCAAAGTAATCCGAGTGAACACCGAGCTCAGATTCGAGAACTTTATTGAACTTACGCACCAAGGTGCCTATCAGAGTGCCTAGGATTCGTCCTTACCTCCTGTAAGGCTCATTCTGTTTTCATTTTATATGCACCTTTTGGACCAGGAAGGTGACTTCCTAAGCACCTACAAACCAGATCACTGATCTTACTCAGTTTAAGTATCATCTTTCACCCTGGAGTGCAGCGGTTTCTCACAAAGTATCTATTCCCTCCCGGTCCAAACCGCTAGTGCACCCACTGACCATGTCTTACGCTGACATCGCAGGAATCACCACAAATAAAGCGGATACCTTTGAATTTAATACGGACGATACTGATCGTATATACGCACTAATACAGGAGCCAGACTACATATCCTCCAGCACTGGATCTGCACAAGCTAATATTCGACAACTCTTATATACTGCCAAAAGGGAAATCAATCAAAGACTGCATGCTTCGACCTTAATTAGATACCATCGGGTACAACGCATTCCCAGAGGCTTGCGAATTCCATTGGACAAACACTTGAACAACCCTGATCTATATTTACTCTTGAATACTGATCCTACCTACGAGTACAAGCAGGTTCTGATTACCATTGTTACCAAAGCTGTCTCATCTGGAACCATCACCGAAAAAGACAAAAGATTTCTAGTCAAAGATCACCCCCAGATACCATACATTTATCTTGTACCCAAAATTCATAAGCATGCCACCAAGCCACCTTTCAGACCGATAGTGAGCACATGTGATTCCATCCATGAACCAACCGGCAAGTACATCGATAAACATTTGCAAAAATTTGTGACAAACATGTCCACTTACATACAGGATACCACAGATTTTCTAATCAAGCTCCAAAACATTAACATACCACCCAATCAACCTGTGATCTTATGTACTATTGATGTCAATTCTCTATATACGTCGATACCTCATGATTTGGGATTGGAAGCACTAGAAACTGCCTTGGTACACAGTGAAAAACCCATGGATTTACAAGTTTTCATCATGGAACTCATGCAATATATTTTACATCACAGCTACTTCAAAGCATCGACTGGCAAATTCTACCAACAGTTATCAGGAGTCGCCATGGGCAACTGTGCGGCTCCTGCATATGCAAACCTGTTCATGTACTCATTTGAGACCAAACATGTATTGAATCACCAATTGTGGCAACCACACATACATGCCTATTACCGATACATTGATGACATTTTCCTAGTGTGGACAGGCAATGAGATTCAACTCCATCAAGCCATCAATTATCTCAACCATGTAGATGACCGCATTCAATTCACTTACAGTTTTGATTCCAAATCCATATCTTTTCTGGATGTACAAATCACATTAACTAACAACCAATTTGTTACTTCAATCTACACAAAAGCCACCGACCGGAATAACTACTTGCACTATAAGAGTTTCCACCAACCTAGTTTGAAACGACACCTGCCATACTCGCAACTCTTGCGGGCCAAAAGAATTGCATCTACTCCTGAAAATTTTGACTATAACAGTTCTACCATCATCACTAAATTCAGACAACGGGGCTACCCAGAGGAAATCACAGAAACAGCCAAAATCAGAGTCTTGAATAAATCCAGACAGGACCTATTAAAACCCAGAGAACAGCCTACAGAATCAGACACCCGTGTTGTATTTGTCTCAAAATATTCGACACAATCCTCAAAAATCAAACAATCTATTCGCAGGCACTGGCAAATGCTACAACTTGAAACGGACTTCAACAAGATATTTGACCATCCGCCAATTTTTGCGCACCAACGCTCTAAAAATATTGCGTCCATGCTGAAGCAATCTCCAACTCAAAAAC
Source organism: Lissotriton vulgaris (assembly GCF_964263255.1). Classification (NCBI taxonomy): domain Eukaryota; kingdom Metazoa; phylum Chordata; class Amphibia; order Caudata; family Salamandridae; genus Lissotriton; species Lissotriton vulgaris. Next base: position 473,569,838 of record NC_141700.1, on the reverse strand, counting down.
AAATTACCTACAAAGGCACTATACCATGCCACAACTGTGGCCATTGTAGCAGTATCATTTTAGGAAATTGTCTATCACACCCTACCCAAGGGACGCCCATCCATCTTAAAGTCAATGCCACCTGTGACTCAACTAACGTCATATATATGCTGAAATGCCCGTGTGGCCTACCTTATGTAGGTAAAACTGAAAGGAAAATCAAAATAAGATTGACGGAGCACCGTAGCAACATACGCACTAAAAACCTCAAATCTTGTGTAGCAGCTCATTTTGTGCAACATGGACACAATCCCAGCCAAATTCGCTTCCTTGTTTTGGAAGTAGTGGATAAACATCCTCACATAGACAATAATAAAAACTTGCTACGCCGTGAATTATATTGGATACACCGTCTTCTAGCGATGCACCCAAAAGGACTCAATGACAGATTAGAATACAGTTGTTACCTTTGAATATATTGTTCCGGTATTTTATCGATTCCATCTGTGAAATGATATGCTAATTTGATTGATACCCTTTATGTATATTTGCCCTTTGTGTATATTTGTCTTGCATCTATTAGGTTGTTCTATTCCCTTCTGTGACCTTTCCTCTGTTCTTTGCATCATCCCATTCTTTAGTCTCTTACATTATGTTCATCCTTGTATTGTCTTTCAAACATGCCACTTTTTTACCTACACTGTTTTCTGTATCTTTATTATTTTCCTTTCTTCTGTACATGTCTCTCCTTTGTGTTTTACGTTGTTTGTCATCTTATTGATTTATATATTTTCATAATTTTTTGCTTATATTCACCCTTCATTCCTATATTTATTTGTGACCATTTAATCGTACACTTTCTTTTCACTCGCATTTTTCACCATTTCCCTAACCGAGTCTGTTTTCACTTTTCCGACTCCATGCGCTCTTAACCCCATCCTACGCGCATGCGTGGCGTCTTCCGGGTTCTCGAATCTGAGCTCGGTGTTCACTCGGATTACTTTGCGGAATGGGTCTAACCTTTTGCATACTTGGTAAGAGCCTTGCCTTTTCTTTCACGTTCTCAGTTCGGTTTAAGCTGTCACCTATATTTAACGCACCGCCGCTTTTACAATCTCACATGTTTATATTTCGGGTGTATTTTTTTGGGATACTTCAATTTCTCACAGTGTTCTTTCACGTTTCTACTGATCACTATGTATATTCTTATTTTCGATCACTGTTGTTTTTTCTCCTCGACTTTTCAACGTTCAACTTGGATATTATCTTTTCACACAACATGTTGGCATGCTATCTTTACGTTTGAACCGTCCTTTATTCACGTTCCTTTCCACTAACCGAAGATGAACCCACACTGGTTTTTCATCCTCTCGCCTAGTTAAACTTTGGTACCGTTTTCATCCACCATTGTTTAGTTTAGTTATACACACTGTGTGTCTGGGACTCCTGTATCAGCGCCCTACATATGGTTTCCCTTTACCTTTCAGATTCCCCCTGAAGAAGTGCATCTCAGCACGAAATGCATCGGGGACTGCTTTGAATGTATAACCTCACAAGAAATGTAAAAATTTAAATTCATTGGATCATATGACTATAATATGATGATGAAATATTGAATCGTGATCAACTGAATACTATTATGAACAAGGATTGTTGAAATAAATCAATCACAAATCACGCTCAACTTTGAATTCAAAACTTTATTGAACTTACGCACCAAGGTGCCTATCAGAGTGCCTAGGATTCGTCCTTACCTCCTGTAAGGCTCATTCTGTTTTCATTTTATATGCACCTTTTGGACCAGGAAGGTGACTTCCTAAGCACCTACAAACCAGATCACTGATCTTACTCAGTTTAAGTATCATCTTTCACCCTGGAGTGCAGCGGTTTCTCACAAAGTATCTATTCCCTCCCGGTCCAAACCGCTAGTGCACCCACTGACCATGTCTTACGCTGACATCGCAGGAATCACCACAAATAAAGCGGATACCTTTGAATTTAATACGGACGATACTGATCGTATATACGCACTAATACAGGAGCCAGACTACATATCCTCCAGCACTGGATCTGCACAAGCTAATATTCGACAACTCTTATATACTGCCAAAAGGGAAATCAATCAAAGACTGCATGCTTCGACCATAATTAGATACCATCAGGTACAACGCATTCCCAGAGGCTTGCGAATTCCATTGGACAAACACTTGAACAACCCTGATCTATATTTACTCTTGAATACTGATCCTACCTACGAGTACAAGCAGGTTCTGATTACCATTGTTACCAAAGCTGTCTCATCTGGAACCATCACCGAAAAAGACAAAAGATTTCTAGTCAAAGATCACCCCCAGATACCATACATTTATCTTGTACCCAAAATTCATAAGCATGCCACCAAGCCACCTTTCAGACCGATAGTGAGCACATGTGATTCCATCCATGAACCAACCGGCAAGTACATCGATAAACATTTGCAAAAATTTGTGACAAACATGTCCACTTACATACAGGATACCACAGATTTTCTAATCAAGCTCCAAAACATTAACATACCACCCAATCAACCTGTGATCTTATGTACTATTGATGTCAATTCTCTATATACGTCGATACCTCATGATTTGGGATTGGAAGCACTAGAAACTGCCTTGGTACACAGTGAAAAACCCATGGATTTACAAGTTTTCATCATGGAACTCATGCAATATATTTTACATCACAGCTACTTCAAAGCATCGACTGGCAAATTCTACCAACAGTTATCAGGAGTCGCCATGGGCAACTGTGCGGCTCCTGCATATGCAAACCTGTTCATGTACTCATTTGAGACCAAACATGTATTGAATCACCAATTGTGGCAACCACACATACATGCCTATTACCGATACATTGATGACATTTTCCTAGTGTGGACAGGCAATGAGATTCAACTCCATCAAGCCATCAATTATCTCAACCATGTAGATGACCGCATTCAATTCACTTACAGTTTTGATTCCAAATCCATATCTTTTCTGGATGTACAAATCACATTAACTAACAACCAATTTGTTACTTCAATCTACACAAAAGCCACCGACCGGAATAACTACTTGCACTATAAGAGTTTCCACCAACCTAGTTTGAAACGACACCTGCCATACTCGCAACTCTTGCGGGCCAAAAGAATTGCATCTACTCCTGAAAATTTTGACTATAACAGTTCTACCATCATCACTAAATTCAGACAACGGGGCTACCCAGAGGAAATCACAGAAACAGCCAAAATCAGAGTCTTGAATAAATCCAGACAGGACCTATTAAAACCCAGAGAACAGCCTACAGAATCAGACACCCGTGTTGTATTTGTCTCAAAATATTCGACACAATCCTCAAAAATCAAACAATCTATTCGCAGGCACTGGCAAATGCTACAACTTGAAACGGACTTCAACAAGATATTTGACCATCCGCCAATTTTTGCGCACCAACGCTCTAAAAATATTGCGTCCATGCTGAAGCAATCTCCAACTCAAAAACAAATTACCTACAAAGGCACTATACCATGCCACAACTGTGGCCATTGTAGCAGTATCATTTTAGGAAATTGTCTATCACACCCTACCCAAGGGACGCCCATCCATCTTAAAGTCAATGCCACCTGTGACTCAACTAACGTCATATATATGCTGAAATGCCCGTGTGGCCTACCTTATGTAGGTAAAACTGAAAGGAAAATCAAAATAAGATTGACGGAGCACCGTAGCAACATACGCACTAAAAACCTCAAATCTTGTGTAGCAGCTCATTTTGTGCAACATGGACACAATCCCAGCCAAATTCGCTTCCTTGTTTTGGAAGTAGTGGATAAACATCCTCACATAGACAATAATAAAAACTTGCTACGCCGTGAATTATATTGGATACACCGTCTTCTAGCGATGCACCCAAAAGGACTCAATGACAGATTAGAATACAGTTGTTACCTTTGAATATATTGTTCCGGTATTTTATCGATTCCATCTGTGAAATGATATGCTAATTTGATTGATACCCTTTATGTATATTTGCCCTTTGTGTATATTTGTCTTGCATCTATTAGGTTGTTCTATTCCCTTCTGTGACCTTTCCTCTGTTCTTTGCATCATCCCATTCTTTAGTCTCTTACATTATGTTCATCCTTGTATTGTCTTTCAAACATGCCACTTTTTTACCTACACTGTTTTCTGTATCTTTATTATTTTCCTTTCTTCTGTACATGTCTCTCCTTTGTGTTTTACGTTGTTTGTCATCTTATTGATTTATATATTTTCATAATTTTTTGCTTATATTCACCCTTCATTCCTATATTTATTTGTGACCATTTAATCGTACACTTTCTTTTCACTCGCGTTTTTCACCATTTCCCTAACCGAGTCTGTTTTCACTTTTCCGACTCCATGCGCTCTTAACCCCATCCTACGCGCATGCGTGGCGTCTTCCGGGTTCTCGAATCTGAGCTCGGTGTTCACTCGGATTACTTTGCGGAATGGGTCTAACCTTTTGCATACTTGGTAAGAGCCTTGCCTTTTCTTTCACGTTCTCAGTTCGGTTTAAGCTGTCACCTATATTTAACGCACCGCCGCTTTTACAATCTCACATGTTTATATTTCGGGTGTATTTTTTTGGGATACTTCAATTTCTCACAGTGTTCTTTCACGTTTCTACTGATCACTATGTATATTCTTATTTTCGATCACTGTTGTTTTTTCTCCTCGACTTTTCAACGTTCAACTTGGATATTATCTTTTCACACAACATGTTGGCATGCTATCTTTACGTTTGAACCGTCCTTTATTCACGTTCCTTTCCACTAACCGAAGATGAACCCACACTGGTTTTTCATCCTCTTGCCTAGTTAAACTTTGGTACCGTTTTCATCCACCATTGTTTAGTTTAGTTATACACACTGTGTGTCTGGGACTCCTGTATCAGCGCCCTACATATGGTTTCCCTTTACCTTTCAGATTCCCCCTGAAGAAGTGCATCTCAGCACGAAATGCATCGGGGACTGCTTTGAATGTATAACCTCACAAGAAATGTAAACATTTAAATTCATTGGATCATATGACTATAATATGATGATGAAATATTGAATCGTGATCAACTGAATACTATTATGAACAAGGATTGTTGAAATAAATCAATCACAAATCACGCTCAACTTTGAATTCAAAACTTTATTGAACTTACGCACCAAGGTGCCTATCAGAGTGCCTAGGATTCGTCCTTACCTCCTGTAAGGCTCATTCTGTTTTCATTTTATATGCACCTTTTGGACCAGGAAGGTGACTTCCTAAGCACCTACAAACCAGATCACTGATCTTACTCAGTTTAAGTATCATCTTTCACCCTGGAGTGCAGCGGTTTCTCACAAAGGAACTGTTGGGAGTCATAGCCACCCACCCCCATGCTGTCAGGCACTGTTGGGAGTCCTGGCCACCCACCCACATACCACCCCCATACTGTTAGGCACTGCTGGGAGTCATAGACACCCACCCCCATACTGTTAGGCACTGCTGGGAGTCATGCCACCCACCCCCATGCTGTCAGGCACTGTTGGGAGTCATGGCCACCCACCCACATACCACCCCCATACTGTAAGGCACTGCTGGGAGCCCTCTACACCCACCCCCATACTGTTGGGCACTGCTGGGAGTCATAGCCACCCACCCCCATACTGTTGGGCACTGCTGGGAGTCATAGCCATCCACCCCCATACTGTTGGGCACTGCTGGGAGTCATAGCCACCCACCCCCATGCTGTCAGGCACTGTTGGGAGTCATGGCCACCCACCCACATACCACCCCCATACTGTTAGGCACTGCTGGGAGTTCACCAATGTTACAGGAGTTGTTTGTATACTCACCAGGCTCCACAGATCCTTCGATTCCGTGAACTCCCACCGGTGGTAGCAGGGCCATGACTTTCTCCTCCCAGGGATGGTATTGTGCAGGTCTGCGGGGACCACCACCTTCAGTGTGGTGTGCATGGGCGTAGTCTTCGTCCATCTTCCTCTTGACCATCCTCCGCAGATCGTACCACCTGGCCTGGCAATCCCTCCTGGTGCGCCTGATGGGTGCAACAGCATTGACCTTATCGACGATCCTCTCCCACTGGCGGGTTTTGTCAGCTATGCTGGTCGGTCTGACCAATGCACCAAACAGCTGTGGCTCAACTCTGATGACTTCATCTGTAAGGTTCTTCATCTCCGGGTTAGTGATCTTTGGATTCTTTGGTGTGGTCATGGTGTGGGGTGTATGTGATTGGGGGGGTGATGGTGTGTATGGATGAGGGTGTGTGGGTCTGATTGGGAAGGGGGTGGTGTGGGTGTGAATGAGATAGGGTGTATGTGTGAAGGTGTATGGGTGCAGTTGTTGGTGTGCTGTCTGTGTCTTTGCGCAAATAGGTATGTTGCAAAGGATGATGGGTTGTATGTGTGTGCCCTTTTATTGGTCCATTTGTGGGTGTGGCTTATTTTGAATTTTTGGTGGGTGTGTTATAAAGGGTGGGTGTGACTTGGGCCCTCTGTTTGCTTGTTTGGATGTGGCCAGGACATTGTTTTCCAATGGTGTGTACACAGGAGACATGTTTTGTGGTGTTGTGCAACTCGTTTGCACCCTCCTTGTGCTGGTTTCAGGGTTTGCGTGCGCTTTATTAGTGGGGGGGGTGCGGTTCGTATTTGTTGGTGCGGCTGGCTCATACGGGACGTTTTGGGGTGTTCGCTTGCACTTTATTGAGTGGTGTGCGGTTCGTATTTGTTGGTGCGGCTGGCTCATACGGGACGTTTTTGGGGTGTTCGCATACGCTTTATTGTGTGGTGTGCGGTTCATATTTGTTGGTGCGGCTGGCTGATACGGGCCGTTTTTGGGGTGGGGGTTCACGTAAGCTTTATTGAGGGGTGTGCGGTTCGTACTTGTTGGTGCGGCTGGCTGATACGGGCTGTTTTCGGGGTGGGGGTTCACATACGCTTTCTTGAGAGTTGGTGCGCCTAGCTGATACGGCCCGTTTTCGGGGTGGGGGGTCGCGTACGCTTTTTTGAGGGGTGTGCGGTTCGTATTTGTTGGTGCGGCTGGCTGATACGGGCCGTTTTCGGGGTGGGGGTTCGCGTACGCTTTATTGAGGGGTGTGCGGTTCGTATTTTTTTGGTGCGGCTGGCTGATACGGGCCGTTTTCGGGGTGGGGTTTCGCGTACGCTTTATTGAGGGGTGTGCGGTTCGTATTTGTTGGTGCGACTGGCTGATACGGGCCGTTTGGGGGTGGTGTTCGCGTACGCTTTATTGAGGGGTGTGCGGTTCGTATTTGTTGGTGCGGCTAGCTCATACGCGATGTTTTCCGTACGAATCATGCTTCATATGCGACGTTTACCCATACAAATCGCATACTTGGTCCCCGGTCTAGATCGTACTTGTTTGGTCACACAGCTTGTTTACAAATCGTGTGGTTTGAGTTCTGACGCCATTTCGTAGGGTTTCCGATTACGGTTCATACGGTTCGCTGATATTCGGACGTAGTTTCGGGATACGGATTGTACTACGCATTTCGGACGGTCTTTTTTCATTCGTACGGAAACGGCTACGAATACGATTCGAAAGACGTTTTTTTCTCCCGAATCGGAATCGGAATTGGCCCCCTAAATGTACACCAGCATGGTAAAATGTTTCTATAAAAATGCATAATCTTAAGACTACACCCCTGCGTCACACCCCAAAACCACCCATTATACACGTTAAATACATCTACATTGCAATTTGCGCCTTTAAAAAAAAACTTCAATGAAAGCATTATTCACATTAAGCAGTGTATCACAACGCCTTAAAGATTAATTAAAAACCACGGGTACAGTACCACAAATGCACTGTGCAACATTTGAAATGCAACTATGCTCACTTAAATGCATTGTCCCTAGACTTTAAATAATACATAAGCATGTAACATTGTGCCATTCCCTATTTACCTCCATTACAGTGTAGCAAGCCGCATCAAGCTGGGAGAAGTTGATCTGCCCCATTCTTGCCTTAAGTTCCAAGGGTTGGCTCTGTGCAGCAAAACAATCCACGCAAGTCGCTCTTGCCTTAAGTTCCTGGGGTGGCTCTGTGCAGCAAAACAATCCATGCAAGTCGCTCTTGCCTTAACTTCCTGGGGTGGCTCTATGCAGCAAAACAATCCACGCAAGTCGCTCCCCAAGGGTTTTTGAATAGGTGTTTGTGCAAGAATCCTCTAGGGGCCTTTTTATACTTGTCCATGCATGCTAAATAGAAGACCCCACACCCTTTATGGCTTGGGGTGGGTTTAGAACAATGTCATAGTGGTTTTTGGATGGGAATCTTTTCTATCCTTGTACAGTATAAACAGTACAACACTTTATTATTTTGACATCTGTTACTCAAACTCCTGGCCTATCTTGGGAAGCGTAGGGTTAGTCACCGGTGCATGGGTGGCAATCGCAAAACTCTCGACACCTTCTTGACACTTTTATAATGGGCCCCAGTTGTTAAAGCTGTTTGGCACTTCTCCTGGGAAGGATGGATCCATGGAGCAGGCTCGATCTCCAATCACAAACCCCAGCACCTATCATTTTTAAGGCCAGAGTTTTTTCCTGCCAGACCTGTCACTTTTGGGACCAGCCTGTCACTTTTGCAGCCAGGCATGTCACTTTTGCGGCCAGGAGCTTTGGGGATGTGCGAATTACAGCCTACCAGTTGTCACCCTGTTTCAGATTGTCGTGGGCAATTTTGGCTCTACATGACACCTGTCTTTTTTTCACATCTCAAAGCTCCTGAGTGGCTGTGGTTTATTATTTTATCACAGGCTTGTATTAGCCTATTTTTGAGAATTGCCACAGGAAGGTTTGTGAGGGCCTTGGCTGACTTTTTTCACTCGTCCTCCCACAGCTCACACCTGTTACCCTTTACCACTTTGACACCTACATGCCAGAGCCTTCCTGGGAAACTGGCCCCAGTTGTGCTTTTAAAGCATGCTAAGGGTTTCCACCTCTACATTTTACAGCTTCCCTTTTGTGATCAGCTGCTTCTAAACAAAGACACTTTTTTAACAACAAACAAAACACCTCCCATGGCCTGGGCTGGGGACTCAGGACTGCTCCGCAGCTGTTGAACCACCAGCTGTCTGCAAACCCAGTTTAAAAACAAGCCCAGACATTTCCCTCTTACAGGCACGCACCTTTCTATGCACTTTTAAACACATACATACACACCTCCCCCTGTTTTTGCATTCAGGCCTGTCACTTTTGGGACTACCCCTACAGGGCACCCTTTTTAAGACCAGAGTCATTGCTGCCAGCAGTTTGCGGCCAGCCCCTGTCATTTTGAGGCCTGTCACTTTTGGGACCAGCAGTTTGCGGCCAGACCTGTCATTTTTTAGGCCAGACATGTCACTTTTGGGACCAGCAGTTTGCGGCCAGACCTGTCACTTTTGCGGCCAGGGTGAAGTGATGGTATCCCAATGTTGGAACCAGCCTCGTGGTGTGGCCCCACTCCTCCTGCATGGTGGGCCCTGGACGACATCGACCCCTGCCCTCGGGCTGAAGATACCCCCTCTGACAGTCTCGAGAGCCGCCACCCCTGGCAACCACCGGCTCTCCCCCACCCGAACATGGCAACCCCTACTCACCCCACGCTGCTGGGCCAGTCCCTATCCCGGGCTACCCACTCAGGCCCCAACACCATCTTGGGCCTTCCCCGCTCGGGCCCTGTGGCCTCGGCCCGACCTCTGCCGCGGCCCCAGCTAAGCCCCGACATCGAGGCACCGAGATCCGACCAAGGGGTAAAATGGCCACTTGACGGATCAAGGAGGAGAGGAGTTTCGATGGCCCTGCAGCCGTCCCCGGACGCCTGGTTTCAATCGCCCTCCGGCCTCCCTGGGCGCTGGCTCCACCCTCCTGCTGGGTGTCTGGACACTCTCATCCCGGCCCCTCTGACCCCCAGGTGCGAGGGTCCGGACATCAAAGGGTTCCAGAACTATATCTGGGGCAGCCCGGGAATGGGTCGGGAGTTGTATCCTGGAGTCGAGAGACCCCGAGAAGAACTCACCTACTTGGAACCTGAAACCACCTTTGGAGTCCTGCTGGCGCTGCCGCGGCCCAACCTCGCTAAAACCAGCTCTGGAGCCCTGCTGGCGCGGCCGCGGCCCAACCTCACTGAAACCATCTTTGGAGCCCTGCTGGAGCTGCTGCGGCCCAACCTCGCTGAAGCTATCTTTGGAGCCCTGCTGGCGCTGCCGCGGACCAACCTCGCTGAAACCACCTTTGGAGCCCTGCTGGAGCTGCCGCGGCCCAAACCTCGCTGAAACTATCTTTGGAGCCCTGCTGGCGCTGCCGCGGCCCAACCTCACTGAAACCACCTTTTGAGCTCTGCTGGCACTGCCGCGGACCGAGGAACCCCCCAGCTCGAGGATTGAGAGCTGAGCGTAGGGTATCCCTGTACCAGGCTGGTACCGAGACTGTCCCGCTACCCCCTTCCCACAGTTACCAAGACCTGTAGGATCCCTCGATCCAATTGTACCGGTATCGTAGAGATAACCTGCTTTTTATTACTGATAAAGACGTTGAGAATCTATCCTTGTGCGGTGTCCATCTGTAGTGGTGTGATTGCTCGCCTGTACGATCCTAGGAGAGGAACCTCGCCAGGAGGCCTCTCGACTTCGCTCGGCCAGTTCTAGAAGGAGAGGTGGGTCTCAGGGTGGTCGGCCAGACAGCCTCTGCCCTCCCCCCTGAGATCGCCTTTCTAACACCCAACCTACTACTTATATGGCATTTCTATATCGCATACATAGCTAAAAGGCAGTGCAGCTTCACCCTTAGCTCCCTTCAGTCCGCCACCAGAAGGAACCCTGAGATGTAACTTCTGCCCCCCAACCTATTGGTTGTCTGACCTGCCCATCGACCACCTTCCCAGCACCTCTGTCACCTTTTCTAAATAAAGTGTATTTCCCAGCAAGGTGAATGGACACCATCATGTCTAAATAAGTGTGGGCACTCATAAATGATGGCTACATGCTTCACTTCTGCTACCCCCTGATCCCTCACAAAGTCCCCACACCTCTCTGTTCACCTCCTGCCATACCTTATTGATAGCTGCCGGTTTTATTGCCCCCCTCCTAACTGCCTTAGGCAACAACTACATTCACATTACCAATGACTTTTTCCATGACCCCTTCACTGTCTCTAAATACATTTTTACTATTTTAATCAATTCCAGCCCCGTGTCGACCGCACCAAATCATTTTCTGTAAATGCAGCATCAATGCATCCTGGTGTGGACATCTTTCCAGCAGTTCTCATGGAGACTACATCAATTGACCCACCCGTATGCCGCCTATTCAAAACCAGCCGACCCCACCGTCATCCCCACCCAGATCTAGATTTAATTTTTTATAGTCCCCATCAGTTCCGCCCTCCCGCCAATGAAAGAACGGCTTCAGTCATCTGCCCTTTGTGATCTCGTATATCCCCACATCTGATCTTATGTTCTCGTAAGCCCCTCTTAATCCCTCTTTGGCTGTCTCTATCCTAAAGGAGGGTGTTCTGAATTCCTCACTATTGAATCCCACTATTTTAAAATGGCCCACTCTGAAGGGTCACCTGAAACGTTTTGCCTTCCTCCTTCCTCCACTTTTTCTGACCATCTTTTTGTTGGACTTAGGACTCTGAGCGCCCATTCACTGCTGACCAGTGCTAAAGTGCATGTGCTTCTCCCCTAAACATTGTAACATTGGTGTATACACAATTGGTATATTTAATTTACTTGTAAGCCCCTTGTTAAGTGGTATACCATATACCTAGGGACTGTAAATTAAATGCAAGTAGGCTTTTAATCCTGTCTCAGTCCTGCCACTGCAGGGTCTGTGTGTGCAGTTTACTATCACTTCAACTTGGCATTCAACCCGTTGGCTGTGTCGAACGTTCAGCTCAAGTGCTGAACGCTCGAAAAACGGGTGGGGCAGCGTCGGCCAACAGACGTGCGCAGCACTACCAAGATAGTGCACGCGACGACCGTTGGACGACGGCAGCAGCCTTTGGGTTAAACCCCTACACCAAGCCTTAAACTCCCCTTTTTATTACATATAAGTCACCCCTAAGGTAGATCTTAGGTAGCCAAATGGCAGGGTGCTGTGTAAGTAAAAGGTAGGACATGTACATTTAAGTTTACCATGTTCTGGTAATGATAGCAACTCAAATTCTTGTTTCACTACTGTGAAGCCTACTCTTCTCATATATTAAATTTGGGGATTCCTTATTACACTTTTAAGATGTAATTCCGGATTGAGAAGGAGTAGTCATGTTATGTTTTATATATTTGGAATGGTAATGATACATTCTCTTTACTAGTAAAGTCAGATTTATCTGATAAATACCACTTTTTAGAAAGTGGACATTTCTCTGCTCATACAGCTCTGTGTGGCTGCAGCCTGTCTCCAATATAGGTAGTGGGCGACAGCTTCACTTTGTGCATTCCCTGTAGATAGCCACACACAATGGAAGGGTAGGTGTGTCTTGGTGCCCATCTGCCTCCTAATGGCTCATCCTGGGCAGGATGGGAAGGAGGACCTGACACACCTGAATAGGCAGTGTCCTGTCACCATACAAAGGGCTGATTGCCTGATTTAATGATTGATTACCCCTACAGGTAGTCTGGAGCCAGGGCTGAGAAGAAAGGACTTTTGTGCACTTCAGAGACCCTTCTTTGAAGTCACCTCCTCTTCAAAAGCACAACTGGGTATAGGTACAAGGTCTCTGACCCCACTAAGTAGAATTGTCCTAGAACTCCAACTACTGGACAAGATGAGGTCTACTGTGGTGAGGACTGTTGCTAGCTGGATTGCAGTTCTGGAAAACTGCTGCCTTGCTGTGCTCTCTGCTGCCTGCTTGCTCTCTCTTGACCCAGAGCGTTTCCGAGGGCTAACTGACCAACCTCCTGTTCCTGAAAGAATCAAGGACATCAAAGGCTTCTGTGCCTGGTTCATGGAAGTGACTCCACAAAAATGTGAGAGATGCCCTTATATCCGAAAGGGACAGGGTCAGATATAGTCAAAACAAAAGAAAGTCCCTCTCTTTCACGAGAGGGCCTATCTTTTATTTTGACTATCATTGGAAGTGACTCCTGGTTCCAGCAAAATCAACACATTATCTGCTGTGAAGAGCAGAATTGACGTATTATTGTGGGAAAAGAATTGGTGCATTGCACTTGGGTCCCGAGCAACGTCACTGGAAACTCCACTTTGCCCTTTGCTTTGCCACAACCACTGAAGGACGATCTATGCATCCCTTTGACAAGCATGGATAAACCTAATGCATTGGTTGGACGCAGCACTGAGACCACTGTATCGCTGCCACTACTGATGAAGCACATCCCTTTGACAAGCGTAGAGAAATCCAGCTCATCAGCTATGGAATGAACACATTGCGAAACTGAAGCTCATCTTCTTAAACCTACGCATCGCCATCAATGCTTGGAGAAAAGCAACACATTCCTTCAACTGCAGGAGTGACATCAACGCATCGATCAACTCGACTCGTGCTTGTGACAAAGTCTAAGGTGCTTTTGCTCAGCAGGCTTTTTATTGGTCCAAGAGCCGGCATGCACTCCATTTTGGGCAGCCTGTGGTCTTGACTTCATCCCAGTCCAGCACAACCAGGTAACCTCTTAAAGCGCTTAATCTTCTAAAATTCATATTTGGACTTCTATTGGTTTTTTGTTGTTTTGATTTTGTTTTATTTATAAAATCATAATCTATTTTTCTATACCTGTGTGGTGTCTTTTTGTGGTATTTTCATTGTGTTACTGTGTGTTGTGTTGCACAAATACTTTACACATTGCCTCTTTAGATAAGTCTGACTGCTCTGTGCCAAGCTACCAGAGGTTGAGCACAGGTTGTCTTTAGATGTCCCATGAGCTGAGTCTCCGAGAGCTGGACATAAGAGCACCACAGGTGGAGTCCAGCAGTAATGGTGGCAGCGTACCTGCAGTGTTCACAAATGAATCAAGAGATTCCAGAAACTACATACCCAAATACTTGGTGCCCACGTACGAGGTGGGGGATCACATAGACAAATGTTTTGCAGCCATGAAGTGGCTCTAAGAGTGCACAAGGTCCCAGAGGAGTCCTGGGGGGTAGTTTGTGGAGGTATATGGCCACAGTGGGGAAGGATACACACCTGACACTAGAGGTGGGGGCCAGACACACTACACTGCACTGAAGGCCATCTTAGTCAACATGTTTGAACTGACACCTGAGAAATAGATTGAGGGACAGCCAGAAGATCTCAGCACAGAACAGGGTGGATTTTGTAGCTGATGAATTATATCCTCCCAAAACCTATACAGGCAGCCTTTATTACACATTTTACCAACCACACACTTGTCTCTGGTGTCATCTTTCATATGATACTTGCATAGATGTGAACACCTCTGTCCACATATGTATATTTGTTGAAACCCTCGACCTCTTCGCCATTTCCCTCTTTTGCACTTATGACACTTCCTTGCATTTAGTCTCCTTTTGTAAAGCTTTAAAAGCTGGCGTACATGCTGCAGCAGGAGTTGCAAGAATACTGGCCCTGACACTGGTCGCCATTACATACAAGGTGAAAATACGCCTGTATGCTGATTTTCAAACTGATAGAACATTATGTATCTCTGCTACAGATGTGAGCAGGGTGTAGATATTCTCGACTTGAGATTGCATTTTTTGAAAACAGCCCAGAGGAAGTTGAGGGCTGAATTGCGCACTGACAAAACACTTGTCCTTTGTTAGAAGAATCTGAACCAATTAAAGAAAGGACTGGAGAATATATGGACAACTGGATGGCTCTAATTTTTATCTTTAGACATTATTACGCGAGCTTAGAGCCGTGTGTCAAAAGCTTGAAGATGTCCACGCATTCATTTTCTCACATCTTTTCTTTCATACTTGTCACCAGATGATGATGTAGGGAATCCCTTTCTCCTATGTATAGAAGTTGTTTTCCTGCATCACAGACAGCCTCTGTCCCAGTCTCCACTTTTCCTCTGTGTCCTGCCCTGAACTTGTCCTGTTGTCCTCTTGAGTTCAACCAACAGTCCCTGTCCTTGTCTCCCACTCTCACTTCGACCCTACCCCGCTATTCTCCATCTCCTTCTCATGCCCCACATTTCCCTGCTCACCCTTCCATTCATCACACCCTTCCTTCTTCTCCCACAGGTCTTTCTCCCAGGAGTCAAACAAGGCTTTCTGAAAGTGTAACCACACTTTGACCTCCCCACTTCCTCCCCTCTTCTTCCTCACCGCCTTCCCACCTTTCAGAGGCTTCTCCCCATGGCTCCAACCATCGGTCCCTATCCTCACTATTGTGTGCTTAACCATCCCCCGTCCTGTCATTGTTCTCTGTGGCTTCTTTCTACCACCTGCAAGCATTGTTGCTAATCCTCCCTCTGACAAGTAGTTCTTGTTCCCTGATGGGGCCTTCATCCGATGGTCTGGGCTGTTCTTTACCTTTGTTATCCTTGCACACATCCTTGCTGCCAGTTCCCCCTTTTTAGGTCTCGTTTGCGTGGCAGGGCAGATCCCTGATCCACCTCTGCGAGAGATCTTGTACATACAAGATTTCTAAAAGAGACTCTAAGCCCTGCCCCTCTTTTCCATTGGGTAGTGTAGGCGTTTATGGTAACCGCTGGCTTCCCAATGGAAAGGAGTGTTTTTGGGTGCCACACTGTCCATTTTTTGAACAGCCCCTCCGGACACCATGGCCTGGTTTGCGGCTGTCGTGAAGACTTTTCTTATCTGCTTGTTTATTTTAACAATCAGATAGGAAAATTATTCAGTACAGCCCTGAAGCAGACACAGAGCATGGAGGAGCATGGAGTCACATGCTAGGTTAGGTTTTGTTTCTGCTCCCGCTGGACCTGCTCCGTCAGACCAGGGAGAATAACAACGATCCCAAGAGTCGGACCGGTCAATAATGGAGCAAAAGGACGTTTTTGTGCATCGGAATGCCTGCGGCAGACGATGATAACAACATCAGGTTACCCGCACCAAAAGTAAGGGCGAAACTGCGGTGATTATTTATGTCCTCGTAACTTTGAACAGGGAACGATATGATGGCGGCTACAAAAACGAAACTGAAACCCAGCGCACAATGAGCCCAGTGCGCAGGGAGCCCAGCGCCACCATTGAACATTCGCGCTGCCACCCCAGCCTACCGTCTGCCTGCTGTTTGCCTGCTGGTTGCCGATGCAGGGGCATGGCGAGAGGAAGCAGGGTCTGATAGCAAATGAGCCAGCTGAGACAGAGGTAGAGGCTGCTGAGCGTAGAGACCGAGGGGAGTATGGAGAAAAGAACATCAGACAACACAGCACGTGAGATGTGCAGAGAGAGGGAGCAAAGTCTCGAGGAAAAATAAGTGCAGTGGGCCCCACCTGTAACCCTTTTTCTCAAATTAAGCTTCGGGCCAGAGCAGGAATACATGGTGGCTCCGCTGATGCCTGCAACCTTGCTGGGACCGAGCCCGATTTCTGAGGGGCAGTATACAAGCCGGACTGAGCGCAGCGTGGAGGCGATCATACGGGAGAAACAGTTCAAGTCCCCCCCCTGGGTCTAAGAGAAACTACGCAGGAGTCCAAACTGTGTCCCTATAAGCGTGCAGGTCCACGGTAATGAATGAACTTTGCTGGTGATCAATACATAGAGACAGACATATACACAGTGTGGGCAGCAGGCACGCCACACTGAGCAGGCAAGTGGAGTTCTTTATGGGTTGCTTCGATGATCTGATGTTCTCTATCTCTGGTATGTACATTGAGGGATGACGCCCATTTTGTTTTTTCTTTGTTTTTGCTTTTGAGCATCCATCTTGCCCTTTTCGGCTATGCATAGAGAGTGAAATGGGCTTGATCCACCCTCTGCATTTGGGGGCCATCTTGGGGTGGGCAAATAGGCAGTATCCCGCAATTCTGGTTCAGGAACTCTCCTCTCAACACCATCCCTGTGCCACCGATAAAACATTACCATCTGAGAATAGATCAAGTGCAGCTGCACCTCAACAGCGCGGGCAGCTGCAACATTTCTACCTATCTATTTAAAGGGCACACTTACAGCTGAGCAGCAAGAAGTGCCAGCTGCACCGTGTAGGCCTTTTTACAGCTGTGCAGCAAGTAGTGCCAGCTGCACCGTTTAAGGCCACTTAATCTGTGGGGACAGGTCTGATTGAGTTAGGTGTGAGATGCACTCCTTCGCCCCATTCCCTCACAGCAGCGCAGCACTTAGTGCCAGCTGCAACGCTTAGGTTTGCACAAGTGCGCAACCTTTGACTTGTGCTGCATTGGCAGCAGTCCAGACATTCTGGATACAAGGCATTTGAGCCCCCCACTGCGATGACCAGTTGGCCAGGGAGACTGGGAGGTTTTTTGGGGCCAGGCCCTATTACGGTTATGTGCTGCTAGGTAATATTTTTCATGTAGTATGATTTACGCACCCTGCCCTGAGTACCTCTTAAGATAGTTTATGATGATGAGGTTGTCTTGCATATTCTGGTTATGCTAGTGAGATTTTGTTCCACCCTATGCCTTATGCCCCAAATGTTAGTATTCTCAGGAGGTTTGGGTCCATTATTAATCTGTTGAGATTATGGGCGTACAATGCGGTTGGGGCCAAATATGGTTTTTGTTACAGACTGATGCTAAGCACAGTGACCACTAATGGTCACTGGGTGTTCGTCTATGATCTGTTTTACTTTTTTTAAATTTGCTTTGTGATGTCTCTGACAGTGGTCCAGCTGGCCCTCTCACATGTAAACAAATCCCTTATAAATACTATCGAGTGCCAGGTGGCATCATGTATACCTAGTTGTAGGGCCCAATCAAATACTAGCGGAATCACAGGGCCTTCTAATCCCCCCCATCTTCTTCTGCTCTGAAGTAAAAACCTGTTCCTTATCACATTAGTTCAGCTATCTTCACCCGTCGTCTGGAATATGTGCCCCATTTTTGTCCTTATACTTCTCCGCACCACCGCTTTCCTAGTGACACCCTTCTCATATCCCCCCCACCCTCCTCCTCCTCTTTCTCCCACCATGGCCACCACTCGAGTTAAGGCTGGAATTAATTGCTACAAAATCGTCTATCCTCCAGGCCAGACTAAAGCCTCAGTAAAACGATTGAAGCATAACACTATTGAACGTTTCCCTGATTCCCTTTTTGTTGATCAATTTTACAATGGTTGTTTTGGGAGGCTCAAAAACGATTTCATTTTCTTCACTCACAACACTCCCTCTTGGTCCACCAGCATATATAATTCCCTTAACGTTACCTCCTCTATCCCACATGGGAAACAATTAAAAATGTCCCCCTCCGCATGCTTCAACGGCTCCCTCACTATCTCACTCTATAATAACGGTACTGTCATGATCCAAGGTAAAGACACCTGTCTCTCGCTCTTTTACCACCTCTTCTCCTCCCTACTCCCATCCTCTGCGACCAGGTTTTCCCCTGACTATTCACCTAGTTCCACCCACTACTCCCTTTCTCCTCCCCTGACCCCCGACACTCAAATAGGCTGCACCCTCGAGAAGCACAGGTCAGCCCTTTTCCCTTCCTCCCCACTATGCCCCCCTCACAGTATGCCCCCTTCATCACGTCAGCCTTACCTCTAGCTGATACGATTCTCATTCAATCTGCACCGGCCCATTACTCCAATCTCTTCTCCTCCCCTATTTTCCTACCTGCCACCCCCCTTTTTAGTCCACCTCTCTCCTCTAACCCTCTCCCCTAGTTACCTTTCCCTATGCTCCCCTCATTCCTCCCTCTCCCCCTCTCCTCTACCCCCTCCTCCCCACGCTATTTACCCCGATTTCTTCACAAACCCAAAGCATCTCCCGCCTTCTCCCACCCCCCCCCAGCAATGCTGTGCTACCCCCTTTCCCCCCTTGGTAACCCTTTCCATTTCCCTCCCTCGGGCCCGGCAGAACCATTTCCTTTCTTCAACTTCCCTTTCTCCCAAACTCCCTCACTCTGCCAGATGCCCGTTCCCTCACAGTCACCTCTCCAAGCTGACAGGACCTCTCCTTTCACCTCCCCTTTTATCCTCCCAAACCTCCCTCATTGCTATGACTCCACGCAGTCCTCCCCTCTCCTTCTGCATCACCGCCTCGATCCACACCCATCTCCCCCTAATTATGTCCTTAATTCCTTTCTTTCTTCCAACGCCAACAAAGACAACTCCCCCTCACCTCTGATACATCAACTCCCGCTCCCAACCTCTACCTTTCCCCAACTATGAACACTATACCCCCACTCTCCTCATGTCCCCCCACCCCTCCCTGACTTCCACCACCGATTTCATCCCCTCCTGTTTCCATTGAGCCACCCAACCATCCGTGCTCTGCCCTACTCTCGCTGGAAAATAAGCTAGGCTCTCTTATCACCTCCATCTCCCAGCTTGTAGCTTCCATTTCACTGTTCTGCTCCAAGATTTCCACTTTTCCATACACCTCAACTCCTCTGGAAAACTCTCACCTTCCCATGAGATGCACCTCGCACCCCATAATAGTCAAGCATAACCTGTCGTATGCAAACATCGTCAACTCACACAAGCCCTTGAACGCCACCCCTCTCCATCCGGCATCTCCTAGTAACCCCACTATCTACAATATTGCAACCATCTCCTCTGTCAGAATCAAGCATCCACCTAAACCCCCCCGAGCATCCCGTATAAGAACAATATCCCTATCACCCTTCTTAGCCCAAGTGCCCCCGTCACCAAAACAATATTGACAGAGCTGCGTTGTCTGCTTCACAACTGCAGATCTGCAATCAAACACAAACTTGAAATCTCCGACACCATCACCCTTCACAGCTTAGACATGCTCTTCATCACAGAGACCTGGTTCAACGATACCCCTCACTCTGTGTTTGATCTCCTACTACCCACATGCTATTCTTTACTTAGGAATGACAGAATTGAAAAAGTTGGGGAGTTGTTGCAGTCATCTTTAGAAACTCCCTTCAACTTAAGGCTTTTCCTATCAGCTCCTTCCGCACTTTTGAATGCCTATCTCTTGAGCTTCAATTACACCACCGCTCACCCCTCAGATTCCATGCCATTTACCGTCCACCGTGTAGCGGCCCTTCGTTTATGGAGGAACTCACTGACTTCATCAGCGACCAATATTCACAAAGCGACAATCAGACCTTCGTGGGTGACTTCAATCTCCACTGGGGCTTACCGCAAGACTCTTCTGCAAATTTGCTGGCCACCTTCCTCTCTACAAACAATCTTATCCAACACTGCACAGAATCAACACACTCTAAGGGATCAATCCTGGACCTTGTGATTTCGAAAGCAGGCATGCTTTCTATGGCTACCCCAATTCATGTAGACTGGTCTGACCACCTCCTCATCCCGTTCTCTCTTCATCTATCAAACTCTATAACTCTTGGCCAACCTAAGAGGGCTACCTCCTGGTTCCGTGACACTAAAAATATTGACATTGGTTCCTTCTGTGAATCAGTGTTGCTATCACTTCCAAGGATAGACCCAAACCTAGATGTTGACGAACTCACCTCGCAATGCCTCACAGTCCTTGCAGTCGAAATCAATAACGTCGCTCCTCTCCTAAGCAAAAAGAAAAGGCCCACTCCCTCAGCCCCTTGGTTCAACAAATCCCTCTATGAAGAAAGGAAGCACCTTAGATTCCTGGAGAAACAATGGAGGCATGCGCCCTCCATCGATAACTTGGCCACCCTTCGTTCAGCAAGATCCAAGTACCACAAACACTTCTTCCTTGGGAAAGCGTCGCACTTCAGAACCCTCCTTGACTCAGCCAAAAATAGACTCAAAAAACTATTCGATCTCATCAAGAATCCTAACTGCTCTCCCCCAACCTCCAAGTTGTAGGATTCTACAAAGAAAGCAGCAGATTTCGATATATTCTTTGACCGAAAAGTAAAATCGCTGGTGGATCAGGTCACTCATCCTACCCCTCCAGAGGAGCGCAAATCCTTAGCCATTTGGCAGAACTTTGACCCCATCTCTGAAGATGCCCTCCTCAACTGCATCCTCGAAACAAAGCCCTCCAACCATTCTCTTGACCCCATCCCTAGTGCCATTGTCATTGACTTCTATACCCATTCTCTTTCCTATTGAACCACTCTGGTCAACCTCTCCCTCAGTCAAGGCTCCCTTCAAAACTGGGCTGGTCACCCCTCTGCTTAAGAAACCCACTGCGCATGCGAATAACCTCAACAACTTCCGCCCCATCACCAACCTACCCTTTCTTGTAAATATAACAGAAAGATGTGTAGCGAAACAACTCTCTCGTCATATCAAGGACAATGATCTTCTTGATAATTTTCAGTCTGGCCTCATCCAAAACTGCAGCACTGAAATAGCCCTGCTGCAAGTGATTGATGACGCGCTGCGGATACTCGATTCGGGGGGGGGGGTCTTGTCTTCTAATTCTCCTTGACCTTTCTGCAGCCTTTGACACTGTCAATCACAACACCCTCCTCAACACTCTCCAATGGAGAATGGGTATGGAGGGCACTGTGCTTAAATGGTTTGCTTCTTTCCTCTCCGATAGGTCCCAAATGATCAAAATAGCGAATAGTCTTTCATCTCCTTTGGCGGTAGGTCAAGGTGTTCCTCAAGGCTCTATACTTGCACCCACATTGTTCGATCTCTATTTAGAACAACTGGGAAATCTCCTAAGTAAATCTGGGATCCACTATCATCTCTATGCGGTTGACACTCAAATCTACCTCAAGGTTGCCTCCACTCCCGATCTCTCCATCCTAAGTTCTACTCTCGACTCCATTCAAAACTGGATGTCAACTCATCAACTGATTCTGAATCCCTCCAAAACTGAATTCCTCCTCCTCTCCTCCGCGCTTTCTCTTCTCATGGATAGATCAGATGAATCTACTTAACAATAAACCCATCATTGTCGACAGCGTAAAAAATCCCTTGGTGTCATACTCAAAAACTCAATTTAATCTCCCACATCAATTCCATTGCAAAGTCTGCTTGATACCAACTGCGCCTTCTTTTGGGAATTCGTTGCTTCCTTCCGGAGCAAGACCTTAAAACACTGGTCCAATCGCTGGTCCTCTCCAGACTTGACTACTGCAATTCTCTTCTTACTGGCCTCCCCAAATCCCATCTGTTCCCCCCCCCTTAAATTTGTTCTCCATTCAGCAGCTCGTTTCATTTTTGGGGCCAAAAGAAGTGACCACATCACACCCATGTTATCCACCCTCCGTTGGCTTCCCATTGAGGCAAGATCTATCTACAAGCCTGCCTGTATCACCCACAAAGCCTTGCGATCCTCTTCTCCTCGCTACCTGGCGAATAAACTGAAACTCTCTGGAGGCTCTAGACCATCACGTAATGCGGAAAATTTACTGCTCGAACCTCCCACTTTCAAGAAGGAAAGATCGATGGCCCAATCCTTTTCAGGCAACGCAGTGAGAATCTGGAACTCACTTCCGCCTCAGCTCCGGACCACCACCTCCTCCCAGTCCTTCAAATCTGACCTCAAGGTTCTCCTCCTTCAAAGACACTTCCAAATTTAATTCACGCCCTCTCTATTACCTGAAGGAAGACCTTCCATTATAGAATATTCTATTCTCCATGACTATGTAAGTGCCTTCCCAGTGTGTTCTTGTGGTTTGAGTGTCTGCCAAATATTGCATCAATATCTTTCTACCTGTGTTTGGTACTCTTTTGTAACATGCACACGTCACTTTTCTCTTGTAACACACTGTTTGCTACCTCTATGTCCTGTTTGCTTTAGATAACTGCACAAGTGCCACCATTGCCTACGTAACGTTTGTTCTTGTGTTTGAGTGTCTGCCATTTATTGCAGTATTATCCTTCTACCTGTGTTTGGTACTCTTTTGTAACATGCACATGTCACTTTTCTCATGTAACACACTGTTTGCTACCTCTTACATTTTGTTTGCTTTAGATACTTGCTGAAGTGCCACCGTTGCCTACGTAACGATTGTTCTTGTGTTTGTGTGTCTGCCATTTATTGCAGCGTATACCGCTACTTGTACTTGGTATACCTTTGTAACCTGCACAGATGTCACTTTTTCCTCCTATAATTGTATCGTTTGCTATCTCTTGTATTTTGATTGCTCACATTTGTCACTTTTGCCTCATGTAACTTTATTTTTGCTTTTGTAACATGCTCACTTCTAATTCTGACACCTTCGGGTAAAGTCCGCGCTATGTAAAATCGCATCAATAGATAAATAAACGTGGAGGACAGGACCGAGGCAGCAGGGTGTTCATTTTTTTTGCATCACTCTTTCATTTTGAAGCGCGATGCAAAAATAAACACACTGCTGCAGCTGATCCATTTTTCTCTCTGTCCCTTTAGGCTGTGTCCTGCTGGCCGAGGCGGTGCTCTGTGGATCATTGTTTTCTCTCCATCGGGTTCCTCTTCCCGTGTCTCCTCTTCTCCTTGCCTGCCCCGCCTCGTGCCCCCGCAGGTTCCCCCCATCTCCCAGGACTGTCCATCTTCAAGGCGCTGTGACACGGACGGCAAGATAGCTGAGATGGGCGGAAAGGGAGTGAGTGTGGCAAGATCGCCAGCAACGTGCATAAGCTCACTCTAGCGCAAGAGAATGTGCCTTGCATTGCCTTTCATTTGCCTGTCCTGGGTATGGCTTTTGAAACGTTTCCATCCCAGCTCGCAGTCTGCTTGGGTTTGTCACGGTATGTGGTCGTCAAGGGGTGGTTGATGTCACTCTCATTACCCGCAGTAAATCGGTGAATCGACATCCGTGACGGAGTGATAAAAGAGACAGACCGAGAGTCAGAGAGAAATCTGGAGAGAGAGGTGAGACTGATGAGATCAATGTGAGAGGGTAGAAACGGGAGGAGAGCGAGAGGGTGTCGTGGTGGGGATAAGTGAGAACGAAATACCTGAGAAGAGAAAATGGATGATGGATGAGGACAGAAGGGAAATGGAGAGAGAGAATGTGAGAAAGGGAGATAGAGGAGGGGTGGAGGGGGGACCCTGCTGGCTCACTGGCAGCTCCTCTCGGTAGCCTGCAGCACTCAGTGGAGGGGATCTCTGCCTAGTCTCAGCACAGCAGGATCACTCATCTGTCACCCTTTAACAGGAACAAATGGGAATGTCCTATTACTTACAGGTAATCTTCATTACTCCGGGTCCCGTAGTCCTCGACACCTTCATACTTACAAGTGGAGATGACCATCTCCCGACAGAAAAAAACAAGAAGAATGCTGGGACACTAATACTGCCCCTCCCCCTGGGAGTACATAAGCAGTACTTACCCAGCAGCCCTCTTGTACTAACAAGCCCAGACAGGAAGGCCGGCCGCCCGGGAGGGAGGGAAGGGCGTATGAAGGTGTCGAGGACTACGGGACCCGGAGTAATGAAGATTACCGGTAAGTAATAGGACATTACCTCCAGGTCCCTCCGTCCTCGACACCTTCATACTTACAAGTGGAGAATACCAAAGCAGAAAACCCGGCCTTCCGCACGTACAAGCACACCCAAGAAACCACAACAAAGCAGCCACCCAAGGGAGCACCGAGGAGGAGGAAGGAAGACCGCAGGAAACAGCCGGCCCGCGACCCAGAACAGGACAGCAGGGAGAAGGACCGGAGACAAAGAAAAAAGTCCAGGGCACCAATAAAGGAGGTCACCAACCCGAGAAACCGGCAACTGGGACCCGGACCAGGACACCAAGACCAGCCAAAACAACCCACCAGAGAAGACCGTAAAGGCCAGAACCAGCAGGAAGGCACACAGGGCCAGGCAGACACACCAGGAAGACGAGACAACCCGGAAGAAAGCCAAAGAAAGAAACGGCCAGAAGAGCGCAGGCACAAGCACCCAGCCCAAAAAGGAAGGAGAAGCACAGGCCAGAAACACGGCCAAACACCCCAAAAAAAAGGACCCGAGCCCAAGAGACCCGAGGAGGAAACCCGGCCGAGGAGGCCCAGGAAGCAACAAGCACCCAGGAGCCGAACAGGATCGAGAACTCGACCCAAAAGACAGGGACGGGGAAGAACCCCAGTACCCAGCCGAAAGCCCACCAAACAAGGAGAGGCCAACAATACCGGAAGCCAGCCACAAAGAAAACACAACCAGGTCGGGAACAGAGAAACCGACCACAAGCCCAGAAAACCCCAACCCCAAAGGGATGGAACAAAAGGCAGGAGGGGAGCACAGAGCAACCGGGAAACCCCAGCAGCCGCCCAACGAACATAGAGGGCAGCACAAAAGAAGGCGCCCACACGGCACAGGACCGCCCGGGAACCCCACACCCAGGCCAGACAAGCTGCAAGGGCTGGAGCAGCGGAAAAGAAAAGCCCAGGGAGCAGAGTACCCAGACCACAACCACAAGGCCCAAACCCAGCAACACCAGAGAGGAGCCAAGCAAACAGCAAAAAAACAGGGCAACAAAACGCCAACAGAACTGGGAAGCCAGGACCAGAACCAAGCAACCCGACCACGGGCAGACCCAAGCAAACCCCAGAAGGAGAGCAGAGGACCAAGCAGCAGGAAAACCACAGACAACCCGCAGCCAGGAGGGAGGCACCCACAGAGGCAAGAGCACCACATAACCGCACCCCAACCAGAGAGGGAGGGGCGCGGGGCACCCAAACAGACCCAAACCGGGAACAAAAAACCGGTGGGAGCAAGGGAGGAACAAGCGAGCCAGGATTCCAGAACCCGGAAAGGAACAGGAGACGGCCGGCAACAAACCCACAGAGCAGGCTGAAAGGACAGCACAGCATGAAACCCCATGAGCCAAAGCCTGTGGCCACACAGAACAAGCAAGAAGGCACCAGAGCCAGAGCCACAGAACACAACACAGGCCCACCACACCGGGGAAACAAGCCCGGGAAGAGAACCAACAGCAGGAGAAGGCCCAGAAGGAACCACCAGGAAGCGGCCCCAACCACCGAACACCACGGCAGAAACAGAAGGGGCGGACAGGAAACAACAGAAGCAAGCACCGGGAGAGCCAGCGCAGAAGCATCCAGAACAACCACACATAAAGGCGCCCGGACAACACCAGAAGCCCCAGGCTGGAGAAAAGGGAAGGCCGCAACAACAGGAAAACCCAGGCAGGCACTCAACCAGGCACCACCAGGCAGGGCGGACAGGGCAGAACAGCCGCACCCAAGGTAGCACAAGCCACCCAAGCGCAGGCAGAGGGGACAGAGCACCCCAACGAGCCCCGGCAAGACACCGGCAAACATCAACAAGACAAACCAGGCGCAGTCCAAGGGACGGGAGGAACAGGGACAGGAACCAGGAGCCCCAAACGGCGCCAACCACCAAGAAGCAGGAAGGGAAGACCAGGACACCTAAGCGGAGCAGACGCCCAACAGCCAGCCCGCAGCGGAGGCAAGGTCACCGAGGCAGAACAGCACGGCAGGCCAACCGGAACCAGGGAGGCCCACAGGACCCCCCTACCCTCGTAGCGGCCTGAGGAGCAGGAACACCGACCAACTACCAGTCGGAGCAAGGAGCCCGAAGAAGAGGGGGAACAGAACGCACCCCAACAGGCCGTCGCCGAAGAGAGAAGCGACCCCGAAACAAGAGCAGCAGAGGGAAAGGCGCAAGCAAGCAGGCAGGAAAACCCCAACAACACAGGGAACCCCAAGAGCAAGCAAAGGCAGAGCCAGCGAAAAAAAAGGAACCAGCCATCACAAAGGCGACCGGAACCCACGCCAACCCGAGGAAGGTTACAAACAGAAAGAGCGAATGCCCACAGAGCCGCCAAGGGCAGGGGCACCCCCTGAAGAAGAGAACCAAAGGGAGCAGGCTCCCGGAACGCCCACCACTCGAGAACAGCAAGATCCGGAGCAGGACCGCAGCAAGCCAGAGACCAGGAACCATCCACACAGGAGGAGGAACGCACGACAGCACCCCAGGACCAGCACCAGCAGGCCAACAGAGGACCCATCAACTCAGGACATCAGGACAGCAGCGGCCGGACTCGAACCCACGGCCCATGAGCGCCAGCTACACCAGAGGCACAAGGAGACCATGGAGCCCAGCGCCCCCAGCACCACAGAAGAAAAAGGGGGGGCGAAAACTGCCAGAAACGGAAGGCATCTCAGGGCTGCAAATCCCCGAACATCCACCCCCCCCCTCCCCAGCCGAGTGCAGAAAAGCATAGGGAAAGCGGAGGCACCGCGCCCAGGACCCCCAAGGTAAAGGAGAGGCATAGGGGCAGCAAAGGCACCAGTCGCGATACATGAGGGCACATGAACACGCGTAAGGCAATGGGACATGGAGTGACTCGCCCACAATCACCGGACGCTGACCGACATCGCCAAGACTCGAACCCGGCACCCAAAAATCGAGGGCAACCGCACCAGCTGGGAGGTCAACACCCTCCCCACAGCAGATGACAGGCGGGCCAGCAAAAGGGAGGACCAAAAGAAGAAACCCCAGCAGCAGCAAGAAAGGCGCCAACAACAACCTGAAGGCACCGGAACAGAAGGCAGGGAACGGGAACCAACGCAATGAGCAGCAGGAAAGCAGAGGACCAACAAGTCGAGTCTCGAGCATGCTGTATACATCGCAAGGCTCGAGCACTGCACAGCAGGTTCCATTCGCTCGTGCCCTCACGCGCTGCCGGTAAAGAAATGAATCCTCGAAGAATGGCAACGATTACAATACACCACACAACACACAGCAAGAATGGCGCCAACATCCCACAATGCAGCGGAACAGAGGGCAGAGAACTGGAACAAAAGGCACGACCCACACACAGCACACAAGGTACCACAGGAACGGAATAAACACAGCCCCGGACATCCGCCGCAAACCCTGCAAAGAAGCAATTATGAACGAAGCAGAGGACACCAGAGTCGTCCGCCGATCCGGACATCAGAGGCCCCAGTATGCCTTGAACAGGAACACTTCAGCGCTGCCAGCGCCGCTGCGTAGGGAGCCCACACTGCAAGGGAAACAGAAAGTAAAACTGGCAGGAACGACACACAGGGAGAGACAGCAGGATCAAAACGGCCCACCAAGTGTGCGAGGCAGAAGAAAAAAGGAGCCCAAAATTGGGACTCACCAGGAGTGGGGGCCAACCCCAGGAACAAGGCCCCCACATCAGCGTCGTGTAGAAGCCATCAGGAGCCCATCCAGCGAGGCACAGCTCCCCGGCCAGGCTAGGGAAGCGGAGCCAACGACCCGGAAGCAACCGGGAACTCCAGCCCCAGCCACAAAGGGCCGGGAGGTGCAAGCAGCACACAACAAAGCCGGGAACTCCATAATCCTAACACCGGCTCCAAACAAAGACTGACTCCAAGCAAGCCCGGCAGGCCAGGAGGCAGTCCAGGGAACCCCGCGCCCACACAGCCAGGCAGCGGGCGGGGGGCGAAGAGAAGTACCACCACTCCAGCCCAGCAGGAGCAGCACCAGCCCACCATCCATTCTGTCGGCAGACAGAAAAAAAGAACAGGAGGGCTGCTGGGTAAGTACTGCTTATGTACTCCCGGGGGGAGGAGCAGTATTAGTGTCCCAGCATTCCTCTTGTTTTTTTCTGTCGGGAGATGGTCATCTCCACTTGTAAGTATGAAGGTGTGGAGGACGGAGGGACCTGGGGGTAATGAGCGAATCAATTAACACCGCCCATTAGTTGGTGAACACGAGGATAGGGGCGGGTCAAAAACAAGTTGTATGCAAATGAAGTGGACATCTGCTTGAGGTAGGTGCTTTATTGGGCCCTGACAATCCTCTCCTCCGTCGCATCCAATGCAGTGGTGAAGACGCGTGCACACTCTGGCCGCAAGAATGGAGAGCAGTGCGCCAGGCACGCAAAAACGAGTGATCCTGGGCAAACGGTTTTAAGAGTGTGATCCTTGGCAGACGAGTTCATGTTGCTGTACCTCAACACCCCAAGTGCAAATTTGGAAACAGATAAATTAGCCCAGAGTACGCCACAAGCACCTCTTCCCTCACACATAGCTAAATCGAGTGCAACGTTGAGCCATACATTATTTTATTGACTAGTACCTAACTCATACAAACTATGGAACCTTTTCATGTCTCACACACACCAAAGTCAACCAGACATTCTTTCTTTAAAATTCCTTAATATATATTTAGAAACGATGATAAGTGTCACTTCTGGAATTAATTCAACATCAATTATTAGATTGAAATATTGTCTAGTATGTTCATGATAAGTAATTCGTCATAGTTTTCCTGTCATCGGACGTATGATTTATATACTGCGACATTCGCATCATTCCCCTTTGTGTATTTTCGTAAAATTTCAAGAAAATTATAGAGAATTGTGACAGGACTTTCCCCTGAAGGAATGGAAAGTAACATTACGTAAGCATTAACCGTATAAAGTCTCACATGAAATGTCGAAAATGATGTGACATAACACCAGGTAATTGAAGTTTTGTAGGGGTTTAATTTATATAATAGGCTTTTGATGTTCATATGGTAATGGTTTAGTTGTGAGGGCTGAACCAGGTCCTGGCTCTGCGCTTCATGAGAACTTACAGTTCGCCCACACTCAGCTGCCAGTTGACTTTTCACCAAATGTAACAATTTGCAGCCTCGGCTTGTAAGTCAATTAAATTTAGCACGCTGGGATTTTTGAGCCCCTATTAAAAAAAAGGAAACTACAAGTCCCAGAATGCACTGTTGTTACCTAAATTTCCATAACTGGCTCAAGGGGCCTCATGTGGCATCTTAGCAGTTAGTAGTGTTGATTTTGTTTGCAATATAAGCAGGAGTCGCGTTAAAAAAGGGAAGTGAAATACCAACACTTCACTTTATCATTGGACTCTTTTTAGGTGTCAGCCTGCGTAGGCTGCGCTTGCGCAGTCTTGCTGAGGAGATCTTATGTTTTTCAGAGTGGGGCTTGAACCCGCCCCTCTTCTCCATTGGCTGGCTTCCTAAACGGAGGCCAGCCATTGGAGGAGAGGGGCGTCTGTCCATTTAAGCCCCGTCTTTTTGGGATTCGGAGGTGTGTTTTTTAGTTTCTTTCTCTCCTCTTCCCATTGGCTGGAATTTTACATTCCAGCCAATGGGAAGAGGAGAGAAAGAAAAACACGCCCCCAAATCCAAAAATGACAGTGCGTTTTTCCGAGGCATTTCTGCTTGACCTCGGAGAAACATGGTGGTGTCATGGCGGAGCTCGCTTGTTTTAACAACCGATACACGTGCAGCATGGAGCCTCAGACCCTGGAATTAGCATTATGCTGTTTACACATTGACGTTTTGTCCAAAAAGGCTCACGTGCCAGGGCTACACTGACATTCTTTGTGTGTGTTGTACTAGGCACCCATACATGGTTCGAGCAAACCTTGCCAGCCTGTGACCGGGGTGAGCCAGTGAGTGGCTCATCCCAACCACTCACGTCACAAGATGGCTGCGGGGCCCGGCTTGGTTCCACC
Source organism: Lissotriton vulgaris (assembly GCF_964263255.1). Lineage (NCBI taxonomy): Eukaryota > Metazoa > Chordata > Amphibia > Caudata > Salamandridae > Lissotriton > Lissotriton vulgaris. The sequence goes on along the minus strand of NC_141700.1, from coordinate 473,539,421 downwards.
TCCCACCCCTCTCTCTCGGTGCGGCAGGTCTGTGCACATTCCTGCCGCAGGTTCCTCCCGTGGCGGCACGATGAGACGCGGCGGCGAGCAATGGTGGTGGCGGTGAGGCGGAGGTGGGCGCTGCACTCGAAGTGGTGGCTGGCCCGGCTCTTCCAGCAGCCGCGCTCCAGAGGCTGCGGCTCGTCAAGCACAGGAAGTGTCAGGTGGTGGAGCCGCAGGACTCGGAGACTGTGCCCCTGGCAGCGGACCGGGCTCAGAACTGCCATGGCCGAGAAGCACAAGGAGATGTCGGACGACAGGTAAGGGTCACGTCACAGACAACATCCGGGCCCTCCCTCCCTGAGCGCCCTGATGGCGGCCGGGGCCTCTACAGGTGGGGCAGCTATTGGCCGCTATTGAAAGCCTGCAGTACGCATTTCTGGCTGTCACTTGAATCCGGTTGCGACGGGTCTTAACGCCCAGCTCTGATGTAGTAGCCAGCTGCACGCTGCATTCTGGTACTTGTAGTTCTGATTGTACTATTGGCAGTGTATACACCCGTGCAATCTGCTGTTGACTGAAAAGGTCAAGACTGATTCATGGTAGCTCACAAGACGGGCCTACCAGTGCCATGTAAACACAGCTTTGTCCATCACAGGCTTTCGATGTGACTGGGGATACTTCCAGAATATGCTGACTGGATTGGCAGTGGTAGCTGTGGTACACTATTTGTCTAACATACATAACACAATCATGTGCAGGAGGTAGTTGTGTTTGTTTACACAATGGTAGATGACTGGAATTGTCATGGGGTTCCATCAGATAGTTTAGCCATGCCATATACTTTAAGTCCCGCTTTACGAGCAGAATCTGTTCACGTAGCCAACATTTTATCAGGTAGCTTGCTATATCCATGTTAATGTTTCACATATAACTCAGTTACACATTGTTACAAACCTTACTATCTTTTAAGAAAACCTGTTTCCAAAATACTCACCTTTGTTCACCTTTGTTCCTCAATATTGCTTGTTTGGTATTGCTTTTGTGGACAGATGCCGAACTTGCAAGACGTTGCTTATTATAATCCAAACAGAACCAACTCATTTCTTTGAGCTTGAGCCTGCCAGTGTTGTGAGAGGTTTAAGTAACCTATGGCACACCTTCATAAATAGCGGATATATGAGTGGGGCTCTGTGTGTGGCTGTGTGTGTGGGGCTGTGTGTGTGTGGGGGGCTCTGTGTGTGTGGCTCTGTGTGTGTATGTGGCTATGTGTGTGTGTGGCTCTGTGTGTGTGTGTGTGGCTCTGTGTGTGTGGCTCTGTGTGTGTGTGGCTCTTTGTGTGTGTGTGTGGCTCTGTGTGTGTGTGACTCTGTGTGTGTGGCTCTGTGTGTGTGTGTGTGGCTCTGTGTGTGTGTGGCTCTGTGTGTGTGTGTGTGTGTGGCTCTGTGTGTGTGTGTGGCTCTGTGTGTGTGGCTCTGTGTGTGTGGGGCTCTGTGTGTGTGTGTGTTGCTGTGTCTGTGTGTTGGGCTCTGTGTCTGTGTGTGGGGCTCTGTGTGTGTGTGGGCCTCTGTGTGTGTGGGTCTGTGTGTGTGTGTGTGTGGGTCTGTGTGTTTGTGTGTGGCATTTCCGAGAGATTAAGCTATTGGAATTGTAAATGACAATGCCATTTATATATCTGTTTTCAAAAGCAACACATAAATAAAAATGTTGTCATTTACAATGCCAATAGCTCTAACTTTTGCAAAGACGAGACCGTTGCTTGTTTTTCTAGGGGGCAGAGGGGATTAACACGTTTACTACTGCCCCATCCTTGTTTTATACAGCGCAGAGCACCAATTGTACTAGTATTTAGTAGAATGCATTGCATTTCTTAGCTCATAAAATGGTGGCAAAAAAATTATTTACTAACTGAAGGGACTCTGATGGCCTACATACATAATGAGAACATTTACTACTTTACATACCATTACTGCAAACCATTGGTTCGTTTAACGATTCCCATGTGTGCAGGAAGTAATTTGTTCATCGCGAAAGCATTTGTTGTTTAGTGGATGTCTGTCAGTTTGCAGTAGTAATCATCTGCTTTAAGCAGTTTGCCGCGATTATGGGCTTTGTTTCAGGCGGATCCTGTGTTCAGACTCAGAGCCAGGTTGGAAGTGTGTCTGAAGAGCTTCTTCGGCTAAATCCATAGAGGTGGCGATCGACAAATCAACAGGGAGAACCGAGGCAGTAATCTTACTGGCTCTGAGGAGCCGAGTCATGGAAAGGTTTCGTCATGTTACTCGTGCAACAAACATCAGATACAAATATATTAAAATATCTTCTTTTTTTAAAAGTGTATTTAACATTCGGAACCGTTTGCCTATACTACAGATTAAAACACTGCGTTGAAAGCTGTGTAGACTGTGAGAGCTGTTTGAGCTGTTAGAGCTGTGTGGACTGTGAGAGCTGTGTGGGCTCTTAGAGCTGTGTGGACTGTAAGAGCTGTGTGAGCTGTGTGGACTGTGAGAGCTGTGTGGGCTGTGAGAGCTGTGTGAGCTGAGAGCTCTGTGGGCTGTTAGAGCTGTGAGAGCTGATTGAGCTGTAAAAGCTGTGTGAGCTGTGTACGCTGTGAGAGTTGTGTGAGCTGTGTAAGAAATTTGAGCTGCGAGAGCTGTGTAAGCTGTGAGAGCCATGTGAGGAATGAGAACTGTGAGTGCTGTTGGAGCTGTGAGAGCTGTGTGGGCTGTGTGCGCTGTGAGAGCTGTGTGGGCTGTGAAAGCTGTGACAGCTGTTTGAGCTGTGAGAGCTGAGTGGGCTGTGTGGGCTGTGAGAGCTGTGTGGGATGTGAAAGCTGTGTGAGTTATGCGAGCTGTGAGAGCTGTGTATGCTGTGAGAGTTGTGTGAGCTGGGTAAGAAATTTGAGCTGCGAGAGCTGTGTAAGCTGTGAGAGCCGCGTGAAGAATGAGAACTTTGAGAGCTGTTTGAGCTATGTGAGCTGTGTGAGAGCTGTGATCCGTGACTCGAAGTGCACTTCAGTTTTCAAAGGGATTAATTTTGGGTATTTAGATGTAGTCACCACTCCTGTTCTATGCAAAGACTGGAATTGGTTCAAATCAAGCTCACTGCTCGTGGTCTGTCGATGATAAAATCAAGGGGCCCCTGTACAAACTGGGTATTCACCCTGGGGAGACAGCACCCGTCTCTTAAGCACTCTTGAAAATGCGTCGAAAACCCACATTTCACCACCACTGACCCTAACCCAGGACCGACCCACCGCGCACTGTGTATTCATCCATGTTCATGATTTAATCCCATGCTCAAGGGAGACGGTTGATAGTTAATCACCGCTGGACGTCCCTACTCTTGATTTAAAGAAACAGCATAAGACGCTGTTTAGCTGGCAAGACGGATCAGCGAGTTGAACGCTGGCTGGCAACAAATGCTCCGATTAGGTCCCGCTACTTTGATTCCTAGCAAGCCAGACTCAGCCTTTCATCATTCTGCTGTCGGTAACTAGAGTACTATAAATTGGTAAAAATTAACACCTGGTATTTACCGTGATTAGCAGTATTGTCAAGTGGTATATAAAATATTGTAATTGATACATAGTCTAAAATGTTGTCTTTGATCTTGCATTGCATTCACGACTGAGCTGTGAGAGGAGCTGTGAGAGTTGTGTGAGGAATGAGAGCTGTGTGGGCTGTTAGAGCTGTGTGAGCTGTGTGGGCTGTGAGAGCTGTGTGGGCTGTGTGAACTGTAAGCGCTGTGTGGACTGTGAGAGCTGTTTGAGCTTTGAGAGCTGTTTGAGCTGTGAGAGCTGTGTGAGCTGTGTGGGCTGTTAGAGCTGTAAGAGCTGTCTGAGCTGTGAGAGCTGTGTATGCTGTGAGAGTTGTGTGAGCTGTGTAAGAAATTTGAGCTGTGAGAGCCGTGTGAGGAATAAGAGCTGTCTGAGCTGTGAGAGCTGTGTGGACTGTGAGAGCTGTGAAAGCTGTGAGAGTTGTGGGAGCTGTGTGAAGAATGAGAGCTGTGCGAGTTCTGTGAGCTTTGAGAGCTTGGTGAGCTGTTTAAGTTGTGAGAGCTTTGTGAGCTGTGTGAGGATTGAGAGCAGTGAGAGCTGTGTAAACTGTGAGAGTTGTGACAGTCGTGAGAGCTGTGCGAGCCGTGACAATCGTGAGAGCTGTGTGAGATGTGAGACACTTGAGAGTTGTGAGAACTGTGTGAGCTCTGAGACCTGTGTGAGCTGAGAACTGTGTGAGCTGTGAGAGCTATATGAGCTGTGAGAGCCATATGAACTGTGAGAGCTATCTGAGCTGTGTGAGCTATATGAACTTTGAGAGCTATATGAGCTGTGAGAGCTATATGAGCTGTGAGAGCCATCTGAGCTGTGAGAGCCATCTTACCTGTGAGAGCTACCTGAGCTGTGGGAGCTATATGAGCTGTGAGAGCCATATGAACTGTGAGAGCTATCTGAGCTGTGTGAGCTGTGAGGGCTATATGAGCTGTGAGAGCTATATGAACTGTGAGAGCTATCTGAGCTGTGTGCGCTATATGAACTGTGAGAGCTATATGAGCTGTGAGAGCTATATGAGCCGTGAGAGCCATCTGAGCTGAGAGAGCCATCTGAGCTGTGTGAGCTGTGAGAGCTATATGAGCTGTGAGAGCCATCTGAGCTGTGAGAGCCATCTTACCTGTGAGAGCTACCTGAGCTGTGGGAGCTATATGAGCTGCTGTGAGAGCTATATGAGCTGTGAGAGCCATCTGAGCTGTGAGAGCCATCTTACCTGGCAGAGCTACCTGAGCTGTGGGAGCTATATGAGCTGTGAGAGCCATATGAACTGTGAGAGCTATCTGAGATGTGTGAGCTGTGAGAGCTATATGAGCTGTGAGAGCTATATGAACTGTGAGAGCTATCTGAGCTGTGTGAGCTATATGAACTATGAGAGCTATATGAGCTGTGAGAGCTATATGAGCTGTGAGAGCCATCTGAGCTGTGAGAGCCATCTGAGCTGTGTGAGCTGTCTGAGCTGTGTGAGCTGTGAGAGCTATATGAGCTGTGAGAGCCATCTGAGCTGTGAGAGCCATCTTACCTGTGAGAGCTACCTGAGCTGTGGGAGCTATATGAGCTGTGGGAGCTATATGAGCTGTGAGAGCTATATGAACTGTGAGAGCTATCTGAGCTGTGTGAGCTATATGAACTGTAAGAGCTATATGAGCTGTGAGAGCTATATGAGCTGTGAGAGCCATCTGAGCTGTGAGAGCTATCTGAGCTGTGTGAGCTGAGAGAGCTATATGAACTGTGAGAGCCATCTGAGCTGTGAGAGCCATCTTACCTGTGAGAACTACCTGAGCTGTGGGAGCTATAGGAGCTGTGAGAGCCATATGAACTGTGAGAGCTATCTGAGCTGTGTGAGCTGTGAGAGCTATATGAGCTGTGAGAGCCATATGAACTGTGAGAGCTATCTGAGCTGTGTGAGCTGTGAGAGCTATATGAGCTGTGAGAGCCATATAAACTGTGAGAGCTATCTGAGCTGTGTGAGCTGTGAGAGCTATATGAGCTGTGAGAGCTATATGAACTGTGAGAGCTATCTGAGCTGTGTGAGCTATATGAACTGTGAGAGCTATATGAGCTGCTGCGTCACCGGACATCGCCTTCCTTACAGAAACATGGATGAACACATCATCAGCACCCGACATCGCCATAGCCTTACCGGACGCTTACAAGATTATCCGAAAAGACCGCACCAATCAATCAGGAGGGGGCATCGCCATCATCCATAGGAACAACATCAAAATCACGACCAGCTCCGACGATTATCTTACAACCGCCGAACATCTCCACTTTCAGATCCACACCGACCCTAGGTCCACACTTAGAGGCACCCTCATTTACAGGCCTCCAGGTACCCGCACTCAATTCAGCGACGACTTCACGGACTTCATCAGCCCACACGCCCTTACCTCCGAGAACTACATTCTATTAGGAGACCTCAACTTCCACCTTGAAAACAAACACGACAGCAACACCTCCACCATCCTGGAAAACCTGCCCAACCTCGGACTCAAACAACTTGTTGACACCCCCACCCATATAGCTGGACACACGCTCGACCCTATCTTCACCTCCAGCAAGCACATCTCCTTCGTCCACACCACAGCTCTCCACTGGACGGACCACAGCTGTGTTCACTTCAACTACAAAACCACCCTGACCCACAACCGCCCACATCCTATTCCTCGGAGAAACTGGAACAAAATCACCTCTGACCAACTCCTCACATCACTCAACCAAAACCCTCCCACCCTCTCACTGGACCCAAACCAAGCAGTCACCAATCTCAAGCAATGGATCACCCATAGTGCTGACGAATTAGCACCCCTGAAAAAGCACCAAATCAAATCAACCAACAAAAAGGCTCCCTGGTTCAATGATGACCTTAAAAATTCCAAGAAGCTATGCCGCACCCTGGAGAAAACATGGAGAAAAAACCCCACCACCGACAACATGGCCACCCTTAAGGCAGCCACCCGCAAACACCACCAACTGATTCGATCCGCCAAGAAATCAGCATTCAAGGAGCGTCTCGACAACAACGCTCACAACAGCAAGGAACTTTTCAACATCGTCAAAGAATTCACCAACCCCACCGCAGCATCTAATGACATCACTCCCTCCCAAGACCTCTGCGATGAATTATCCGCCTTCTTCTACAACAAAATTGCCGACATCCACAACAGCTTCGAGAATACTCCCAGCGATCAACCATCCTCACCCCCCTCAGATCCTACCCCGCCAACCAACAACCTTAACGTCTGCAACCCAATCACCACGGAAGACACCGCCTAATGAACTCAATCCACTCTGGCTCGCCAACCGACCCCTGCCCCCACCACATCTTCAACAAAGCTGACTCCATCATCGCACCCCATCTCCGTGATGTCATCAACTGCTCGTTCAACTCTGCCACCTTCCCAGATAGCTGGAAACACGCCGAACTCAGCGCCCTTTTGAAGAAACCCACAGCAGACCCCTCTGAACTTAAAAACTACCGACCCATATCCCTCCTCCCATTCCCGGCCAAAGTCATTGAAAAAGCCGTCAACAGCCAGCTCGCCGCCTTCCTTGAATCCAACAACTCCCTCGACCCCTCCCAGTCCGGATTTCGAGCCAAACACAGCACCGAAACCGCCCTCATTGCAGCAACAGACGACATCCGAACACTACTGGATAACGGGGAAACAGCGGCCCTCATTCTACTCGACCTCTCCGCCGCTTTCGACACAGTCTGCCACAGCACCCTCATACAACGCCTCAGCAACATCGGCATACAAGGAAAAGCCTTGGACTGGATCACCTCGTTCCTAACTGGGAGAACTCAGAGAGTCCGACTTCCCCCATTCAACTCAGAGGCCACAGAAGTCATCTGTGGAGTTCCACAAGGATCATCTCTCAGTCCCACCCTCTTCAACGTTTACATGAGCCCACTCGCATCCATCGCACGCCAACACAACCTCAACATCATCTCTTACGCTGACGACACCCAATTAATCCTTTCCCTCACCAAAGACCCCAACACCGCCAAATCCAATCTTCACGAAGGCATGAAAGAAGTAGCCGAATGGATGAAACACAGTCGCCTAAAACTCAACTCAGACAAGACGGAGGTGCTCATCCTGGGATCTTCCCCCTCTGCCTGGGACGACTCTTGGTGGCCCTCCGCTTTGGGCACGGCACCCACACCCACAGACCATGCACGTAACCTTGGCTTCATCCTAGACTCCTCTCTCTCGATGTCCAAACAAGTCAATGCAGTCTCTTCCTCCTGCTTCAACGTACTTCGCACTCTCAAAAAGATCTTCCGCTGGATCCCCCTCAAGACAAGAAAGACTGTCACCCACGCACTGGTCACTAGTCGACTGGATTATGGTAACACACTATACGCCGGAATCACAGCAAAATTACAGAAAAAACTCCAACGCATCCAAAACGCATCAGCGAGACTCATATTGGACATCCCTCGCCAAGATCACATCACCGGACACCTAAAAGACCTCCACTGGCTTCCCGTCAACAAAAGAATTACATTCCGTCTTCTCACCCATGCACACAAGGCCCTCTACAATCTTGGACCCGAATGCCTCAACACTCGATTGTCCTTCTACAAACCCACCCGCCAACTAAGATCGTCCAATCAAGCCCTCGCCGCAGTCCCGCGCATCCGTAAATCCACCATGGGAGGAAGATCCTTCTCCTTCCTGGCAGCCAAGACCTGGAACTCACTTCCCACTCGCCTCCGCCTTACCCAAAACCACATCTCATTCAGAAAAGAACTTAAAACCTGGCTATTCGACAAATAATGAACCCCTTCCCAAGCGCCTTGAGACCCTCTGGGTGAGTAGTGCACTATACAAATGCCCGAACTTGAACTTGAACTTGAGAGCTATATGAGCTGTGAGAGCCATCTGAGCTGTGAGAGCCATCTGACCTGTGAGAGCTACCTGAGCTGTGAGAGGTATATGAGCTGTGAGAGCCATCTGAGCTGTGAGAGCCATATGAACTGTGAGAGCTATCTAAACTGTGTGAGCTGTGAGAGCTTTGTGAGCTTCGTGAACTTCGTGAGCTGTGTGACTTTCCTGAGCTGTATGAGCTGTGACAGCTCTGGCCACACTCCAAGGTGTATCACCCCGGTGTTACCGGGCTCAGAAATAGGTTGCCCAGCATTAAGGATTGTGTAAAAAACCCATAGTGATATGGTCTATAACTTTTTTACAAAACAAAAACAAAAAAACAAAAAATAATGACATTTACAATGACAATAGCTCAAAATAATGTCAAAGCGATGTGGCGCATGCGTATGGGAAATGCTCGCCATTTAAATTTGGTTTTATTGGCAAAGTACTGTTACCGGTCATGTGATCTTTCAGTTGATAAACATATTTTCTGTTGAGGCCATACAGAAATTTTTGAATTCTAAAGTTGAATTCTTTGAGCAAAGGGCAAGTTCGCCCTCTTAAAAACTTGAGGCCGTTTGGCGTGGCTGTCCATCTTTACTTGCTGTTAAAAACAAGCATTGGCATAGCCAATAGGTCTCGCCTTTGTGACCTTTTAAGTGTTTAGCCATGCAACATTTGATGTTGTTGTACTAAGGATATTGTGCTGGATAACTAAACACTTATAAGGTCCCAAAGGCGAGACCTATTGGCTATGCCAATGCTTGTTCTCTATATTGGGATATAGGGTATTTATCGGACTGCTGAGCCCAGTTGTGGGAGGGGGTGGTGGTGTTGTTTTTTATTGAGGTTTTGTTGTTTGCATGTTTTTAGGTCTCGCGTTTGGCAGCGCATGCACTGTCTCAGCGAGACTTGAAGTAATCTGTATATTGGCTGCACCTCTGTGTGATTTAACCTGCCCCTCGTGATAGGTTTAAGTTTGGCATTGCTGTTGTTTTCTTGATTTCTGTTGGCTTTTGGCCCTATGGTCACTTCTGTGTAGTTCCGAGGCAGCTGCCCCCAATAGAAACCCATGTTCTGGTGTGAACATGGGCTTCTATTGGAATTTTCCAGGGCATATTATCAAGCCCATTATCGCTGCTTTAGCAGCAGTTTTTTGCCGCCAAAACGGCGATAATTTTAACGCCCTGCTTGATAATATGCCCGCAGTCTTTTAATTTTGAGACATCATCAAACTTATCGCTGATCCTTTCTGCCGAACTTGAGTAAGTCTCTTCGCGCCCAACTTGCTCTTCTTTCTGTGTTTTTTTTATTTACTAGAGAGGAGATGCAAGCCGCTTGTCGAGCCTGGGTTCTGCATTCTTTGTAGTTTTGCCGTGAACGGCATATGGGCCTTCCCTTTGTGGCAAGGCGCATGCCTTTGGTTCCAGCATGACGTAGTACCAGGGTGTTTGCGATTTTGTCTGTGTCGCTCTTCGGCAGTGAATACGTTGGTGTCCATCTGCGTTCATGTTTGAGTGGCACATCCCTCCGCTTCAAATTAGGGACTGCAGCAGAACAGCGCAGGCTAAAATGTATGGCTCTGATAAACCACATTGTATTCAGCTAGGCTTGGGTTGGGTTGCATATCACACAAACCACGTCTCTTTGTCTCTGCAGTCAGCATACGTTATATCCCGGGCGTCCTGCAGCATCATTTGGTGGAGGCAGAATGTTTAAAATGTGTGCAGTAAAGTCACATTTTGTAACAAGCATTTGCAATGCAATAGGTCTTGCAATTGCGAAATTTAGAGCTATTGGCATTGTAAATGAGAAGGCCTTTTATTTATGTTTAAAAAACCAAAACATAAATAAAAGTAATTGTCAATTACAATACCAATAGCTCAAACTCGCGTAAATGCGAAACCTATTCAATTGCAAATGCTTGTTTTTTCTATTTTTGCTCCTGGGCCGTGCTGTTTGTTCTACAGCTCTCCCATTGTAATATCCCCTTGTCCACAGGCAATACTGATGTTACTATACGCTGGAGGTACATATGCATGCACCCCATCCTACGATCATGATCTCTGACCCCACTGTTGAGGCCAAACTAGTCACCTGGAACGTGCGGGGGCTTAACAACCCCAGGAAATGCAAACTAGTTCTTGCATACCTCAGAGACATAATGTTAAAATAGCATTCCTACAAGAAAATCGCCGCCCACCACAGAGTGCCCCCCATTTGTTTCTTCATGGGGATCTCACAGATACTCAGTAAGCTACAGCACGTACTCCCGCGGACGATGCCTCCTTATTCATCGTACTCTCCGAAGATATCTTTTGGTTGTGGGGACATTGCTCTGTAAAACAGTTCTATTACTTCACATTTACTCACCCAATATAGATGTCCCTGCCTTCTTCAACGAACTACACTCTACGCTTAACCACTACTAATACGACACACTATTCATTGGGGGGATCTGAACTTATGGCTGGACCCCAGGTGCGACTTCACCAACCCCATACAAAATACAAAACCACACGCTCACCGGATACACATTTACTTGGGTGCCACATTCTACCCAGATGGGCATAGACTATTGGCTAACTGCTGCCATAGGTTACGAGTGGGTTGGGGGTATAGAAATGCTGCCCTGCACACTGTCTGACCATGCTCCGGTGCTCCTTCATTTAAAAATTCCTCATTCCACAGGGTGGGAGCGAACATGGTCCTTCCCGGCTATGGCCCTGTTGGATGTGTGGTTTATATCCGAATTACAAGAGGCTATAACCAAATACTTCACTCTCAACACAGGTTCAGTGTCTAAGTTCGCCACACTCTGGAAAAAAGAAATGTGCCAAACATTTTTAAACCAATCTTACCACGTTTGGAGGAAAGAGCACATGAACTTTAGAACTGATTAACAGTGGTAAAGTGCCCAGAGTCCTACAGCCAACAAAAAAAGGGTCAGAAAAATAAGAGGAAGAAAGCAAACAGTTTGGGGATAACCCTGCAAAAAAGGCCAGGACCAAGAGATGCGCAGAGCGGTATCTCTGCATGATTGTACCTGGCGCGAACTTATACCAGTAATCACAGCTGTATCTACACTCACTAATTCTACCAATATCAACCAATTGAAGCATCCCTGAAGCATGGTGTCTACCTAGGCTCAGTAAACAAATCAAACCACAACTCAACTGAAACAAACCACAGGCAGAACCTAACTGACTAAGTCCTGCTTCAATTCTTCTGTGGATGGGTAAAGCGACAGAGGGGCGCAGTGCTGGAGTAGACTGACCAGTGCTGTCCGGGTCTCTATCCTCCCACATTGTCAGTGACTCTCTTGCGGCCTTCACCAGTCTTTAAAAAAAAGTCTGCAGTGCCGAAAAATGATCAGTAGACATTGTTAACCACACTCACATCCCATTGGACAGAGATGACACCCGCTTCCATGTCCTTCTCCATATATTTTATTATTGACCACCATAGGGTGAACCCAACACTTGTGACACCTGTGTCTATAAACGGATGGTGCTCAGTTGGTTTGCTTCATTCCTCACCAACTGTAAACAGATTCTCAGGCTGGGCCCCTCCTCCTCTGATCTACTCCCACTCACCCTGAAGTCCATCAAGTATTGAAACTTTCATCCAACATCCCCCGGAAATGACGTTCCTCCAAGACACCCACACTTCAGAGTGGTGTCAGTGAATTTACACAATTGGACCAACATTCTTACCCTCAGCCCCACAGGCAGAATATGTTCTTCGTCAGACACATGAATCTAAACTCAGGAAGGGTTGGCTTTTGGAATTGTAAATGGATGGATTCAGCCTGTCTCTGTCCAATGAAGGGAATTTACTTGGTTTTTGGCTTGACCCCCACCCTTCGAAGCTTGTCTCAGTGTGTGTTGTAAGATGAACTGTTCTCTCACTAAGATTAGCAAAACCTTTTCTGAGACCATTCTTCTGTTGCCTTGGTTTCCAAAGACTGGTTATTTTCTGCATTGGTTACAGAAATGCCACCTTAAGGGGAGTTCTGAGACCCAATGTAGCCCAGCACACTTTACAGGTAAATATAACAATTAAACAAACACAACGCCAAAGTATTCCAAAGACGAGTCGATGTTGTGTTCATTTTCAATTTGATCCTTTATTTGTCTTTTTTAAAACCTTTTGAAATCGCCAACTCGTTTCGTCCATACATGGACTTCTTCAGGGCTTAAAGTATGTATGTCTTGCCCTTTCCTGTAAATATTCCCCATGTATTAAGGCCAAGTGTTTTTTTTAGAATCAGTTTGTAAGGTCCCACTTTGAGATTTGTTTCACTCCAGGTAACATGCCCTGTTGAGTATATATCCGGATCGAGTGTAATTCGGGCAGTCGGATCTTCCATGACGCAGGGCAGCGCATACCTATGCAGACTGTCTACCAACAAAATAGGTATTTGGAGAAGCGATTAGGAGTGATGGTGAGGTAATATTCAGTGTACTGACTATTGTACAGTCACTGACTCCTACCTCCCGGGTCCCAAGTCCTTTTATGCACACTTGACCATGCGTGTTGATCACATTGAAAGCCTGAAATTTGGTGGGAACTTTGCACCTGGACTGAAAGTGGGAGATTATTCTACTTGAGGTGTTGAACACAACCATCCCATTGCGTTCAGCACGACAGATGTTCAAGATGTCCGATGTCGTGGTAGGGCAGAAAGGATTACTGACATTGCCTGTTCTGTTTCGGGTGAAAGTGTCATAAAAATCGCCAATGATGGAGCTCGTTGTTCCATTGATCGTATATGCATCGGTGACAAGCGTCCTCCAAGCCAGGCAGGACCCAAAAACATAAAATGGATAGACGAAATAGGGGACAGTGTGTGTCATAGAGTGTGGCATGAGCCCACATAACCAACAGTTTGCGGTATTATTCACAAGCTGATGCTGGTGCAATAATTGTACAAAAGTATTGTTCATGAATTCCAGGCCTCGTGGTAGTTCATGGGGTGATAAAGTGGTGTGGGGATGTTCTGCAGGTTTCGGTGTCGTAGCCAAAGGAGCTGGGGGATAGGTTAGCAACAGAAACCATCCCACAACCAGCAGGATGAGGAGATAACTATCGTGGAAAGGAAGCATTTATTGTTCAGAAGTTTTACATATTTCGTGTACCCTCGGACCACTGCCATTGTACTCTGCCTGTTGTCACTAGCGGCTGTCTGTGATTGGTGGTTGCTTCACTGAATGTGGATACCAAGAGTCCTACAGACTTCCCATTGGTCCAGTATACCAACACCGGTCTCAGCCGTAGATATTACAGCCCTACAGTCTATTAGACACCAGACAGAGTCAAGGACCAGCCCCTTTTCTTGGTCTCAAGTTGTAGCGAGTGGAAGAAGGTATGGAGTGGTCTGGAAAGAGAGCTTCTTGTTCCTTCCTCTGATCCTGCAGAGGAAGGATGACTGGACCCCCTAATATTCGATCAGTTTCGGCTTCAGTAGTGGTGTAATGAAGCTGAGCATCACTGAAAGGGACAAAGGTCAGTACTACTTCTGTGTCGCAATCCGGCAGTCCTTCTTTCACCCATTGTTCGTACGGGAGGGGGAGAGGCACCCTTTTACAATGGGTAGCATGTGTCCACTTCTTACAGAAATGCGGGTGGCCAGAAGAACCTGTCGGGGGTGCGACGAGTGGGGCTCCAGACACTTGGCATGCTGAAAATTTCCGCGGGGATAGCAGCGTGTACCTGATGATAAAGAGTACAAAAATAATTGGTTAACTGGTACAGGTAGTCAGTCAATACTGGGAACTCAACATCAGACAATTTCTTTGGCCTTGGTACGTCCCATACATTAGCTGGTCTACCGAATACCAATTCGTCGGGAGATAATCCTATCCTTGAGTTGGCGGTCGCCCTTACTGACAAGAGAGCAAGGGGTAGGGCATCTACCCAGGTAACACCTGTTTCTGCTACTATTTTGGAAAATTTTAATTTAAGTACCCTATTGTATTTCTCCACCAATCCGGCTGACTGGGGGTGATTAGCAGCATGAAACCTTTGTCTGACACCAAGCCCGGAACACACAAACTGGACTACATTGGCTGTAAAATGTTGGCCATTGTCACTCCAAATCATACAGGGCAACCCAAATCGGGGAAAGTATTTTTTCAACAAAACTTTGGCCGTTGTAATAGCTGTGCAATCCTTGGTGAGGTAGGCCTCCACCCATCTGCTGAAGGCACAGACCACTACAAGGACATATTTCAAATTCGCACATCTGTCCATGTGGATATAATCCATCTGATGGCACCAAAAGGAAACGTAGGTGGGGAGAAGCCACCAGCGGGGGTAACTGTACCTTTTCCTGGATTGTGCATATGGCAGATCATACTTGACTTAACCACTCGGTCAGCAGCATATAGGGGTATTTTTTCATTATACCATGTTGGCTTTAGTAACTTGCATATTAACTTTGCACTGATATGGGCAGGGCCATGGGCCACAGTGACATCTGGGGGGACATCTGGTAACATCCATTGCCTTCCTTCGGATATACGCACCCAACATCCCTCTATCTCTTACTCTGCCAGATGTTCCTCCCATGTGTACAGTTCTTTTGCAGTGGCATGAGATTGAATCTCGACCACACTCTGACTAGTATTTTCCAACATTCCTCCTTCCACCACCTATCTGGCTGGTCCTGTCACAAACATTCCATCTGATTCACTTAGAGCAGTCTGTCTTTCTGGTGGGCTTTACATTTATTCACTGCAACTTTTCTAGGTAATGTCAAGGCGTCTAGACGTCTGTGTATCAGGGGGCCATGCTGTATTCTGGTTCCATGTGAGGTGAGAAAATGTCTTTCTTTCCAGAGTCTACCAAAATTGTGAGCAACCCCAAAGGCGTACTGACTGTCCATATAGATATTAACAGTCATGTTTTTACTGATTCACAAGCTCGTGTCAAGGCCATTAATTCAGCCGCTTGGGCCGATGCCTGTTGAATTTGTGCTGTCTCAACTACTGTAACAAGAGTGGTGAGGGCATATGCAGCAGCTGTAGTTCCATCCGATCTTTTAAGACATGAACCATCTATGTGTAGTGTTCCCTCAGCATCTGTTATGGGGGTGTCTTGTAGGTCCACACGACCCTTTGTCTCTTCTTCAGTCCATAATATGCAGTCATAAGGGTCAGAATTTTTCCCTTGTTTCTCAGTAGGGAGTAGTGTAGCTGGGTTTAGAATATTACATCTCATAATGTCAATGTGACTGGAAAAAAAGAGTGAGCTCATAACCTGTAAGTCGTGCACTGGTAAGGTGTTGTGTCTTGGTGTTGTTGAGCAAGGTATCTACATCATGTGGGACCATGAAGGTCAAGGGTGAAGACATAACAATACCTGCGCTCTAGCGGACCATAAGTGCAGCAGCAGTTGTGCGTAAACATCTAGGGAGGGCTCGGGCTACTGGGTCAAGTGTAGCTGAGAAATAGGCACAAGGGCGATGTTTGTCTCCAAAAATCTTAGTTAAGACCACGCAAACGCAGCCATGTGTCTCATGGACAAAAAGGAAAAATTGTTTGCCATAGTCTGGGGGGTGCCTAACACTGGAGCTGTAGATTCAAAATCCTTTATTCGATTGTAGGTATTACAATCATAAAAGTACAACTCATAAGTGCACGGTTAAAAAACAATCCAAACAATTCAATTCATATGACATGTAAGAGACACAGTATACAGTACAAAGAAAAAGAAAGTACAGCGGGCACTATAAGCATGAGCAGTATTTAGTTAAAAACATAAATTACTATATTGTTTAAAAAGTACCTAAAACATTCACAGCATGATTATCCATCCATACTTTTCCTAAAACAGATGGCTTTTTTTTAAAAGTTACAGACAAATAAAGTACAATCGCAATTCAGTAGTTGAAGGTAGTAAAGTGCAGGTTTAATTTGTGCAAAATTCAATTTTTAAGGCACGGTATAAGATATAGTTTCCGTGGGGTGGAATAATAAGGGCAAATGAAAAGAAAGTGTGCCAGATCTTGAGGAGACTTTCCGTCGCAGCCACAAGCTGGCAACACTTCACCCCGTTGAGCCCCACTTGGTACCGCCAGTAGGAGATGATATAGATCAAAACGGAACCTTATTAACAAAAACCGTTCATAGCTGGTCATAGGCCATGTCAGATAAGGTTCCATTTGTGTACAGGTTTTAAGTAGTAGGTGTTTCCTAACACTGTCCTTCTGTATCTCGACCTCTTCTCTGTCAGTACATCTTAACAATAATATAGCATTTTTTACCGAGATGACATCGGGTTTTGTAATCAAGTTGGGAGCATAAAACAAATCAGAATGGCCAATTGCCGTCAAGCAGACCTTTATATACTTCACCCACGGGATTTTGAACCTCCCATCTAACAATAAGGCTTCTTTCAGTAAGGCATGTGTGAGCGGAATGTCGGTATTGAGCCAACAATTCAGCCAGCACAGAACCGGGTTTACTGCTATTCTATCGCTTAAATAGGGGACCCCCAACTCCTCGTGTACAGAATAGTTCCCAATACCCCTTGGCAACCTCAGTATCTTTTTCAGGACGTTATTTTCTGTAACCTCTAGGTCTTTTATCTTACAATAGCCCCAGAGCTCGCTTCCATAGCAGGCGACAGCAACACTTGTTGCCTGGTATAATTTGAGCAATGCGGCCGTAGGGCAGTTGCCGATTTTTTTTGCAAAGCCAAGTATGGCCGCATTTACCCGTGTTGTTTCGCCCTTCTTTTTGGACACTGCGGGGCCCTACGATAATTTATGATCTAAGAGGACCCCAAGGTATGAAAAGGTATTAGTAGAAGGGATTTTCTCCCCATTTATACTAAAGGAATCAGTTTTCCGGGTACCCTTTCCTGTTTTCATGACATAGGACTTGGAGTTGTTAATGCTTAGGCCACGGGACTCCATAAATTTAAAGAAGGAATTTAATAATTTCTGAAGACCGATTGCTGTTCTAGATATAAGAACAGCATCGTCTGCATAGAGTAACACAGGCACCCCTTTGCGCTCGACAAAGGGGTAGTCTGCTTCAGTATTTAAAAGAAATTCCTCCAATTCGTTAATATACAGGTTAAAGAGGAATGGGGCCAAAATGCATCCTTGTCGAACTCCCCGATTTATTCTGAATTCGTCCGTTACTTTAAGGTCTTGGGTGTAACGGACGTTAGCTCTTGTATCCGAATGCAGATCGGCTAGGAAGTTGACAAGATTCCTCTCTACACCCATTCTCAACAAGGTAGCCCATAATAAGCTTCTGTCCACACAATCAAAAGCGGACGACAAGTCCATAAATGCCATGTAGACAGTTCCTTGTCTAGCCAGGGTATATTTACTTAAGATCAAATATAGGTTCAGGCACTGTGTGATAGTCGAGTGGCCGGGTCTGAACCCATATTGTATAGATGATAGAATATTGTTATCTTTAGCCCATGTAGATAGCCTGTTAAGAATTACCCCCCCTACCACTTTAGCTACTGAATTTATTAAAGAAATCGGCCTGTAACATAATGGACTGCTGCGATCGCCCTTTTTAAAAACGGGGACTATAGTCGACAGTTCTTTTGCAGTGGCATGAGATTGAATCTCGACCACACTCTGACTAGTATTTTCCAACATTCCTCCTTCCACCACCCATCTGGCTGGTCCTGTCACCAACATTCCATCTGATTCACTTAGAGCAGTCTGTCTTTCTGGTGGGCTTTACATTTAATCACTGCAACTTTTCTAGGTAATGTCAAGGCGTCTAGACGTCTGTGTATCAGGGGGCCATGCTGTATTCTGGTTCCATGTGAGGTGAGAAAATGTCTTTCTTTCCAGAGTCTACCAAAATTGTGAGCAACCCCAAAGGCGTACTGACTGTCCGTATAGATATTAACAGTCATGTTTTTACTGATTCACAAGCTCGTGTCAAGGCCATTAATTCAGCCGCTTGGGCCGATGCCTGTTGAATTTGTGCTGTCTCAACTACTGTAACAAGAGTGGTGAGGGCATATGCAGCAGCTGTAGTTCCATCCGATCTTTTAAGACATGAACCATCTATGTGTAGTGTTCCCTCAGCATCTGTTATGGGGGTGTCTTGTAGGTCCACACGACCCTTTGTCTCTTCTTCAGTCCATAATATGCAGTCATAAGGGTCAGAATTTTTCCCTTGTCTCTCAGTAGGGAGTAGTGTAGCTGGGTTTAGAATATTACATCTCATAATGTCAATGTGACTGGAAAAAAAGAGTGAGCTTATAACCTGTAAGTCGTGCACTGGTAAGGTGTTGTGTCTTGGTGTTGTTGAGCAAGGTATCTACAGCATGTGGGACCATTAAGGTCAAGGGTGAAGACATAACAATACCTGCGCTCTAGCGGACCATAAGTGCAGCAGCAGTTGTGCGTAAACATCTAGGGAGGGCTCGGGCTACTGGGTCAAGTGTAGCTGAGAAATAGGCACAAGGGCGATTTTTGTCTCCAAAAATCTTAGTTAAGACCACGCAAACGCAGCCATGTGTCTCATGGACAAAAAGGAAAAATTGTTTGCCATAGTCTGGGGGGTGCCTAACACTGGAGCTGTACATAAGGCATCTTTGAGTGTCTGAAAGGCAGCCACATGCTCAGTTGCCCATGGAAAACCTCTTTCTGGCATAACTTTAGTAGTGAAAGCTAAAAGAGGTTTGACAATGGCCAAGAAGTTAGGGATCCATTGTCTACAATAGGAAGTGAGGCCTATAAAGGCACATACTTGTTTCTGTGTAAAAGGGGGAGGCGTGGAGGTAATAAGGGACACTCGGTCAGCGGTAAGTTGTCTTCCCTCCTTCGAGAGGAGGTGGCCAAGTTAGGTCACTATCTCTCGACAAAATTGCAATTTTTTCAAGGAAACCTTATGATTGTGGGAGGCAAGGTGGTGAAGCAGATGTACTGTTGCTTGTTCATAAAGTGGAGCAGATGTGGCTGCAATTAAGAGGTCATCTACGTATTGCAAAAGAGTGGCTCCTGCTGGGACCATCAGGGAGTCCAACTGATTCTCGAGAGCCTGACTGTAGATGCTGGGGCTATCAGTAAAAGCTTGGGGGGCGCGGCAGAACCAGAAACTCCGCCCTTCAAGAGAGAAACCAAAAAGGTGTGTACTGTCCGGATGTATGAGAATGCTGTAAAACACATACTTTAGGTCAATAACAGGAAAATGAGTAGAGGTCGCTGGGACCATGGTCAAGAGGGCTGTGATATCAGGGACAACGGTATACTGTGAGACCGTAATTTGGCTGAGAGCCAGCAGATCGTTGACAAACCGATGCATTTTGGGGGCCATGGGAGCGGGATCAATACATTTTTTAAGAACTGGAATAATTGGGCTGTTACACTCATTACCACGTGTCTCCTCAACTACTCCCGTCTTTATGAGATCTGATATTATAGATAATAGGGCAGCCTCACCTTCCTGGGGAAGGCAATACTGGCGAAGCCGGGGAAGCTGGGCACCGTGCTGGATATGGACAGTATGCGGAGAAATGTCGAGAAGTCCTACATCAGTGTCAGAAGTGGCCCAAAGTGATGAAGGTAAGGCTTGCAGAACGGGAGGGAGGGGTCAAGAGAGGAACATAGTGGCAGCGGAATCTGGTGATATGGTAAGGGACAAGCCATCAGGACTACAAGAAATGGTAGCATGTAAAGCCTTTAACAAATCCATACCCCGCAAATTTTCACTACATCCAGTCGTGAGAATCAAAGGAGCATCCATATGAGCTGGACCGAGATCCAGCGGGAGAGGCTTAGAGACAGGGTTGGTGACAGGGACCCCAGAAAAACCCATGGAGACATTGAGAGTGCCAGAAAGGGGTGCCTCCGGTATCAAGGTGTGCGCAACAGAGGATCTAGTAGCCCCGGTGTCTAGGAGAAACTTCTTTTTATCCCCTGCAACTGACATACGGACATAAGGACCTTGCTGATCCACAGAAATCGACACTCTTACATTACACCTTTCCTGGCTTTCCTATGGCTGGTTGAAACCTGTCTCATCGGTCTCATCATAATCATCGTTAAAGTATGTCCTAGTGGCCTCATACCTTTTGTCAAATCTGTTAACTGTACCCTGGGGTGGACCCATATGGGGTAGAACATTAGGATCTGGTGAACGCCTCTGCCTAGGAGGTCCCATATTTCGTTCCCTTTGAGTTCGGGCCTAGTTTTTCCTGACTGAATATTCTGGGCTAATACCGAGAATTCACTAACCCAGTGGCCATAAGCCTTACAGTAGGCACACTGGTCTTTATCAACGGGACCTGCCAAACTGATGGACTTCGGTAAAGGAGACTGAAGGGGCGCTGGGGCAACCTCTGGAACTGGTCCGAAGGCGGACCTTGGCCTCTAGCATTTTGTCCCCGGGGTGGATAAGCTTGTTGTAACAAAACTTTCATTTTAAGGTCCTTGTTCTTCTTAACCCTTTGTCTTTATCTTCATTCTCTCTATTCTCATGATATTGGGCCATGGCAAGGATGCCTGCCATAGTCTGACCTGACCACGTACTCTCAACCTTTTTAAGGCGGGCCGAGAGATCCGGTAATAAAATAGATTCAAATTTATCAATGAACACTGAGCCCAAGCCAGGGGCTCTAGCGTCCGATCCACTGTGACTTTTGTACTCAGTTTCAAAGCGGGTGAAAAAATCAGCAACAGACTCACCCTTACGTTGTTTACATGCATTTATCTTATCCCAATTAACAGCTATTTCGGGCAGAAGGGTCTTCATGAGTTGCAACAGATGGCCTGGGAGAGCCAGAATAGCCGGATCAGGCTTAGTCCCTCCCTCTTTGTCACTCTCCATCCTCTCAAAGTCAGTCCAGTCACCATGCAAAGAGGCATTATGCTTAGCATGGCGTATTTTGTCCCATATGTCGGATGGTACTACTGACCCGAATAATAAGTCAAAATCTTCTAAGGTAAGGACACCAGAGGAAACAATCTGACATAATTGCTGATAGTAAAGAGCCGGATTCTTACGGGGGTCTGGTAATTGGGATTTCAATTGAAGAACATCCGCTCTTTTCCATGGGAAATGCACCCACATCCTACGCCAGTGGGTTGGGGCTGCTCCAACACCCTGGTTATTGGCGAGCACTGCAGGGATAAAGACGGGAGCTGTCTCTCTCATAGGCATAGCTTTGTCATTCGGAGATGGCGGAAAAGCCGTTGTGTCTCTGAAGGCAATCATGGTAACAAGGGCTTCATGCATATCATCTCCCTGAACATGACCCTTGGCAATAGTTAGTTTTAAATCCCCTGGGAGTATCTATGAACAATGCTTTGTATCTTTTCATTATAAGTGTGCACATATACTCGGACATGTCTGTTTGTTGTATGGCCGTCCATTGTCTAGATGTCGACCAGATATCTTTAACACCATAAATATTACCATTATTCACCAAAATGCACATTGTTTTCGCATAGCGTCACTTTCACTACCCCCAGCGAGTTCAGCAGACCTCAAAGACTCCTTTCTAGGGGTACCGAAAAATCCAAACAGGGTATTGGGCATAAGGGAGGACCATCTCGTTCGGTCCGGAGTGGCATAAGAGTCACCAACAGGGGTACCAATAAACTGATTATCAAGCAGATGGGAATGTATGGTTGGGTCAATAGGTGGGGCGGTATGAACTGTCGGAGGGAGGGGTGCCTGCAGGATGACGGGAGGCAAAGGATCAGGCAGTGGTACAATGGGCGGGGTCAGCCTGAACCAACACTGGTGGGGGTGGACCGTTAGGAACATTTTGAGGAAGAGCGGATGCAAAGGAGCCGGAGCATAGGCAGGAGGTGGACCTTCAAGAATAGCATTCAACAATGAGTCCCCCTTTTCTCCTTCAACCCCAAGGTCCCTGGGAGAACGAGCGGGGTAACATTTTGTTGCCTTAGCCCTATGATGCCTATCTGCCATTTCAACCCCTTCCTGAAACTTATTTTCTAAATGGGCTTTCGCATGATCAGCCATAGACATCCTCTCTTTCTTTTTATTCAACGCTTGCTTTTTTATCGTTTCTTTATCTATTTCTTTCCTCCACAACGCGGTGGCGTCAAACATGGCTTGACGAGACCATTTGCGGAGAAGCTGCTCCTCCAGGCTCGAAAGGGCCTGGAGATCAATGTAGCCAAACTGTGGCTACTGTAATTCAACATTGCTTCATTTTGTATATTTTACCCATAAGGAAGAAAACATGATAGCAGATGGCCCATATTTAACATACATCTCATAACTTGGAGTTCCTTCTGGAGGAAGCGGGCAGGCTGCCTCCAGAAGGGAGTCCTCTGTTCATACGCAACAACAAAACTTTCGGAACTTACTACTGACTAGCATATTTTTACTTCAGGCAGACAACAGTGGGAGACAAACACTCACCTCACTGGCTTGGCTTTTGCAAAAATCAATACAGATAGAAAACAGAGCACAAGTGGTGGATGATCAGTCCACCCTTACCCGAAAATGTTGTTCTCTTCTGCAGATGTAGGCACGATTCAAGACTTCTGGTCTACCGGACTCAAAATGGTCACTAGGGTAGGGTACCTCCTTTGGACTTCCACCACGGGCCCCCTCACAACCACCGCGCCAGACCTACATCTCCGTGATGTCCCTGTTCAAGCGCCGTTTGTAGAACCAAGAAAAGCCCACCTCAAGGAGGAG
Organism: Lissotriton vulgaris; assembly: GCF_964263255.1. Classification (NCBI taxonomy): domain Eukaryota; kingdom Metazoa; phylum Chordata; class Amphibia; order Caudata; family Salamandridae; genus Lissotriton; species Lissotriton vulgaris. The sequence goes on along the minus strand of NC_141700.1, from coordinate 473,516,346 downwards.
TGGAGGCTTGGCTGTGCGGGAATCACTTGAGTCTACTCTTAACCTTCTTAAATAAAAAAGTGGACCTGGAAACCTTCGTCTGCAGAGAGAACCACCTTTATTACAATAGCCCGGGTTATGGAACAGAGTCCCAAGCTAGTCCGAGACAAAACCCAGGAGGCTGCTGCTTTACTCCACAGCAAACAAGCCTTATATACATTTTTATTCCACTCTTTTGGCATTCAGTCCATTGTTCAATCAGGGCGGTGTTTGTAGTTGATGACCTGATCAAGGCGGTTTTTGTAGTTGGTGACCTGATCAAGGCCCTGCGTTCAGACCATTGTTCAATCAGCTTGATCAAGACTCGGCATTCAGACTATTGTTCAATCAGCTTGATCAAGACTCGACATTCAGACCATTGTTCAATCAGCTTCATCAAGGCTTGGTCAGTCAGACCATTGTCCAGATGACCTGATCACGGTGTCAAGGATGTTTAACAAGCAGGGAGTGGAAGATGAAAAACAAGCTTGTTTACACAGGGCACGGAGGTCTCATGGGCTTCTGTTGATGAATTGGCTAACTGCAAAGAACAGGGGGCTTGGGTATGTCATCGTTTCTTTAGCGTCAACAGAAACGGAGGCTGTATACAGGGTTTTGTCACGAGATGGCAAGGAATGGAGGAATGTAAGGAAATTAATAGGACCTAGTGAAAACTTATTTTCTTCAAGTGCCTTCTCATTGGCTGTCAGTAGCAGGGCCTGGCACTCATTGGCTGTTAGTAGCAGGGCATGGCATTCAACTGGGAGCACTGGCAGTGCCTCACTCATTGGCTGTCAGTAGCAGGGCCTGGCATTCAGTGGAGAGCACTGACAGTGCCTTCACTCATTGGCTGTTAGTAGCAGGGCCTGGCATTCAACGGAGAGCACTGGCAGTGTCTTCACTTATTGGCTGTCAGAAGCGGGCCTGGCATTGAACTGGGAGCACTGGCAGTGCCTTCACTTATTGGCTGTCAATAGCGGGGCCTGGCATTCAACGGGGAGCCCTGACAGTGCCACACTCATTGGTTGTTAGAAGAAGGGACTGAAATTCAACTGGGAGCAATGGCAGTATCTCACTCATTGGCTGTCAGTAGCAGAGCCTGGCATTCAACGGGGAGCACTGGCAGTGCCCTCACTCATTGGCTTTCAGTAGCAGAGCTTGGCATTCAACAGGGAGCACCAGAAGTGCCTCACTCATTGGCTGTTAGTAGCAGGGCCTGGCATTCATTGGCTCTTACGAGGCAGGGCAGAGCATTCAACGGGGAGCACTGGCAGTGCCTCACTCATTGGCTGTCAGTAGCGGGGCCTGGCATTCAACGGGGAGCACTGGCAGTGCCACACTCATTGGCTGTTAGTAGCAGACCCTGGCTTCAACGGGGAGCACTGGCAGTGCCTCACTCATTGGCTGTCAGTAGCAGAGCCTGGCATTCAACAGGGAGCACTGGCAGTGCTTTCACTCATTGGCCGTTAGTAACAGGGCCTGGCATTCAACGGGGAGCACTGGCAGTGCTTTCACTCATTGGCTGTTAGTAGCAGGGCCTGGCATTAAACTGGGTGTCAGTAGCAGGGCCTTCACTCATTGGCTGTTAGTAGCAGGGCCTGGCATTCAACCGGGAGCACTGGCAGTGCCTTCACACACTGCCTGTTAGTGGCAGGGCCTGGCATTCAACGGGGAGCACTAGCAGCACCCTCACTCATTGGCTGTTAGTAGCAGGGCCTGGCATTCAACGGGGAGCACTGGCAGTGCCTTCAGTCATTGGCTGTTAGTAGCAGGGTCTGGCATTCAATGGGGAGCACTGGCAGTGCCTTCACACATTGCCTGTTAGTAGCAGGGCCTGGCATTCAACGTAGAGCACTGGCAGTGACTTCAGTCACTGACTGTTAGTATCAGGGCCTGGCATTCAACAGGGACAACTGGCAGTGCCTTCACTCATTGGCTGTCTGTAGCAGGGCCTGGCATTCAGTGTGGAGCATTAGCAGTGCCTTCACTCATTGGCTGTTACTAGCAGGGCCTGGCATTCTACATTGAGCAGGGCAGTGCTTTCACTCATTGGCTGTTAATAGCAGGGCCTGGCATTCAACCTGGAGCACTGGCAGCGTTTCACTCATTGGCTGTTAGTAGCGGGGCATGGCATTTAACGGGGAGCACTGGAAATGCCCTCACTCATTGGCTGTTATTAGCAGGGCCTGGCATTCAACGGGGAGCACTGGCAGCACCTTCACTCATTGGCTGTTAGTAGCAGGGCCTGGCATTCAACGGGGAGCACTGGCAGTGCCTCACTCATTGGCTGTTAGTAGCAGGGCCTGGCATTCAACGGGGAGCTCTGGCAATGCCTCACTCATTTCCTGTCAGTAGGGGGGCATGGCATTCATCAAGGAGCACTGGCAGTGCCTTCACTCATTGGCTGTCAGTAGCAGGGCCTGTCATTCAACGGGGAGCACTGGCAGTGCCTCACTCATTGGCTGTTAGTAGCAGGGCCTGGAATTCTATGGGGAGCACTGTCAGTGCCTTCACTCATTGGCTGTTAGTAGCAGCGCCTGGCATTCAATGGGGAGCACTGTCAGTGCCATCACTCATTGGCTGTCAGTAGCAGGGCCTGACATTCAATGGGGAGCACTGGCAGTGTCTTCACTCATTGGCAGTTAGTAGCAGGGCCTGGCATTCATCAAGGAGCAATGGCAGTGCCTTCACTCATAGGCTGTTAGTAGCAGGGCCTTGTATTCAACGGGTAGCAATGGCAGTGGCTTCACTCATTGGCTGTTAGTAATAGGGCCTGGCATTCAACGAGAAGCACTGGCAGTGCCTCACTCATCGGCTATTAGTAGCAGGGCCTGCAATTCAATGGGGAGCACTGGCAGTGCCCTCACTCATTGGCTTTCAGTAGACGGGCTTGGCATTCAACAGGGAGCACCGGCAGTGCCTCACTCATTGGCTGTCAGTAGGGGGGCCTGGCATTCATCAAGGAGCATTGGCAGTGCCTTCACTCATTGGCTGTTAGTAGCAGGGAATGGCATTCATCAAGGAGCATTGGCAGTGCCTTCACTCATTGGCTGTCAGTAGCAGGGCCTGTCATTCAACAGGGAGCACTGGCAGTGCCTCACTCATTGGCTGATAGTAGCAGAACCTGGCATTCAATGGGGAGTACTGGCAGTGCCTACACTCATTGGCTGTTAGTAGCAGGGCCTTACATTCAACAAGAAGCACTGGCAGTGCCTTCACTCATTGGCTGTCAGTAGCAGGAACTGGCATTCAACGGGGAGCACTGGCAGTGTCTTCACTTATTGGCTGTCAGTAGTAAGGCCTGGCATTCAACAAGGAGCACTGGCAGTGCCTTCACTCATTGGCTGTTAGTAGCAGGGTCTGGCATTCAACGGGGAGCACTGGCAGTGCCTTCACCCATTGGCTGTCAGTAGCAGGGCCTGGCATTATACGGGGAGCACTGGCAGTGCCTCACTCATTGGCTGTCAGTAGCAGAGCCTGGCATTCAACAGGAAGCACTGGCAGTGCTTTCACTCATTGGCCGTTAGTAACAGGGCCTGGCATTCAACAGGGAGCACTGGCAGTGCTTTCACTCATTGGCTGTTAGTAGCAGGGCCGGGCATTAAACTGGGTGTCAGTAGCAGGGCCTTCACTCATTGGCTGTTAGTAGCAGGGCCTGGCCTTCAACGGGGAGCACTGGCAGTGCCTTCACAAACTGCCTGTTAGTAGCAGGGCCTGGCATTCAAAGGGGAGCACTGGCAGCACCCTCACTCATTGGCTGTTAGTAGCAGGGCCTGGCATTCAACGGGGAGCACTGGCAGTGCCTTCACACATTGCCTGTTAGTAGCAGGGCCTAGCATTCAACGTAGAGCACTGGCAGTGACTTCACTCACTGACTGTTAGTAGCAGGGCCTGGCATTCAACGGGGAGCACTGGCAGCGCCTTCACTCATTGGCTGTTAGTAGCAGGGCCTGGCATTCAACGGGGAGCACTGACAGAGTCTTCACTCATTGGCTGTTAGTAGCAGGGCCTGGTATTCAACAGGGACCACTGGCAGTGCCTTCACTCATTGGCTGTCTGTAGCAGGGCCTGGCATTCAGTGTGGAGCATTAGCAGTGCCTTCACTCATTGGCTGTTACTAGCAGGGCCTGGCATTCTACATTGAGCAGGGCAGTGCTTTCACTCATTGGCTGTTAATAGCAGGGCCTGGCATTCAACCTGGAGCACTGGCAGCGTTTCACTCATTGGCTGTTAGTAGCGGGGCATGGCATTTAACGGGGAGCACTGGCAGCACCTTCACTCATTGGCTGTTATTAGCAGGGCCTGGCATTCAACGGGGAGCACTGGCAGCACCTTCATCCATTGGCTGTTAGTAGCAGGGCCTGTCATTCAACGGGGAGCACTGGCAGTGCCTCACTCATTGGCTGTTCGTAGCAGGGCCTGGAATTCAATGGGGAGCACTGTCAGTGCCTTCACTCATTGGCTATTAGTAGCAGCGCCTGGCATTCAACGGGGAGAACTGTCAGTGCCATCACTCATTGGCTTTCAGTAGCAGGGCCTGACATTCAATGGAGAGCACTGGCAGTGTCTTCACTCATTGGCAGTTAGTAGCAGGGCCTGGCATTCATCAAGGAGCACTGGCAGTGGCTTCACTCATTGGCTGTTAGTAATAGGGCCTGACATTCAACGAGAAGCACTGTCAGTGCCTCACTCATTGGCTGTTAGTAGCTGGGCCTGCAATTCAACGGGGAGCCCTGGCAGTGCCCTGACTCATTGGCTTTCAGTAGACGGGCTTGGCATTCAACAGGGAGCACCGGCAGTGCCTCACTCATTGGCTGTCAGTAGGAGGGCCTGGCATTCATCAAGGAGCATTGGCAGTGCCTTCACTCATTGGCTGTTAGTAGCAGGGAATGGCATTCATCAAGGAGCATTGGCAGTCCCTTCACTCATTGGCTGTCAGTAGCAGGGCCTGTCATTCAACAGGGAGCACTGCATCTTGAACTCCACAAACAAGTCCAAAGATATTTTCTCTATTGTTGAGGAACTATCCAACCCGGCGAGAGTCACCATCGCTCCCCTCCCCTCCCAGCCTCTGTGTGATTCCCTGAATCAATTCTTTGTGGACAAAATTGTCAAAATCAAAACCAGCATCTCCGTTCACGCCTCATCTGCCCCTCCCCTTCCAAGTACCCCTGACCACCCCAACACCCATACCCTAACCCAGCTCCCCCTCATCTCGAAAGATGATTTTTTCCCCCTCCTGCTCAAAGTTTCCTCTGGCTCCCCCAGTGACTGCTGCCCCCCCTCGGCCCTTCGGGAAGCTTTTACTTCCTGCCCGGATCCCCCCCTAGCCCTCTTAAACAACTCCTTGACTATGGGGGTGGTTTCGGGATCTTTCAAACGGGCCGAGGTGGTCGCCATCCTGAAAAAACCTTCGGCTGACCCGTCCATCATGAGCAACTACCGCCCTATTTCCCTCCTTCCCTTCCTCAGCAAAGTCCTGGAGTCCCATGTCACTCAAACCCTTACCTCTTTTGAAGAAGACTCTTGTGTTCTGGACCCCCAGCAGGCTGGGTTTAGACCTGCGCATTCCACAGAAGCAGTCATCCTCTCTGTGATGGACGAACTGCGCAGGGGTGCCGACTCTAACACCTGTCAGGCTCTAGTCCTTCTGGACTTGTCGGCCGCCTTTGACACAGTCGACCATGACATTTTGGTCGACCGTGTCAGAGAGGCTGGCATCCAGGGCACTGCCCTGGACTAGGTTCGCTCTTTTCTGACCCAACGCCATCAAGCTGTCAGGCTGTCCCAGTTTTCTGCCTCTCAAGTTGAGCTGACCTGCGGTGTCCCACAAGGCTCTTCCTTATCCCCTCTCCTTTTTAATTTATACCTGGTCCCGCTAATCCGCTCCCTCCATAGATTCAATGTCTCCGCGTTCAACTACGCGGATGACATCCAATTGGTTTTTACCATTGACTCCGGGGACGAATCCATCTCCACCTTCCAAAACACCCTCTGTTTCATCAGCGATTGGATGGGTACAAACCATCTGAAACTCAACCCCGACAAGACCGAGTTGGTTCTTGTCGGGGGACCCTCCAATCCCTGGCACTTTTCCTTTTGGCCTGCCAGTCTTGGCAGCCCCCCCTGTCCCGTCAACTCAGCAAAAAGTCTGGGAGTTGTCATAAGCAACGACCTTTCTATGACACCCCAGATAAGCGCTGTAGTTTCCTCAAGCCACTTTCAGCTCAGGAAAATACGCAAAATCTCACGCCTACTTACCACCGATGCCCTTACTTTGGCCCTGCTTGCGTTAGTCATGTCCAGGCTTGACTACGCAAATGCACTATACGTAGGCATTCCTGCATACCAACTTAGGAGACTTCAGTTGATCCAAAATCAGGCTGCTCGCCTGATATACCATCAGCCCAGAGATCAACATGTTCGACCTCTTCTAAAAAGTCTCCACTGGCTTCCGATTTCTGCCCGCTGTAAATTTAAGCTTGGTTGCATCATCTCTAAATCCTTTACTGGCCATAGCCCCCTCTTCATCTCTTCCTTGCTTCATCAGTATGTTCCTTCCCGCACCCTTCGATCATCTCAAATGGCTCTACTTTCTGTCCCTAGATTCAAGCGGAAGAAATACGGTGGCCTTAGGTTTTCATTTTTAGCCCCGTCTTTTTGGAACTCCTTACCCCTCTCTCTTAGGTTGTCCTCCCCCTACTCCAGATTCAGATCCTCCCTTAAAACGTACCTCTTCACTGAAGCGTACAATTAGCTGATATCTTCTGTTATGTTATTTTCTGTCTCTCCTCCCTGCTCCCTCTGTATAGTGCGAAGGAACCTAAAGGTGTTAGTGCGCTCAATAAATTAATTTAACATAACATAACATAACATAACAGTGCCTCACTCATTGGCTGATAGTAGCAGAACCTGGCATTCAATGGGCAGTACTGGCAGTGCCTACACTCATTGGCTGCAGGTAGCAGGGCCTTACATTCAACGAGAAGCACTGGCAGTGCCTTCACTCATTGGCTGTCAGTAGCAGGACCTGGCATTCAACGGGGGAGCACTGGCAGTGTCTTCCCTTATTGGCTGTCAGTAGTAAGGCCTGGCATTCAACAAGGAGCACTGGCAGTGCCTTCACTCATTGGCTGTTAGTAGCAGGGTCTGGCATTCAAAGGGGAGCACTGGCAGTGCCTTCACCCATTGGCTGTCAGTAGCAGGGCCTGGCATTATACGGGGAGCACTGGCAGTGCCTTCACTCATTGGCTGTCAGTAGCAGGGCCTGGCATTCAACGGGGAGCACTGGCAGTGCCTCATTCATTGGCTTTCAGTAGCAGGGCCTGGCATTCAACTGGGAGCACTGGCAGTGCCTTCACTCATTGGCTGTTAGTAGCAGGGCCTGGCATTCAACGGGGAGCACTGGCAGTGCCTCATTCATTGGCTTTCAGTAGCAGGGCCTGGCATTCAACGGGGAGCACTGGCAGCACCCTCACTCATTGGCTGTTAGTAGCAGGGCCTGGCATTCAATGGGGAGCACACACAGTGCCCTCACTCATTGGCTGTCAGTAGCAGGTCTTGACATTCAACAGGGAGCACTGGCAGTGCCTCACTCATAGGCTGTCAGTAGGGGGGCTTGGCATTCATCAAGGAGCATTGGCAGTGCCTTCACTCATTGGCTGTCAGTAAGGGGGCATGGCATTCATCAAGGAGCATTGGCATTGCCTTCACTCATAGCTGTCAGTAGCAGGGCCTGGCATTCAACGGGGAGCACTGGCAGTGCCTTCACTCATTGACTGTCAGTAGGGGGGCATGGCATTCATCAAGGAGCATTGGCAGCGCCTTCACTCATTGGCTGTCAGTAGCAGGGCCTGATATTCAACGGGAAGCACTGGCAGTGCCTTCACTCATTGGCTGTCTGTAGCAGGGACTGGCATTCAGTGTGGAGCATTAGCAGTGCCTTCACTCATTGGCTGTTACTAGCAGGGCCTGGCATTCTACATTGAGCAGGGCAGTGCTTTCACTCATTAGCTGTTAATAGCAGGGCCTGGCATTCAACCTGGAGCACTGGCAGCGTTTCACTCATTAGCTGTTAGTAGCGGGGCATGGCATTTAACGGGGAGCACTAGAAATGACATCACTCATTGGCTGTTATTAGCAGGGCCTGGCATTCAACGGGGAGCACTGGCAGCACCTTCACTCATTGGCTGTTAGTAGCAGGGCCAGGCGTTCAACGGGGAGCACTGGCAGTGCCTCACTCATTGGCTGTCAGTGGCAGGGCCTGGCATTCAACGGGGAGCACTGGCAGCAGCTTCACTCATTGGCTGTTAGTAGCAGGGCCTGGCATTCAACGGGGAGCACTGGCAGTGCCTCACTCATTGGCTGTTAGTAGCAGGGCCTGACATTCAATGGGGAGTCCTGGCAGTGTCTTCACTCATTGGCAGTTAGTAGCAGGGCCTGGCATTCAACTGGGAGCACTGTCAGTGCCTTCACTCATTTCCTGTCAGTAGGGGGGCATAGCATTCATCAAGGAGCACTGGCAGTGCCTTCACTCATTGGCTGTCAGTAGCAGGGCCTGGCATTCAACGGGGAGCACTGGCAGTGCCTACACTCATTGGCTGTCAGTAGCAGGGTCTGGCATTCAATGGGGAGCACTGGTAGTGTCTTCACTCATTGGCAGTTAATAGCAGGGCCTGGCATTCATCAAGGAGCACTGGCAGTGCCTTCACTCATAGGGTGTTAGTAGCAGGGCCTAGCATTCAACGGGGAGCACTGGCAGTGGCTTCACTCATTGGCTGTTAGTAGTAGGACCTGGCATTTGATGGGGAGTACTGGCAGTGTCTTCACTCATTGGCTGTCAGTAGCAGGGCCTGACATTCAACGGGGAGCACTGGCAGTGCCTTTACTCGTTTCGTTTCAAAAACTTTATTCGATTCAAAACAGAAGAATCATAAAAGTCAAACAATTACATTTACAAGCATAGTTTAAAGTTCATTTTTAAGAGACAGTCTTACAGTTATAACACTATAAAATTCATTAGTTAATATAATCACAAATAAAAACCCATAGTTTTTACTTTCAATCAATTTAGATGATTCATAGATTCTTCGTACCGGGGTATATATTAAAGGGCAGGTAAGATAAGTAATAGAAAATCACAATGCAACAATATACAATATACATGATCAAGGGGTCAGCTTCTTGGGGCCAGATTTAGCCATACCGTTTTCTAATCAAAAGTGACACTCGTATAAAATTTAACATTGCACAACAGACACCAGATGAAGACAGAGATAATAAATAATCATTACCCTCTTTATAGTGGCATGGTTGCTTTTCCTTAAGGATCGGCTTAATAAACCTGATTCTCGGTTCCTTATATAGGGAACAGAAAAGAACAATATGCATCGTGCTTTGGCTATCTTTGTTATTACAAGGACAGGGGGGCAGTCTCTCACACCAGCACCCCTGTTTAGGAAACGCAAAAAGAAAGTGCAGGATGTGTAACCTAAACCTTGTCAGATAGAATCGCCATTGCACATGATTTGTGAAGGTTAGATAAAACTGGTGCTGCAAAGTAGCCTTAGGAACATAAGGGCTAACCAGGGAGTTCACAAGCGGTGATTTCCAATAATTTGTTTTAATTACAGTTTTGATATCTCCCTGTATATTTTCGGGATTGTCAAAAATGTCACCCAAGCCTATTTTATGGAGCATTTCGTTTACATAAGATAGCCAGGGGATCTGATTCATATTTGCCAGTTTTAAGCAGTCCCGGAGGATATCTCTAGTGAGCTGTAAATCCTCTGATAGCCATATTTTGCCCCATAACAATAATGGGGAAAGGCGAATGGTGTCACTCACGTAGCTTAGACCTATTTCATTATGGGCAAATCTGTTTGAAGAGCCTGATGGAATAGCCAATACACGTTTTAAAAATGTATTCTCCATAATCTGTATCGTGTCAGGGCTATCGGTCCCCCAAACCCCTGGCCCATAGGTAGCAACCGACAAACATTTAGCTTTGTACAAGGTTTTTAGATGTATGACAGGTTTTTGACCTAATTTGCCACAAAAACGAAACAGACCCTCTATTGAGCGACTAGCACTCTGAACTCGTGTCTTCATTAACGGGGCCCAGCTTAGTTTGTTGTTGAAGAGGTTTCCCAAATAGTTAAAATGTTCAACCTTTTCAATGGTGGAGTTATTTACTACAAACTTTCTACTTTTGGTACCCTTTGGGCCACAGACCATAGCAAAGGATTTGGCGAAATTTACCTTGAGGTCTAGGTCCAACATAAATTTGTGGAAGGCATCAAGACAGTGCTGCATACTGTTTCCTGTGAGTGTCATGAGTACCGTGTCGTCGGCGTAAGAAAGCATTGGAATGCTCCTGCCGTTGACCTTTGGAAAATCATGACAGTGGTCCAACAGGTGTTTTTCCAGACCATTGGTGTACACAAGAAACAAAAAAGGAGCTAATATGCATCCTTGTCGAACGCCCTCAGTTGAGAGGATAGACTTAGTTTTCTCTCCCCCTGGCCCAAACCTTATGGCTACAGTAGTAGATTCATGGAGTCTACGGAGCAAGGTGACCAAGGGTTCCTCGAAACCCATGACCTCCATCATTTGCCACAGCTTGCTCCGACACACAGTGTCGAATGCACTTGAGAGGTCCATGAAGGCAAGATGGATGGAAGATTTCCTTGCCTTCATGTATTTCCCTATGATCAGGGCCAGGTTCAGGCACTGTTCGACAGTACCTTTGCCTTTTCTGAACCCATATTGGGAATTCACAATAAGGCCCACCGAATCTGCCCATGTTTCTAGTCTGGCTAAAATGACCCTACCCAGTATCTTACACGATGCATCAATTAATGAGATTGGGCGATAGCATCGGGGGTCTGATCTATCGCCCTTCTTAAAAATTGGCACCACTACTGCCTCCTTCCATGATGCCGGAATACGGCTAATGACAACTGCTCTAAAAACGTTTAACAACAGGGGGGCCCAAACCTTAACATTGTGCTTAAAAAAGTCCAAAGGCACTAGATCAGGGCCGGGTGCTTTTAATAGTATGCCTTTCGACAGAGCATCTTCCACTTCTTGCAGGGTGAGCGATGAGCTCAAAGACAAAGAAGATTGAGAGACCACCGATTCCCTTGCATCTCCTAGTGATAGTTAATTGGGTAAAGTTCCATGTGGGTTAAAAATGTTCCCAAAATGTGATTCCCATGTTTCACATGCAATCTGCATCACAATATTGTCCTTGCCATTATTTGTAAAAAGGGGGCGGTTGATAACTTCCCAAAAAAGCTTGCTATCCTTCAATTCCGAGGCCTTTTCTAGATCTTCCCAGGCTTGATTTTTTAAGTCTAACTTCCTTGTTTTTATGGCTTCTTTATAGGCCAATCTAGATGCTCTAACCAGTTCTATGTCCCTAGGTTTTTGTTTTAATGCCTCTTTCAAGGATCTATGTGTTGCCGAGCATGCAGCATCAAACCATCTGGGACCTAGCCTTTTATTTTTACCAATTGGTTTTGTGAGGCGTTCGGCTACATGCCCACATAAAGATTCAAAACTTCCTATGACCTTTTCAGGGTTAGCTGTAGGTGTTAGACATGCCTCGTATTCAGAGCTATATCCATTTAGGATCTCTGCCTCAAGACCTGCCGCGTCTATTTTGCCCCATTTAAGAGTAATACCTTGGTTCCTGCTATACTTTACAGGTTGCTCCCAAACAGAATGTTTGGGTTTAACAGGACAAAACAGGGATAAGATTAGAGGGTTGTGGTCACTGGCAGCATTAGCAATTACTTCCAACTTATCAACATAATGAAAGTGCCCACTAGAGACAATTGCAAAGTCAATAAAACTCATCATACCTCTAGTTCCCTGAAACGTCGGTATTGGAGCAGAATTTGGGCCAACCCAGGGCTCCGCTATGCATAAATCATTTAAAATAATGATGTTGTTTAAGGCGTCCCCCTGGGGTGTATGTTTAAAATGTAACAGGGGTTGATCATGGGAGTCTCTCAAGCCACACACCTTCGTGTCCCCGTAGGTGCATAATGAACAGTTGAAATCTCCCACCCAGATGACAAATAGTAGGGGTTGCTCGTGGCGTGCCCTGGCTATGGCCTCCTCCAATTTCAACATTACGATTGTCTCATTGTTGTCAAAGATGTTATAATACCAGTTAATCAGCAACAATGGTTCAGGAAACAAATTAACCAACATTAGCACTTGAAACCATGGGGAGTCAACTATCATAGATGTTACAAGTTTGCATAGTTTTAAGGAGGTTGCTGTCATTAGGCCACCTTTTGCCCTACCCGCTTGTGAAGGTATCGCTAGGGTATTAAAGGCTTGGAAGCCCTCAATGTTCTGAGTGGATCGGCTCCATGTTTCCTGGAGGCACAGAATGTCACAGTCACCCACAAAGTCTAACCATGCCTCATCCTCCAATCTTGAGGCGAGCCCAGCAATGTTCCAAGAAATTAGACGCATCCTTAGTTCACTTTGGTTCTTTCTGACTGGTTCAGGTAATACTTCCGGATTATGCCTTAAAATGATTGAACTTGGTTCGCTTTCTTTAGTAAGGTCAGCCTCAGGGGCTTGGGGGTTAGAAGTACGATTGTCACCAACGGAAACATTCTCCCGTGAGTTATCGTTACAACTTTCTCCCTTCTCCCTCTGGCTGGGCTCTCCTATTGTTAAGGTATTAGTAATACCGGGAGGATTTTGTGATGGTCAATCTATCTCTTCTATGCCTGCAAGTGGATCAAAACGGTTTCTTAAGAGGATATTACTTGGACACCATCCTAGGTAATCTTCCCCCTGAAATCTTGGTCTTAGGTCATTGTGCCAAGTTTGCGAAGAATTGTTATAGTTATAAATTGATCCCCTAAAGAAGCCATCACTCTGTTGCGGAGGTCCCCAGTTGTTTTGGTTTGGCCATACGGCCCTATTTCTCCGGGCCCACCCAGGGTGTATTTCACTGTTAAATGTCTGCCCAGTGTTCTTGTAAAGCAAAGTCGGGGGAACAAAATTCACATTTGGGTAGAAATATTCTAGACCAATACATTGAATATCCCCAACTCTAGCAAATCTCGGTTTACAGCAGATAATATTTTTTACCCAGGTGTCACTGAAGTTGATCAGGATACAGTCCCCCTCTAGGTCCTTCTTGGGCCCACCCAGGGAACTCTACGCACGCTAAGTATTTTTGTTTTGGAATCAGGAGGGAGTGGTCTGTTAATGTTGAGCCAGTATGTTACTTTGTTTTTTAGCTCCTGAATTGATTCCGTTTTATTGGGCAAAACTGGGGGTACTCCTGTGAGTATTACCATAAAAGGGGCTGAGTCTGGGGGCAAGTTTACAGGTGGTAGTTTCCTTTTGTGTGCCCTCTCATTGTCATTGTTTACTGCAGGCCCCTGTGAAGATGTTTGTTTGGGCCCTTGGGTAGTTCCCTGTTTAGAGGTAGTAACTTCAGGTGTTGGTGTTGCACTACCCATATTTTGGCTAGGGGGCCCCACAGTGACCGCCACTGCAGGTTTAGTACGAGCTAATGGTACAGGTTTTGTTCGTGCTAAGGGGACCGGTGCTGCCTTAGGGTCACCAGTTATAAGTGTTTTAGGAGTTTTACTCGCATTTTTATTCTCTCCCCATTTTTTTGGATTACTATTGTTGGCGTTACTATTTTTGTTGTTGTTATTAGTACCCCCCCACCTCAGGTGATTTATTCTTAATTGCTAAAGTTTCAAGGGAGTTGGTGTTAAGAGAGATGAGATGTTCCAATTGGTCTAATTTTAGATTAACAATTTGAATTTTCTCTAGGACGGGCAGCAAGAGCATCTGAACCGATTTCTTAATTTCCCCCAGAAGTCGGTCATTATTATTGGTGTTAAATGAGAAAATTTTCTGTCCCGCATCAACTAGGTGGGTGCCCTTTTGTTTGGTAGGAATTGTCAAAACTTTGGGTGGTGCTGGCTTCGCTGACTTAGATCTGGTTCCTTTTCTATGGTTTCCCCCTCTTTTACGTTTATTTGGATTGTTAGGTTCCCGCTCACAAACTACTACATGATCTTGTGTGGGGATAGGCCCATTATTGCTCAGGTTACTCAAGTTGCCGTCTAAGGCATTATTCCCCGTGATACCTGATGAAATAGGTATAGGAGTGAGTGTAGGTGCTTCGGCTTGGGAGTCCCCTGGGTCTGCTATCGTAGTTGTCTGTGAATCAGAGATTACCACTAAATTTGGGCTAGCCTCTAGGTTACTATCTGCACTATCTGCACTTTGCTCAAGAGTAGGTGGCTTATTGGGGGTAATTTTAGAGGCAATATCTCCCAAGGATGAGCGTTTTCCTGTTATTAGATCTAGGGACAAACTCTTTTCTGTGAGGGCAATTTCTTTTTCTAAGATCACAGTTGCCCGAGTTATAAAATCGTCTAAGGTTCCAGTAGCTTTCCCATTGTTCGTTTTTACGGTAACCTGTCTACCCTTCCCTGAGCGCAAGGACCTCATGTGGGTTCTGGGAAACAACTAAATATATAGTGCTATAACTTACAACCAAACAGTTTAAAATAAGAGATCTGGGATCACTGATGAAAGGGAGTAGCCCCGACCCGACCTTGATCGTCCTTGGACGGCCTTAGACGGTCCCGCCCTTGTCCCGGGCTTCTCCCGGCGAGCTCCCGCGCGCTCCCGCGCAGCGGTATGCTCGCTTTATTTGATAGCTGTGGAGATGATGGTGGGAGGTTTGTTGGGGGCGGGGCGGGGAGGGAGAGCAGCCCAGGTGGAGCGGGAGCGGGTTCCTGGGACTCCTGGGAAATGGAGTCCCGACCCTTTAGCTCGCAGCCCTCGGCCCACGTTCAGCCCCAGCAGCAGCTTCCAGGCAGAAAGGAGAGTGCCCCTCTGCGATGTGGGACCCGCGCAGCGGGTTCCGCGAGGCGTGAAGGTTGGGAAGCGCAGATTTCCTCGCCGAGTCCAAAGCAGTGTCAGCTCACAAGGTGATCCCACGACGTAAAGAGCAAGCCGGTACTTATTCCACCGGTCTGTTGGGGGCGGGGCGGGGAGGGAGAGCAGCCCAGGTGGAGCGGGCGCGGGTTCCTGGGACTCCTGGGAAATGGATTCCCGACCCTTTAGCTCGCAGCCCTCGGCCCACGTTCAGCCCCAGCAGCAGCTTCCAGGCAGAAAGGAGAGTGCCCCTCTGCGATGCGGGACCCGCGCAGCGTGTTCCGCGAGGCGTGAAGGTTGGGAAGTGCAGATTTCCTCGCCGAGTCCAAAGCAGTGTCAGCTCACAAGGTGATCCCACGACGTAAAGAGCAAGCCGGTACTTATTCCACCGGTCTGTTGGGGGCGGGGCGGGGAGGGAGAGCAGCCCAGGTGGAGCGGGCGCGGGTTCCTGGGACTCCTGGGAAATGGAGTCCCGACCCTTTAGCTCGCAGCCCTCGGCCCACGTTCAGCCCCAGCAGCAGCTTCCAGGCAGAAAGGAGAGTGCCCCTCTGCGATGCGGGACCCGCGCAGCGGGTTCCGCGAGGCGTGAAGGTTGGGAAGCGCAGATTTCCTCACCGAGTCCAAAGCAGTGTCAGCACACAAGGTGATCCCACGACGTAAAGAGCAAGCCGGTACTTATTCCACCGGTCTGTTGAGGGCGGGGAGCGAGAGCAGCCCAGGTGGAGCGGGCGCGGGTTCCTGGGACTCCTGGGAAAAAGGAGTCCCGACCCTTTAGCTCGCAGCCCTCGGCCCACGTTCAGCCCCAGCAGCAGCTTCCAGGCAGAAAGGAGAGTGCCCCTCTGCGATGCGGGACCCGCGCAGCGGGTTCCGCTAGGCGTGAAGGTTGGGAAGCGCAGATTTCCTCGCCGAGTCCAAAGCAGTGTCAGCTCACAAGGTGATCCTGGCATTCAACGGGGAGCACTGGCAGTGCCTTTACTCATTGGCTGTTTGAAGCAGGGCCTGGCATTCAATGGGGAGCACTGGCAGTGTCTTCACTCATTGGCTGTAAGTAGCAGGGCCTGGCATTCATCAAGGAGCACTGGCAGTGCCTTCACTCATTGGCTGTCAGTAGCAGGGCCTGGCATTCAACGGGGAGCACTGGCAGTGCCTTCACTCATTGGCTGTTTGTAGCAGGGCCTGGCATTCAATGGGGAGCACTGGCAGTGTCTTCACTCATTGGCTGTAAGTAGCAGGGCCTGGCATTCATCAAGGAGCACGGGAAGTGCCTACACTCATTAGCTGTCAGTAGCAGGGCCTGGCATTCAACGGGGAGCAGTGGCAGTGTCTTCACTTATTGGCTGTTAGTAGCAGAACCTGGCATTCAATGGGGAGCACTGGAAGTGCCCTCACTCATTGGCTGTCAGTAGCAGGGCCTGGCATTCAACGGGGAGCACTGGCAGTGCCTCACTCATTGGCTGTCAGTAGGGGGGCATGGCATTCATCAAGGAGCATTGGCAGTGCCTTCACTCATTGGCTGTCAGTAGCAGGGCCTGATATTCAACGGGAAGCACTGGCAGTGCCTTCACTCATTGGCTGTCAGTAGCAGGGCCTGGCATTCAACGGGGAGCACTGGCAGTGCCTTCACTCATTGGCTGTCAGTAGCAGGGCCTGATATTCAACGGGAAGCACTGGCAGTGCCTTCACTCATTGGCTGTCAGTAGCAGGGCCTGGCATTCAACGGGGAGCACTGCAGTGCCTACACTCATTGGCTGTTAGTAGCAGGGCCTTACATTCAACGAGAAGCACTGGCAATGCCCTCACTCATGAACTGTCAGTAGCAGGGCCTAGCATTCAACAGGGAGCACTGGCAGTGTCTTCACTTATTGGCTGTCAGTAGTAGGGCCTGGCATTCAACGGGTAGCACTGGCAGTGCCTTCACTCATTGGCTATTAGTAGCAGGGCCTGGCATTTAACGGGGAGAACTGGCAGTGCCTTCACTCATTGGCTGTTAGTAATAGGGCCTGGCATTCAACGAGAAGCACTGGCAGTGCCTCACTCATTGGCTGTTAGTAGCAGGGCCTGCAATTCAACGGGGAGCACTGGCAGTGCCCTCACTCATTGGCTTTCAGTAGACAGGCTTGGCATTCAACAGGGAGCACCAGCAGTGCCTCACTCATTGGCTGTCAGTAGGGGGGCCTGGCATTCATCAAGGAGCATTGGCAGTGCCTTCACTCATAGGCTGTTAGTAGCATGGCCTAGCATTCAACGGGGAGTACTGGCAGTGGCTTCACGCATTGGCTGTTAGTAATAGGGCCTGGCATTCAACGAGAAGCACTGGCAGTGCCTCACTCATTGGCTGTTAGTAGCAGGGCCTGCAATTCAACGCGGAGCACTGGCAGTGCCCTCACTCATTGGCTTTCAGTAGACGAGCTTGGCATTCAACAGGGAGCACCGGCAGTGCCTCACTCATTGGCTGTCAGTAGGGGGGCCTGGCATTCATCAAGGAGCATTGGCAGTGCCTTCACTCATTGGCTGTTAGTAGCAGGGAATGGCATTCATCAAGGAGCATTGGCAGTGCCTTTACTCATTGGCTGTCAGTAGCAGGGCCTGTCATTCAACAGGGAGCACTGGCAGTGCCTCACTCATTGGCTGATAGTAGCAGAACCTGGCATTCAATGGGGAGTACTGGCAGTGCCTACACTCATTGGCTGCAGGTAGCAGGGCCTTACATTCAACGAGAAGCACTGGCAGTGCCTTCACTCATTGGCTGTCAGTAGCAGGACCTGGCATTCAACGGGGAGCACTGGCAGTGTCTTCACTTATTGGCTGTGAGTAGTAAGGCCTGGCATTCAACAAGGAGCACTGGCAGTGCCTTTACTCATTGGCTGTTGGTAGCAGGGTCTGGCATTCAAAGGGGAGCACTGGCAGTGCCTTCATCCATTGGCTGTCAGTAGCAGGGCCTGGCATTATAGGGGGAGCACTGGCAGTGCCTTCACTCATTGGCTGTCAGTAGCAGGGCCTGGCATTCAACGGGGAGCACTGGCAGTGCCTCATTCATTGGCTTTCAGTAGCAGGGCCTGGCATTCAACGGGGAGCACTGGCAGTGCCTTCACTCATTGGCTGTTAGTAGCAGGGCCTGGCATTCAACGGGAAGCACTGGCAATGCCCTTACTCATGGACTGTCAGTAGCAGGGCCTAGCATTCAACAGGGAGCACTGGCAGTGTCTTCACTTATTGGCTGTCAGTAGTAGGGCCTGGCATTCAACGGGTAGCACTGGAAGTGCCTTCACTCATTGGCTATTAGTAGCAGGGCCTGGCATTTAACGGGGAGAACTGGCAGTGCCTTCAATCATTGGCTGTCAGTAGCAGGGCCTGGAATTCAACGTGAAGCACTGGCAGTGCCTCACTCATTGGCTGTTAGTAGCAGGGCCTGGCATTCAATGGGGAGCACTGGCAGTGCCTCACTCATTGGCTGTCAGTAGCAGGTCTTGACATTCAACAGGGAGCACTGGCAGTGCCTCACTCATTGGCTGTCAGTAGGGAGGCATGGCATTCATCAAGGAGCATTGGCAGTGCCTTCACTCATTGGCTGTCAGTAGCAGGGCCTGATATTCAACTGGGAGCACTGGCAGTGCCTTCACTCATTGGCTGTTAGTAGCAGGGCTTGGCATTCATCAAGGAGCATTGGCAGTGCCTTTACTCATAGCTGTCAGTAGCAGGGCCTGGCATTCAACGGGGAGCACTGGCAGTGCCTCACTCATTGGCTGTCAGTAGGGGGGCATGGCATTCATCAAGGAGCATTGGCAGTGCCTTCACTCATTGGCTGTCAGTAGCAGGGCCTGATATTCAACGGGGAGCACTGGCAGTGCCTTCACTCATTGGCTGTCAGTAGGGGGGCATGGCATTCATCAAGGAGCATTGGCAGTGCCTTTACTCATAGCTGTCAGTAGCAGGGCCTGGCATTCAACGGGGAGCACTGGCAGTGCCTTCACTCATTGACTGTCAGTAGGGGGGCATGGCATTCATCAAGGAGCATTGGCAGTGCCTTCACTCATTGGCTGTCAGTAGCAGGGCCTGATATTCAACGGTAAGCACTGGCAGTGCCTTCACTCATTGGCTGTCTGTAGCAGGGACTGGCATTCAGTGTGGAGCATTAGCAGTGCCTTCACTCATTGGCTGTTACTAGCAGGGCCTGGAATTCTACATTGAGCAGGGCAGTGCTTTCACTCATTGGCTGTTAATAGCACGGCCTGGCATTCAACCTGGAGCACTCGCAGCGTTTCACTCATTGGCTGTTAGTAGCGGGGCATGGCATTTAACGGGGAGCACTGGAAATGCCATCACTCATTGGCTGTAATTAGCAGGGCCTGGCATTCAACGGGGAGCACTGGCAGCACCTTCACTCATTGGTTGTTAGTAGCAGGGCCTGGCATTCAACGGGGACCACTGGCAGTGCCTCACTCATTGGCTGTCAGTGGCAGGGCCTGGCATTCAACGGGGAGCACTGGCAGCACCTTCACTCATTGGCTGTTAGAAGCAGGGCCTGGCATTCAACGGGGAGCACTGGCAGTGCCTCACTCATTGGCTGTTAGTAGCAGGGCCTGACATTCAATGGGGAGTACTGGCAGTGTCTTCACTCATTGGCAGTTAGTAGCAGGGCCTGGCATTCAACTGGGAGTACTGTCAGTGCCTTCACTCATTTCCAGTCAGTAGGGGGCAATGGCATTCATCAAGGAGCACTGGCAGTGCCTTCACTCATTGGCTGTCAGTAGCAGGGCCTGGCATTCAACGGGGAGCACTGGCAGTGCCTACACTCATTGGCTGTCAGTAGCAGGGTCTGGCATTCAATGGGGAGCACTGATAGTGTCTTCACTCATTGGCAGTTAGTAGCAGGGCCTGGCATTCATCAAGGAGCACTGGCAGTGCCTTCACTCATAGGCTGTTAGTAGCAGGGCCTAGCATTCAACGGGGAGCACTGGCAGTGGCTTAACTCATTGGCTGTTAATAGTAGGGCCTGGCATTTGATGGGGAGCACTGGCAGTGCCTTCACTCATTGGCTGTCAGTAGCAGGGCCTGGCATTCAACGGGGAGGACTGGCAGTGCCTTCACTCATTGGCTGTTTGTAGCAGGGCCTGGCATTCAATGGGGAGCACTGGCAGTGTCTTCACTCATTGGCTGTAAGTAGCAGGGCCTGGCATTCATCAAGGAGCACTGGCAGTGCCTTCACTCATTGGCTGTCAGTAGCAGGGCCTGGCATTCAACGGGGAGCACTGGCAGTGCCTTCACTCATTGGCTGTTTGTAGCAGGGCCTGGCATTCAATGGGGAGCACTGGCAGTGTCTTCACTCATTGGCTGTAAGTAGCAGGGCCTGGCATTCATCAAGGAGCACTGGCAGTGCCTTCACTCATTAGCTGTCAGTAGCAGGTCCTGGCGTTCAACGGGGAGCACTGGCAGTGCCTTCACTTATTGGCTGTTAGTAGCAGAACCTGGCATTCAATGGGGAGCACTGGAAGTGCCCTCACTCATTGGCTGTCAGTAGCAGGGCCTGGCATTCAACGGGGAGCACTGGCAGTGCCTCACTCATTGGCTGTCAGTAGGGGGGCATGGCATTCATCAAGGAGCATTGGCAGTGCCTTCACTCATTGGCTGTCAGTAGCAGGGCCTGATATTCAACGGGAAGCACTGGCAGTGCCTTCACTCATTGGCTGTCAGTAGCAGGGCCTGGCATTCAACGGGGAGCACTGGCAGTGCCTTTACTCATTGGCTGTCAGTAGCAGGGCCTGATATTCAACGGGAAGCACTGGCAGTGCCTTCACTCATTGGCTGTCAGATGCAGGCCCTGGCATTAAACGGGGAGCACTGGCAGTGCCTACACTCATTGGCTGTTAGTAGCAGGGCCTTACATTCAACGAGAAGCACTGGCATTGCCCTCTCTCATGGACTGTCAGTATCAGGGCCTAGTATTCACCAGGGAGCACTGGCAGTGTCTTCACTTATTGGCTGTCAGTAGTAGGGCCTGGCATTCAACGGGTAGCACTGGCAGTGCCTTCACTCATTGGCTATTAGTATCAGGGCCTGGCATTTAACGGGGAGAACTGGCAGTGCCTTCACTCATTTGCTGTCAGTAGCAGGGCCTGGCATTCAACGTGAAGCACTGGCAGGGCCTCACTCATTGGCTGTTAGTAGCAGGGCCTGGCATTCAATGGGGAGCACTGGCAGTGCCTAACTCATTGGCTGTCAGTAGCAGGTCTTGACATTCAACAGGGAGCACTGGCAGTGCCTCACTCATTGGCTGTCAGTAGGGGGGCATGGCATTCATCAAGGAGCATTGGCAGTGCCTTCACTCATTGGCTGTCAGTAGCAGGGCCTGATATTCAACGGGGAGCACTGGCAGTGCCTTCACTCATTGGCTGTTAGTAGCAGGGCTTGGCATTCATCAAGGAGCATTGGCAGTGCCTTTACTCATAGCTGTCAGTAGCAGGGCCTGGCATTCAACGGGGAGCACTGGCAGTGCCTTCATCCATTGGCTGTCAGTAGCAGGGCCTGGCATTATAGGGGGAGCACTGGCAGTGCCTTCACTCATTGGCTGTCAGTAGCAGGGCCTGGCATTCAACGGGGAGCACTGGCAGTGCCTCATTCATTGGCTTTCAGTAGCAGGGCCTGGCATTCAACGGGGAGCACTGGCAGTGCCTTCACTCATTGGCTGTCAGTAGCAGGGCCTGGAATTCAACGTGAAGCACTGGCAGTGCCTCACTCATTGGCTGTTAGTAGCAGGGCCTGGCATTCAATGGGGAGCACTGGCAGGGCCTCACTCATTGGCTGTCAGTAGCAGGTCTTGACATTCAACAGGGAGCACTGGCAGTGCCTCACTCATTGGCTGTCAGTAGGGGGGCATGGCATTCATCAAGGAGCATTGGCAGTGCCTTCACTCATTGGCTGTCAGTAGCAGGGCCTGATATTCAACGGGGAGCACTGGCAGTGCCTTCACTCATTGGCTGTTAGTAGCAGGGCTTGGCATTCATCAAGGAGCATTGGCAGTGCCTTTACTCATAGCTGTCAGTAGCAGGGCCTGGCATTCAACGGGGAGCACTGGCAGTGCCTCACTCATTGGCTGTCAGTAGGGGGGCATGGCATTCATCAAGGAGCATTGGCAGTGCCTTCACTCATTGGCTGTCAGTAGCAGGGCCTGATATTCAACGGGGAGCACTGGCAGTGCCTTCACTCATTGGCTGTCAGTAGGGGGGCATGGCATTCATCAAGGAGCATTGGCAGTGCCTTTACTCATAGCTGTCAGTAGCAGGGCCTGGCATTCAACGGGGAGCACTGGCAGTGCCTTCACTCATTGACTGTCAGTAGGGGGGCATGGCATTCATCAAGGAGCATTGGCAGTGCCTTCACTCATTGGCTGTCAGTAGCAGGGCCTGATATTCAACGGTAAGCACTGGCAGTGCCTTCACTCATTGGCTGTCTGTAGCAGGGACTGGCATTCAGTGTGGAGCATTAGCAGTGCCTTCACTCATTGGCTGTTACTAGCAGGGCCTATAATTCTACATTGAGCAGGGCAGTGCTTTCACTCATTGGCTGTTAATAGCACGGCCTGGCATTCAACCTGGAGCACTGGCAGCGTTTCACTCATTGGCTGTTAGTAGCGGGGCATGGCATTTAACGGGGAGCACTGGAAATGCCATCACTCATTGGCTGTAATTAGCAGGGCCTGGCATTCAACGGGGAGCACTGGCAGCACCTTCACTCATTGGCTGTTAGTAGCAGGGCCTGGCATTCAACGGGGAGCACTGGCAGTGCCTCACTCATTGGCTGTCAGTGGCAGGGCCTGGCATTCAACAGGGAGCACTGGCAGCACCTTCACTCATTGGCTGTTAGAAGCAGGGCCTGGCATTCAACGGGGAGCACTGGCAGTGCCTCACTCATTGGCTGTTAGTAGCAGGGCCTGACATTCAATGGGGAGTACTGGCAGTGTCTTCACTCATTGGCAGTTAGTAGCAGGGCCTGGCATTCAACTGGGAGTACTGTCAGTGCCTTCACTCATTTCCTGTCAGTAGGGGGCCATGGCATTCATCAAGGAGCACTGGCAGTGCCTTCCCTCATTGACTGTCAGTAGCAGGGCCTGGCATTCAACGGGGAGCACTGGCAGTGCCTACACTCATTGTTTGTCAGTAGCAGGGTCTGGCATTCAATGGGGAGCACTGATAGTGTCTTCACTCATTGGCAGTTAGTAGCAGGGCCTGGCATTCATCAAGGAGCACTGGCAGTGCCTTCACTCATAGGCTGTTAGTAGCAGGGCCTAGCATTCAACGGGGAGCACTGGCAGTGGCTTAACTCATTGGCTGTTAGTAGTAGGGCCTGGCATTTGATGGGGAGCACTGGCAGTGCCTTCACTCATTGGCTGTCAGTAGCAGGGCCTGGCATTCAACGGGGAGGACTGGCAGTGCCTTCACTCATTGGATGTTTGTAGCAGGGCCTGGCATTCAATGGGGAGCACTGGCAGTGTCTTCACTCATTGGCTGTAAGTAGCAGGGCCTGGCATTCATCAAGGAGCACTGGCAGTGCCTTCACTCATTGGCTGTCAGTAGCAGGGCCTGGCATTCAACGGGGAGCACTGGCAGTGCCTTCACTCATTGGCTGTTTGTAGGAGGGCCTGGCATTCAATGGGGAGCACTGGCAGTGTCTTCACTCATTGGCTGTAAGTAGCAGGGCCTGGCATTCATCAAGGAGCACTGGCAGTGCCTTCACTCATTAGCTGTCAGTAGCAGGTCCTGGCATTCAACGGGGAGCACTGGCAGTGCCTTCACTTATTGGCTGTTAGTAGCAGAACCTGGCATTCAATGGGGAGCACCGGAAGTGCCCTCACTCATTGGCTGTCAGTAGCAGGGCCTGGCATTCAACGGGGAACACTGGCAGTGCCTCACTCATTGGCTGTCAGTAGGGGGGCATGGCATTCATCAAGGAGCATTGGCAGTGCCTTCACTCATTGGCTGTCAGTAGCAGGGCCTGATATTCAACGGGAAGCACTGGCAGTGCCTTCACTCATTGGCTGTCAGTAGCAGGGCCTGGCATTCAACGGGGAGCACTGGCAGTGCCTTCACTCATTGGCTGTCAGTAGCAGGGCCTGATATTCAACGGGAAGCACTGGCAGTGCGTTCACTCATTGGCTGTCAGATGCAGGCCCTGGCATTAAACGGGGAGCACTGGCAGTGCCTACACTCATTGGCTGTTAGTAGCAGGGCCTTACATTCAACGAGAAGCACTGGCATTGCCCTTTCTCATGGACTGTCAGTATCAGGGCCTAGTATTCACCAGGGAGCACTTGCAGTGTCTTCACTTATTGGCTGTCAGTAGTAGGGCCTGGCATTCAACGGGTAGCACTGGCAGTGCCTTCACTCATTGGCTATTAGTATCAGGGCCTGGCATTTAACGGGGAGAACTGGCAGTGCCTTCACTCATTTGCTGTCAGTAGCAGGGCCTGGCATTCAACTTGAAGCACTGGCAGGGCCTCACTCATTGGCTGTTAGTAGCAGGGCCTGGCATTCAATGGGGAGCACTGGCAGTGCCTAACTCATTGGCTGTCAGTAGCAGGTCTTGACATTCAACAGGGAGCACTGGCAGTGCCTCACTCATTGGCTGTCAGTAGGGGGGCATGGAATTCATCAAGGAGCATTGGCAGTGCCTTCACTCATTGGCTGTCAGTAGCAGGGCCTGATATTCAACGGAGAGCACTGGCAGTGCCTTCACTCATTGGCTGTCAGTTGCAGGGCCTGGAATTCATCAAGGAGCATTGGCAGTGCCTTCACTCATTGGCTGTCAGTAGCAGGGCCAGATATTCAACGGGGAGTACTGGCAGTGCCTTCACTCATTGGCTGTTAGTAGCAGGGCCTGGCATTCAATGGGGAGCACACACAATGCCCTCACTCATTGGCTGTCAGTAGCAGGTCTTGACATTCAACAGGGAGCACTGGCAGTGCCTCACTCATTGGCTGTCAGTAGGGGGGCTTGGAATTCATCAAGGAGCATTGGCAGTGCCTTCACTCATTGGCTGTCAGTAGGGTGGCATGGCATTCATCAAGGAGAATTGGCAGTGCCTTCACTCATTGGCTGTCAGTAGCAGGGCCTGTCATTCAACAGAGAGCACTGGCAGTGCCTCACTCATTGGCTGATAGTAGCAGAACCTGACATTCAATGGGGAGTACTGGCAGTGCCTACACTGATTGGCTGCAGGTAGCAGGGCCTTACATTCAACGAGAAGCACTGGCAGTGCCTTCACTCATTGGCTGTCAGTAGCAGGACCTGGCATTCAACGGGGAGCACTGGCAGTGTCTTCACTTATTGGCTGTCAGTAGTAAGGCCTGGCATTCAACAAGGAGCACTGGCAGTGCCTTCATCCATTGGCTGTCAGTAGCAGGGCCTGGCATTATACGGGGAGCACTGGCAGTGCCTTCACTCATTGGCTGTCAGTAGCAGGGCCTGGCATTCAACGGGGAGCACTGGCAGTGTCTTCCCTTATTGGCTGTCAATAGCGGGGCCTGGCATTCAACGGGGAGCCCTGACAGTGCCACACTCATTGGTTGTTAGAAGAAGGGACTGAAATTCAACTGGGAGCAATGGCAGTATCTCACTCATTGGCTGTCAGTAGCAGAGCCTGGCATTCAACGGGGAGCACTGGCAGTGCCCTCACTCATTGGCTTTCAGTAGCAGAGCTTGGCATTCAACAGGGAGCACCAGCAGTGCCTCACTCATTGGCTGTCAGTAGGGGGGCATGGCATTCACCAAGGAGCATAGGCAGTGCCTTCACTCATTGGCTGTTAGTAGCAGGGCAGAGCATTCAACGGGGAGCACTGGCAGTGCCTCACTCATTGGCTGTCAGTAGCGGGCCTGGCATTCAACGGGGAGCACTGGCAGTGCCTTCACTTATTGGCTGTTAGTAGCAGGGCCTGGCATTCATTGGCTCTTACGAGGCAGGGCAGAGCATTCAACGGGGAGCACTGGCAGTGCCTCACTCATTGGCTGTCAGTAGCGGGGCCTGGCATTCAACGGGGAGCACTTGCAGTGCCACACTCATTGGCTGTTAGTAGCAGACCCTGGCTTCAACGGGGAGCACTGGCAGTACCTCACTCATTGGCTGTCAGTAGCAGAGCCTGGCATTCAACAGGGAGCACTGGCAGTGCTTTCACTTATTGGCCGTTAGTAACAGGGCCTGGCATTCAACGGGGAGCACTGGCAGTGCTTTCACTCATTGGCTGTTAGTAGCAGGGCCTGGCATTAAACTGGGTGTCAGTAGCAGGGCCTTCACTCATTGGCTGTTAGTAGCAGGGCCTGGCATTCAACCGGGAGCACTGGCAGTGCCTTCACACACTGCCTGTTAGTGGCAGGGCCTGGCATTCAACGGGGAGCACTAGCAGCACCCTCACTCATTGGCTGTTAGTAGCAGAGCCTGGCATTCAACGGGGAGCACTGGCAGTGCCTTTAGTCATTGGCTGTTAGTAGCAGGGTCTGGCATTCAACGGGGAGCACTGGCAGTGCCTTCACACATTGCCTGTTAGTAGCAGGGCCTGGCATTCAACGTAGAGCACTGGCAGTGACTTCAGTCACTGACTGTTAGTATCAGGGCCTGGCATTCAACGGGGAGCACTGGCAGTGCCTTCACTCATTGGCTGTTAGTAGCAGGGCCTGGCATTCAACGGGGAGCACTGACAGAGCCTTCACTCATTGGCTGTTAGTAGCAGGGCCTGGCATTCAACAGGGACAACTGGCAGTGCCTTCACTCATTGGGTGTCTGTAGCAGGGCCTGGCATTCAGTGTGGAGCATTAGCAGTGCCTTCACTCATTGGCTGTTACTAGCAGGGCCTGGCATTCTACATTGAGCAGGGCAGTGCTTTCACTCATTGGCTGTTAATAGCAGGGCCTGGCATTCAACCTGGAGCACTGGCAGCGTTTCACTCATTGGCTGTTAGTAGCGGGGCATGGCATTTAACGAGGAGCACTGGAAATGCCCTCACTCATTGGTTGTTATTAGCAGGGCCTGGCATTCAACGGGGAGCACTGGCAGCACCTTCACTCATTGGCTGTTAGTAGCAGGGCCTGGCATTCAACGGGGAGCACTGGCAGTGCCTCACTCATTGGCTGTTAGTAGCAGGGCCTGGCATTCAACGGGGAGCTCTGGCAATGCCTCACTCATTTCCTGTCAGTAGGGGGGCATGGCATTCATCAAGGAGCACTGGCAGTGCCTTCACTCATTGGCTGTCAGTAGCAGGGCCTCTCATTCAACGGGGAGCACTGGCAGTGCCTCACTCATTGGCTGTTAGTAGCAGGGCCTGGAATTCTATGGGGAGCACTGTCAGTGCCTTCACTCATTGGCTGTTAGTAGCAGCGCCTGGCATTCAATGGGGAGCACTGGCAGTGCCATCACTCATTGGCTGTCAGTAGCAGGGCCTGACATTCAATGGGGAGCACTGGCAGTGTCTTCACTCATTGGCAGTTAGTAGCAGGTCCTGGAATTCATCAAGGAGCACTGGCAGTGCCTTCACTCATAGGCTGTTAACAGCAGGGCCTAGCATTCAACGGGTAGCAAATGCAGTGGCTTCACTCATTGGCTGTTAGTAATAGGGCCTGGCATTCAACGAGAAGCACTGGCAGTGCCTCACTCATCGGCTATTAGTAGCAGGGCCTGCAATTCAATGGGGAGCACTGGCAGTGCCCTCACTCATTGGCTTTCAGTAGACGGGCTTGGCATTCAACAGGGAGCACCGGCCGTGCCTCACTCATTGGCAGTCAGTAGGGGGGCCTGGCATTCATCAAGGAGCATTGGCAGTGCCTTCACTCATTGGCTGCTAGTAGCAGGGAATGGCATTCATCAAGGAGCATTGGCAGTGCCTTCACTCATTGGCTGTCAGTAGCAGGGCCTGTCATTCAACAGGGAGCACTGGCAGTGCCTCACTCATTGGCTGATAGTAGCAGAACCTGGCATTCAATGGGGAGCACTAGCAGTGCCTCACTCATTGGCTGTCAGTAGCAGGGCCTTACATTCAACAAGAAGCACTGGCAGTGCCTTCACTCATTGGCTGTCAGTAGCAGGAACTGGCATTCAACGGGGAGCACTGGCAGTGTCTTCACTTATTGGCTGTCAGTAGTAAGGCCTGGCATTCAACAAGGAGCACTGGCAGTGCCTTCACTCATTGGCTGTTAGTAGCAGGGTCTAGCATTCAACGGGGAGCACTGGCAGTGCCTTCACCCATTGGCTGTCAGTAGCAGGGCCTGGCATTATACGGGGAGCACTGGCAGTGCCCCACTCATTGGCTGTCAGTAGCAGAGCCTGGCATTCAACAGGGAGCACTGGCAGTGTCTTCACTTATTGGCTGTTAGTAGCAGAACCTGGCATTCAATGGGGAGCACTGGAAGTGCCCTCACTCATTGGCTGTCAGTAGCAGGGCCTGGCATTCAACGGGGAGCACTGGCAGTGCCTCACTCATTGGCTGTCAGTAGGGGGGCATGGCATTCATCAAGGAGCATTGGCAGTGCCTTCACTCATTGGCTGTCAGTAGCAGGGCCTGATATTCAACGGGAAGCACTGGCAGTGCCTTCACTCATTGGCTGTCAGTAGCAGGGCCTGGCATTCAACGGGGAGCACTGGCAGTGCCTTCACTCATTGGCTGTCAGTAGCAGGGCCTGATATTCAACGGGGAGCACTGCAGTGCCTACACTCATTGGCTGTTAGTAGCAGGGCCTTACATTCAACGAGAAGCACTGGCAATGCCCTCACTCATGGACTGTCAGTAGCAGGGCCTAGCATTCAACAGGGAGCACTGGCAGTGTCTTCACTTATTGGCTGTCAGTAGTAGGGCCTGGCATTCAACGGGTAGCACTGGCAGTGCCTTCACTCATTGTCTATTAGTAGCAGGGCCTGGCATTTAACGGGGAGAACTGGCAGTGCCTTCACTCATTGGCTGTTAGTAATAGGGCCTGGCATTCAACGAGAAGCACTGGCAGTGCCTCACTCATTGGCTGTTAGTAGCAGGGCCTGCAATTCAACGGCGAGCACTGGCAGTGCCCTCACTCATTGGCTTTCAGTAGACGGGCTTGGCATTCAACAGGGAGCACCGGCAGTGCCTCACTCATTGGCTGTCAGTAGGGGGGCCTGGCATTCATCAAGGAGCATTGGCAGTGCCTTCACTCATAGGCTGTTAGTAGCAGGGCCTAGCATTCACCGGGGAGCACTGGCAGTGCCTTCACTCATTGGCTGTTAGTAGCAGGGAATGGCATTCATCAAGAAGCATTGGCAGTGCCTTTACTCATTGGCTGTCAGTAGCAGGGCCTGTCATTCAACAGGGAGCACTGGCAGTGCCTCACTCATTGGCTGATAGTAGCAGAACCTGGCATTCAATGGGGAGTACTGGCAGTGCCTACACTCATTGGCTGCAGGTAGCAGGGCCTTACATTCAACGAGAAGCACTGGCAGTGCCTTCACTCATTGGCTGTCAGTAGCAGGACCTGGCATTCAACGGGGAGCACTGGCAGTGTCTTCACTTATTGGCTGTGAGTAGTAAGGCCTGGCATTCAACAAGGAGCACTGGCAGTGCCTTTACTCATTGGCTGTTAGTAGCAGGGTCTGGCATTCAAAGGGGAGCACTGGCAGTGCCTTCATCCATTGGCTGTCAGTAGCAGGGCCTGGCATTATAGGGGGAGCACTGGCAGTGCCTTCACTCATTGGCTGTCAGTAGCAGGGCCTGGCATTCAACGGGGAGCACTGGCAGTGCCTTCACTCATTGACTGTCAGTAGGGGGGCATGGCATTCATCAAGGAGCATTGGCAGTGCCTTCACTCATTGGCTGTCAGTAGCAGGGCCTGATATTCAACGGTAAGCACTGGCAGTGCCTTCACTCATTGGCTGTCTGTAGCAGGGACTGGCATTCAGTTTGGAGCATTAGCAGTGCCTTCACTCATTGGCTGTTACTAGCTGGGCCTGGAATTCTACATTGAGCAGGGCAGTGCTTTCACTCATTGGCTGTTAATAGCACGGCCTGGCATTCAACCTGGAGCACTGGCAGCGTTTCACTCATTGGCTGTTAGTAGCGGGGCATGGCATTTAACGGGGAGCACTGGAAATGCCATCACTCATTGGCTGTTATTAGCAGGGCCTGGCATTCAACGGGGAGCACTGGCAGCACCTTCACTCATTGGCTGTTAGTAGCAGGGCCTGGCATTCAACGGGGAGCACTGGCAGTGCCTCACTCATTGGCTGTCAGTGGCAGGGCCTGGCATTCAACAGGGAGCACTGGCAGCACCTTCACTCATTGGCTGTTAGAAGCAGGGCCTGGCATTCAACGGGGAGCACTGGCAGTGCCTCACTCATTGGCTGTTAGTAGCAGGGCATGACATTCAATGGGGAGTACTGGCAGTGTCTTCACTCATTGGCAGTTAGTAGCAGGGCCTGGCATTCAACTGGGAGTACTGTCAGTGCCTTCACTCATTTCCTGTCAGTAGGGGGCCATGGCATTCATCAAGGAGCACTGGCAGTGCCTTCACTCATTGGCTGTCAGTAGCAGGGCCTGGCATTCAACGGGGAGCACTGGCAGTGCCTACACTCATTGGCTGTCAGTAGCAGGGTCTGGCATTCAATGTGGAGTTCTGGACTTTTTGGTTCCGTCCAGAGGTGTCAGGGATAACACCCGAAGACCCCGGAGTTCTACCTGTCTCGGTGCACAAATAAACAGAAACACGAGCTTCTCGATGGTGGCGTCAAAGACCAAAGGTTTATTACTGCAGGGACACAGAAGTCACAGAAACTACACACGGGCAGTATCTAGGAGCCTGTTCGATTTGTACAAGAAGGGTTGCTCCTTATATACTAAATATTGGCCTTCAGGCAAATTCTTCACATGTTAGTACATTCCCAAACCTTTGTGTCCTAAACAATAAATATTTGGCGTTGCACAGGAATCGTTGATAATATCTGATGTCAAACATTACGAACAGGGGTTCCCACTATTCCATCACAATCCCATGTCAACATTTCATTCAAGAGCCGGACCGCCTCATCGTAAATTTCGTTACCTCCCCCTAATAAAGGCCCAGAAGGAAAGGAGCAGAGCCAGGTGCAGAAGATAGAAAAGCAGGATAAGAGATGTTTGTGGGTCGTAAATGGGCAAGGCTACCAGCTTCGGCCGCCTAATCATGATCAGGCCAACGAACACGAGAACCAGTATAGCAGGACTGGCCTCAGGCAGAGGAGGCAGCCTTTGTCGAGTCATGCAGCCACGGCGTGTTCTGTTCTAAGGTGCACGTGTCACTAGAGAGGTGAATCACCGGCTAAGCCTACGTGTCCTTAATCGAAATGAAGTAATCAGAGGTCATTGCGTGTCCATTGTCTATGTGAGGGCAAGAAACACAAAATGGCTACCATGATCTAAGATGGATGCCATGGGTAGATCAGAAATGTGTTTGTAACAGGAGTACTCTTGCTCGTAGCATAGCGAAAACACCAGGATATGCTAAATGGATCATTTGCGGTTCGCTGATACCAGAATTATGTATTTACGACAATGTTGAAAACACGGGTTCAAATCGTCACGGAACCTCAGACCCTCCTTTTGCCTTACATAGGCAATTACTCAGTCTATGTCAGAGTCTAGTTCTATGCTCATCAGGTCAGTGACATGCTGTTGTATCATCATTCTTTCTCGTGCCTTTTCTCCAGACGCAGGTGGTTTTCTGAAACAGGTTGCAGCACAGAGACTACACAAAGCTGGACCACACTGGATAATCAGGCAGCATGAGAATAGGAATACTAAGATGACACCAATGACCATCAGAACCTTCCATCCCCACGCTGATATCAGAGTCCAAAACCACTCCATGAAGGACCAGTTTCCCTTGTCTACGTGTATAGAGTCGGAAATCTTGTGTAACTTAGAGATCGCCTCATAGACTGTTGGAGCGTTATTGGGAATAAAGACACAGCAGCTCGATTGGATCATTCTGCATACCCCACCTCGATCTGCAAGTATCACGTCTAGAACCATACGGTTCTGCAACGTCATGAGTCGATCCGCCTGAAGCTCAGCTGTCAAGTTGCTAAGGGCACAGCAGTTTCGGTAATAGTAGATTCAACTATCCGTGTTAGCTGACGTATGTTTCTACTATTGGCCATGGGGAGACGCTGCAAAAGCCTAAACGTCCGGAGCCTTACCTGTCAGCGCCTGTGACCAGAGAGCGCACGGAGACCTACACACCGCCGAATTCCCGCCACCAGTCGCGCCACCGCCTTGGGACTACGTTTCCCATCAGGCTCAGCGGCGGCGCGTTCCCCGACGCGGCAGAAGCGCCGGGAGGGGCTCTACAAAGCCAACAGCCCTCGGTGGAGCGGGGGGGAGACGCTGCAAAAGCCTAAACGTCCGGAGCCTTACCTGTCAGCGCCTGTGACCAGAGAGCGCACGGAGACCTACACACCGCCGAATTCCCGCCACCAGTCGCGCCGCCGCCTTGGGACTACGTTTCCCATCAGGCTCAGCGGCGGCGCGTTCCCCGACGCGGCAGAAGCGCCGGGAGGGGCTCTACAAAGCCAACAGCCCTCGGTGGAGCGGGGGGGAGACGCTGCAAAAGCCTAAACGTCCGGAGCCTTACCTGTCAGCGCCTGTGACCAGAGAGCACACGGAGACCTACACACCTCCGAATTCCCGCCACCAGTCGCGCTGCCGCCTTGGGACTACGTTTCCCATCAGGCTCAGCGGCGGCGCGTTCCCCGACGCGGCAGAAGCGCCGGGAGGGGCTCTACAAAGCCAACAGCCCTCAGCGTCGCGGGACGTGAGCGGGACGCCCGGGGCGAAGCCCGGGCAAAGGGCGGGCCCTCTGTGGCCCTCAGAGGCACGAAAAGGCCAGGCTAGGCCATCCCCCTGTCATCCATCCGTCGTTTATTAAGGTACTCTATCTATTTTGGCACCCTGGTCACCATATTGCATTGCTGTTACGTGCACCGCCACTGTATTGTTACTGACTGCCTATTGCATTACCGTTCGCTGTGCACCCTTACTATAACCCATCTGAGCTGAACTGACCTCAGGGTACTGGCTGGTACCATCTTAATTATGGGGAAAAAACGGGTTCCTGTCCCGTCAGAGTCTGTAAACAC
This sequence comes from Lissotriton vulgaris, assembly GCF_964263255.1. NCBI lineage: Eukaryota > Metazoa > Chordata > Amphibia > Caudata > Salamandridae > Lissotriton > Lissotriton vulgaris. The sequence goes on along the minus strand of NC_141700.1, from coordinate 473,483,273 downwards.
CTTAGACTCATATCTCGTGCAAGTAGTTAATGACATTAACAACAAGCGTAGGCAATCTCTTGGGTTGAGTCAATCACCCATCTTGCCGTCAGTAAGCCCCTCGACAAGCGCTTTAAGCTCTGAGAGATCAGAACCACCGCCAGAAAACCTCCCAGGTTCCCCAGAAAATTTGCTTTCTCAAGATTTGGTATCTGAGGACAAAGTTGATTTTGACCCTCGATCAGACAGACAAGATTTGATAGATCTATCAGACAACACCATTAATGATTCAAATCAACAGATAGCTACTACGGACGTTGTTTCACAATCTCCGCAACCTGTCACAAGGGCTGTTAGAGCTTGTCGAAAATCCGCAGCAAAACGAGGGGGTAAACATCTAAGCAGGAAAAAGGCTGCTACCCCACCTCCTACTCGAGCAAGGAAACAGCTTGATCCCGATATTAATACTGAGCCAAGAAATACCATCGACGAGGACCTTTTTAACAGAATCCAAGACATGATTGACATTAAAATCAGGACTATAATCAAACCCATGATAGGGAAACTGGATAAATTAACATCTGAGGTAAAAAAGTTGGGTGTGGCACATAGCAAGCTGGCAGACGAGGTTGAAAATTTATCCTCCCTCGTTATAAACTTAATACCCACAAACGTGGAGGCCACCCCGAATGAGAGTAGCTCGCAACTCATTCAGCAAGGGGCGCCACCTCCGCCTCCATCATCCCCATTACCACCATTACCTGCAGTGGGTCAGGTTGCCGATGCTGTAGATCCTCGTATCAGTACATCCGCTGCTATAGCGGGAACACACCAAGACATTTCAGCTCAATTTATCTTGGAAGCCTCGCCGGTTGTCCTGGTGTTGGCAAACGTCCCCGTTTTAACACAAGGCAAAGTAGAGTCCAACCAGGACCTAAAAGACAAAGCGCTACATTGGCTCACTAATAACATGCTTATGACAGAACAAGGTTTTGATAAGCTGGCAGGGGATATTGTTATGTCAAGGAGGGTATCATGGATCGGCAGCAAGCCCAAAAAGTTTCAAGGGGATTGCGTTATCCTAAATTTTTCCAATGCCGAGGTCCTCCCAGACATTTTAAACAATATCTTTCCACCCCAACGTCGCAGTGGCTCCATAATTCCTCTCACCCTCAAGTTCTTTTTCGACGAAAATAGGTTCACCATCTTACCTAAACCCCCCAGTTACAAAAGAACAGCCAATACTGGTAGATGGGGAGGGGGCCCCAGACCTCGACACCATAATGACTGGTCTCAGCCCATAGCATATCGGGAGCCAGGAAGACTCTATCGCCCAAATGAGTTAATCACCAGGCCACCCTTGGTACAAGAGCCAAGAGGAAATGTTTGGGGATCTGGCATACGGGCTTATGATTATAACACCAGGGGCGTTAGGCCAACACAATGGCTGGGAAACGATCAGTTCCCGGTACATCCAATAACCCCACATCCTATGTGGAACTTAGCTCCATTTGGTCAGGCCCAGGTAGCCACTCCTTTTGAGTGGGGATTTGGTACTGGCAATAGATTTGCTCCCTTGTCAGACTTAAATTCCTGCGACTGACTTGTACCAGGAGCAGTTCAAGAACGGGAGGAGCCGATCAACTCACCACCAACAAGCGGTGGCCCGGCATCGCAACTACCAACAGCTGAAAGAGCAGTTGAGATTGTGAATGAAGATTCAAGGTGACCCACTGAGTCTTGCAAGATTATAAGTTGGAATGTGGCGGGTCTAAACGCCAAACGTCAAGACCATGCTTGCCTAAGTTTCATTTCTAAATATCATATAATCGCCCTGCAAGAAACTTGGGATACATCTAACAACCTTTGGTGGGACGGGTACACCAGTTTTACCAAACCTGCAGTTCCTAGCAGAGCGGGTAGAGCCAAAGGGGGCTTGGTGATCTTGTTCTCATTGGCTCTTAAAGGCAGCTATAGGCAGATCAGTACCGATTCCGATAATATTTTAATGGTCGAGAGGGTGATCAGTAAAGATTGTAAGACTCTATATGTCAATTTTTATAATTCTGGGAACAGCGATTACAATGGTCGTAATATCGCTAGTCTAGATAACATTTTAAACACAGTACTTCAGGATATCAACCAAGTTTATGAGCTAATTTTATTAGGCGATTTTAATATTCATTTGTGCGAATTAGCCTGTAAGGGTAGTGACGTAAATGAGGTCGACGATGAAGCCCTACAGGGCCCTCATTTCGAACATTCCGTAGAGGGGCAGGAGCTTGAGGAACTCCTGGCCAACTTTGATTTCATCGAACCTGATTGCGCCCTGAGAAACCCAACTTTTACCGGCACCCAACACGGTACAGTGATTGACTACATTTTTGTTTCATTGGGCATTTTAAGTCGGTCTATGGCCTATTGCACTGTATCTACTCACTTCAGTGACCATAACCCAGTACTTCTTGAAGTGGCCTGGGGGGCCTACATGGGGGCACCTCCGGCAACCGAGAAAGTGGTACAACCCCTGAGGACCACTGATCAAGACAGACGAGTGAAGTGGGCTAAAGTGATCCCGGAAAATTTCTATAAAAAATGCTACCCCAAAATCAAAGCTCAAGTCGAGCTCTGTAGAAAACCGGGCACTCAAGGGAACACTTTAGTAGCAGCTTACGAGGCAATATGCGCCCAGGTCTCTAAGGATCTCCTGGCCAAACCCACCCCGGGAGCCCAAGGCCACAAGCGTTGGTTTGACCATGAATGCTCGAAAGCACATAGAGAATTGCTTGTGGCACTAAAATCTGTTCCTAGGGATAAAGCTGTCATTGCAAGAAAAAGGAAAATTTATAAAGCGGCCACAAAAAACCGCAAAGATACCATTAAACGGGAAACATGGGACAATCTCCTCTCCGCGGCCGTATTAAAGGACAGTAGGAGATTTTGGGAGATCATGAAGCAGCCCCTTTTTGCGGAAGACACCAACGCACCCCTGGACTGTGTGATTACTGACGAAACATGGTTGTCCTTTTTCAAAAACGTATATGGGGACACTGATGACGAAGGCCCTAATAGGGGTCAGTTGCCCAGCAACCACGTTCATTCTATCATCTTTAATTCGCAAGAAGTGGAAAAAGCACTCCTGGCAACCACCAAACACAAGGCACCTGGCCCAGATGGAGTCCCGGCCGACTTCTTCATGTTCTCACCTAAACTATGGGCTGAGGTTATGTCAAATTTGTTTAATGCAGTCAACAGTAACCCAGCCCCTGCCTCATGGGCCATATCCACGATTGTCCCCATTTTCAAAAACAAAGGACGGAGGGACGATCCTGCATTCTACAGGCCCATATCCCTTTTGGACTCGACCATAAAAATATTGGGTAGAGTTCTGTTAGCCAGACTGAGGGAGAACATTGAGGATTGTGGCGGCCTATCTGACTTGCAATATGGTTTTAGAGAGAGAAAAGGAACCATTGAACAATGTATTAACCTGCACTTACTCATCTTATCAAGCGCCGTTGTGCCCTCCAATAAAGGTGGCAGTAAACGGGTCAGGTCATCGCCATCTAAACCCTGGTTCTCCCACGCTCTCAGGGAACTTAAATCCGGCTGCAAAAAACTGGAGCGAGCCTGGCGCCGTGAATTCCGCCCTGATCTGAAGAGTGATCTGCGGAAGGCGCAGAAGGTTTACTATGCCGAAATTAAAGCTGCCAAAAGTAGGTACTTCTCAGAAAGGATAGAGAAGGCGGACAACAATGGCAAAGAAGTCTTTGCCATTGTTCAGAGTTTCCTTTCTCCCTGTGCTGCCTTACCAGCTCTTCCGGCCTCCGATCTCTGGTGTGAAGAACTGGCCTGCTTTTTTGATAATAAAATCATCAAAATTCAAGAGGAGCTCCAAAATTCCAGTGGGCTTCTTCGGCCCTTGTCACCCTTCGCTTGTTCTGGGGGGAAGCAATCTACTAGCCAATTTACCACCTTTGAGCCAGCTGTGCAAGCGGACGTGCTGGCCATCTTGGAGTCACTAAAGTCGGGTTCACCCTCTGACCCTTGCCCCGCCAGGGTTCTGGGGGGAGCTGCGAGCTTGGTATATCAGGAGGCCACTCAGGTGGTCAATTTGTCTCTGTCCTCTGCCTCTGTGCCACCTTGCTGGAAACAGGCGAAATTGCTTCCCCTCCTTAAGAAGCCTGGCCTGGACCCTCTAGCCACGTCCAGCTATCGTCCGATATCGCTGCTCCCGGCACTGGCGAAGGTCTGTGAAAAGGTTGTCTATAGGCAGCTGAATAATTTTATTGAGTCCTCTCAGGCCCTGCACCCGGCTCAATCGGGTTTCAGGGCGGCTTTCAGCACCGAGACGGCTCTGGTGGAAGTTTCGGAGGCCATCAGGGAGTGTCTGGACGGAGGCGGCAGAGCGGTCCTGGTTTTGCTGGACTTATCTGCCGCCTTCGATACGGTTCCCCACGCTCTGCTGCTGAATCGGTTGGCAGAGGTGGGACTGTCAGGCGCGGTTCTGGCTTGGCTGTCCTCGTTTCTGTCGGAACGGACGCAGCAAGTTTGGATGCCTCCTTACGCCTCGTCTCCCAAGAAGCTCTGCACAGGGGTCCCCCAGGGGTCGACGTTAAGCCCCCTGTTGTTTAACGTTTATATGACCCCGCTGATCTATCTGGCTGAGCAGTGGGGAGCCAAAATAATGGCGTACGCCGACGACACTCAGCTGTTGTTTACCTGGCCTAAGAATTGCCTAGATGCTAGTGTCGTCTGCTCCTGTCTATCCAATGTCTTTCGGTGGCTCCTGTCAGCCCAACTTAAATGCAACGAGGACAAGACAGAGCTGTTGTTTTATGGCAACTTTCCGGCCAATTTTAAGGATCTCATTTGGCCGCCTGATTTTGCTTGTCCCAGCTCTCTTGGAGGCCCGGCCAAAAACTTGGGGGTCTGGTTCGGACAGGATCTTAAGTTTGAAGTACATCTAAAAAAACTTACGGCGACCTGTTTTGCGACCCTCAAGTCACTAAAAAGGTTCCTTCCACTGCTCCATAGGGAAGCAAAAGAGACGGTTCTGCGTGCTCTGATTCTATCAAGGCTGGATTATTCCAATGCCCTCTTTAGTGGTCTTCCTAAATATCTCATCAACCGAATGCAGATTATTCAGAATGCGGCGGTCCGACTTTTATTCCATCTCCCGAGAAGAACTAGCGCTTCTGCTCATCTCCGAAAGCTCCATTGGCTTCCAGTGGCCCATCGTATTGTGTTCAAATCTCTGGTCCTGGCCTTCCGTGCCCTGCATCAACACGGACCACAATATTTGCACAAGAGGTTCACGTTTTATTCCCCTCGCCGTGCACTCCGATCAGCTAATCTCCTTCTGATGTTTACGCCTAAAATCAGATATGTGAGATTGGGTGGTCAATCTATTTCTGTCCAAGCAGCTCGATCCTGGAATGCCCTGCCGCTCTCTTTGCGTGCGTCAGCCACACTGGCAGAATTTAAGAAGGGGTTAAAAACTCACCTTTTTAATCTCAGTATCTAGTTGCTTCCCTTCTTCCTTGGTTCGGCTCTGTTCTAGTTCACATATCGCGCCAGGATACTCTGTAGTAGCAGAGCGCGTAATAAAATCTTTTATACATACATATACATACATACATACATCTCCAAGTATACGGTAGCCAAGGAGGGTTCTGTGTTTCTTGCTTTTATGGACCTTTCATCGGCGTTCGACCTTGTTAATAGATCGAAATTGTGGGCGATCTTGTTGGAGCTGGGCATCGATGAAGCCTTGGTTTCGTTTATGGCCACCATGCATCAGGAGTTGTTTGCAGCCGTTCGAGTTTCAAACAATGGTAGATGTACCCCACTGTTTAAATCTTTAAAGGGGGTACGGCAAGGCTGCATCTTAGCCCCCACGCTTTTTACCATCTATATCAACGGCCTGGGGGCATACCTGCGCGGCCAGGACGTGGACGTTCCACGTGCAGGTGATGTACAAATTCCGGCACTCCTGTACGCGGATGACGCCGTGTTGATCGCTCGAACCGGTGTTGGCCTTCAGATTCTTCTGGACGCATTTGGCACTTTTATGAATAATTTGGATCTGAGGGTAAATGTCTCAAAATCTCACACGATGGTTATGGGGCGTGAGTGCACCAAAAAAAGGCATAAATCTTTCTTTTGTAGGGGGGTTCCTGTCTCAATGGTAACTACATTCCCCTACCTGGGCGTACTATTTGACCAAAAGGGAACATGGGGGCCACAGATAAGATCTAAAAAGTTGGCGGTAACCAGATCCTCTTCTGCGATCCTGGGTTTTGCAGGCAAGTTGGGAGCTAGGCCCATGGAAGCCCTTTTAAAGATCTATAAGTGCAAGCCGGTGGCCATTGCACTTTATGGCTCATCTTTGTGGGGCTATGTTAACCTTGACCCTATCCAGAGAGCGGAAAACAGATTTATTAGATCCCTGCTCTCTGTACCTCAGTCTACCCCAACCTATTCAATCCATCGAGAGGTGGGTTTACCGTATTTGTCAGATCTATTGAGCTTAGCACCCCTGATCCTATGGCTGAAAATGTGGTTAAATGAAGACCTACCACTAAATCATAAAATACTGAAGGATGTTTTATCCTTAGATAAACACAGTAGTATTCCATGGATGGCCTATCTAATTAAATCTTTTACTGACCTGGGTCGCCCCGAACTCTTTTTATGCCCAGATAAAATCAGGGCCCTGGACATATGTCACATAAAAAAGGCATTCAGGGAAAGGAAGGAAGCTCGCCGTGAGGATGACGAACTACTGAAGCCCTCAGTTAGGTCACATAACCTTTTGGTCAGTGCCCCCTCCATCGCACCTTATCTTATTTTTGTAACTGTCCCATATCATAGGTTTCTGTTAACCAAGTTCAGGTTCAACCTGATACACTACCACCTTGGTTCATTTAAGGGTTGGCAGAAGCCAGATCAAGCCCCACCTTGTAGATGTGACGACTTCTCGGTGCAGGATACAATGCACTTTGTTATGTTTTGCAGCTTCTTCCATGAGCAGAGGAAAAAATATTTGCTCCCTATTTTAAAAGAAGCGGGTTTTACTCAGGTACGCCCAGCATTGCTTTATTTACAGCTTTTGTCAAATCCTCGCACTACCTTCTGCATCGCCAATTTTTTAGTGGCTGCAGCTAGGATGAAAGCTGCTGGCCAAAATTCGCCTTAAAATTTTTTAAGGGTTATTATGGTTGCCTTTCTTGAAATGATTTGTATTTGTATTGTCTTAATTTTGTATATGGTATTTTAAACGCATTTGCAGTTTTGATGTTCTTATGGAAACGCTGGGTTATGTATGTACATATGTATCCTATGCTATGTTTTATCGTCTCTTTTGTTTCTTTGTATGACTTGTAATAAGTCGAATAAAGATATCCTGACTGACTGACTGACTACTATTGGCCATAGGCCCCCAGAACGGAAGGAAACCTTTGAAGAAGTCTCCAGCTTCCTGACCAGCGGTATCTTCCTTGCTGAAGACACCTCTTGCTACTCTGGTCTTGTGATAGTCTGAAGAAGCAGTGTACGTTGGAGGCAACAGTCGAGCAATATAACATGAACCTGAAAAGTCAGCAGGCAGCCATGTATATGCTCTATCTTGACAAATGAAGTAGGTACCCCTAGCAGTAAGGAAGGCAGGGGAAGAGTTAGACGGAAACACGTAAGTCTCAACGCACTCACTCCTCCCTAGCTGAGCTCTCGGATTTCTCCCATTTCCTTGCAAACAGACCTGACCTCGGTGAGGCACGACCCAGACTGGAGTTGAGCTTTTACGCTTGATTTCTCCCAAACTAAGGCGATACTCTGTAGAGTTCCAACTCAAATATACTCGTAATTCATCTCTAGGGTAAGATGGAGTATTATTGACGTCCTTGATCATGTCAATAATTCCCTGGACTAAAGCTTTGTTGACAGAGTTATATTTAGTGGAACGTGGTGGACGCGGAGGATAGGTTTCAAGGGCATAGGCAAAAATGGTCTGAAAGGCCTGAAATGATCCATTATAGCTAAAAGGCAAAACCCGATAGGGAATGCCTTTATCCATAGTGTGGGGTATCAAGCCACACACCCAGCAGTCTGTAGTGTTAACTACCAGTTGGTGTTGGTGCAAGAGCTGTACAAATGTGTTATTGATAAATTCTGAGCGTCGAGCTTGCTCATGTTCAGGAAACGAGTGAAAAGAATGCATAGAAGAAACAGTAGAAGCAGTAGGATCAAGGGGAGGTACTGTAGTTACTGGCATAAAAATCAAATTCACACCAAAGACGATTCCACCCACCAACGTTATCAAAACAATTAAAAATGTAATGGCACATTGCATCAGAAAGCATTTGCTGTGAAGAATTCTGTAAAGTCTGTTTCTGCGAACATAAATTACGTTTTCTCGTTGCAGCTCAGGAAGCTCCATCTTCTACAATCCGCTCGCGACCACTGATGATGTGTACGTAGATGAAAATGCCTCTATCAGCCCTGGGAGTTCCCAGAACTAACAGAAAGATCGACCTTGTGTCTGACCCCCGCAGATTCAACTAGGCACACAGCCACGACCCTATGGCTACCCAGACAGCAAGGCAATTTTTAAAACAATAAAACAATAGCAAACTTCCTGGCTGGAGGCAAAGTGTCAAAATTTAATAAAGTGTAAAAATAGGCAGTTTCCTGCTTTATTTGTCCATATTGCGAGATCGTAAATTATATCTCAGTTTTGCAGGAGCTGTTTGATCTGGAAACAGTGTATTATCAGCAGAGGTTGCAATGTTTAAGTTCGCAGATGGCAAAGTTTCTTCTGATGCAGAGGGCAAGTGTTCAGGAGTCAAAGAAGTAGTTTCAGGAGGAGAGCCAGAGTTCGATGTATCAGTTATTAGTTCGGCATCGCTGAAAGGGATAAACCTGGGTGTTCGTTCAAACTCAGAGGCACCAATTCCCTTCTTCACCCAGTTATCGTAAGGAAGCGGCAGGGGCACACGTTTGACGTGCGTCGTGTGAATCCAGTTCTTGCGGCCGGCCACACGAATAGCAGTTCTCGTCGCCAGCAGCACTTGGTAGGGGCCGACAAATCTGGGTTGAAGATTTTTCGTCCTTGCAAAGTTCCTGACGACAACGTGGTCCCCTGGTTTCAGCTGATGACCTGGACTCTCCGGTGGCTTTGGCAATGCATCGAAAACCTGTTGGTGAATAAGACTCAATTTAGCAGTCAAGTCGTAAAGGTAATCAATCAACATTGGATATTCTAGAGAACAGAATTCTTTTGGCCTTGGCACTCCCCAAACGTTAGCGGGACGACCAAAAACTATCTCATAAGGACTAAGCCCTACTCTAGAATGTACAGTCGCTCTCGTGGATAACAAAGCCAAGGGTAGTGCATCTGGCCAGGACAAACCCGTGGATGCCTGTATTTTAGCAAGTTTTAGCTTAAGGGTGCCATTGTAACCCTCAACTAAACCAGCAGACTGGGGATGGTTCGCACTGTGAAATTTCTGCTTGATCCCTAAACCGGCACACACACTCTGCATAACTTTCCCTACAAACTCACTTCCGTTATCTGACCATACAATCCGTGGCATTCCATACCTAGGAAAGTATTCCTTGAGAAGGATTTTGGCAGTTGATAGGGCAGTGTTGTCCTTCAGTGGATATGCTTCGATCCATCTGGAGAAAGCACAAACTACCACTAGGACGTACTTTAGGTTGTTGCAACGATCCATGTGAATGAAATCTAACTGGATCACTTCAAAGGGGCAAGAATGAGGAGCGAAGTGACCAGCAGGCGTGGGGACTCCCTTGCCAGGATTATGCATCAGGCATACCATACAATTTTTCACCACTCTCTCTGCACACTTACTAATCCCATCATTCTTCCAGACTGGAGCCAACATCTTACAGATCCCTTTAGAACTAATATGCGCTGCTCCATGTGCCATCGTCACTACTGCAAGCACATACGCATCAGGTAACATCCAACGCTGTTGTTCTGACAAATCAATCCAACATCCACTCGAGTCCAATTTACCCGTACTCTCTTTCCATGCAAGCTTTTCCTCCTCAGTCGCCTCTTTCTGAATTTCTTTCACACTTTCCACTGTATCCTCACACATTCCAGACTCGGAAATCCATCTTGCAGACGTTGCAACATACATTCTACTCATCATATTTCTAGCTGTCTGTTTAGCGGTTTCATCAGCAAAAACATTCCCACGACCAACATCATCCGTGATTGCTTTATGAGCACTGCATTTCACAATCGCAACTTCAGTCGGCAAGGTTAGAGATTCCAACAAGTCGTTAACTAGCTGACCATGTTGAATCTTAGTCCCATTGGACGTAATGAAACCTCTTTCTTTCCACAAACGGCCAAAACTATGGGCCACGCCGAACGCATACTGACTATCTGTGAACACATTCACTCTCTTTCCCTTTGCTAAAACACACGCTCTCGTTAGAGCGATTAATTCTGCAGCTTGGGCAGAATTCTGACTCACTCTTGCAGTCTCCACAATCGTACTCAAAGTCGTTACTGCGTAAGCAGCAGTCACATCACCATTCTCCAATTTAAAGCATGACCCATCAACATACAACGTGCCATCTGGATCTGACAACGGAGTGTCTTTTAAATCAATTTGTCCTTTTGTCTCCTCCTCGGTTCTGAAACAGCAATCATGGGGTTCAGAATCACTCGACTCTTGATTAGCCGGCAACAATGTTGCTGGATTCAATACATTGCATCTTTTGATCTGTATATGACTTGCTAGCAGTGTCAGCTCGTAGCCAGATAATCTAGCACTGGTAAGGTGTTGCGTCTTGGTTCGGTTCATGAGTGTATCCACAGCATGAGGAACCATGACCACTAGCATGTTGTTCATCACCAAACCAGCAGATTGTCGAATGGAAGCCGCAGCTGCCGCTGTAGCTCTCAAACAACTAGGCAACGCTCTAGCTACTGGATCTAATGTTGATGAAAAATACGCACAAGGGCGTTGTTTATCACCAAATCTCTGTGTCAGAACACTCAACGCGCAACCTTCTCTCTCGTGAACATAGAGCGTGAATGGCTTACTGTAATCGGGTGTACCCAATACAGGAGCTGAACATAGTGCATTTCGTAACTCAGAAAAACTCTCCTGACATTCAGCAGACCATGGCACCGGACTCGGAACATTTTTCCCAGTCAAAGCTACCAATGGTTTTGCCAAAAGAGAAAAATTTGGGATCCACTGCCTACAGTACGAGGTTATACCTAAAAAGGCACATACTTCTCTCTGTGTGTGGGGAACACTCATCTGCGTAATTGCTTTTATTCTCTCTGGGGTCAACTTCCTTCCCTCCTTTGACAAGAGATGACCTAGGTAGGTCACTTCTTGGCAACAATATTGCATTTTCGAAGGTGACACCTTATGATTTAAACTAGACAAGTGATGCAATAACGAAATTGTAGCTGCTTTGCAAGTTTCCTTGTCATCGGCAGCTACTAGAAGATCGTCTACATACTGCACTAAAGCAGAACCAGGAGGAAGTACAAAGGAATCTAACTGGCTTTTTAACGCTTGACTGTAAATGGATGGACTTTCACAATAGCCTTGTGGAGCACGTTTAAACCTGAAGCTTCGACCTCCTAGAGAGAAGCTGAAAATATCTCTGCTTTCCTCGGCTATCGGAATGCTGAAAAAGGCATTCTTCAAGTCGATAACTGAAAACCATGTAGCTGTGGCAGCAATCAACGTTAACTATGCAGTAATGTCTGGAACCACAGGAAACTGCGGAACCACAATTTTATTAACCTCTCTGAGATCGATAACAAACCTATACACTGGAGGCTTTGAAGGATCAGTATGTTTCAAAATTGGTAATACAGGACTGTTACAGACATTTCCTCTAGTTTCCTCAACCACACCTTTCTTAATCAAATCTTGCACAATCAATAAAAGTGCACGTTCACCTTCACTAGAGATTTTGTATTGAGGAATTCGTGAAAATTTGACATTTGCTTTCAAAGTGACTACATATGGTGGTATTTCCAAAAGACCTACATCATTAGGACCAGTTGCCCAAAGAGTATCAGGGAGAGAACGCAGCTCTGGTGGGAGTGCATCCATTGACAAGTACATCGGAGAGGTGATTCTTTTACCCAATGTAAGCTGTACTCCTTCCGGAGAACAGTACAATGTTGCATATAGTCGTTTTAACAAGTCTAAACCAAGCAGATTTTCATTACAACTTGTCGTCAAAATCAGAGGTGCTTTCAATTGACACGGTCCAACAGAAATAGACAAAGGACCAGATACATGGTTGTAAACAGGGGCGCCTGAAAAACCTACAGAAACATTTGTTAAGCCGGACAAAGGTGCGCCAGGGAGTTTCGCATGAATGATAGAACTTTTTGCGGCACCAGTATCCAACAGAAATGGTTCGACTACACCTGATGTTGCTACTGCGACATAAGGCCCACTCTGATCCACTGGAACTGATACTACTCCCTCTCTTTGTCCATGGATGTCCTAGTATTCAGTTTGCTGAAATCCCTCATCATTTTCACAATAGTCTTCAACATGTTCAACTGTTGTGACCTATTCTGTTGAGCAGACTGTCCATTTCGCTGATCAAAATGATTAGAAGGGCGATCATTTGTCTGTGGAGGCATAGCACCTCGTCCTCGACCTCTAGAATTTTGCATGGAACCACCACGACCTCTCTGAGCTGCTGCAGCGTTATTCTGTGCTAGGACTGGACAGTCATTCTTATAATGACCCTCTTTCTTACAGTAGGCACACTGGTTCCACTGATATTGCGGTCTCGGTGAACCATAATCTGTCCTTTGATATGACCCTTGCTGTGTATTGGTCTGATTCATGCGAGGCGGATATGCCTGTTGCAAAAGAACTTTAGTCTTTAAATCTTTCGTTTTCTTATCTGATTTTTCTTTCTCCTCTTTATTCCTATTTTCATAATACTGTGCAGTTGCAAGTATTTGCGCAGTTGTAGAGACAGCCCACGCACTCTCGGAATCTTTCAATTTATTGCAGAGCTCTGGTAGCAGATTGTGTACAAATTTATCGACAAACAATCTCTGTCCTCCTTCTGTGCTCATATCCTGACCACTGTGATCTACAAAAGTCTCTTCGAACCTCGTGAAAAAGTCGGAGACACTTTCGTCTTTCTTCTGCCTGCATGCGGACAACTTGTCCCAATTAACGCGCAATGCTGGCATCAGAGTCTTCATTAATTCAATTATTCTACCTGGAAGATTAGCAATTAGAGGTTCGGGTTTGGAACCACCTATTTGCTGACCATCTGCTGCTATGATAGCTGCCCAATCACCACCTAGGGCAACTGGATGATTCTCTTTACGAATTTTAGCCCAAATTGGTTGCGGAACTACATTCCCAAATAACATGTCAATGTCCGCTAGATTCATTACACAAGCCTCAACTGTCTGCGCTAATTCCTTATAGTATCCGGCAGGATTCTTACGCGGATCTGGCAAGGCCTGTTTCACTGCTAACACTTCGGCTCGCTTCCACGGAATGTGTATCCACACTCTCTGGAATTGCGCCGGAGCGGCAGCAATACCAAGATTTGCATTAGCTTGCACAGCTTCACGGCAAATTGGTGGAACCTCCCTCATTGGATATTGGCGATTCTGCTTCGTACTACTCTTCTCTAACTCCCTTGGTGAACGGAGTGATGGATCATTCCTATAACTTAAAATTAGTTCCATCGCTTCTTTTATATTTTGACCAACTATCGTACCTGCAGCAAACTCTTTCTGAACATTAATCAATTCTTCTAAATTCGAGTCAGAGTCATCTTCTTCTAATTCCTCACGTAAAAGGGAGCACATCTCGTCGAACACATATCGTTGTGTTGGTTCATTCCACTGCATAAATGTATCTAATACATCTCTAGTACTATATCTTCTACTCTTCGAAATCCATCTGAGAGCTGTGGAATCTAAGATTCCCCGTTCCTCAGTACTTGGGAGCTGACTACGTCTCTGTACAGAGTCAGAAGTAGGAGTCTTAATTAAAGTTTTATAGAAGGGAGACAGAATGTTAGAGACAGAATCAGTGATTCTTCGACGAACAGAAAGCGGAGTCATAATACTAGCAGATGTAGAAAACACAGTAGCAGTTGGAACAGATAGAACAGGAACAGTAGGAGTATCAGGTAAGGTAGCTTGTGAAACAGTAGGTGTAAGTGATACAGGTATAGGCAAAGAAGCCGGCAACCCAGGAAGAGGGGGTGCCGAAGGAACATTCACATTGACCACAGGAGGTACAGGAACTTGATTCAGGTGAGCAGTGTGGTTCTGGGGGTTCTGAACCTGTGTTTTAAATGTCATGATTCTGTTATGAATTTGGTATCAGTGAACCGCAAATAATGAATGCGTTATTCATGAGTATTTTCGTCATGTTACACCAATGGATTCACTGTGCATTTGAAGGTTTTGCATTGAACACTTGGGTTTCATCTTGTAAATAGCAGCCATGTTATTCGTTGCCCTTACAGTAGGCTCTCCCCATGGCAGAGTAAGCATTTAAAGGACATAACCTTAGCATGGGTTTGTGCTGACTTCTGCATGACCTGACGACAGCTGACCCTGTTGCTTGAGGCTAACCTCCCAAGCCAGTTCCTTGTTCAGCAGCTGGCGCAATAAAGTTCAAAGAGCAGGACATGTCCGATCTTTTATGGCACTATTCCCACCGCTCCTATCTCCGTCCCATCTGTTGCTGCCTTTCCTTTAAGACATGTTCATCGATCTGGTTGAAGGTTTTATGGTGGGTTTGTCCGGCCTGATGGAACAGGAAACCAAGCATGTGTGCAATTCTTTTCTTAGCCTGGACTTATCCTGAAAGTGGTGCTTTGTGTGCACGTCCTGGGAGTGACTAATAATAATAAGGAATGTGTGTGCCTAGAGCACAATTTTCTGTATAAAAGGCCTGTGCGAAGGCCATGCAGCAGACTCCCTCATTCAGTTGCTTTAAGAGTGGCTGGGCGACGGAGCCTCACAATTAATCATAATAAAGATGTCTTTTCATATTTCAGATTCTGTGTTAATTTCTTTGCCACTGTTGGATGGATTACTTATTGGTAAGACCCCTGAGAAGGAGTATTGGAAATATTTGTTTCATCAGTTGGCGCAACCAACTCGGGGCTCATCATGAAGTGACTACCTGGAGGAGAGATTTTTTTCAGAGAACAGAATTCTGCTGGGGAAGGCAAGAAAGAAATCCACTAAAAGAGGTACTCTGTGCACGGAGGTTCTGGGGGATTCTCTGTCTTTGCGGCCTGGCATATTTTTGATTTTTCTGACTTAAAACTCTCCAAAAGATGTCACTCCTGACTGAGCAACCCTTTTTGGCGCAAGTTTTTTTAAGGAGACTGTTAGTGCAGTTAGAAATTGGCAGTTAGAATTTGGACACCTATTTGTTTGGTACAGTTTTGATAAGTATTTGTGGGTCGCTCTCAGTTAGCTTTGTGGTTCCGTTTTAGGAACATTTGTTTCAAATTTGTGAACTTGGCATGTGTTTGACATTTGCTTTGTACTTTGAAACTTGGCCTTTGTTGTTGAAACTTGGTTGTTTCATTTAAGTGGGTCGCTCCCAGAGTCCTTAGTAGTTGACACTTTGCTGGTGCTTTTGTCGTATGCACCTTTGCGAGTGTTTTTGTTGTTGACGCTTTGCTAGTGTTTTTGTCGGTGACACTTTGCTAGCGTTTTTGTTGTTGCATGGTTCCATTGCATTTGTGGTTCTTAGTACTTGATTCTTTGTTGTGTTATTTGACGCCTGCAGACGCCAAAAACCGAGGGTATTTGTTCTTTGCAGGGACTTGGTAAATCCCGTAACCCTTGAAGTTTGATGCTGGATTAGTGAGCTATAAGATGCCTGATCTTAGCGAATTTGGAGCTTTGTATTGGCCAACTTTGTATTTGTTTGAATTAGCCGGCTTATCTAAATAGGTTAGATTTACAAACATATTTCTTCCTTGGTGATTTTTGTATCCGCAGGGAACTAAAATATGACACAATACATAACAAGGATGCTTTACTCTGTCTAATTTTATGAATGGATATGCAGAACGATTTTTGGTGTTCTGCCAGCTGCAGCTAGTGAATTGAGCGTATTTTTGGTTTTTACACTGTTGAGCAGTGTTTCTTGTAAATATGACTTACAGCTACGTATAGTCCGGACTGTCCTGTTTTCGTTCTGAGTGTTGATTTGTGGGTTTAAATGTGTGTTTGAATGCGTGGTTAAAATGTGTGTTTACATGTCTATTTTGTTTGTGAGTTTTGTTGTACATTGCGACGACGCGATTTACAAGAAATGGTTGGAGAGCGCTGTATTGTGTGTCCTAAATGTTTTCAACACTTTCTGTTTATGTCTGAAATGTGCTCAATGTGTGTGGTTCACATTTAATGGATTTAAATAAGGCCCCAGCCAAAAACGAAATTACATGTTTTTGCAGAAATAAATGCATTTACAGCGTTTTCACTTAAATGCACTGTGTTAAATGTTCACAGGCAAAACGTTTTTAGCTGCAGTATATTTGCATAGGAATGTTTCTTCAGCCAGCAATTTTTTGTAGTTCAACACGGGTGGAATTTTGCATGACGGCCCTTTTACATGACAGAGGCCCTAAAATTGACGCAGAATGTGACGCTTTTTAAATTGGGCATATGCGCTCAGGTTTGTGAGTTAATGCATCTCAATAAGAGGCAAGGGATGTAGCGGGCTCTTATATGTAAAACAATCACAAACAGAAATAATTGGGTTTTATTAGAAGACAAAAATTATTAATTATGGAAAAATAATTCATAAAAATTAGTGCTACCAAAATCGTTTTTTAATATTCATAAAGCTTAACACTTATGCTATGACCTCTTGGCATTAAAATGTGATTTGCGTGATGTTGCATCACTAAAATGACAAGAATCCATGTGTATAAATTCGCTTGCTATAGGCGCACGCAAGCTCATTTTTATAACATATAAATTATTATTTTCAGATACCTGACTCTTGGATTATGTAATAGACTTTCTAGTAATCCATATTCTGCAAGAAAATTGTAAAATATTCATTTTGTAATGCCCAAAATCAGAAAGTCGATTTTGAGTAAAATCACTGTTTAAACTGCATTTTTGCTTTCCTTAAAGTGTCTCAGCCTTAAGCAAATGCATGCATTTAGGTTTTGATATAAGGTTGTGCTTTCTTGTGATTCAGTGGGTTAATGTGCCAGTACACAGGCTTGTTTTAATATAAGGATTGGAGGTTCTATCTTCAAGCTAGGCCTACGGACAGTTTGCTTATTCAACACTGATGAAGTGTGTGCCATAGGATTGCAACAAGTAAATTACTCTAAAAAACTGGTCTGTGTATCTTTAGCTTTTGAGACAAATTGACAGTGAATGTAGTCTAATAATATGGGAATAGTGATAATTTTAGCGCCTAAAAAGAGAAATTATTTTTTTTAAAATAGCTTGAATTATTGTTGATTAGATCCAGCCTACTGGCTTTGTCAGCTCCACTGTGGCAGAAGCTGGGGGCTGGGAGAATCTGCAACAGCTGGCTCAGCGCGCTCGCTGAGATGCTCTCTTTTAAGTGTTTCCCCATAAATTATGGAGAAGGCCCCTCATGTGCTGCCATTTACAGCCTTTTAATTAGGCCTTTGTTTCCAAGGAATGCAGAATGACCTCTCTGCACGGGCTGCTAAAAGTGAGGTTTCTGGTTTCACGTGGTAACATGAAGGACCTTGATTTAAATGGGGAGATGAAAAGGGGTTTCTTTAAACATCGTGTTAAATGCTTGGCAGGACTGCTACAATGTTTGCTAGCTGTGTTTTATTTTACAGAAAACGAAATGATGCATCCAGTTTTAGATAAAAATAACATGCAGCCTTTTTCACACAATTTTGAAGGTTATAGGTTACAGGCCTACGTTCAATACAGATTTGCTCATTAACAGTTAAGTAATAAACAGTTATTTTTTGTGTATGGTACAATGTTTTTGTGTTGTGTATTTTTCTGTTTTTGCCAACAGATTTTTTTCATGGATTGTTCTTAAGAAGAGAAGACACGTGAGTTTGGCTAATTGACAAAAGATGTGTTTTTGCGTCATTTCTTTCACAGAAAAAAAATGTACATGTTTCTGTTTGAGGTATTTACAGCTGTCATGACATATTATATTTTGACAATTGATCTACAACTGCGTTGTGCTCAAATGTCAAACGCTGGGTATAGAGTTTGTATGGAATTTTTGACCTGACAATTTAGACAGGCCCAAATATTGGGTTTTTGGCTGCAGGTTTAAAGTGCATAAAAACACATGCCATGGTGCTGCATTTTTTTGTATGTTTTTACCATCACAAGTTCTCCTGTGTTATGAAGTGGTCCGTATGACGATATGTACCACTACACAATTATTGGATGAATTTGGTATAATGATAAATTTCACAGATATGGTTTGCATACTGTGAGGAAGGATGGCAGCACTTTTACCAGTGCATGCCTACCTTTGGCTATACATTTGGCTGTATTGAAAAAAAAAACTAAACAAATAACGGGTTCAAAGTGTATCACCTGATGTTACTTACTGCTCATTCTATTAAAGGAATAGGCAGCCCTAAATTGTTATATATCCTTGATTGGACCTAAGGATAGAATTATAGATCTGTGACTCAAGGTGACCTAATTTTTATATGGCGTTATTTAATCAGGTTTTGTTTCCCAAATAGCATTTGGCTTTGTCCCTTGAAAGGAAGCCAGGTTTCATTTTTTCTCTCTGCTGTTCCGCCCCTGACCAATGTCGCATTATGCTTAGTTATTAGGCATTTTTAGTTGTGTTTTAGTTGTGTTCTAATTCCATTTCCTTTTTCCCATATTCCTTTCACCAGTCAGCCCATTTATTATTATGGGTGTATTGTTTATGTGTACACTTCTAGACCGTAGTTATGTATTAGGGACCCCCATGTTATGTAAAATGTTTTTTTCCCCCCATGTTATGTAACATGTTTTTTTCAGACTGACTGTCAAGGTAGTGATAGGCTGGTTCCGATGTCTATTTTTAATTTTTCAGCTTTCTTGTGTTCCTGCTGCTTTATTTTTTGGTGGGATTAGATGTGTTCTAAACATACAAATACCAGGACTTTCTAGTGTTTGTTCTTTGTCTTCACATTTGATCATTAGCCTTTTGTATTGCATAGTGCACTTAATGCACATTTTTAAAGGGACTTTTCTTCATGTCTTTGATAATGTGAATGATGTTATCTTTCTATTCGAGATGTTCTAGATAAGGAATTTAGGAACACCTAGGCTTAGTCATTGAGGGAACACATGTATTTACCCCATTAGACAATGCCACTATGTGAGGAAATTCATTTTGATAGAATTCCTGTGTAGCTATAGATGACAGAGAATAATGAAAAGAACATACCTGAAGATTCTAAAGATACTGTTTTGCCCTTTTGCCTTTGCTCTTGTATTTTATGCTCATGGCACATTGTCACTCCCTTGCAGATTGCAGGTCACCTGCTTGCCAGTCCTTTTGTTAAAACACATGAACTGCTTTTTGTGCTTGATTTGAAGGAAACTAACAATTGTGTTACATATCCTGCATCACTAGGGTCCTGCTAAGATCTTCCAGAGTTAAAGGAAGAGTGATTCCCTGCAGACCTGTGATCAACACTAAGCTCACATCCCATCTGTGACCGCTTTAAGATGAACAGATTTCCTGGCTCTACAATTCTTGCAACAAGAAAGTCGCGAACGATCATCAGCGCGACATCGGTGATTCCTCCAAAGCAAGGCATTTGATTTGCGAAAGGCGTTGCAGAAGAAAGGAGGAGCTGATTCATTTATTTGTTGTTTGGGCTCTGTACCTGTTATGTGCTGGAAAACCTCTGTCAGTGTACATTCCCTTGAGCCCTTGGCCCGAGTTTTGGCCACATTCACACCTCTTTTGCTTTGCACCAGTGGAAAGGCAGTGCACCCAAGGATCCACGTTTGGAAAAAGGCACTACATTCTGGTGCCCAGGAGAGAGCAGCTTGAGCGTCCTCTGACACTAAATGATGAGTGTTGGAGTCTGAAAGTGCTTCTGATTTTGCTAAATAGTGCTTGGATCTGCACAAGATGCTTTGTGCCCTTGATCAATGAACAGCACATCATTTGTAGTGTCTGCCACCAAGAAGAGACACTGGTGCATTGTTTTGAAACACTGAGACTTTCGAGTGAGCTGTGAGTGTTTTCCCCGAGCGGCACTCCAACTAAACAGTATTGTCTCCTCATGAAAGGCCTGACTTGAAGAGGCCCAACGCGAAGAAAACACTGGAAGCGGATCTGATGGACTTTGGGTATTTTCTGTGAGCTTATATAGACTTGAAGTTTGGAAAATAATTTTTGCTGCTTTGCTGGCATTGTTTTAAAGTACTATTCTGTTTAGTAAAAGCAGAATAAAGTCCACTCTCTGTGGAACAGTATCCCTTCTCATCTGAGAGCATTGATCAGGAACACCATTGTTTCACTTAAACATATAATGAATTACTGAAATGCGTAGGAAGCAATATAAAACGTTATTAGATAATTCTATGATTTGCTGTCTGCTTAGGACTGTGCAAGTATTACGCATTTGACCTTTTGTTGTTCTTTTTCCCTTGCTGAATTGTATTATGTTTTTTGTTAAATTTTTGATTGGTTACCATTTGCCAGTTGCAGGGTCACGTAGGAGTACAAACGGTTCAGTTTGTGACCTGAGTAGTGGCAGTAGGCCTGCAGGACCTGCAGTGTCCCTATGACCTGCTAATAATCACAGCTGATGTACTCTACCAAGATTGCGTGAGCGACATTAGAAAATGGAGATTGTATTGAGGAATGACGATAAAAAGCAAGAGATGAAAAACAGACATTATAGAATATTGTTCTCTAAGTGCGGTATAGCTCTATCTATTTTAATACTTTTATGTATTTTATTGGCTACTATATTTTGGTTTGTTTCCTTCTATACAATTGACGTCTGCACCAACTTCCCAACATACTCTTTCTGTTTCTTCACATGAGCTTCATATTTTTCCTGAACGTGAACTGGTTAGGTCAGAGTTTACTGATAATTCCTTTTGTACAGTATTTACATCAACACCAGCTAGTGATGAATATAGCCATGGTCTCAGATTTAGCATGAGTATAGGTTATTGCCTATGTAAGGGCAAAGGGATGCTCTGTGGTTCTGGGGGTTCTGAACCTGTGTTTTAAATGTCATGATTCTGTTATGAATTTGGTATCAGTGAACCGCAAATAATGAATGCGTTATTCATGAGTATTTTCGTCATGTTACACCAATGGATTCACTGTGCATTTGAAGGTTTTGCATTGAACACTTGGGTTTCATCTTGTAAATAGCAGCCATGTTATTCGTTGCCCTTACAGTAGGCTCTCCCCATGGCAGAGTAAGCATTTAAAGGACATAACCTTAGCATGGGTTTGTGCTGACTTCTGCATGACCTGACGACAGCTGACCCTGTTGCTTGAGGCTAACCTCCCAAGCCAGTTCCTTGTTCAGCAGCTGGCGCAATAAAGTTCAAAGAGCAGGACATGTCCGATCTTTTATGGCACTATTCCCACCGCTCCTATCTCCGTCCCATCTGTTGCTGCCTTTCCTTTAAGACATGTTCATCGATCTGGTTGAAGGTTTTATGGTGGGTTTGTCCGGCCTGATGGAACAGGAAACCAAGCATGTGTGCAATTCTTTTCTTAGCCTGGACTTATCCTGAAAGTGGTGCTTTGTGTGCACGTCCTGGGAGTGACTAATAATAATAAGGAATGTGTGTGCCTAGAGCACAATTTTCTGTATAAAAGGCCTGTGCGAAGGCCATGCAGCAGACTCCCTCATTCAGTTGCTTTAAGAGTGGCTGGGCGACGGAGCCTCACAATTAATCATAATAAAGATGTCTTTTCATATTTCAGATTCTGTGTTAATTTCTTTGCCACTGTTGGATGGATTACTTATTGGTAAGACCCCTGAGAAGGAGTATTGGAAATATTTGTTTCATCAGCAGGAGCAGGAATACCAGGTTGTCCAGCAACCGGCAATTGAACATTCGGTACAGGCGGAGCCGTAGCACCCTGTGCATACGGTGGGGGTGACCGTAACAAGTAAGACAACAGAGGATCATTTTCGGGGTCCTCTACTATCTTAGTTGTACTCGATGGCAAGGCAGGGTAGCACTTGTCTATTGCTAAATTACGCTCTCTAGTAGCCACCTCTATTGCCTTCTCAGACTCGTTGACTTGCAGCTGCTTAGCAGCCTGTTCTAAAGTCAACTCTTGCTCTTTCTGTTCTTTCTTTAACCTTTTAATTTCTCTCTGTTTAGATTCTTTTCGCCAGTAACGGAAAGAATCAAACATTGCCGGCCGGGCTTTCTTCTTAAACAATTTCACTTCTAAATTGTCAAGAACTTCGGGTTCAAAACTACCATGCAGTGGCCAACTAAGGACACCGTCTTTTTCCGTATATCGGACCCACACCTCATTATAAGATATAGGACCTACACCGTGTTTACAATAAAAATCATATAAAGGAGTTCCAATCGGAGGAACCAGACATGAGTCCTCCAACCGGGAATCACTGTTGCAACCAAAACACGACAACATACAATTTTTCCGACTTACCATTTTGTAATCCGGAACACAGAACGAACAAACACAAACAAAAATGTGCACTCGAACCAAGAACTTAGGCCTACCAAAAGCGAACAAATGTATCGATACCCAAACTAAACCAATAGATTATCGTAACCAGAACAACCAGTGATAATCTTATGAAACCAAACCAAACCAAAAACTAAAAGGATTTTAACAACCCTCACGAAATAACCAACTAGCAACCACTAAATACTTAACTGAGGCACTGAAGACGTCACCAAGGAGAAACCCGTCACGTCTCGCCGTACTAAGGACTGCACCTCGGGTCCAAGACAGGGCGACGGTCAAGGCAACGGACCACTGCAGCCGTCCTGAACGGGAACCCTCGTGGAAGAGAACGTCGGGCCACTTTTGCGATATGCCGGGATCGATGAAGTGGGGCGCCTCCCTCAGGAATCTTCACACGAAGCTTCTCGAACTCTTCAGGATTTTGGACCGGTACCGAATGACGTCGCCCCATGTTGGGCGCCAATTGGAGTTCTGGACTTTTTGGTTCCGTCCAGAGGTGTCAGGGATAACACCCGAAGACCCCGGAGTTCTACCTGTCTCGGTGCACAAATAAACAGAAACACGGGCTTCTCGATGGTGGCGTCAAAGACCAAAGGTTTATTACTGCAGGGACACAGAAGTCACAGAAACTACACACGGGCAGTATCTAGGAGCCTGTTCGATTTGTACAAGAAGGGTTGCTCCTTATATACTAAATATTGGCCTTCAGGCAAATTCTTCACATGTTAGTACATTCCCAAACCTTTGTGTCCTAAACAATAAATATTTGGCGTTGCACAGGAATCGTTGATAATATCTGATGTCAAACATTACGAAGAGGGGTTCCCACTATTCCATCACAATCCCATGTCAACATTTCATTCAAGAGCCGGACCGCCTCATCGTAAATTTCGTTACCTCCCCCTAATAAAGGCCCAGAAGGAAAGGAGCAGAGCCAGGTGCAGAAGATAGAAAAGCAGGATAAGAGATGTTTGTGGGTCGTAAATGGGCAAGGCTACCAGCTTCGGCCGCCTAATCATGATCAGGCCAACGAACACGAGATCCAGTATAGCAGGACTGGCCTCAGGCAGAGGAGGCAGCCTTTGTCGAGTCATGCAGCCACGGCGTGTTCTGTTCTAAGGTGCACGTGTCACTAGAGAGGTGAATCACCGGCTAAGCCTACGTGTCCTTAATCGAAATGAAGTAATCAGAGGTCATTGCGTGTCCATTGTCTATGTGAGGGCAAGAAACACAAAATGGCTACCATGATCTAAGATGGATGCCATGGGTAGATCAGAAATGTGTTTGTAACAGGAGTACTCTTGCTCGTAGCATAGCGAAAACACCAGGATATGCTAAATGGATCATTTGCAGTTCGCTGATACCAGAATTATGTATTTACGACAATGTTGAAAACACGGGTTCAAATCGTCACGGAACCTCAAATGGGGAGCACTGGCAGTGGCTTAACTCATTGGCTGTTAGTAGTAGGGCCTGGCATTTGATGGGGAGCACTGGCAGTGCCTTCACTCATTGGCTGTCAGTAGCAGGGCCTGGCATTCAACAGGGAGGACTGGCAGTGCCTTCACTCATTGGCTGTTTGTAGCAGGGCCTGGCATTCAATGGGGAGCACTGGCAGTGTCTTCACTCATTGGCTGTAAGTAGCAGGGCCTGGCATTCATCAAGGAGCACTGGCAGTGCCTTCACTCATTGGCTGTCAGTAGCAGGGCCTGGCATTCAACGGGGAGCACTGGCAGTGCCTTCACTCATTGGCTGTTTGTAGCAGGGCCTGGCATTCAATGGGGAGCACTGGCAGTGTCTTCACTCATTGGCTGTAAGTAGCAGGGCCTGGCATTCATCAAGGAGCACTGGCAGTGCCTTCACTCATTAGCTGTCAGTAGCAGGTCCTGGCATTCAACGGGGAGCACTGGCAGTGCCTTCACTTATTGGCTGTTAGTAGCAGAACCTGGCATTCAATGGGGAGCACTGGAAGTGCCCTCACTCATAGGCTGTCAGTAGCAGGGCCTGGCCTTCAACGGGGAGCACTGGCAGTGCCTCACTCATTGGCTGTCAGTAGGGGGGCATGGCATTCATCAAGGAGCATTGGCAGTGCCTTCACTCATTGGCTGTCAGTAGCAGGGCCTGATATTCAACGGGAAGCACTGGCAGTGCCTTCACTCATTGGCTGTCAGTAGCAGGGCCTGGCATTCAACGGGGAGCACTGGCAGTGCCTTCCCTCATTGGCTGTCAGTAGCAGGGCCTGATATTCAACGGAAAGCACTGGCAGTGCCTTCACTCATTGGCTGTCAGATGCAGGCCCTGGCATTAAACGGGGAGCACTGGCAGTGCCTACACTCATTGGCTGTTAGTAGCAGGGCCTTACATTCAACGAGAAGCACTGGCATTGCCCTCTCTCATGGACTGTCAGTATCAGGGCCTAGTATTCACCAGGGAGCACTGGCAGTGTCTTCACTTATTGGCTGTCAGTAGTAGGGCCTGGCATTCAACGGGTAGCACTGGCAGTGCCTTCACTCATTGGCTATTAGTATCAGGGCCTGGCATTTAACGGGGAGAACTGGCAGTGCCTTCACTCATTTGCTGTCAGTAGCAGGGCCTGGCATTCAATGTGAAGCACTGGCAGGGCCTCACTCATTGGCTGTTAGTAGCAGGGCCTGGCATTCAATGGGTAGCACTGGCAGTGCCTAACTCATTGGCTGTCAGTAGCAGGTCTTGACATTCAACAGGGAGCACTGGCAGTGCCTCACTCATTGGCTGTCAGTAGGGGGGCATGGCATTCATCAAGGAGCATTGGCAGTGCCTTCACTCATTGGCTGTCAGTAGCAGGGCCTGATATTCAACGGAGAGCACTGGCAGTGCCTTCAATCATTGGCTGTCAGTAGCAGGTCCTGGAATTCAACGTGAAGCACTGGCAGTGCCTCACTCATTGGCTGTTAGTAGCAGGGCCTGGCATTCAATGGGGAGCACTGGCAGTGCCTCACTCATTGGCTGTCAGTAGCAGGTCTTGACATTCAACAGGGAGCACTGGCAGTGCCTCACTCATTGGCTGTCAGTAGGGGGGCATGGCATTCATCAAGGAGCATTGGCAGTGCCTTCACTCATTGGCTGTCAGTAGCAGGGCCTGATATTCAACGGGGAGCACTGGCAGTGCCTTCACTCATTGGCTGTTAGTAGCAGGGCCTGGCATTCAATTGGGAGCACACACAGTGCCCTCACTCATTGGCTGTCAGTAGCAGGTCTTGACATTCAACAGGGAGCACTGGCAGTGCCTCACTCATAGGCTGTCAGTAGGGGGGCTTGGCATTCATCAAGGAGCATTGGCAGTGCCTTCACTCATTGGCTGTCAGTAGGGGGGCATGGCATTCATCAAGGAGCATTGGCAGTGCCTTTACTCATAGCTGTCAGTAGCAGGGCCTGGCATTCAACGGGGAGCACTGGCAGTGCCTTCACTCATTGACTGTCAGTAGGGGGGCATGGCATTCATCAAGGAGCATTGGCAGTGCCTTCACTCATTGGCTGTCAGTAGCAGGGCCTGATATTCAACGGTAAGCACTGGCAGTGCCTTCACTCATTGGCTGTCTGTAGCAGGGACTGGCATTCAGTGTGGAGCATTAGCAGTGCCTTCACTCATTGGCTGTTACTAGCAGGGCCTGGAATTCTACATTGAGCAGGGCAGTGCTTTCACTCATTGGCTGTTAATAGCACGGCCTGGCATTCAACCTGGAGCACTGGCAGCGTTTCACTCATTGGCTGTTAGTAGCGGGGCAATGCATTTAACGGGGAGCACTGGAAATGCCATCACTCATTGGCTGTTATTAGCAGGGCCTGGCATTCAACGGGGAGCACTGGCAGCACCTTCACTCATTGGCTGTTAGTAGCAGGGCCTGGCATTCAACGGGGAGCACTGGCAGTGCCTCACTCATTGGCTGTCAGTGGCAGGGCCTGGCATTCAACGGGGAGCACTGGCAGCACCTTCACTCATTGGCTGTTAGAAGCAGGGCCTGGCATTCAACGGGGAGCACTGGCAGTGCCTCACTCATTGGCTGTTAGTAGCAGGGCCTGACATTCAATGGGGAGTACTGGCAGTGTCTTCACTCATTGGCAGTTAGTAGCAGGGCCTGGCATTCAACTGGGAGTACTGTCAGTGCCTTCACTCATTCCCTGTCAGTAGGGGGCCATGGCATTCATCAAGGAGCACTGGCAGTGCCTTCACTCATTAGCTGTCAATAGCAGGGCCTGGCATTCAACGGGGAGCACTGGCAGCGCCTTCACTCATTGGCTGTTAGTAGCAGGGCCTGGCATTCAACGGGGAGCACTGGCAGTGCCTCACTCATTGGCTGTTAGTAGCAGGGCCTGGCATTCAACGGGGAGCTCTGGCAATGCCTCACTCATTTCCTGTCAGTAGGGGGGCATGGCATTCATCAAGGAGCACTGGCAGTGCCTTCACTCATTGGCTGTCAGTAGCAGGGCCTCTCATTCAACGGGGAGCACTGGCAGTGCCTCACTCATTGGCTGTTAGTAGCAGGGCCTGGAATTCTATGGGGAGCACTGTCAGTACCTTCACTCATTGGCTGTTAGTAGCAGCGCCTGGCATTCAATGGGGAGCACTGGCAGTGCCATCACTCATTGGCTGTCAGTAGCAGGGCCTGACATTCAATGGGGAGCACTGGCAGTGTCTTCACTCATTGGCAGTTAGTAGCAGGGCCTGGCATTCATCAAGGAGCACTGGCAGTGCCTTCACTCATAGGCTGTTAACAGCAGGGCCTAGCATTCAACGGGTAGCAAATGCAGTGGCTTCACTCATTGGCTGTTAGTATTAGGGCCTGGCATTCAACGAGAAGCACTGGCAGTGCCTCACTCATCGGCTATTAGTAGCAGGGCCTGCAATTCAATGGGGAGCACTGGCAGTGCCCTCACTCATTGGCTTTCAGTAGACGGGCTTGGCATTCAACAGGGAGCACCGGCCGTGCCTCACTCATTGGCAGTCAGTAGGGGGGCCTGGCATTCATCAAGGAGCATTGGCAGTGCCTTCACTCATTGGCTGTTAGTAGCAGGGAATGGCATTCATCAAGGAGCATTGGCAGTGCCTTCACTCATTGGCTGTCAGTAGCAGGGCCTGTCATTCAACAGGGAGCACTGGCAGTGCCTCACTCATTGGCTGATAGTAGCAGAACCTGGCATTCAATGGGGAGTACTGGCAGTGCCAACACTCCTTGGCTGTTAGTAGCAGGAACTGGCATTCAACGGGGAGCACTGGCAGTGTCTTCACTTATTGGCTGTCAGTAGTAAGGCCTGGCATTCAACAAGGAGCACTGGCAGTGCCTTCACTCATTGGCTGTTAGTAGCAGGGTCTGGCATTCAACGGGGAGCACTGGCAGTGCCTTCACCCATTGGCTGTTAGTAGAAGGGCCTGGCATTAAACTGGGTGTCAGTAGCAGGGCCTTCTCTCATTGGCTGTTAGTAGCAGGGCCTGGCCTTCAACGGGGAGCACTGGCAGTGCCTTCAAAAACTGCCTGTTAGTAGCAGGGCCTGGCATTCAACGGGGAGCACTGGCAGCACCCTCACTCATTGGCTGTTAGTAGCAGGCCTGGCATTCAACGGGGAGCACTGGCAGTGCCTTCACACATTGCCTGTTAGTAGCAGGGCCTGGCATTCAACGCAGAGCACTGGCAGTGACTTCACTCACTGACTGTTAGTAGCAGGGCCTGGCATTCAACGGGGAGCACTGGCAGTGCCTTCACTCATTGGCTGTTAGTAGCAGGGCCTGGGATTCAACGGGGAGCACTGACAGAGTCTTCACTCATTGGCTGTTAGTAGCAGGGCCTGGCATTCAACAGGGATCACTGGCAGTGCCTTCACTCATTGGCTGTCTGTAGCAGGGCCTGGCATTCAGTGTGGAGCATTAGCAGTGCCTTCACTCATTGGCTATTACTAGCAGGGCCTGGCATTCTACATTGAGCAGGGCAGTGCTTTCACTCATTGGCTGTTAATAGCAGGGCCTGGCATTCAACCTGGAGCACTGGCAGCGTTTCACTCATTGGCTGTTAGTAGCGGGGCATGGCATTTAACGGGGAGCACTGGCAGCGCCTTCACTCATTGGCTGTTATTAGCAGGGCCTGGCATTCAACGGGGAGCACTGGCAGCACCTTCACTCATTGGCTGTTAGTAGCAGGGCCTGTCATTCAACGGGGAGCACTGGCAGTGCCTCACTCATTGGCTGTTAGTAGCAGGGCCTGGAATTCAATGGGGAGCACTGTCAGTGCCTTCACTCATTGGCTATTAGTAACAGCGCCTGGCATTCAACGGGGAGCACTGTCACTGCCATCACTCATTGGCTTTCAGTAGCAGGGCCTGACATTCCATGGAGAGCACTGGCAGTGTCTTCACTCATTGGCAGTTAGTAGCAGGGCCTGGCATTCATCAAGGAGCACTGACAGTGCCTTCACTCATAGGCTGTTAGTAGCAGGGCCTAGCATTCAACGGGGAGCACTGGCAGTGGCTTCACTAATTGGCTGTTAGTAATAGGGCCTGGCATTCAACGAGAAGCACTGGCAGTGCCTCACTCATTGGCTGTTAGTAGCAGGGCCTGCAATTCAACGGGGAGCCCTGGCAGTGCCCTGACTCATTGGCTTTCAGTAGACGGGCTTGGCATTCAACAGGGAGCACCGGCAGTGCCTCACTCATTGGCAGTCAGTAGGGGGGCCTGGCATTCCTCAAGGAGCATTGGCAGTGCCTTCACTCATTGGCTGTTAGTAGCAGGGAATGGCATTCATCAAGGAGCATTGGCAGTGCCTTCACTCATTGGCTGTCAGTAGCAGGGCCTGTCATTCAACAGGGAGCACTGGCAGTGCCTCACTCATTGGCTGATAGTAGCAGAACCTGGCATTCAATGGGGAGTACTGGCAGTGCCTACACTCATTGGCTGTTAGTAGCAGGGCCTTACATTCAACAAGAAGCACTGGCAGTGCCTTCACTCATTGGCTGTCAGTAGTAAGGCCTGGCATTCAACAAGGAGCACTGGCAGTGCCTTCACTCATTGGCTGTTAGTAGCAGGGTCTGGCATTCAATGAGGAGCACTGGCAGTGCCTTCACCCATTGGCTGTCAGTAGCAGGGCCTGGCATTATACGGGGAGCACTGGCAGTGCCTCACTCATTGGCTGTCAGTAGCAGAGCCTGGCATTCAACAGGGAGCACTGGCAGTGCTTTCACTCATTGGCCGTTAGTAACAGGGCCTGGCATTCAACAGGGAGCACTGGCAGTGACTTCACTCACTGACTGTTAGTAGCAGGGCCTGGCATTCAACGGGGAGCACTGGCAGTGCCTTCACTCATTGGCTGTTAGTAGCAGGGCCTGGCATTAAACTGGGTGTCAGTAGCAGGGCCTTCACTCATTGGCTGTTAGTAGCAGGGCCTGGCCTTCAACGGGGAGCACTGGCAGTGCCTTCACAAACTGCCTGTTAGTAGCAGGGCCTGGCATTCAACGGGGAGCACTGGCAGCACCCTCACTCATTGGCTGTTAGTAGCAGGGCCTGGCATTCAACGGGGAGCACTGGCAGTGCCTTCACACATTGCCGGTTAGTAGCAGGGCCTGGCATTCAACGTAGAGCACTGGCAGTGACTTCACTCACTGACTGTTAGTAGCAGGGCCTGGCATTCAACGGGGAGCACTGGCAGTGCCTTCACTCATTGGCTGTTAGTAGCAGGGCCTGGCATTCAACGGGGAGCACTGACAGAGTCTTCACTCATTGGCTGTTAGTAGCAGGGCCTGGCATTCAACAGGGACCACTGGCAGTGCCTTCACTCATTGGCTGTCTGTAGCAGGGCCTGGCATTCAGTGTGGCGCATTAGCAGTGCCTTCACTCATTGGCTATTACTAGCAGGGCCTGGCATTCTACATTGAGCAGGGCAGTGCTTTCACTCATTGGCTGTTAATAGCAGGGCCTGGCATTCAACCTGGAGCACTGGCAGCGTTTCACTCATTGGCTGTTAGTAGCGGGGCATGGCATTTAACGGGGAGCACTGGCAGCACCTTCACTCATTGGCTGTTATTAGCAGGGCCTGGCATTCGACGGGGAGCACTGGCAGCACCTTCACTCATTGGCTGTTAGTAGCAGGGCCTGTCATTCAAAGGGGAGCACTGGCTGTGCCTCACTCATTGGCTGTTAGTAGCAGGGCCTGGAATTCAATGGGGAGCACTGTCAGTGCCTTCACTCATTGGCTATTAGTAGCAGCGCCTGGCATTCAACGGGAAGCACTGTCAGTGCCATCACTCATTGGCTTTCAGTAGCAGGGCCTGACATTCAATGGAGAGCACTGGCAGTGTCTTCACTCATTGGCAGTTAGTAGCAGGGCCTGGCATTCATCAAGGAGCACTGACAGTGCCTTCACTCATAGGCTGTTAGTAGCAGGGCCTAGCATTCAACGGGGAGCACTGGCAGTGGCTTCACTCATTGGCTGTTAGTAATAGGGCCTGGCATTCAACGAGAAGCACTGGCAGTGCCTCACTCATTGGCTGTTAGTAGCAGGGCCTGCAATTCAACGGGGAGCCCTGGCAGTGCCCTGACTCATTGGCTTTCAGTAGACGGGCTTGGCATTCAACAGGGAGCACCGGCAGTGCCTCACTCATTGGCTGTCAGTAGGGGGGCCTGGCATTCATCAAGGAGCATTGGCAGTGCCTTCACTCATTGGCTGTTAGTAGCAGGGAATGGCATTCATCAAGGAGCATTGGCAGTCCCTTCACTCATTGGCTGTCAGTAGCAGGGCCTGTCATTCAACAGGGAGCACTGGCAGTGCCTCACTCATTGGCTGAAAGTAGCAGAACCTGGCATTCAATGGGGAGTACTGGCAGTGCCTACACTCATTGGCTGCAGGTAGCAGGGCCTTACATTCAACGAGAAGCACTGGCAGTGCCTTCACTCATTGGCTGTCAGTAGCAGGACCTGGCATTCAACGGGGAGCACTGGCAGTGTCTTCCCTTATTGGCTGTCAGTAGTAAGGCCTGGCATTCAACAAGGAGCACTGGCAGTGCCTTCACTCATTGGCTGTTAATAGCAGGGTCTGGCATTCAACGGGGAGCACTGGCAGTGCCTTCACCCATTGGCTGTCAGTAGCAGGGCCTGGCATTATACCGGGAGCACTGGCAGTGCCTTCACTCATTGGCTGTCAGTAGCAGGGCCTGGCATTCAACGGGGAGCACTGGCAGTGCCTCATTCATTGGCTTTCAGTAGCAGGGCCTGGCATTCAACGGGGAGCACTGGCAGTGCCTTCACTCATTGGCTGTTAGTAGCAGGGCCTGGCATTCAACGGGAAGCACTGGCAATGCCCTCACTCATGGACTGTCAGTAGCAGGGCCTAGCATTCAACAGGGAGCACTGGCAGTGTCTTCACTTATTGGCTGTCAGTAGTAGGGCCTGGCATTCAACGGGTAGCACTGGCAGTGCCTTCACTCATTGGCTATTAGTAGCAGGGCATGGCATTTAACGGGGAGAACTGGCAGTGCCTTCACTCATTGGCTGTCAGTAGCAGGGCCTGGCATTCAACGTGAAGCACTGGCAGTGCCTCACTCATTGGCTGTTAGTAGCAGGGCCTGGCATTCAATGGGGAGCACTGGCAGTGCCTCACTCATTGGCTGTCAGTAGCAGGTCTTGACATTCAACAGGGAGCACTGGCAGTGCTTCACTCATTGGCTGTCAGTAGGGGGGCATGGCATTCATCAAGGAGCATTGGCAGTGCCTTCACTCATTGGCTGTCAGTAGCAGGGCCTGATATTCTTTTTTAACCTTTTTATTAGCGTTGTGCAACACAGAGTCATGACATTAACAGCATCAATAATCCAATACAGTATCATTTACGGTACATTCAGCGGACAAAACATCATCGTTACAAGGGCTGGAACAGTGCAAATATATCCCCTCAACATCCCGGAATAAGAGGTCACTCCACCTGAATCACTCCCTCCATCCATACAGCGGGGTAAGTAGTGGGGAGACCATCTCACCCCCGTATCCAAGTATCGCAGCAGGCAGGGAGGAGAGCTGCCTCCGGTACCACCGGCCCACAGTCGTCCCGGCCCCGACCGGTTTCCCAGCTATGTCACCCGGTATATCAGAGTGTCACCTGTGTGTCATGTGAGCGTGGCTCCACTTAGCATTCCAGTGGGCCGTCCGTAGGAGGACAGTTAGGAGCGGAGTACAGCGGGTCAAGGCCCGTTCTATCGTGTGAAATACAGTATGGCGGGTGTGGTGTAAAGCGCCTATAAATGCTCACAGGCCCGGTATCGGCTCGTCATCTCCAGAGGAGTCGCTGTGGGTCGCTTGAGACATCCAGTATACCTGTAAGGGGGACCAAAAGTCACTGGGTTTGCAGCGGGCAGGTAACAGTTCTGCATAAACCCCGTGCTGGTCCTGGCAATACGTGAGATCGTCCAGCCATTCCTTAAATTTTGGTGCCCTGCCCCTCCCCCACCTGCAAGCAATCCTCCTTTTTGCAAGTAGCAGCGCTATATCCACAAATTTGCGGTCTGACTTGGGTACGTTTTTGGTATATCCCAGTAGCATCACCACCGGTTCAATGGAAAGAGGGCCATCGATTATCACCTGGAGCGTAGCATGTACCTGCTCCCAGTATTCCTGTATCACGCCACACTCCCAGGCCAGGTGGAGGAAACCCGCGCCCTCTGCACGGCATCTCGCACATCTGTCGTCTTCCGAGAGTTGAAATCGCAGCTTCCTGACTGGGGTATAATAATATCTCTGTACAAACTTATAGTGGATTATTTTCAGTCTGCAGCCAGAGGAGACTCTGGCAGTGACCGAGCAGCAATATTTCCACTGTTCGTCAGTGAGTGCAGTGGGTAGGTCAGAGTCCCAGGCAGTGCGTGCCCTGGACAGAACAAGAGGGCGCTGCTCCCGAATGGCTGTATACAACTTCGACACCAAGTGTCTGCCGTCCGACACGAGCATGACGTGTAATGGCAACACTGTACCCGGTTCCTCCGGGAAGCTAGGGATTATCTCCTTCATACCCTGACTTAGTCGGATATAATAGAACACCTCCATTGGCGTCGGGGGAGTAGCCCGGAAGATCTGATCCTTTGTACGGAACAGTCCCTCCTGAAACAAATCACCCCAGGTATGAAGGTGGACGCGGTTGCACATGGATCGAAATCCATTTTCCGGTTAAAAGCGATAGTTTCGGGTGGTACGCAAGGGGCAGCGCCGGTGAGTAGAGCATAAGGGCTCCGAGGAGTTTGGTCACTCTCCGCCATGAGTCCATGGTGCAGGTAACAGTGGTAGCAGGCGTCTCGACATCACCAACCAGGCCCATCAACATGCCCTTGAGCGGCAGTGGGTGCACGATCCAATCCTCAGCGGCAACCTGAGGCATGAAGGGAGCGGGGTTAACCCAGTAGTAAGCATGTTGAGCCTGAGCACTGAGGTAGTACACGTCCAGATCTGGTACGTCGAATCCGCCCTTGTCATATGGCTGTGTCAAGACCTTCCAACTGAGGCGCGGTTGTTTCCCGCCCCAGAAAAGGCGAAGCAGTTCAGATCGGAGTCTTTTAAAGAAATAGGCTCCCGGGTAATAGGGTATATTTTGAAAGAGGTATAGGAAACGTGGAAGGATGACCATTTTTATCAGGGAGGCTCTGCCTGCCATCGACAGCGGGAGGGCTAACCAGCGGGTCACATTGTTGGCCAATTGGGAGATGGCTACGCCATAGTTCAGTCGAACCGTGTCCTCCTTATTGAGCGATACTACTATGCCCAAGTATTTCAAGTCAGTACTGCACCACTCTAACGGGTAATCATGCGGGAAATGGACCACTGAGGGCGTGAGGGGGAAGAATTGGGACTTTTTCCAATTGATGTGCACTCCGGAAATGCCACCAAACGATACAAATTCTCTCAAAAGTGGGTTGAGGTGTTCTTGTGGGTGTCGCACATACAAAGTAACGTCGTCTGCATAGAGGGATATGCCAATCTGCCTTTGATTGCAATTAAAGGCGCTGGCCTTATGTAACTGCCGGATCCTGCAAGCCAGCGGCTCAATTGCCAGGGCGAAGAGCAGGGGTGACAGGGGGCAGCCCTGTCTAGTCCCCCTCGTGATCGGCATCTGCGCCGACAGTCCACCGTTGACGACGACCCTGGCAACTGGAGAGGTGTAAAGCAATGTCACCCAGGCGATGAATATCCGGGGGAAACCCATTCTGCTTAAGATGGCTAATAGTTAACCCCACTCAACCGAATCGAACGCCTTGGTGGCGTCTAAGAACACCGCAGCGACTGGCAGGTCTGGCGAGATGGTAGGTATGAGGGAGAACAGGGTGCGGAGGTTATGAGACGTGGCTCTCCCTGGGACAAACCCAGATTGATCCGGCAGCACCAGGGTAGTCATAAGTAGGGATAGTCTAGTCGCGAGCACCTTCGCAAGAATCTTTGCATCGCAGTTTAGCAGCGATAAGGGCCTATAGGCATCGGTATCCGTCGGTCTTTCCCTGGCTTGAGAAGCGAAGTGATCGCCACCTCCCTCATAGTGCCCGGCAGTATCCCCACCTCTAACGACTCTTCGAATACCTCCTTCAGTACTGGTGCCATTATGTCGATGTAGCATTTATAAAATTCGGCCGGTAGGCCGTCCAGTCCTGCAGCTTTGCCGTTACTGAGTGACATGATCGCTTCCCGGATTTCATCGATCTCGAAAGGGCATCCCAAGAATGCCCTATCGCCATCGCTTAGCCAGCACAGTGCAATGTCGTCCAGGAAATTCCCGAACTCCAGCTCACCAGTCTGCTGTGTGGTATATAGCAGTTTGTAGTGCTGCAGGTAGGTGTCCTGTATCCCTTTAGAGTCCTGGTAGGTCCTGTCTTCACCATCAGAGATTTCTAACACGTGTGTGGCAAACCGCTGGTGCCTTGTGAGTGCCGCTAAAACTTTTCCCGGCCTATCTCCCTCGCAGTAACGCCTAGCCGTCCAGTATTTGCCGCGGAATTTTGCTTCCCTGGCCGCTTCCTCCTCATAAGTTGACAGTTTGGCCCTGAATGCCATCGCTAGGTCAGGGCAAGGATTACCGACCAT
The DNA here is from genome assembly GCF_964263255.1 of Lissotriton vulgaris. Classification (NCBI taxonomy): domain Eukaryota; kingdom Metazoa; phylum Chordata; class Amphibia; order Caudata; family Salamandridae; genus Lissotriton; species Lissotriton vulgaris. The sequence goes on along the minus strand of NC_141700.1, from coordinate 473,447,498 downwards.
CTCCGCCTCTAACGCCTTAAGTTCCGCTTCTAGGCTTGTTAATGTGCGTACAATCTCCCTGAGCACGCCACAGCTCTTGGATATTGTAACACCTCGCACAGTCACTTTAAAAGCTTCCCACACCGTTTCGACCTTATCCACAGACCCCTTATTCCTAGGGAAGAAGGCCTCAATTTCCTCACCGAGTTCCTGCTTAAAGACCGGATCAAGGAGGGCCGAGGGGAAGAGTCGCCACGGCAGACGTACTCTTGCATAGCCAGGGATATCCAGAACAGTCAATACAGGGCAATGGTCCGAGTAGGTACGAGGCAGATGTTTCACCGTAACGACTCCCCCAGCTAAACCGCGTGAGATAAAGCAGTAATCGATCCTGGCCCATGAGCGTGCGTGTGTGGTGAAGTGGGTGCCTTCCCTAGTTGCCGGGTGTGAATGCCTCCAGCAGTCCAATAATCCTGCCTCCGTCAGTATGCCCTGAAGCGTGTCCCTAGCTCTCGTGTTGTACTGTCCGCTACCGTCTGATCTGTCCGCCCCCGGGTGTAATGAGAGGTTGAAGTCCCCCCCCCCAGACTACGTGTGTGGCCTCGACCTCCAGTGCATGTCCCCATAATGTCAAGAAGAACCCAGGTGTGTCAATATTAGGTGCATAGCAATTTATAAGCATTATCACATCAGCGCCCAGCCTCCCCCAATGGATCACGTATCTCCCCTCGTTATCCGCCCGATCTCCCAGCTTCTGGAACGCCAGTCTTTTATTGACCAAAATGACCGTACCCCTGGAATAGGTGGAATAGGAAGAAAACTCTCTCACAGCCGCCCACCTACTTGCAAACTGAGGGGCATAACGCGGGTTCAGGTGGGTTTCCTGGAGCATAGCTATCTGTACCTGGTGTCTATCTAAATATGCTGCTAGTACATTTCTGCATTTCCGTGGGTTATTAAGGCCTCGAACATTCCAGGACAATATAGATACAGTAGTCAAGGCGTGATCACCCGTGCTTATCACCACATCCCTGTAACCAGCAAATGCAGAGTGCCTCAGCCCTCTGCAGGTACGCATCATGTACCAATATCCTCACTGTACAGTACCGTCGGTTTTGTCGATCATTCATGCTGATACAAACCGTAATTCCAGTCCTAACATACATGCCATGAACACCATCCGCACAATCATGTCCTCTTACAACAATTCCCACCCCAACAAACAAACATCCCCCCTTCCTCCACGCACAGCAACACAAACCCCGTCCCACTAGTCCTCCCCCAACCCACTGAAGTAACCCAAACTTGCCAGTACTACGACCCCTCCCCCCACCCCAAACCCCATACTTAATAACCATAGAAAAACCATGTGGGGAATCCCCTCCTGGGGGCATCAGAGGTACACACCCATACACCCCAACACTTCCCTCCCGTCCCGCATATACCATACGGGGAAGACAGAGAAGAAGGGGTGGTGCCTGGCATTCATAAGCCCTGCAGGTTCAAGCCTATTCATTAATCCACAGCGCCGAACCCGCCGTCCCTCAATCACAGAAGACATCAACGAGTTCAGGCGCACCACCCATACACCAGCTGTTGCTTGCAATGTCACCAGTAACGCCACCAGATCGTGCAATCCAAGTACCAACCAATCAGCGGGGTAGATCATACCAGCATGGCCCTTAGTCTGCTGCAGGTCTATGTTGCAGGAGAGCAGCCATCCATGTCTCTTCATGTAGGATAGAACTGTCCCAGTGCAAACAGGGCGTAGAGACCTAATAAAACGCCGGTAGTCCGACCAGGGGCCAGTAACCAAGCGTTCACAGTGACCATGTCTCATCAATGCCCCCGCAGGCAGACCAGGCGTTGATCAATGTAGACGGAGCGCCTATACGTCTGCTGTCGCCCATATTGTCACCCGCACCGTTGCATATGTGCTCAGTCCCAGCCCCACACCAGCAGCGATGCAAAGTATGCAGAGTCAGTTATCACTCAGTGATGGGTTCAAAATACCGGAAAGCAACTATCTATGCCTCCACAGATAGGGCTGGGTAGTCACAGCTCAGGTAGGGCCCAATATCCAGAACATGCATCAGTAGTTTGATAGGGCACAAGTGATCAAGTTATCATTAGGGTACCTTCACGATTCATCGTGTTCAGCAGGATTCCCTCCCGCTTCGTCCTCCTCCTCATTGCGCCTGTCCCTTCTATCAGTGCGAAGTTTCTTAACATAATCCTCAGCGTGCTGCAGGTTCGTAAAGAAATGTTGTTTGCCCTGATGGGTCACCCGGAGCCGCGCCGGGTACAGAAGTGCGTAATCCACCTGCATGTCGCTCAGTTTCTTTTTCACGTCCAAGAATTTCCTCCGTTGGTCTTGCACCATGGGCGTGAAATCTGGGTATAGGGAGAACTGCACTCCGTCACAGGACAAATTCCGGTGTGTTCGAGCTGCGCGTAGCGCCACATCCCGATCGCGGTAGTTAAGCAACCGGGCAATGATAGGCCGCGGTTGCGCCCCCGGCTTGGGGATCGGGCCCAAAGAGCGGTGCTCCCTTTCTACGATAAATTGATTTGAGAAGGCCTCCTTACCCACCGCAGTTAGTAGTATGCGTTCAACATAGTCCTCCATGCGTCCAGTGTTGGTGGACTCCGGAACCCCCGTGACGCGTATGTTATTGCGTCTGCTCCTCGCCTCCAACTCCTCATTCTTTGCCGCTATCACCCTGAGGATATTGTCCATGCGGGTGAGGCGCGTTTCGTGCGTCGTGGAAGTGTCTTCCGCAGTGGAAATGCGTCGCTCTGCCTCTGTCAGCCGTTCTTCGTGGACCTCCATTTTTTGCACGACGCCATCCATCCTGGAGGACAATCGATCCACCTTATCCACGATAGTGGCGAAACCCTGTCGCATCTCTTCTATGATCAGGCGCAGCTCAGGTGTCATGAGCGCAGGAGGTGGTTCGGCGCTTGATGGCCCCGAGGAGCTGCCGGCCCCTGTCGTGCCACGTGTCGGTTTTTTGGCGGTCGTGGGTTCGAAGGACAGTTTGGGTTGTCTGGCATCGTTTTTGCCCATCGTGCCCTATCTGCTGGCGCCCAGTTGTGTCAGTGAATGAAGGAAACACACGTTCTCCTCCTTCTTCAAATCAGAGTGCTCGCTCCGATCGTTCCCCACGCGACGGCCTCTCTAGAGTCAAGGACAACAATGTGGATATGTAGATCAGCAGTGCCTACTATGCCTCTCGCTCCCCCTCGTATACCATCGTGGTAGATCAGGACCACTCGGGAGCACACATGCTAACAGGTGAGCCGCCAACCTCCGGGGCACAGCCCAGCAGTCCTCGGTAGCGGGAGCACCCGGGGTTATGAAGGGCAGTGGGGCGGGGTGAGGATTGATATGCCCCCGCAGCACTCGCAAGAAGGACACCACCGATGTCTTCTAACGGCCGCCGGTTGCGCCCCAGGCCGCTATATCCGGATGCAGCGGCCTCGCAGATGTGTCCCGGGGGATCTGCGGGGAGACGCGTAGTGCGGTCGGGGAGGCTGCCAGTGTCCCTCGCAGAATCGAAGTGAAGTACGCTCCCTCCTGTCCGCTGTTACAGTAAGGGCACTGGTGCATTGAACAGCCTCTCCCCCCTTTGCAACGTCCCTAGGGGGGGTGAGACTCACCTCCGCTCGCCGCCGCTGATCCCTCAGCAGGCCGCCCGCCTTTCCGGCCGAGTTACGCGACCTCGAGGCCTGGCCGCCTCGTGGGAAGCCGCGGTCTCTCGTCGCACAGCGCCCGGTCCACCTCAGCAGCTCTCCGCAGCGGCGCCCCTCGGGGAATATTCACAGCGTCGCCGCTCAGTCGCCGGACCTCGGATCTCCACCGGATTTGAACAGGCACTGCAGCTCAGGTGTGACTAGCATCGGTGCTGTTTTCAGGCGTCAATCTGCAGGTGAAGCGGATAAATGCAGGATGTTTCTGGCCAGGCAGCCAGAGCCTCACAGAAGTGTGGCCATGAGCTCGTGCGCCCTCTAGCGCCCCCCCAGGGCCTGATATTCAACGGGGAGCACTGGCAGTGCCTTCACTCATTGGCTGTCAGTTGCAGGGCCTGGCATTCATCAATAAGCATTGGCAGTGCCTTCACTCATTGGCTGTCAGTAGCAGGGCCTGATATTCAACGGGGAGCACTGGCAGTGCCTTCACTCATTGGCTGTTAGTAGCAGGGCCTGGCATTCAATGGGGAGCACACACAGTGCCCTCACTCATTGGCTGTCAGTAGCAGGTCTTGACATTCAACAAGGAGCACTGGCAGTGCCTCACTCATAGGCTGTCAGTAGGGGGGCTTGGCATTCATCAAGGAGCATTGGCAGTGCCTTCACTCATTGGCTGTCAGTAGGGGGGCATGGCATTCATCAAGGAGCATTGGCATTGCCTTCACTCATAGCTGTCAGTAGCAGGGCCTGGCATTCAATGGGGAGCACTGGCAGTGCCTTCACTCATTGACTGTCAGTAGGGGGGCATGGCATTCATCAAGGAGCATTGGCAGTGCCTTCACTCATTGGCTGTCAGTAGGGGGGCATGGCATTCGTCAAGGAGCATTGGCATTGCCTTCACTCATAGCTGTCAGTAGCAGGGCCTGGCATTCAATGGGGAGCACTGGCAGTGCCTTCACTCATTGACTGTCAGTAGGGGGGCATGGCATTCATCAAGGAGCATTGGCAGTGCCTTCACTCATTGGCTGTCAGTAGCAGGGCTTGATATTCAACGGGAAGCACTGGCAGTGCCTTCACTCATTGGCTGTCTGTAGCAGGGACTGGCATTCAGTGTGGAGCATTAGCAGTGCCTTCACTCATTGGCTGTTACTAGCAGGGCCTGGCATTCTACATTGAGCAGGGCAGTGCTTTCACTCATTAGCTGTTAATAGCAGGGCCTGGCATTCAACCTGGAGCACTGGCAGCGTTTCACTCATTGGCTGTTAGTAGCGGGGCATGGCATTTAACGGGGAGCACTGGAAATGTCATCACTCATTGGCTGTTATTAGCAGGGCCTGGCATTCAACGGGGAGCACTGGCAGCACCTTCACTCATTGGCTGTTAGTAGCAGGGCCAGGCATTCAACGGGGAGCACTGGCAGTGCCTCACTCATTGGCTGTCAGTGGCAGGGCCTGGCATTCAACGGGGAGCACTGGCAGCAGCTTCACTCATTGGCTGTTAGTAGCAGGGCCTGGCATTCAACGGGGAGCACTGGCAGTGCCTCACTCATTGGCTGTTAGTAGCAGGGCCTGACATTCAATGGGGAGTACTGGCAGTGTCTTCACTCATTGGCAGTTAGTAGCAGGGCCTGGCATTCAACTGGGAGCACTGTCAGTGCCTTCACTCATTTCCTGTCAGTAGGGGGGCATGGCATTCATCAAGGAGCACTGGCAGTGCCTTCACTCATTGGCTGTCAGTAGCACGGCCTGGCATTCAACGGGGAGCACTGGCAGTGCCTACACTCATTGGCTGTCAGTAGCAGGGTCTGGCATTCAATGGGGAGCACTGGTAGTGTCTTCAATCATTGGCAGTTAGTAGCAGGGCCTGGCATTCATCAAGGAGCACTGGCAGTGCCTTCACTCATAGGTTGTTAGTAGCAGGGCCTAGCATTCAACGGGGAGCACTGGCAGTGGCTTCACTCATTGGCTGTTAGTAGTAGGGCCTGGCATTTGATGGGGAGTACTGGCAGTGCCTTCACTCATTGGCTGTCAGTAGCAGGGCCTGACATTCAACGGGGAGCACTGGCAGTGCCTTCACTCATTGGCTGTTTGTAGCAGGGCCTGGCATTCAATAGGGAGCACTGGCAGTGTCTTCACTCATTGGCTGTAGGTAGCAGGGCCTGGCATTCATCAAGGAGCACTGGCAGTGCCTTCACTCATTGGCTGTCAGTAGCAGGGCCTGGCATTCAACTGGGAGCACTGGCAGTGCCTTCACTCATTGGCTGTTTGTAGCAGGGCCTGGCATTCAATGGGGAGCACTGGCAGTGTCTTCACTCATTGGCTGTAAGTAGCAGAGCCTTGCATTCATCAATGAGCACTGGCAGTGCCTTCACTCATTAGCTGTCAGTAGCAGGGCCTGGCATTCAACGGGGAGCACTGGCAGTGTCTTCACTTATTGGCTGTTAGTAGCAGAACCTGGCATTCAATGGGGAGCACTGGAGGTGCCCTCACTCATTGGCTTTCAGTAGCAGGGCCTGGCATTCAACGGGGAGCACTGGCAGTGCCTCACTCATTGGCTGTCAGTAGGGGGGCATGGCATTCATCAAGGAGCATTGGCAGTGCCTTCACTCATTGGCTGTCAGTAGCAGGGCCTGATATTCAACGGGAAGCACTGGCAGTGCCTTCACTCATTGGCTGTCAGTAGCAGGGCCTGGCATTTAACGGGGAGCACTGGCAGTGACTTTACTCATTGGCTGTCAGTAGCAGGGCCCGATATTCAATGGGAAGCACTGGCAGTGCCTTCACTCATTGGCTGTCAGTAGCAGGGCCTGGCATTCAACGGGGAGCACTGCAGTGCCTACACTCATTGGCTGTTAGTAGCAGGGCCTTACATTCAACGAGAAGCACTGGCAATGCCCTCACTCATGGACTGTCAGTAGCAGGGCCTAGCATTCAACAGGGAGCACTGGCAGTGTCTTCACTTATTGGCTGTCAGTAGTAGGGCCTGGCATTCAACGGGTACCACTGGCAGTGCCTTCACTCATTGGCTATTAGTAGCAGGGCCTGGCATTTAACGGGGAGAACTGGCAGTGCCTTCACTCATTGGCTGTTAGTAATTGGCCCTGGCATTCAACGAGAAGCACTGGCAGTGCCTCACTCATTGGCTGTTAGTAGCAGGGCCTGCAATTCAACGGGGAGCACTGGCAGTGCCCTCACTCATTGGGTTTCAGTAGACGGGCTTGGCATTCAACAGGGAGCACCGGCAGAGCCTCACTCATTGGCTGTCAGTAGGGGGGCCTGGCATTCATCAAGGAGCATTGGCAGTGCCTTCACTCATAGGCTGTTAGTAGCAGGGCCTAGCATTCAACGGGGAGCACTGGCAGTGGCTTCACTCATTGGCTGTTAGTAATAGGGCCTGGCATTCAACGAGAAGCACTGGCAGTGCCTCACTCATTGGCTGTTAGTAGCAGGGCCTGCAATTCAACGGGGAGCACTGGCACTGCCCTCACTCATTGGCTTTCAGTAGACGGGCTTGGCATTCAACAGGGAGCACCGGCAGTGCCTCACTCATTGGCTGTCAGCAGGGGGGGCTAGCATTCATCAAGGAGCATTGGCAGTGCCTTCACTCATTGGCTGTTAGTAGCAGGGAATGGCATTCATCAAGGAGCATTGGCAGTGCCTTTACTCATTGGCTGTCAGTAGCAGGGCCTGTCATTCAACAGGGAGCACTGGCAGTGCCTCACTCATTGGCTGATAGTAGCAGAACCTGGCATTCAATGGGGAGTACTGGCAGTGCCTACACTCATTGGCTGCAGGTAGCAGGGCCTTACATTCAACGAGAAGCACTGGCAGTGCCTTCACTCATTGGCTGTCAGTAGCAGGACCTGGCATTCAACGGGGAGCACGGGCAGTGTCTTCACTTATTGGCTGTCAGTAGTAAGGCCTGGCATTCAACAAGGAGCACTGGCAGTGCCTTCACTCATTGGCTGTTAGTAGCAGGGTCTGGCATTCAACGGGGAGCACTGGCAGTGCCTTCATCCATTGGCTGTCAGTAGCAGGGCCTGGCATTATACGGGGAGCACTGGCAGTGCCTTCACTCATTGGCTGTCAGTAGCAGGGCCTGGCATTCAACGGGGAGCACTGGGAGTGCCTCATTCATTGGCTTTCAGTAGCAGGGCCTGGCATTCAACGGTGAGCACTGGCAGTGCCTTCACTCATTGGCTGTTAGTAGCAGGGCCTGGCATTCAACGGGAAGCACTGGCAATGCCCTTACTCATGGACTGTCAGTAGCAGGGCCTAGCATTCAACAGGGAGCACTGGCAGTGTCTTCACTTATTGGCTGTCAGTAGTAGGGCCTGGCATTCAACGGGTAGCACTGGCAGTGCCTTCACTCATTGGCTATTAGTAGCAGGGCCTGGCATTTAACGGGGAGAACTGGCAGTGCCTTCAATCATTGGCTGTCAGTAGCAGGGCCTGGAATTCAACGTGAAGCACTGGCAGTGCCTCACTCATTGGCTGTTAGTAGCAGGGCCTGCCATTCAATGGGAAGCACTGGCAGTGCTTCACTCATTGGCTGTCAGTAGCAGGTCTTGACATTCAACAGGGAGCACTGGCAGTGCCTCACTCATTGGCTGTCAGTAGGGGGGCATGGCATTCATCAAGGAGCATTGGCAGTGCCTTCACTCATTGGCTGTCAGTAGCAGGGCCTGATACTCAATGGGGAGCACTGGCAGTGCCTTCACTCATTGGCTGTTAGTAGCAGGGCCTGGCATTCAATGGGGAGCACACACAGTGCCCTCACTCATTGGCTGTCAGTAGCAGGTCTTGACATTCAACAGGGAGCACTGGCAGTGCCTCACTCATAGGCTGTCAGTAGGGGGGCTTGGCATTCATCAAGGAGCATTGGCAGTGCCTTCACTCATTGGCTGTCAGTAGGGGGGCATGGCATTCATCAAGGAGCATTGGCAGTGCCTTTACTCATAGCTGTCAGTAGCAGGGCCTGGCATTCAACGGGGAGCACTGGCAGTGCCTTCACTCATTGACTCTCAGTAGGGGGGCATGGCATTCATCAAGGAGCATTGGCAGTGCCTTCACTCATTGGCTGTCAGTAGCAGGGCCTGATATTCAACGGGAAGCACTGGCAGTGCCTTCACTCATTGGCTGTCTGTAGCAGGGACTGGAATTCAGTGTGGAGCATTAGCAGTGCCTTCACTCATTGGCTGTTACTAGCAGGGCCTGGCATTCTACATTGAGCAGGGCAGTGCTTTCACTCATTGGCTGTTAATAGCAGGGCCTGGCATTCAACCTGGAGCACTGGCAGCGTTTCACTCATTGGCTGTTAGTAGCGGGGCATGGCATTTAACGGGGAGCACTGGAAATGCCATCACTCATTGGCTGTTATTAGCAGGGCTAGGCATTCAACGGGGAGCACTGGCAGCACCTTCACTCATTGGTTGTTGGTAGCAGGGCCTGGCATTCAACGGGGAGCACTGGCATTGCCTCACTCATTGGCTGTCAGTAACAGGGCCTGGCATTCAACGGGGAGCACTGGCAGCACCTTCACTCATTGGCTGTTAGAAGCAGGGCCTGGCATTCAACGGGGAGCACTGGCAGTGCCTCACTCATTGGCTGTTAGTAGCAGGGCCTGACATTCAATGGGGAGTACTGGCAGTGTCTTCACTCATTGGCAGTTAGTAGCAGGGCCTGGCATTCAACTGGGAGTACTGTCAGTGCCTTCACTCATTTCCTGTCAGTAGGGGGCCATGGCATTCATCAAGGAGCACTGGCAGTGCCTTCACTCATTGGCTGTCAGTAGCAGGGCCTGGCATTCAACGGGGAGCACTGGCAGTGCCTACACTCATTGGCTGTCAGTAGCAGGGTCTGGCATTCAATGGGGAGCACTGGTAGTGTCTTCACTCATTGGCAGTTAGTAGCAGGGCCTGGCATTCATCAAGGAGCACTGGCAGTGCCTTCACTCATAGGCTGTTAATAGCAGGGCCTAGCATTCAACGGGGAGCACTGGCAGTGGCTTCACTCATTGGCTGTTAGTAGTAGGGCTTGGCATTTGATGGGGAGCACTGGCAGTGCCTTCACTCATTGGCTGTCAGTAGCAGGGCCTGGCATTCAACGGGGAGCACTGGCAGTGCCTTCACTCATTGGCTGTTTGTAGCAGGGCCTGGCATTCAATGGGGACCACTGGCAGTGTCTTCACTCATTGGCTGTAAGAAGCAGGGCCTGGCATTCATCAAGGAGCACTGGCAGTGCCTTCACTCATTGGCTGTCAGTAGCAGGGCCTGGCATTCAACGGGGAGCACTGGCAGTGCCTTCACTCATTGGCTGTTTGTGGCAGGGCCTGGCATTCAATGGGGAGCACTGGCAGTGTCTTCACTCATTGGCTGTAAGTAGCAGGGCCTGGCATTCATCAAGGAGCACTGGCAGTGCCTTCACTCATTAGCTGTCAGTAGCAGGGCCTGGCATTCAACGGGGAGCACTGGCAGTGTCTTCACTTATTGGCTGTTAGTAGAAGAACCTGGCATTCAATGGGGAGCACTGGAAGTGCCCTCACTCATTGGCTGTCAGTAGCAGGGCCTGGCATTCAACGGGGAGCACTGGCAGTGCCTCACTCATTGGCTGTCAGTAGGGGGGCATGGCATTCATCAAGGAGCATTGGCAGTGCCTTCACTCATTGGCTGTCAGTAGCAGGGCCTGATATTCAACGGGAAGCACTGGCAGTGCCTTCACTCATTGGCTGTCAGTAGCAGGGCCTGGCATTCAACGGGGAGCACTGGCAGTGCCTTCACTCATTGGCTGTCAGTAGCAGGGCCTGATATTCAACGGGAAGCACTGGCAGTGCCTTCACTCATTGGCTGTCAGTAGCAGGGCCTGACATTAAACGGGGAGCACTGGCAGTGCCTACACTCATTGGCTGTTAGTAGCAGGGCCTTACATTCAACGTGAAGCACTGGCAATGCCCTCACTCATGGACTGTCAGTAGCAGGGCCTAGCATTCAACAGGGAGCACTGGCAGTGTCTTCACTTATTGGCTGTCAGTAGTAGGGCCTGGTATTCAACGGGTAGCACTGGCAGTGCCTTCACTCATTGGCTATTAGTAGCAGGACCTGGCATTTAACGTGGAGAACTGGCAGTGCCTTCACTCATTGGCTGTCAGTAGCAGGGCCTGGCATTCAACCTGAAGCACTGGCAGGGCCTCACTCATTGGCTGTTAGTAGCAGGGCCTGGCATTCAATGGGGAGCACTGGCAGTGCCTAACTCATTGGCTGTCAGTAGCAGGTCTTGACACTCAACAGGGAGCACTGGCAGTGCCTCACTCATTGGCTGTCAGTAGGGGGGCATGGCATTCATCAAGGACCATTGGCAGTGCCTTCACTCATTGGCTGTCAGTAGCAGGGCCAGATATTCAACGGAGAGCACTGGCAGTGCCTTCACTCATTGGCTGTCAGTTGCAGGGCCTGGCATTCATCAAGGAGCATTGGCAGTGCCTTCACTCATTGGCTATCAGTAGCAGGGCCAGATATACAACGGGGAGCACTGGCAGTGCCTTCACTTATTGGCTGTTAGTAGCAGGGCCTGGCATTCAATGGGGAGCACACACAATGCCCTCACTCATTGGCTGTCAGTAGCAGGTCTTGACATTCAACAGGGAGCACTGGCAGTGCCTCACTCATTGGCTGTCAGTAGGGGGGCTTGGCATTCACCAAGAAGCATTGGCAGTGCCTTCACTCATTGGCTGTCAGTAGGGTGGCATGGCATTCATCAAGGAGAATTGGCAGTGCCTTCACTCATTGGCTGTCAGTAGCAGGGCCTGTCATTCAACAGGGAGCACCGGCAGTGCCTCACTCATTGGCTGTCAGTAGGGGGGCCTGGCATTCATCAAGGAGCATTGGCAGTGCCTTCACTCATAGGCTGTTAGTAGCAGGGCCTAGCATTCAACGGGGAGCACTGGCAGTGGCTTCACTCATTGGCTGTTAGTAATAGGGCCTGGCATTCAACGAGAAGCACTGGCAGTGCCTAACTCATTGGCTGTTAGTAGCAGGGCCTGCAATTCAACGGGGAGCACTGGCAGTGCCCTCACTCATTGGCTTTCAGTAGACGGGCTTGTAGACGGGCTTGGCATTCAACATGGAGCACCGGCAGTGCCTCACTCATTGGCTGTCAGTAGGGGGGCCTGGCATTCATCAAGGAGCATTGGCAGTGCCTTCACTCATTGGCTGTTAGTAGCAGGGAATGGCATTCATCAAGGAGCATTGGCAGTGCCTTTACTCATTGGCTGTCAGTAGCAGGGCCTGTCATTCAACAGGGAGCACTGGCAGTGCCTCACTCATTGGCTGATAGTAGCAGAACCTGGCATTCAATGGGGAGTACTGGCAGTGCCTACACTCATTGGCTGCAGGTAGCAGGGCCTTACATTCAACGAGAAGCACTGGCAGTGCCTTCACTCATTGGCTGTTAGTAGCAGGACCTGGCATTCAACGGGGAGCACTGGCAGTGTCTTCACTTATTGGCTGTCAGTAGTAAGGCCTGGCATTCAACAAGGAGCACTGGCAGTGCCTTCACTCATTGGCTGTTAGTAGCAGGGTCTGGCATTCAACGGGGAGCACTGCCAGTTCCTTCATCCATTGGCTGTCAGTAGCAGGGCCTGGCATTATACGGGGAGCACTGCCAGTGCCTTCACTCATTGGCTGTCAGTAGCAGGGCCTGGCATTCAACGGGGAGCACTGGCAGTGCCTCATTCATTGGCTTTCAGTAGCAGGGCCTGGCATTCAACGGGGAGCACTGGCAGTGCCTTCACTCATTGGCTGTTAGTAGCAGGGCCTGGCATTCAACGGGAAGCACTGGCAATGCCCTTACTCATGGACTGTCAGTAGCAGGGCCTAGCATTCAACAGGGAGCACTGGCAGTGTCTTCACTTATTGGCTGTCAGTAGTAGGGCCTGGCATTCAACGGGTAGCACTGGCAGTGCCTTCACTCATTGGCTATTAGTAGCAGGGCCTGGCATTTAACGGGGAGAACTGGCAGTGCCTTCAATCATTGGCTGTCAGTAGCAGGGCCTGGAATTCAACGTGAAGCACTGGCAGTGCCTCACTCATTGGCTGTTAGTAGCAGGGCCTGGCATTCAATGGGGAGCACTGGCAGTGCCTCACTCATTGGCTGTCAGTAGCAGGTCTTGACATTCAACAGGGAGCACTGGCAGTGCCTCACTCATTGGCTGTCAGTAGGGGGGCATGGCATTCATCAAGGAGCATTGGCAGTGCCTTCACTCATTGGCTGTCAGTAGCAGGGCCTGATATTCAATGGGGAGCACTGGCAGTGCCTTCACTCATTGGCTGTTAGTAGCAGGGCCTGGCATTCAATGGGGAGCACACACAGTGCCCTCACTCATTGGCTTTCAGTAGCAGGTCTTGACATTCAACAGGGAGCACTGGCAGTGCCTCACTCATAGGCTGTCAGTAGGGGGGCTTGGCATTCATCAAGGAGCATTGGCAGTGCCTTCACTCATTGGCTGTCAGTAGGGGGGCATGGCATTCATCAAGGAGCATTGGCAGTGCCTTTACTCATAGCTGTCAGTAGCAGGGCCTGGCATTCAACGGGGAGCACTGGCAGTGCCTTCACTCATTGACTCTCAGTAGGGGGGCATGGCATTCATCAAGGAGCATTGGCAGTGCCTTCACTCATTGGCTGTCAGTAGCAGGGCCTGATATTCAACGGGAAGCACTGGCAGTGCCTTCACTCATTGGCTGTCTGTAGCAGGGACTGGCATTCAGTGTGGAGCATTAGCAGTGCCTTCACTCATTGGCTGTTACTAGCAGGGCCTGGCATTCTACATTGAGCAGGGCAGTGCTTTCACTCATTGGCTGTTAATAGCAGGGCCTGGCATTCAACCTGGAGCACTGGCAGCGTTTCACTCATTGGCTGTTAGTAGCGGGGCATGGCATTTAACGGGGAGCACTGGAAATGCCATCACTCATTGGCTGTTATTAGCAGGGCCTGGCATTCAACGGGGAGCACTGGCAGCACCTTCACTCATTGGCTGTTAGTAGCAGGGCCTGGCATTCAACGGGGAGCACTGGCAGTGCCTCACTCATTGGCTGTCAGTGGCAGGGCCTGGCATTCAACGGGGAGCACTGGCAGCACCTTCACTCATTGGCTGTTAGAAGCAGGGCCTGGCATTCAACGGGGAGCACTGGCAGTGCCTCACTCATTGGCAGTTAGTAGCAGGGCCTGGCATTCAACTGGGAGTACTGTCAGTGCCTTCACTCATTTCCTGTCAGTAGGGGGCCATGGCATTCATCAAGGAGCACTGGCAGTGCCTTCACTCATAGGCTGTTAGTAGCAGGGCCTAGCATTCAACGGGGAGCACTGGCAGTGGCTTCACTCATTGGCTGTTAGTAGTAGGGCCTGGCATTTGATGGGGAGCACTGGCAGTGCCTTCACTCATTGGCTGTCAGTAGCAGGGCCTAGCATTCAACGGGGAGCACTGGCAGTGGCTTCACTCATTGGCTGTCAGTAGCAGGGCCTGGAATTCAACGTGAAGCACTGGCAGTGCCTCACTCATTGGCTGTTAGTAGCAGGGCCTGGCATTCAATGGGGAGCACTGGCAGTGTCTTCACTTATTGGCATGAAATATCACTCCTTAGTAGGGGCTTATCCTTTGTCCCCACAACACGGCCCAACTTTCAGGAAGCTCAAATTGAACTACTGAGATTCTTCAGGAAAGTTCGGCTACAGGGCTTCTTTTCTCTTAATCCCTCTATCCCCAAAAATTACAATACCCCCTTCAAACCACCCTCAAAATTCTCCCCCACAGCAAGTATGATCCCAGCTGAGATTCCCACATTTGAGAAACTGGTTTTAAAGGATCTGTCAGACCTTGCAGAGAAAAGGTCCTTCATTCCCTACAATATCACTTTGGAAGAAAAAAATGTTATCTCCTCCCTTAAAAATAACCAATCCCTGGTAATCAAACCAGCGGATAAGGGGGGAGGTATAGTGATTCAGGACACCGAATCCTACAAAAATGAAGTGCTACGCCAACTTAATAACCACGAGCACTATTGTAAACTCCCACGCAACCCCACCAATGAAATCCAAGAAATGATTACAACTGTTACAAATAGGGCTCTTGATTCAGGCTTTTTGTCTAAAAAAGAGTATGATTTTCTACACACCAAATCTCCTCGGACCCCTGTAATTTATTGCTTACCGAAGATTCACAAAAATCCCCAATCACCCCCTGGTCGCCCAATAGTTTCAGGCTGTGGTTCGAGGTTCGATCCTAGAACCATTAGGGCACTACATAGATTTCTTCATCAAGCCCTTTGTCCCTGAAACCATCTGTTACATCAGGGACAGTATGGCTATGATAAATTTCATAGAAGACTATCCCTTCGATCCCACATCCAGCACTATGTGTACGCTGGATGTGGAATCTTTGTACACAAATATCCCGCAATTTGAATCTCTACGTGTAATAGAGAAGGTCCTTGAATCTAGAGAACGCCCGCATAATGTGCCCTCCTTGTTCATCCTTGAATTATTAGAAATCTGTCTGACCAAAAACTTTTTTCTTTTTGAGGGACAATTCTATGGCCAAGTGAAAGGGACATCCATGGGAGCAATTTTTGCTCCCAACCTGGCCATTCTGTATATGGCCCACCTGGAGACCAATAACATTCTTCACACATCGAATCCTTTCCACAATGGCATCGCCTTGTGGAAAAGATATATCGATGATATCTTTCTATTATGGAATGACTCCCCTGAAAACCTTACAGGCTTTCAACATTGGCTTAATAACAACAGTGGTGGACTCAGCTACACTCTGTCCACTAGTAAGGACTCAATCCCTTTCCTTGACCTACAAATAAGACACACAGAAGGCCGACTTACAACTACACTACATCGTAAACCCACTGAGCGTAACACCTTGCTCGAATATAATAGCCACCACCCGAGGGCCTTACGTGATTCTCTACCTTTTTCCCAATTCCTTCGCATCAGGCGTAATTGCTACTTCAGGGATGACTATTTTGCTGAGGCGAAAATACTTAGCACAAAATTGAGAAATAGAGGTTACCCACGAAAATTGGTCCGTAACTCCCTAAAAAGAGCTTGGTATTGCCCAAGAGAGAACCTTTTAGAACCCAAAGAAAAAAATGCACAAGACAAACTTATTTGTGTAACTACATTCTCACCGGCATCCAATGCCATCAGAAAAAGTATACTCAAACACTGGCCAGTTATTAATACAGGCCTTCTGACACTAGAGAAACCAATGTTCGCTTTCAAACGCTCTAAAAATGTTAAAGATCATCTTGTCAGAGCAGCTCTCCCTTCAAAAGCACAAAAAACAACCATAACTGATGCTTGGGGCCTACCACCACTTCTGGGCCATGTTAAATGTGGGGGCTGTATCTGCTGCGATACCACCATAGAGGGAAAAACGTTTGAATTTGGCAATATAAAATTTGACAGGAATTATTTCTCTAATTGTAATTCTGCGAACTTGGTGTATGCTATCCTGTGTCCCTGTAAGCTCATTTACATAGGACAAACAAGTCAGAAAATAAAGCTAAGGATTGGACAACATAAGAGCAGGATAAAATGCAAAACAGCAAATGCCCCATTGGTGGAAAATTTTACTGCGAAAGGGCATACTGAGAAAGACTTTCTTTGGACAGTGATCACAATCATCAAGCCACCTCCAAGAGGAGCAGACATGTCTCAGCTGCTAAACAAGGAAGAGTTACATTGGATCCTACGCACTAACAGCATTCGGAATGGGCTAAACCGACTTGAAGATTGGACGTCCCTTCTGTGATTTTCCAAAATACCATCTGATGTGATTCCACCTTGAAATAATTTTGTTGATGTACTGTTTAAACGTGCTTACATGCATGGCACTTGAGCACTATTCACCACCTTAAAATGGCCGCCGTAAAAACTGCCATCTCCCTTCACTCGCGATAGTCCTTCCACGCTGTTCACTATCACTCCCCTCTACTAAAACAACCCCACGCGCACGTTTGATGAGCACCAGATCGCCAGACCCGTGGCAGCTACCTACTTATCCCGAAGTAAGTACTAGTTCAAACAGACCCCGAGTAATGCCTGAATTAAGCATGTAGATTCTAATTTCCCTGGCACCCTTCTTCCCTCCAAATGCAGATAGCCATTGTGCATTTCGGCGTATTCAAGCAAACGCTGTGATTAAACTCGCGCCGGAATCTAAAACGAACCGTGAGGCTGCAGGTAAACCGTTAAATCACCACGGGTCACTGCTTGCACTCACTGCGTGACTTTCTTTGATCTAATTGATAGTTGTTTCTTTCACAGAATTTTCTGCGAATACAACCGGGTAAACTGCAAGAACCCAGGTTTCACCGGCCGTCTTAAACATGTAGGTTTAAATCGCCCTGCATCTCATTTGAAGCATAAAAAAGCATGACAAACGCCTAGCCACAGTCATTCCTTCCACGCTCGGCGATCACTTTTAAATAATCCCCCCTCATTCGGCGTCCTTGCAATAATTTCCCTTGTTGCACTTAGATCACTTTCAAAACAATTCCGGACCGGCTCACAGTCCTACACACTGTTAGCAAATAAAAACATAGATCAAACTCACGTCGCTGCCAATTCACGCACAAACAATTGGCCACTGTAATTTTATTGTTGTGCATGCCATTTCCCACTCTTCACAGCCAAGCCACCCAGTTCTGAAAAAATGCATTTGATTATACTGGAAATAGAACCATAGAGGACCTATGCTATATGCCTGTTATTTACGTTATTTTTCTTTGTTTTTTTCCCTTTTCCTCCCAATGTAAAAAATGTTTATAATATAAATGTGATGGAAAGGCCAATTATTATGGTTTCTATAATTAAGACAACAATAATGTCATCCAATGTCCTGAGGATGATGCCCATATTCTAGGAAAGGCATCGAAACGTCGACATATAAACCCCATATGCAAAATGTGTATGTAACATGGATAATTGCAATGGTGCGGTCTAACATTTGACGTCTGTCCCACTGAAACACAAGTGTACAGACATATTTTGTGCTTTTTCCATTTTGTTCTTTTTGTTGTTGTCCTGTATATGTTGAAGGTCACGGCTGTGCCCGCTTGACATTTTTAACAATCAAAACTATTCTTCTGATTTAAAATAAATCCCTGTCCGGATGGACAGAAGACATACAATCTATTAAGTGTATGATCATTGTTCATAAAATACTTGTTATAGGGACCACTGTTCTTTATAATAATTCACTCATTGGCTGTCAGTTGCAGGGCCTGGCATTCATCAAGGAGCATTGGCAGTGCCTTCACTCATTGGCTGTCAGTAGCAGGGCCAGATATTCAACGCGGAGCACTGGCAGTGCCTTCACTCATTGGCTGTTAGTAGCAGGGCCTGGCATTCAATGGGGAGCACACACAATGCCCTCACTCATTGGCTGTCAGGAGCAGGTCTTGACATTCAACAGGGAGCACTGGCAGTGCCTCACTCATTGGCTGTCAGTAGGGGGGCTTGGCATTCATCAAGGAGCATTGGCAGTGCCTTCACTCATTGGCTGTCAGTAGGGTGGCATGGCATTCATCAAGGAGAATTGGCAGTGCCTTCACTCATTGGCTGTCAGTAGCAGGGCCTGTCATTCAACAGGGAGCACCGGCAGTGCCTCACTCATTGGCTGTCAGTAGGGGGACCTGGCATTCATCAAGGAGCATTGGCAGTGCCTTCACTCATTGGCTGTTAGTAGCAGAACCTGGCATTCAATGGGGAGTACTGGCAGTGCCTACACTCATTGGCTGCAGGTAGCAGGGCCTTACATTCAACGAGAAGCACTGGCAGTGCCTTCACTCATTGGCTGTCAGTAGCAGGACCTGGCATTCAACGGGGAGCACTGGCAGTGTCTTCACTTATTGGCTGTCAGTAGTAAGGCCTGGCATTCAACAAGGAGCACTGGCAGTGCCTTCACACATTGGCTGTTAGTAGCAGGGTCTGGCATTCAACGGAGAGCACTGGCAGTGCCTTCATCCATTGGCTGTCAGTAGCAGGGCCTGGCATTATACGGGGAGCACTGGCAGTGCCTTCACTCATTGGCTGTCAGTAGCAGGGCCTGGCATTCAACGGGGAGCACTGGCAGTGCCTCATTCATTGGCTTTCAGTAGCAGGGCCTGGCATTCAATGGGGAGCACTGGCAGTGCCTTCACTCATTGGCTGTTAGTAGCAGGGCCTGGCATTCAACGGGAAGCACTGGCAATGCCCTTACTCATGGACTGTCAGTAGCAGGGCCTAGCATTCAACAGGGAGCACTGGCAGTGTCTTCACTTATTGGCTGTCAGTAGTAGGGCCTGGCATTCAACGGGTAGCACTGGCAGTGCCTTCACTCATTGGCTATTAGTAGCAGGGCCTGGCATTTAACGGGGAGAACTGGCAGTGCCTTCAATCATTGGCTGTCAGTAGCAGGGCCTGGAATTCAACGTGAAGCACTGGCAGTGCCTCACTCATTGGCTGTTAGTAGCAGGGCCTGGCATTCAATGGGGAGCACTGGCAGTGTCTTCACTTATTGGCTGTCAGTAGTAAGGCCTGGCATTCAACAAGGAGCACTGGCAGTGCCTTCACTCATTGGCTGTTAGTAGCAGGGTCTGGCATTCAACGGGGAGCACTGGCAGTGCCTTCATCCATTGGCTGTCAGTAGCAGGGCCTGGCATTATACGGGGAGCACTGGCAGTGCCTTCACTCATTGGCTGTCAGTAGCAGGGCCTGGCATTCAACGGGGAGCACTGGCAGTGCCTCATTCATTGGCTTTCAGTAGCAGGGCCTGGCATTCAACGGGGAGCACTGGCAGTGCCTTCACTCATTGGCTGTTAGTAGCAGGGCCTGGCATTCAACGGGAAGCACTGGCAATGCCCTTACTCATGGACTGTCAGTAGCAGGGCCTAGCATTCAACAGGGAGCACTGGCAGTGTCTTCACTTATTGGCTGTCAGTAGTAGGGCCTGGCATTCAACGGGTAGCACTGGCAGTGCCTTCACTCATTGGCTATTAGTAGCAGGGCCTGGCATTTAACGGGGAGAACTGGCAGTGCCTTCAATCATTGGCTGTCAGTAGCAGGGCCTGGAATTCAACGTGAAGCACTGGCAGTGCCTCACTCATTGGCTGTTAGTAGCAGGGCCTGGCATTCAATGGGGAGCACTGGCAGTGCCTCACTCATTGGCTGTCAGTAGCAGGTCTTGACATTCAACAGGGAGCACTGGCAGTGCCTCACTCATTGGCTGTCAGTAGGGGCGCATGGCATTCATCAAGGAGCATTGGCAGTGCCTTCACTCATTGGCTGTCAGTTGCAGGGCCTGATATTCAATGGGGAGCACTGGCAGTGCCTTCACTCATTGGCTGTTAGTAGCAGGGCCTGGCATTCAATGGGGAGCACACACAGTGCCCTCACTCATTGGCTGTCAGTAGCAGGTCTTGACATTCAACAGGGAGCACTGGCAGTGCCTTTACTCATTGGCTGTTTGTAGCAGGGCCTGGCATTCAATGGGGAGCACTGGCAGTGTCTTCACTCATTGGCTGTAAGTAGCAGGGCCTGGCATTCATCAAGGAGCACTGGCAGTGCCTTCACTCATTATCTGTCAGTAGCAGGGCCTGGCATTCAACAGGGAGCACTGGCAGTGTCTTCACTTATTGGCTGTTAGTAGCAGAACCTGGCATTCAATGGGGAGCACTGGAAGTGCCCTCACTCATTGGCTGTCAGTAGCAGGGCCTGGCATTCAACGGGGAGCACTGGCAGTGCCTCACTCATTGGCTGTCAGTAGGGGGGCATGGCATTCATCAAGGAGCATTGGCAGTGCCTTCACTCATTGGCTGTTAGTAGCAGGGCCTTACATTCAACGAGAAGCACTGGCAATGCCCTCACTCATGGACTGTCAGTAGCAGGGCCTAGCATTCAACAGGGAGCACTGGCAGTGTCTTCACTTATTGGCTGTCAGTAGTAGGGCCTGGCATTCAACGGGTAGCACTGGCAGTGCCTTCACTCATTGGCTATTAGTAGCAGGGCCTGGCATTTAACGGGAAGCACTGGCAGTGCCTTCACTCATTGGCTGCCTGTAGCAGGGACTGGCATTCAGTGTGGAGCATTAGCAGTGCCTTCACTCATTGGCTGTTACTAGCAGGGCCTGGCATTCTACATTGAGCAGGGCAGTGCTTTCACTCATTGGCTGTTAATAGCAGGGCCTGGCATTCAACCTGGAGCACTGGCAGCGTTTCACTCATTGGCTGTTAGTAGCGGGGCATGGCATTTAACGGGGAGCACTGGAAATGCCATCACTCATTGGCTGTTATTAGCAGGGCCTGGCATTCAACGGGGAGCACTGGCAGCACCTTCACTCATTGGCTGTTAGTAGCAGGGCCTGGCATTCAACGGGGAGCACTGGCAGTGCCTCACTCATTGGCTGTCAGTGGCAGGGCCTGGCATTCAACGGGGAGCACTGGCAGCACCTTCACTCATTGGCTGTTAGAAGCAGGGCCTGGCATTCAACGGGGAGCACTGGCAGTGCCTCACTCATTGGCTGTTAGTAGCAGGGCCTGACATTCAATGGGGAGTACTGGCAGTGTCTTCACTCATTGGCAGTTAGTAGCAGGGCCTGGCATTCAACTGGGAGTACTGTCAGTGCCTTCACTCATTTCCTGTCAGTAGGGGGCCATGGCATTCATCAAGGAGCACTGGCAGTGCCTTCACTCATAGGCTGTTAGTAGCAGGGCCTAGCATTCAACGGGGAGCACTGGCAGTGGCTTCACTCATTGGCTGTTAGTAGTAGGGCCTGGCATTTGATGGGGAGCACTGGCAGTGCCTTCACTCATTGGCTGTCAGTAGCAGGGCCTGGCATTCAACAGGGAGCACTGGCAGTGCCTTTACTCATTGGCTGTTTGTAGCAGGGCCTGGCATTCGATGGGGAGCACTGGCAGTGTCTTCACTCATTGGCTGTAAGTAGCAGGGCCTGGCATTCATTTCGGCGTATTCAAGCAAACGCTGTGATTAAACTCGCGCCGGAATCTAAAACGAACCGTGAGGCTGCAGGTAAACCGTTAAATCACCACGGGTCACTGCTTGCACTCACTGCGTGACTTTCTTTGATCTAATTGATAGTTGTTTCTTTCACAGAATTTTCTGCGAATACAACCGGGTAAACTGCAAGAACCCAGGTTTCACCGGCCGTCTTAAACATGTAGGTTTAAATCGCCCTGCATCTCATTTGAAGCATAAAAAAGCATGACAAACGCCTAGCCACAGTCATTCCTTCCACGCTCGGCGATCACTTTTAAATAATCCCCCCTCATTCGGCGTCCTTGCAATAATTTCCCTTGTTGCACTTAGATCACTTTCAAAACAATTCCGGACCGGCTCACAGTCCTACACACTGTTAGCAAATAAAAACATAGATCAAACTCACGTCGCTGCCAATTCACGCACAAACAATTGGCCACTGTAATTTTATTGTTGTGCATGCCATTTCCCACTCTTCACAGCCAAGCCACCCAGTTCTGAAAAAATGCATTTGATTATACTGGAAATAGAACCATAGAGGACCTATGCTATATGCCTGTTATTTACGTTATTTTTCTTTGTTTTTTTCCCTTTTCCTCCCAATGTAAAAAATGTTTATAATATAAATGTGATGGAAAGGCCAATTATTATGGTTTCTATAATTAAGACAACAATAATGTCATCCAATGTCCTGAGGATGATGCCCATATTCTAGGAAAGGCATCGAAACGTCGACATATAAACCCCATATGCAAAATGTGTATGTAACATGGATAATTGCAATGGTGCGGTCTAACATTTGACGTCTGTCCCACTGAAACACAAGTGTACAGACATATTTTGTGCTTTTTCCATTTTGTTCTTTTTGTTGTTGTCCTGTATATGTTGAAGGTCACGGCTGTGCCCGCTTGACATTTTTAACAATCAAAACTATTCTTCTGATTTAAAATAAATCCCTGTCCGGATGGACAGAAGACATACAATCTATTAAGTGTATGATCATTGTTCATAAAATACTTGTTATAGGGACCACTGTTCTTTATAATAATTCACTCATTGGCTGTCAGTTGCAGGGCCTGGCATTCATCAAGGAGCATTGGCAGTGCCTTCACTCATTGGCTGTCAGTAGCAGGGCCAGATATTCAACGCGGAGCACTGGCAGTGCCTTCACTCATTGGCTGTTAGTAGCAGGGCCTGGCATTCAATGGGGAGCACACACAATGCCCTCACTCATTGGCTGTCAGGAGCAGGTCTTGACATTCAACAGGGAGCACTGGCAGTGCCTCACTCATTGGCTGTCAGTAGGGGGGCTTGGCATTCATCAAGGAGCATTGGCAGTGCCTTCACTCATTGGCTGTCAGTAGGGTGGCATGGCATTCATCAAGGAGAATTGGCAGTGCCTTCACTCATTGGCTGTCAGTAGCAGGGCCTGTCATTCAACAGGGAGCACCGGCAGTGCCTCACTCATTGGCTGTCAGTAGGGGGACCTGGCATTCATCAAGGAGCATTGGCAGTGCCTTCACTCATTGGCTGTTAGTAGCAGAACCTGGCATTCAATGGGGAGTACTGGCAGTGCCTACACTCATTGGCTGCAGGTAGCAGGGCCTTACATTCAACGAGAAGCACTGGCAGTGCCTTCACTCATTGGCTGTCAGTAGCAGGACCTGGCATTCAACGGGGAGCACTGGCAGTGTCTTCACTTATTGGCTGTCAGTAGTAAGGCCTGGCATTCAACAAGGAGCACTGGCAGTGCCTTCACACATTGGCTGTTAGTAGCAGGGTCTGGCATTCAACGGAGAGCACTGGCAGTGCCTTCATCCATTGGCTGTCAGTAGCAGGGCCTGGCATTATACGGGGAGCACTGGCAGTGCCTTCACTCATTGGCTGTCAGTAGCAGGGCCTGGCATTCAACGGGGAGCACTGGCAGTGCCTCATTCATTGGCTTTCAGTAGCAGGGCCTGGCATTCAATGGGGAGCACTGGCAGTGCCTTCACTCATTGGCTGTTAGTAGCAGGGCCTGGCATTCAACGGGAAGCACTGGCAATGCCCTTACTCATGGACTGTCAGTAGCAGGGCCTAGCATTCAACAGGGAGCACTGGCAGTGTCTTCACTTATTGGCTGTCAGTAGTAGGGCCTGGCATTCAACGGGTAGCACTGGCAGTGCCTTCACTCATTGGCTATTAGTAGCAGGGCCTGGCATTTAACGGGGAGAACTGGCAGTGCCTTCAATCATTGGCTGTCAGTAGCAGGGCCTGGAATTCAACGTGAAGCACTGGCAGTGCCTCACTCATTGGCTGTTAGTAGCAGGGCCTGGCATTCAATGGGGAGCACTGGCAGTGTCTTCACTTATTGGCTGTCAGTAGTAAGGCCTGGCATTCAACAAGGAGCACTGGCAGTGCCTTCACTCATTGGCTGTTAGTAGCAGGGTCTGGCATTCAACGGGGAGCACTGGCAGTGCCTTCATCCATTGGCTGTCAGTAGCAGGGCCTGGCATTATACGGGGAGCACTGGCAGTGCCTTCACTCATTGGCTGTCAGTAGCAGGGCCTGGCATTCAACGGGGAGCACTGGCAGTGCCTCATTCATTGGCTTTCAGTAGCAGGGCCTGGCATTCAACGGGGAGCACTGGCAGTGCCTTCACTCATTGGCTGTTAGTAGCAGGGCCTGGCATTCAACGGGAAGCACTGGCAATGCCCTTACTCATGGACTGTCAGTAGCAGGGCCTAGCATTCAACAGGGAGCACTGGCAGTGTCTTCACTTATTGGCTGTCAGTAGTAGGGCCTGGCATTCAACGGGTAGCACTGGCAGTGCCTTCACTCATTGGCTATTAGTAGCAGGGCCTGGCATTTAACGGGGAGAACTGGCAGTGCCTTCAATCATTGGCTGTCAGTAGCAGGGCCTGGAATTCAACGTGAAGCACTGGCAGTGCCTCACTCATTGGCTGTTAGTAGCAGGGCCTGGCATTCAATGGGGAGCACTGGCAGTGCCTCACTCATTGGCTGTCAGTAGCAGGTCTTGACATTCAACAGGGAGCACTGGCAGTGCCTCACTCATTGGCTGTCAGTAGGGGCGCATGGCATTCATCAAGGAGCATTGGCAGTGCCTTCACTCATTGGCTGTCAGTTGCAGGGCCTGATATTCAATGGGGAGCACTGGCAGTGCCTTCACTCATTGGCTGTTAGTAGCAGGGCCTGGCATTCAATGGGGAGCACACACAGTGCCCTCACTCATTGGCTGTCAGTAGCAGGTCTTGACATTCAACAGGGAGCACTGGCAGTGTCTCACTCATAGGCTGTCAGTAGGGGGGCTTGGCATTCATCAAGGAGCATTGGCAGTGCCTTCACTCATTGGCTGTCAGTAGGGGGGCATGGCATTCATCAAGGAGCATTGGCAGTGCCTTTACTCATAGCTGTCAGTAGCAGGGCCTGGCATTCAACGGGGAGCACTGGCAGTGCCTTCACTCATTGACTCTCAGTAGGGGGGCATGGCATTCATCAAGGAGCATTGGCAGTGCCTTCACTCATTGGCTGTCAGTAGCAGGGCCTGATATTCAACGGGAAGCACTGGCAGTGCCTTCACTCATTGGCTGCCTGTAGCAGGGACTGGCATTCAGTGTGGAGCATTAGCAGTGCCTTCACTCATTGGCTGTTACTAGCAGGGCCTGGCATTCTACATTGAGCAGGGCAGTGCTTTCACTCATTGGCTGTTAATAGCAGGGCCTGGCATTCAACCTGGAGCACTGGCAGCGTTTCACTCATTGGCTGTTAGTAGCGGGGCATGGCATTTAACGGGGAGCACTGGAAATGCCATCACTCATTGGCTGTTATTAGCAGGGCCTGGCATTCAACGGGGAGCACTGGCAGCACCTTCACTCATTGGCTGTTAGTAGCAGGGCCTGGCATTCAACGGGGAGCACTGGCAGTGCCTCACTCATTGGCTGTCAGTGGCAGGGCCTGGCATTCAACGGGGAGCACTGGCAGCACCTTCACTCATTGGCTGTTAGAAGCAGGGCCTGGCATTCAACGGGGAGCACTGGCAGTGCCTCACTCATTGGCTGTTAGTAGCAGGGCCTGACATTCAATGGGGAGTACTGGCAGTGTCTTCACTCATTGGCAGTTAGTAGCAGGGCCTGGCATTCAACTGGGAGTACTGTCAGTGCCTTCACTCATTTCCTGTCAGTAGGGGGCCATGGCATTCATCAAGGAGCACTGGCAGTGCCTTCACTCATAGGCTGTTAGTAGCAGGGCCTAGCATTCAACGGGGAGCACTGGCAGTGGCTTCACTCATTGGCTGTTAGTAGTAGGGCCTGGCATTTGATGGGGAGCACTGGCAGTGCCTTCACTCATTGGCTGTCAGTAGCAGGGCCTGGCATTCAACAGGGAGCACTGGCAGTGCCTTTACTCATTGGCTGTTTGTAGCAGGGCCTGGCATTCGATGGGGAGCACTGGCAGTGTCTTCACTCATTGGCTGTAAGTAGCAGGGCCTGGCATTCATCAAGGAGCACTGGCAGTGCCTTCACTCATTGGCTGTCAGTAGCAGGGCCTGGCATTCAACGGAGAGCACTGGCAGTGCCTTTACTCATTGGCTGTTTGTAGCAGGGCCTGGCATTCAATGGGGAGCACTGGCAGTGTCTTCACTCATTGGCTGTAAGTAGCAGGGCCTGGCATTCATCAAGGAGCACTGGCAGTGCCTTCACTCATTATCTGTCAGTAGCAGGGCCTGGCATTCAACAGGGAGCACTGGCAGTGTCTTCACTTATTGGCTGTTAGTAGCAGAACCTGGCATTCAATGGGGAGCACTGGAAGTGCCCTCACTCATTGGCTGTCAGTAGCAGGGCCTGGCATTCAACGGGGAGCACTGGCAGTGCCTCACTCATTGGCTGTCAGTAGGGGGGCATGGCATTCATCAAGGAGCATTGGCAGTGCCTTCACTCATTGGCTGTTAGTAGCAGGGCCTTACATTCAACGAGAAGCACTGGCAATGCCCTCACTCATGGACTGTCAGTAGCAGGGCCTAGCATTCAACAGGGAGCACTGGCAGTGTCTTCACTTATTGGCTGTCAGTAGTAGGGCCTGGCATTCAACGGGTAGCACTGGCAGTGCCTTCACTCATTGGCTATTAGTAGCAGGGCCTGGCATTTAACGGGAAGCACTGGCAGTGCCTTCACTCATTGGCTGCCTGTAGCAGGGACTGGCATTCAGTGTGGAGCATTAGCAGTGCCTTCACTCATTGGCTGTTACTAGCAGGGCCTGGCATTCTACATTGAGCAGGGCAGTGCTTTCACTCATTGGCTGTTAATAGCAGGGCCTGGCATTCAACCTGGAGCACTGGCAGCGTTTCACTCATTGGCTGTTAGTAGCGGGGCATGGCATTTAACGGGGAGCACTGGAAATGCCATCACTCATTGGCTGTTATTAGCAGGGCCTGGCATTCAACGGGGAGCACTGGCAGCACCTTCACTCATTGGCTGTTAGTAGCAGGGCCTGGCATTCAACGGGGAGCACTGGCAGTGCCTCACTCATTGGCTGTCAGTGGCAGGGCCTGGCATTCAACGGGGAGCACTGGCAGCACCTTCACTCATTGGCTGTTAGAAGCAGGGCCTGGCATTCAACGGGGAGCACTGGCAGTGCCTCACTCATTGGCTGTTAGTAGCAGGGCCTGACATTCAATGGGGAGTACTGGCAGTGTCTTCACTCATTGGCAGTTAGTAGCAGGGCCTGGCATTCAACTGGGAGTACTGTCAGTGCCTTCACTCATTTCCTGTCAGTAGGGGGCCATGGCATTCATCAAGGAGCACTGGCAGTGCCTTCACTCATAGGCTGTTAGTAGCAGGGCCTAGCATTCAACGGGGAGCACTGGCAGTGGCTTCACTCATTGGCTGTTAGTAGTAGGGCCTGGCATTTGATGGGGAGCACTGGCAGTGCCTTCACTCATTGGCTGTCAGTAGCAGGGCCTGGCATTCAACAGGGAGCACTGGCAGTGCCTTTACTCATTGGCTGTTTGTAGCAGGGCCTGGCATTCGATGGGGAGCACTGGCAGTGTCTTCACTCATTGGCTGTAAGTAGCAGGGCCTGGCATTCATCAAGGAGCACTGGCAGTGCCTTCACTCATTGGCTGTCAGTAGCAGGGCCTGGCATTCAACGGAGAGCACTGGCAGTGCCTTTACTCATTGGCTGTTTGTAGCAGGGCCTGGCATTCAATGGGGAGCACTGGCAGTGTCTTCACTCATTGGCTGTAAGTAGCAGGGCCTGGCATTCATCAAGGAGCACTGGCAGTGCCTTCACTCATTATCTGTCAGTAGCAGGGCCTGGCATTCAACAGGGAGCACTGGCAGTGTCTTCACTTATTGGCTGTTAGTAGCAGAACCTGGCATTCAATGGGGAGCACTGGAAGTGCCCTCACTCATTGGCTGTCAGTAGCAGGGCCTGGCATTCAACGGGGAGCACTGGCAGTGCCTCACTCATTGGCTGTCAGTAGGGGGGCATGGCATTCATCAAGGAGCATTGGCAGTGCCTTCACTCATTGGCTGTTAGTAGCAGGGCCTTACATTCAACGAGAAGCACTGGCAATGCCCTCACTCATGGACTGTCAGTAGCAGGGCCTAGCATTCAACAGGGAGCACTGGCAGTGTCTTCACTTATTGGCTGTCAGTAGTAGGGCCTGGCATTCAACGGGTAGCACTGGCAGTGCCTTCACTCATTGGCTATTAGTAGCAGGGCCTGGCATTTAACGTGGAGAACTGGCAGTGCCTTCACTCATTGGCTGTCAGTAGCAGGGCCTGGCATTCAACGTGAAGCACTGGCAGGGCCTCACTCATTGGCTGTTAGTAGCAGGGCCTGGCATTCAATGGGGAGCACTGGCAGTGCCTAACTCATTGGTTGTCAGTAGCAGGTCTTGACATTCAACAGGGAGCACTGGCAGTGCCTCACTCATTGGCTGTCAGTAGGGGGGCCTGATATTCAACGGAGAGCACTGTCAGTGCCTTCACTCATTGGCTGTCAGTTGCAGGGCCTGGCATTCATCAAGGAGCATTGGCAGTGCCTTCACTCATTGGCTGTCAGTAGCAGGGCCAGATATTCAACGGGAAGCACTGGCAGTGCCTTCACTCATTGGCTGTTAGTAGCAGGGCCTGGCATTCAATGGGGAGAACACACAATGCCCTCACTCATTGGCTGTCAGTAGCAGGTCTTGACATTCAACAGGGAGCACTGGCAGTGCCTCACTCATTGGCTGTCAGTAGCAGGGCCTGATATTCAACGGAGAGCACTGTCAGTGCCTTCACTCATTGGCTGTCAGTTGCAGGGCCTGGCATTCATCAAGGAGCATTGGCAGTGCCTTCACTCATTGGCTGTCAGTAGCAGGGCCAGATATTCAACGGGAAGCACTGGCAGTGCCTTCACTCATTGGCTGTTAGTAGCAGGGCCTGGCATTCAATGGGGAGAACACACAATGCCCTCACTCATTGGCTGTCAGTAGCAGGTCTTGACATTCAACAGGGAGCACTGGCAGTGCCTCACTCATTGGCTGTCAGTAGGGGGGCTTGGCATTCATCAAGGAGCATTGGCAGTGCCTTCACTCATTGGCTGTCAGTATGGTGGCATGGCATTCATCAAGGAGAATTGGCAGTGCCTTCACTCATTGGCTGTCAGTAGCAGGGCCTGTCATTCAACAGGGAGCACCGGCAGTGCCTCACTCATTGGCTGTCAGTAGGGGGGCCTGGCATTCATCAAGGAGCATTGGCAGTGCCTTCACTCATAGGCTGTTAGTAGCAGGGCCTAGCATTCAACGGGGAGCACTGGCAGTGGCTTCACTCATTGGCTGTTAGTAATAGGGCCTGGCATTCAACAAAAAGCACTGGCAGTGCCTCACTCATTGGCTGTTAGTAGCAGGGCCTGCAATTCAACGAGGAGCACTGGCAGTGCCCTCACTCATTGGCTTTCAGTAGACGGGCTTGGCATTCAACATGGAGCACCGGCAGTGCCTCACTCATTGGCTGTCAGTAGGGGGGCCTGGCATTCATCAAGGAGCATTGGCAGTGCCTTAACTCATTGGCTGTTAGTAGCAGGGAATGGCATTCATCAAGGAGCATTGGCAGTGCCTTTACTCATTGGCTGTCAGTAGCAGGGCCTGTCATTCAACAGGGAGCACTGGCAGTGCCTCACTCATTGGCTGATAGTAGCAGAACCTGGCATTCAATGGGGAGTACTGGCAGTGCCTACACTCATTGGCTGCAGGTAGCAGGGCCTTACATTCAACGAGAAGCACTGGCAGTGCCTTCACTCATTGGCTGTCAGTAGCAGGACCTGGCATTCAACGGGGAGCACTGGCAGTGTCTTCACTTATTGGCTGTCAGTAGTAAGGCCTGGCATTCAACAAGGAGCACTGGCAGTGCCTTCACTCATTGGCTGTTAGTAGCAGGGTCTGGCATTCAACGGGGAGCACTGGCAGTGCCTTCATCCATTGGCTGTCAGTAGCAGGGCCTGGCATTATACGGGGAGCAATGGCAGTGCCTTCACTCATTGGCTGTCAGTAGCAGGGCCTGGCATTCAACGGGGAGCACTGGCAGTGCCTCATTCATTGGCTTTCAGTAGCAGGGCCTGGCATTTAATGGGGAGCACTGGCAGTGCCTTCACTCATTGGCTGTTAGTAGCAGGGCCTGGCATTCAACGGGAAGCACTGGCAATGCCCTTACTCATGGACTGTCAGTAGCAGGGCCTAGCATTCAAAAGGGAGCACTGGCAGTGTCTTCACTAATTGGCTGTCAGTAGTAGGGCCTGGCATTCAACGGGTAGCACTGGCAGTGCCTTCAGTCATTGGCTATTAGTAGCAGGGCCTGGCATTTAACGGGGAGAACTGGCAGTGCCTTCAATCATTGGCTGTCAGTAGCAGGGCCTGGAATTCAACGTGAAGCACTGGCAGTGCCTCACTCATTGGCTGTTAGTAGCAGGGCCTGGCATTCAATGGGGAGCACTGGCAGTGCCTCACTCATTGGCTGTCAGTAGCAGGTCTTGACATTCAACAGGGAGCACTGGCAGAGCCTCACTCATTGGCTGTCAGTAGGGGGGCATGGCATTCATCAAGGAGCATTGGCAGTGCCTTCACTCATTGGCTGTCAGTAGCAGGGCCTGATTTTCAATGGGGAGCACTGGCAGTGCCTTCACTCATTGGCTGTTAGTAGCAGGGCCTGGCATTCAATGGGGAGCACACACAGTGCCCTCACTCATTGGCTGTCAGTAGCAGGTCTTGACATTCAACAGGGAGCACTGGCAGTGTCTCACTCATAGGCTGTCAGTAGGGGGGCTTGGCATTCATCAAGGAGCATTGGCAGTGCCTTCACTCATTGGCTGTCAGTAGGGGGGCATGGCATTCATCAAGGAGCATTGGCAGTGCCTTTACTCATAGCTGTCAGTAGCAGGGCCTGGCATTTAACGGGGAGCACTGGCAGTGCCTTCACTCATTGACTGTCAGTAGGGGGGCATGGCATTCATCAAGGAGCATTGGCAGTGCCTTCACTCATTGGCTGTCAGTAGCAGGGCCTGATATTCAACGGGAAGCACTGGCAGTGCCTTCACTCACTGGCTGTCTGTAGCAGGGACTGGCATTCAGTGTGGAGCATTAGCAGTGCCTTCACTCATTGGCTGTTACTAGCAGGGCCTGGCATTCTACATTGAGCAGGGCAGTGCTTTCACTCATTGGCTGTTAATAGCAGAGCCTGGCATTCAACCTGGAGCACTGGCAGCGTTTCACTCATTGGCTGTTAGTAGCGGGGCATGGCATTTAACGGGGAGCACTGGAAATGCCATCACTCATTGGCTGTTATTAGCAGGGCCTGGCATTCAATGGGGAGCACTGGCAGCACCTTCACTCATTGGCTGTTAGTAGCAGGGCCTGGCATTCAACGGGGAGCACTGGCAGTGCCTCACTCATTGGCTGTCAGTGGCAGGGCCTGGCATTCAACGGGGAGCACTGGCAGCACCTTCACTCATTGGCTGTTAGAAGCAGGGCCTGGCATTCAACGGGGAGCACTGGCAGTGCCTCACTAATTGGCTGTTAGTAGCAGGGCCTGACATTCAATGGGGAGTACTGGCAGTGTCTTCACTCATTGGCAGTTAGTAGCAGGGCCCGGCATTCAACTGGGAGTACTGTCAGTGCCTTCACTCATTTCCTGTCAGTAGGGGGCCATGGCATTCATCAAGGAGCACTGGCAGTGCCTTCACTCATAGGCTGTTAGTAGCAGGGCCTAGCATTCAACGGGGAGCACTGGCAGTGGCTTCACTCATTGGCTGTTAGTAGTAGGGCCTGGCATTTGATGGGGAGCACTGGCAGTGCCTTCACTCATTGGCTTTCAGTAGCAGGGTCTGGCATTCAATGGGGAGCACTGGTAGTGTCTTCACTCATTGGCTGATAGTAGCAGGGCCTAGCATTCAACGGGGAGCACTGGCAGTGCCTTCACTCATAGGCTGTTTGTAGCAGGGCCTGGCATTCAATGGGGAGCACTGGCAGTATCTTCACTCATTGGCTGTAAGTAGCAGGGCCTGGCATCCATCAAGGGGCACTGGCAGTTCCTTCACTCATTGGCTGTCAGTAGCAGGGCCTGGCATTCAACAGGGAGCACTGGCAGTGCCTTTACTCATTGGCTGTTTGTAGCAGGGCCTGGCATTCAATGGGGAGCACTGGCAGTGTCTTCACTCATTGGCTGTAAGTAGCAGGGCCTGGCATTCATCAAGGAGCACTGGCAGTGCCTTCACTCATTAGCTGTCAGTAGCAGAACCTGGCATTCTATGGGGAGCACTGGAAGTGCCCTCACTCATTGGCTGTCAGTAGCCGGGCCTGGCATTCTACGGGAAGCAAAGGCAGTGCCTCACTCATTGGCTGTCAGTAGGGGGGCATGGCATTCATCAAGGAGCATTGGCAGTGCCTTCACTCATTGGCTGTCAGTAGCAGGGCCTGATATTCAACGGGAAGCACTGCAGTGCCTTCACTCATTGGCTGTCAGTAGCAGGGCCTGGCACTCAACGGGGAGCACTGGCAGTGCCTTCACTCATTGGCTGTCAGTAGCAGGGCCTGGCATTCAACAGGGAGCACTGGCAGTGCCTACACTCATTGGCTGTTAGTAGCAGGGCCTTACATTCAACGAGAAGCACTGGCAATGCCCTCACTCATGGACTGTCAGTAGCAGGGCCTAGCATTCAACAGGGAGCACTGGCAGTGTCTTCACTTATTGGCTGTCAGTAGTAGGGCCTGGCATTCAACGGGTAGCACTGGCAGTGCCTTCACTCATTGGCTATTAGTAGCAGGGCCTGGCATTTAACGGGGAGAACTGACAGTGCCTTCACTCATTGGCTGTCAGTAGCAGGGCCTGGCATTCAACGTGAAGCACTGGCAGTGCCTTACTCATTGGCTGTTAGTAGCAGGGCCTGGCATTCAATGGGGAGCACTGGCAGTGCCTCACTCATTGGCTGTCAGTAGCAGGTCTTGACATTCAACAGGGAGCACTGGCAGTGCCTCACTCATTGACTGTCAGTAGGGGGGCATGGCATTCATCTAGGAGCATTGGCAGTGCCTTCACTCACTGGCTGTCAGTAGCAGGGCCTGATATTCAACGGAGAGCACTGGCAGTGCCTTCACTCATTGGCTGTCAGTTGCAGGGCCTGGCATTCATCAAGGAGCATTGGCAGTGCCTTCACTCATTGGCTGTCAGTAGCAGGGCCTGATATTCAACGGGGAGCACTGGCAGTGCCTTCACTCATTGGCTGTTAGTAGCAGGGCCTGGCATTTAATGGGGAGCACACACAGTGCCCTCACTCATTGGCTGTCAGTAGCAGGTCTTGACATTCAACAGGGAGCACTGGC
The DNA here is from genome assembly GCF_964263255.1 of Lissotriton vulgaris. Classification (NCBI taxonomy): domain Eukaryota; kingdom Metazoa; phylum Chordata; class Amphibia; order Caudata; family Salamandridae; genus Lissotriton; species Lissotriton vulgaris. The sequence goes on along the minus strand of NC_141700.1, from coordinate 473,413,931 downwards.
AGTGCCTCACTCATTGGCTGTCAGTAGGGGGGCTTGGCATTCATCAAGGAGCATTGGCAGTGCCTTCACTCATTGGATGTCAGTAGGGGTGCATGGCATTCATCAAGGAGCATTGGCAGTGCCTTCACTCATTAGCTGTCAGTAGCAGGGCCTGGCATTCAACGGGGAGCACTGGCAATGCCTTCACTCATTGACTGTCAGTAGGGGGGCATGGCATTCATCAAGGAGCATTGGCAGTGCCTTCACTCATTGGCTGTCAGTAGCAGGGCCTGGCATTCAACGGGGAGCACTGGCGGTGCCTTCACTCATTGGCTGTTTGTAGCAGGGCCTGGCATTCAATGGGGAGCACTGGCAGTGTCTTCACTCATTGGCTGTAAGTAGCAGGGCCTGGCATTCATCAAGGAGCACTGGCAGTGCCTTCACTCATTGGCTGTCAGTAGCAGGGCCTTGCATTCAACGGGGAGCACTGGCAGTGCCTACACTCATTGGCTGTCAGTAGCAGGGTCTGGCATTCAATGGGGAGCACTGGTAGTGTCTTCACTCATTGGCAGTTAGTAGCAGGGCCTGGCATTCATCAAGGAGCACTGGCAGTGCCTTCACTCATTAGCTGTCAGTAGCAGGGCCTGGCATTCAACGGGGAGCACTGGCAGTGTCTTCACTTATTGGCTGTTAGTAGTAGGGCCTGGCATTTGATGGGGAGCACTGGCAGTGCCTTCACTCATTGGCTGTCAGTAGCAGGGCCTGGCATTCAACGGGGAGCACTGGCAGTGCCTTCACTCATTGGCTATTTGTAGCAGGGCCTGGCATTCAATGGGGAGCACTGGCAGTGTCTTCACTCATTGGCTGTAAGTAGCAGGGCCTGGCATTCATCAAGGGGCACTGGCAGTGCCTTCACTCATTGGCTGTCAGTAGCAGGGCCTGGCATTCAACGGGGAGCACTGGCAGTGCCTTCACTCATTGGCTGTTTGTAGCAGGGCCTGGCATTCAATGGGGAGCACTGGCAGCGTCTTCACTCATTGGCTGTAAGTAGCAGGGCCTGGCATTCATCAAGGAGCACTGGCAGTGCCTTCACTCATAGGCTGTTTGTAGCAGGGCCTGGCATTCAATGGGGAGCACTGGCAGTATCTTCACTCATTGGCTGTAAGTAGCAGGGCCTGGCATCCATCAAGGGGCACTGACAGTTCCTTCACTCATTGGCTGTCAGTAGCAGGGCCTGGCATTCAACAGGGAGCACTGGCAGTGCCTTTACTCATTGGCTGTTTGTAGCAGGGCCTGGCATTCAATGGGGAGCACTGGCAGTGTCTTCACTCATTGGCTGTAAGTAGCAGGGCCTGGCATTCATCAAGGAGCACTGGCAGTGCCTTCACTCATTAGCTGTCAGTAGCAGAACCTGGCATTCAATGGGGAGCACTGGAAGTGCCCTCACTCATTGGCTGTCAGTAGCAGGGCCTGGCATTCAACGGGAAGCAAAGGCAGTGCCTCACTCATTGGTTGTCAGTAGGGGGGCATGGCATTCATCAAGGAGCATTGGCAGTGCCTTCACTCATTGGCTGTCAGTAGCAGGGCCTGATATTCAACGGGAAACACTGCAGTGCCTTCACTCATTGGCTGTCAGTAGCAGGGCCTGGCACTCAACGGGGAGCACTGGCAGTGCCTTCACTCATTGGCTGTCAGTAGCAGGGCCTGATATTCAACGGGAAGCACTGGCAGTGCCTTCACTCATTGGCTGTCAGTAGCAGGGCCTGGCATTCAACAGGGAGCACTGGCAGTGCCTACACTCATTGGCTGTTAGTAGCAGGGCCTTACATTCAACGAGAAGCACTGGCAATGCCCTCACTCATGGACTGTCAGTAGCAGGGCCTAGCATTCAACAAGGAGCACTGGCAGTGTCTTCACTTATTGGCTGTCAGTAGTAGGACCTGGCATTCAACGGGTAGCACTGGCAGTGCCTTCACTCATTGGCTATTAGTAGCAGGGCCTGGCATTTAACGGGGAGAACTGGCAGTGCCTTCACTCATTGGCTGTCAGTAGCAGGGCCTGGCATTCAACGTGAAGCACTGGCAGTGCCTCACTCATTGGCTGTTAGTAGCAGGGCCTGGCATTCAATGGGGAGCACTGGCAGTGCCTCACTCATTGGCTGTCAGTAGCAGGTCTTGACATTCAACAGGGAGCACTGGCAGTGCCTCACTCATTGGCTGTCAGTAGGGGGGCATGGCATTCATCTAGGAGCATTGGCAGTGCCTTCACTCACTGGCTGTCAGTAGCAGGGCCTGATATTCAATGGAGAGCACTGGCAGTGCCTTCACTCATTGGCTGTCAGTTGCAGGGCCTGGCATTCATCAAGGAGCATTGGCAGTGCCTTCACTCATTGGCTGTCAGTAGCAGGGCCTGATATTCAACGGGGAGCACTGGCAGTGCCTTCACTCATTGGCTGTTAGTAGCAGGGCCTGGCATTTAATGGGGAGCACACACAGTGCCCTCACTCATTGGCTGTCAGTAGCAGGTCTTGACATTCAACAGGGAGCACCGGCAGTGCCTCACTCATTGGCTGTCAGTAGGGGGCTTGGCATTCATCAAGGAGCATTGGCAGTGCCTTCACTCATTGGCTGTCAGTAGGGGGGCATGGCATTCATCAAGGAGCATTGGGAGTGCCTTCACTCATTAGCTGTCAGTAGCAGGGCCTGGCATTCAACGGGGAGCACTGGCAATGCCTTCACTCATTGACTGTCAGTAGGGGGGCATGGCATTCATCAAGGAGCATTGGCAGTGCCTTCACTCATTGGCTGTCAGTAGCAGGGCCTGATAGTCAAGGGGAAGCACTGGCAGTGCCTTCACTCATTGGCTGTTACTAGCAGGGCCTGGCATTCTACATTGAGCAGGGCAGTGCTTTCACTCATTGGCTGTTAATAGCAGGGCCTGGCATTCAACCTGGAGCACTGGCAGCGTTTTACTCATTGGCTGTTAGTAGCGGGGCATGGCATTTAAGGGGGAGCACTGGAAATGCCCTCACTCATTGGCTGTTATTAGCAGGGCCTGGCATTCAACGGGGAGCACTGGCAGCACCTTCACTCATTGGCTGTTAGTAGCATGGCCTGGCATTCAACGGGGAGAACTGGCAGTGCCTCACTCATTGGCTGTCAGTGGCAGGGCCTGGCATTCAACAGGGAGCACTGGCAGCACCTTCACTCATTGGCAGTTAGTAGCAGGGCCTGGCATTCAACTGGGAGCACTGTCAGTGCCTTCACTCATTTCCGGTCAGTAGGGGGCCATGGCATTCATCAAGGAGCACTGGCAGTGCCTTCACTCATTGGCTGTCAGTAGCAGGGCCTGGCATTCAACGGGGAGCACTGGCAGTGCCTACACTCATTGGCTGTCAGTAGCAGGGTCTGGCATTCAATGGGGAGCACTGGTAGTGGCTTCACTCATTGGCAGTTAGTAGCAGGGCCTGGCATTCATCAAGGAGCACTGGCAGTGCCTTCACTCATAGGCTGTTAGTAGCAGGGCCTAGCATTCAACGGGGAGCACTGGCAGTGGCTTCACTCATTGGCTGTTAGTAGTAGGGCCTGGCATTTGATGGGGAGCACTGGCAGTGCCTTCACTCATTGGCTGTCAGTAGCAGGGCCTGGCATTCAACAGGGAGCACTGGCAGTGCCTTCACTCATTGGCTGTTTATAGCAGGGCCTGGCATTCAATGGGGAGCACTGGCAGTGTCTTCACTCATTGGCTGTAAGTAGCAGGGCCTGGCATTCATCAAGGGGCACTGGCAGTGCCTTCACTCATTGGCTGTCAGTAGCAGGGCCTGGCATTCAAAGGGGAGCACTGGCAGTGCCTTCACTCATTGGCTGTTTGTAGCAGGGCCTGGCATTCAATGGGGAGCACTGGCAGTGTCTTCACTCATTGGCTGTAAGTAGCAGGGCCTGGCATTCATCAAGGAGCACTGGCAGTGCCTTCACTCATAGGCTGTTTGTAGCAGGGCCTGGCATTCAATGGGGAGCATTGGCAGTGTCTTCACTCATTGGCTGTAAGTAGCAGGGCCTGGCATTCATCAAGGAGCACTGGCAGTGCCTTCACTCATTAGCTGTCAGTAGCAGGGCATGGCATTCAACGGGGAGCACTGGCAGTGTCTTCACTTATTGGCTGTTAGTAGTAGAACCTGGCATTCAATGGGGAGCACTGGAAGTGCCCTCACTCATTGGCTGTCAGTAGCAGGGCCTGGCATTCAACGGGGAGCACTGGCAGTGCCTCACTCATTGGCTGTCAGTAGGGGGCATGGCATTCATCAAGGAGCATTGGCAGTGCCTTCACTCATTGGCTGTCAGTAGCAGGGCCTGATATTCAACGGGAAGCACTGGCAGTGCCTTCACTCATTGGCTGTCAGTAGCAGGGCCTGGCATTCAACGGGGAGCACTGGCAGTGCCTTCACTCATTGGCTGTCAGTAGCAGGTCCTGATATTCAACGGGAAGCACTGGCATAGCCTTCACTCATTGGCTGTCAGTAGCAGGGCCTGGCATTCAAAGGGGAGTACTGGTAGTGCCTACAGTCATTGGCTGTTAGTAGCAGGGCCTTACATTCAACGAGAAGTACTGGCAATGCCCTCACTCAAGAACTGTCAGTAGCAGGGCCTAGCATTCAACAGGGAGCACTGGCAGTGTCTTCACTTATTGGCTGTCAGTAGTAGGGCCTGGCATTCAACGGGTAGCACTGGCAGTGCCTTCACTCATTGGCTATTAGTAGCAGGGCCTGGCATTTAACGGGGAGAACTGGCAGTGCCTTCACTCATTGGCTGTCAGTAGCAGGGCCTGGCATTCAACGTGAAGCACTGGCAGTGCCTCACTCATTGGCTGTTAGTAGCAGGGCCTGGCATTCAATGGGGAGCACTGGCAGTAATCTCACTCATTGGCTGTCAGTAGCAGGTCTTGACATTCAACAGGGAGCACTGGCAGTGCCTCACTCATTGGCTGTCAGTAGGGGGGCATGGCATTCATCAAGGAGCATTGGCAGTGCCTTCACTCATTGGCTGTCAGTAGCAGGGCCTGATATTCAACGGAGAGCACTGGCAATGCCTTCACTCATTGGCTGTCAGTTGCAGGGCCTGGCATTCATCAAGGAGCATTGGCAGTGCCTTCACTCATTGGTTGTCAGTAGCAGGGCCTGATATTCAACGGGGAGCACTGGCAGTGCCTTCACTCATTGGCTGTTAGTAGCAGGGCCTGGCATTCAATGGGGAGCACACACAGTGCCCTCACTCATTGGCTGTCAGTAGCAGGTCCTGACATTCAACAGGGAGCACTGGCAGTGCCTCACTCATTGGCTGTCAGTAGTGGGGCTTGGCATTCATCAAGGAGCATTGGCAGAGCCTTCACTCATTGGCTGTCAGTAGGGGGGCATGGCATTCATCAAGGAGCATTGGCAGTGCCTTCACTCATTAGCTGTCAGTAGCAGGGCCTGGCATTCAACGGGGAGCACTGGCAATGCCTTCACTCATTGACTGTCAGTAGGGGGGCATGGCATTCATCAAGGAGCATTGGCAGTGCCTTCACTCATTGGCTGTCAGTAGCAGGGCCTGATATTCAACGGGAAGCACTGGCAGTGCCTTCTCTCATTGGCTGTCTGTAGCAGGGACTGGCATTCAGTGTGGAGCATTAGCAGTGCCTTCACTCATTGGCTGTTACTAGCAGGGCCTGGCATTCTACATTGAGCAGGGCAGTGCTTTCACTCATTGGCTGTTAATAGCAGGGCCTGGCATTCAACCTGGAGCACTGGCAGCGTTTTACTCATTGGCTGTTAGTAGCGAGCATGGCATTTAACGGGGAGCACTGGAAATGCCCTCACTCATTGGCTGCTATTAGCAGGGCCTGGCATTCAACGGGGAGCACTGGCAGCACCTTCACTCATTGGCTGTTAGTAGCAGGGCCTGGCATTCAACGGGGAGCACTGGCAGTGCCTCACTCGTTGGCTGTCAGTGGCAGGGCCTGGCATTCAACAGGGAGCACTGGCAGCACCTTCACTCATTGGCTGTTAGTAGCAGGGCCTGGCATTCAACAGGGAGCACTGGCAGTGCCTCACTCATTGGCTGTTAGTAGCAGGGCCTGACATTCAACTGGGAGCACTGTCAGTGCCTTCACTCATTTCCTGTCAGTAGGGGGGCATGGCATTCATCAAGGAGCACTGGCAGTGCCTTCACTCATTGGCTGTCAGTAGCAGGGACTGTCATTCAACGGGGAGCACTGACAGTGCCTCACTCATTGGCTGTTAGTAGCAGGGCCTGGAATTCAATGGGGAGCACTGGTAGTGTCTTCACTCATTGGCAGTTAGTAGCAGGGCCTGGCATTCATCAAGGAGCACTGGCAGTGCCTTCACTCACAGGCTGTTAGTAGCAGGGCCTAGCATTCAACGGGGAGCACTGGCAGTGGCTTCACTCATTGACTGTCAGTAGGGGGGCATGGCATTCATCAAGGAGCATTGGCAGTGCCTTCACTCATTGGCTGTCAGTAGCAGGGCCTGATATTCAACGGGAAGCACTGGCAGTGCCTTCACTCATTGGCTGTCTGTAGCAGGGACTGGCATTCAGTGTGGAGCATTAGCAGTGCCTTAACTCATTGGCTGTTACTAGCAGGGTCTGGCATTCAATGGGGAGCACTGGCAGTGCCTAACTCATTGGCTGTCAGTAGCAGGGCCTGTCACTCAACGGGGAGCACTGGCAGTGCCATCACTCATTGGCTGTCAGTAGCAGGGCATGATATTCAACGGGAAGCACTGGCAGTGCCTTCACTCATTGGCTGTCAGTAGCAGGGCCTGGCATTCAACGGGGAGCACTGGCAGTGCCTACACTCATTGGCTGTTAGTAGCAGGGCCTTACATTCAACGAGAAGCACTGGCAATGCCCTCACTCATGGACTGTCAGTAGCAGGGCCTAGCATTCAACAGGGAGCACTGGCAGTGTCTTCACTTATTGTCTGTCAGTAGTAGGGCCTGGCATTCAACGGGTAGCACTGGCAGTGCCTTCACTCATTGGCTATTAGTAGCAGGGCCTGGCATTTAAAGGGGAGAACTGGCAGTGCCTTCACTCATTGGCTGTCAGTAGCAGGGCCTGGCATTCAACGTGAAGCACTGGCAGTGCCTCACTCATTGGCTGTTAGTAGCAGGGCCTGGCATTCAATGGGGAGCACTGGCAGTGCCTCACTCATTGGCTGTCAGTAGCAGTGCTTGACATTCAACAGGGAGCACTGGCAGTGCCTCACTCATTGGCTGTCAGTAGGGGGACATGGCATTTATCTAGGAGCATTGGCAGTGCCTTCACTCACTGGCTGTCAGTAGCAGGGCCTGATATTCAACGGAGAGCACTGGCAGTGCCTTCACTCATTGGCTGTCAGTTGCAGGGCCTGGCATTCATCAAGGAGCATTGGCAGTGCCTTCACTCATTGGCTGTCAGTAGCAGGGCCTGAGCACCTTCACTCATTGGCTGTTAGTAGCAGGGCCTGGCATTCAACGGGGAGCACTGGCAGTGCCTCACTCATTGGCTGTTAGTAGCAGGGCCTGACATTCATTGGGGAGTACTGGCAGTGTCTTCACTCATTGGCAGTTAGTAGCAGGGCCTGGCATTCAACTGGGAGCTCTGTCAGTGCCTTCACTCATTGGCTGTTAGTAGCAGGGCCTGGAATTCAATGGGGAGCACTGTCAGTGCCTTCACTCATTGGCTGTCAGTAGCAGGACCTGGCATTCAACGGGGAGCACTGGCAGTGCCTCACTCATTTGCTGTTAGTAGCAGGGCCTGGAATTCAATGGGGAGCACTGTCAGTGCCTTCACTCATTGGCTGTCAGTAGCAGGGCCTGCCATTCAACGGGAAGCACTGGCAGTGCCTCACTCATTGGCTGTTAGTAGCAGGCCCTGGAATTCAATGGGGAGCACTGTCAGTGCCTTCACTCATTGGCTGTCAGTAGCAGGGCCTGGCATTTAACGGGGAGCACTGGCAGTGCCTACACTCATTGGCTGTCAGTAGTAGGGCCTGGCATTCAACGGGGAGCACTGGCAGCACCTTCACTCATTGGCTGTTAGTAGCAGGGTCTGGCATTCAATGGGGAGCACTGGTAGTGTCTTCACTCATTCGCAGTTAGTAGCAGGGCCTGGCATTCATCAAGGAGCACTGGCAGTGCCTTCACTCATAGGCTGTTAGTAGCAGGGCCTAGCATTCAACGGGGAGCACTGGCAGTGGCTTCACTCATTGGCTGTTAGTAGTAGGGCCTGGCATTTGATGGGGAGCACTGGCAGTACCTTCACTCATTGGCTGTCAGTAGCAGGGCCTGGCATTCAACGGGGAGCACTGGCAGCACCTTCACTCATTGGCTGTTAGTAGCAGGGTCTGGCATTCAATGGGGAGCACTGGTAGTGTCTTCACTCATTGGCAGTTAGTAGCAGGGCCTGGCATTCAGTGTGGAGCATTAGCAGTGCCTTCACTCATTGGCTGTTACTAGCAGGGCCTGGCATTCTACATTGAGCAGGGCAGTGCTTACACTCATTGGCTGTTAATAGCAGGGCCTGGCATTCAACCTGGAGCACTGGCAGCATTTTACTCATTGGCTGTTAGTAGCGGGGCATGGCATTTATTGGGGAGCACTGGAAATGCCCTCACTCATTGGCTGTTATTAGCAGGGCCTGGCATTCAACGGGGAGCACTGGCAGCACCTTCACTCATTGGCTGTTAGTAGCAGGGCCTGGCATTCAACGGGGAGCACTGGCAGTGCCTCACTCATTGGCTGTCTGCGGCAGGGCCTGGCATTCAACAGGGAGCACTGGCAGCACCTTCACTCATTGGCTGTTAGTAGCAGGGCCTGGCATTCAACGGGGAGCACTGGCAGTGCCTCACTCATTGGCTGTTAGTAGCAGGGCCTGACATTCAATGGGGAGTACTGGCAGTGTCTTCACTCATTGGCAGTTAGTAGCAGGGCCTGGCATTCAACTGGGAGCACTGTCAGTGCCTTCACTCATTGGCTGTCAGTAGCAGGGCCTGATATTCAACGGAGAGCACTGGCAGTGCCTTCACTCTTTGGCTGTCAGTTGCAGGGCCTGGCATTCATCAAGGAGCATTGGCAGTGCCTTCACTCATTGGCTGTCAGTAGCAGGGCCTGATATTCAACGGGGAGCACTGGCAGTGCCTTCACTCATTGGCTGTTAGTAGCAGGGCCTGGCATTCAATGGGGAGCACACACAGTGCCCTCTCTCATTGGCTGTCAGTAGCAGGTCTTGACATTCAACAGGGAGCACTGGCAGTGCCTCACTCATTGGCTGTCAGTAGGGGGGCTTGGCATTCATCAAGGAGCATTGGCAGTGCCTTCACTCATTGGCTGTCAGTAGGGGGGCATGGCATTCATCAAGGAGCATTGGCAGTGCCTTCACTAATTAGCTGTCAGTAGCAGGGCCTGGCATTCAACGGGGAGCACTGGCAATGCCTTCACTCATTGACTGTCAGTAGGGGGGCATGGCATTCATCAAGGAGCATTGGCAGTGCCTTCACTCATTGGCTGTCAGTAGCAGGGCCTGATATTCAACGGGAAGCACTGGCAGTGCCTTCACTCATTGGCTGTCTGTAGCAGGGACTGGCATTCAGTGTGGAGCATTAGCAGTGCCTTCACTCATTGGCTGTTACTAGCAGGGCCTGGCATTCTACATTGAGCAGGGCAGTGCTTTCACTCATTGGCTGTTAATAGCAGGGCCTGGCATTCAACCTGGAGCACTGGCAGCATTTTACTCATTGGCTGTTAGTAGCGGGGCATGGCATTTATTGGGGAGCACTGGAAATGCCCTCACTCATTGGCTGTTATTAGCAGGGCCTGTGTTGGACAGGCCACATGAAGGGCCACTCTCCCCCGGCCCGACCAGGCCCGAGCCCGGTCACGCAGGTACCACACACCACCATTACACGTCCTCCGTCCCCTCCGGGACCCCTACCCTCGAACATGTCGACCTCGTGGGCCTGATCCACTGCCGGCCTGCGCGCCCATCCTGGGCGCCATCTTGGACACTCCACCACGAGGCCGCCTGGCCCCAGATCGACCTCAACCCTGGGCCTGGCCAGGTCTCAGACTTCCCGGCACCACCATCCACCCAGGAGGTGAGCGGGCTACTTGGCAAGTCACTGGGGGAAAGAGGTGTCGATGGCTCTCCCCCGCCAGGTGCCGCTCGCCCATCGCCTCCCCGGGCGCTGGCTCCACCCCCCTGCTGGGTGTCTGGACTCCCTCATCCCGGACCTCCCGACCTCCAAGTGCGAGGGTCCGGACATCAAAGGGCACCAGCCCTATAACTGGGGCAGCTCCAGAGCAGGAAGGCAGTTGTATCTTGGAGTCGAGAGACGCAGAGAAGAACTCATCCTTGACGGACTACTGGCGCTGCCATAGCTCTGTCTCGTGCACCATCGTCTTGCCTGCTGGTGCTGCCGCAACCTTCGTAACCTTCATATCCTTCATCGTCGTCGGGACCTGCTGGCGTGGCCGCGGACCGTTTGCATTCACCATCTTCATCGGGACCTGCTGGCTCCGCCGCGGACCGTCGTTTCCTTCGTCCATCTCGGGACCTGCTGGCTCCGCCGCGGCCCGATCATCTAGAACGCCGAGCTCGAGGATTGAGAGCTAGTTTCATCTTTTGGTAACAAGACTGTCCCGCTACCCTTTTCCCAAGCCAGAGACCAGAACCGAGGGGACCCCTGAGTCCAGACCTCCTTGTACCATTCCATCGTAACCTTAAAGAATTGCCTATAAAGTCTCGTTGAACTTTACCCTTGTGTGGTGTCCGTCTGTGGGGGGGAAGTTACTTGTCTGTACGATCGCTGGAGACGGCTCTCCCCGGAGACCTCTCCCCTTATCCTCGGCCGACCCTCCCGGTCCGTCTAACATTGGTGGCCAGCGGCGCGATCCGAATCACCGCATAACCGTACAGAGAGTAGCTCACCCCACGGCGAATCACGATGTCAACTAAAGAAAGCGGATCAACGGAGAAATTCCAGATGGAGAAATTGGACGAGTACAGCCATCGTGAACTAAAACAGTTCTGCATCGAACTAGGTATCGCTACCACCGGACTAAGTACCAAGGACGATTTTAAGCAGGCCCTAGAATCTTGGGCAGAAACCGGGGCTGCCGGAACCTCGGATCAAAGCATCGCAGCGAAAACCACCACGGCCCCCGAGGAGCAAAGAAAGGGTCTCTCGCAAGACGAGATCCAGGAACGAGAGAAAACCCGACTACACGAGCTGGAAATGGCCCGGCTCAAAATGGACATTGAACTTAAATTGGCCGAACAAAAAATCAACTTAGAGCACCTGCGTCTCCGAGAAGAAAGAGAGGAGAAACAGAGACAAAGGGAGCTCGAGGAAAAGAAACTGGCATATGAGCATGAGCAGAAATTAGCGGAGATCGATCTACGCAAGCAGAATAAAGAAGTAGGGGTGTCCGAGCAACCCCACACCCCAGGGGCAACAGAGAAAAAGGTACACATCCCCAAGGATGTCGTCCGAGAGTACTTCCGAGAGGACGACATCCAGCAATGGTTTAAGGCCTATGAAATCGCTATGACTGCACACCGGATTGATAGAAGCGATTGGGGAGCCGGTCTATGGGGGAGATTCCTCAATGAGGGCCGCGACGCCCTGCTGCAACTCCCGGACCACCAGATGACCTCCTATGACCATATGAAAGCTGCACTCCTCACCCGCTATGGCCTCACACCCGAGATGTACCGTCAGAGGTTCCGAGACTGCACCCGCATCCCGGGTACAACTTGAGTGGACTATGTAAACTACTTTAGCCGAGCCTTCGAAGGCTGGATCAAAGGAAGCAAGGTCACAACCTACGAACAACTGTTCAATCTTATGGTCTGGGAGCATCTGTCGAACAATTGCTTCATTGAACTCCGCCAGCACCTCCTCGACAGCAAGTTAACGGATCCCCGGCAGCTCGCAGCCGAAGCTGACCGGTGGGAAATCACCAGAGTGGGTCGAAATGGGTCCTACGAACAAAACCGGAACAACAGTGGTCAACACCGTCCCCGAGGAGGAGGAGGAGGCCAAGGGCGCGGAAGAGACAACGTTCCGGTCGCCCCCGCTACCAGCACCACCCCCCCGGCCAACCGGGGCAGCACCCCGGCGCGACCGGGATATCGAGCCAATGTTACGTGCCATCGATGCCAACGAATCGGACACTATGCAAACGACCCAAACTGCCCCCAGTACCAGAGCCCAAGACCCCGCCAAGTAGCCGCTGCTGCTCTGGGGGAGGAACAGATCTCAGAGGAACAGGAGGAATATGAACAGGAACACCAAGAATGGGAGCCAGCCGCCATGGCTCTAGCCTGCTTAGGGGGGAGAGACATGGTTCCGCGGGTCCCCCTACCCGCTAACACCCAGAAGTACAGCCAATGGGTGAGCATCAATGGACGCCGGGCCGAAGCCCTTCGTGACACTGGGGCCAGTGTAACAGCCGTCCGCTGTCACCTGGTGACCCCAGAACAATATCTACCGAACATTCTCTGCCCTGTACGTTCAGCCGATAACTCGGAAAGTCTGTGTCGGATGGCCTGCGTCCCCTTCGAATGGGGAGGGGTCTCCGGCATGTTAAAGGTAACGGTCCGAGACGATGCCCCCGTAGACTGCCTCCTGGGGAATGACCTTGAAAGCTCTCCGTGGGCAGCCGTAGAACGAAGAGAACACCTGGGGATGTTAGGCGTCCCGGACTGGGCGTGCGTCACCACCCGGTCCATGGCCGCCCGTGCCAACCCCCGCCCAGAGGAACCCGAATGGCCGGCGCCACCGCCTCCGGTCGCCCCAGCCGAAACCACCGACCGTGACGTCCCCCCAGAACCAGCTCAACCTCCAGACCTCGCTAACATCGACCAGTGGCCTCAAGAGGGGGGGCCCACGCAAGAACAATTTCGCCAAGAACAGAAGACCTGTCCCTCCCTCGAGGGACTCCGCCAACAAGCGCTCGCCCAAAGTGCAGGGGATACCTCCGGAACGCACTGGGTCTACTGGGACAATGAACTGCTGTACAGTGAGCAAAGAATCGCGGAGCTGGGGGCTAGCCGAGTACTGGTGGTGCCCCTCCGTTTTAGAGACTTTCTGCTAAACCTGGCCCACGATGTCCCCCTGGCGGGACACCTGGGTCAAGATAAAACCTATAGTCGTCTGGTGACCCACTTCTTCTGGCCCAAAATGAGGAACGATGTACACCAGCATTGCCGATCTTGCCCCACGTGCCAAGCCAGTGGAAAGAGCGGCCGCAAACTAAAAGCCCCCCTGCAACCTTTTCCCGTGGTCACCACCCCGTTCGAGAGGGTCGGGATAGACATCGTGGGACCCCTGGACCCGCGCACCAAACAAGGCCATCGATTCATCCTGGTGCTAGTGGACCACGCCACCCGCTACCCCGAGGCTGTTCCCCTGCGAACTGTGACAGCCCCGGTAGTCGGCCGGGCTCTGTTGGGGATCTTCTCCCGTGTGGGCTTCCCCCGAGAAGTCGTCAGCGACAGAGGCACGAACTTTATTTCTAAATATATGAAGTCCCTCTGGCAACAGTGCGGGGTTACCTACCGATTCACGACCCCCTATCACCCTCAAGGAAACGGACTCGTTGAGCGGTTCAACCGCACACTCAAAGGGATGATCGGGGGGTTGGAAGAGCCCCTCCGTCGCCAGTGGGACGTGCTGCTGCCGTGCCTCCTCTTCGCCTATCGAGAGGTTCCCCAGAAGTCCCTGGGCTTCAGCCCGTTTGAACTACTCTATGGACACCCAGTGCGGGGGCCGCTCAGCCTAGTCAAGGAAGGCTGGGAGATGCCCCCTCTAAAGAACCCACCAGATGTTTTCCGATACCTCCTAACCCTCCGCAACCAGACCCGGCGGTTCAGAGAGCTGGCAAAAGCCAACCTAGAGGCCAGTCAAGAGGACATGAAAAAGTGGTATGACCGGAATGCCTCCTCCATCGAATTTGAACCTGGGCAACAGGTATGGGTGATGTCCCCCACCGAACCCTGCGCCCTGCAAGACAAGTGGACAGGGCCCTTCAAAGTAGTCGAGCGCAAGGGTCCTGCCACCTATCTCATCGACATGGAATCTCCCCGGAACCCCCTCCGGGTCCTCCACGCTAACAGACTGAAACCCCACTTTGTGCGTTCAGAACTCAGCCTCCTGATGGCCACAGACAATGGGGCTGAAGAGGACTCCGAGCCCCTCCCTGACCTCCTACGGACTCAAGAGAAAGACGGCTCCGTGGATGGGGTCCGACTCTCGGAGGCCCTCACCCGAGAGCAACACCAGGAGTGTCGCGTCCTCCTGTCACAGTTCGCCAGCCTGTTCTCCCTCGCCCCAGGTGTCACTTCCTGGTGTGTGCACGATGTGGACACAGGGGACAGCCCCCCTATCCGCCACCGGGCCTACCGCGTGCCAGATCGGGTACGGGCCTGCATCCAGGAAGAAGTAGCAAGAATGCTCACGCTCGGGGTCATCGAGCCCTCAGATAGCCCCTGGGCCAGTCCTGTAGTACTGGTCCCCAAAGCAGCCGCCCCTGGCACCACGCCGGAACTCCGGTTCTGCGTCGACTACCGGGGCTTAAATGCGGTCACCAGAACAGACGCACATCCCATCCCCCGGGCAGATGAACTGATCGACCGCATGGGAGCTGCCCGCTACCTCAGTATTTTCGACCTGACGGCGGGCTACTGGCAAATCGGCCTCACACCCCGGGCCCAAGAAGGTTCTGCCTTTTCCACCCCCGATGGCCATTACCATTTCAAGGTCATGCCCTTTGGCATGAAGAATGCCCCAGCAACCTTTCAGCGACTCGTCAATCAAGTCCTGGCGGGGCTCGAAGGGTTCAGCGCCGCCTACCTAGATGACATCGCTGTATACAGCCACCATTGGACCGAGCACCTCCGCCACCTCCGAGCCGTGCTACAAGCCCTTCAGCGAGCTGGCCTCACGATCAAGGCCAGCAAATGTCAAATTGGTCAAGGGTCTGTAACCTACCTCGGACACCAGGTGGGAAGCGGCCTGGTGGCCCCTCTGCAGCTCAAAATTGCCGCCATCCAGTCCTGGCAGCCCCCCATCACCCAGACCGAGGTACGAGCCTTCCTGGGCCTCACGGGCTACTACCGAAGGTTCGTGAAAGACTATGGTACTATAGTGGGTCCCCTCACGGAACTCACGTCAAAAAATCAACCCAAAGCAGTCAACTGGACCCCAGAGTGTCAAACAGCATTCGAACAATTGAAAGCCGCCATGTGTTCCGCCCCTGTGCTCCAGGCCCCCGACTACAGCCGGGAGTTCGTCGTCCAGACGGATGCCTCCGACCATGGCATCGGGGCCGTCCTGTCTCAAGTGAACACCGAAGGCCTTGATCAGCCAGTGGCCTTCATCAGCAGGCGACTCCTACCACGAGAACAACGCTGGAGCACCATTGAGAGGGAGGCCTTCGCCGTGGTATGGGCCCTCAAGAAACTCCGGCCCTACCTCTTTGGCACACACTTTCGGGTGCAGACCGACCACCGACCCCTGCAGTGGCTGATGCAGATGCGGGGAGAAAACCCGAAGTTACTACGTTGGTCCATCTCCCTCCAAGGGATGGACTTCACAGTTGAACATCGGCCTGGGCCAGATCACGCCAACGCGGATGGCCTGTCCCGGTTCTTCCGCCTCGACGAGGAGAGTCCCCAAGAGGATGGGTAACTCTCCCCGCCTTCAGCTGGGGGGGACGCATGTTGGACAGGCCACATGAAGGGCCACTCTCCCCCGGCCCGACCAGGCCCGAGCCCGGTCACGCAGGTACCACACACCACCATTACACGTCCTCCGTCCCCTCCGGGACCCCTACCCTCGAACATGTCGACCTCGTGGGCCTGATCCACTGCCGGCCTGCGCGCCCATCCTGGGCGCCATCTTGGACACTCCACCACGAGGCCGCCTGGCCCCAGATCGACCTCAACCCTGGGCCTGGCCAGGTCTCAGACTTCCCGGCACCACCATCCACCCAGGAGGTGAGCGGGCTACTTGGCAAGTCACTGGGGGAAAGAGGTGTCGATGGCTCTCCCCCGCCAGGTGCCGCTCGCCCATCGCCTCCCCGGACGCTGGCTCCACCCCCCTGCTGGGTGTCTGGACTCCCTCATCCCGGACCTCCCGACCTCCAAGTGCGAGGGTCCGGACATCAAAGGGCACCAGCCCTATAACTGGGGCAGCTCCAGAGCAGGAAGGCAGTTGTATCTTGGAGTCGAGAGACGCAGAGAAGAACTCATCCTTGACGGACTACTGGCGCTGCCATAGCTCTGTCTCGTGCACCATCGTCTTGCCTGCTGGTGCTGCCGCAACCTTCGTAACCTTCATATCCTTCATCGTCGTCGGGACCTGCTGGCGTGGCCGCGGACCGTTTGCATTCACCATCTTCATCGGGACCTGCTGGCTCCGCCGCGGACCGTCGTTTCCTTCGTCCATCTCGGGACCTGCTGGCTCCGCCGCGGCCCGATCATCTAGAACGCCGAGCTCGAGGATTGAGAGCTAGTTTCATCTTTTGGTAACAAGACTGTCCCGCTACCCTTTTCCCAAGCCAGAGACCAGAACCGAGGGGACCCCTGAGTCCAGACCTCCTTGTACCATTCCATCGTAACCTTAAAGAATTGCCTATAAAGTCTCGTTGAACTTTACCCTTGTGTGGTGTCCGTCTGTGGGGGGGAAGTTACTTGTCTGTACGATCGCTGGAGACGGCTCTCCCCGGAGACCTCTCCCCTTATCCTCGGCCGACCCTCCCGGTCCGTCTAACAGCCTGGCATTCAACGGGGAGCACTGGCAGCACCTTCACTCATTGGCTGTTAGTAGCAGGGCCTGGCATTCAACGGGGAGCACAGGCAGTGCCTCACTCATTGGCTGTCTGCGGCAGGGCCTGGCATTCAACAGGGAGCACTGGCAGCACCTTCACTCATTGGCTGTTAGTAGCAGGGCCTGGCATTCAACGGGGAGCACTGGCAGTGCCTCACTCATTGGCTGTTAGTAGCAGGGCCTGACATTCAATGGGGATTACTGGCAGTGTCTTCACTCATTGGCAGTTAGTAGCAGGGCC
The DNA here is from genome assembly GCF_964263255.1 of Lissotriton vulgaris. NCBI lineage: Eukaryota > Metazoa > Chordata > Amphibia > Caudata > Salamandridae > Lissotriton > Lissotriton vulgaris. The sequence continues at coordinate 473,396,842 of NC_141700.1, read as the reverse complement.
TGGCATTCAACTAGGAGCACTGTCAGTGCCTTCACTCATTGGCTGTTAGTAGCAGGGCCTGGAATTCAATGGGGAGCACTGTCAGTGCCTTCACTCATTGGCTGTCAGTAGCAGGGCCTGGCATTCAACGGGGAGCACTGGCAGTGCCTAACTCATTGGCTGTCAGTAGCAGGGCCTGTCACTCAACGGGGAGCACTGGCAGTGCCTTCACTCATTGGCTGTCAGTAGCAGGGCATGATATTCAACGGGAAGCACTGGCAGTGCCTTCACTCATTGGCTGTCAGTAGCAGGGCCTAGCAGGGCCTGGAATTCAATGGGGAGCACTGTCAGTGCCTTCACTCATTGGCTGTCAGTAGCAGGGCCTGCCATTCAACGGGAAGCACTGGCAGTGCCTCACTCATTGGCTGTTAGTAGCAGGGCCTGGAATTCAATGGGGAGCACTGTCAGTGCCTTCACTCATTGGCTGTCAGTAGCAGGGCCTGGCATTTAACGGGGAGCACTGGCAGTGCCTACACTCATTGGCTGTCAGTAGTAGGGCCTGGCATTCAACGGGGAGCACTGGCAGCACCTTCACTCATTGGCTGTTAGTAGCAGGGTCTGGCATTCAATGGGGAGCACTGGTAGTGTCTTCACTCATTCGCAGTTAGTAGCAGGGCCTGAGGTTCCGTGACGGTTCCGTGACGACTTGAACCCGTGTTTTCAAGTTTGTCGGAAATACATAATATTGGTATCAGTGAACCGCAAATGATCCATTTAGTATATCCTGGTGTTTTCGCTACGCTACGAGCAAGAGCACTCCTTCTATTGACATATTTCTAATCTACCCACGGCATCCATCTTAGATCATGGCCGCCATTTTGTGATTCTTGCCCTCACATATGCAATAGCCTCTGATCACTTCATTTCGATTAAGGACACGTAACCTTAGCCGGAGATTCACCTCTTTCATGACACGTGCACCTTAAACCAGATCACGCTGTAGCTGCATGACTCGACAAAGGCTACCTCCTCTGCCCGAGGCCAGTCCTGCCAAACTGGTCTTCGTGTCCATTGTACCTGATCATGATTAGGCGGCCGAAGCCAGTAGCCTTGCCCATTTACAACCCACAAACATCCCTTATCCCACTTTTCTATCTTCCACACCTGGCTCTGTTTCTTTCTTTCTGAATCTTTATTAGGGGGAGGTAACGAACTTTACGATGAGGCGGTCCGGGTCCTGAATGCAATATTGACAGGGAATTGTGACGAACTAGTGGGAACCCCTCTTCGTAGATGTTTTGTATCAGATTTTATCAACGGTTCCTGTGTACACCAAATATTTATTGTCTATGACACAAAGGTTTTGGGAATGTACCAACATGTGAAAAATTCGCCTGAAGGCCAAAAACTAGTATATAAGGAGCAACCCGCTTTGTACAATTTGAACAGGCTCCTGATTACTGCCCGTGTGTAGTATCTGTGACTTCTGTGTCCCTGCAGTAATAAACCTTTGGTCTTTGACGCCACCATCGAGAAGCCCGTGTTTCTGTTCATTTGTGCACCAAGGCAGGTTGGAACTCCGGGGTCTTTGGGTGTTGTACCCTGACACCTCTGGACGGAACCAAAAAGTCCAGAACTCCAATTGGCGCCCACGTGGGGCGACGTCATTCGGTACCGGTCCAAAAGCCTGAAGAGTTCGAGAAGCTTCGTGTGAAGATTCCTGAGGGAGGCGCCCCACTTCATCGATCCCGGCATATCGCAAAAGTGGCCTGAAGTTCTCTTCCACGAGGGTTTCCCGTTCAGGACGGCTGCAGTGGGCCGTTGCCTTGACCGTCGCCCTGTCTTGGACCCGAGGTGCAGTCCTTAGTACGGCGAAACGTGACGGGTTTCTCCTTGGTGACGTCTTCAGTGACTCAGTTAAGTATTTAGTGATAGCTAGCTGGTTACTTTGTGAGGATTGTTAAAAATCCTTGATCGGTTCTTGGTTTGGTTTGGTTTTGTCAGATTATCACTGGTTGTTCTAGTTACGATAATCTATTTGGTTTAGTTTGGGTATCGATACATCAGTTCGTTTTGGTAGGCCTAAGTTCTTGGTTCGAGTGCACATATTTGTTCCGTGTTTGTTTGTTTTGTGTTCCGGACTGAAAATGGTAAGTCGGAAAATGTTGTCTTGTTTTAGTTGCAACAGTGACTCACGATTGGAGGACTCTTGTCTGGTTCCTCCGATTGGGACTCCCCTATATGATTTATATTGTAAACACGGTGTGGGTCCTATATCTTATAATGAGGTATGGGTCCGTTATTGTAAGAAGGATGGTGTCCTTAGTTGGCCACTGCATGGTAGTTTTGAACCAGAGATTCTCGACAACTTAGAAGCGAAATTGTTCAGGAAGAAAGCCCGGCCGGCAATGTTTGATTCTTTCCGTTACTGGCGAAAAGAATCCAAACAGAGAGAAATGAAAAGGTTGAAGAAAGAACAGAAAGAACAAGAAGAGTTAACTCTAGAGCAAGCGGCTAAACAGTTGCAGGCTAACGAGTGTGAGAAGGCCATAGATGTAGCTATTCGAGAGCATAACTTAGCGATTGACAAGTGCTATCCTGCCTTGCCATCGAAAATGGCTAAGATACTGGAGGATTCTGAAAACGATCCTCTGCTATCTTATCTGTTAAGGTCACCTCCACCGTATGCACAAGGTGCTACGGCTCCGCCTGTCCCGAATGTTCAATTGCCGGTTGCTGGACAACCTGGTGTTCCTGCTCCTATCCCTCAGAATCAAGTTCCCGTACCTCCTGTGATGAATGTGAATGTTCCTACAGCTCCTTCTCTTCCTGCACTGCCAGCTTCCATACCTACTTCTGTACCTACTGCTCCAGAAACTATTTTCCTCGATACTCCTACTGTTTCGTCATCTATTCCTACCTCTACTGCATTCTCTATGTCTGCGAGTGTGCTAACTCCGCTTTCTGTTCGTCGAAGAATCACTGATTCTGTTACTAATATGCTGTCTCCTTTATATAAAACTTTAATCAAGACTCCTACTCCTGATTCTGTTCAGAGACGGAGTCAGCTTCCAAGTACTGAGGAACGAGGAATTTTAGATTCCACGGCTCTCAGATGGATTTCGAAGGGTAGAAGATATAGTACGAGAGATGGGCTAGACACATTTATGCAGTGGAAGGAACCAACGCAACGGTACGTCTTTGATGAGATGTGCTCGTTGTTACGGGAGGAAATAGAAGAAGATGATGTTGAATCAGATTTGGAAGATTTAATTAGGATTCAAAAAGAGTTCGCTGCTGGAATGATAGTGGGTGAGAATATAAAGGAAGCGATGGAACTTATTTTAAGTTTTAGGAATGATCCATCTCTTCGTTCACCGAGAGATTTAGAAAAAGGTAAAGTGAAGCCAAGTCGCCAATATCCTATGAGGGAGGTTCCTCCAATCTGGCGCGAAGCAATACAACGTGATGATAATGCAGGAATTGCAGCTGCTCCAGCACAGTTCCAACGAGTGTGGATACACATTCCATGGAAGCGAGCTGAAGTGTTAGCGGTGAAACAGGCCTTGCCAGATCCACGTAAGAATCCAGCTGGATATTACAAGGAATTAACACAGACAGTTGAGGCTTGTATAATGAACCTAGCCGACATCGATATGTTGTTTGGTAACGTAGTTCCGCAACCAGTGTGGGCTAAAATTCGTAGAGAGGATCATCAAGCTGCCTTAGGTGGTGATTGGGCAGCTATCACTGCAGCAGATGGTCAACAAATAGGTGGTGCAAAACCCGAACCTCTAATTGCTGATCTGCCAGGTAGAATAATTGATCTAATGAAGACTCTGATGCCCGCATTACGTGTAAATTGGGACAAGTTGTCAGCATGCAAGCAGAAGAAAGACGAAAGCGTTTCCGACTTCTTCACGAGGTTCGAAGAGACTTTTGTAGATCATAGTGGTCAGGACATGAGTACAGAAGGAGGGCAAAGACTGTTTGTAGATAAATTCGTGCATAATTTGTTACCTGAATTATGCAATAAATTAAAGGATTCAGAAAGTGCGTGGGCTGTATCTACGACAGCGCAAATACTTGCGACTGCACAGTACTACGAAAATAGAGATAAAGAGGAAAAGGAGAAATCAGAGAAGAAAACGAAAGATTTAAAAACTAAAGTTCTTTTGCAGCAGGCGTATCCGCCTCGCACGAATCAGACTAATACGCAGCAAGGTTCATACCAAAGGACAGATTATGGTTCATCAAGACCTCAATATCAGTGGAATCAGTGTGCGTACTGCAAGAAAGAGGGTCACTATAAAAATGAATGTCCAATATTAGCGCAAAATAATGCAGCAGCAGCTCAGAGAGGTCGTGGTGGTTTTGTGCAGAATTCTAGAGGACGAGGACGAGGTGCTATGCCTCCACAAACGAATGATCGTCCCTCCAATCACTTTGATCAACGAAATGGGCAATCTACTCAGCAAAATAGATCTCAACAATATCTCGTTGAGGACTATAATGAAGTAGATGAGGGTTTTCAACAAAATGGGTACTAGGACAGCCATGGACAGAGAGAGGGAGTAGTATCAGTTCCAGTGGATCAGAGTGGGCCTTATGTCGCAGTAGCAACATCAGGTGTAGTCGAACCGTTTCTGTTGGATACTGGTGCCGCAAAAAGTTCTATCATTCATGCGAAACTCCCTGGCGCACCTTTGTCTGGCTCAACAAATGTTTCCGTAGGTTTTTCAGGCGCCCCTGTTTACAACCCGATATCTGGTCCTTTGTCTATTTCTGTTGGACCGTGCCAATTGAAAGCACCCCTGATTTTGACGACAGGTTGTAATGAAAATCTGCTTGGTTTAGATTTGTTAAAACGACTATATGCGACATTGTACTGTTCTCCGGAAGGAGTACAACTTACGTTGGGTAAAAATATCATCTCTCCGATGTACTTGTCAATGGATGCACTCCCGCCGGAGCTACATTCACTCCCTGATTCTCTTTGGGCGACTGGTCCTAATGATGTAGGTCTCCTAGAAATTCCACCGTATGTGGTAACTTTGAAAGCGAATGTAAAATTTCCAAGAATTCCCCAATATAAAATATCTAGTGAAGGAGAGCGTGCACTTTTATTGATTGTGCAAGATTTGATTAAGAAAGGTGTGGTTGAAGAAACTAGAGGTAATGTCTGTAACAGTCCTGTCTTACCGATTCTGAAGCGAACTGATCCTACAAAACCTCCAGTATACAGGTTTGTCATAGACCTTAGAGAAGTTAATAAGATTGTAGTCCCGCAGTTTCCTGTAGTGCCAGACATTACTGCCTTGTTAACATTGATTCCTGCCACAGCCACATGGTTCTCAGTTATTGACCTAAAAAATGCCTTTTTCAGCATTCCGATAGCCGAAGAAAGTAGGGATATTTTCGGCTTCTGTCTAGGAGGTCGCAGTTTCAGATTTAAACGCGCACCACAAGGCTATTGTGAGAGCCCATCAATTTATAGCCAAGCATTAAAAAGCCAGTTAGATTCTTTTGTCCTTCCTCCAGGTTCTGCCCTAATACAGTACGTAGACGATCTTCTAGTGGCTGCAGATGACAAGGAAACTTGCAAAGCAGCTACAATTTCCCTATTGCATCATTTGTCTAATTTGAATCACAAGGTGTCTCCTTCGAAAATGCAATACTGCTGCCAAGAAGTGACCTACCTAGGTCATCTCTTGTCAAAGGAGGGAAGGAAGTTGACCCCAGAGAGAATAAAAGCAATTACGCAGATGAGTGTTCCACGCACACAGAGAGAAGTACGTGCCTTCCTAGGTATTACCTCTTACTGTAGGCAGTGGATTCCAAATTTTTCTCTTTTAGCGAAACCATTGGTAGCTTTGACTGGGAAAAATGTTCCGAGTCCGGTGCCATGGTCTGATGAATGCCAAGAGAGTTTTACTGAATTACGAAAAGCATTGTGTTCAGCTCCTGTATTGGGTACACCTGATTACAGTAAACCATTCACGCTCTACGTTCACGAAAGAGAAGGTTGCGCGTTGAGTGTTCTGACACAGAAGTTCGGTGATAAACAACGCCCTTGTGCGTATTTTTCATCAACATTAGATCCGGTAGCTAGAGCGTTACCTAGTTGTTTGAGAGCTACAGCGGCAGCTGCAGCTTCCATTCGACAATCTGCTGGTTTGGTGATGAATAACATGCTAGTGGTCATGGTTCCTCATGCGGTGGATACACTCATGAACCGAACGAAGACTCAACACCTTACTAGTGCGAGATTATCTGGTTACGAGCTAACATTACTAGCGAGTCATATTCAGATCAAAAGATGCAATGTATTGAATCCGGCAACATTGTTGCCGACTGATCAAGAGTCGAGTGATTCCGAGCCACATGATTGCTATTTCAAAACGGAGGAAGAGACAAAAGGACGCATCGATTTGAAAGATACTCCCCTATCAGATCCGGATGGTACACTGTATGTGGACGGGTCATGTTTTAAATTGGAGAATGGTGATGTGACTGCTGCTTACGCAGTAACGACTTTGAAGACGATTGTGGAGACTGCAAGAGTAAGTCAGAATTCTGCCCAAGCTGCAGAATTAATAGCTCTAACGAGAGCGTGTGTTTTAGCTGAGGGAAAGAGAGTGAATGTGTTTACAGATAGTCAGTACGCATTTGGCGTGGCCCATAGTTTTGGCCGGTTGTGGAGAGAAAGAGGGTTCATTACGTCCCATGGGACTAAGATCCAGCATGGTCAGCTAGTTAACGACTTGTTGGAATCTCTAACCTTGCCGACTGAAGTTGCGATTGTGAAGTGCAGTGCTCATAAAGCAATCACGGATGATGTTGGTCGTGGGAATGCTTTTGCTGACGAAATCGCTAAACAGACAGCTAGAGACGCGATGAGCAGAATGTATGTTGCTACGTCTGCAAGATGGATTGCTGAGTCTGGAATGTGTGAGGATACTATGGAAAGTGTGAAAGAGATCCAGAAAGAAGCGACTGAGGAAGAGAAACGTGTATGGAGAGAAAGTACGGGCAAGTTGGACTCGAATGGATGTTGGATTGATTTGACAGAACAGCAGCGTTGGATGTTGCCCGATGCGTATGTGCTTGCAGTAGTGACGATGGCGCATGGAGTAGCGCATATACGTTCTAAAGGGATATGTAAGATGTTAGCTCCGGTCTGGAAGAATGAGGGAATCAGTAAGTGTGCAGAGAGAGTGGTGAAAAATTGTATGGTGTGCTTGATGCATAATCCTGGCAAGGGAACTCCAACTCCAGCTGGTCATTTCGCTCCTCCTTCCTGCCCCTTTGAAGTAATTCAGTTAGACTTCATTCACATGGAACGCTGCAACAATTTGAAATATGTCCTGGTGGTAGTTTGTGCTTTTTCCAGGTGGATAGAAGCATACCCACTAAAGGACAACACTGCCCTATCTACTGCCAAAATTCTTCTCAAGGAATTTTTCCCTAGGTATGGAATGCCACGGATTGTATGGTCAGATAACGGAAGTGAGTTTATAGGGAAAGTTATGCAGAGTGTGTGTGCCGGCCTAGGATTGAAACAGAAATTTCACAGTGCAAACCATCCCCAGTCTGCTGGTTTAGTTGAGGGTTACAATGGCACCCTCAAGCTGAAAATAGCCAAAATACAAGCATCCACAGGTTTAGCCTGGCCAGACGCACTTCCCTTGGCCTTGTTATCAACGAGAGCGACAGTACATTCTAGAATAGGGCTTAGTCCGTACGAGATAGTCTTTGGCCGCCCGGCAAATATCTGGGGTGTGCCAAGGCCTAAACAATTTTGCTCCATTGAATATCCTATGTTGATAGACTACCTTTACGACTTGACTGCTAAATTGAGTCTTATTCATCAACAGGTTTTCGATGCTTTGCCAAAACCTCCGGAGAGTCCAGGGCATCAGCTGAAACCAGGAGATCTGGTCGTAATCAAGAACTTCGCGAGGACGAAGAACCTTCAGCCGAGATTTGTGGGGCCTTTTCAGATCTTACTGGCAACGAGGACAGCAGTTCGTGTAGCTGGCCGCAAGCACTGGATACACGCCTCTCACGTAAAGCGTGTTCCTTTGCCGCTCCCTTACGACGACTGGGTGAAAAAGGGAATTGGTGCCTCCGAATCTGAAATCACACCGAAGTTCATCTCTTTCAGCGATGCCGAATTGATTACTGACACTTCAAAACCTGACTCTCCTCCTGAAAAAACTCCTTTGAACATTGAACATTTGTCTCCAGCATCAGAAGAAACTTCGTTATCTGCGAACTTAAACTCTGCAACAGCTGCTAGTGATACGCTATTTTCCGATCAGACAGTACCAGCGAAGCAGAGATACAACCTAAGAAGCCATAAAATGGACAAATAAAGCAGGCAACTGCATATTGTGATTTTGATATATTGAACTTTTGCCTTCAGCCAGGAAGTTTGCTATTGTTTATTGTTTTTTAAAAATTGCCTTGCCGTCTGGGTAGCCGTAGGGTCGTGGCTGTGTGCCTAGTTTGAATTTGCAGGGGTCTGACACAAGGTCGATCTTTCTGTTGGTTCTGGGAACTCCCAGGGCTGATAGAGGCATTTTCATCTACGTACACATCATCAGTGGTCGCGAGCGGATTGTAGAAGATGGAGCTTCCTGCGCTGCAACGAGAAAATGTGATTTATGTTCACAGAAACAGACTTAATAGAATTCTTCATAGCAAATGCTTTTTGATGCAATGTGCCATTACATTTTTAATTATTTTAGCAACATTGGTGGGTGGAATCGTCTTTAGTGTAAATTTGATTTTTGTGCCAGTTTCTACAGTACCTCCCCTTGATCCTGCTATCTCTACTGTTTCTTCTATACACTCTTTTCACTCATTTCCGGAACATGAGCAAGCCAGACGCTCAGAGTTCACCAACAACACATTTGTACAGCTCTTGCACCAACACCAACTGGTAGTTAACACTACAGACTGCTGGGTGTGTGGGTTGATACCCCACACTATGGATAAAGGTATTCCATATCTGGTGTTGCCTTACAGCTATAATGGATCATTTCAGGCCTTCCAAACCATCTTTGCTTATGCCCTTGAAACCTATCCTCCACGTCCACCGCGTTCCACTAAATATAACTCTGCCAACAAACCCTTAGTCCAGGGAATTATTGACATGGTCAAAGACGTCAATAATACTCCATCTTACCCTAGAGACGAATTGCGAGTATATTTAAGTTGGAATACTTCAGAGTATCGCCTTAGTTTAGGAGAAAGCAAGCGTAAAAGCTCAACTCCAATCTGGGTCGTACCTCACCGAGGTCAGGTCTGTTTGCAAGGTAATGGGAGAAATCCGAGAGCTCAGCTAGGGAGGAGTGAGTGCGTAGAGACTTATGTGTTTCCGGCTAACTCTTCCCCTGCCTTTCTTACTGCTAGGGGTACCTACTTCATTTGTCGAGACAGAGCTTATACATGGTTGCCTGCCGACTTTTCAGGATCATGTTACATTGCTCGATTGTTGCCTCCGACATACACTGCTTCATCTGATTACCACAGAACCAGAATAGCGAGAGGTGTCTTCAGCAAGGAAGATACCGCTGGTCAGGAAGCTGGAGACTTCTTCAAAGGCTTCCTTCCGTTCTGGGGACCTATGGCCAATAGTAGAAACATACGTCAGCTAACACGGGTAGTTGAATCTACTATTACCGAAACTGCTGGTGCCCTTAGCAATCTGACAGCTGAGCTTCAGGCGGATAGGCTCATGACGTTGCAGAACCGTATGGTTCTAGACGTTATACTTGCAGATCGAGGTGGGGTATGTAAAATGATCCAATCGAGCTGCTGTGTCTTTATTCCTAATAATGCTCCAACAGTCTTTGAGGCGATCTCTAAGTTGCACAAGATTTCAGATTCCATACATGTAGACAAGGGAAACTGGTCCTTCATGGAGTGGTTTTGGACTCTGATATCAGCGTGGGGATGGAAGGTTCTGATGGTCATTGGTGTCATCTTAGTATTCCTATTCTCATGTTGTCTGATTATCCAGTGTGGTCCTGCTCTGTGTAGTCTTTGTGCTGCAACTTGTCTCAGAAAACCACCTGCGTTTGGAGAAAAGACACGAGAAAGGATGATGATACAACAGCATGTCACTGACCTGATGAGCATAGAACTAGATTCTGACATAGACTGAGTAATTGCCTATGTAAGGGCAAAAGGAGGGTCTGAGGTTCCGTGACGGTTCCGTGACGACTTGAACCCGTGTTTTCAAGTTTGTCGGAAATACATAATATTGGTATCAGTGAACCGCAAATGATCCATTTAGTATATCCTGGTGTTTTCGCTACGCTACGAGCAAGAGCACTCCTTCTATTGACATATTTCTAATCTACCCACGGCATCCATCTTAGATCATGGCCGCCATTTTGTGATTCTTGCCCTCACATATGCAATAGCCTCTGATCACTTCATTTCGATTAAGGACACGTAACCTTAGCCGGAGATTCACCTCTTTCATGACACGTGCACCTTAAACCAGATCACGCTGTAGCTGCATGACTCGACAAAGGCTACCTCCTCTGCCCGAGGCCAGTCCTGCCAAACTGGTCTTCGTGTCCATTGTACCTGATCATGATTAGGCGGCCGAAGCCAGTAGCCTTGCCCATTTACAACCCACAAACATCCCTTATCCCACTTTTCTATCTTCCACACCTGGCTCTGTTTCTTTCTTTCTGAATCTTTATTAGGGGGAGGTAACGAACTTTACGATGAGGCGGTCCGGGTCCTGAATGCAATATTGACAGGGAATTGTGACGAACTAGTGGGAACCCCTCTTCGTAGATGTTTTGTATCAGATTTTATCAACGGTTCCTGTGTACACCAAATATTTATTGTCTATGACACAAAGGTTTTGGGAATGTACCAACATGTGAAAAATTCGCCTGAAGGCCAAAAACTAGTATATAAGGAGCAACCCGCTTTGTACAATTTGAACAGGCTCCTGATTACTGCCCGTGTGTAGTATCTGTGACTTCTGTGTCCCTGCAGTAATAAACCTTTGGTCTTTGACGCCACCATCGAGAAGCCCGTGTTTCTGTTCATTTGTGCACCAAGGCAGGTTGGAACTCCGGGGTCTTTGGGTGTTGTACCCTGACACCTCTGGACGGAACCAAAAAGTCCAGAACTCCAGGCCTGGCATTCATCAAGGAGCACTGGCAGTGCCTTCACTCATAGGCTGTTAGTAGCAGGGCCTAGCATTCAACAGGGAGCACTGGCAGTGGCTTCACTCATTGGCTGTTAGTAGTAGGGCCTGGCATTTGATGGGGAGCACTGGCAGTACCTTCACTCATTGGCTGTCAGTAGCAGGGCCTGGCATTCAATGGGGAGCACTGGTAGTGTCTTCACTCATTGGCAGTTAGTAGCAGGGCCTGGCATTCAGTGTGGAGCATTAGCAGTGCCTTCACTCATTGGCTGTTACTAGCAGGGCCTGGCATTCTACATTGAGCAGGGCAGTGCTTACACTCATTGGCTGTTAATAGCAGGGCCTGGCATTCAACCTGGAGCACTGGCAGCATTTTACTCATTGACTGTTAGTAGCGGGGCATGGCATTTATTGGGGAGCACTGGAAATGCCCTCACTCATTGGCTGTTATTAGCAGGGCCTGGCATTCAACGGGGAGCACTGGCAGCACCTTCACTCATTGGCTGTTAGTAGCAGGGCCTGGCATTCAACGGGGAGCACTGGCAGTGCCTCACTCATTGGCTGTCTGCGGCAGGGCCTGGCATTCAACGGGGAGCACTGGCAGCACCTTCACTCATTGGCTGTTAGTAGCAGGGTCTGGCATTCAATGGGGAGCACTGGTAGTGTCTTCACTCATTGGCAGTTAGTAGCAGGGCCTGGCATTCAGTGTGGAGCATTAGCAGTGCCTTCACTCATTGGCTGTTACTAGCAGGGCCTGGCATTCTACATTGAGCAGGGCAGTGCTTACACTCATTGGCTGTTAATAGCAGGGCCTGGCATTCAACCTGGAGCACTGGCAGCATTTTACTCATTGGCTGTTAGTAGCGGGGCATGGCATTTATTGGGGAGCACTGGAAATGCCCTCACTCATTGGCTGTTATTAGCAGGGCCTGGCATTCAACGGGGAGCACTGGCAGCACCTTCACTCATTGGCTGTTAGTAGCAGGGCCTGGCATTCAACGGGGAGCACTGGCAGTGCCTCACTCATTGGCTGTCTGCGGCAGGGCCTGGCATTCAACAGGGAGCACTGGCAGCACCTTCACTCATTGGCTGTTAGTAGCAGGGCCTGGCATTCAACGGGGAGCACTGGCAGTGCCTCACTCATTGGCTGTTAGTAGCAGGGCCTGACATTCAATGGGGAGTACTGGCAGTGTCTTCACTCATTGGCAGTTAGTAGCAGGGCCTGGCATTCAACTGGGAGCACTGTCAGTGCCTTCACTCATTGGCTGTCAGTAGCAGGGCCTGATATTCAACGGAGAGCACTGGCAGTGCCTTCACTCTTTGGCTGTCAGTTGCAGGGCCTGGCATTCATCAAGGAGCATTGGCAGTGCCTTCACTCATTGGCTGTCAGTAGCAGGGCCTGATATTCAACGGGGAGCACTGGCAGTGCCTTCACTCATTGGCTGTTAGTAGCAGGGCCTGGCATTCAATGGGGAGCACACACAGTGCCCTCTCTCATTGGCTGTCAGTAGCAGGTCTTGACATTCAACAGGGAGCACTGGCAGTGCCTCACTCATTGGCTGTCAGTAGGGGGGCTTGGCATTCATCAAGGAGCATTGGCAGTGCCTTCACTCATTGGCTGTCAGTAGGGGGGCATGGCATTCATCAAGGAGCATTGGCAGTGCCTTCACTAATTAGCTGTCAGTAGCAGGGCCTGGCATTCAACGGGGAGCACTGGCAATGCCTTCACTCATTGACTGTCAGTAGGGGGGCATGGCATTCATCAAGGAGCATTGGCAGTGCCTTCACTCATTGGCTGTCAGTAGCAGGGCCTGATATTCAACGGGAAGCACTGGCAGTGCCTTCACTCATTGGCTGTCTGTAGCAGGGACTGGCATTCAGTGTGGAGCATTAGCAGTGCCTTCACTCATTGGCTGTTACTAGCAGGGCCTGGCATTCTACATTGAGCAGGGCAGTGCTTTCACTCATTGGCTGTTAATAGCAGGGCCTGGCATTCAACCTGGAGCACTGGCAGCATTTTACTCATTGGCTGTTAGTAGCGGGGCATGGCATTTATTGGGGAGCACTGGAAATGCCCTCACTCATTGGCTGTTATTAGCAGGGCCTGGCATTCAACGGGGAGCACTGGCAGCACCTTCACTCATTGGCTGTTAGTAGCAGGGCCTGGCATTCAACGGGGAGCACAGGCAGTGCCTCACTCATTGGCTGTCTGCGGCAGGGCCTGGCATTCAACAGGGAGCACTGGCAGCACCTTCACTCATTGGCTGTTAGTAGCAGGGCCTGGCATTCAACGGGGAGCACTGGCAGTGCCTCACTCATTGGCTGTTAGTAGCAGGGCCTGACATTCAATGGGGATTACTGGCAGTGTCTTCACTCATTGGCAGTTAGTAGCAGGGCCTGGCATTCAACTGGGAGCACTGTCAGTGCCTTCACTCATTGGCTGTTAGTAGCAGGGCCTGGAATTCAATGGGGAGCACTGTCAGTGCCTTCACTCATTGGCTGTCAGTAGCAGGGCCTGGCATTCAACGGGGAGCACTGGCAGTGCCTCACTCATTGGCTGTTAGTAGCAGGGTCTGGAATTCAATGGGGAGCACTGTCAGTGCCTTCACTCATTGGCTGTCAGTAGCAGGGCCTGGCATTCAACGGGGAGCACTGGCAGTGCCTCACTCATTGGCTGTTAGTAGCAGGGCCTGGAATTCAACGGGGAGCACTGTCAGTGCCTTCACTCATTGGCTGTCAGTAGCAGGGCCTGGCATTTAACGGGGAGCACTGGCAGTGCATACACTCATTGGCTGTCAGTAGCAGGGTCTGGCATTCAATGGGGAGCACTGGTAGTGTCTTCACTCATTGGCAGTTAGTAGCAGGGCCTGGCATTCATCAAGGAGCACTGGCAGTGCCTTCACTCATAGGCTGTTAGTAGCAGGGCCTAGCATTCAACGGGGAGCACTGGCAGTGGCTTCACTCATTGGCTGTTAGTAGTAGGGCCTGGCATTTGATGGGGAGCACTGGCAGTGCCTTCACTCATTGGCTGTCAGTAGCAGGGCCTGGCATTCAACGGGGAGCACTGGCAGCACCTTCACTCATTGGCTGTTAGTAGCAGGGCCTGGCATTTAACGGGGAGCACTGGCAGTGCCTCACTCATTGGCTGTCAGTGGCAGGGCCTGGCATTCACGGGGAGCACTGGCAGCACCTTCACTCATTGGCTGTTAGAAGCAGGGCCTGGCATTCAACGGGGAGCACTGGCAGTGCCTCACTCATTGGCTGTTAGTAGCAGGGCCTGACATTCAATGGGGAGTACTGGCAGTGTCTTCACTCATTGGCAGTTAGTAGCAGGGCCTGGCATTCAACTGGGAGCACTGTCAGTGCCTTCACTCATTTCCTGTCAGTAGGGGGCCATGGCATTCATCAAGGAGCACTGGCAGTGCCTTCACTCATTGGCTGTCAGTAGCAGGGCCTGGCATTCAACGGGGAGCACTGGCAGTGCCTACACTCATTGGCTGTCAGTAGCAGGGTCTGGCATTCAATGGGGAGCACTGGTAGTGTCTTCACTCATTGGCAGTTAGTAGCAGGGCCTGGCATTCATCAAAGAGCACTGGCAGTGCTTTCACTCATAGGCTGTTAGTAGCAGGGCCTAGCATTCAACGGGGAGCACTGGCAGTGGCTTCACTCATTGGCTGTTAGTAGTAGGGCCTGGCATTTGATGGGGAGCACTGGCAGTGCCTTCACTCATTGGCTGTCAGTAGCAGGGCCTGGCATTCAACGGGGAGCACTGGCAGTGCCTTCACTCATTGGCTGTTTGTAGCAGGGCCTGGCATTCAATGGGGAGCACTGGCAGTGTCTTCACTCATTGGCTGTAAGTAGCAGGACCTGGCATTCATCAAGGAGCACTGGCAGTGCCTTCACTCATTGGCTGTCAGTAGCAGGGCCTGATATTCAACGGAGAGCACTGGCAGTGCCTTCACTCATTGGCTGTCAGTTGCAGGGCCTGGCATTCATCAAGGAGCATTGGCAGTGCCTTCACTCATTGGCTGTAAGTAGCAGGGCCTGATATTCAACGGGGAGCACTGGCAGTGCCTTCCCTCATTGGCTGATAGTAGCAGGGCCTGGCATTCAATGGGGAGCACACACAGTGCCCTCACTCATTGGCTGTCAGTAGCAGGTCTTGACATTCAACAGGGAGCACTGGCAGTGCCTCACTCATTGGCTGTCAGTAGGGGGGCTTGGCATTCATCAAGGAGCATTGGCAGTGCCTTCACTCATTGGCTGTCAGTAGGGGGGCATGGCATTCATCAAGGAGCATTGGCAGTGCCTTCACTAATTAGCTGTCAGTAGCAGGGCCTGGCATTCAACGGGGAGCACTGGCAATGCCTTCACTCATTGACTGTCAGTAGGGGGGCATGGCATTCATCAAGGAGCATTGGCAATGCCTTCACTCATTGGCTGTCAGTAGCAGGGCCTGATATTCAACGGGAAGCACTGGCAGTGCCTTCACTCAATGGCTGTCTGTAGCAGGGACTGGCATTCAGTGTGGAGCATTAGCAGTGCCTTCACTCATTGGCTGTTACTAGCAGGGCCTGGCATTCTACATTGAGCAGGGCAGTGCTTTCACTCATTGGCTGTTAATAGCAGGGCCTGGCATTCAACCTGGAGCACTGGCAGCATTTTACTCATTGGCTGTTAGTAGCGGGGCATGGCATTTATTGGGGAGCACTGGAAATGCCCTCACTCATTGGCTGTTATTAGCAGGGCCTGGCATTCAACGGGGAGCACTGGCAGCACCTTCACTCATTGGCTGTTAGTAGCAGGGCCTGGCATTCAACGGGGAGCACTGGCAGTGCCTCACTCATTGGCTGTCTGCGGCAGGGCCTGGCATTCAACAGGGAGCACTGGCAGCACCTTCACTCATTGGCTGTTAGTAGCAGGGCCTGGCATTCAACGGGGAGCACTGGCAGTGCCTCACTCATTGGCTGTTAGTAGCAGGGCCTGACATTCAATGGGGAGTACTGGCAGTGACTTCACTCATTGGCAGTTAGTAGCAGGGCCTGGCATTCAACTGGGAGCACTGTCAGTGCCTTCACTCATTGGCTGTCAGTAGCAGGGCCTGATATTCAACGGAGAGCACTGGCAGTGCCTTCACTCTTTGGCTGTCAGTTGCAGGGCCTGGCATTCATCAAGGAGCATTGGCAGTGCCTTCATTCATTGGCTGTCAGTAGCAGGGCCTGAAATTCAACGGGGAGCACTGGCAGTGCCTTCACTCATTGGCTGTTAGTAGCAGGGCCTGGCATTCAATGGGGAGCACACGCAGTGCCCTCTCTCATTGGCTGTCAGTAGCAGGTCTTGACATTCAACAGGGAGCACTGGCAGTGCCTCACTCATTGGCTGTCAGTAGGGGGGCTTGGCATTCATCAAGGAGCATTGGCAGTGCCTTCACTCATTGGCTGTCAGTAGGGGGGCATGGCATTCATCAAGGAGCATTGGCAGTGCCTTCACTAATTAGCTGTCAGTAGCAGGGCCTGGCATTCAACGGGGAGCACTGGCAATGCCTTCACTCATTGACTGTCAGTAGGGGGGCATGGCATTCATCAAGGAGCATTGGCAGTGCCTTCACTCATTGGCTGTCAGTAGCAGGGCCTGATATTCAACGGGAAGCACTGGCAGTGCCTTCACTCATTGGCTGTTAGTAGCAGGGCCTGACATTCAATGGGGATTACTGGCAGTGTCTTCACTCATTGGCAGTTAGTAGCAGGGCCTGGCATTCAACTGGGAGCACTGTCAGTGCCTTCACTCATTGGCTGTTAGTAGCAGGGCCTGGAATTCAATGGGGAGCACTGTCAGTGCCTTCACTCATTGGCTGTCAGTAGCAGGGCCTGGCATTCAACGGGGAGCACTGGCAGTGCCTCACTCATTGGCTGTTAGTAGCAGGGCCTGGAATTCAATGGGGAGCACTGTCAGTGCCTTCACTCATTGGCTGTCAGTAGCAGGGCCTGGCATTCAACGGGGAGCACTGGCAGTGCCTCACTCATTGGCTGTTAGTAGCAGGGCCTGGAATTCAATGGGGAGCACTGTCAGTGCCTTCACTCATTGGCTGTCAGTAGCAGGGCCTGGCATTTAACGGGGAGCACTGGCAGTGCCTACACTCATTGGCTGTCAGTAGCAGGGTCTGGCATTCAATGGGGAGCACTGGTAGTGTCTTCACTCATTGGCAGTTAGTAGCAGGGCCTGGCATTCATCAAGGAGCACTGGCAGTGCCTTCACTCATAGGCTGTTAGTAGCAGGGCCTAGCATTCAACGGGGAGCACTGGCAGTGGCTTCACTCATTGGCTGTTAGTAGTAGGGCCTGGCATTTGATGGGGAGCACTGGCAGTGCCTTCACTCATTGGCTGTCAGTAGCAGGGCCTGGCATTCAACGGGGAGCACTGGCAGCACCTTCACTCATTGGCTGTTAGTAGCAGGGCCTGGCATTCAACGGGGAGCACTGGCAGTGCCTCACTCATTGGCTGTCAGTGGCAGGGCCTGGCATTCACGGGGAGCACTGGCAGCACCTTCACTCATTGGCTGTTAGAAGCAGGGCCTGGCATTCAACGGGGGGAGCACTGGCAGTGCCTCACTCATTGGCTGTTAGTAGCAGGGCCTGACATTCAATGGGGAGTACTGGCAGTGTCTTCACTCATTGGCAGTTAGTAGCAGGGCCTGGCATTCAACTGGGAGCACTGTCAGTGCCTTCACTCATTTCCTGTCAGTAGGGGGCCATGGCATTCGTCAAGGAGCACTGGCAGTGCCTTCACTCATTGGCTGTCAGTAGCAGGGCCTGGCATTCAACGGGGAGCACTGGCAGTGCCTACACTCATTGGCTGTCAGTAGCAGGGTCTGGCATTCAATGGGGAGCACTGGTAGTGTCTTCACTCATTGGCAGTTAGTAGCAGGGCCTGGCATTCATCAAAGAGCACTGGCAGTGCTTTCACTCATAGGCTGTTAGTAGCAGGGCCTAGCATTCAACGGGGAGCACTGGCAGTGGCTTCACTCATTGGCTGTTAGTAGTAGGGCCTGGCATTTGATGGGGAGCACTGGCAGTGCCTTCACTCATTGGCTGTCAGTAGCAGGGCCTGGCATTCAACGGGGAGCACTGGCAGTGCCTTCACTCATTGGCTGTTTGTAGCAGGGCCTGGCATTCAATGGGGAGCACTGGCAGAGTCTTCACTCATTGGCTGTAAGTAGCAGGACCTGGCATTCATCAAGGAGCACTGGCAGTGCCTTCACTCATTGGCTGTCAGTAGCAGGGCCTGATATTCAACGGAGAGCACTGGCAGTGCCTTCACTCATTGGCTGTCAGTTGCAGGGCCTGGCATTCATCAAAGAGCATTGGCAGTGCCTTCACTCATTGGCTGTCAGTAGCAGGGCCTGATATTCAACGGGGAGCACTGGCAGTGCCTTCACTCATTGGCTGATAGTAGCAGGGCCTGGCATTCAATGGGGAGCACACACAGTGCCCTCACTCATTGGCTGTCAGTAGCAGGTCTTGACATTCAACAGGGAGCACTGGCAGTGCCTCACTCATTGGCTGTCAGTAGGGGGGCTTGGCATTCATCAAGGAGCATTGGCAGTGCCTTCACTCATTGGCTGTCAGTAGGGGGGCATGGCATTCATCAAGGAGCATTGGCAGTGCCTTCACTAATTAGCTGTCAGTAGCAGGGCCTGGCATTCAACGGGGAGCACTGGCAATGCCTTCACTCATTGACTGTCAGTAGGGGGGCATGGCATTCATCAAGGAGCATTGGCAGTGCCTTCACTCATTGGCTGTCAGTAGCAGGGCCTGATATTCAACGGGAAGCACTGGCAGTGCCTTCACTCAATGGCTGTCTGTAGCAGGGACTGGCATTCAGTGTGGAGCATTAGCAGTGCCTTCACTCATTGGCTGTTACTAGCAGGGCCTGGCATTCTACATTGAGCAGGGCAGTGCTTTCACTCATTGGCTGTTAATAGCAGGGCCTGGCATTCAACCTGGAGCACTGGCAGCATTTTACTCATTGGCTGTTAGTAGCGGGGCATGGCATTTATTGGGGAGCACTGGAAATGCCCTCACTCATTGGCTGTTATTAGCAGGGCCTGGCATTCAACGGGGACCACTGGCAGCACCTTCACTCATTGGCTGTTAGTAGCAGGGCCTGGCATTCAACGGGGAGCACTGGCAGTGCCTCACTCATTGGCTGTCTGCGGCAGGGCCTGGCATTCAACAGGGAGCACTGGCAGCACCTTCACTCATTGGCTGTTAGTAGCAGGGCCTGGCATTCAACGGGGAGCACTGGCAGTGCCTCACTCATTGGCTGTTAGTAGCAGGGCCTGACATTCAATGGGGAGTACTGGCAGTGTCTTCACTCATTGGCAGTTAGTAGCAGGGCCTGGCATTCAACTGGGAGCACTGTCAGTGCCTTCACTCATTGGCTGTTAGTAGCAGGGCCTGGAATTCAATGGGGAGCACTGTCAGTGCCTTCACTCAATGGCTGTCAGTAGCAGGGCCTGGCATTCAACGGGGAGCACTGGCAGTGCCTCACTCATTGGCTGTTAGTAGCAGGGCCTGGAATTCAATGGGGAGCACTGTCAGTGCCTTCACTCATTGGCTGTCAGTAGCAGGGCCTGGCATTCAACGGGGAGCACTGGCAGTGCCTCACTCATTGGCTGTCAGTAGCAGGGCCTGGCATTTAACGGGGAGCACTGGCAGTGCCTACACTCATTGGCTGTCAGTAGCAGGGCCTGGCATTCAATGGGGAGCACTGGTAGTGTCTTCACTCATTGGCAGTTAGTAGCAGGGCCTGGCATTCATCAAGGAGCACTGGCAGTGCCTTCACTCATAGGCTGTTAGTAGCAGGGCCTAGCATTCAACGGGGAGCACTGGCAGTGGCTTCACTCATTGGCTGTTAGTAGTAGGGCCTGGCATTTGATGGGGAGCACTGGCAGTGCCTTCACTCATTGGCTGTCAGTAGCAGGGCCTGGCATTCAACGGGGAGCACTGGCAGCACCTTCACTCATTGGCTGTTAGTAGCAGGGCCTGGCATTCAGTGTGGAGCATTAGCAGTGCCTTCACTCATTGGCTGTTACTAGCAGGGCCTGGCATTCTACATTGAGCAGGGCAGTGCTTTCACTCATTGGCTGTTAATAGCAGGGCCTGGCATTCAACCTGGAGCACTGGCAGCATTTTACTCATTGGCTGTTAGTAGCGGGGCATGGCATTTATTGGGGAGCACTGGAAATGCCCTCACTCATTGGCTGTTATTAGCAGGGCCTGGCATTCAACAGGGAGCACTGGCAGCACCTTCACTCATTGGCTGTTAGTAGCAGGGCCTGGCATTCAACGGGGAGCACTGGCAGTGCCTCACTCATTGGCTGTCTGCGGCAGGGCCTGGCATTCAACAGGGAGCACTGGCAGCACCTTCACTCATTGGCTGTTAGTAGCAGGGCCTGGCATTCAACGGGGAGCACTGGCAGTGCCTCACTCATTGGCTGTTAGTAGCAGGGCCTGACATTCAATGGGGAGTACTGGCAGTGTCTTCACTCATTGGCAGTTAGTAGCAGGGCCTGGCATTCAACTGGGAGCACTGTCAGTGCCTTCACTCATTGGCTGTTAGTAGCAGGTCCTGGAATTCAATGGGGAGCACTGTCAGTGCCTTCACTCATTGGCTGTCAGTAGCAGGGCCTGGCATTCAACGGGGAGCACTGGCAGTGCCTCACTCATTGGCTGTTAGTAGCAGGGCCTGGAATTCAATGGGGAGCACTGTCAGTGCCTTCACTCATTGGCTGTCAGTAGCAGGGCCTGGCATTCAACGGGGAGCACTGGCAGTGCCTCACTCACTGACTGTTAGTAGCAGGGCCTGTAATTCAATGGGGAGCACTGTCAGTGCCTTCACTCATTGGCTGTCAGTAGCAGGGCCTGGCATTTAACGGGGAGCACTGGCAGTGCCTACACTCATTGGCTGTCAGTAGCAGGGTCTGGCATTCAATGGGGAGCACTGGTAGTGTCTTCACTCATTGGCAGTTAGTAGCAGGGCCTGGCATTCATCAAGGAGCACTGGCAGTGCCTTCACTCATAGGCTGTTAGTAGCAGGGCCTAGCATTCAACGGGGAGCACTGGCAGTGGCTTCACTCATTGGCTGTTAGTAGCAGGGCCTGGCATTCAACGGGGAGCACTGGCAGTGCCTCACTCATTGGCTGTCAGTGGCAGGGCCTGGCATTCAACGGGGAGCACTGGCAGCACCTTCACTCATTGGCTGTTAGAAGCAGGGCCTGGCATTCAACGGGGGGAGCACTGGCAGTGCCTCACTCATTGGCTGTTAGTAGCAGGGCCTGACATTCAATGGGGAGTACTGGCAGTGTCTTCACTCATTGGCAGTTAGTAGCAGGGCCTGGCATTCAACTGGGAGCACTGTCAGTGCCTTCACTCATTTCCTGTCAGTAGGGGGCCATGGCATTCATCAAGGAGCACTGGCAGTGCCTTCACTCATTGGCTGTCAGTAGCAGGGCCAGTCATTCAACGGGGAGCACTGGCAGTGCCTACACTCATTGGCTGTCAGTAGCAGGGTCTGGCATTCAATGGGGAGCACTGGTAGTGTCTTCACTCATTGGCAGTTAGTAGCAGGGCCTGGCATTCATCAAGGAGCACTGGCAGTGCTTTCACTCATAGGCTGTTAGTAGCAGGGCCTAGCATTCAACGGGGAGCACTGGCAGTGGCTTCACTCATTGGCTGTTAGTAGTAGGGCCTGGCATTTGATGGGGAGCACTGGCAGTGCCTTCACTCATTGGCTGTCAGTAGCAGGGCCTGGCATTCAACGGGGAGCACTGGCAGTGCCTTCACTCATTGGCTGTTTGTAGCAGGGCCTGGCATTCAATGGGGAGCACTGGCAGTGTCTTCACTCATTGGCTGTAAGTAGCAGGGCCTGGCATTCATCAAGGAGCACTGGCAGTGCCTTCACTCATTGGCTGTCAGTAGCAGGGCCTGGCATTCAACGGGGAGAACTGGCAGTGCCTTCACTCATTGGCTGTTTGTAGCAGGGCCTGGCATTCAATGGGGAGCACTGGCAGTGTCTTCACTCATTGGCTGTAAGTAGCAGTGCCTGGCATTCATCAAGGAGCACTGGCAGTGCCTTCACTCATTAGCTGTCAGTAGCAGGGCCTGGCATTCAACGGGGAGCACTGGCAGTGTCTTCACTTATTGGCTGTTAGTAGCAGAACCTGGCATTCAATGGGGAGCACTGGAAGTGCCCTCACTCATTGGCTGTCAGTAGCAGGGCCTGGCATTCAACGGGGAGCACTGGCAGTGCCTCACTCATTGGCTGTCAGTAGGGGGGCATGGCATTCATCAAGGAGCATTGGCAGTGCCTTCACTCATTGGCTGTCAGTAGCAGGGCCTGATATTCAACGGGAAGCACTGGCAGTGCCTTCACTCATTGGCTGTCAGTAGCAGGGCCTGGCATTCAACGGGGAGCACTGGCAGTGCCTTCACTCATTGGCTGTCAGTAGCAGGGCATGATATTCAACGGGAAGCACTGGCAGTGCCTTCACTCATTGGCTGTCAGTAGCAGGGCCTGGCATTCCACGGGGAGCACAGGCAGTGCCTACACTCATTGGCTGTTAGTAGCAGGGCCTTACAGTCAACGAGAAGCACTGGCAATGCCCTCACTCATGGACTGTCAGTAGCAGGGCCTAGCATTCAACAGGGAGCACTGGCAGTGTATTCACTTATTGGCTGTCAGTAGTAGGGCCTGGCATTCAACGGGTAGCACTGGCAGTGCCTCACTCATTGGCTGTCAGTAGGGGGGCATGGCATTCATCAAGGAGCATTGGCAGTGCCTTCACTCATTGGCTGTCAGTAGCAGGGCCTGATATTAAACGGGAAGCACTGGCAGTGCCTTCACTCATTGGCTGTCAGTAGCAGGGCCTGGCATTCAACGGGGAGAACTGGCAGTGCCTTCACTCATTGGCTGTTTGTAGCAGGGCCTGGCATTCAATGGGGAGCACTGGCAGTGTCTTCACTCATTGGCTGTAAGTAGCAGGGCCTGGCATTCATCAAGGAGCACTGGCAGTGCCTTCACTCATTAGCTGTCAGTAGCAGGGCCTGGCATTCAACGGGGAGCACTGGCAGTGTCTTCACTTATTGGCTGTTAGTAGCAGAACCTGGCATTCAATGGGGAGCACTGGAAGTGCCCTCACTCATTGGCTGTCAGTAGCAGGGCCTGGCATTCAACGGGGAGCACTGGCAGTGCCTCACTCATTGGCTGTCAGTAGGGGGGCATGGCATTCATCAAGGAGCATTGGCAGTGCCTTCACTCATTGGCTGTCAGTAGCAGGGCCTGATATTCAACGGGAAGCACTGGCAGTGCCTTCACTCATTGGCTGTCAGTAGCAGGGCCTGGCATTCAACGGGGAGCACTGGCAGTGCCTTCACTCATTGGCTGTCAGTAGCAGGGCATGATATTCAACGGGAAGCACTGGCAGTGCCTTCACTCATTGGCTGTCAGTAGCAGGGCCTTACATTCAACGAGAAGCACTGGCAATGCCCTCACTCATGGACTGTCAGTAGCAGGGCCTAGCATTCAACAGGGAGCACTGGCAGTGTCTTCACTTATTGGCTGTCAGTAGTAGGGCCTGGCATTCAACGGGTAGCACTGGCAGTGCCTACACTCATTGGCTATTAGTAGCAGGGCCTGGCATTTAACGGGGAGAACTGGCAGTGCCTTCACTCATTGGCTGTCAGTAGCAGGGCCTGGCATTCAACGTGAAGCACTGGCAGTACCTCACTCATTGGCTGTTAGTAGCAGGTCTTGACATTCAACAGGGAGCACTGGCAGTGCCTCACTCATTGGCTGTCAGTAGGGGGGCGTGGCATTCATCAAGGAGCATTGGCAGTGCCTTCACTCATTGGCTGTCAGTAGCAGGGCCTGATATTCAACGGAGAGTACTGGCAGTGCCTTCACTCATTGGCTGTCAGTAGCAGGTCTTGACATTCAACAGGGAGCACTGGCAGTGCCTTCACTCAATGGCTGTCAGTAGCAGGGCCTGGCATTCAACAGGGAGCACTGGCAGTGCCTCACTCATTGGCTGTTAGTAGCAGGGCCTGGAATTCAATGGGGAGCACTGTCAGTGCCTTCACTCATTGGCTGTCAGTAGCAGGGCCTGGCATTCAACGGGGAGCACTGGCAGTGCCTCACTCATTGGCTGTTAGTAGCAGGGCCTGGAATTCAATGGGGAGCACTGTCAGTGCCTTCACTCATTGGCTGTCAGTAGCAGGGCCTGGCATTTAACGGGGAGCACTGGCAGTGCCTACACTCATTGGCTGTCAGTAGCAGGGCCTGGCATTCAATGGGGAGCACTGGTAGTGTCTTCACTCATTGGCAGTTAGTAGCAGGGCCTGGCATTCATCAAGGAGCACTGGCAGTGCCTTCACTCATAGGCTGTTAGTAGCAGGGCCTAGCATTCAACGGGGAGCACTGGCAGTGGCTTCACTCATTGGCTGTTAGTAGTAGGGC
The DNA here is from genome assembly GCF_964263255.1 of Lissotriton vulgaris. Lineage (NCBI taxonomy): Eukaryota > Metazoa > Chordata > Amphibia > Caudata > Salamandridae > Lissotriton > Lissotriton vulgaris. The sequence goes on along the minus strand of NC_141700.1, from coordinate 473,372,167 downwards.
CTGGCATTTGATGGGGAGCACTGGCAGTGCCTTCACTCATTGGCTGTCAGTAGCAGGGCCTGGCATTCAACGGGGAGCACTGGCAGCACCTTCACTCATTGGCTGTTAGTAGCAGGGCCTGGCATTCAGTGTGGAGCATTAGCAGTGCCTTCACTCATTGGCTGTTACTAGCAGGGCCTGGCATTCTACATTGAGCAGGGCAGTGCTTTCACTCATTGGCTGTTAATAGCAGGGCCTGGCATTCAACCTGGAGCACTGGCAGCATTTTACTCATTGGCTGTTAGTAGCGGGGCATGGCATTTATTGGGGAGCACTGGAAATGCCCTCACTCATTGGCTGTTATTAGCAGGGCCTGGCATTCAACGGGGAGCACTGGCAGCACCTTCACTCAGTGGCTGTTAGTAGCAGGGCCTGGCATTCAACGGGGAGCACTGGCAGTGCCTCACTCATTGGCTGTCTGCGGCAGGGCCTGACATTCAACAGGGAGCACTGGCAGCACCTTCACTCATTGGCTGTTAGTAGCAGGGCCTGGCATTCAACGGAGAGCACTGGCAGTGCCTCACTCATTGGCTGTTAGTAGCAGGGCCTGACATTCAATGGGGAGTACTGGCAGTGTCTTCACTCATTGGCAGTTAGTAGCAGGGCCTGGCATTCAACTGGGAGCACTGTCAGTGCCTTCACTCATTGGCTGTTAGTAGCAGGGCCTGGAATTCAATGGGGAGCACTGTCAGTGCCTTCACTCATTGGCTGTCAGTAGCAGGGCCTGGCATTCAACGGGGAGCACTGGCAGTGCCTCACTCATTGGCTGTTAGTAGCAGGGCCTGGAATTCAATGGGGAGCACTGTCAGTGCCTTCACTCATTGGCTGTCAGTAGCAGGGCCTGGCATTCAACGGGGAGCACTGGCAGTGCCTCACTCACTGACTGTTAGTAGCAGGGCCTGGAATTCAATGGGGAGCACTGTCAGTGCCTTCACTCATTGGTTGTCAGTAGCAGGGCCTGGCATTTAACGGGGAGCACTGGCAGTGCCTACACTCATTGGCTGTCAGTAGCAGGGTCTGGCATTCAATGGGGAGCACTGGTAGTGTCTTCACTCATTGGCAGTTAGTAGCAGGGCCTGGCATTCATCAAGGAGCACTGGCAGTGCCTTCACTCATAGGCTGTTAGTAGCAGGGCCTAGCATTCAACGGGGAGCACTGGCAGTGGCTTCACTCATTGGCTGTTAGTAGTAGGGCCTGGCATTTGATGGGGAGCACTGGCAGTGCCTTCACTCATTGGCTGTCAGTAGCAGGGCCTGGCATTCAACGGGGAGCACTGGCAGCACCTTCACTCATTGGCTGTTAGTAGCAGGGCCTGGCATTCAACGGGGAGCACTGGCAGTGCCTCACTCATTGGCTGTCAGTGGCAGGGCCTGGCATTCAACGGGGAGCACTGGCAGTGCCTCACTCATTGGCTGTTAGTAGCAGGGCCTGACATTCAATGGGGAGTACTGGCAGTGTCTTCACTCATTGGCAGTTAGTAGCAGGGCCTGGCATTCAACTGGGAGCACTGTCAGTGCCTTCACTCATTTCCTGTCAGTAGGGGGCCATGGCATTCATCAAGGAGCACTGGCAGTGCCTTCACTCATTGGCTGTCAGTAGCAGGGCCTGGCATTCAACGGGGAGCACTGGCAGTGCCTACACTCATTGGCTGTCAGTAGCAGGGTCTGGCATTCAATGGGGAGCACTGGTAGTGTCTTCACTCATTGGCAGTTAGTAGCAGGGCCTGGCATTCATCAAGGAGCACTGGCAGTGCTTTCACTCATAGGCTGTTAGTAGCAGGGCCTAGCATTCAACGGGGAGCACTGGCAGTGGCTTCACTCATTGGCTGTTAGTAGTAGGGCCTGGCATTTGATGGGGAGCACTGGCAGTGCCTTCACTAATTGGCTGTCAGTAGCAGGGCCTGGCATTCAACGGGGAGCACTGGCAGTGCCTTCACTCATTGGCTGTTTGTAGCAGGGCCTGGCATTCAATGGGGAGCACTGGCAGTGTCTTCACTCATTGGCTGTAAGTAGCAGGGCCTGGCATTCATCAAGGAGCACTGGCAGTGCCTTCACTCATTGGCTGTCAGTAGCAGGGCCTGGCATTCAACGGGGAGAACTGGCAGTGCCTTCACTCATTGGCTGTTTGTAGCAGGGCCTGGCATTCAATGGGGAGCACTGGCAGTGTCTTCACTCATTGGCTGTAAGTAGCAGGGCCTGGCATTCATCAAGGAGCACTGGCAGTGCCTTCACTCATTAGCTGTCAGTAGCAGGGCCTGGCATTCAACGGGGAGCACTGGCAGTGTCTTCACTAATTGGATGTTAGTAGCAGAACCTGGCATTCAATGGGGAGCACTGGAAGTGCCCTCACTCATTGGCTGTCAGTAGCAGGGCCTGGCATTCATCGGGGAGCACTGGCAGTGCCTCACTCATTGGCTGTCAGTAGGGGGGCATGGCATTCATCAAGGAGCATTGGCAGTGCCTTCACTCATTGGCTGTCAGTAGCAGGGCCTGATATTCAACGGGAAGCACTGGCAGTGCCTTCACTCATTGGCTGTCAGTAGCAGGGCCTGGCATTCAACGGGGAGCACTGGCAGTGCCTTCACTCATTGGCTGTCAGTAGCAGGGCATGATATTCAACAGGAAGCACTGGCAGTGCCTTCACTCATTGGCTGTCAGTAGCAGGGCCTGGCATTCCACAGGGAGCACAGGCAGTGCCTACACTCATTGGCTGTTAGTAGCAGGGCCTTACATTCAACGAGAAGCACTGGCAATGCCCTCACTCATGGACTGTCAGTAGCAGGGCCTAGCATTCAACAGGGAGCACTGGCAGTGTCTTCACTTATTGGCTGTCAGTAGTAGGGCCTGGCATTCAACGGGTAGCACTGGCAGTGCCTCACTCATTGGCTGTCAGTAGGGGGGCATGGCATTCATCAAGGAGCATTGGCAGTGCCTTCACTCATTGGCTGTCAGTAGCAGGGCCTGATATTCAACGGGAAGCACTGGCAGTGCCTTCACTCATTGGCTGTCAGTAGCAGGGCCTGGCATTCAACGGGGAGAACTGGCAGTGCCTTCACTCATTGGCTGTTTGTAGCAGGGCCTGGCATTCAATGGGGAGCACTGGCAGTGTCTTCACTCATTGGCTGTAAGTAGCAGGGCCTGGCATTCATTAAGGAGCACTGGCAGTGCCTTCACTCATTAGCTGTCAGTAGCAGGGCCTGGCATTCAACGGGGAGCACTGGCAGTGTCTTCACTTATTGGCTGTTAGTAGCGGAACCTGGCATTCAATGGGGAGCACTGGAAGTGCCCTCACTCATTGGCTGTCAGTAGCAGGGCCTGGCATTCAACGGGGAGCACTGGCAGTGCCTCACTCATTGGCTGTCAGTAGGGGGGCATGGCATTCATCAAGGAGCATTGGCAGTGCCTTCACTCATTGGCTGTCAGTAGCAGGGCCTGATATTCAACGGGAAGCACTGGCAGTGCCTTCACTCATTGGCTGTCAGTAGCAGGGCCTGGCATTCAACAGGGAGCACTGGCAGTGCCTTCACTCATTGGCTGTCAGTAGCAGGGCATGATATTCAACGGGAAGCACTGGCAGTGCCTTCACTCATTGGCTGTCAGTAGCAGGGCCTTACATTCAACGAGAAGCACTGGCAATGCCCTCACTCATGGACTGTCAGTAGCAGGGCCTAGCATTCAACAGGGAGCACTGGCAGTGTCTTCACTTATTGGCTGTCAGTAGTAGGGCCTGGCATTCAACGGGTAGCACTGGCAGTGCCTACACTCATTGGCTATTAGTAGCAGGGCCTGGCATTTAACGGGGAGAACTGGCAGTGCCTTCACTCATTGGCTGTCAGTAGCAGGGCCTGGCATTCAACGTGAAGCACTGGCAGTACCTCACTCATTGGCTGTTAGTAGCAGGTCTTGACATTCAACAGGGAGCACTGGCAGTGCCTCACTCATTGGCTGTCAGTAGGGGGGCATGGCATTCATCAAGGAGCATTGGCAGTGCCTTCACTCATTGGCTGTCAGTAGCAGGGCCTGATATTCAACGGAGAGTACTGGCAGTGCCTTCACTCATTGGCTGTCAGTAGCAGGTCTTGACATTCAACAGGGATCACTGGCAGTGCCTCACTCATTAGCTGTCAGTAGGGGGGCATGGCATTCATCAAGGAGCATTGGCAGTGCCTTCACTCATTGGCTGTCAGTAGCAGGGCCTGATATTCAACGGAGAGTACTGGCAGTGCCTTCACTCATTGGCTGTCAGTTGCAGGGCCTGGCATTCATCAAGGAGCATTGGCAGTGCCTTCACTCATTGGCTGTCAGTAGCAGGGCCTGATATTCAATGGGGAGCACTGGCAGTGCCTTCCCTCATTGGCTGTTTGTTAGACGGACCGGGAGGGTCGGCCGAGGTTACGGGGAGAGGTCTCCAGGGAGAGCCGTCTCCAACGACTGTACAGGTAAGTAACTTCCCCCCCCCACAGACGGACACCACACAAGGTTGAAGGTTAACGAGACTTTATATGCAATTCTTAGGTTACGTTGGTATGATACAAGGAGGTCTGGACTCAGGGGTCCCCTCGATTCTAGTCTCTGGTTGAGGAAAGGGGTAGCGGGACAGTCTTAGTTACCAATGAGTACAAAATAGCTCTCAATCCTCGAGCTCGGCGTTCTAGGTGATCGGGCCGTGGAGGAGCCAAGCAGGTCCCGAGATGGATGAAGGAAGGACGACGGTCCGCGGCGGAGCCTGCAGGTCCCGGTGAAAGATGACGGTACAACGGTCCGCGGCCACGCCAGCAGATCCCGACGACGATGAAGGATGAAGGTTACGACGGCTGTGGCAGCGCCAACAGGCAGGACGATGGTGCACAGGACAGAGCTATGGCAGCGCCAGTAGTCCGTCCAGGATGAGTTCCTCTTTACGTCTCTCGACTCCAAGATACAACTGCCTTCCTGCTCTGGAGCTGCCCCAGTTATAGGGCTGGTGTGCTTTGATGTCCGGACCCTCGCACTTGGAGGTCGGGAGGTCCGGGATGAGGGAGTCCAGACACCCAGCAGGGGGGTGGAGCCAGCGCCCGGGGAGGCGATGGGCGAGCGGCACTTGGCGGGGGAGAGCCATCGGCACCTCTTTCTCTCATTGACTTGCCAAGTAGCCCGCTCACCTCCTGGGTGGAGGGTGGTGCCGGGATGTCTGAGGCCGGGCTAGGCCCAGGGTTGAGGTCGATCGGGGGCCAGGCGGCCTCGTGGTGAAGTGTCCAAGATGGCGGCCCAGGCTGGGCGCGTGGGCCGGCAGTGGATCGGACCCACGAGGTTCACGTGCTCGAGGGCAGGGGTCCCTGAGGGGACGGAAGACGTGCAATGGTGGTGTGTGGTACTTGCGTGACCGGGCTCGGGCCTGGTTGGGCCGGGGGAGAGCGGCCCTTCATATGGCCTGTCCAACATGCGTCCCCCCCAGCTGAAGGCGGGGAGAGTTACCCATCCTCTTGGGGACTCTCCTCGTCGAGGCGGAAAAACCGGGACAGGCCATCCGCGTTGGCGTGATCTGGCCCAGGCCGGTGTTCGACTGTGAAGTCCATACCTTGCAAGGAGATGGACCAGCGTAGCAACTTTGGGTTTTCCCCCCGCATATGCATCAACCACTGCAGGGGTCGGTGGTCGGTCTGCACCCGGAAGTGGGTGCCAAAAAGGTAGGGCCGGAGCTTCTTGAGGGCCCATACCACAGCGAAGGCTTCTCTCTCTATGGTGCTCCAGCGTTGCTCCCGTGGTAGGAGTCTCCGGCTGATGAAGGCCACCGGTTGATCAAGGCCTTCGGTGTTCACTTGAGACAGGACCGCCCCAATGCCCTGGTCAGAGGCGTCCGTCTGGACGACGAACTCCCGGCTGTAGTCTGGGGCCTGGAGCACAGGAGCGGAACACATGGCGGCCTTCAACTGTTCGAAGGCCGTTTGACACTCTGGGGTCCAGGTCACTTTCTTGGGCTGATTCTTTGACGTGAGTTCTGTGAGAGGCCCCACTATGGTACCATAGTCTTTCACGAACCTTCGGTAATAGCCCGTGAGGCCCAGGAAGGCTCGTACCTCGGTTTGGGTGATGGGGGGCTGCCAGTCCTGGATGGCGGCAATTTTCAGCTGTAGAGGGGCCACTAGGCCGCTTCCCACCTGGTGTCCGAGGTAGGTCACAGACCCTTGTCCAATTTGACACTTGCTGGCCTTGATCGTGAGGCCAGCTCGCTGAAGGGCTTGCAGCACTGCTCGGAGGTGGTGGAGGTGCTCGTTCCAATGGTGGCTGTACACAGCGATGTCGTCTAGGTAGGCGGCGCTGAACCCTTCGAGCCCCGCCAGGACCTGATTGACGAGCCGTTGGAAAGTCGCTGGGGCATTCTTCATGCCGAAGGGCATGACCGTAAAATGGTAGTGGCCATCGGGGGTGGAGAAGGCAGAACGTTCTTGCGCTCGGGGTGTGAGGCCGATCTGCCAATAACCTGCTGTCAGGTCGAAGATGCTGAGGTAGCGGGCAGCTCCCATTCGGTCGACCAGTTCATCTGCCCGGGGGATGGGATGTGCGTCTGTTCTGGTGACTTCATTCAGGCCCCGGTAGTCGACGCAGAACCGGAGTTCTGGTGTGGTTCCGGGGGCGGCTGCTTTGGGGACCAGTACGACCGGGCTGGCCCATGGGCTGTCTGAGGGCTCGATGACCCCGAGCGTGAGCATCTTGGCCACTTCCGCCTGGATGCAGGCCCGTACCCGATCAGGTACGCGGTAGGCCCGGTGGCGGATAGGAGGGCTGTCTCCGGTGTCCACATCGTGTACACACCAGGAAGTGACACCTGGGGTGAGGGAGAACAGACTGGCGAACTGTGACAGGAGGGCTTGGCACTCTTGGCGTTGTTCTCGGGTGAGGGTCTCCGAGAGTCGGACCCCATCCACGGAGCCGTCTTGCTCCTGGGTCCGCAGGAGGTCAGGGAGAGGCTCGGAGTCGTCTTCAACCCCATTGTCTGTGGCCATCAGGAGGCTGAGTTCTGTTCGTGCAAAGTGGGGTTTCAGTCTGTTGGTGTGGAGGACCCGGAGTGGGTTCCGGGAGGACTCCATATCGATGAGGTAGGTGGCAGGACCCTTGCGCTCGATTACCTTGAAGGGCCCCGTCCATTTGTCTTGGAGAGCGCATGGCTCCGTGGGGGACATTACCCATACTTGTTGCCCCGGTTCGAATTCAATGGATGAGGCGTTCTGGTCATACCATTTTTTCATGTCCTCTTGACTGGCCTCTAGGTTGGCTTTTGCTAGGTCTCTGAATCGCCGGGACTGGTTGCGGAGGGTGAGGAGGTACCGGAAGACATCTGGAGGGTTCTTGGCCGGAGGCATCTCCCAGCCTTCTTTGATCAGGCTGAGCGGCCCCCGCACTGGGTGCCCGTATAGCAGTTCAAATGGGCTGAAGCCTAGGGATTTCTGTGGGACCTCTCGGTAGGCGAAGAGGAGGCACGGCAGCAGCACATCCCACTGGCGACGGAGGGGCTCTTCCAATCCCCCGATCATCCCTTTTAGCGTGCGGTTGAACCGCTCAACAAGTCCGTTCCCTTGGGGGTGATAGGGGGTCGTGAATCGGTAGGTGACCCCACACTGTCGCCAGAGGGATTTCATGTATTTAGAGATAAAGTTCGTGCCTCTGTCGCTGACGACTTCTCGGGGGAACCCCACACGGGAGAAGATCCCCATCAGGGCCCGGCCGACCACTGGGGCTGTCACGGTCCGGAGAGGAACAGCCTCAGGGTAGCGGGTGGCGTGGTCCACTAGCACCAAGATGAAGCGATGGCCTTGTTTTGTGCGCGGGTCCAGGGGTCCCACAATGTCTATTCCGACCCTCTCAAATGGGGTCGTGACTACTGGAAAAGGTTGCAAGGGGGCCTTTAGTTTGCGGCCGCTCTTCCCACTGGCTTGGCACGTGGGGCAAGATCGGCAATGCTGGTGCACATCGTTCCTCATTTTGGGCCAGAAGAAGTGGGTCACTAGGCGACTGTAGGTTTTATCTTGTCCCAGGTGCCCTGCCAGGGGGACATCGTGGGCCAGGTTTAGCAGGAAGTCTCTAAAGCGGAGGGGCACTACTAGTACTCGGTTGGCCCCCAGCTCGGCGATTCTTTGCTCGCTGTACAACAGATCATTGTCCCAGTAGACCCAATGAGTTCCGGAGGTATCTCCTGCGCTTTGGGCGAGCGCTTGTTGGCGGAGTCCCTCGAGGGAGGGACAGGTCTTCTGTTCCTGGCGAAATTGTTCTTGTGTGGGCCCCCCCTCTTGGGCCCACTGGTCAAGGTTATCGAGGTCGGAAGGTTGAGCAGGTTCGAGGGGGGTGTCATGGTCGGTGGTCTCGGCTGGGGCGACCGGAGGCGGTGGCGCCGGCCATTCTGGTTCTTCCGGGTGATGGTTGGCACGGACGGCCATGGACCGGGTGGTGACGCACGCCCAGTCCGGGACGCCTAACATCCCCAAGTGTTCTCTTCGCTCCACGGCTGCCCACGGGGAGCTCTCCAGGTCATTTCCGAGGAGGCAGTCCACGGGGGCGTCGTCTCGGACCGTTACCTTCAACATGCCGGAGACCCCTCCCCATTCAAAGGGGACGCAGGCCATCCGACACAGACTTTCCGAGTTGTCGGCTGATCGCACAGGGCAGAGAATGTTCGGTAGATATTGTTCTGGGGTCACCAGGTGACAGCGGACGGCTGTTACACTGGCCCCGGTGTCTCGAAGGGCTTCGGCCCGTCGTCCATTGATGCTCACCCATTGGCTGTACTTCTGGGTGTTAGCGGGTAGGGGGACCCGCGGGACCATGTCTCTTCCCCCTAAGCACGCGAGAGTCATGGCGGCTGGCTCCCACTCTTGATACTCTTGCTCGTCTGTTTCTTGTTCCTCGGAGATCTGTTCTTCCCCTAGTGCCGCGGCGGCCACTTGGCGGGGTTTTGGACTCTGATACTGCGGGCAGCTTGGGTCGTTTGCATAGTGGCCGACTCGTTGGCATCGGTGACACGTGACATTGGCTCTGTACCCCGGTCGCGCCGGGGTGCTGCCCCGGTTGGCCGGGGGGGTGGCGCTGGTAGCGGGGGCGGCCGGAGTGTTGTCTCTTCCTCGTCCTTGGCCTCCTCCTCCTCCTCTGGGTCGGTGGTGACCATTGTTGTTCCTGTTCTGCTCGTAGGACCCATTCCGGCCCACTCTGGTGATCTCCCACCGGTCAGCTTCGGCTGCGAGCTGCCGGGGGTCGGTTAACTTGCTGTCGAGGAGGTGTTGGCGTAGTTCAATGAAGCAATTGTTGGACAGATGCTCCCATACCATCAGATTGAACAGCTGCTCGTAGGTCGTGACGTTGTTTCCTTTGATCCAGCCTTCGAAAGCTCGGCTAAAGTACGTTACATAGTCCACCCAAGTTGTACCCGGGATGCGTGTGCAGTCTCGGAACCTCTGACGGTACATCTCGGGCGTGAGGCCATAGCGGTTGAGGAGGGCCGCTTTCATATGGTCGTAGGAGGTCATCTGGTGGTCTGGGAGCTGTAACAGGGTATCGCGGCCCTCATTGAGGAATCTCCCCCATAGGCCGGCTCCCCAATCGCTTCTATCGATCCGGTGCGCAGTCATAGCGATTTCATAGGCCTTAAACCATTGCTGGATGTCGTCCTCTCGGAAATATTCTCGGACAACATCCTTGGGGATGTGTACTTTTTTCTCCGTGGTCCCTGGGGTGTGTGGTCTCTCAGGCACCCCTAACTCTTTATTCTGCTTGCGCAGGTTGATCTCGGCTAGGTTCCGTTCGTGCTCGTACGCCAGTTTCTTTTCCTCGAGCTCCCTTTGTCTCTGTTTCTCCTCTCTTTCTTCTCGGAGACGCAGGTGCTCTAAGTTGATTTTTTGTTCGGCCAACTTAAGTTCAACGTCCATTTTAAGTCGGGCCATTTCTAGTTCGTGTAGTCGGGTTCTTTCTCTTTCCTGGATCTCGTCTTGCGAGAGACCCGTTCTTTGCCCTTCAGGGGCCGTGGTCGTTTTTTCTACGGTGCTTTGATCAGGGGTTCCGGCAGCCCCGGTCTCTGCCCAAGATTCTAGGGCATGCTTAAAATCGTCCTTGGTACTCAGTCCGGTGGTAGCGATACCCAGTTCGATGCAGAATTGTTTTAGTTCACGATGGTTGTACTCCTCCAATTTCTCCATTTGGAATTTCTCGGTTGATCCGCTCTCTTTCGTGGTCATTGTGACTTCGTCGTGGGGTGAGCTACTCTCTGTACGTTTATGCGGTGATTCGGATCGCGCCGCTGGCCACCAATGTTAGACGGACCGGGAGGGTCGGCCGAGGTTACGGGGAGAGGTCTCCAGGGAGAGCCGTCTCCAACGACTGTACAGGTAAGTAACTTCCCCCCCCCACAGACGGACACCACACAAGGTTGAAGGTTAACGAGACTTTATATGCAATTCTTAGGTTACGTTGGTATGATACAAGGAGGTCTGGACTCAGGGGTCCCCTCGATTCTAGTCTCTGGTTGAGGAAAGGGGTAGCGGGACAGTCTTAGTTACCAATGAGTACAAAATAGCTCTCAATCCTCGAGCTCGGCGTTCTAGGTGATCGGGCCATGGAGGAGCCAAGCAGGTCCCGAGATGGATGAAGGAAGGACGACGGTCCGCGGCGGAGCCTGCAGGTCCCGGTGAAAGATGACGGTACAACGGTCCGCGGCCACGCCAGCAGATCCCGACGACGATGAAGGATGAAGGTTACGACGGCTGTGGCAGCGCCAACAGGCAGGACGATGGTGCACAGGACAGAGCTATGGCAGCGCCAGTAGTCCGTCCAGGATGAGTTCCTCTTTACGTCTCTCGACTCCAAGATACAACTGCCTTCCTGCTCTGGAGCTGCCCCAGTTATAGGGCTGGTGTGCTTTGATGTCCGGACCCTCGCACTTGGAGGTCGGGAGGTCCGGGATGAGGGAGTCCAGACACCCAGCAGGGGGGTGGAGCCAGCGCCCGGGGAGGCGATGGGCGAGCGGCACTTGGCGGGGGAGAGCCATCGGCACCTCTTTCTCTCATTGACTTGCCAAGTAGCCCGCTCACCTCCTGGGTGGAGGGTGGTGCCGGGATGTCTGAGGCCGGGCTAGGCCCAGGGTTGAGGTCGATCGGGGGCCAGGCGGCCTCGTGGTGAAGTGTCCAAGATGGCGGCCCAGGCTGGGCGCGTGGGCCGGCAGTGGATCGGACCCACGAGGTTCACGTGCTCGAGGGCAGGGGTCCCTGAGGGGACGGAAGACGTGCAATGGTGGTGTGTGGTACTTGCGTGACCGGGCTCGGGCCTGGTTGGGCCGGGGGAGAGCGGCCCTTCATGTGGCCTGTCCAACACTGTTAGTAGCAGGGCCTGGCATTCAATGGGGAGCACACACAGTGCCCTCACTCATTGGCTGTCAGTAGCAGGTCTTGACATTCAACAGGGAGCACTGGCAGTGCCTCACTCATTAGCTGTCAGTAGGGGGGCTTGGCATTCATCAAGGAGCATTGGCAGTGCCTTCACTCATTGGCTGTCAGTAGGGGGGCATGGCATTCATCAAGGAGCATTGGCAGTGCCTTCACTCATTAGCTGTCAGTAGCAGGGCCTGGCATTCAACGGGGAGCACTGGCAATGCCTTCACTCATTGGCTGTCAGTAGCAGGGCCTGGCATTCAACGGGGAGAACTGGCAGTGCCTTCACTCATTGGGTGTTTGTAGCAGGGCCTGGCATTCAATGGGGAGCACTGGCAGTGTCTTCACTCATTGGCTGTAAGTAGCAGGGCCTGGCATTCATCAAGGAGCACTGGCAGTGCCTTCACTCATTAGCTGTCAGTAGCAGGGCCTGGCATTCAACGGGGAGCACTGGCAGTGTCTTCACTTATTGGCTGTTAGTAGCAGAACCTGGCATTCAATGGGGAGCACTGGAAGTGCCCTCACTCATTGGCTGTCAGTAGCAGGGCCTGGCATTCAACGGGGAGCACTGGCAGTGCCTCACTCATTGGCTGTCAGTAGGGGGGCATGGCATTCATCAAGGAGCATTGGCAGTGCCTTCACTCATTGGCTGTCAGTAGCAGGTCTTGACATTCAACAGGGAGCACTGGCAGTGCCTCACTCATTAGCTGTCAGTAGGGGGGCATGGCATTCATCAAGGAGCATTGGCAGTGCCTTCACTCATTGGCTGTCAGTAGCAGGGCCTGATATTCAACGGAGAGTACTGGCAGTGCCTTCACTCATTGGCTGTCAGTTGCAGGGCCTGGCATTCATCAAGGAGCATTGGCAGTGCCTTCACTCATTGGCTGTCAGTAGCAGGGCCTGATATTCAATGGGGAGCACTGGCAGTGCCTTCACTCATTGGCTGTTAGTAGCAGGGCCTGGCATTCAATGGGGAGCACACACAGTGCCCTCACTCATTGGCTGTCAGTAGCAGGTCTTGACATTCAACAGGGAGCACTGGCAGTGCCTCACTCATTAGCTGTCAGTAGGGGGGCTTGGCATTCATCAAGGAGCATTGGCAGTGCCTTCACTCATTGGCTGTCAGTAGGGGGGCATGGCATTCATCAAGGAGCATTGGCAGTGCCTTCACTCATTAGCTGTCAGTAGCAGGGCCTGGCATTCAACGGGGAGCACTGGCAATGCCTTCACTCATTGGCTGTCAGTAGCAGGGCCTGGCATTCAACGGGGAGAACTGGCAGTGCCTTCACTCATTGGGTGTTTGTAGCAGGGCCTGGCATTCAATGGGGAGCACTGGCAGTGTCTTCACTCATTGGCTGTAAGTAGCAGGGCCTGGCATTCATCAAGGAGCACTGGCAGTGCCTTCACTCATTAGCTGTCAGTAGCAGGGCCTGGCATTCAACGGGGAGCACTGGCAGTGTCTTCACTTATTGGCTGTTAGTAGCAGAACCTGGCATTCAATGGGGAGCACTGGAAGTGCCCTCACTCATTGGCTGTCAGTAGCAGGGCCTGGCATTCAACGGGGAGCACTGGCAGTGCCTCACTCATTGGCTGTCAGTAGGGGGGCATGGCATTCATCAAGGAGCATTGGCAGTGCCTTCACTCATTGGCTGGCAGTAGCAGGGCCTGATATTCAACGGGAAGCACTGGCAGTGCCTTCACTCATTGGCTGTCAGTAGCAGGGCCTGGCATTCAACGGGGAGCACTGGCAGTGCCTTCACTCATTGGCTGTCAGTAGCAGGGCATGATATTCAACGGGAAGCACTGGCAGTGCCTTCACTCATTGGCTGTCAGTAGCAGGGCCTGGCATTCCACGGGGAGAACTGGCAGTGCCTTCACTAATTGGCTGTTTGTAGCAGGGCCTGGCATCAATGGGGAGCACTGGCAGTGTCTTCACTCATTGGCTGTAAGTAGCAGGGCCTGGCATTCATCAAGGAGCACTGGAAGTGCCTTCACTCATTAGCTGTCAGTAGCAGGGCCTGGCATTCAACGGGGAGCACTGGCAGTGCCTTCACTCATTGGCTGTCAGTAGCAGGGCATGATATTCAACGGGAAGCACTGGCAGTGCCTTCACTCATTGGCTGTCAGTAGCAGGGCCTGGCATTCAACGGGGAGCACTGGCAGTGCCTTCACTCATTGGCTGTCAGTAGCAGGGCATGATATTCAACGGGAAGCACTGGCAGTGCCTTCACTCATTGGCTGTCAGTAGCAGGGCCTGGCATTCCACGGGGAGCACAGGCAGTGCCTACACTCATTGGCTGTTAGTAGCAGGGCCTTACATTCCACGAGAAGCACTGGCAATGCCCTCACTCATGGACTGTCAGTAGCAGGGTCTAGCATTCAACAGGGAGCACTGGCAGTGTCTTCACTTATTGGCTGTCAGTAGTAGGGCCTGGCATTCAACGGGGAGCACTGGCAGTGCCTCACTCATTGGCTGTCAGTAGGGGGGCATGGCATTCATCAAGGAGCATTGGCAGTGCCTTCACTCATTGGCTGTCAGTAGCAGGGCCTGATATTCAACGGGAAGCACTGGCAGTGCCTTCACTCATTGGCTGTCAGTAGCAGGGCCTTACATTCAACGAGAAGCACTGGCAATGCCCTCACTCATGGACTGTCAGTAGCAGGGCCTAGCATTCAACAGGGAGCACTGGCAGTGTCTTCACTTATTGGCTGTCAGTAGTAGGGCCTGGCATTCAACGGGTAGCACTGGCAGTGCCTACACTCATTGGCTATTAGTAGCAGGGCCTGGCATTTAACGGGGAGAACTGGCAGTGCCTTCACTCATTGGCTGTCAGTAGCAGGGCCTGGCATTCAACGTGAAGCACTGGCAGTACCTCACTCATTGGCTGTTAGTAGCAGGTCTTGACATTCAACAGGGAGCACTGGCAGTGCCTCACTCATTGGCTGTCAGTAGGGGGGCATGGCATTCATCAAGGAGCATTGGCAGTGCCTTCACTCATTGGCTGTCAGTAGCAGGGCCTGATATTCAACGGAGAGTACTGGCAGTGCCTTCACTCATTGGCTGTCAGTAGCAGGTCTTGACATTCAACAGGGAGCACTGGCAGTGCCTCACTCATTAGCTGTCAGTAGGGGGGCATGGCATTCATCAAGGAGCATTGGCAGTGCCTTCACTCATTGGCTGTCAGTAGCAGGGCCTGATATTCAACGGAGAGTACTGGCAGTGCCTTCACTCATTGGCTGTCAGTTGCAGGGCCTGGCATTCATCAAGGAGCATTGGCAGTGCCTTCACTCATTGGCTGTCAGTAGCAGGGCCTGATATTCAATGGGGAGCACTGGCAGTGCCTTCACTCATTGGCTGTTAGTAGCAGGGCCTGGCATTCAATGGGGAGCACACACAGTGCCCTCACTCATTGGCTGTCAGTAGCAGGTCTTGACATTCAACAGGGAGCACTGGCAGTGCCTCACTCATTAGCTGTCAGTAGGGGGGCTTGGCATTCATCAAGGAGCATTGGCAGTGCCTTCACTCATTGGCTGTCAGTAGGGGGGCATGGCATTCATCAAGGAGCATTGGCAGTGCCTTCACTCATTAGCTGTCAGTAGCAGGGCCTGGCATTCAACGGGGAGCACTGGCAATGCCTTCACTCATTGGCTGTCAGTAGCAGAACCTGGCATTCAATGGGGAGCACTGGAAGTGCCCTCACTCATTGGCTGTCAGTAGCAGGGCCTGGCATTCAACGGGGAGCACTGGCAGTGCCTCACTCATTGGCTGTCAGTAGGGGGGCATGGCATTCATCAAGGAGCATTGGCAGTGCCTTCACTCCTTGGCTGTCAGTAGCAGGGCCTGATATTCAACGGGAAGCACTGGCAGTGCCTTCACTCATTGGCTGTCAGTAGCAGGGCCTGGCATTCAACGGGGAGCACTGGCAGTGCCTTCACTCATTGGCTGTCAGTAGCAGGGCATGATATTCAACGGGAAGCACTGGCAGTGCCTTCACTCATTGGCTGTCAGTAGCAGGGCCTGGCATTCCACGGGGAGAACTGGCAGTGCCTTCACTAATTGGCTGTTTGTAGCAGGGCCTGGCATCAACAGGGAGCACTGGCAGTGTCTTCACTTATTGGCTGTCAGTAGTAGGGCCTGGCATTCAACGGGTAGCACTGGCAGTGCCTACACTCATTGGCTATTAGTAGCAGGGCCTGGCATTTAACGGGGAGAACTGGCAGTGCCTTCACTCATTGGCTGTCAGTAGCAGGGCCTGGCATTCAACGTGAAGCACTGGCAGTACCTCACTCATTGGCTGTTAGTAGCAGGTCTTGACATTCAACAGGGAGCACTGGCAGTGCCTCACTCATTGGCTGTCAGTAGGGGGGCATGGCATTCATCAAGGAGCATTGGCAGTGCCTTCACTCATTGGCTGTCAGTAGCAGGGCCTGATATTCAACGGAGAGTACTGGCAGTGCCTTCACTCATTGGCTGTCAGTAGCAGGTCTTGACATTCAACAGGGATCACTGGCAGTGCCTCACTCATTAGCTGTCAGTAGGGGGGCATGGCATTCATCAAGGAGCATTGGCAGTGCCTTCACTCATTGGCTGTCAGTAGCAGGGCCTGATATTCAACGGAGAGTACTGGCAGTGCCTTCACTCATTGGCTGTCAGTTGCAGGGCCTGGCATTCATCAAGGAGCATTGGCAGTGCCTTCACTCATTGGCTGTCAGTAGCAGGGCCTGATATTCAATGGGGAGCACTGGCAGTGCCTTCACTCATTGGCTGTTAGTAGCAGGGCCTGGCATTCAATGGGGAGCACACACAGTGCCCTCACTCATTGGCTGTCAGTAGCAGGTCTTGACATTCAACAGGGAGCACTGGCAGTGCCTCACTCATTAGCTGTCAGTAGGGGGGCTTGGCATTCATCAAGGAGCATTGGCAGTGCCTTCACTCATTGGCTGTCAGTAGGGGGGCATGGCATTCATCAAGGAGCATTGGCAGTGCCTTCACTCATTAGCTGTCAGTAGCAGGGCCTGGCATTCAACGGGGAGCACTGGCAATGCCTTCACTCATTGGCTGTCAGTAGCAGGGCCTGGCATTCAACGGGGAGAACTGGCAGTGCCTTCACTCATTGGGTGTTTGTAGCAGGGCCTGGCATTCAATGGGGAGCACTGGCAGTGTCTTCACTCATTGGCTGTAAGTAGCAGGGCCTGGCATTCATCAAGGAGCACTGGCAGTGCCTTCACTCATTAGCTGTCAGTAGCAGGGCCTGGCATTCAACGGGGAGCACTGGCAGTGTCTTCACTTATTGGCTGTTAGTAGCAGAACCTGGCATTCAATGGGGAGCACTGGAAGTGCCCTCACTCATTGGCTGTCAGTAGCAGGGCCTGGCATTCAACGGGGAGTACTGGCAGTGCCTCACTCATTGGCTGTCAGTAGGGGGGCATGGCATTCATCAAGGAGCATTGGCAGTGCCTTCACTCATTGGCTGTCAGTAGCAGGTCTTGACATTCAACAGGGAGCACTGGCAGTGCCTCACTCATTAGCTGTCAGTAGGGGGGCATGGCATTCATCAAGGAGCATTGGCAGTGCCTTCACTCATTGGCTGTCAGTAGCAGGGCCTGATATTCAACGGAGAGTACTGGCAGTGCCTTCACTCATTGGCTGTCAGTTGCAGGGCCTGGCATTCATCAAGGAGCATTGGCAGTGCCTTCACTCATTGGCTGTCTGTAGCAGGGCCTGATATTCAATGGGGAGCACTGGCAGTGCCTTCACTCATTGGCTGTTAGTAGCAGGGCCTGGCATTCAATGGGGAGCACACACAGTGCCCTCACTCATTGGCTGTCAGTAGCAGGTCTTGACATTCAACAGGGAGCACTGGCAGTGCCTCACTCATTAGCTGTCAGTAGGGGGGCTTGGCATTCATCAAGGAGCATTGGCAGTGCCTTCACTCATTGGCTGTCAGTAGGGGGGCATGGCATTCATCAAGGAGCATTGGCAGTGCCTTCACTCATTAGCTGTCAGTAGCAGGGCATGGCATTCAACGGGGAGCACTGGCAATGCCTTCACTCATTGGCTGTCAGTAGCAGGGCCTGGCATTCAACGGGGAGAACTGGCAGTGCCTTCACTCATTGGGTGTTTGTAGCAGGGCCTGGCATTCAATGGGGAGCACTGGCAGTGTCTTCACTTATTGGCTGTTAGTAGCAGAACCTGGCATTCAATGGGGAGCACTGGAAGTGCCCTCACTCATTGGCTGTCAGTAGCAGGGCCTGGCATTCAACGGGGAGCACTGGCAGTGCCTCACTCATTGGCTCTCAGTAGGGGGGCATGGCATTCATCAAGGAGCATTGGCAGTGCCTTCACTCATTGGCTGGCAGTAGCAGGGCCTGATATTCAACGGGAAGCACTGGCAGTGCCTTCACTCATTGGCTGTCAGTAGCAGGGCCTGGCATTCAACGGGGAGCACTGGCAGTGCCTTCACTCATTGGCTGTCAGTAGCAGGGCATGATATTCAACGGGAAGCACTGGCAGTGCCTTCACTCATTGGCTGTCAGTAGCAGGGCCTGGCATTCCACGGGGAGAACTGGCAGTGCCTTCACTAATTGGCTGTTTGTAGCAGGGCCTGGCATCAATGGGGAGCACTGGCAGTGTCTTCACTCATTGGCTGTAAGTAGCAGGGCCTGGCATTCATCAAGGAGCACTGGAAGTGCCTTCACTCATTAGCTGTCAGTAGCAGGGCCTGGCATTCAACGGGGAGCACTGGCAGTGCCTTCACTCATTGGCTGTCAGTAGCAGGGCATGATATTCAACGGGAAGCACTGGCAGTGCCTTCACTCATTGGCTGTCAGTAGCAGGGCCTGGCATTCAACGGGGAGCACTGGCAGTGCCTTCACTCATTGGCTGTCAGTAGCAGGGCATGATATTCAACGGGAAGCACTGGCAGTGCCTTCACTCATTGGCTGTCAGTAGCAGGGCCTGGCATTCCACGGGGAGCACAGGCAGTGCCTACACTCATTGGCTGTTAGTAGCAGGGCCTTACATTCCACGAGAAGCACTGGCAATGCCCTCACTCATGGACTGTCAGTAGCAGGGTCTAGCATTCAACAGGGAGCACTGGCAGTGTCTTCACTTATTGGCTGTCAGTAGTAGGGCCTGGCATTCAACGGGGAGCACTGGCAGTGCCTCACTCATTGGCTGTCAGTAGGGGGGCATGGCATTCATCAAGGAGCATTGGCAGTGCCTTCACTCATTGGCTGTCAGTAGCAGGGCCTGATATTCAACGGGAAGCACTGGCAGTGCCTTCACTCATTGGCTGTCAGTAGCAGGGCCTGGCATTCAACGGGGAGCACTGGCAGTGCCTTCACTCATTGGCTGTCAGTAGCAGGGCATGATATTCAACGGGAAGCACTGGCAGTGCCTTCACTCATTGGCTGTCAGTAGCAGGGCCTTACATTCAACGAGAAGCACTGGCAATGCCCTCACTCATGGACTGTCAGTAGCAGGGCCTAGCATTCAACAGGGAGCACTGGCAGTGTCTTCACTTATTGGCTGTCAGTAGTAGGGCCTGGCATTCAACGGGTAGCACTGGCAGTGCCTACACTCATTGGCTATTAGTAGCAGGGCCTGGCATTTAACGGGGAGAACTGGCAGTGCCTTCACTCGTTGGCTGTCAGTAGCAGGGCCTGGCATTCAACGTGAAGCACTGGCGGTACCTCACTCATTGGCTGTTAGTAGCAGGTCTTGACATTCAACAGGGAGCACTGGCAGTGCCTCACTCATTGGCTGTCAGTAGGGGGGCATGGCATTCATCAAGGAGCATTGGCAGTGCCTTCACTCATTGGCTGTCAGTAGCAGGGCCTGATATTCAACGGAGAGTACTGGCAGTGCCTTCACTCATTGGCTGTCAGTAGCAGGTCTTGACATTCAACAGGGAGCACTGGCAGTGCCTCACTCATTAGCTGTCAGTAGGGGGGCATGGCATTCATCAAGGAGCATTGGCAGTGCCTTCACTCATTGGCTGTCAGTAGCAGGGCCTGATATTCAACGGAGAGTACTGGCAGTGCCTTCACTCATTGGCTTTCAGTTGTAGGGCCTGGCATTCATCAAGGAGCATTGGCAGTGCCTTCACTCATTGGCTGTCAGTAGCAGGGCCTGATATTCAATGGGGAGCACTGGCAGTGCCTTCACTCATTGGCTGTTAGTAGCAGGGCCTGGCATTCAATGGGGAGCACACACAGTGCCCTCACTCATTGGCTGTCAGTAGCAGGTCTTGACATTCAACAGGGAGCACTGGCAGTGCCTCACTCATTAGCTGTCAGTAGGGGGGCTTGGCATTCATCAAGGAGCATTGGCAGTGCCTTCACTCATTGGCTGTCAGTAGGGGGGCATGGCATTCATCAAGGAGCATTGGCAGTGCCTTCACTCATTAGCTGTCAGTAGCAGGGCCTGGCATTCAACGAGGAGCACTGGCAATGCCTTCACTCATTGGCTGTCAGTAGCAGAACCTGGCATTCAATGGGGAGCACTGGAAGTGCCCTCACTCATTGGCTGTCAGTAGCAGGGCCTGGCATTCAACGGGGAGCACTGGCAGTGCCTCACTCATTGGCTGTCAGTAGGGGGGCATGGCATTCATCAAGGAGCATTGGCAGTGCCTTCACTCCTTGGCTGTCAGTAGCAGGGCCTGATATTCAACGGGAAGCACTGGCAGTGCCTTCACTCATTGGCTGTCAGTAGCAGGGCCTGGCATTCAACGGGGAGCACTGGCAGTGCCTTCACTCATTGGCTGTCAGTAGCAGGGCAGGATATTCAACGGGAAGCACTGGCAGTGCCTTCACTCATTGGCTGTCAGTAGCAGGGCCTGGCATTCCACGGGGAGAACTGGCAGTGCCTTCACTAATTGGCTGTTTGTAGCAGGGCCTGGCATCAATGGGGAGCACTGGCAGTGTCTTCACTCATTGGCTGTAAGTAGCAGGGCCTGGCATTCATCAAGGAGCACTGGAAGTGCCTTCACTCATTAGCTGTCAGTAGCAGGGCCTGGCATTCAACGGGGAGCACTGGCAGTGCCTTCACTCATTGGCTGTCAGTAGCAGGGCATGATATTCAACGGGAAGCACT
Organism: Lissotriton vulgaris; assembly: GCF_964263255.1. Taxonomy (NCBI): domain Eukaryota; kingdom Metazoa; phylum Chordata; class Amphibia; order Caudata; family Salamandridae; genus Lissotriton; species Lissotriton vulgaris. The sequence goes on along the minus strand of NC_141700.1, from coordinate 473,351,645 downwards.
GGCAGTGCCTTCACTCATTGGCTGTCAGTAGCAGGGCCTGGCATTCAACGGGGAGCACTGGCAGTGCCTTCACTCATTGGCTGTCAGTAGCAGGGCATGATATTCAACGGGAAGCACTGGCAGTGCCTTCACTCATTGGCTGTCAGTAGCAGGGCCTGGCATTCCACGGGGAGCACAGGCAGTGCCTACACTCATTGGCTGTTAGTAGCAGGGCCTTACATTCCACGAGAAGCACTGGCAATGCCCTAACTCATGGACTGTCAGTAGCAGGGTCTAGCATTCAACAGGGAGCACTGGCAGTGTCTTCACTTATTGGCTGTCAGTAGTAGGGCCTGGCATTCAACGGGTAGCACTGGCAGTGCCTTCACTCATTGGCTATTAGTAGCAGGGCCTGGCATTTAACGGGGAGAACTGGCAGTGCCTTCACTCATTGGCTGTCAGTAGCAGGGCCTGGCATTCAACGTGAAGCACTGGCAGTACCTCACTCATTGGCTGTTAGTAGCAGGGCCTGGCATTCAATGGGGAGCACTGGCAGTGCCTCACTCATTGGCTGTCAGTAGCAGGTCTTGACATTCAACAGGGAGCACTGGCAGTGCCTCACTCATTGGCTGTCAGTAGGGGGGCATGGCATTCATCAAGGAGCATTGGCAGTGCCTTCACTCATTGGCTGTCAGTAGCAGGGCCTGCTATTCAACGGAGAGTACTGGCAGTGCCTTCACTCATTGGCTGTCAGTTGCAGGGCCTGGCATTCATCAAGGAGCATTGGCAGTGCCTTCACTCATTGGCTGTCAGTAGCAGGGCCTGATATTCAACGGGGAGCACTGGCAGTGCCTTCACTCATTGGCTGTTAGTAGCAGGGCCTGGCATTCAATGGGGAGCACACACAGTGCCCTCACTCATTGGCTGTCAGTAACAGGTCTTAACATTCAACAGGGAGCACTGGCAGTGCCTCACTAATTGGCTGTCAGTAGGGGGGCTTGGCATTCATCAAGGAGCATTGGCAGTGCCTTCACTCATTGGCTGTCAGTAGGGGGGCATGGCATTCATCAAGGAGCATTGGCAGTGCCTTCACTCATTAGCTGTCAGTAGCAGGGCCTGGCATTCAACAGGGAGCACTGGCAATGCCTTCACTCATTGACTGTCAGTAGGGGGGCATGGCATTCATCAAGGAGCATTGGCAGTGCCTTCACTCATTGGCTGTCAGTAGCAGGGCCTGATATTCAACGGAAAGCACTGGCAGTGCCTTCACTCATTGGCTGTCTGTAGCAGGGACTGGCATTCAGTTTGGAGCATTAGCAGTGCCTTCACTCATTGGCTGTTACTAGCAGGGCCTGCCATTCTACATTGAGCAGGGCAGTGCTTTCACTCATTGGCTGTTAATAGCAGGGCCTGGCATTCAACCTGGAGCACTGGCAGCGTTTTACTCATTGGCTGTTAGTAGCGAGCATGGCATTTAACGGGGAGCACTGGAAATGCCCTCACTCATTGGCTGTTATTAGCAGGGCCTGGCATTCAACGGGGAGCACTGGCAGCACCTTCACTCATTGGCTGTTAGTAGCAGGGCCTGGCATTCAACGGGGAGCACTGGCAGTGCCTCACTCATTGGCTGTCAGTGGCAGGGCCTGGCATTCAACAGGGAGCACTGGCAGCACCTTCACTCATTGGCTCTTAGTAGCAGGGCCTGGCATTCAACGGGGAGCACTGGCAGTGCCTCACTCATTGGCTGTTAGTAGCAGGGCCTGACATTCAATGGGGAGTACTGGCAGTGTCTTCACTCATTGGCAGTTAGTAGCAGGGCCTGGCATTCAACTGGGAGCACTGTCAGTGCATTCACTCATTTCCTGTCAGTAGGGGGGCATGGCATTCATCAAGGAGCACTGGCAGTGCCTTCACTCATTGGCTGTCAGTAGCAGGGCCTGTCATTCAACGGGGAGCACTGGCAGTGCCTCACTCATTGGCTGTTAGTAGCAGGGCCTGGAATTCAATGGGGAGCACTGTCAGTGCCTTCACTCATTGGATGTCAGTAGCAGGGCCTGGCATTCAACGGGGAGCACTGGCAGTGCCTACACTCATTGGCTGTCAGTAGCAGGGCCTGCCATTCAACGGGGAGCACTGGCAGTGCCTCACTCATTGGCTGTTAGTAGCAGGGCCTGGAATTCAATGGGGAGCACTGTCAGTGCCTTCACTCATTGGCTGTCAGTAGCAGGGCCTGGCATTTAACGGGGAGCACTGGCAGTGCCTACACTCATTGGCTGTCAGTAGTAGGGCCTGGCATTCAACGGGGAGCACTGGCAGCACCTCCACTCATTGGCTGTTAGTAGCAGGGTCTGGCATTCAATGGGGAGCACTGGTAGTGTCTTCACTCATTCGCAGTTAGTAGCAGGGCCTGGCATTCATCAAGGAGCACTGGCAGTGCCTTCACTCATAGGCTGTTAGTAGCAGGGCCTAGCATTCAACGGGGAGCACTGGCAGTGGCTTCACTCATTGGCTGTTAGTAGTAGGGCCTGGCATTTGATGGGGAGCACTGGCAGTGCCTTCACTCATTGGCTGTCAGTAGCAGGGCCTGGCATTCAACGGGGAGCACTGGCAGCACCTTCACTCATTGGCTGTTAGTAGCAGGGTCTGGCATTCAATGGGGAGCACTGGTAGTGTCTTCACTCATTGGCAGTTAGTAGCAGGGCCTGGCATTCAGTGTGGAGCATTAGCAGTGCCTTCACTCATTGGCTGTTACTAGCAGGGCCTGGCATTCTACATTGAGCAGGGCAGTGCTTTCACTCATTGGCTGTTAATAGCAGGGCCTGGCATTCAACCTGGAGCACTGGCAGCATTTTACTCATTGGCTGTTAGTAGCGGGGCATGGCATTTATTGGGGAGCACTGGAAATGCCCTCACTCATTGGCTGTTATTAGCAGGGCCTGGCATTCAACGGGGAGCACTGGCAGGGCCTCACTCATTGGCTGTTAGTAGCAGGGCCTGGCATTCAACGGGGAGCACTGGCAGGGCCTCACTCATTGGCTGTCTGCGGCAGGGCCTGGCATTCAACAGGGAGCACTGGCAGCACCTTCACTCATTGGCTGTTAGTAGCAGGGCCTGGCATTCAACGGGGAGCACTGGCAGTGCCTCACTCATTGGCTGTTAGTAGCAGGGCCTGACATTCAATGGGGAGTACTGGCAGTGTCTTCACTCATTGGCAGTTAGTAGCAGGGCCTGGCATTCAACTGGGAGCACTGTCAGTGCCTTCACTCATTGGCTGTCAGTAGCAGGGCCTGATATTCATCAAGGAGCATTGGCAGTGCCTTCACTCATTGGCTGTCAGTAGCAGGGCCTGATATTCAACGGGGAGCACTGGCAGTGCCTTCACTCATTGGCTGTTAGTAGCAGGGCCTGGCATTCAATGGGGAGCACACACAGTGCCCTCTCTCATTGGCTGTCAGTAGCAGGTCTTGACATTCAACAGGGAGCACTGGCAGTGCCTCACTCATTGGCTGTCAGTAGGGGGGCTTGGCATTCATCAAGGAGCATTGGCAGTGCCTTCACTCATTGGCTGTCAGTAGGGGGGCATGGCATTCATCAAGGAGCATTGGCAGTGCCTTCACTAATTAGCTGTCAGTAGCAGGGCCTGGCATTCAACGGGGAGCACTGGCAATGCCTTCACTCATTGACTGTCAGTAGGGGGGCATGGCATTCATCAAGGAGCATTGGCAGTGCCTTCACTCATTGGCTGTCAGTAGCAGGGCCTGATATTCAACGGGAAGCACTGGCAGTGCCTTCACTCATTGGCTGTCAGTAGTAGGGCCTGGCATTCAACGGGGAGCACTGGCAGCACCTCCACTCATTGGCTGTTAGTAGCAGGGTCTGGCATTCAATGGGGAGCACTGGTAGTGTCTTCACTCATTCGCAGTTAGTAGCAGGGCCTGGCATTCATCAAGTAGCACTGGCAGTGCCTTCACTCATAGGCTGTTAGTAGCAGGGCCTAGCATTCAACGGGGAGCACTGGCAGTGGCTTCACTCATTGGCTGTTAGTAGTAGGGCCTGGCATTTGATGGGGAGCACTGGCAGTGCCTTCACTCATTGGCTGTCAGTAGCAGGGCCTGGCATTCAACGGGGAGCACTGGCAGCACCTTCACTCATTGGCTGTTAGTAGCAGGGTCTGGCATTCAATGGGGAGCACTGGTAGTGTCTTCACTCATTGGCAGTTAGTAGCAGGGCCTGGCATTCAGTGTGGAGCATTAGCAGTGCCTTCACTCATTGGCTGTTACTAGCAGGGCCTGGCATTCTACATTGAGCAGGGCAGTGCTTTCACTCATTGGCTGTTAATAGCAGGGCCTGGCATTCAACCTGGAGCACTGGCAGCATTTTACTCATTGGCTGTTAGTAGCGGGGCATGGCATTTATTGGGGAGCACTGGAAATGCCCTCACTCATTGGCTGTTATTAGCAGGGCCTGGCATTCAACGGGGAGCACTGGCAGCACCTTCACTCATTGGCTGTTAGTAGCAGGGCCTGGCATTCAACGGGGAGCACTGGCAGGGCCTCACTCATTGGCTGTCTGCGGCAGGGCCTGGCATTCAACAGGGAGCACTGGCAGCACCTTCACTCATTGGCTGTTAGTTGCAGGGCCTGGCATTCAACGGGGAGCACTGGCAGTGCCTCACTCATTGGCTGTTAGTAGCAGGGCCTGACATTCAATGGGGAGTACTGGCAGTGTCTTCACTCATTGGCAGTTAGTAGCAGGGCCTGGCATTCAACTGGGAGCACTGTCAGTGCCTTCACTCATTGGCTGTCAGTAGCAGGGCCTGATATTCAACGGAGAGCACTGGCAGTGCCTTCACTCTTTGGCTGTCAGTTGCAGGGCCTGGCATTCATCAAGGAGCATTGGCAGTGCCTTCACTCATTGGCTGTCAGTAGCAGGGCCTGATATTCAACGGGGAGCAATGGCAGTGCCTTCACTCATTGGCTGTTAGTAGCAGGGCCTGGCATTCAATGGGGAGCACACACAGTGCCCTCTCTCATTGGCTGTCAGTAGCAGGTCTTGACATTCAACAGGGAGCACTGGCAGTGCCTCACTCATTGGCTGTCAGTAGGGGGGCTTGGCATTCATCAAGGAGCATTGGCAGTGCCTTCACTCATTGGCTGTCAGTAGGGGGGCATGGCATTCATCAAGGAGCATTGGCAGTGCCTTCACTAATTAGCTGTCAGTAGCAGGGCCTGGCATTCAACGGGGAGCACTGGCAATGCCTTCACTCATTGACTGTCAGTAGGGGGGCATGGCATTCATCAAGGAGCATTGGCAGTGCCTTCACTCATTGGCTGTCAGTAGCAGGGCCTGATATTCAACGGGAAGCACTGGCAGTGCCTTCACTCATTGGCTGTCTGTAGCAGGGACTGGCATTCAGTGTGGAGCATTAGTAGTGCCTTCACTCATTGGCTGTTACTAGCAGGGCCTGGCATTCTACATTGAGCAGGGCAGTGCTTTCACTCATTGGCTGTTAATAGCAGGGCCTGGCATTCAACCTGGAGCACTGGCAGCATTTTACTCATTGGCTGTTAGTAGCGGGTCATGGCATTTATTGGGGAGCACTGGAAATGCCCTCACTCATTGGCTGTTATTAGCAGGGCCTGGCATTCAACGGGGGGCACTGGCAGCACCTTCACTCATTGGCTGTTAGTAGCAGGGCCTGGCATTCAACGGGGAGCACAGGCAGTGCCTCACTCATTGGCTGTCTGCGGCAGGGCCTGGCATTCAACAGGGAGCACTGGCAGCACCTTCACTCATTGGCTGTTAGTAGCAGGGCCTGGCATTCAACGGGGAGCACTGGCAGTGCCTCACTCATTGGCTGTTAGTAGCAGGGCCTGACATTTAATGGGGATTACTGGCAGTGTCTTCACTCATTGGCAGTTAGTAGCATGGCCTGGCATTCAACTGGGAGCACTGTCAGTGCCTTCACTCATTGGCTGTTAGTAGCAGGGCCTGGAATTCAATGGGGAGCACTGTCAGTGCCTTCACTCATTGGCTGTCAGTAGCAGGGCCTGGCATTCAACGGGGAGCACTGGCAGTGCCTCACTCATTGGCTGTTAGTAGCAGGGCCTGGAATTCAATGGGGAGCACTGTCAGTGCCTTCACTCATTGGCTGTCAGTAGCAGGGCCTGGCATTCAACGGGGAGCACTGGCAGTGCCTCACTCATTGGCTGTTAGTAGCAGGGCCTGGAATTCAATGGGGAGCACTGTCAGTGCCTTCACTCATTGGCTGTCAGTAGCAGGGTCTGGCATTCAATGGGGAGCACTGGTAGTGTCTTCACTCATTGGCAGTTAGTAGCAGGGCCTGGCATTCATCAAGGAGCACTGGCAGTGCCTTCACTCATAGGCTGTTAGTAGCAGGGCCTAGCATTCAAAGGGGAGCACTGGCAGTGGCTTCACTCATTGGCTGTTAGTAGTAGGGCCTGGCATTTGATGGGGAGCACTGGCAGTGCCTTCACTCATTGGCTGTCAGTAGCAGGGCCTGGCATTCAACGGGGAGCACTGGCAGCACCTTCACTCATTGGCTGTTAGTAGCAGGGCCTGCCATTCAACGGGGAGCACTGGCAGTGCCTCACTCATTGGCTGTCAGTGGCAGGGCCTGGCATTCACGGGGAGCACTGGCAGCACCTTCACTCATTGGCTGTTAGAAGCAGGGCCTGGCATTCAACGGGGGGAGCACTGGCAGTGCCTCACTCATTGGCTGTTAGTAGCAGGGCCTGACATTCAATGGGGAGTACTGGCAGTGTCTTCACTCATTGGCAGTTAGTAGCAGGGCCTGGCATTCAACTGGGAGCACTGTCAGTGCCTTCACTCATTTCCTGTCAGTAGGGGGCCATGGCATTCATCAAGGAGCACTGGCAGTGCCTTCACTCATTGGCTGTCAGTAGCAGGGCCTGGCATTCAACGGGGAGCACTGGCAGTGCCTACACTCATTGGCTGTCAGTAGCAGGGTCTGGCATTCAATGGGAAGCACTGGTAGTGTCTTCACTCATTGGCAGTTAGTAGCAGGGCCTGGCATTCATCAAAGAGCACTGGCAGTGCTTTCACTCATAGGCTGTTAGTAGCAGGGCCTAGCATTCAACGGGGAGCACTGGCAGTGGCTTCACTCATTGGCTGTTAGTAGTAGGGCCTAGCATTTGATGGGGAGCACTTGCAGTGCCTTCACTCATTGGCTGTCAGTAGCAGGGCCTGGCATTCAACGGGGAGCACTGGCAGTGCCTCACTCATTGGCTGTTAGTAGCAGGGCCTGACATTCAATGGGGAGTACTGGCAGTGTCTTCACTCATTGGCAGTTAGTAGCAGGGCCTGGCATTCAACTGGGAGCACTGTCAGTGCCTTCACTCATTGGCTGTTAGTAGCAGGGCCTGGAATTCAATGGGGAGCACTGTCAGTGCCTTCACTCAATGGCTGTCAGTAGCAGGGCCTGGCATTCAACGGGGAGCACTGGCAGTGCCTCACTCATTGGCTGTTAGTAGCAGGGCCTGGAATTCAATGGGGAGCACTGTCAGTGCCTTCACTCATTGGCTGTCAGTAGCAGGGCCTGGCATTCAACGGGGAGCACTGGCAGTGCCTCACTCATTGGCTGTTAGTAGCAGGGCCTGGAATTCAATGGGGAGCACTGTCAGTGCCTTCACTCATTGGCTGTCAGTAGCAGGGCCTGGCATTTAACGGGGAGCACTGGCAGTGCCTACACTCATTGGCTGTCAGTAGCAGGGCCTGGCATTCAATGGGGAGCACTGGTAGTGTCTTCACTCATTGGCAGTTAGTAGCAGGGCCTGGCATTCATCAAGGAGCACTGGCAGTGCCTTCACTCATAGGCTGTTAGTAGCAGGGCCTAGCATTCAACGGGGAGCACTGGCAGTGGCTTCACTCATTGGCTGTTAGTAGTAGGGCCTGGCATTTGATGGGGAGCACTGGCAGTGCCTTCACTCATTGGCTGTCAGTAGCAGGGCCTGACATTCAACGGGGAGCACTGGCAGCACCTTCACTCATTGGCTGTTAGTAGCAGGGCCTGGCATTCAGTGTGGAGCATTAGCAGTGCCTTCACTCATTGGCTGTTACTAGCAGGGCCTGGCATTCTACATTGAGCAGGGCAGTGCTTTCACTCATTGGCTGTTAATAGCAGGGCCTGGCATTCAACCTGGAGCACTGGCAGCATTTTACTCATTGGCTGTTAGTAGCGGGGCATGGCATTTATTGGGGAGCACTGGAAATGCCCTCACTCATTGGCTGTTATTAGCAGGGCCTGGCATTCAACGGGGAGCACTGGCAGCACCTTCACTCATTGGCTGTTAGTAGCAGGGCCTGGCATTCAACGGGGAGCACTGGCAGTGCCTCACTCATTGGCTGTCTGCGGCAGGGCCTGGCATTCAACAGGGAGCACTGGCAGCACCTTCACTCATTGGCTGTTAGTAGCAGGGCCTGGCATTCAACGGGGAGCACTGGCAGTGCCTCACTCATTGGCTGTTAGTAGCAGGGCCTGACATTCAATGGGGAGTACTGGCAGTGTCTTCACTCATTGGCAGTTAGTAGCAGGGCCTGGCATTCAACTGGGTGCACTGTCAGTGCCTTCACTCATTGGCTGTTAGTAGCAGGGCCTGGAATTCAATGGGGAGCACTGTCAGTGCCTTCACTCATTGGCTGTCAGTAGCAGGGCCTGGCATTCAACGGGGAGCACTGGCAGTGCCTCACTCATTGGCTGTTAGTAGCAGGGCCTGGAATTCAAGGGGGAGCACTGTCAGTGCCTTCACTCATTGGCTGTCAGTAGCAGGGCCTGGCATTCAACGGGGAGCACTGGCAGTGCCTCACTCACTGACTGTTAGTAGCAGGGCCTGGAATTCAATGGGGAGCACTGTCAGTGCCTTCACTCATTGGCTGTCAGTAGCAGGGCCTGGCATTTAACGGGGAGCACTGGCAGTGCCTACACTAATTGGCTGTCAGTAGCAGGGTCTGGCATTCAATGGGGAGCACTGGTAGTGTCTTCACTCATTGGCAGTTAGTAGCAGGGCCTGGCATTCATCAAGGAGCACTGGCAGTGCCTTCACTCATAGGCTGTTAGTAGCAGGGCCTAGCATTCAACGGGGAGCACTGGCAGTGGCTTCACTCATTGGCTGTTAGTAGTAGGGCCTGGCATTTGATGGGGAGCACTGGCAGTGCCTTCACTCATTGGCTGTCAGTAGCAGGGCCTGGCATTCAACGGGGAGCACTGGCAGCACCTTCACTCATTGGCTGTTAGTAGCAGGGCCTGGCATTCAACGGGGAGCACTGGCAGTGCCTAACTCATTGGCTGTCAGTGGCAGGGCCTGGCATTCAACGGGGAGCACTGGCAGCACCTTCACTGATTGGCTGTTAGAAGCAGGGCCTGGCATTCAACGGGGGGAGCACTGGCAGTGCCTCACTCATTGGCTGTTAGTAGCGGGGCCTGACATTCAATGGGGAGTACTGGCAGTGTCTTCACTCATTGGCAGTTAGTAGCAGGGCCTGGCATTCAACTGGGAGCACTGTCAGTGCCTTCACTCATTTCCTGTCAGTAGGGGGCCATGGCATTCATCAAGGAGCACTGGCAGTGCCTTCACTCATTGGCTGTCAGTAGCAGGGCCTGGCATTCAACGGGGAGCACTGGCAGTGCCTACACTCATTGGCTGTCAGTAGCAGGGTCTGGCATTCAATGGGGAGCACTGGTAGTGTCTTCACTCATTGGCAGTTAGTAGCAGGGCCTGGCATTCATCAAGGAGCACTGGCAGTGCTTTCACTCATAGGCTGTTAGTAGCAGGGCCTAGCATTCAACGGGGAGCACTGGCAGTGGCTTCACTCATTGGCTGTTAGTAGTAGGGCCTGGCATTTGATGGGGAGCACTGGCAGTGCCTTCACTCATTGACTGTCAGTAGCAGGGCCTGGCATTCAACGGGGAGCACTGGCAGTGCCTTCACTCATTGGCTGTTTGTAGCAGGGCCTGGCATTCAATGGGGAGCACTGGCAGTGTCTTCACTCATTGGCTGTAAGTAGCAGGGCCTGGCATTCATCAAGGAGCACTGGCAGTGCCTTCACTCATTGGCTGTCAGTAGCAGGGCCTGGCATTCAACGGGGAGAACTGGCAGTGCCTTCACTCATTGGCTGTTTGTAGCAGGGCCTGGCATTCAATGGGGAGCACTGGCAGTGTCTTCACTCATTGGCTGTAAGTAGCAGGGCCTGGCATTCATCAAGGAGCACTGGCAGTGCCTTCACTCATTAGCTGTCAGTAGCAGGGCCTGGCATTCAACGGGGAGCACTGGCAGTGTCTTCACTTATTGGCTGTTAGTAGCAGAACCTGGCATTCAATGGGGAGCACTGGAAGTGCCCTCACTCATTGGCTGTCAGTAGCAGGGCCTGGCATTCAACGGGGAGCACTGGCAGTGCCTCACTCATTGGCTGTCAGTAGGGGGGCATGGCATTCATCAAGGAGCATTGGCAGTGCCTTCACTCATTGGCTGTCAGTAGCAGGGCCTGATATTCAACGGGAAGCACTGGCAGTGCCTTCACTCATTGGCTGTCAGTAGCAGGGCCTGGCATTCAACGGGGAGCACTGGCAGTGCCTTCACTCATTGGCTGTCAGTAGCAGGGCATGATATTCAACGGGAAGCACTGGCAGTGCCTTCACTCATGGGCTGTCAGTAGCAGGGCCTGGCATTCCACGGGGAGCACAGGCAGTGCCTACACTCATTGGCTGTTAGTAGCAGGGCCTTACATTCAACGAGAAGCACTGGCAATGCCCTCACTCATGGACTGTCAGTAGCAGGGCCTAGCATTCAACAGGGAGCACTGGCAGTGTCTTCACTTATTGGCTGTCAGTAGTAGGGCCTGGCATTCAACGGGTAGCACTGGCAGTGCCTCACTCATTGGCTGTCAGTAGGGGGGCATGGCATTCATCAAGGAGCATTGGCAGTGCCTTCACTCATTGGCTGTCAGTGCCAGGGCCTGATATTCAACGGGAAGCACTGGCAGTGCCTTCACTCATTGGCTGTCAGTAGCAGGGCCTGGCATTCAACGGGGAGAACTGGCAGTGCCTTCACTCATTGGCTGTTTGTAGCAGGGCCTGGCATTCAATGGGGAGCACTGGCAGTGTCTTCACTCATTGGCTGTAAGTAGCAGGGCCTGGCATTCATCAAGGAGCACTGGCAGTGCCTTCACTCATTAGCTGTCAGTAGCAGGGCCTGGCATTCAACGGGGAGCACTAGCAGTGTCTTCACTTATTGGCTGTTAGTAGCAGAACCTGGCATTCAATGGGGAGCACTGGAAGTGCCCTCACTCATTGGCTGTCAGTAGCAGGGCCTGGCATTCAACGGGGAGCACTGGCAGTGCCTCACTCATTGGCTGTCAGTAGGGGGGCATGGCATTCATCAAGGAGCATTGGCAGTGCCTTCACTCATTGGCTGTCAGTAGCAGGGCCTGATATTCAACGGGAAGCACTGGCAGTGCCTTCACTCATTGGCTGTCAGTAGCAGGGCCTGGCATTCAACGGGGAGCACTGGCAGTGCCTTCACTCATTGGCTGTCAGTAGCAGGGCATGATATTCAACGGGAAGCACTGGCAGTGCCTTCACTCATTGGCTGTCAGTAGCAGGGCCTTACATTCAACGAGAAGCACTGGCAATGCCCTCACTCATGGACTGTCAGTAGCAGGGCCTAGCATTCAACAGGGAGCACTGGCAGTGTCTTCACTTATTGGCTGTCAGTAGTAGGGCCTGGCATTCAACGGGTAGCACTGGCAGTGCCTACACTCATTGGCTATTAGTAGCAGGGCCTGGCATTTAACGGGGAGAACTGGCAGTGCCTTCACTCATTGGCTGTCAGTAGCAGGGCCTGGCATTCAACGTGAAGCACTGGCAGTACCTCACTCATTGGCTGTTAGTAGCAGGTCTTGACATTCAACAGGGAGCACTGGCAGTGCCTCACTCATTGGCTGTCAGTAGGGGGGCATGGCATTCATCAAGGAGCATTGGCAGTGCCTTCACTCATTGGCTGTCAGTAGCAGGGCCTGATATTCAACGGAGAGTACTGGCAGTGCCTTCACTCATTGGCTGTCAGTAGCAGGTCTTGACATTCAACAGGGAGCACTGGCAGTGCCTCACTCATTGGCTGTCAGTAGGGGGGCATGGCATTCATCAAGAAGCATTGGCAGTGCCTTCACTCATTGGCTGTCAGTAGCAGGGCCTGATATTCAACGGAGAGTACTGGCAGTGCCTTCACTCATTGGCTGTCAGTTGCAGGGCCTGGCATTCATCAAGGAGCATTGGCAGTGCCTTCACTCATTGGCTGTCAGTAGCAGGGCCTGATATTCAATGGGGAGCACTGGCAGTGCCTTCACTCATTGGCTGTTAGTAGCAGGGCCTGGCATTCAATGGGGAGCACACACAGTGCCCTCACTCATTGGCTGTCAGTAGCAGGTCTTGACATTCAACAGGGAGGACTGGCAGTGCCTCACTCATTAGCTGTCAGTAGGGGGGCTTGGCATTCATCAAGGAGCATTGGCAGTGCCTTCACTCATTGGCTGTCAGTAGGGGGGCATGGCATTCATCAAGGAGCATTGGCAGTGCCTTCACTCATTAGCTGTCAGTAGCAGGGCCTGGCATTCAACGGGGAGCACTGGCAATGCCTTCACTCATTGGCTGTCAGTAGCAGGGCCTGGCATTCAACGGGGAGAACTGGCAGTGCCTTCACTCATTGGGTGTTTGTAGCAGGGCCTGGCATTCAATGGGGAGCACTGGCAGTGTCTTCACTCATTGGCTGTAAGTAGCAGGGCCTGGCATTCATCAAGGAGCACTGGCAGTGCCTTCACTCATTAGCTGTCAGTAGCAGGGCCTGGCATTCAACGGGGAGCACTGGCAGTTTCTTCACTTATTGGCTGTTAGTAGCAGAACCTGGCATTCAATGGGGAGCACTGGAAGTACCCTCACTCATTGGCTGTCAGTAGCAGGGCCTGGCATTCAACGGGGAGCACTGGCAGTGCCTCACTCATTGGCTGTCAGTAGGGGGGCATGGCATTCATCAAGGAGCATTGGCAGTGCCTTCACTCATTGGCTGTCAGTAGCAGGGCCTGATATTCAACGGGAAGCACTGGCAGTGCCTTCACTCATTGGCTGTCAGTAGCAGGGCCTGGCATTCAACGGGGAGCACTGGCAGTGCCTTCACTCATTGGCTGTCAGTAGCAGGGCATGATATTCAACGGGAAGCACTGGCAGTGCCTTCACTCATTGGCTGTCAGTAGCAGGGCCTGGCATTCCACGGGGAGAACTGGCAGTGCCTTCACTAATTGGCTGTTTGTAGCAGGGCCTGGCATTCAATGGGGAGCACTGGCAGTGTCTTCACTCATTGGCTGTAAGTAGCAGGGCCTGGCATTTATCAAGGAGCACTGGCAGTGCCTTCACTCATTAGCTGTCAGTAGCAGGGCATGATATTCAACGGGAAGCACTGGCAGTGCCTTCACTCATTGGCTGTCAGTAGCAGGGCCTGGCATTCAACGGGGAGCACTGGCAGTGCCTTCACTCATTGGCTGTCCGTAGCAGGGCATGATATTCAACGGGAAGCACTGGCAGTGCCTTCACTCATTGGCTGTCAGTAGCAGGGCCTGGCATTCCACGGGGAGCACAGGCAGTGCCTACACTCATTGGCTGTTAGTAGCAGGGCCTTACATTCCACGAGAAGCACTGGCAATGCCCTCACTCATGGACTGTCAGTAGCAGGGCCTAGCATTCAACAGGGAGCACTGGCAGTGTCTTCACTTATTGGCTGTCAGTAGTAGGGCCTGGCATTCAACGGGTAGCACTGGCAGTGCCTTCACTCATTGGCTATTAGTAGCAGGGCCTGGCATTTAACGGGGAGAACTGGCAGTGCCTTCACTCATTGGCTGTCAGTAGCAGGGCCTGGCATTCAACGTGAAGCACTGGCAGTACCTCACTCATTGGCTGTTAGTAGCAGGGCCTGGCATTCAATGGGGAGCACTGGCAGTGCCTCACTCATTGGCTGTCAGTAGCAGGTCTTGACATTCAACAGGGAGCACTGGCAGTGCCTCACTCATTGGCTGTCAGTAGGGGGGCATGGCATTCATCAAGGAGCATTGGCAGTGCCTTCACTCATTGGCTGTCAGTAGCAGGGCCTGATATTCAACGGAGAGTACTGGCAGTGCCTTCACTCATTGGCTGTCAGTTGCAGGGCCTGGCATTCATCAAGGAGCATTGGCAGTGCCTTCACTCATTGGCTGTCAGTAGCAGGGCCTGATATTCAACGGGGAGCACTGGCAGTGCCTTCACTCATTGGCTGTTAGTAGCAGGGCCTGGCATTCAATGGGGAGCACACACAGTGCCCTCACTCATTGGCTGTCAGTAGCAGGTCTTAACATTCAACAGGGAGCACTGGCAGTGCCTCACTAATTGGCTGTCAGTAGGGGGGCTTGGCATTCATCAAGGAGCATTGGCAGTGCCTTCACTCATTGGCTGTCAGTAGGGGGGCATGGCATTCAGCAAGGAGCATTGGCAGTGCCTTCACTCATTAGCTGTCAGTAGCAGGGCCTGGCATTCAACGGGGAGCACTGGCAAAGCCTTCACTCATTGACTGTCAGTAGGGGGGCATGGCATTCATCAAGGAGCATTGGCAGTGCCTTCACTCATTGGCTGTCAGTAGCAGGGCCTGATATTCAACGGAAAGCACTGGCAGTGCCTTCACTCATTGGCTGTCTGTAGCAGGGACTGGCATTCAGTTTGGAGCATTAGCAGTGCCTTCACTCATTGGCTGTTACTAGCAGGGCCTGCCATTCTACATTGAGCAGGGCAGTGCTTTCACTCATTGGCTGTTAATAGCAGGGCCTGGCATTCAACCTGGAGCACTGGCAGCGTTTTACTCATTGGCTGTTAGTAGCGAGCATGGCATTTAACGGGGAGCACTGGAAATGCCCTCACTCATTGGCTGTTATTAGCAGGGCCTGGCATTCAACGGGGAGCACTGGCAGCACCTTCACTTATTGGCTGTTAGTAGCAGGGCCTGGCATTCAACGGGGAGCACTGGCAGTGCCTCACTCATTGGCTGTCAGTGGCAGGGCCTGGCATTCAACAGGGAGCACTGGCAGCACCTTCACTCATTGGCTGTTAGTAGCAGGGCCTGGCATTCAACGGGGAGCACTGGCAGTGCCTCACTCATTGGCTGTTAGTAGCAGGGCCTGACATTCAATGGGGAGTACTGGCAGTGTCTTCACTCATTGGCAGTTAGTAGCAGGGCCTGGCATTCAACTGGGAGCACTGTCAGTGCATTCACTCATTTCCTGTCAGTAGGGGGGCATGGCATTCATCAAGGAGCACTGGCAGTGCCTTCACTCATTGGCTGTCAGTAGCAGGGCCTGTCATTCAACGGGGAGCACTGGCAGTGCCTCACTCATTGGCTGTTAGTAGCAGGGCCTGGAATTCAATGGGGAGCACTGTCAGTGCCTTCACTCATTGGATGTCAGTAGCAGGGCCTGGCATTCAACGGGGAGCACTGGCAGTGCCTACACTCATTGGCTGTCAGTAGCAGGGTCTGGCATTCAATGGGGAGCACTGGTAGTGTCTTCACTCATTGGCAGTTAGTAGCAGGGCCTGGCATTCATCAAGGAGCACTGGCAGTGCCTTCACTCATAGGCTGTTAGTAGCAGGGCCTAGCATTCAACGGGGAGCACTGGCAGTGGCTTCACTCATTGGCTGTTATTAGCAGGGCCTGGCATTCAACAGGGAGCACTGGCAGCACCTTCACTCATTGGCTGTTAGTAGCAGGGCCTGGCATTCAACGGGGAGCACTGGCAGTGCCTCACTCATTGGCTGTCAGTGGCAGGGCCTGGCATTCAACGGGGAGCACTGGCAGCACCTTCACTCATTGGCTGTTAGAAGCAGGGACTGACATTCAACGGGGGGAGCACTGGCAGTGTCTCACTCATTGGCTGTTAGTAGCAGGGCCTGACATTCAATGGGGAGTACTGGCAGTGTCTTCACTCATTGGCAGTTAGTAGCAGGGCCTGGCATTTAACTGGGAGCACTGTCAGTGCCTTCACTCATTTCCTGTCAGTAGGGGGCCATGGCATTCATCAAGGAGCACTGGCAGTGCCTTCACTCATTGGCTGGCAGTAGCAGGGCCTGGCATTCAACAGGGAGCACTGGCAGTGCCTACACTCATTGGCTGTCAGTAGCAGGGTCTGGCATTCAATGGGGAGCACTGGTAGTGTCTTCACTCATTGGCAGTTAGTAGCAGGGCCTGGCATTCATCAAGGAGCACTGGCAGTGCCTTCACTCATAGGCTGTTAGTAGCAGGGCCTAGCATTCAACGGGGAGCACTGGCAGTGGCTTCACTCATTGGCTGTTAGTAGTAGGGCCTGGCATTTGATGGGGAGCACTGGCAGTGCCTTCACTCATTGGCTGTCAGTAGCAGGGCCTGGCATTCAACGGGGAGCACTGGCAGTGCCTTCACTCATTGGCTGTTTGTATCAGGGCCTGGCATTCAATGGGGAGCACTGGCAGTGTCTTCACTCATTGGCTGTAGGTAGCAGGGCCTGGCATTCATCAAGGGGCACTGGCAGTGCCTTCACTCATTGGCTGTCATTAGCAGGGCCTGGCATTCAACGGGGAGCACGGGCAGTGCCTTCACTCATTGGCTGTTTGTAGCAGGGCCTGGCATTCAATGGGAAGCACTGGCAGTGTCTTCACTCATTGGCTGTAAGTAGCAGGGCCTGGCATTCATCAAGGAGCACTGGCAGTGCCTTCACTCATAGGCTGTTTGTAGCAGGGCCTGGCATTCAATGGGGAGCACTGGCAGTGTCTTCACTCATTGGCTGTAAGTAGCAGGGCCTGGCATTCATCAAGGAGCACTGGCAGTGCCTTCACTCATTAGCTGTCAGTAGCAGGGCCTGGCACTCAACGGGGAGAACTGGCAGTGTCTTCACTTATTGGCTGTTAGTAGCAGAACCTGGCATTCAATGGGGAGCACTGGAAGTGCCCTCACTCATTGGCTGTTAGTAGCAGGGCCTGGAATTCAATGGGGAGCACTGTCAGTGCCTTCACTCATTGGCTGTCAGTAGCAGGGCCTGGCATTTAACGGGGAGCACTGGCAGTGCCTACACTCATTGGCTGTCAGTAGCAGGGTCTGGCATTCAACGGGGAGCACTGGTAGTGTCTTCACTCATTGGCAGTTAGTAGCAGGGCCTGGCATTCATCAAGGAGCACTGGCAGTGCCTTCACTCATAGGCTGTTAGTAGCAGGGCCTAGCATTCAACGGGGAGCACTGGCAGTGGCTTCACTCATTGGCTGTTAGTAGTAGGGCCTGGCATTTGATGGGGAGCACTGGCAGTGCCTTCACTCATTGGCTGTCAGTAGCAGGGCCTGGCATTCAACTGGGAGCACTGGCAGCACCTTCACTCATTGGCTGTTAGTAGCAGGGCCTGGCATTCAACGGGGAGCACTGGCAGTGCCTCTGTTATATCCTGATCATCTCCTTCCCTGCTGCTCAGTCTGTGTGTGTGTGATGTCATTGGAATGTTCCTGTGTGCATGGTTTGAATGTGTGGTCAGTTTGATTGAGTGGGCTGAGCAGCTGGATGCTGCTCCCGGTGGGGCCTTCTCCCTTACTCCTTATTGCCTCCCTTTTACCTCCTTCTTACCTTCCTTATTACCAACTTTAACCAATAAATACCTACTTAAGAATACCAACGTCTACTGGATCTATTTACATAAATAAGTACTTTTATGAATGCAACAGCCTCACTCATTGGCTGTCAGTGGCAGGGCCTGGCATTCAACGGGGAGCACTGGCAGCACCTTCACTCATTGGCTGTTAGAAGCAGGGCCTGGCATTCAACGGGGGGAGCACTGGCAGTGCCTCACTCATTGGCTGTTAGTAGCAGGGCCTGACATTCAATGGGGAGTACTGGCAGTGTCTTCACTTATTGGCAGTTAGTAGCAGGGCCTGGCAGTCAACTGGGAGCACTGTCAGTGCCTTCACTCATTTCCTTTCAGTAGGGGGCCATGGCATTCATCAAGGAGCACTGGCAGTGCCTTCACTCATTGGCTGTCGGTAGCAGGGCCTGGCATTCAACGGGGAGCACTGGCAGTGCCTACACTCATTGGCTGTCAGTAGCAGGGTCTGGCATTCAATGGGGAGCACTGGTAGTGTCTTCACTCATTGGCAGTTAGTAGCAGGGCCTGGCATTCATCAAGGAGCACTGGCAGTGCCTTCACTCATAGGCTGTTAGTAGCAGGGCCTAGCATTCAACGGGGAGCACTGGCAGTGGCTTCACTCATTGGCTGTTAGTAGTAGGGCCTGGCATTTGATGGGGAGCACTGGCAGTGCCTTCACTCATTGGCTGTCAGTAGCAGGGCCTGGCATTCAACGGGGAGCACTGGCAGTGCCTTCACTCATTGGCTGTTTGTAGCAGGGCCTGGCATTCAATGGGGAGCACTGGCAGTGTCTTCACTCATTGGCTGTAAGTAGCAGGGCCTGGCATTCATCAAGGAGCACTGGCAGTGCCTTCACTCATTGGCTGTCAGTAGCAGGGCCTGGCATTCAACGGGGAGAACTGGCAGTGCCTTCACTCATTGGCTGTTTGTAGCAGGGCCTGGCATTCAATGGGGAGCACTGGCAGTGTCTTCACTCATTGGCTGTAAGTAGCAGGGCCTGGCATTCATCAAGGAGCACTGGCAGTGCCTTCACTCATTAGCTGTCAGTAGCAGGGCCTGGCATTCAACGGGGAGCACTGGCAGTGTCTTCACTTATTGGCTGTTAGTAGCAGAACCTGGCATTCAATGGGGAGCACTGGAAGTGCCCTCACTCATTGGCTGTCAGTAGCAGGGCCTGGCATTCAACGGGGAGCACTGGCAGTGCCTCACTCATTGGCTGTCAGTAGGGGGGCATGGCATTCATCAAGGAGCATTGGCAGTGCCTTCACTCATTGGCTGTCAGTAGCAGGGCCTGATATTCAACGGGAAGCACTGGCAGTGCCTTCACTCATTGGCTGTCAGTAGCAGGGCCTGGCATTCAACGGGGAGCACTGGCAGTGCCTTCACTCATTGGCTGTCAGTAGCAGGGCATGATATTCAACGGGAAGCACTGGCAGTGCCTTCACTCATTGGCTGTCAGTAGCAGGGCCTGGCATTCAACGGGGAGCACGGGCAGTGCCTACACTCATTGGCTTTTAGTAGCAGGGCCTTACATTCAACGAGAAGCACTGGCAATGCCCTCACTCATGGACTGTCAGTAGCAGGGCCTAGCATTCAACAGGGAGCACTGGCAGTGTCTTCACTTATTGGCTGTCAGTAGTAGGGCCTGGCATTCAACGGGTAGCACTGGCAGTGCCTTCACTCATTGGCTATTAGTAGCAGGTCCTGGCATTTAACGGGGAGAAATGGCAGTGCCTTCACTCATTGGCTGTCAGTAGCAGGGCCTGGCATTCAACGTGAAGCATTGGCAGTGCCTCACTCATTGGCTGTTAGTAGCAGGGCCTGGCATTCAATGGGGAGCACTGGCAGTGCCTCACTCATTGGCTGTCAGTAGCAGGTCTTGACATTCAACAGGGAGCACTGGCAGTGCCTCACTCATTGGCTGTCAGTAGGGGGGCATGGCATTCATCAAGGAGCATTGGCAGTGCCTTCACTTATTGGCTGTCAGTAGCAGGGCCTGATATTCAACGGAGAGCACTGGCAGTGCCTTCACTCATTGGCTGTCAGTTGCAGGGCCTGGCATTCATCAAGGAGCATTGGCAGTGCCTTCACTCATTGGCTGTCAGTAGCAGGGCCTGATATTCAACGGGGAGCACTGGCAGTGCCTTCACTCATTGGCTGTTAGTAGCAGGGCCTGGCATTCAATGGGGAGCACACACAGTGCCCTCACTCATTGGCAGTCAGTAGCAGGTCTTGACATTCAACAGGGAGCACTGGCAGTGCCTCACTCATTGGCTGTCAGTAGGGGGGCTTGGCATTCATCAAGGAGCATTGGCAGTGCCTTCACTCATTGGCTGTCAGTAGGGGGGCATGGCATTCATCAAGGAGCATTGGCAGTGCCTTCACTCATTAGCTGTCAGTAGCAGGGCCTGATATTCAACGGGGAGCACTGGCAGTGCCTTCACTCATTGGCTGTTAGTAGCAGGGCCTGGCATTCAATGGGGAGCACACACAGTGCCCTCACTCATTGGCTGTCAGTAGCAGGGCCTGGCATTCAACGGGGAGCACTGGCAATGCCTTCACTCATTGACTGTCAGTATGTCAGGTCCAACGGTCCTCAGGATCTCACGATGCTCTATGGGGTCCACCTCTCGACAGCCCCTGGGTCTGAATGGAAACAGACACACAGGAATGATCGAGCGAGGGATTAACAGGAAGGTAAGGGTGGGAACTGCGGGGAAGGGAAGCTGAAACGAGAACAAGGCACCATGAGACAAGCACAGATTAAGGATGCAATGTAATGCGCAAAACAACTTGTTACCCCGCCTTTGAGTGAATTGACTGAGTTATACCTGGTAGGAATAAGTGGTTGGCTTTGCCTGGCAATCATAAAGGGTTGAATAGGATGTTATGCCTAGAACACAAGAACCTATGGTCAGTATATAACTCAGCAAGATCAATCATACATTACAGATTGCACATTACTACATACCAACAAAGATGTACAAAGGGGCTTCAACAGGGGTCAGTATGGAATATAGCCTGCCAGGCGAAGCTCATAAGCCCCTGTTGTCAGAGAGGAGAAAAGCGAAAACAACAGTTATAGTCTTCACTCCTAATGTGTTTGCCCGGTTAAATCACCTGACAACACACTCTGCTGAACACAAGAAGTAATATCAACGTCCTGCTTCCTGACGTAATAAAGGTACACACATGACGCTAAATCAGCAATGTCCTCCGTTGGGCTGGTGACCCACAGAATATGCACCAATGGAATACAAAGTCTCAAATGCTGGTAAGTTCGTCTGCACGCCTCAAGCACAAAGCAAATGCTTAGGACGTAAGAAAGATCAATAGCCCTGGAAACAGAATCCCGATTGAACCCAGAACTCGGAATGGCAGTTCACAGAACACAGTGTTCCCAATAATATCCTTGGACCTTTTCACACTGCAAACACTGCCTCGATATCGGCATCTCACTAGCCAGTGAGACGCTAGAGCCTCAGCCGAGAACTCCACTGAACAGGGAAGCGCCAGCCGACGCTACCCTTAGACAGAAGCGGAAGGCTTCTCTTGTACTCACCAGCCGGTAAAGTACACCCACAAAGGATACGCAGGAACTCCACGGAAAAAGGGAAGCGCCAGCCGACGCTACCCCTAGACAGAAGCGGAAGGCTTCTCTTGTACTCACCAGCCGGTAGAGTACACACGCAAAGGATACGCTGGAACTCACGATCTCACCCACAACAGGATCGGAACCAGAATCAACGGCGGCGTCTTCGGTTTCTTCTCCGATAATGTTCTCTGCGCGTGTGACGTCATCACACGGGCGTCGCGCGCGTATGACCTGGAATCATGGGAAATGTAGTTTATAGGTGTTAGATCGCGTCTCAATGCAGGGTTCGCGCCTAACCTCCGATATGAGATCTGACAGTACATCCCTCTCCCGAAGAACACTGACAGAGACATGGTTTGGATGGAAAGCGTTGATGAAACATCCTCACAAATCTGGGTGCATGGACATTGGAGGCAGGCTCCCAGGAGTTTTCTTCGTTACCATAACCCTTCCATGCAACTAGATACCACAATCTGGTGCGGTATATCTTAGAGTCCACGATACCTCTCACCTCATAGTTTTCGTCGTTATCCACAGCGATCTCAGCCTGCACCATTTGTCTGTGCCTTCTCGCGGGTTTCACCAAAGACACATGAAAGGCAGGATGAATGCGTAAGGAGGATGGCAGAGTCAGTTTAACCACCACAGGATTGATGAGCTTAACGATTTTGTACGGGCCTATGTATTTGGGATTGAACACACTATAACGCTTAAAGCGTATGTTTTTGGTGGATAACCAAACGTAATCACCCACTGTGTAAACAGGCCCCGCTCGTCTGTGCTTATCCTCATAGGCCTTGTACCTCGCTTTTGACTGCCTTAACTGACTCTTGACATGCTGCCAGGTCGTATGAATGCTCTGTAACCTTTCTTGTACCTCTGGGACATGGGTGTTTAGTGCGGGATGGTGAAATGGCAAGAAATTAGGATGGAAACCATAATTACAGTAAAACGGCGTGGTCTTGGTGGAGCCATGTACCGCGCTGTTATACGCTATTTCAGCTAGCCATAATCTATCAACCCAGTCTTCCTTGGTGACCTCAACATAGCATCTCAAATACTGCTTCAGAGTTTGATTAACCCTTTCGGTCTGCCCATCAGTCTGGGGATGGAAACTGGTGGAGGTACTAGATGCAATTCCTAAGGCTGTACACCAGGTCTTCCAAAATCGTGCTGTGAACTGGCTGCCTCTATCTGATATTATCACTCGGGGCAACCCATGTAGCCTTACTATGTTGATAAGAATAAGTCTGGCTAACCCACTAGCTGAAGGAACTTGTTTACAGGCGATGAAATGAGCCATCTTAGTTAAATAGTCAACTACCACCAAAATTGCAGTACACCCCTGATCCTTCGGCATGCCCACTACAAAATCCATGGAAATGTTTTCCCAAGGTAACTCAGGAGTGGGAAGGGGTTGTAGCAAACCAGCCTGTCTAGAGTGTTGCGCCTTCATTTGACTGCAGATAGAACATTCAGCCACCCAATCAGCCACGTCCTTCCGAATATTAGGCCACCAGAACTGTCTTAAAATCCTCTCCAAGGTTTTACCGAAACCATTATGGCCAGCGCACGGCGTACTATGGCACCACTGGAACACTTGTTTTCTTAAGGATTGGATGGGCAACAGCAGCTGTCTCTGTCTCATTGGAAGACCCTGAACCATCTTCCACTCGTTGTGTTCACTCAACCATTTCTTCCATGCTTCATTCTGAATGTTTCTGTTTACGCTTCTGAGGAACAGTTGGGTACAGGTGACTCCAATCACCTTTTTTGGGTCTATTATAGACTCCTCCTTGGTGTTGCTCTGCTCTGTTTTGGTGAACTGTCTTGATAAAGCGTCCGCCTTTCTGTTATCCTTTCCTGGTCGGAATGTGACGATGAAGTCGAAGTCCGCAAAATGCATCATCCAACGCATCTGTCTAGGGGTTAGATGACGGGCAGCAGTCATGTATTGCAAGTTACGATGGTCTGTAAACACAGTTACTACATGTCTTGCTCCCATTAAATGATGTCTCCATTCCAGGAAGGCAGTCCTTATAGCCAACAGTTCCTTTTCAGCAATCACATAATTCTGCTCCGCTGAATTTAGGGTACGAGAGAGATAAGCAACAGGATGTAACTGGCCCGTTTCAGAGTGACGTTGGGACAATACTGCTCCTACCGCTGTGTCTGAAGCATCGGCTTCAACTATAAAAGGTTTACCAGGATCCGCGTGCACCAGCACTGGGGCAGAGACAAAAGCTTTCTTGAGGTCATCGAACCCTTTCTGGGCCTCCTCCGTCCATTCGAATGGCACCTTCTTCCTTAATAACCTTGTCATTGGGGAGGCCAGAGCTGAGAAGTTTTCAATGAACCGGCGATAGAAATTCGCGAATCCGATAAAACATTGAATGTCCCTTACGGACTTTGGTATGGGCCAGTTCTTTACCGCTAGGATCTTTCTTTCAGACATTTCCTGTCCATGTGGAGTGAGCACCACCCCTAGAAACTCCACTGACGTAGAATGAAATTCGCACTTGCTGAGTTTGCAGTAGAGTTGGTGTTCCAATAGAGTTTTCAGTACTGTCTTTACATGTTCCACATGTCGTTCGGTGTTGTCAGAGTAGATCAGGATGTCGTCGATGTAAACCACAACGAAATGATCTAAATATTTTTTGAGTACATCGTCTAGGAAAAATTGGAATGCGGCCGGCGCATTGCAGAGCCCGAAGGGCATCACCAGATATTCGTAAAGGCCAAAGCGGGTCTTGATGGCCGTCTTCCACTCATCGCCTGAACGCATCCGAACCAGGTGATAAGCCCCCTTGAGATCCAATCTCGTGAAAATCACCGCGTTTTTTACTTGTTCTAATAGTACATTGATGAGTGGCAGAGGATATTTATTTTTGACTGTAATGGCATTCAGAGCCCTATAGTCCGCACAAGCGCGAAGTTCTCCATTAGCCTTCGGAATAAAAAACAACGGGGAGGCTGCTGGGGATTTAGATTCTCGGATAAAACCGATCTTCAGGAGCTTATCTAAGTACTCACGGAGATGTAGGGTTTCAGGCTCAGTAAGCGCATACACACGCCCCGCTGGGATCTTCGCGCCTGGAATCAGTTCTATTTGGCAGTCATACGACCGATGTGGTGGTAATGATTCCGCCTTCCTTTCGCTGAATACCTCCGCCAACTCGCGATACTCCAATGGTAAGGCTACATTCTGTTCCGCCGCGGTAGCGATGTGATGTATTCCAGCTAAACCATAAGCTGGTCCTGATTTCACAGAGAAACAGTTTTGATGACAATACTCTGATGCGAAATATATGGTTTGGTTTTCCCAATCTATGGTGGGGTTGTGTTTACGCAACCATGGAAGACCCAGAATCATTCCATACTGAGGTGCATGAATGATGTTAAAGCATACCTCTTCCTGATGCTCTGCATCCATCGTCATGCTAAGCGCTCGGGTTTGCAGTCGAATAGGACCTGAATCCAACTTTCTGCCATCCACTGCATATACTGCCTCAGGTATCTCTTTATCTACCAAAGCCAAGCCTAACCCTATGGCTTTGGCATGATCCATGAAGCACCCGGTGGCTCCCGAATCCAACATGGCCTTTATGTTTAGTGTCTTCCCTTGTACTTCCAGCCTCACATCCACGAAAAATTGCATACCGTCCTGTCTCTCCGTTCCATCCAATGAAGGGATGATGAATGTACTTGAAGGTCTCCCTTCCTCCACCTTCAAGCATTCTCGTTTCCCGACTCCTTTTCGGCTGCCACTACCGACACCTTCTTGTAATTGGTTCTGGTTTTGTTTCTGTTAGGGCATTCCCTAATGAAGTGTCCCTTTCTACCGCAATACAGGCATAAGCCTTTCTTTCTTCGGTATTCTCTTTCTTCCGTGGTTAATGGTGACCTCACTGCTCCTACTTCCATGGGTTCAGGTGTAGACTGGCTTGCCCCTTCTGACCCCCTGGGACTTTCATATCTTGGGGTTAACCGATCCTTTCTACGATTGTCACCCTTACGGTCACTCAGACGATGATCTAATCTCAGGACTAGGCTGATCATGTCTTCACATGTAGTAGGCTGAGGATCGATTTGGGCAAGTACATCCTTCATTTCGTCAGTGAGGCCATTATAAAATATTGCATGTCTTTTTTCTTCCGGCCAATCCGTTTCCGCGATAAGCCTTCGGAAATCGTTGAGATAGGTTATCAGGTCTCTAGTACCTTGTTTTAGTCCTAACAACTCTCTATCTGCTGTTAGTGTGGCTGACCTGTGATTGAATGTTTTTTCAAACTCCGCCTTAAAAGCCTCCCAGTCCCTTAACAAAGGGTCATCCTTCTTTACCAGTGGCACAGCCCATTGTGCAGCATCCCCTGCTAAATATGAGAGTAGATAAGCTACTCTAGCGTGATTAGTGTTGAATACTTTGGGTTTGCAGGAAAAGTGCAATAACACCTGTGTAAGAAACACCTGCACTTTGCTGCTGTCCCCATGGAAACGTTCTGGAGGGGCTAGGGGGATAGGAGTGGGAACTTCCACTACTACAGAGGAGGCCTGCTGAGTACCCGCACTAAATGGGTTACGACTCAACCTATCCACTTGAGCCTGCAAAGCAGCAGTCTCAGCCCTTGATGCTTGCAACTCAGTTTGGACCAGCGCTAGGGCTGCTAAAATATCCTCGTTTGTGGACATGTTATCGTGAAATCGGGAGGACAATATGTCTTGGGCCGTTGATTCTGTCAGGTCCAACGGTCCTCAGGATCTCACGATGCTCTATGGGGTCCACCTCTCGACAGCCCCTGGGTCTGAATGGAAACAGACACACAGGAATGATCGAGCGAGGGATTAACAGGAAGGTAAGGGTGGGAACTGCGGGGAAGGGAAGCTGAAACGAGAACAAGGCACCATGAGACAAGCACAGATTAAGGATGCAATGTAATGCGCAAAACAACTTGTTACCCCGCCTTTGAGTGAATTGACTGAGTTATACCTGGTAGGAATAAGTGGTTGGCTTTGCCTGGCAATCATAAAGGGTTGAATAGGATGTTATGCCTAGAACACAAGAACCTATGGTCAGTATATAACTCAGCAAGATCAATCATACATTACAGATTGCACATTACTACATACCAACAAAGATGTACAAAGGGGCTTCAACAGGGGTCAGTATGGAATATAGCCTGCCAGGCGAAGCTCATAAGCCCCTGTTGTCAGAGAGGAGAAAAGCGAAAACAACAGTTATAGTCTTCACTCCTAATGTGTTTGCCCGGTTAAATCACCTGACAACACACTCTGCTGAACACAAGAAGTAATATCAACGTCCTGCTTCCTGACGTAATAAAGGTACACACATGACGCTAAATCAGCAATGTCCTCCGTTGGGCTGGTGACCCACAGAATATGCACCAATGGAATACAAAGTCTCAAATGCTGGTAAGTTC
This sequence comes from Lissotriton vulgaris, assembly GCF_964263255.1. Classification (NCBI taxonomy): domain Eukaryota; kingdom Metazoa; phylum Chordata; class Amphibia; order Caudata; family Salamandridae; genus Lissotriton; species Lissotriton vulgaris. Next base: position 473,324,933 of record NC_141700.1, on the reverse strand, counting down.
GTCTGCACGCCTCAAGCACAAAGCAAATGCTTAGGACGTAAGAAAGATCAATAGCCCTGGAAACAGAATCCCGATTGAACCCAGAACTCGGAATGGCAGTTCACAGAACACAGTGTTCCCAATAATATCCTTGGACCTTTTCACACTGCAAACACTGCCTCGATATCGGCATCTCACTAGCCAGTGAGACGCTAGAGCCTCAGCCGAGAACTCCACTGAACAGGGAAGCGCCAGCCGACGCTACCCTTAGACAGAAGCGGAAGGCTTCTCTTGTACTCACCAGCCGGTAAAGTACACCCACAAAGGATACGCAGGAACTCCACGGAAAAAGGGAAGCGCCAGCCGACGCTACCCCTAGACAGAAGCGGAAGGCTTCTCTTGTACTCACCAGCCGGTAGAGTACACACGCAAAGGATACGCTGGAACTCACGATCTCACCCACAACAGGATCGGAACCAGAATCAACGGCGGCGTCTTCGGTTTCTTCTCCGATAATGTTCTCTGCGCGTGTGACGTCATCACACGGGCGTCGCGCGCGTATGACCTGGAATCATGGGAAATGTAGTTTATAGGTGTTAGATCGCGTCTCAATGCAGGGTTCGCGCCTAACCTCCGATATGAGATCTGACACAGTAGGGGGGCATGGCATTCATCAAGGAGCATTGGCAGTGCCTTCACTCATTGGCAGTCAGTAGCAGGGCCTGATATTCAACGGGAAGCACTGGCAGTGCCTTCACTCATTGGCTGTCTGTAGCAGGGACTGGCATTCAGTGTGGCGCATTAGCAGTGCCTTCACTCATTGGCTGTTACTAGCAGGGCCTGCCATTCTACATTGAGCAGGGCAGTGCTTTCACTCATTGGCTGTTAATAGCAGGGCCTGGCATTCAACCTGGAGCACTGGCAGCGTTTTACTCATTGGCTGTTAGTAGCGAGCCTGGCATTTAACGGGGAGCACTGGAAATGCCCTCACTCATTGGCTGTTATTAGCAGGGCCTGGCATTCAACGGGGAGCACTGGCAGCACCTTCACTCATTGGCTGTTAGTAGCAGGGCCTGGCATTCAACGGGGAGCACTGGCAGTGCCTCACTCATTGGCAGTCAGTGGCAGGGCCTGGCATTCAACAGGGAGCACTGGCAGTACCTTCACTCATTGGCTGTTAGTAGCAGGGCCTGGCACTCAACGGGGAGCACTGGAAGTGCCTCACCCATTGGCTGTTAGTAGCAGGGCCTGACATTCAATGGGGAGTACTGGCAGTGTCTTCACTCATTGGCAGTTAGCAGCAGGGCCTGGCATTCAACTGGGAGCACTGTCAGTGCATTCACTCATTTCCTGTCAGTAGGGGGGCATGGCATTCATCAAGGAGCACTGGCAGTGCCTTCACACATTGGCTGTCAGTAGCAGGGCCTGTCATTCAACGGGGAGCACTGGCAGTGCCTCACTCATTGGCTGTTAGTAGCAGGGCCTGGAATTCAATGGGGAGCACTGTCAGTGCCTTCACTCATTGGCTGTCAGTAGCAGGGCCTGGCATTCAACGGGGAGCACTGGCAGTGCCTACACTCATTGGCTGTCAGTAGCAGGGTCTGGCATTCAATGGGGAGCACTGGTAGTGCCTTCACTCATTGGCAGTTAGTAGCAGGGCCTGGCATTCATCAAGGAGCAATGGCAGTGCCTTCACTCATAGGCTGTTAGTAGCAGGGCCTAGCATTCAACGGGGAGCACTGGCAGTGGCTTCACTCATTGACTGTCAGTAGGAGGGCATGGCATTCATCAAGGAGCATTGGCAGTGCCTTCACTCATTGGCTGTCAGTAGCAGGGCCTGATATTCAACGGGAAGCACTGGCAGTGCCTTCACTCATTGGCTGTCTGTAGCAGGGACTGGCATTCAGTGTGGAGCATTAGCAGTGCCTTCACTCATTGGCTGTTACTAGCAGGGCCTGGCATTCTACATTGAGCAGGGCAGTGCTTTCACTCATTGGCTGTTAATAGCACGGCCTGGCATTCAACCTGGAGCACTGGCAGCGTTTCACTCATTGGCTGTTAGTAGCGGGGCATGGCATTTAACAGGGAGCACTGGAAATGCCATCACTCATTGGCTGTTATTAGCAGGGCCTGGCATTCAACGGGGAGTACTGGCAGCACCTTCACTCATTGGCTGTTAGTAGCAGGGCCTGGCATTCAACAGGGAGCACTGGCAGTGCCTCACTCATTGGCTGTCAGTGGCAGGGCCTGGCATTCAACGGGGAGCACTGGCAGCACCTTCACTCATTGGCTGTTAGAAGCAGGGCCTGGCATTCAACGGGGGGGAGCACTGGCAGTGCCTCACTCATTGGCTGTTAGTAGCAGGGCCTGACATTCAATGGGGAGTACTGGCAGTGTCTTCACTAATTGGCAGTTAGTAGCAGGGCCTGGCATTCAACTGGGAGCACTGTCAGTGCCTTCACTCATTTCCTGTCAGTAGGGGGCCATGGCATTCATCAAGGAGCACTGGCAGTGCCTTCACTCATTGGCTGTCAGTAGCAGGGCCTGGCATTCAAAGGGGAGCACTGGCAGTGCCTACACTCATTGGCTGTCAGTAGCAGGGTCTGGCATTCAATGGGGAGCACTGGTAGTGTCTTCACTCATTGGCAGTTAGTAGCAGGGCCTGGCATTCATCAAGGAGCACTGGCAGTGCCTTCACTCATAGGCTGTTAGTAGCAGGGCCTAGCATTCAACGGGGAGCACTGGCAGTGTCTTCACTCATTGGCTGTAAGTAGCAGGGCCTGGCATTCATCAAGAGGCACTGGCAGTGCCTTCACTCATTGGCTGTCAGTAGCAGGGCCTGGCATTCAACGGGGAGCACTGGCAGTGCCTTCACTCATTGGCTGTTTGTAGCAGGGCCTGGCATTCAATGGGGAGCACTGGCAGTGTCTTCACTCATTGGCTGTAAGTAGCAGGGCCTGGCATTCATCAAGGAGCACTGGCAGTGCCTTCACTCATAGGCTGTTTGTAGCAGGGCCTGGCATTCAATGGGGAGCACTGGCAGTGTCTTCACTCATTGGCTGTAAGTAGCAGGGCCTGGCATTCATCAAGGAGCACTGGCAGTGCCTTCACTCATTAGCTGTCAGTAGCAGGGCCTGGCACTCAACGGGGAGCACTGGCAGTGTCTTCACTTATTGGCTGTTAGTAGCAGAACCTGGCATTCAATGGGGAGCACTGGAAGTGCCCTCACTCATTGGCTGTCAGTAGCAGGGCCTGGCATTCAACGGGGAGCACTGGCAGTGCCTCACTCATTGGCTGTCAGTAGGGGGGCATGGCATTCATCAAGGAGCATTGGCAGTGCCTTCACTCATTGGCTGTCAGTAGCAGGGCCTGATATTCAACGGGAAGCACTGGCAGTGCCTTCACTCATTGGCTGTCAGTAGCAGGGCCTGGCATTCAACGGGGAGCACTGGCAGTGCCTTCACTCATTGGCTGTCAGTAGCAGGTCCTGATATTCAACGGGAAGCACTGGCAGTGCCTTCACTCATTGGCTGTCAGTAGCAGGGCCTGGCATTCACCGGGGAGCACTGGCAGTGCCTACACTCATTGGTTGTTAGTAGCAGGGCCTTACATTCAACGAGAAGCACTGACAATGCCCTCACTCATGGACTGTCAGTAGCAGGGCCTAGCATTCAACAGGGAGCACTGGCAGTGTCTTCACTTATTGGCTGTCAGTAGTAGGGGCTGGCATTCAACGGGTAGCACTGGCAGTGCCTTCACTCATTGGCTATTAGTAGCAGGGCCTGGCATTTAACGGGGAGAACTGGCAGTGCCTTCACTCATTGGCTGTCAGTAGCAGGGCCTGGCATTCAACGTGAAGCACTGGCAGTGCCTCACTTATTGGCTGTTAGTAGCAGGGCCTGGCATTCAATGGGGAGCACTGGCAGTGCCTCACTCATTGGCTGTCAGTAGCAGGTCTTGACATTCAACAGGGAGCACTGGCAGTGCCTCACTCATTGGCTGTCAGTAGGGGGGCATGGCATTCATCAAGGAGCATTGGCAGTGCCTTCACTCATTGGCTGTCAGTAGCAGGGCCTGATATTCAACGGAGAGCACTGGCAGTGCCTTCACTCATTGGCTGTCAGTTGCAGGGCCTGGCATTCATCAAGGAGCATTGGCAGTGCCTTCACTCATTGGCTGTCAGTAGCAGGGCCTGATATTCAACGGGGAGCACTGGCAGTGCCTTCACTCATTGGCTGTTAGTAGCAGGGCCTGGCATTCAATGGGGAACACACACAGTGCCCTCACTCATTGGCTGTCAGTAGCAGGTCTTGACATTCAACAGGGAGCACTGGCAGTGCCTCACTCATTGGCTGTCAGTAGGGGGGCTTGGCATTCATCAAGGAGCATTGGCAGTGCCTTCACTCATTGGCTGTCAGTAGGGGGGCATGGCATTCATCAAGGAGCATTGGCAGTGCCTTCACTCATTAGCTGTCAGTAGCAGGGCCTGGCATTCAACGGGGAGCACTGGCAATGCCTTCACTCATTGACTGTCAGTAGGGGGGCATGGCATTCATCAAGGAGCATTGGCAGTGCCTTCACTCATTGGCTGTCAGTAGCAGGGCCAGATATTCAACGGGAAGCACTGGCAGTGCCTTCACTCATTGGCTGTCTGTAGCAGGGACTGGCATTCAGTGTGGAGCATTAGCAGTGCCTTCACTCATTGGCTGTTACTAGCAGGGCCTGGCATTCTACATTGAGCAGGGCAGTGCTTTCACTCATTGGCTGTTAATAGCAGGGCCTGGCATTCAACCTGGAGCACTGGCAGCGTTTTACTCATTGGCTGTTAGTAGCGAGCATGGCATTTAACGGGGAGCACTGGAAATGCCCTCACTCATTGGCTGTTATTAGCAGGGCCTGGCATTCAACGGGGAGCACTGGCAGCACCTTCACTTATTGGCTGTTAGTAGCAGGGCCTGGCATTCAACGGGGAGCACTGGCAGTGCCTCACTCATTGGCTGTCAGTGGCAGGGCCTGGCATTCAACAGGGAGCACTGGCAGTGCCTCACTCATTGGCTGTCAGTGGCAGGGCCTGGCATTCAACAGGGAGCACTGGCAGCACCTTCACTCATTGGCTGTTAGTAGCAGGGCCTGGCATTCAACGGGGAGCACTGGCAGTGCCTCACTCATTGGCTGTTAGTAGCAGGGCCTGACATTCAATGGGGAGTACTGGCAGTGTCTTCACTCATTGGCAGTTAGTAGCAGGGCCTGGCATTCAACTGGGAGCACTGTCAGTGCCTTCACTCATTTCCTGTCAGTAGGGGGGCATGGCATTCATCAAGGAGCACTGGCAGTGCCTTCACTAATTGGCTGTCAGTAGCAGGGCCTGTCATTCAACGGGGAGCACTGGCAGTGCCTCACTCATTGGCTGTTAGTAGCAGGGCCTGGAATTCAATGGGGAGCACTGTCAGTGCCTTCACTCATTGGCTGTCAGTAGCAGGGCCTGGCATTCAACGGGGAGCACTGGCAGTGCCTACACTCATTGGCTGTCAGTAGCAGGGTCTGGCATTCAATGGGGAGCACTGGTAGTGTCTTCACTCATTGACAGTTAGTAGCAGGGCCTGGCATTCATCAAGGAGCACTGGCAGTGCCTTCACTCATAGGCTGTTAGTAGCAGGGCCTAGCATTCAACGGGGAGCACTGGCAGTGGCTTCACTCATTGACTGTCAGTAGGGGGGCATGGCATTCATCAAGGAGCATTGGCAGTGCCTTCACTCATTGGCTGTCAGTAGCAGGGCCTGATATTCAACGGGAAGCACTGGCAGTGCCTTCACTCATTGGCTGTCTGTAGCAGGGACTGGCATTCAGTGTGGAGCATTACCTCCTCGTTAGTCTTCCTCGCCCCCTGAGTTACAAAGTGAGCTTTAGCTCCACAACAGAACCCTCCAAAGCAAAAAGAAACCACCTCCCACCCCCTCCCAACATGGCCGACCAGTCCCACCTGACCTCTATAAGAGGCGGGCCGGCCCAACCAATCAGCCTGTTTTTTTTGTTCTGCACGATTCTCTCCAGAGCACGGTACAGGTAAGATGGGCCGGCGTGAGCTGGCCCTGGGGTTTTAGGGTTGTGGACCTGCTCTAGCGGTCTCTGGTACCTTAAGCCTAGAAATCCCCCCCCTCTTCCTTCCCCCGGTCCTGTGGGGCCGGTTAGGTGCTGCTATAGCATGCCAGCGGTTTACAGGGGGGGGGGGGCGGCAGGGGATAGGAGGGTGTTCGGACATCCTTGTGTATCCCCAGGTCGTTACTGATGGGCCCTGGCCACTCTGTGGTTTTTTTGGGTCCTACGCAGCTGATACCCTTCATGTGTATGCACATATGTGTGTGCTAGTCTGCCTGCTCACATACACAGCTGTGGTATGTGTCCTGGTTCTACCATTCTGATGGAATCAGCTGTTAAAAGTGTCTAAGGTTTTGCATGGGGTATTGGAATCGAGCTGCTCCCCTGTCTGCCTGCAGTTTGTTATTCACGACATGTAGGCTGCGGTAGGGGGTTGAGATTCTACATTATTTGTGTGTAAATGTAAGCAAATAGACGTGTCCTTGTCGAACGCCTCTAGCCGTAGCAGAGGTCTCAGGACATTCACCAGTTTCTCTTTAAATTATGAGGCTAGTCGGGTCAGTTTCCACCTCTCCCGACTGTATTTTGTTATTGATCCATGCTTGTTTTATACAGCGCCCCGACGAGGCGGGCGACTTCATGGTGCACACAGCGTATGTTACCCGGCCTCGAGGGAGTCGCGAAGCGCTCCCTCGCAGTGCTCTGCCCGTTCCGGTCGCTCGGTTGGCGGCTGAGGGTTTCCATTGCCCGGTTTTCGGAGGGAAGTCTTCACTTCTTTTATAAATTCTGGCAACACGGCTGGCCTACCTTGCCTGGCGGCGGGGCCGAAGGGGCTCCGCTGTCCGAGTCCGGTTGCAGCTCTCCGCGGCGGCTGGGCGGCTGCTGTGCGCCGCCGCCTCCAGGCGTGTCTTGTGGCCCTACGGGCCGCGGCGGTTTGCGGAGCTGGAGTTACCTCCGATCGCCCCCCGGGGGCGGGGTTTGGTTGCCTCCAGACCTCCCAGATTCGGCGCTAAGGAGTTCCTGGTGTATCACGAGGTCTCGGAGGCAGCTGTGGTGCTTCGACCGCTGCGTGCAGCCGGGGAGCTGTGGCTCAAGGGTACGGCTGGTGCCTTTGGTAGGATCGGCCCTCATTGACCTGGGTTCGACTCCGGCCAGTGCTGTGGAAATCTCCCAAGGTGGGAATTTTTTCAATATAGTAAAAGGGGGCGCGTCGCTCTCCTCCTCGAAGAGTCCGGGGTTCGTTCCTCGATGAGGGCGTTTTTTTATTTCTGGGCTGCATCGATATGCTTGCCGTTTCACTACTGTTATGGGCCGGATTGTGTGGCTCAAGGGCATAGTACAGCAGACCCTGATGCAGAGGTCTGGCCCGGGACTATTCCCAGCCTCGGCGGGTCTTGGGTCCCTGAAATCCCACAGACCGGAGTATTCTCGCCGTGGTGCCTCTTCCACTCATGGCCCACTCGGCAACTCTGGGCAATTGCAACAAGGGCCCCCACATCGATTTACTGTGGCCCTGTATGGCCGGGCTGTTCTCATACTACACGAAGGGAAGGTCGTCCCTTCTTCGGGCAGCCGGGGGCCTGGGCGGTTGCCTCGTGTACAGAGTGCCGGTGCTTATCTGGCGCGCTCTGAGGGGGCACGGTGCGACAGTTGGGTTACAACTGACATCTGTTATTCAGCGCCACGATCCCCGTAGGGGTGAATGGGCACCCTACTAGGTCAGGTGTTTTGTTATGACACGGCGGCTTTCGAGCTTACGCCTTGGGGTGCGCGATTTCGCAGCATGTTGCGCTTCTGTGTCGGCCGGCTTGGCCCCTGCGCAGTTCAGGTGAGGACGTCCCGCCCTTGCATGGGTGGGGTCCGTCGGCGGGTCCGGGCCCGTGTTTCGGCGGTGACCGGTCTCATGCTGGTCGGCCGCTCCCTGTCTCATCCTTGGACCCTCTCACTCCAGGGGGTCCCCGGGGGGGGGGGGGCGGTTGCCTCCGTTACATTCCGTTCTGGGACGTGGCTGTCCCGGGTCTCGGGCTATTCGGGCTTGCGGTCCGTTCTTGCGGTTTTCCGCAAGGGGACTGTTTCGATCCCCGGCACCGGAGGCGGGTTTGCCCGGCACCATTAGCCTCTGGACTATGGCTTGCTTGTTCTTCCCGTAGGCTCCCAGTGCTGGTAGGCCTTCGGGTAGCTGAGCGCTGGCATTCACGGGTTATCCAATGGGTACCCACCGTCTCGGCGGGTTGGGGTCCCCGCTCCTCCCGTTGTCTCTCCTGTAGGGTTTTCTGGGTCCATGGATTGGCCTGTGGGGCCGGCCTGCGTGTGAGGGTCCCCGCTCTCGGTTGCGGGGGCTTCCATTAAGCTTGCCTTCGGGCCCGTGCGGGGGGGGGGTGCTGTGCTCCTGGCCCGCCTGGCGGATCTTATTCGCCGGGTGTGGATCTTGGGGTTACCTGTCTGGCCATGTGCTTCCTCACGGCCTCGCCCCCCCCCCCCCCCCCCAATGGGTATGTGGCTTCGCAGCTGGCGGTGTCTCTCGGCCGTCGGCTTCCGGGCCTATGTACGGTGGTCCCTTCGGGCCTCGTCTCGGGCTGGTCCTCCTTAGGGGGGACGTGTGCCTGGTCCCGGTACTTCCCTCTGGTTCTTTCAGGGGGGGGGGCGTCCTTTGGCGCCGGGTCGTTTGGAGATCGTTGGGTTCTCCGTCGGCCGCCCAGCACCTCGTGCCTCGGGGGGTGCTGGTTGTCTTCCTGGCGGCCGTCTTTTTTTGCTGTGCTCGCTTCAGCGGCACTTTTACTACTCTTGGTTGAGGTGACTGGCTTGACCCCTGCACGATTTCGTGTGGCGTTCCCGTGGTCGGTGCCTAGGCCCCCCGGATCTTGGTCGAGTTGGGCGCCCTGGTACGGGGTCCGACGGAGTCGGGTCTGGCCTTCGTTGCATGGTCTCGCCCTGCCCCGGTGGTGTTTCGACGCCTAGGGCCTCGGCTCGGTCTGCCTCCGAGGTCTCTGTGCACGAAGGGGGGCTCGGCCCTCCGGCCCGGGTTCTGCTCCTCCTTCCGGTTCCTTATTACCTGTCTTTCGCATGGCCTTTCGGTCTGCTGGGCGCATCTCCCCCGTGCCCTCTGAGATCGCGGTTCCTCGGCTGGAGGCGCTTGGGCAGGGCCGGGGTGCTCAGGGGCGCTCGGCTCGGCGGCGCCTGGCCTTGTTTTGGAACGTTGCAGTGGTGTGGTGCCTGGCACCCGCGCAGGGTTGCCACGCAGGTCGTGGTGCGTTCCTGTTTTTGGTTCCCGGCGGGGTCCACCGCCCCGGGTTCCTTCTCCTTTGGCCGAGCTGGCGATTCGTGCCTCCTGGCCGATCCCGGATCTTCCCGTACGGTGGTTGGGTCCCCCGCTCTCGGCGTCGGCGTTGAGCCGGCTCTTGTCGGCTGGCCTGCCTCCTTGTGCAGGCCTGGTTCTGAAGCGGAGGACACTGCTTGCTCGGGCTTTGCTGCTGGGTTCCCGCAGGTATTCCAGTGCTCGCTTCGGCAGCACGTATACACACGGCTCCTGCGCTAGGAGGACGCGCAGATTCGTGGAGCTTTCCATATTAGTAGTGAAGTGTGACTCAGGACGGCAGTCCCGGTGGCTGAGATTGGTCCTGGACCGGGGTTCAGTTCCCCGCCTCGGTGGGTCTTAGGCCTACATCCTTCCATGGACTCGAGAATTCTCGTTCCGGTACCTTCTCGTCTCAGATGGTCACGCTCTGCAACTCTGGGCAGTTGCTTGCTTAGTCTCCACTAGGGCCCCTTGCGGCGGGTTGCCTGACTCTCACCTGGTATCCTGCTGGGGTTATCTCGCAGGGGTATCCCAGGTCGGGTTCCCAAGGCACGCTCCTTGTTGCCTTTGGGTGATACGTGCGCTATGCACATCGCAATACACTTGCATACTCCCTCTCTCGTTCTATGAGCTCTTCGGGGTCCGCCCTTTTGGGCCCCGGCCCTCGGTGGCTCTGCGGTTCCTCGCCTGTCAGGTGGTTTTTCCTGGTGGCGAGGGTGTCTGCTGGGCGGATGGGCGTGCAGGGGTCGTTCCTCCGCTCCCCGCCCTTCTTGCGGGTTTTGCCGGACGAGGTTGTTCCTCCGGCATGTCCCCCGTGTCCTTCCCGGGGTCCCTTCCCTGGGGCCTCGGACTCGGGTGGTATCTTTGCCGCTGTTTCCGGCCTACGTGGCCACTCCCTTGTCCGGGCTGGTTGTTCGGCGTGCGGTTTTGGCTCTCTTAGCCGCACGTTTTTTCCTTTCCCGGGGGGAAGACCTGTGTTTTGCCTTTTTGGGCCCGGTTCGTCGGGCCAATAGCCCTCGTTCCTCCTTGGCTCGCGGGCTTACACAGGCTGGCATCCTTCCCTACGCTTCGCTGGGTTCGGTGGATCCGGCGGGGGCCCAGGGTCGGTCCGCGACGTGTGGCTCTGGTCCCTGGGCCCCCTTAGTGGGGGTCTCCTCTGTGGAGTTTTTGTCTGACTTCGGCGTGGTCGTCCCCCGCCTGGTACGTGGGTCCCTAGCAGTCCCGGGGGGACTTCGCTGGGGCCGTTCTGAGTGCTGGAGCTTCGACTCCTGGTTAGCCTCCTTTCCTGGAGGTCTTGAATTCAGGTTTCCTGTGGTCCCTGTTTTCTTTTCAGTTATTTTACATCAACCGTGGGTTGGTTTCCCTGCATCACCGTGTGGTGTTGTTGTTATGGTGGTCAATGAAGCCTTGTTGGCTTGGGTATTGGCTCACTTTGTAACTCAGGGGGCGAGGAAGACTAACGAGGAGGTAATGCCCCGGTTACTTACCGGTAATCTTCATTACTCCGAGTATAGTCTTCCTCGCCACATGAGTTCCCTCCCCCCCTCCCTGTCTGGCTATCGGCTTCATTGTTTGCTTGGTAGATCAGGCTGATTGGTTGGGCCGGCCCGCCTCTTATAGAGGTCAGGTGGGACTGGTCGGCCATGTTGGGAGGGGGTGGGAGGTGGTTTCTTTTTGCTTTGGAGGGTTCTGTTGTGGAGCTAAAGCTCACTTTGTAACTCATGTGGCGAGGAAGACTATACTCGGAGTAATGAAGATTACCGGTAAGTAACCGGGGCATTAGCAGTGCCTTCACTCATTGGCTGTTACTAGCAGGGCCTGGCATTCTACATTGAGCAGGGCAGTGCTTTCACTCATTGGCTGTTAATAGCAGGGCCTGGCATTCAACCTGGAGCACTGGCATCGTTTCACTCATTGGCTGTTAGTAGCGGGGCATGGCATTTAACGGGGAGCACTGGAAATGCCATCACTCATTGGCTGTTATTAGCAGGGCCTGGCATTCAATGGGGAGCACTGGCAGCACCTTCACTCATTGGCTGTTAGTAGCAGGGCCTGGCATTCAACGGGGAGCACTGGCAGTGCCTCACTCATTGGCTGTCAGTGGCAGGGCCTGGCATTCAGCGGGGAGCACTGGCAGCACCTTCACTCATTGGCTGTTAGAAGCAGGGCCTGGCATTCAACGGGGGGAGCACTGGCAGTGCCTCACTCATTGGCTGTTAGTAGCATGGCCTGACATTCAATGGGGAGTACTAGCAGTGTCTTCACTCATTGGCAGTTAGAAGCAGGGCCTGGCATTCAACTGGGAGCACTGTCAGTGCCTTCACTAATTTCCTGTCAGTAGGGGGCCATGGCATTCATCAAGGAGCACTGGCAGTGCCTTCACTCATTGGCTGTCAGTAGCAGGGCCTGGCATTCAACGGGGAGCACTGGCAGTGCCTACACTTATTGGCTGTCAGTAGCAGGGTCTGGCATTCAATGGGCAGCACTGGTAGTGTCTTCACTCATTGGCAGTTAGTAGCAGGGCCTGGCATTCATCAAGGAGCACTGGCAGTGCTTTCACTCAATAGGCTGTTAGTAGCAGGGCCTAGCATTCAACGGGGAGCACTGGCAGTGGCTTCACTCATTGGCTGTTAGTAGTAGGGCCTGGCATTTGATGGGGAGCACTGGCAGTGCCTTCACTCATTGGCTGTCAGTAGCAGGGCCTGGCATTCAACGGGGAGCACTGGCAGTGCCTTCGCTCATTGGCTGTTTGTAGCAGGGCCTGGCATTCAATGGGGAGCACTGGCAGTGTCTTCACTCATTGGCTGTAAGTATCAGGGCCTGGCATTCATCAAGGAGCACTGGCAGTGCCTTCACTCATTGGCTGTCAGTAGCAGGGCCTGATATTCAACGGAGAGCACTGGCAGTGCCTTCACTCCTTGGCTGTCAGTTGCAGGGCCTGGCATTCATCAAGGAGCATTGGCAGTGCCTTCACTCATTGGCTGTCAGTAGCAGGGCCTGATATTCAACGGGGAGCACTGGCAGTGCCTTCACTCATTGGCTGATAGTAGCAGGGCCTGGCATTCAATGGGGAGCACACACAGTGCCCTCACTCATTGGCTGTCAGTAGCAGGTCTTGACATTCAACAGGGAGCACTGGCAGTGCCTCACTCATTGGCTGTCAGTAGGGGGCTTGGCATTCATCAAGGAGCATTGGCAGTGCCTTCACTCATTGGCTGTCAGTAGGGGGGCATGGCATTCATCAAGGAGCATTGGCAGTGCCTTCACTAATTAGCTGTCAGTAGCAGGGCCTGGCATTCAATGGGGAGCACTGGCAATGCCTTCACTCATTGACTGTCAGTAGGGGGGCATGGCATTCATCAAGGAGCATTGGCAGTGCCTTCACTCATTGGCTGTCAGTAGCAGGGCCTGATATTCAACCGGAAGCACTGGTAGTGCCTTCACTCATTGGCTGTCTGTAGCAGGGACTGGCATTCAGTGTGGAGCATTAGCAGTGCCTTCACTCATTGGCTGTTACTAGCAGGGCCTGGCATTCTACATTGAGCAGGGCAGTGCTTTCACTCATTGGCTGTTAATAGCAAGGCCTGGCATTCAACCTGGAGCACTGACAGCATTTTACTCATTGGCTGTTAGTAGCGGGGCATGGCATTTATTGGGGAGCACTAGAAATGCCCTCACTCATTGGCTGTTATTAGCAGGGCCTGGCATTCAACGGAGAGCACTGGCAGGACCTTCACTCATTGGCTGTTAGTAGCAGGGCCTGGCATTCAACGGGGAGCACTGGCAGTGCCTCACTCATTGGCTGTCTGCGGCAGGGCCTGGCATTCAACAGGGAGCACTGGCAGCACCTTCACTCATTGGCTGTTAGTAGCAGGGCCTGGCATTCAACGGGGAGCACTGGCAGTGCCTCACTCATTGGCTGTTAGTAGCAGGGCCTGACATTCAATGGGGAGTACTGGCAGTGTCTTCACTCATTGGCAGTTAGTAGCAGGGCCTGGCATTCAACTGGGAGCACTGTCAGTGCCTTCACTCATTGGCTGTTAGTAGCAGGGCCTGGAATTCGATGGGGAGCAGTGTCAGTGCCTTCACTCATTGGCTGTCAGTAGCAGGGCCTGGCATTCAACGGGAAGCACTGGCAGTGCCTCACTCATTGGCTGTTAGTAGCAGGGCCTGGAATTCAATGGGGAGCACTGTCAGTGCCTTCACTCATTGGCTGTCAGTAGCAGGGCCTGGCATTCAACGGGGAGCACTGGCAGTGCCTCACTCATTGGCTGTTAGTAGCAGGGCCTGGAATTCAATGGGGAGCACTGTCAGTGCCTTCACTCATTGGCTGTCAGTAGCAGGGCCTGGCATTTAACGGGGAGCACTGGCAGTGCCTACACTCATTGGCTGTCAGTAGCAGGGCCTGGCATTCAATGGGGAGCACTGGTAGTGTCTTCACTCATTGGCAGTTAGTAGCAGGGCCTGGCATTCATCAAGGAGCACTGGCAGTGCCTTCACTCATAGGCTGTTAGTAGCAGGGCCTAGCATTCAACGGGGAGCACTGGCAGTGGCTTCACTCATTGGCTGTTAGTAGTAGGGCCTGGCATTTGATGGGGAGCACTGGCAGTGCCTTCACTCATTGGCTGTCAGTAGCAGGGCCTGGCATTCAACGGGGAGCACTGGCAGCACCTTCACTCATTGGCTGTTAGTAGCAGGGCCTGGCATTCAGTGTGGAGCATTAGCAGTGCCTTCACTCATTGGCTGTTACTAGCAGGGCCTGGCATTCTACATTGAGCAGGGCAGTGCTTTCACTCACTGGCTGTTAATAGCAGGGCCTGGCATTCAACCTGGAGCACTGGCAGCATTTTACTCATTGGCTGTTAGTAGCGGGGCATGGCATTTATTGGGGAGCACTGGAAATGCCCTCACTCATTGGCTGTTGTTGGACTTGGCCCTTCTGGCAGGTTCACCCCTGAACTTTTTGCCTAGTGATTTCTGGTCTTTGCGCACTTTGACACTGTGGCGCAGTGTAAAGTGCGTCCTCTCCCTGAGTGCGTCTGTGAGAATGGCCTGCTCTCCCATAGGAATGCATGGGGAATGTCTGTGTCCCTGGTAGTTCCTGATGCGTGAGGCGTGCATGGTCAAGTTTGGTATGTGCAAACTCGTGAGAGTGAATGCTTCGCAACGATGTATGTGGCATGGTTGTGTCTTGTGCGGAAGCGCCACTTCTAGACATGGCTGAGTATGTGCTGTGAGGGTGCTGGCGTGTGATTGGCTGGAGCTGGCTGGGATGCCAGGCTCCAGGAGTCTGTGTGGGTCTGCCCCGGTGGTGAATGTAGAGATTAGCATGCTGATGTGAGGGAGGGGCTGCGCCTGTGTCCTGAATGAGGCTGGGTTTCCCCCACACAATGCTGGCTCCGCCCCCTGTGGTGCGACTGATGACCCTAGCCTGCCTGATGAATGAAAGGGGTGGTTGAGCCATCAACAGTGCTCTCAGACCAGCTGCGACTGGTTCTGCCCCCACCCTGCACCCACAGACAAAAGGGAAAAGGTGTATAAAAGAGGGGCTGTGACCCCATGAAAATGTTCTTGTTCTGACACTTGAATCTGACCAGGGGCGTGCTGCTGCTGGGGCCCGGGGGAAGGCTTGCCTCCCTGGGCCCTGCCCAGCCCCTGGACTCCTAATGGACCTTTGCTGGACTGTGGAATGCCCTAAAGCGCCTGGCAGCGCTTGTTCTTTGCTCTAGCGCTGTGGAGCCCCTCTCTGTCTGCCCTTCTAGCGCCTGGGAGCGCTGGAGTGTCTACTAAGCGCTTGGGAGCGCTTCCTTTCTGCCACAGCGCGCTGAGAGCGCTTTGTTTGCCAAGCCGGTGCCCACCCGGCATTTGTGGAGTTCTGCTGCACTCGTTGTGTGGTTACGAGTGCCCACCTCGCTTTATGGTTATTTTAAAGCCGGTGCCCACCCGGCAGTGCCCCGCTTATTTAATTATTTAAAGTCGGGTGCCACCCCGATTATGGCCGCATCTTGATTTTTCACTTCGAGGGTGCTCACCCCTCTTAAATGCCCCCGAGAATCACCGCCGCGGCCCGAGCGCCGCAAAACAGGAAGCCAGGCACTACGGTGCCTGACGTGGGGCGGGACTTCCGGTTTTGGAGGGAAGTCCCGCCTGCCGCCGCGCACCGATTGGCTGCTCGCTGCCACGGGGGAAAAAGAAACAAACAGCGCGAGCCATTGACGGCCCGGTCCCGAGATGGGGGACCGGGGGAACAGGTAGCGGGCCGGGCGCATTGTGAAGGCGGGGCTCTCATGTGCTGAGAGAGCCCCGCAAAGCGCTACCGCCACCCAGGAGAAAGGACCGGAGTCCCCCACGAACCGCCCGGTAAGTGAAGGAGGGCTGGTGGGGGCTCCGTGACTGTGCAAGGCTCTGGGGGCAGTTCCTATTTGTTCGCCGAGCGGCCCCAGTTGGCAGAGGGCCGCTCCAACGCGTCAGGTGGCATCTTCTTTTCGAGGCAGGAGGCTCAAGGGGCATTGGCGGCATCTCGAGTCCCCCAGAGGGGGGGACTCCCTACAACGGCGCTGCGGTATGAAGAGATGTGCCTGAGCAAGGCACCAGTTCAATTGCCCCCCAGAGCGGCCCCACTTGGCAGCGGGCCGCTCCCACGTTGTCCAGCAGACATATCCTGGGGGCATTTATTGTGTTCGCGCCTAGAGAGGCTGCCCGGGGGCATTGGTATTTAGGTGCCCCATTGTTGTTTAAGAGCCCAGAGAGGCTCCCTCATTTGCATAATTGTGCAGAGCCTGGAAGGCTCCAACGTTGCCCCCTCATCTCCAGTTGCCCAGCACTTTGTGGGCAACTGCCACGTTTAGGGCCCTGACTCTGAGACACAGGGCGTCCTAGCCCCAACAAGGCCAGTTGGCCTAGGGAAAGTCACAGTTGGTGACTAATGTGGATTTTGCTATTGCTACGTTTAGGTTCTGGCGCAAGTGGCGCAACCTGGACTTTGTGAGTTCTGCGCTAAAGATGATTTATGCGCTAACTGAGGTTTAGATGCTGTTATGATCTATGTCCTATTGCTTTTGGGTGCTAGGAAATGTACAATGTGTAGTATGTTTTGCTCACCCTGTGTTCTACACCGCTGAACGTGTGATGCGTCATGTGTTCCTTACACCGCTGAATGTGTTGTTGATACATCATGTGTTTTGTCCCCAGGTCTATACCCCTAAATGTATGTTGATATTTAGTTGGTTGTTCTTGCTAGTGCAGGTGGTGCTGGTGAGGTCCTGGTTCCCTGCGTGACCTGTTCCTAAGGTGGTTAGGATTGCGTAGGGAGTACTTACCTGATTACCAGTAGTTACTTATTTTGTGCTACAGTGATTTCTGTCAGTTCTAAGTGATATTCCCAGGGCTTGATACTGAGCTTGCCCCCTGACCAGAGTCCCAGGACCAGTGGACTCTCTTGTGCCTGCCCTGACAAATTGCTGGGACTGGTCTGATCTCCCATGGGCCCCTGGGGCCTCGCTGAAATGTGCCTCGCTCATTCCCCTCGGCAGCTCGTGCACGACAGCCCGTCCAAGCCTCGAGCAGCACCGCTCTCCCCTGAGCCGCGCCGCTTCGCTGGGTCGCCTGCATCCTGCCTTCCCCTCCTCTTCTGAGCCGCACACATTGGTCGCCCCAGAGAAACGCTTGTACCTTGCCGGTGGCCCGCTCAAGCCTCGAGCCGCACCACTCTCCCCTGAGTCGTGCCGCTTCGCTGGGCCGCCCGCTCAAGTTTACTAAGAAGGTCACTCGCATTATCCTTGCAACCAGGTCGGGAGGTACTGTCCGTTAGGCTCTATGTTTAAGTTCTAGGCCTACAAGTATTGTATTCTAAGTTCTAAAAGTGCTGATTCCTGACAGTGGTCAAGGTGGCCCTGTCTTGTACATATCCCTTGTAAATTCTGCCCGTGCCTCTGGCACAATGTAAAGTGTGTGTTGTATCTAATGTATGTTTATTGGAATACAAAGGCTATTTTTATATATACCCTTGTGTGGAGTTTCCTTTGTGGTGGGCCTTGGGTGTTGTTGCTGGGGTGCGTGCGCAAATACTTAACTCATATCGCCTCCAAGTTTAGCCTTGCTGCTCGCGCCACGTTACCTAGAGGGCGAGTAGGGGTTATCTTGGCGTGTAACTCCCTTGCCCTGACCTTAGGAATGGTGATCCCTGACTGACCTCGACGCGAGCCCTGGCCAGCCAGGGATCCCATTTCTAACATTGGACGCAGCGGTGAGGATAAGGATTTGTGTTTGCGCTGTACCACAGTGGCGACAGGCCACACTACAAAACTCTGCATTTTAGATGACCACATTTTTGGGGATTATTGTATGGATGTGAGAAGTTGGCCTGATATGTAGTGTTTCCAATTCTGGAACCACTGGGTATCAGTCCAAACAAACCCCAAAGATGTCAGGTTGTAAGTCAACCTTGTAGACAAGCTATCCTAGTGGTAGCATGGACTAAGCAGCCTTAAAGGCTTAACTTAAGAGGTCGTGTTAAGCGAGCTGTTTTACCACATACAATCCTGTAATCAAATGAAAGGACACCACACAAGTATATATTATAAAAATATATGTATTTATTTCTAAATTACTCCCCAGTACTCTTTATGAGGAAAGGGGCACAAGCGTTAAATCAAAAGCACTGTTACACATATAAAGTTGCACGTTTATGGATGAGGGCGGGTGGCCACTCAGACCATATATCAAAAAAGTGGTATAAGTAACACTTTACGAACAATGGTTAGGCCTAGGGCCTAGAGATTCGCTGGGAGCAGTCAGGACAAGCAATGAAGAAGTCGGGAGTAGCCCACAGGAGACGGGTGCAGCACGGAAAGTGCGGCGCGCACCAATGCACTGCCAATGGTGCGTAAAAGTCAGTTAAAGTGAATAAAAAGATACTTCCGCTGAACCTAGGAACACAAAACTTTAGACACAGACCCTAGAGGTGTGTACCAGTGTAAAGACACCGGCGTTGCAAAGTTACCTCACCCACAGGCCGTGGGTGCACAGGGTCGAAGTGGCGTCGGGTTCTGTCACGCAGGTTCTGGGTGCTTGGAGCTGTTGCAGCTGCAGGCGCTGTGAAGCAGAAGTGTCCGGTGCGATCCAAGGGTGGATCGATGTAGAAAAGTACCTGAAAGCAGAGGGGACAGAGTCTGGGTCACTCAGCAGTGACCAGGGTGGAACCAGGACGGAACCAGGCAATGTCGGGCGCAATCAGGCGGTTGTCGATAGGCTTCTCTCCGCTGTCACGTGGGCTCTGGGGCATCTGCGACGTCCAGGAGCAGGTCACGATCTGTCCCACGTAGGCTCTCGCCGTCAGCACCGTCGGCTTGAAGATTGTAGCAAACAGCACTTGGCAAAAGCAATCCACGCGGAACCGGGAGATTGCTTATCACTCGAACCAGGAGGGTCAGAGTGGGTGCTCCTTTTCACAGGAGCTGGTGCAGATCTGGAGCAACCAGAAAAGCAAGTCGGATTTCAAAGTTCGTCGGCACAGGGGCCACAAGCCAGCTGGCAAGTGACCGGGCCAACTCGTCGAGCGCACACAAGCAGAAGGGCCCCACGCAGCACTCAGCGAGTGTGGAGGGGTGAGCTTTGGTGCAAGTGGAGCTCGGGGCTGGGGCTTCTCAAACCCCGGTGTACAGCTTCGAGGGTCACTCGTGGGCCGCACGGTCAGCGTCTCGTGGCCTTTTCAAGATGGCGTGCCCCACGCTTCCGGTCGCCTCCACGGGTCTCAGCTCTGCAGGGACTGTGGATCGGGCAGGTAGAAGGCAGGCAAGCTTGATCTCGTCGATCTCTGTCGCTCGAGTTCCGGCGGGAACTGCAACAAAGCAAGGGTCGAGGGCTGGATGGTGCCTGTTTGCACAGGGTGGTCACTCCTTGACCACAAGGGAGATTCTTCAGTCTTCTCACGTCGTGTAGAAAGTCGAAGGGTCCAGATTTCGTTTCTTATGTTTCTTCAGGATGATCTGAGGTCCGTTGGGACTGCTCCCCCTTTTATTCGAATCTCGGGGGTTGGACATCCTGCTAGGTCCCCTCCTATGGGTGGGACCCAGGAAGGGGGTGGTTACACCCCTCTCCTTTGATCCTGGCCGCGCTGGGACAGGGGCTGGAAGGCCCCAGAACCGGTTTGGCCGGATCCTGCAAGGGGCAGCCTTGTGCTCCCCAGGCAGTGTCTGGTTTCATTGAAACCTCCCTACTCCAATCCACTATCTCCTGTCTGGGGTGGTTTGACACCGCCCTGTGACAGGAAACTCTTTGTCCAGGCCTCCTCTGCCGGGTTTCGGTCAGCAGCAGGAGGTCAGACCCGTGTCTGTGGCAGGGGCATCCATTTTGTGGATCTGAGGCTCATTTTAAATCAACCGCGTTTCAGTAAAGTAACATGTCTTCTCCCTCTAGAAGGGTGGAATGCTACCCCCGTCGCCAGAACTGGCGAGGGGGTAGTATTCCAGTTCGTATGACACCTTACACGACATGTTTTGATAAAGCCAAACCAAAGTTGCTATATAACCGCGAGGATTATAAGGCGCTTAAGAGTATATGGTATGGCGTTATCCCGGATCAGCTTAGGGAGTTGTTCCCGGCAGCTGCAGACAGGCTCAGCTCATGCCAGAGCACCATCTCACGTAAAACCACGCACTCTGCCTCCAGGATTGATGAGGCCTTCCATAGGAGTGGCTTACAGGCTATATATGTGTCCAGATATAGGTTTAGATATAGGTATACTATATCTAAGCAAGGGGTGATTACACCCACTTGCCCCAGCTGAGTGATCAGCCAGTTGTGTCAATTTAAGAACCAGCCAGGGGTGGCAAAAGCTATGCTTCAGCCCCTGGTAGGCCTTGGTGGCACCTATGCCCTGGGCACCTATAGTGCATGGTACAGGGGCTGACAAGGAGTCCATTTCCAATTGTGGTATGTACCTATAGCACATGTATTATAAATTTGGAGAGAGAACAGCAGGCTGGGGGTCTGATTAGCAGGCCCACAGCCTCAGTAAGTCGAAAACCAGTGAAGCAAAAAGCAAAAATTGGGGTGACCATAGGATAGCAGACCCTACTCTCCTACAATGGAGTTTGCTAAAAATGTCATTTCTTTGGAAATGTGTTTCTTGTGCACTTTGAGTTAGGTGTCCCTAGCTCGGGAGGGTAGATCATCCCCCTAAGTGCAGTGTGTTTTCTGGATTCACCAGAAGGGTGGGATCCAGTGGTGGCAGCATTAATGTGTTCAGTGCATGTGTCCCCCCGTCCCTGCCCTGGAGTTATGGTACCTGTGTCACGTGTGGTCAGGTTGAGAAATCAGGGGCGGTAGAAACTGTCTTACCAGTCTGGGGAGGGGTGTGTTTGGATAATTCGTGTGTTGCACTGGACAAGTGGTGTGAGTTCTCTGGATGGGGAGCTTGCTGAATGCTTGTGTACTCTTGTTTTGCTCAGATACCCAAGTTCCGTGTGTTAAACTTTTCCCAAGAACGTCTGCAGACAGTGGAGCCTGCTTTTGATTTCTGTGGTCTATTTAGAGACAGATGTTTGGAGTTGGTAATGTTCTGGGAGGAGAGAGGCATAGGGGATGGAGTGATTCCAAAAGGAGTGGCTGAGGTGTCTTCCAGCCCAGTGTGGTGGAAGAGGTTAAGTGTAGCCCAGCTAGGTCTCGGTGTAGGGGCTCACGTCCTGTCTCAAGAGGAGAAGGAGTGGGTGGGACTGCATGTCTCCAGGTGCCCGAAACCCAGTGACAGGGCCTGGAATGTTTCTGAAGGGAACGTCAGGTCGGGGCCTAGGCTGTACCAATAGGTCATTTGAGGAAGATCTCCCATAGTATTTGAAGAATGTAGAACATCAGTGAACATGATTTCATGGGTGTGCCTGAAGCTCATGGGAGTTTCCCCTGCCCCTGTGCCATTGTGTTGATTGTTGGGGAGTGACCCTAAGGAAAGGTTCTGGTCTTCCAGCCCAGTGTGGTGGAAGTGGCTCAGAGGAGCACAAGCCTGGTCTTCGTAGTCTGGGTGTTTTTTTTCTTAGGAACACCAGGTGAGGGAGCCTAGCATGTCCGTATGGAGCGTACTTCTAGGGAGATCTCCCAGTGTGGAGAGAACGTGGAGCGCCTGTAAGCAGGGCTCTAGTAGTTCTGTTATCTGGCAGTACCGCTCCAGTTGGGAGGGTGCAGAAGTCCAGATGGAGGGGTGCGAGGGGGATAGGTTCCCCAGTGGAGTAACCAGTGGGTCAGGGGCCAACCAGAAGGGTTGTGTCGCCAAGGAGTGACCAGGGTGATGCCACTTCTGTCCTGAGTGTCAGGCAGACTTGTACACGACACATTAGTTATGTGTCACCCTAAAGGAAGTCCTGGTGCGCCAGGCATCTGACCAAAGGGGTACGTCCCTCGGTTGGGGAGCCAGTAGCCGGTGTGTCCGGATCTGGACGTAAGGGCAACTGTATGTAGTGTCCTGAAGGAACTCCTGCCTGAAGAGAAGGAACCGGGTAAGCTGCATGGGGGATTGACCTGCAGTGGTTGCCTTGCGGCTGAAGGAGGAGTGAATTCGAATTCAAGGTGGTAGACCAGTTAAGGGAACTGTGACTATGTCATGACCAGCCTGGTGTCCTGTAGGCACCGCACTGAGCCGCGTCTGCCTTCGGCCGCGCAGCCTATGCCGCTCACCGTCCCCGTCTCGACGCGGTCCGTGAGCCGCCGCCTGCGCCGCATCTGGCAACCCGCAAAGTGCAACGCCTCACTACACCGATCTTGTGCTGGTCTGACCGTGGTCACTGCTGCTGAGGGAGTAAAGGTCCCGAACTGGTGGGAGAGTTGTGTTCTGGAGGGTGCTTCAGAAGTAGAGGTCGGGTGGGGCATTCTTGCCCGTGACTTCTGGTCAGCCTGAGGGTGCGGACCCTAGGTTGAAGGATCAGTGGTAGTTTGGAACTACACTGAGAAAGGGAGTGGAGAATGGCTATGTAGGCCAGGGGTTACTACCCCCCACTCTATGTATTGGCAGGGACCAGTGGTATCTGGATGGCCTAGGGCCTGGTCCTAGCCGTGGACAACTAAGGAGTACCAGTGGGGTAGCCTAGTTGGGCCTGTTCTTTTTTTAAGTATGTGCTTGTCTTATGGATCAACGTGGCGTAGAACCGGAGGGTGTCCCTGCAGTGCGGGCCCGCGTCCGTGTTCTATCGCCCCAAGCAGGGAAGTCCATCACGGTGGTGATTGTTCTCCCCTGCGTTTTGGCTGGAAGGGGGTTGTGTTGGACTTGGCCCTTCTGGCAGGTTCACCCCTGAACTTTTTGCCTAGTGATTTCTGGTCTTTGCGCACTTTGACACTGTGGCGCAGTGTAAAGCGCGTCCTCTCCCTGAGTGCGTCTGTGAGATTGGCCTGCTCTCCCATAGGAATGCATGGGGAATGTCTGTGTCCCTGGTAGTTCCTGATGCGTGAGGCGTGCATGGTCAAGTTTGGTATGTGCAAACTCGTGAGAGTGAATGCTTCGCAACGATGTATGTGGCATGGTTGTGTCTTGTGCGGAAGCGCCACTTCTAGACATGGCTGAGTATGTGCTGTGAGGGTGCTGGCGTGTGATTGGCTGGAGCTGGCTGGGATGCCAGGCTCCAGGAGTCTGTGTGGGTCTGCCCCGGTGGTGAATGTAGAGATTAGCATGCTGATGTGAGGGAGGGGCTGCGCCTGTGTCCTGAATGAGGCTGGGTTTCCCCCACACAATGCTGGCTCCGCCCCCTGTGGTGCGACTGATGACCCTAGCCTGCCTGATGAATGAAAGGGGTGGTTGAGCCATCAACAGTGCTCTCAGACCAGCTGCGACTGGTTCTGCCCCCACCCTGCACCCACAGACAAAAGGGTAAAGGTGTATAAAAGAGGGGCTGTGACCCCATGAAAATGTTCTTGTTCTGACACTTGAATCTGACCAGGGGCGTGCTGCTGCTGGGGCCCGGGGGAAGGCTTGCCTCCCTGGGCCCTGCCCAGCCCCTGGACTCCTAATGGACCTTTGCTGGACTGTGGAATGCCCTAAAGCGCCTGGCAGCGCTTGTTCTTTGCTCTAGCGCTGTGGAGCCCCTTTCTGTCTGCCCTTCTAGCGCCTGGGAGCGCTGGAGTGTCTACTAAGCGCTTGGGAGCGCTTCCTTTCTGCCACAGCGCGCTGAGAGCGCTTTGTTTGCCAAGCCGGTGCCCACCCGGCATTTGTGGAGTTCTGCTGCACTCGTTGTGTGGTTACGAGTGCCCACCTCGCTTTATGGTTATTTTAAAGCCGGTGCCCACCCGGCAGTGCCCCGCTTATTTAATTATTTAAAGTCGGGTGCCACCCCGATTATGGCCGCATCTTGATTTTTCACTTCGAGGGTGCTCACCCCTCTTAAATGCCCCCGAGAATAACCGCCGCGGCCCGAGCGCCGCAAAACAGGAAGCCAGGCACTACGGTGCCTGACGTGGGGCGGGACTTCCGGTTTTGGAGGGAAGTCCCGCCTGCCGCCGCGCACCGATTGGCTGCTCGCTGCCACGGGGAAAAAAGAAACAAACAGCGCGAGCCATTGACGGCCCGGTCCCGAGATGTGGGACCGGGGGAACAGGTAGCGGGCCGGGCGCATTGTGAAGGCGGGGCTCTCATGTGCTGAGAGAGCCCCGCAAAGCGCTACCGCCACCCAGGAGAAAGGACCGGAGTCCCCCACGAACCGCCCGGTAAGTGAAGGAGGGCTGGTGGGGTTTCCGTGACTGTGCAAGGCTCTGGGGGCAGTCCCTATTTGTTCGCCGAGCGGCCCCAGTTGGCAGAGGGCCGCTCCAACGCGTCAGGTGGCATCTTCTTTTCGAGGCAGGAGGCTCTAGGGGCATTGGCGGCATCTCGAGTCCCCCAGAGGGGGGGACTCCCTACAACGGCGCTGCGGTATGAAGAGATGTGCCTGAGCAAGGCACCAGTTCAATTGCCCCCCAGAGCGGCCCCACTTGGCAGCGGGCCGCTCCCACGTTGTCCAGCAGACATATCCTGGGGGCATTTATTGTGTTCGCGCCTAGAGAGGCTGCCCGGGGGCATTGGTATTTAGGTGCCCCATTGTTGTTTGAGAGCCCAGAGAGGCTCCATCATTTGCATAATTGTGCAGAGCCTGGAAGGCTCCAACGTTGCCCCCTCATCTCCAGTTGCCCAGCACTTTGTGGGCAACTGCCACGTTTAGGGCCCTGACTCTGAGACACAGGGCGTCCTAGCCCCAACACGGCCAGTTGGCCTAGGGAAAGTCACAGTTGGTGACTAATGTGGATTTTGCTATTGCTACGTTTAGGTTCTGGCGCAAGTGGCGCAACCTGGACTTTGTGAGTTCTGCGCTAAAGATGATTTATGCGCTAACTGAGGTTTAGATGCTGTTATGATCTATGTCCTATTGCTTTTGGGTGCTAGGAAATGTACAATGTGTAGTATGTTTTGCTCACCCTGTGTTCTACACCGCTGAACGTGTGATGCGTCATGTGTTCCTTACACCGCTGAATGTGTTGTTGATACATCATGTGTTTTGTCCCCAGGTCTATACCCCTAAATGTATGTTGATATTTAGTTGGTTGTTCTTGCTAGTGCAGGTGGTGCTGGTGAGGTCCTGGTTCCCTGCGTGACCTGTTCCTAAGGTGGTTAGGATTGCGTAGGGAGTACTTACCTGATTACCAGTAGTTACTTATTTTGTGCTACAGTGATTTCTGTCAGTTCTAAGTGATATTCCCAGGGCTTGATACTGAGCTTGCCCCCTGACCAGAGTCCCAGGACCAGTGGACTCTCTTGTGCCTGCCCTGACAAATTGCTGGGACTGGTCTGATCTCCCATGGGCCCCTGGGGCCTCGCTGAAATGTGCCTCGCTCATTCCCCTCGGCAGCTCGTGCACGGCAGCCCGTCCAAGCCTCGAGCAGCACCGCTCTCCCCTGAGCCGCGCCGCTTCGCTGGGTCGCCTGCATCCTGCCTTCCCCTCCTCTTCTGAGCCGCACACATTGGTCGCCCCAGAGAAACGCTTGTACTTTGCCGGTGGCCCGCTCAAGCCTCGAGCCGCACCACTCTCCCCTGAGTCGTGCCGCTTCGCTGGGCCGCCCGCTCAAGTTTACTAAGAAGGTCACTCGCATTATCCTTGCAACCAGGTCGGGAGGTACTGTCCGTTAGGCTCTATGTTTAAGTTCTAGGCCTACAAGTATTGTATTCTAAGTTCTAAAAGTGCTGATTCCTGACAGTGGTCAAGGTGGCCCTGTCTTGTACATATCCCTTGTAAATTCTGCCCGTGCCTCTGGCACAATGTAAAGTGTGTGTTGTATCTAATGTATGTTTATTGGAATACAAAGGCTATTTTTATATATACCCTTGTGTGGAGTTTCCTTTGTGGTGGGCCTTGGGTGTTGTTGCTGGGGTGCGTGCGCAAATACTTAAATCATATTGCCTCCAAGTTTAGCCTTGCTGCTCGCGCCACGTTACCTAGAGGGCGAGTAGGGGTTATCTTGGCGTGTAACTCCCTTGCCCTGACCTTAGGAATGGTGATCCCTGACTGACCTCGACGCGAGCCCTGGCCAGCCAGGGATCCCATTTCTAACAGCTGTTATTAGCAGGGCCTGGCATTCAACGGGGAGCACTGGCAGCACCTTCACTCATTGGCTGTTAGTAGCAGGGCCTGGCATTCAACGGGGAGCACTGGCAGTGCCTCACTCATTGGCTGTCTGCGGCAGGGCCTGGCATTCAACAGGGAGCACTGGCAGCACCTTCACTCATTGGCTGTTAGTAGCAGGGCCTGGCATTCAATGGGGAGCACTGGCAGTGCCTCACTCATTGGCTGTTAGTAGCAGGGCCTGACATTCAATGGGGAGTACTGGCAGTGTCTTCCGTCATTGGCAGTTAGTAGCAGGGCCTGGCATTCAACTGGGAGCACTGTCAGTGCCTTCACTCATTGGCTGTTAGTAGCAGGGCCTGGAATTCAATGGGGAGCACTGTCAGTGCCTTCACTCATTGGCTGTCAGTAGCAGGGCCTGGAATTCAACGGGGAGCACTGTCAGTGCCTCACTCATTGGCTGTTAGTAGCAGGGCCTGGAATTCAATGGGGAGCACTGGCAGCACCTTCACTCATTGGCTGTTAGTAGCAGGGCCTGGCATTCAGTGTGGAGCATTAGCAGTGCCTTCACTCATTGGCTGTTACTAGCAGGGCCTGGCATTCTACATTGAGCAGGGCAGTGCTTTCACTCACTGGCTGTTAATAGCAGGGCCTGGCATTCAACCTGGAGCACTGGCAGCATTTTACTCATTGGCTGTTAGTAGCGGGGCATGGCATTTATTGGGGAGCACTGGAAATGCCCTCACTCATTGGCTGTTGTTGGACTTGGCCCTTCTGGCAGGTTCACCCCTGAACTTTTTGCCTAGTGATTTCTGGTCTTTGCGCACTTTGACACTGTGGCGCAGTGTAAAGTGCGTCCTCTCCCTGAGTGCGTCTGTGAGATTGGCCTGCTCTCCCATAGGAATGCATGGGGAATGTCTGTGTCCCTGGTAGTTCCTGATGCGTGAGGCGTGCATGGTCAAGTTTGGTATGTGCAAACTCGTGAGAGTGAATGCTTCGCAACGATGTATGTGGCATGGTTGTGTCTTGTGCGGAAGCGCCACTTCTAGACATGGCTGAGTATGTGCTGTGAGGGTGCTGGCGTGTGATTGGCTGGAGCTGGCTGGGATGCCAGGCTCCAGGAGTCTGTGTGGGTCTGCCCCGGTGGTGAATGTAGAGATTAGCATGCTGATGTGAGGGAGGGGCTGCGCCTGTGTCCTGAATGAGGCTGGGTTTCCCCCACACAATGCTGGCTCCGCCCCCTGTGGTGCGACTGATGACCCTAGCCTGCCTGATGAATGAAAGGGGTGGTTGAGCCATCAACAGTGCTCTCAGACCAGCTGCGACTGGTTCTGCCCCCACCCTGCACCCACAGACAAAAGGGAAAAGGTGTATAAAAGAGGGGCTGTGACCCCATGAAAATGTTCTTGTTCTGACACTTGAATCTGACCAGGGGCGTGCTGCTGCTGGGGCCCGGGGGAAGGCTTGCCTCCCTGGGCCCTGCCCAGCCCCTGGGCTCCTAATGGACCTTTGCTGGACTGTGGAATGCCCTAAAGCGCCTAGCAGCGCTTGTTCTTTGCTCTAGCGCTGTGGAGCCCCTTTCTGTCTGCCCTTCTAGCGCCTGGGAGCGCTGGAGTGTCTACTAAGCGCTTGGGAGCGCTTCCTTTCTGCCACAGCGCGCTGAGAGCGCTTTGTTTGCCAAGCCGGTGCCCACCCGGCATTTGTGGAGTTCTGCTGCACTCGTTGTGTGGTTACGAGTGCCCACCTCGCTTTATGGTTATTTTAAAGCCGGTGCCCACCCGGCAGTGCCCTGCTTATTTAATTATTTAAAGTCGGGTGCCACCCCGATTATGGCCGCATCTTGATTTTTCACTTCGAGGGTGCTCACCCCTCTTAAATGCCCCCGAGAATCACCGCCGCGGCCCGAGCGCCGCAAAACAGGAAGCCAGGCACTACGGTGCCTGACGTGGGGCGGGACTTCCGGTTTTGGAGGGAAGTCCCGCCTGCCGCCGCGCACCGATTGGCTGCTCGCTGCCACGGGGAAAAAAGAAACAAACAGCGCGAGCCATTGACGGCCCGGTCCCGAGATGGGGGACCGGGGGAACAGGTAGCGGGCCGGGCGCATTGTGAAGGCGGGGCTCTCATGTGCTGAGAGAGCCCCGCAAAGCGCTACCGCCACCCAGGAGAAAGGACCGGAGTCCCCCACGAACCGCCCGGTAAGTGAAGGAGGGCTGGTGGGGGCTCCGTGACTGTGCAAGGCTCTGGGGGCAGTTCCTATTTGTTCGCCGAGCGGCCCCAGTTGGCAGAGGGCCGCTCCAACGCGTCAGGTGGCATCTTCTTTTCGAGGCAGGAGGCTCAAGGGGCATTGACGGCATCTCGAGTCCCCCAGAGGGGGGGACTCCCTACAACGGCGCTGCGGTATGAAGAGATGTGCCTGAGCAAGGCACCAGTTCAATTGCCCCCCAGAGCGGCCCCACTTGGCAGCGGGCCGCTCCCACGTTGTCCAGCAGACATATCCTGGGGGCATTTATTGTGTTCGCGCCTAGAGAGGCTGCCCGGGGGCATTGGTATTTAGGTGCCCCATTGTTGTTTGAGAGCCCAGAGAGGCTCCATCATTTGCATAATTGTGCAGAGCCTGGAAGGCTCCAACGTTGCCCCCTCATCTCCAGTTGCCCAGCACTTTGTGGGCAACTGCCACGTTTAGGGCCCTGACTCTGAGACACAGGGCGTCCTAGCCCCAACAAGGCCAGTTGGCCTAGGGAAAGTCACAGTTGGTGACTAATGTGGATTTTGCTATTGCTACGTTTAGGTTCTAGCGCAAGTGGCGCAACCTGGACTTTGTGAGTTCTGCGCTAAAGATGATTTATGCGCTAACTGAGGTTTAGATGCTGTTATGATCTATGTCCTATTGCTTTTGGGTGCTAGGAAATGTACAATGTGTAGTATGTTTTGCTCACCCTGTGTTCTACACCGCTGAACGTGTGATGCGTCATGTGTTCCTTACACCGCTGAATGTGTTGTTGATACATCATGTGTTTTGTCCCCAGGTCTATACCCCTAAATGTATGTTGATATTTAGTTGGTTGTTCTTGCTAGTGCAGGTGGTGCTGGTGAGGTCCTGGTTCCCTGCGTGACCTGTTCCTAAGGTGGTTAGGATTGCGTAGGGAGTACTTACCTGATTACCAGTAGTTACTTATTTTGTGCTACAGTGATTTCTGTCAGTTCTAAGTGATATTCCCAGGGCTTGATACTGAGCTTGCCCCCTGACCAGAGTCCCAGGACCAGTGGACTCTCTTGTGCCTGCCCTGACAAATTGCTGGGACTGGTCTGATCTCCCATGGGCCCCTGGGGCCTCGCTGAAATGTGCCTCGCTCATTCCCCTCGGCAGCTCGTGCACGGCAGCCCGTCCAAGCCTCGAGCAGCACCGCTCTCCCCTGAGCCGCGCCGCTTCGCTGGGTCGCCTGCATCCTGCCTTCCCCTCCTCTTCTGAGCCGCACACATTGGTCGCCCCAGAGAAACGCTTGTACTTTGCCGGTGGCCCGCTCAAGCCTCGAGCCGCACCACTCTCCCCTGAGTCGTGCCGCTTCGCTGGGCCGCCCGCTCAAGTTTACTAAGAAGGTCACTCGCATTATCCTTGCAACCAGGTCGGGAGGTACTGTCCGTTAGGCTCTAAGTTCTAAAAGTGCTGATTCCTGACAGTGGTCAAGGTGGCCCTGTCTTGTACATATCCCTTGTAAATTCTGCCCGTGCCTCTGGCACAATGTAAAGTGTGTGTTGTATCTAATGTATGTTTATTGGAATACAAAGGCTATTTTTATATATACCCTTGTGTGGAGTTTCCTTTGTGGTGGGCCTTGGGTGTTGTTGCTGGGGTGCGTGCGCAAATACTTAAATCATATCGCCTCCAAGTTTAGCCTTGCTGCTCGCGCCACGTTACCTAGAGGGCGAGTAGGGGTTATCTTGGCGTGTAACTCCCTTGCCCTGACCTTAGGAATGGTGATCCCTGACTGACCTCGACGCGAGCCCTGGCCAGCCAGGGATCCCATTTCTAACAGCTGTTATTAGCAGGGCCTGGCATTCAACGGGGAGCACTGGCAGCACCTACACTCATTGGCTGTTAGTAGCAGGGCCTGGCATTCAACGGGGAGCACTGGCAGTGCCTCACTCATTGGCTGTCTGCGGCAGGGCCTGGCATTCAACAGGGAGCACTGGCAGCACCTTCACTCATTGGCTGTTAGTAGCAGGGCCTGGCATTCAATGGGGAGCACTGGCAGTGCCTCACTCATTGGCTGTTAGTAGCAGGGCCTGACATTCAATGGGGAGTACTGGCAGTGTCTTCCGTCATTGGCAGTTAGTAGCAGGGCCTGGCATTCAACTGGGAGCACTGTCAGTGCCTTCACTCATTGGCTGTTAGTAGCAGGGCCTGGAATTCAATGGGGAGCACTGTCAGTGCCTTCACTCATTGGCTGTCAGTAGCAGGGCCTGGCATTCAACGGGGAGCACTGTCAGTGCCTCACTCATTGGCTGTTAGTAGCAGGGCCTGGAATTCAATGGGGAGCACTGTCAGTGCCTTCACTCATTGGCTGTCAGTAGTAGGGCCTGGCATTCAACGGGGAGCACTGGCAGTGCCTCACTCATTGGCTGTTAGTAGCAGGGCCTGGAATTCAATGGGGAGCACTGTCAGTGCCTTCACTCATTGGCTGTCAGTAGCAGGGCCTGGCATTTAACGGGGAGCACTGGCAGTGCCTACACTCATTGGCTGTCAGTAGCAGGGTCTGGCATTCAATGGGGAGCTGTTAGACCTGGCACCTTGGCGTGAGTCTCCCTTCCACTTTTTGCTGATGTGCCTCCGATGTTTTGCTGGTTTTCCGATACTCAGGGCACTGCGCCACGGCTGACCCGTGCCGCAGTGCAAGTGCTCCCTACTGTAAATTGTACATGCGATTGGTATCCATGATTGGTTCATTGGATTTACTGTTAGTCCCTAGTAAAGTGCACTAGGAGTGCCGGGGCTTGTAGATGCCAATACTGCTGGTGGGCCTGCAGCGCTGGTTGCGCCACCCACCGAAGCAGCCGTAAAGATGTGTCCGGGAACTGCGACCGCAGAACCCGCGTGCGGTCTCGTACCGTCACGCTAGCTGGGCAAGTGCACCCACTTGCCAGCCCCCGAACCTTCCCTTGACTACATATTAGTCACCCCTATGGTAGGCCTGCGGGCAGGGTGCGTTGTAGGTGCAAGGTAGGACAAGCCCTGAAGTGTGTGGCCGTCCTAGTACTGACTTACACCCAAAACCGTATTTCACTATTGAAGGCTACCTGCTCCATTAGGACAGACTGAGCTGCTGGAGTTATTACACCCTATAATCCCAGCAGGCTCAAGGAGCATGGTAGCGCGTCGTGTTTAGTATGCCTGAACTCAGGATGATAAAATATTTCTTTTAGTAAAGTTTATTTTAGTATCCTGGGTTTGCAAATGCTACTTTTAGAAAGTTAGCATTTGCTTGCCTAACCATTTCAGCCCGCCTCTGCTGGTATGTGTATCTGACTGTCTGGGACGTGTGAGTGACAGGGCTAGGAGGATGACAGGTGGTGAATGCGCAGATTACACCTTAGTGGGAGGTAGGAGTGGCTCTTGACTCTGGATCTTGCTGTGCTCTACCACCACAATGCTGGCTCCACCCTCCTGGGGAGCGTCGGATGATTCAGCCGACACCTGGCCCAGGAAGGGCGAAGCCCCATCAACAAGGTACTCTGGCTGCCCCTGTCTGCACAATGCTGGCTCCACCTCCTGTGGGGCGTCTGATGCGCCTGCCCCTCACACTGAAAGCAGAAGCCGGAGTACACCCGCCAGGGTACTCAAGGACTGAGAGTGGCTATGCAAAGGCCCCCCTGGCCTGCGAGAACAAAAGAAATGCCATATAAAAGAAGGAGCCCTGCTCCTTGAAAATTAGATCCTGTTTGGGCTACAGAAGGAACTCTGCCCGACGAGAAGGACCGGGAAGGACAAGGAAGAGTGCTGTCTCTTGCCTGTGTCTGGTGCCTTGCTGCCGAAGGAGAGGAAAAAGGAAAGACTACGAAAAGACTTTTGCTTTACAAGACTTTGTGCCAAACTCTGCTAAAAGATCTCCAAGGGCTTGAAACTGAACTTGCCCCCTGACCAGCGCCCCAGGACCAGTGGGCGCTACACCCTGAAGAAAGCAACTGCGTGTGCTGCTCCTCGTGGCAGTACCGACGGAGGAATCTCCTCCAAGGCAACGACATCCATCTGACCACCGTGACCGGGGCCCAGAGCAACAGCGAGAGCAAAGTGAGGACCAGCCGCCGCTGGCCCGAACACCGTGACCGCAACTGCACCGGGAGCCCGAGAGCAAAGCGAAGGAGGACCCGAACGGTCCGAGCTCTCGAGTTGACTGCGCAACGAGCAGCCAATCCACTTGCAAAGACGGACAGTCGCCCTGTGAGAGTCCCCTAGGTCGGTACCTTGCCCGACAGCTCAGCTGTGAGCGCACAGCTGCACCGGCACTTGGCTGGGTACGTCCTGCACTTGAGGACCGTACTGCCACTTGCCGCCACCACGCAACCGCCGCCTCCAGGGTCGTAGCGGACGACGAGGAGAGGACCCTGCCGCCACAGAACACCGCTGCCCCGGATGACCCGTGAACTGCTCGGCTGAGAGCCGCAACGAACAGCGACCCCGGGAAGGCAAAGCAACGTGGGACAGATCCCCTGGGAGCCGCCTGCTCCACAAGAACTTTGTTGAACTGGGCAGAAGGCCCTAAAAGAACTCTTACTGCTCGAAAGAACTGTGGCAACTTGAACTAAGTAACTTGGAACCGCTACTTGAAAGTCTGATAACTGTATTCATAAGCCTGCTTGAATTCTATATAAAGATATATATTTTTAAAGAATACAGTCTGGTCTCACTGTGTGGTGGGTTGGTTGTGACGGTGTAATATTGCAAGTGTTTAACCCTATGTGCCCCAAAGATTAGCCTACGACTGCTTAAGCCACACTACCTAGAGGGTAAGCAGAGGTTGTCTGGAAGGTAACCCTCAGCCCTTACGAGGAAGAGAGAGTCCCTGCTTGTCGCTAGTGTTGCACTGCGCCAACTAGAGCCTCCCCCTTCCTACATTGGACTCAGCGGTGAGGATTTTTCGAATTTACACTTGCGGTATCTATACCTTAGCTTCCGACCATTGCGCAGTGATTTCAGTCCAGTTACTTAGCCACAGACTTTGCTTTTTGCTGAAAGAAGATTCCGAGTGTGAGAACCATGCCGGGCACGAAGAGCCTGGATGGAGCGGAGTCCACGACCTCTGAGGTGTTGGAGGTGGAGTGGGACGCCGCAAAGCTGGACAAATACTCAAAGACGGAGCTGAAGTTTTTCTGTAAGAAACTCAAAGTTCCGCACGCTGGTTGCAAGAATAAGCCAGAATTCTACAAGGCCCTGAAAGCCTGGATAGAGTCCAGAAAGGCCCCGGAGGATCAAGATGCCCTCGCGGAGCAAGATGCGACTGAAGAGCAGAATGCACCTATGGATCTGGTGGATCTCGAAAGGCAAGACAGCGTGCACAGCTTTGGTAAAGGCCTGTCGCCAGAGGAGCTGGCAGACAGGAAGGAAACAAGGAATCACGAAAGAAAGCTGGCAGAATTGAAAATCCAACTGGAGCTTGAAACAAAAAGAATGGCCCTGGAAGAGCGAAAGCACCAAATGGATTATGAAGTGAAAATGAGGGAGATAAGTCTCAAGGAGAGAGACTTGGATCGTCCTCCCTCTGGTGGCAGCACATCGCCAGTGCAGGTAGAGTCAAGAGTGCACATCCCGAAGGACGTAGTTAAGGAGTTCTTTAAGGGGGATGACATAGGACAGTGGTTTAGGGCATACGAGGTAGCCATGTCCTCCCACCGGGTCCCTGACAAGGATTGGGGAGCGGGGTTGTGGGGAAGGTTCCTTAGCGAAGGGCGAGATACCTTGCTAGATTTGCCCGTTGAGAAACAGAGATCCTATTCCCACATGAAAGAAGCTTTAATGCGCAGGTACGGGCTTACCCCTGAAATGTATAGACAGAAGTTTAGGGGATGTACTAAGCGGCCTGGGAATACGTATGTGGAGTATGTGACTTATTTTTGCAGAGCACTGGATGGTTGGGTGAAGGGTAGCAAAGTGAATGATTTTCAAGGTCTCTTTGATTTAATTGCATGGGAGCACTTGTCTGATCACTGTTTTCCTGAGTTACGCCAACACCTGATCGATAGCAAGCTGTCCAACCCGAGGAAGCTTGCTGAGGAGGCGGACCGCTGGCTCAGCACCAGGGTCCACAAGGGTCCCGTGGGAGACTCCGCCAAGAGTGGGCAGGGTCCCCAGCAGAAGAGTGGGGGGGACAAGGGGGGAAAACAGAAAGGGTTCCAAAAAGGCCCCCAAAGTAGTTCCCAGGGGAACCAGCAGCAAGGTTCTCAGCCTCCCCCACCCCCAAAGCAGAATGGGGCCCGACAGGTAAACCTGTTCCAAAGGGGCCCTTCAATTGTTACAAATGTGGCGAGCCTGGGCACATATCCAGTGACCCCAAGTGTCGCCTGTTTGGAAAACCCGCACCCACTGGTGCTCCGCCCCGTCAAGTGACTAGTGTTCACTTAGGAGAAGAAGTGATGGTCCCGGGGGGTGGAGATCCCGTTCAGATGACCCTAGTCTCGCTAGGAGACAGTGAGATGATCCCTACGAACTACCTGCCCTCTAACACTAAGAAATATGGGCAGATGGTGATCATCAATGGCAAGGAAGCTGAGGCTCTTCGAGACACAGGAGCCAGTGTGACTGCAGTGAGGCAGCACCTGGTGTCTCAAGAGCAGGTTGTACCCCATGCCTACTGTAGGGTTACCAACGCTGATAATTCTGAGAGTCAGTGTCCGATGGCTCAAGTTCCCTTCGAGTGGGGGGGGGGTCTCTGGTACTCTGCAGGTCTGTGTAAGAAAAACCATGCCTG
This sequence comes from Lissotriton vulgaris, assembly GCF_964263255.1. Classification (NCBI taxonomy): domain Eukaryota; kingdom Metazoa; phylum Chordata; class Amphibia; order Caudata; family Salamandridae; genus Lissotriton; species Lissotriton vulgaris. The sequence continues at coordinate 473,290,038 of NC_141700.1, read as the reverse complement.
TTGACTGTTTGCTAGGGAATGACTTGGAGCACTCCCCTTGGGAAAAGGTGGAGAAAACGACTCACCTGCGGATGGTGGGTCTGCCTGACTGGGCGTGCGTGACCACCCGGTCAATGGCAGCCAGTAGGGGTGATCAAGAGGTCCTGGGGCCTGAAGGAGAGGCCCAGGAACCGGCCTTAGGGAGAGGGCGCAGGGGACGCGGGAAACCGGCCCCTGAGGTTCCCACGGTCCAGGAGGAAGCAGACCTTGAGGGGGATGCCCTGGAGCCTACAGGGGAACAGATCGCCGAACTGAGGGACCTGCCTGAGCTGACCCATTGGCAGCAAGAAGGAGGACCCTCCAGGGAGGAATTCTGCAAGGAGCAGAAAGAATGCCCCTCTCTCGTGGGTATGCGGCAGCAGGCTGCAGACCAGGCCAATGGTATTCAGGCCAAAACACATTACGTGTACTGGGAGAACGACCTCCTGTATTCAGAGCCTAAGGCTGCTGAACCTGGGTCAGCCCGTGTGCTGGTGGTACCCCAGAAGTTCAGAGCCTTCCTACTGGGTCTGGCTCATGATGTGCCTTTAGCAGGACATTTGGGGATGGACAAGACCTATGACAGGCTTGTCACCCACTTTTACTGGCCCCAAATGCATAAGAGTTCAGACGCTCATTGCAGAACCTGTCCGACTTGCTAGGCAAGTGGGAAGACCGGAGGGAAGAACAAGGCTCCCCTCCAACCCTTCCCTGTGGTCGGTACGCCATTCCAGCGAGTGGGTATTGACATTGTTGGGCCTCTGGACCCCAAGACAGCCATGGGCAACAGGTTCATCCTGGTCTTGGTGGACCATGCCACCCGGTACCCTGAAGCCATCCCTCTGAGGACAGTGATGGCCCCCGTGGTGGGACGTGCACTGATGGGAATTTTCTCACGAGTAGGATTCCCTCTAGAGGTGGTGAGCGACAGGGGGACCAACTTCATATCCAAGTATATGAAGTCCCTTTGGCAAGAGTGTGGCGTAACGTATAAGTTCACCACGCCTTACCATCCCCAAGGTAACGGGTTGGTTGAAAGATTCAACCGAACCCTGAAGGGCATGATCATGGGCCTAGAAGGTCCGATGAGGCGTAAGTGGGACGTCCTCTTACCATGCCTACTCTTTGCATATCGCGAGGTACCCCAGAAGTCCCTAGGGTTCAGCCCCTTTGAGCTACTGTACGGTCACCCCGTGAGAGGACCACTGAGTTTGGTAAAGGAAGGCTGGGAGCAATCTCCCAGGAAACCTCCCCAGAATGTATATAGCTACATGCTGGCCTTCAGAAACCAGACCAGGCGCTTCAGACAACTTGCCGAGGCAAATCTGGAAGCGAGCCAGGAGGAGATGAAGCGGTGGTACGACCAGAATGCCACTCTGGTCGAGCTTCAGCCTGGACAAGAGGTGTATGTCCTGGCCCCAGTGGAGCCCTGTGCCCTTCAAGATAAGTGGACAGGCCCATTCGAGGTTGTGGAGCGCAAGAGCCCCGTGACATACTTGGTGGACATGAAGACGCCCAGGAACCCTTTGCGGGTCCTACATGTCAACCGCCTCAAGCCCCACTTGCGAAGGTCCGAAGTGGGCATGTTGTTGGCAACTGATGACGGAATGGAGGAGGAGTCGGAGCCTCTCCCTGACCTCTTAGTGGCCTGTGAGAAAGACGGGTCAGTGGATGGAGTTAACCTCTCACCCACCCTGACCCCCGAACAACAGGAAGACTGCCGCCAGTTGCTGGGGCAGTTTCCAGATCTGTTCTCCCTGGTTCCGAGTGTCACAGATTGGTGCGTCCATGACGTGGACACCGGAGACATACCTGTGAAGCATAAGGCTTACAGGGTAACTGACAGGGTCCGGGCCTGCATCAAGGAGGAGGTCTCCAAGATGCTTGCCCTGGGGGTGATTGAGTCTTCCAGCAGTCCTTGGTCCAGCCCCGTGGTCTTGGTTCCGAAGGCTGCTGCGCCGGGAGCCACACCCGAATGCCGGTTCTGTGTGGACTACAGAGGACTCAATTCAGTCACGAAGACTGACGCGCACCCCATCCCCAGAGCGGATGAGCTCATTGATCGGCTAGGGGCTGCTCGGTTCCTCAGTACGTTTGATTTGACGTCTGGGTACTGGCAGATCGCCTTGACCGATGGGGCAAAGGAGAGGTCGGCATTCTCTACACCAGATGGGCATTTCCAGTTCCGGGTTATGCCATTTGGAATGAAGAATGCCCCTGCCACCTTTCAGAGATTGGTCAACCAGGTGTTGGCTGGGCTGGACGAGTTCAGTGCCGCCTACCTGGATGACATCGCGGTGTTCAGTGGCACCTGGCCAGAACACCTGCGACACCTCTGGGAAGTGTTGATGGCTCTGCGCAGAGCAGGCCTCACAATCAAGGCAAGCAAGTGCCAGATTGGGCAGGGTTCAGTGGTGTACTTGGGACACCAAGTTGGGAGTGGCAAGGTAGCACCCTTGCAACCCAAAATTGAGACCATCCTGGCTTGGGAACCCCCCAAGACCCAGACTGCCGTGAGAGCCTTCCTGGGGCTCACTGGGTATTACAGGAGGTTTGTCAAGGGCTATGGCATGATTGTGACCCCCTTGACAGAGCTGACTTCGAAGAAGCAGCCCAGGAATGTGATTTGGACTGACACCTGTCAGAAGGCTTTTGACACCCTGAAGACTGCCATGTGCACAGCGCCCGTGCTCCTGGCTCCTGATTTTTCCAAGGAATTCATAGTGCAAACAGACGCTTCAGAGCATGGTGTAGGGGCTGTTCTTTCACAGATGACTGAGGAGGGCTTTGACCAACCCGTAGCCTTCATAAGTAGGAGGTTACTTCCACGGGAAAGTAGGTGGAGTGCAATAGAGCGAGAAGCATTTGCTGTGGTCTGGGCGCTGAAGAAGCTAAGACCCTACCTGTTTGGGTCTCACTTCCGAGTTCAGACGGACCACAGGCCCCTCAGATGGTTGATGCAAATGAGGGGTGAGAACCCGAAACTGTTGAGGTGGTCCATTTCTCTACAGAGTATGGACTTTACGGTGGAACACCGCCCTGGCACCGATCACGCCAACGCTGACGGTCTGTCCAGATTTTTCCGCCTTAGTGATGTGGAACTCCCTGGGGAAGGGTAGTTCCCCCCACATTTCAGCTGGAGGGGACACATGTTAGACCTGGCACCTTGGCGTGAGTCTCCCTTCCACTTTTTGCTGATGTGCCTCCGATGTTTTGCTGGTTTTCCGATACTCAGGGCACTGCGCCACGGCTGACCCGTGCCGCAGTGCAAGTGCTCCCTACTGTAAATTGTACATGCGATTGGTATCCATGATTGGTTCATTGGATTTACTGTTCGTCCCTAGTAAAGTGCACTAGGAGTGCCGGGGCTTGTAGATGCCAATACTGCTGGTGGGCCTGCAGCGCTGGTTGCGCCACCCACCGAAGCAGCCGTAAAGATGTGTCCGGGAACTGCGACCGCAGAACCCGCGTGCGGTCTCGTACCGTCACGCTAGCTGGGCAAGTGCACCCACTTGCCAGCCCCCGAACCTTCCCTTGACTACATATTAGTCACCCCTATGGTAGGCCTGCGGGCAGGGTGCGTTGTAGGTGCAAGGTAGGACAAGCCCTGAAGTGTGTGGCCGTCCTAGTAGTGACTTACACCCAAAACCGTATTTCACTATTGAAGGCTACCTGCTCCATTAGGACAGACTGAGCTGCTGGAGTTATTACACCCTATAATCCCAGCAGGCTCAAGGAGCATGGTAGCGCGTCGTGTTTAGTATGCCTGAACTCAGGATGATAAAATATTTCTTTTAGTAAAGTTTATTTTAGTATCCTGGGTTTGCAAATGCTACTTTTAGAAAGTTAGCATTTGCTTGCCTAACCATTTCAGCCCGCCTCTGCTGGTATGTGTATCTGACTGTCTGGGACGTGTGAGTGACAGGGCTGGGAGGATGACAGGTGGTGAATGCGCAGATTACACCTTAGTGGGAGGTAGGAGTGGCTCTTGACTCTGGATCTTGCTGTGCTCTACCACCACAATGCTGGCTCCACCCTCCTGGGGAGCGTCGGATGATTCAGCCGACACCTGGCCCAGGAAGGGCGAAGCCCCATCAACAAGGTACTCTGGCTTCCCCTGTCCGCACAATGCTGGCTCCACCTCCTGTGGGGCGTCTGATGCGCCTGCCCCTCACACTGAAAGCAGAAGCCGGAGTACACCCGCCAGGGTACTCAAGGACTGAGAGTGGCTATGCAAAGGCCCCCCTGGCCTGCGAGAACAAAAGAAATGCCATATAAAAGAAGGAGCCCTGCTCCTTGAAAATTAGATCCTGTTTGGGCTACAGAAGGAACTCTGCCCGACGAGAAGGACCGGGAAGGACAAGGAAGAGTGCTGTCTCTTGCCTGTGTCTGGTGCCTTGCTGCCGAAGGAGAGGAAAAAGGAAAGACTACGAAAAGACTTTTGCTTTACAAGACTTTGTGCCAAACTCTGCTAAAAGATCTCCAAGGGCTTGAAACTGAACTTGCCCCCTGACCAGCGCCCCAGGACCAGTGGGCGCTACACCCTGAAGAAAGCAACTGCGTGTGCTGCTCCTCATGGCAGTACCAACGGAGGAATCTCCTCCAAGGCAACGACATCCACCTGACCACCGTGACCGGGGCCCAGAGCAACAGCGAGAGCAAAGTGAGGACCAGCCACCGCTGGCCCGAACACCGTGACCGCAACTGCACCGGGAGCCCGAGAGCAAAGCGAAGGAGGACCCGTCCGGTCCGAGCTCTCGAGTTGACTGCGCAACGAGCAGCCAATCCACTTGCAAAGACGGACAGTCGCCCTGTGAGAGTCCCCTAGGTCGGTACCTTGCCCGACAGCTCAGCTGTGAGCGCACAGCTGCACCGGCACTTGGCTGGGTACGTCCTGCACTTGAGGACCGTACTGCCACTTGCCGCCACCACGCAACCGCCGCCTCCAGGGTCGGAGCGGACGACGAGGAGAGGACCCTGCCGCCACAGAACACCGCTGCCCCGGATGACCCGTGAACTGCTCGGCTGAGAGCCGCAACGAACAGCGACCCCGGGAAGGCAACGCGACGTGGGACAGATCCCCTGGGAGCCGCCTGCTCCACAAGAACTTTGTTGAACTGGGCAGAAGGCCCTAAAAGAACTCTTACTGCTCGAAAGAACTGTGGCAACTTGAACTAAGTAACTTGGAACCGCTACTTGAAAGTCTGATAACTGTATTCATAAGCCTGCTTGAATTCTATATAAATATATATATTTTTAAAGAATACAGTCTGGTCTCACTGTGTGGTGGGTTGGTTGTGACGGTGTAATATTGCAAGTGTTTAACCCTATGTGCCCCAAAGATTAGCCTACGACTGCTTAAGCCACACTACCTAGAGGGTAAGCAGAGGTTGTCTGGAAGGTAACCCTCAGCCCTGACGAGGAAGAGAGAGTCCCTGCTTGTCGCTAGTGTTGCACTGCGCCAACTAGAGCCTCCCCCTTCCTACAGGAGCACTGGTAGTGTCTTCACTCATTGGCAGTTAGTAGCAGGGCCTGGCATTCATCAAGGAGCACTGGCAGTGCCTTCACTCATAGGCTGTTAGTAGCAGGGCCTAGCATTCAACGGGGAGCACTGGCGGTGGCTTCACTCATTGGCTGTTAGTAGTAGGGCCTGGCATTTGATGGGGAGCACTGGCAGTGCCTTCACTCATTGGCTGTCAGTAGCAGGGCCTGGCATTCAACGGGGAGCACTGGCAGCACCTTCACTCATTGGCTGTTAGTAGCAGGGCCTGGCATTCAACGGGGAGCACTGGCAGTGCCTCACTCATTGGCTGTCAGTGGCAGGGCCTGGCATTCAACGTGAAGCACTGGCAGTACCTCACTCATTGGCTGTTAGTAGCAGGGCCTGGCATTCAACGGGGGGAGCACTGGCAGTGCCTCACTCATTGGCTGTCAGTAGCAGGTCTTGACATTCAACAGGGAGCACTGGCAGTGCCTCACTCATTGGCTGTCAGTAGGGGGGCATGGCATTCATCAAGGAGCATTGGCAGTGCCTTCACTCATTGGCTGTCAGTAGCAGGGCCTGATATTCAACGGAGAGTACTGGCAGTGCCTTCACTCATTGGCTGTCAGTTGCAGGACCTGGCATTCATCAAGGAGCATTGGCAGTGCCTTCACTCATTGGCTGTCAGTAGCAGGGCCTGATATTCAACGGGGAGCACTGGCAGTGCCTTCACTCATTGGCTGTTAGTAGCAGGGCCTGGCATTCAATGGGGAGCACACACAGTGCCCTCACTCATTGGCTGTCAGTAGCAGGTCTTGACATTCAACAGGGAGCACTGGCAGTGCCTCACTCATTGGCTGTCAGTAGGGGGGCTTGGCATTCATCAAGGAGCATTGGCAGTGCCTTCACTCATTGGCTGTCAGTAGGGGGGCATGGCATTCATCAAGGAGCATTGGCAGTGCCTTCACTCATTAGCTGTCAGTAGCAGGGCCTGGCATTTAACGGGGAGCACTGGCAATGCCTTCACTCATTGACTGTCAGTAGGGGGGCATGGCATTCATCAAGGAGCATTGGCAGTGCCTTCACTCATTGGCTATCAGTAGCAGGGCCTGATATTCAACGGGAAGCACTGGCAGTGCCTTCACTCATTGGCTGTCTGTAGCAGGGACTGGCATTCAGTGTGGAGCATTAGCAGTGCCTTCACTCATTGGCTGTTACTAGCAGGGCCTGCCATTCTACATTGAGCAGGGCAGTGCTTTCACTCATTGGCTGTTAATAGCAGGGCCTGGCATTCAACCTGGAGCACTGGCAGCGTTTTACTCATTGGCTGTTAGTAGCGGGCATGGCATTTAACGGGGAGCACTGGAAATGCCCTCACTCATTGGCTGTTATTAGCAGGGCCTGGCATTCAACGGGGAGCACTGGCAGCACCTTCACTCATTGGCTGTTAGTAGCAGGGCCTGGCATTCAACGGGGAGCACTGGCAGTGCCTCACTCATTGGCTGTCAGTGGCAGGGCCTGGCATTCAACAGGGAGCACTGGCAGCACCTTCACTCATTGGCTGTTAGTAGCAGGGCCTGGCATTCAACGGGGAGCACTGGCAGTGCCTCACTCATTGGCTGTTAGTAGCAGGGCCTGACATTCAATGGGGAGTACTGGCAGTGTCTTCACTCATTGGCAGTTAGTAGCCGGGCCTGGCATTCAACTGGGAGCACTGTCAGTGCATTCACTCATTTCCTGTCAGTAGGGGGGCATGGCATTCATCAAGGAGCACTGGCAGTGCCTTCACTCATTGGCTGTCAGTAGCAGGGCCTGTCATTCAACGGGGAGCACTGGCAGTGCCTCACTCATTGGCTGTTAGTAGCAGGGCCTGGAATTCAATGGGGAGCACTGTCAGTGCCTTCACTCATTGGATGTCAGTAGCAGGGCCTGGCATTCAACGGGGAGCACTGGCAGTGCCTACACTCATTGGCTGTCAGTAGCAGGGTCTGGCATTCAATGGGGAGCACTGGTAGTGTCTTCACTCATTGGCAGTTAGTAGCAGGGCCTGGCATTCATCAAGGAGCACTGGCAGTGCCTTCACTCATAGGCTGTTAGTAGCAGGGCCTAGCATTCAACGGGGAGCACTGGCAGTGGCTTCACTCATTGACTGTCAGTAGGGGGGCCTGGCATTCATCAAGGAGCATTGGCAGTGCCTTCACTCATTGGCTGTCAGTAGCAGGGCCTGATATTCAACGGGAAGCACTGGCAGTGCCTTCACTAATTGGCTGTCTGTAGCAGGGACTGGCATTCAGTGTGGAGCATTAGCAGTGCCTTCACTCATTGGTTGTTACTAGCAGGGCCTGGCATTCTACATTGAGCAGGGCAGTGCTTTCACTCATTGGCTGTTAATAGCAGGGCCTGGCATTCAACCTGGAGCACTGGCAGCGTTTCACTCATTGGCTGTTAGTAGCGGGCATGGCATTTAACGGGGAGCACTGGAAATGCCATCACTCATTGGCTGTTATTAGCAGGGCCTGGCATTCAACGGGGAGCACAGGCAGCACCTTCACTCATTGGCTGTTAGTAGCAGGGCCTGGCATTCAACGGGGAGCACTGGCAGTGCCTCACTCATTGGCTGTCAGTGGCAGGGCCTGGCATTCAACGGGGAGCACTGGCAGCACCTTCACTCTTTGGCTGTTAGAAGCAGGGCCTGACATTCAACGGGGGGAGCACTGGCAGTGCCTCACTCATTGGCTGTTAGTAGCAGGGCCTGACATTCAATGGGGAGTACTGGCAGCGTCTTCACTCATTGGCAGTTAGTAGCAGGGCCAGGCATTCAACTGGGAGCACTGTCAGTGCCTTCACTCATTTCCTGTCAGTAGGGGGCCATGGCATTCATCAAGGAGCACTGGCAGTGCCTTCACTCATTGGCTGTCAGTAGCAGGGCCTGGCATTCAACGGGGAGCACTGGCAGTGCCTACACTCATTGGCTGTCAGTAGCAGGGTCTGGCATTCAATGGGGAGCACTGGTAGTGTCTTCACTCATTGGCAGTTAGTAGCAGGGCCTGGCATTCATCAAGGAGCACTGGCAGTGCCTTCACTCATAGGCTGTTAGTAGCAGGGCCTAGCATTCAACGGGGAGCACTGGCAGTGGCTTCACTCATTGGCTGTTAGTAGTAGGGCCTGGCATTTGATGGGGAGCACTGGCAGTGCCTTCACTCATTGGCTGTCAGTAGCAGGGTCTGGCATTCAACGGGGAGCACTGGCAGTGCCTTCACTCATTGGCTGTTTGTATCAGGGCCTGGCATTCAATGGGGAGCACTGGCAGTGTCTTCACTCATTGGCTGTAAGTAGCAGGGCCTGGCATTCATCAAGGGGCACTGGCAGTGCCTTCACTCATTGGCTGTCAGTAGCAGGGCCTGGCATTCAACGGGGAGCACTGGCAGTGTCTTCACTCATTGGCTGTAAGTAGCAGGGCCTGGCATTCATCAAGGGGCACTGGCAGTGCCTTCACTCATTGGCTGTCAGTAGCAGGGCCTGGCATTCAACGGGGAGCACGGGCAGTGCCTTCACTCATTGGCTGTTTGTAGCAGGGCCTGGCATTCAATGGGGAGCACTGGCAGTGCCTTCACTCATAGGCTGATTGTAGCAGGGCCTGGCATTCATCAAGGAGCACTGGCAGTGCCTTCACTCATTGGCTGTCAGTAGCAGGGCCTGGCATTCAATGGGGAGAACTGGCAGTGCCTTCACTCATTGGCTGTTTGTAGCAGGGCCTGGCATTCAATGGGGAGCACTGGCAGTGTCTTCACTCATTGGCTGTAAGTAGCAGGGCCTGGCATTCATCAAGGAGCACTGGCAGTGCCTTCACTCATTAGCTGTCAGTAGCAGGGCCTGGCATTCAACGGGGAGCACTGGCAGTGTCTTCACTTATTGGCTGTTAGTAGCAGAACCTGGCATTCAATGAGGAGCACTGGAAGTGCCCTCACTCATTGGCTGTCAGTAGCAGGGCCTGGCATTCAACGGGGAGCACTGGCAGTGCCTCACTCATTGGCTGTCAGTAGGGGGGCATGGCATTCATCAAGGAGCATTGGCAGTGCCTTCACTCATTGGCTGTCAGTAGCAGGGCCTGATATTCAACGGGAAGCACTGGCAGTGCCTTCACTCATTGGCTGTCAGTAGCAGGGCCTGGCATTCATGGGGGAGCACTGGCAGTGCCTTCACTCATTGGCTGTCAGTAGCAGGGCATGATATTCAACGGGAAGCACTGGCAGTGCCTTCACTCATTGGCTGTCAGTAGCAGGGCCTGGCATTCAATGGGGAGCACTGGCAGTGCCTCACTCATTGGCTGTCAGTAGCAGGTCTTGACATTCAACAGGGAGCACTGGCAGTGCCTCACTCATTGGCTGTCAGTAGGGGGGCATGGCATTCATCAAGGAGCATTGGCAGTGCCTTCACTCATTGGCTGTCAGTAGCAGGGCCTGATATTCAACAGAGAGCACTGGCAGTGCCTTCACTCATTGGCTGTCAGTTGCAGGGCCTGGCATTCATCAAGGAGCATTGGCAGTGCCTTCACTCATTGGCTGTCAGTAGCAGGGCCTGAGATTCAACGGGGAGCACTGGCAGTGCCTACACTCATTGGCTGTCAGTAGCAGGGTCTGGCATTCAATGGGGAGCACTGGTAGTGTCTTCACTCATTGGCAGTTAGTAGCAGGGCCTGGCATTCATCAAGGAGCACTGGCAGTGCCTTCACTCATAGGCTGTTAGTAGCAGGGCCTAGCATTCAACGGGGAGCACTGGCAGTGGCTTCACTCATTGGCTGTTAGTAGTAGGGCCTGGCATTTGATGGGGAGCACTGGCAGTGCCTTCACTCATTGGCTGTCAGTAGCAGGGCCTGGCATTCAACGGGGAGCACTGGCAGTGCCTTCACTCATTGGCTGTTTGTAGCAGGGCCTGGCATTCAATGGGGAGCACTGGCAGTGTCTTCACTCATTGGCTGTAAGTAGCAGGGCCTGGCATTCATCAAGGAGCACTGGCAGTGCCTTCACTCATTGGCTGTCAGTAGCAGGGCCTGGCATTCAACGGGGAGCACTGGCAGTGCCTTCACTCATTGGCTGTTTGTAGCAGGGCCTGGCATTCAATGGGGAGCACTGGCAGTGTCTTCACTCATTGGCTGTAAGTAGCAGGGCCTGGCATTCATCAAGGGGCACTGGCAGTGCCTTCACTTATTGGCTGTCAGTAGCAGGGCCTGGCATTCAACGGGGAGCACTGGCAGTGCCTTTACTCATTGGCTGTTTGTAGCAGGGCCTGGCATTCAATGGGGAGCACTGGCAGTGTCTTCACTCATTGGCTGTAAGTAGAAGGGCCTGGCATTCATCAAGGAGCACTGGAAGTGCCCTCACTCATTGGCTGTCAGTAGCAGGGCCTGCCATTCAACGGGGAGCACTGGCAGTGCCTCACTCATTGGCTGTCAGTAGGGGGGCATGGCATTCATCAAGGAGCATTGGCAGTGCCTTCACTCATTCGCTGTCAGTAGCAGGGCCTGATATTCAACGGGAAGCACTGGCAGTGCCTTCACTCATTGGCTGTCAGTAGCAGGGCCTGGCACTAAACGGGGAGCACTGGCAGTGCCTTCACTCATTGGCTGTCAGTAGCAGGGCCTGATATTCAACGGGAAGCACTGGCAGTGCCTTCACTCATTGGCTGTCAGTAGCAGGGCCTGGCATTCAACGGGGAGCACTGGCAGAGCCTACACTCATTGGCTGTTAGTAGCAGGGCCTTACATTCAACGAGAAGCACTGGCAATGCCCTCACTCATGGACTGTCAGTAGCAGGGCCTAGCATTCAACAGGGAGCACTGGCAGTGTCTTCACTTATTGGCTGTCAGTAGTAGGGCCTGGCATTCAACGGGTAGCACTGGCAGTGCCTTCACTCATTGGCTATTAGTAGCAGGGCCTGGCATTTAACGGGGAGAACTGGCAGTGCCTTCACTCATTGGCTGTAAGTAGCAGGGCCTGGCATTCATCAAGGAGCACTGGAAGTGCCCTCACTCATTGGCTGTCAGTAGCAGGGCCTGCCATTCAACGGGGAGCACTGGCAGTGCCTCACTCATTGGCTGTCAGTAGGGGGGCATGGCATTCATCAAGGAGCATTGGCAGTGCCTTCACTCATTGGCTGTTAGTAGCGGGGCATGGCATTTAACGGGGAGCACTGGAAATGCCCTCACTCATTGGCTGTTATTAGCAGGGCCTGGCATTCAACGGTGAGCACTGGCAGCACCTTCACTCATTGGCTGTTAGTAGCAGGGCCTGGCATTCAACGGGGAGCACTGGCAGTGCCTCACTCATTGGCTGTTAGTATGAATTGAATTTGAATTTGAATTTTGAATTTAAAATTATTTATAAAGCGCACGTTCGCCAGCGGCTTCATGGCGCTAGTAGCAGGGCCTGGCATTCAACGGGGAGCACTGGCAGTGCCTCACTCATTGGCTGTCAGTGGCAGGGCCTGGCATTCAACGGGGAGCACTGGCAGCACCTTCACTCATTGGCTGTTAGAAGCAGGGCCTGGCATTCAACGGGGGGAGCACTGGCAGTGCCTCACTCATTGGCTGTTAGTAGCAGGGCCTGACATTCAATGGGGAGTACTGGCAGTGTCTTCACTCATTGGCAGTTAGTAGCAGGGCCTGGCATTCAACTGGGAGCACTGTCAGTGCCTTCACTCATTTCCTGTCAGTAGGGGGCCATGGCATTCATCAAGGAGCACTGGCAGTGCCTTCACTCATTGGCTGTCAGTAGCAGGGCCTGGCATTCAACGGGGAGCACTGGCAGTGCCTACACTCATTGGCTGTCAGTAGCAGGGTCTGGCATTCAATGGGGAGCACTGGTAGTGTCTTCACTCATTGGCAGTTAGTAGCAGGGCCTGGCATTCATCAAGGAGCACTGGCAGTGCCTTCACTCATAGGCTGTTAGTAGCAGGGCCTAGCATTCAACGGGGAGCACTGGCAGTGGCTTCACTCATTGGCTGTCAGTAGCAGGGCCTGGCATTCAACGGGGAGCACTGGCAGTGCCTTCACTCATTGGCTGTTTATAGCAGGGCCTGGCATTCAATGGGGAGCACTGGCAGTGTTTTCACTCATTGGCTGTAAGTAGCAGGGCCTGGCATTCATCAAGGGGCACTGGCAGTGCCTTCACTCATTGGCTGTCAGTAGCAGGGCATGGCATTCAACGGGGAGCACTGGCAGTGTCTTCACTTATTGGCTGTTAGTAGCAGAACCTGGCATTCATCAAGGAGCACTGGCAGTGCCTTCACTCATTAGCTGTCAGTAGCAGGGCATGGCATTCAACGGGGAGCACTGGCAGTGTCTTCACTTATTGGCTGTTAGTAGCAGAACCTGGCATTCAATGGGGAGCACTGGAAGTGCCCTCACTCATTGGCTGTCAGTAGCAGGTTCTGGCATTCAACGGGGAGCACTGGCAGTGCCTCACTCATTGGCTGTCAGTGGGGGGCATGGCATTCATCAAGGAGCATTGGCAGCGCCTTCACTCATTGGCTGTCAGTAGCAGGGCCTGATATTCAACGGGAAGCACTGGCAGTGCCTTCACTCATTGGCTGTCAGTAGCAGGGCCTGGCATTCAACGGGGAGCACTGGCAGTGCCTTCACTCATTGGCTGTCAGTAGCAGGTAATGATATTCAACGGGAAGCACTGGCAGTGCCTTCACTCATTGGCTGTCAGTAGCAGGGCCTGGCATTCAACGGGGAGCACTGGCAGTGCCTTCACTCATTGGCTGTTAGTAGCAGGGCCTGGCATTCAATGGGGAGCACACACAGTGCCCTCACTCATTGGCTGTCAGTAGCAGGTCTTGACATTCAACGGGGAGCACTGGCAGTGCCTCACTCATTGGCTGTCAGTAGGGGGGCTTGGCATTCATCAAGGAGCATTGGCAGTGCCTTCACTCATTGGCTGTCAGTAGGGGGGCATGGCATTCATCAAGGAGCATTGGCAGTGCCTTCACTCATTAGCTGTCAGTAGCAGGGCCTGGCATTCAACGGGGAGCACTGGCAATGCCTTCACTCATTGACTGTCAGTAGGGGGGCATGGCATTAATCAAGGAGCATTGGCAGTGCCTTCACTCATTGGCTGTCAGTAGCAGGGCCTGATATTCAACGGGAAGCACTGGCAGTGCCTTCACTCATTGGCTGTCTGTAGCAGGGACTGGCATTCAGTGTGGAGCATTGGCAGTGCCTTCACTCATTGGCTGTTACTAGCAGGGCCTGCCATTCTACATTGAGCAGGGCAGTGCTTTCACTCATTGGCTGTTAATAGCAGGGCCTGGCATTCAACCTGGAGCACTGGCAGCGTTTTACTCATTGGCTGTTAGTAGCGAGCATGAAATTTAACGGGGAGCACTGGAAATGCCCACACTCATTGGCTGTTATTAGCAGGGCCTGGCATTCAACGGGGAGCACTGGCAGCACCTTCACTCATTGGCTGTTAGTAGCAGGGCCTGGCATTCAACGGGGAGCACTGGCAGTGCCTCACTCATTGGCTGTCAGTGGCAGGGCCTGGCATTCAACAGGGAGCACTGGCAGTACCTTCACTCATTGGCTGTTAGTAGCAGGGCCTGGCATTCAACGGGGAGCACTGGCAGTGCCTCACCCATTGGCTGTTAGTAGCAGGGCCTGACATTCAATGGGGAGTACTGGCAGTGTCTTCACTCATTGGCAGTTAGCAGCAGGGCCTGGCATTCAACTGGGAGCACTGTCAGTGCATTCACTCATTTCCTGTCAGTAGGGGGGCATGGCATTCATCAAGGAGCACTGGCAGTGCCTTCACTCATTGGCTGTCAGTAGCAGGGCCTGTCATTCAACGGGGAGCACTGGCAGTGCCTCACTCATTGGCTGTTAGTAGCAGGGCCTGGAATTCAATGGGGAGCACTGTCAGTGCCTTCACTCATTGGCTGTCAGTAGCAGGGCCTGGCATTCAACGGGGAGCACTGGCAGTGCCTACACTCATTGGCTGTCAGTAGCAGGGTCTGGCATTCAATGGGGAGCACTGGTAGTGTCTTCACTCATTGGCAGTTAGTAGCAGGGCCTGGCATTCATCAAGGAGCACTGGCAGTGCCTTCACTCATAGGCTGTTAGTAGCAGGGCCTAGCATTCAATGGGGAGCACTGGCAGTGGCTTCACTCATTGACTGTCAGTAGGGGGGCATGGCATTCATCAAGGAGCATTGGCAGTGCCTTCACTCATTGGCTGTCAGTAGCAGGGCCTGATATTCAACGGGAAGCACTGGCAGTGCCTTCACTCATTGGCTGTCTGTAGCAGGGACTGGCATTCAGTGTGGAGCATTAGCAGTGCCTTCACTCATTGGCTGTTACTAGCAGGGGCTGGCATTCTACATTGAGCAGGGCAGTGCTTTCACTCATTGGCTGTTAATAGCACTGTAGGAGAGTAGGGTCTGCTATCCTATGGTCACCCCAATTTTTGATTTTTGCTTGACTGGTTTTCGACTTACTGAGGCTGTGGGCCTGCTAATCAGACCCCCAGCCTGCTGTTCTCCCTCTAAATTTATAATACATGTGCTATAGGTACATACCGCAATTGGAAATGGACTCCTTGTCAGCCCCTGTACTATGCACTATAGGTGCTCAGGGCATAGGTGCCACCAAGGCCTACCAGGGGCTGAAGCATAGCTTTTGCCACCCCTGGCTGGTTCTTAAATTGACACAACTGGCTGATCACTCAGCTGGGGCAAGTGGGTGTAATCACCCCTTGCTTAGATATAGTATACCTATATCTAAACCTATATCTGGACACATATATAGCCTGTAAGCCACTCCTATGGAAGGCCTCATCAATCCTGGAGGCAGAGTGCGTGGTTTTATGTGAGATGGAGCTCTGGCATGAGCCGAGCCTGTCTGCAGCTGTCGGGAACAACTCCCTAAGCTGATCCGGGATAATGCCATACCATATACTCTTAAGCGCCTTATAATCCTCGCGGTTATATAGCAACTTTGGCTTGGCTTTATCAAAACATGTCGTGTTTGGTGTCATACGAATTGGAATACTACCCCCTCGCCAGTTCTGGCGACGGGGGTAGCATTCCACCCTTCTAGAGGGATAAGACATGTTACTTTACTGAAACGCGGTTGATTTAAAATGAGCCTCAGATCCACAAAATGGATGCCTCTGCCACAGACACGGGTCTGGCCTCCTGCTGCTGACCGAAACTCAGCATATGGTGGCCTGGACAAAGAGTTTCCTGTCGCAGGGCGGTGTCAAACCACCTGTGAAGGGTTGGTCCCTACATCGGGAGCACAATGGAGCGCTATGGACTCTTACCCCTCCGGAACTACTCCTCTCTCTGTCTTCCCACAGGCTCCACTGATAACTCCGAATCGGGACAGATTGGAAACGTCCCTCCCTGATCCCGGAAGTTGGGTCACTAGCGAAGGACCGGAAGTGAACCCGCCTAACCCCGGAAGTTCTTCGACCGGATACAGGCAAGAGAGTAGAAAAGCCAGCGATCCAAACGACTCGGGGTTCCCAACGGCGAGCTCGTGGCAGGAGTTAGCAGACCCCGGAGAACCAGCAGCGGAAGGACCGAAGGACCGGAACGAAGAAGCAGACGAGGAAGACGTTTGGTGTGAGGACTGGTGGCGTCCTCAGGAGGTGGCTGGAGAGCGGCCGTAACTCACAGGAGAGTTACGGCGGGGCATGTGAGTAACTCGTTACCATTTTCCCCTATTTCCACTGGTAGAGGTGTACATAGTGTAAATAGCGCCCTGAAGCACTTTTCACTGTATAAACGTGCACCGACTCTGTATGGTACTTCGCACTATTTTCCGTCTCGTTCACGCCTATGCTCACCCCTACCCTTTCACCTCTTTCCGCAAACCCAACCCCATCACGTCCTATCCAATCCCTTCCATTCACGTCCCAGGTGCTGGTGATAGAACTGAGAGAAGTTTTGTTACCTCTGAACTAACCGCCCTGTTTTCGTTCTCTTTTTCCTCCGAGGGACGCACCACTTCTACACGACGACGAAAGGACGACCAGAGCCCAGCCGTAACCATCCCCACGGAACCCTCCCGGACCCCGGACACCTCATCTCTACGATCCCGGACCCTTTCATTCCACGACCTATGTTTCGTTTATGTGAACAATAAAGTTTTCGCTAATCATAGCGCACTTCATACGGCCTCCACGCCTGTTATTCCGGCCCGCCCTAAATCCCGCTCCACAGGTGGTGTCAGAAGTGGGATCGTCTGGAAGCATGGAGGCCGCGGTCAAACAACTGGCGGAGGGCCAGGAACACCTAGGAAAACTGATGGAACAATTCCTGAAAACCGCCGAAGACGACCGAGGACAATTGTATGATGTTCTAAAAGGCCAGGGTACCGCTCAGGGTAAGACTCTTGAAAAACTTGCAACAGTCATGGGCCAACAAAAACCACTAGCCTCTCTTCCCTCTGTTGTACTACAGAAATACGTAGCGGGAGAAGACCCAGACTTCTTCTTCACAAACTTTGAACGCTTGGCTCAGGCCGCCGCATGGCCCGCTGACCGGTGGGGTCATTACCTTGGTCCCCTGCTCACTGGGGAGTTACAAGCAGCGTATCAACAGGCAAACATTCAGGGTTCGACCCCATATGACGATATTAAGACTTGTATACTAGAACGGCTTGGAATTGACGATGAGACGTATAGACTTCGTCTTCGTCAAGCTAAGGAAGGTCCACAAGAGAATCCCCGGGCGTTGTCTTTCCGAATAAAAGATTTGGCTAACCGGTGGCTAAAACCAGCCACGTCCAGTAAAGACGAGATAATGTCCAAAATTTATTTGGAACAGTTCCTTACCTCCCTACACCCTGCTACACAAAAGTGGGTTCGGCAACACGCCCGACTTACTCTAGACACCGCAGTCGAAATTGCTAGTGCGTACAACCGAGCACAAGAATCTCAACGAGCAAAAGAAGAACATCCTGCCAGGCCGAGTCATGGCAACCATGTACGGCCACCAAGACCTTCACCTGTAACTCGTAAACCGGAGACGATACCTCCAATGCCATATCCCGTGATGCCAAGAGCGCCACCTCCCGGTCCACAGTGTTATCATTGTGGAGGGTACGGTCATATTGCTCGTATATGCCCCCAAAAAGAAGAGCCGATGGAAATAGGTGTGGCTAAAAACTATGTGTGTTTCAGTGCTGATTCCGCTCCCCCGCCCTTTCATTGTCCTGTACAAATCAATGGACACAAAATGATGGCACTTGCTGATACAGGATGCAGACATAGCGTATTAAGACCTCAAGATCTCCCTCAATCCCCAGAACCGGTGACAGGAACTGTAGCCATCAAGTGTGTCCACGGAGACACGAAGTGCTATCCAACCGCCAAAGTATATGTACAACACCCCAGTAATAGTGGCAGCTCTTTAACTGTTGGTCTGGTTCCAAATCTTCCTGAGGAAGCGATATTAGGCAGTGATTACAGTGGTCTGCCTCACCTGTTACAGGATACCACGGACTCACTAAAGAAGTGGTGGGCTGAAGCACCTTTTTCCGGAGTCTCCCCTGCTATCGAACAGTCAGGAAAACCTTTGAAGTCCAAAACCCAAAAGAAAAAAGAGAGAAGGGAATATTCCTTGGCTTGTCCTGCACAACCGGAAACCCACCCCTGGGAGACCGACAGAGAATTCCGGGCCGCTCAACAGGAAGACCCGGTTCTCCAAGATGCATGGGGTCGGGCTCTTCCCAACGAGGATCCATTACAAGTAGGTCCTTATTTTTTTATAAAGAATGGACTGCTGTATAGAAAAGGGGGTCCTCAGAAAAATGCCCAGTTAATCATTCCAGGACTATTTAGAGAGAAGGTACTCTTTTTGGCCCATAGTCATTTACTGGGAGGACACTTCAGTGACGAGAAAACGGGGGAAGCTATTCTAGAGAAGTTTTATTGGCCTGGAGTGTATGCCGAAAATAAAAGATACTGTAGAGAATGCCCGGTATGCCAAAAGACTAGTCGGTATCGACCCCCAAGAGTTCCTCTCCAACCCCTACCATTGATTGATGTTCCTTTCTCTAGAGTGGGAATGGATCTTATAGGACCCCTGTTGCCGTCCAAAAGTGGGTGCAGGTACGCACTAGTGCTAGTGGACTACGCCACTCGCTTTCCCGAAGCAGTTCCCCTCAGACAACCCACAACACAGAATATAGCCAAAGCCCTTATTGCCATTTTTTCTAGAGTAGGTTTTCCCCGAGAGATTTTAACCGACCAGGGCACCCCCTTTGTTTCCTCGCTAATGCGCCAGGTCTGTTCTACCTTGGGAATCAAGCAGATAAGAACGTCGGCTTACCATCCACAAACCGACGGTTTAGTCGAGCGTTATAATGCCACCTTAAAAACCACTCTAAAAAAACTGTTGGGCTTAGAGAGTAAGCGGTGGGAGGAAATGCTGCCCCTTGCTCTTTTCGCTATTCGCTGTAAAGTACAAAGTAGTACAGGCTACTCCCCATATGAACTCTTGTATGGCAGGGCGCCCCGAACGCTATTGGACATGGCTCGTGAAGCTTGGGAAGCCGAGCCGGATCGGACCCGCCCTCTTCCAGAGTACATTGAAAATTTAAAAACTCATTTGGGTGAGATCCGTGAAATTGTCAAACAGAATCTTGTAGCCGCACAGTACACTCAGAAAACCCAGTACGACAAAGGGACCAAACCCAGAACGTTTGTCCCAGGAGACCAGGTACTCCTACTAATTCCCTCTTCAGACCATAAGCTATTAGGTCAGTGGCAGGGTCCGTTTACGGTACTGAGACAAGTAACCCCAGTCACTTACGAGGTGGAAATAGATGCCACCAGGGGAACCAGTCAAATCTATCACATTAACCTCCTCAAAAAGTGGGAGGGACCGCGCCCTGTTTTAGCGGGTCACGAACCCTTCCTGTTTGAGGGTTGTTTCGATACTGGTTTGACGGAACACCAAAAACGGGAACTTTGTCATTCACTTGTACCTCTACAAGCAGTCTTTTCAACCCTGCCGGGGCATACCACGGTGGTGGAACACGCCATTCACACTGAGCCAGGGAAAACGGTCCGGCAACGACCATACCGTATCCCAGAAGCCCGTAGGGCTGTTATCAAAGAAGAAACAAATCAAATGCTTAAAATGAATATCATTGAACCATCGAGTAGTAGCTGGAATTCGCCCATCGTTTTGGTCCCTAAACCCGATGGTTCTACACGATTTTGCATTGATTTCCGGGAGGTGAATAAGATCTCCGCCTTTGATTCCTATCCTCTTCCCCGTGTGGACGAGATGATTGAGCGTATAGGCAAAGCAAAGTACATTAGCACTCTTGACCTCTGCAAAGGCTATTGGCAGATCCCACTGAAAGCTGAGGACAAGCACAAGACCGCCTTCTCCACCCCTGAAGGCCTGTTTCAGTTCAAAGTAATGCCCTTCGGCTTACACGGCGCCCCGGCGACCTTTCAAAGGGCCATGAATCAAGTCCTACGTCCTCATGTTTCATATGCGGGCGCCTATCTTGATGATATCGTCATTTATAGTGACACTTGGGAACAACACCTTTCTCACTTGTATTCAGTGGTCTCCTCTTTGGGCAAGTACGGGTTTACCATTAACCCAGCCAAAACCACATTAGCAGCCCAGAGTGTTAAATATCTTGGTTATTTGTTGGGTGAAGGACATATTCGGCCCCAAGAGAGCAAAGTCAAAACAATTCAGGCTATACCATTTCCAAAAACCCGAAAAGATCTCCGTGCCTTCTTGGGTATGTTGGGCTATTACAGGAGGTTTATCCCCAACTTTTCCCAAGTAGCAGCTCCCCTTACAGACCTCCTCAAAAAGACTGCAAAAACAGAAGAAATCCTCCAACAACCGTCTCCTGTACTTCAGCAAGCCTTCAATGTTCTAAAGAATGCTTTGACTTCTGAGCCTGTATTGATGAGCCCCGACTATAGTCAGCCTTTTATTTTACAAACTGATGCATCGGACCAAGGTTTAGGGGCTGTTCTGTCCCAAAAGGATTCGGAAGGTGCGGAGAAACCAATTCTGTATCTTAGCAGAAAGCTATTTCCCAGAGAAATCAACTACTCCGTTGTCGAAAAGGAAGCACTCGCTATCAAGTGGGCCGTGGAAAGCCTTCGCTACTACCTTGACGGTAGAGAATTCATTTTGTATACTGATCACGCTCCCCTTGAATGGATGGCTCGCAATAGAGGACACAATGACCGAGTGCTTCGTTGGTTTCTTTCCCTCCAGCCTTTTCGTTTCCGAACACTACACCGGAAAGGCCTGGAACAGGGCAACGCAGACTATTTGTCCCGATATCCGCCACCTACCAGCCCTACAAGAAACACTCCTAGGGGAAGGGAATGTGAAGGGTTGGTCCCTACATCGGGAGCACAATGGAGCGCTATGGACTCTTACCCCTCCGGAACTACTCCTCTCTCTGTCTTCCCACAGGCTCCACTGATAACTCCGAATCGGGACAGATTGGAAACGTCCCTCCCTGATCCCGGAAGTTGGGTCACTAGCGAAGGACCGGAAGTGAACCCGCCTAACCCCGGAAGTTCTTCGACCGGATACAGGCAAGAGAGTAGAAAAGCCAGCGATCCAAACGACTCGGGGTTCCCAACGGCGAGCTCGTGGCAGGAGTTAGCAGACCCCGGAGAACCAGCAGCGGAAGGACCGAAGGACCGGAACGAAGAAGCAGACGAGGAAGACGTTTGGTGTGAGGACTGGTGGCGTCCTCAGGAGGTGGCTGGAGAGCGGCCGTAACTCACAGGAGAGTTACGGCGGGGCATGTGAGTAACTCGTTACCATTTTCCCCTATTTCCACTGGTAGAGGTGTACATAGTGTAAATAGCGCCCTGAAGCACTTTTCACTGTATAAACGTGCACCGACTCTGTATGGTACTTCGCACTATTTTCCGTCTCGTTCACGCCTATGCTCACCCCTACCCTTTCACCTCTTTCCGCAAACCCAACCCCATCACGTCCTATCCAATCCCTTCCATTCACGTCCCAGGTGCTGGTGATAGAACTGAGAGAAGTTTTGTTACCTCTGAACTAACCGCCCTGTTTTCGTTCTCTTTTTCCTCCGAGGGACGCACCACTTCTACACGACGACGAAAGGACGACCAGAGCCCAGCCGTAACCATCCCCACGGAACCCTCCCGGACCCCGGACACCTCATCTCTACGATCCCGGACCCTTTCATTCCACGACCTATGTTTCGTTTATGTGAACAATAAAGTTTTCGCTAATCATAGCGCACTTCATACGGCCTCCACGCCTGTTATTCCGGCCCGCCCTAAATCCCGCTCCACACCACCCCAGACAGGAGATAGTGGATTGTAGTAGGGAGGTTTCAAAGAAACCAGACACTGCCTGGGGAGCACAAGGCTGCCCCTTGCATAATCCGGCCAAACCGGTTCTGGGGCCTCCCAGCCCCTGTCCCAGCGCGGCCTGGATCAAAGGAAAGGGGTGTAACCACCCCCTTCCTGGGTCCCACCCATAGGAGGGGACCTAGCAGGATGTCCAGCCCACCAGATTCGAATAAGAGTGGGAGCAGTGCCAATGCAACTCAGATCATCCTGAAGAAACATAAGAAACGAATTCTGGACCCTTCGACTTTCTACTCAACGCAGAAGACTGAAGAATCTCCCTTGTGGTCAAGGAGTGACCACCCTGTGCAAACAGGCAACATCCAGCCCTCGACCCTTGCTTTGTTGCAGTTCCCGCCGGAACTCGAGCGACAGAGATCGACGAGATCAAGCTTGCCTGCCTTCTCCCTGCCCGATCCACAGTCCCTGCAGAGCTGAGACCAGTGGAGGCGACCGGAAGCGTGGGGCACGCCATCTTGAAAAGGCCACGAGACGCTGACCGTGCAGCCCACGAGTGATCCTCGAAGCTGTGCACCGGGGTTTGAGAAGCCCCTACCCCGAGCTACACTTGCACCAAAGCTACCCCCTCCACACTCGACGAGTGCTGCGTGGGGCCCTTCTGCTTGCGGCGGCTCGACGCGTTGGCCCGGTCACTTGCCAGCTGGCTTGTGGCCCCTGTGCCGACGAAAACTGAAATACGACTTGCTTTTCTGGTTGCTCCAGATCTGCACCAGCTCCTGTGAAAAGGAGCCCCCACTCTGACCCTCCTGGTTCGAGTGATAAGCAATCTCCCGGTTCCGCGTGGATTGCTTTTGCCAAGTGCTGTTTGCTGCAATCTTGAAGCCGACGGTACTGACGGCGAGAGCCTACGTGGGACAGATCGTGACCTGCTCCTGGACGTCGCAGATGCCCCAGAGCCCACGTGACAGTGGAGAGAAGCCTATCGACAACCACCTGATTGCGCCCGACATTGCCTGGTTCCGTCCTGGTTCCACCCTGGTCACTGCTGAGTGACCCAGACTCTGTCCCCTCTGCTTTCAGGTACTTTTCTACTTCGATCCACCCTTGGATCGCACCGGACACTTCTGCTTCACATCGCCTGCAGCTGCAACAGCTTCAAGCACCAAGAGCCTGCGTGTCAAAACCCGGCGCCCCTTCGACCCTGTGCACCCACGGCCTGTGGGTGAGGTAACATTGCAACGCCGGTGTTCCCACACTGGTACACACCTCTAGGGCCCGTGTCTAAAGTTTTGTTCCTCTAGGTTCAGCGGAAGTATCTTTTAACTCACTTTATGTAACTTTTACGCACCATTGACATTGCATTGGTGCGAGCCGCACTTTCTGTGCTGCACCCGTCTCCTGTGGGCTACTCCCGACTTCAGCATTGCTAGTCCCGACTGCTCCCAGCGAATCTCTAGGCCCTAGGCCTAACCACTGTTCGATTGGTATCTCTTATACCACTTTTTTAGTATATGGTTTAAGTGGCCACCGGCCCTTATCCAAAACTGTGCAACTTTATATGTTATACTGTGCTTTTGATTTAACGCTTGTGCCCCTTTCCTCATAAAGAGTACTGGGGAGTAATTTAGAAATAAATACATATATTTTTATAATATATACTTGTGTGGTGTCCTTTCATTTGATTACAGGATTGTATGTGGTAAAACAGCTCGCTTAACACGACCTCTTAAGTTAAGCCTTTAAGGCTGCTTAGTCCATGCTACCTCTAGGATAGCTTGTCTGACAAGGTTGACTTACAACCAGACATCTTTGGGGTTTGTTTGGACTGATACCAAGTGGTTCCAGAATTGGAAACACTACATATCAGGCCAACTTCTCACATTGGTGTGCAGCGGTGCGGATTTGAGCTTGCTGTTTGTTTTACCATTGCAATCTTTACATCAAATTGAAAGATCACATCAAGTACCTTAGGTACATATAAATCAAAAGCTTAGCATATTAAGTTCTACTGAACTTAGTAGTTGTAGATTAAAGGGATAAGCACACCCTGACTACAACTCACTAGCAAGGTACAGTAGGAAAACACTCAGTGTAGGTAAGTGCATCACTTACACCTCACTAGCAGTCATGTCTGATACAGGTAGAGCCTCAGGCTCTGCTCCTGTAATAGTTGATCCTATAGGGGCAACATCCAGATATGACAACCTTAGCCACAAAGACCTGAGTGCCTTGTGCACAGCCAGGGGGCTAAAAAAGGGCAGAGGCCCTACCATTCCTTCCCTAATAGCTCTCCTAGAAAAGGATGACTTAGATAAGGTGAGTCAGGCTCCCTTAGAATCAGGTGAAGGGTTAAACTCCCCTGAGAATGAGAATCTTCCAGATGAAGAAGAAGAGGAGGAGGAAGAGGAAGAGGAAGGCTCAGATTTAGAAGAGCCTGAAGATCAGGATCAGAGGGGAAACCAGGTACAGGTTGCCAGGCTTAACCAGGCCAAACTAGACCTACATGAGAATGGAGAGGGCCAGCACCACTCCAGATCTCATAACCAAATTCTCCCAGGTAACAGGAGGGTGAGATCTCAATCAGGGGATTCTCATCTTTCTAGTGCCTCAAGAGAATCTCAGAGAGGGATGACTCCCTCCCAGAGGAAAGAGCATAGGGCCAGAATGAGGGCTGTCCAACTCCAGATAGAGAGGGAGGAGGTAGCTCTGGCTCAAGCTAAGCTTACCTTGGCTCAAGCTAAACTTACCTTGGCAAGGGAGCAGAAATTGAGTGGCTTAGATGCCACTGGTGGCAGCAAAGTTCCTAAAGAAAAAGACAGGGCCTATGACAATAGAAACCTGACAAAAATGGTGCCCCCCTACAAGGAAGGGGATGACATCCACAAATGGATGACTGCTCTTGAGAGGGCCTGCATGGTACAGCAGGTCCCTGAGGATCAGTGGGCAGCAATTTTATGGTACTCCTTTTCTGAGAAAGGGAGGGACAGGCTCCTCACTGTTAGACCTGAGGATGCCAAAAACTACTCTGTTCTGAAGAGTGCTCTTATTGAAGGGTTTGGCCTAACCACTGAGCAATACAGGTTGTTGTTCAGAGACACCCGAAAAGCACAGACTCAGGACTGGACTGATTTTGTTGATTGTGCCACTAAGGCTCTGGTGGGTTGGCTGCAGGGAAGTAAAGTTTCAGACTATACAGGATTGTACAATCTTATGATGAGAGAGCAGATCCTTAATAACTTTCAGAACCAGCTGTTGCATCAATACCTTGTTGACTCTGATTTGACCTCTCCCCAAGAATTGAGAAAGAAGGCAGACAAATGGGTCAGAACAAGGATTAAGCAGAAAAACCAGAACCAAGGTGACCAGAAGAAAACAGACCAGAAGGGTGGGAATCAGAAAGATAAAGAAAATGACCAGAAGTCTTCAGGCCCCCAAACTAGCAATAAGGAGGGGGGTTCCCAAAATGGAAACAAGAAAAAGAAGAATGATGGCCCAAAGAAACCTTGGTGTAATACCTGCAAATCAGTTTCACACTGGGGCAGTGAATGCACTAAGAAAAATCCAGTCCCCACCACTGCAGCTCCTAGAGCACCTGCACCCCCTAGTACAGTTAGCAGTGGTGGTACACAGCCAAAGGGTTTAGTAGGGTTGACCCTGGGTACTGAGGTGGAATCTGGCCTAGTCAGAATCCCCACACAGGCAGTTCTCCTATATGATGTGGACTTATCTTTGACCACTGCAGTAAGCCCCAGTAACCTGGGCAAATATAGGCAGACTCCCTTAATCAATGAGAAACTGGCTCAGGCCTACAGGGACACTTGTGCCAGTGTCACTATGGTGACACCTGACTTTGTGGACCTTGGTCAGATTGTACTAGGTGAAAGTTACCTAGTGACCAATGCAAGCAACTCCACTACTTCACATAGTGTGGCTGTTGTGAACTTCTCCTGGGGAGGGGTAGATGGCCTAAAGAAAGTTGTTGTGAGTGCAGACCTCCCAGTAGACTGTCTGTTAGGCAATGATCTTGAAAGCTCAGTTTGGTCAGAAGTGGAGTACAGGACTCATGCAGAAATGCTAGGGATTTCAGCTCATGTCCTTGCAGTGACAAGGTCTCAGGCTAAGAAGTGCCTTCCTGAACCAGTGGTGGATCTTGAAACAATAGACCAACCACAACCCAAGAGAAGGAGCAAGAGGGTTAAGGCTGTGCCTTCCCACTTGCCCCAGGTTGAGGATCAAGTTTCACAGGAAACTGATTCTGCAGTCCAAGAGGAGACTGTCTCAGAGGAGCTTGAACCTGACCAGGTTGAGTTTCTGGGGACAGGGGGACCCTCAAGGGCAGGCCTGGGGCAGGCCCAATTAGATTGCCCTTCACTTGAACCCCTCAGACAGCAAGCTGCTGCTGAGGCTGCAGGGAATGCTCAAGGTACCCATAGAGTGTATTGGGATGAAGGACTCCTTTATTCAGAGGCTAGAGACCCCAAGCCTGGCACAACCAGGAGGTTGGTTATACCTTTGAAGTTTAGGGGTTTCCTTCTTACCTTGGCCCATGATATTCCCCTTGCAGGACACCTAGGCCAGAATAAGACTTGGGACAGGCTTGTTCCACACTTTCACTGGCCTCACATGTCAGAAAATGTCAAGGAGTTTTGTCGCTCCTGTGTCACTTGCCAAGCCAGTGGTAAGTCAGGTGGCACAACAAAGGCCCCCCTGATACCACTACCTGTGGTGGGGGTACCCTTTGAAAGAGTTGGAATAGACATTGTGGGTCCCATGGATCCTCCAACAGCATCTGGGCACAGATTTATACTGGTGGTAGTGGATCATGCCACCAGGTACCCAGAGGCAATTCCCCTGAGGACCACCACAGCTCCTGTGGTGGCAAAAGCCCTCATTGCAGTTTTCTCAAGAGTGGGCTTTCCAAAGGAGGTTCTTTCAGACAGAGGTACCAACTTTATGTCTGGATACTTGAAAGCAATGTGGAAAGAGTGTGGAGTAAACTATAAGTTTACCACACCCTACCATCCACAGTGCAATGGGCTTGTTGAAAGGTTCAACAAGACCCTAAAGGGAATGATAAAAGGTTTACCAGAGAAGCTTAGGCGGAAATGGGACATCCTTTTACCCTGCTTGCTCTTTGCTTACAGAGAGGTCCCACAGAAGGGGGTTGGCTACAGCCCTTTTGAACTTTTGTTTGGCCACCCTGGCTTGGCTTTATCAAAACATGTCGTGTTTGGTGTCATACGAATTGGAATACTACCCCCTCGCCAGTTCTGGCGACGGGGGTAGCATTCCACCCTTCTAGAGGGATAAGACATGTTACTTTACTGAAACGCGGTTGATTTAAAATGAGCCTCAGATCCACAAAATGGATGCCTCTGCCACAGACACGGGTCTGGCCTCCTGCTGCTGACCGAAACTCAGCATATGGTGGCCTGGACAAAGAGTTTCCTGTCGCAGGGCGGTGTCAAACCACCCCAGACAGGAGATAGTGGATTGTAGTAGGGAGGTTTCAAAGAAACCAGACACTGCCTGGGGAGCACAAGGCTGCCCCTTGCATAATCCGGCCAAACCGGTTCTGGGGCCTCCCAGCCCCTGTCCCAGCGCGGCCTGGATCAAAGGAAAGGGGTGTAACCACCCCCTTCCTGGGTCCCACCCATAGGAGGGGACCTAGCAGGATGTCCAGCCCACCAGATTCGAATAAGAGTGGGAGCAGTGCCAATGCAACTCAGATCATCCTGAAGAAACATAAGAAACGAATTCTGGACCCTTCGACTTTCTACTCAACGCAGAAGACTGAAGAATCTCCCTTGTGGTCAAGGAGTGACCACCCTGTGCAAACAGGCAACATCCAGCCCTCGACCCTTGCTTTGTTGCAGTTCCCGCCGGAACTCGAGCGACAGAGATCGACGAGATCAAGCTTGCCTGCCTTCTCCCTGCCCAAAGCTACCCCCTCCACACTCGACGAGTGCTGCTTGGGGCCCTTCTGCTTGCGGCGGCTCGACGCGTTGGCCCGGTCACTTGCCAGCTGGCTTGTGGCCCCTGTGCCGACGAAAACTGAAATACGACTTGCTTTTCTGGTTGCTCCAGATCTGCACCAGCTCCTGTGAAAAGGAGCCCCCACTCTGACCCTCCTGGTTCGAGTGATAAGCAATCTCCCGGTTCCGCGTGGATTGCTTTTGCCAAGTGCTGTTTGCTGCAATCTTGAAGCCGACGGTGCTGACGGCGAGAGCCTACGTGGGACAGATCGTGACCTGCTCCTGGACGTCGCAGATGCCCCAGAGCCCACGTGACAGCGGAGAGAAGCCTATCGACAACCACCTGATTGCGCCCGACATTGCCTGGTTCCGTCCTGGTTCCACCCTGGTCACTGCTGAGTGACCCAGACTCTGTCCCCTCTGCTTTCAGGTACTTTTCTACTTCGATCCACCCTTAGATCGCACCGGACACTTCTGCTTCACATCGCCTGCAGCTGCAACAGCTTCAAGCACCAAGAGCCTGCGTGTCAAAACCCGACGCCCCTTCGACCCTGTGCACCCACGGCCTGTGGGTGAGGTAACATTGCAACGCCGTTGTTCCCACACTGGTACACACCTCTAGGGTCTGTGTCTAAAGTTTTGTTCCTCTAGGTTCAGCGGAAGTATCTTTTAACTCACTTTATGTAACTTTTACGCACCATTGACATTGCATTGGTGCGAGCCGCACTTTCCGTCCTGCACCCGTCTCCTGTGGGCTACTCCCGACTTCAGCATTGCTAGTCCTGACTGCTCCCAGCGAATCTCTAGGCCCTAGGCCTAACCACTGTTCGATTGGTATCTCTTATACCACTTTTTTAGTATATGGTTTAAGTGGCCACCGGCCCTTATCCAAAACTGTGCAACTTTATATGTTATACTGTGCTTTTGATTTAACGCTTGTGCCCCTTTCCTCATAAAGAGTACTGGGGAGTAATTTAGAAATAAATACATATATTTTTATAATATATACTTGTGTGGTGTCCTTTCATTTGATTACAGGATTGTATGTGGTAAAACAGCTCGCTTAACACGACCTCTTAAGTTAAGCCTTTAAGGCTGCTTAGTCCATGGTACCTCTAGGATAGCTTGTCTAACAAGGTTGACTTACAACCAGACATCTTTGGGGTTTGTTTGGATTGATACCAAGTCGTTCCAGAATTGGAAACACTACATATCAGGCCAACTTCTCACAAGCACGGCCTGGCATTCAACCTGGAGCACTGGCAGCAGGGCATGGCATTTAACAGGGAGCACTGGAAATGCCATCACTCATTGGCTGTTATTGGCAGGGCCTGGCATTCAACGGGGAGCACTGGCAGCACCTTCACTCATTGGCTGTTAGTAGCAGGGCCTGGCATTCAACGGGGAGCACTGGCAGTGCCTCACTCATTGGCTGTCAGTGGCAGGGCCTGGCATTCAACGGGGAGCACTGGCAGCACCTTCACTCATTGGCTGTTAGAAGCAGGGCCTGGCATTCAACGGGGGGAGCACTGGCAGTGCCTCACTCATTGGCTGTTAGTAGCAGGGCCTGACATTCAATGGGGAGTACTGGCAGTGTCTTCACTAATTGGCAGTTAGTAGCAGGGCCTGGCATTCAACTGGGAGCACTGTCAGTGCCTTCACTCATTTCCTGTCAGTAGGGGGCCATGGCATTCATCAAGGAGCACTGGCAGTGCCTTCACTCATTGGCTGTCAGTAGCAGGGCCTGGCATTCAACGGGGAGCACTGGCAGTGCCTACACTCATTGGCTGTCAGTAGCAGGGTCTGGCATTCAATGGGGAGCACTGGTAGTGTCTTCACTCATTGGCAGTTAGTAGCAGGGCCTGGCATTCATCAAGGAGCACTGGCAGTGCCTTCACTCATAGACTGTTAGTAGCAGGGCCTAGCATTCAACGGGGAGCACTGGCAGTGGCTTCACTCATTGGCTGTTAGTAGTAGGGCCTGGCATTTGATGGGGAGCACTGGCAGTGCCTTCACTCATTGGCTGTCAGTAGCAGGGCCTGGCATTCAACGGGGAGCACTGGCAGTGCCTTCACTCATTGGCTGTTTGTAGCAGGGCCTGGCATTCAATGGGGAGCACTGGCAGTGTCTTCACTCATTGGCTGTAAGTAGCAGGGCCTGGCATTCATCAAGGGGCACTGGCAGTGCCTTCACTCATTGGCTGTCAGTAGCAGGGCCTGGCATTCAACGGGGAGCACTGGCAGTGCCTTCACTCATTGGCTGTTTGTAGCAGGGCCTGGCATTCAATGGGGAGCACTGGCAGTGTCTTCACTCATTGGCTGTAAGTAGCAGGGCCTGGCATTCATCAAGGAGCACTGGCAGTGCCTTCACTCATAGGCTGTTTGTAGCAGGGCCTGGCATTCAATGGGGAGCACTGGCAGTGTCTTCAATCATTGGCTGTAAGTAGCAGGGCCTGGCATTCATCAAGGAGCACTGGCAGTGCCTTCACTCATTAGCTGTCAGTAGCAGGGACTGGCACTCAACGGGGAGCACTGGCAGTGTCTTCACTTATTGGCTGTTAGTAGCAGAACCTGGCATTCAATGGGGAGCACTGGAAGTGCCCTCACTCATTGGCTGTCAGTAGCAGGGCCTGGCATTCAACGGGGAGCACTGGCAGTGCCTCTCTCATTGGCTGTCAGTAGGGGGGCATGGCATTCATCAAGGAGCATTGGCAGTGCCTTCACTCATTGGCTGTCAGTAGCAGGGCCTGATATTCAACGGGAAGCACTGGCAGTGCCTTTACTCATTGGCTGTCAGTAGCAGGGCCTAGCATTCAACAGGGAGCACTGGCAGTGTCTTCACTTATTGGCTGTCAGTAGTAGGGGATGGCATTCAACAGGTAGCACTGGCAGTGCCTTCACTCATTGGCTATTAGTAGCAGGGCCTGGCATTTTAACGGGGAGAACTGGCAGTGCCTTCACTCATTGGCTGTCAGTAGCAGGGCCTGGCATTCAACGTGAAGCACTGGCAGTGCCTCACTCACTGGCTGTTAGTAGCAGGGCCTGGCATTCAATGGGGAGCACTGGCAGTGCCTCACTCATTGGCTGTCAGTAGCAGGTCTTGACATTCAACAGGGAGCACTGGCAGTGCCTCACTCATTGGCTGTCAGTAGGGGGGCATGGCATTCATCAAGGAGCATTGGCAGTGCCTTCACTCATTGGCTGTCAGTAGCAGGGCCTGATATTCAACGGAGAGCACTGGCAGTGCCTTCACTCATTGGCTGTCAGTTGCAGGGCCTGGCATTCATCAAGGAGCATTGGCAGTGCCTTCACTCATTGGCTGTCAGTAGCAGGGCCTGATATTCAATGGGGAGCACTGGCAGTGCCTTCACTCATTGGCTGTTAGTAGCAGGGCCTGGCATTCAATGGGGAACACACACAGTGCCCTCACTCATTGGCTGTCAGTAGCAGGTCTTGACATTCAACAGGGAGCACTGGCAGTGCCTCACTCATTGGCTGTCAGTAGGGGGGCTTGGCATTCATCAAGGAGCATTGGCAGTGCCTTCACTCATTGGCTGTCAGTAGGGGGGCATGGCATTCATCAAGGAGCATTGGCAGTGCCTTCACTCATTAGCTGTCAGTAGCAGGGCCTGGCATTCAACGGGGAGCACTGGCAATGCCTTCACTCATTGACTGTCAGTAGGGGGGCATGGCATTCATCAAGGAGCATTGGCAGTGCCTTCACTCATTGGCTGTCAGTAGCAGGGCCTGATATTCAACGGGAAGCACTGGCAGTGCCTTCACTCATTGGCTGTCTGTAGCAGGGACTGGCATTGAGTGTGGAGCATTAGCAGTGCCTTCACTCATTGGCTGTTACTAGCAGGGCCTGGCATTCTACATTGAGCAGGGCAGTGCTTTCACTCATTGGCTGTTAATAGCAGGGCCTGGCATTCAACCTGGAGCACTGGCAGCGTTTTACTCATTGGCTGTTAGTAGCGAGCATGGCATTTAACGGGGAGCACTGGAAATGCCCTCACTCATTGGCTGTTATTAGCAGGGCCTGGCATTCAACGGGGAGCACTGGCAGCACCTTCACTCATTGGCTGTTAGTAGCAGGGCCTGGCATTCAACGGGGAGCACTGGCAGTGCCTCACTCATTGGCTGTCAGTGGCAGGGCCTGGCATTCAACAGGGAGCACTGGCAGCACCTTCACTCATTGGCTGTTAGTAGCAGGGCCTGGCATTCAACAGGGAGCACTGGCAGCACCTTCACTCATTGGCTGTTAGTAGCAGGGCCTGGCATTCAACGGGGAGCACTGGCAGTGCCTCACTCATTGGCTGTTAGTAACAGGGCCTGACATTCAATGGGGAGTACTGGCAGTGTCTTCACTCATTGGCAGTTAGTAGCAGGGCCTGGCATTCAACTGGGAGCACTGTCAGTGCCTTCACTCATTTCCTGTCAGTAGGGGGGTATGGCATTCATCAAGGAGCACTGGC
The DNA here is from genome assembly GCF_964263255.1 of Lissotriton vulgaris. Lineage (NCBI taxonomy): Eukaryota > Metazoa > Chordata > Amphibia > Caudata > Salamandridae > Lissotriton > Lissotriton vulgaris. The sequence goes on along the minus strand of NC_141700.1, from coordinate 473,257,735 downwards.
AGTGCCTTCACTCATTGGCTGTCAGTAGCAGGGCCTGTCATTCAACGGGGAGCACTGGCAGTGCCTCACTCATTGGCTGTTAGTAGCAGGGCCTGGAATTCAATGGGGAGCACTGTCAGTGTCTTCACTCATTGGCTGTCAGTAGCAGGGCCTGGCATTCAACGGGGAGCACTGGCAGTGCCTACACTCATTGGCTGTCAGTAGCAGGGTCTGGCATTCAATGGGGAGCACTGGTAGTGTCTTCACTCATTGACAGTTAGTAGCAGGGCCTGGTATTCAATGGGGAGCACTGGTAGTGTCTTCACTCATTGGCAGTTAGTAGCAGGGCCTGGCATTCATCAAGGAGCACTGGCAGTGCCTTCACTCATAGACTGTTAGTAGCAGGGCCTAGCATTCAACGGGGAGCACTGGCAGTGGCTTCACTCATTGGCTGTTAGTAGTAGGGCCTGGCATTTGATGGGGAGCACTGGCAGTGCCTTCACTCATTGGCTGTCAGTAGCAGGGCCTGGCATTCAACGGGGAGCACTGGCAGTGCCTTCACTCATTGGCTGTTTGTAGCAGGGCCTGGCATTCAATGGGGAGCACTGGCAGTGTCTTCACTCATTGGCTGTAAGTAGCAGGGCCTGGCATTCATCAAGGGGCACTGGCAGTGCCTTCACTCATTGGCTGTCAGTAGCAGGGCCTGGCATTCAACGGGGAGCACTGGCAGTGCCTTCACTCATTGGCTGTTTGTAGCAGGGCCTGGCATTCAATGGGGAGCACTGGCAGTGTCTTCACTCATTGGCTGTAAGTAGCAGGGCCTGGCATTCATCAAGGAGCACTGGCAGTGCCTTCACTCATAGGCTGTTTGTAGCAGGGCCTGGCATTCAATGGGGAGCACTGGCAGTGTCTTCAATCATTGGCTGTAAGTAGCAGGGCCTGGCATTCATCAAGGAGCACTGGCAGTGCCTTCACTCATTAGCTGTCAGTAGCAGGGACTGGCACTCAACGGGGAGCACTGGCAGTGTCTTCACTTATTGGCTGTTAGTAGCAGAACCTGGCATTCAATGGGGAGCACTGGAAGTGCCCTCACTCATTGGCTGTCAGTAGCAGGGCCTGGCATTCAACGGGGAGCACTGGCAGTGCCTCTCTCATTGGCTGTCAGTAGGGGGGCATGGCATTCATCAAGGAGCATTGGCAGTGCCTTCACTCATTGGCTGTCAGTAGCAGGGCCTGATATTCAACGGGAAGCACTGGCAGTGCCTTTACTCATTGGCTGTCAGTAGCAGGGCCTAGCATTCAACAGGGAGCACTGGCAGTGTCTTCACTTATTGGCTGTCAGTAGTAGGGGATGGCATTCAACAGGTAGCACTGGTAGTGCCTTCACTCATTGGCTATTAGTAGCAGGGCCTGGCATTTTAACGGGGAGAACTGGCAGTGCCTTCACTCATTGGCTGTCAGTAGCAGGGCCTGGCATTCAACGTGAAGCACTGGCAGTGCCTCACTCACTGGCTGTTAGTAGCAGGGCCTGGCATTCAATGGGGAGCACTGGCAGTGCCTCACTCATTGGCTGTCAGTAGCAGGTCTTGACATTCAACAGGGAGCACTGGCAGTGCCTCACTCATTGGCTGTCAGTAGGGGGGCATGGCATTCATCAAGGAGCATTGGCAGTGCCTTCACTCATTGGCTGTCAGTAGCAGGGCCTGATATTCAACGGAGAGCACTGGCAGTGCCTTCACTCATTGGCTGTCAGTTGCAGGGCCTGGCATTCATCAAGGAGCATTGGCAGTGCCTTCACTCATTGGCTGTCAGTAGCAGGGCCTGATATTCAATGGGGAGCACTGGCAGTGCCTTCACTCATTGGCTGTTAGTAGCAGGGCCTGGCATTCAATGGGGAACACACACAGTGCCCTCACTCATTGGCTGTCAGTAGCAGGTCTTGACATTCAACAGGGAGCACTGGCAGTGCCTCACTCATTGGCTGTCAGTAGGGGGGCTTGGCATTCATCAAGGAGCATTGGCAGTGCCTTCACTCATTGGCTGTCAGTAGGGGGGCATGGCATTCATCAAGGAGCATTGGCAGTGCCTTCACTCATTAGCTGTCAGTAGCAGGGCCTGGCATTCAACGGGGAGCACTGGCAATGCCTTCACTCATTGACTGTCAGTAGGGGGGCATGGCATTCATCAAGGAGCATTGGCAGTGCCTTCACTCATTGGCTGTCAGTAGCAGGGCCTGATATTCAACGGGAAGCACTGGCAGTGCCTTCACTCATTGGCTGTCTGTAGCAGGGACTGGCATTGAGTGTGGAGCATTAGCAGTGCCTTCACTCATTGGCTGTTACTAGCAGGGCCTGGCATTCTACATTGAGCAGGGCAGTGCTTTCACTCATTGGCTGTTAATAGCAGGGCCTGGCATTCAACCTGGAGCACTGGCAGCGTTTTACTCATTGGCTGTTAGTAGCGAGCATGGCATTTAACGGGGAGCACTGGAAATGCCCTCACTCATTGGCTGTTATTAGCAGGGCCTGGCATTCAACGGGGAGCACTGGCAGCACCTTCACTCATTGGCTGTTAGTAGCAGGGCCTGGCATTCAACGGGGAGCACTGGCAGTGCCTCACTCATTGGCTGTCAGTGGCAGGGCCTGGCATTCAACAGGGAGCACTGGCAGCACCTTCACTCATTGGCTGTTAGTAGCAGGGCCTGGCATTCAACAGGGAGCACTGGCAGCACCTTCACTCATTGGCTGTTAGTAGCAGGGCCTGGCATTCAACGGGGAGCACTGGCAGTGCCTCACTCATTGGCTGTTAGTAACAGGGCCTGACATTCAATGGGGAGTACTGGCAGTGTCTTCACTCATTGGCAGTTAGTAGCAGGGCCTGGCATTCAACTGGGAGCACTGTCAGTGCCTTCACTCATTTCCTGTCAGTAGGGGGGTATGGCATTCATCAAGGAGCACTGGCAGTGCCTTCACTCATTGGCTGTCAGTAGCAGGGCCTGTCATTCAACGGGGAGCACTGGCAGTGCCTCACTCATTGGCTGTTAGTAGCAGGGCCTGGAATTCAATGGGGAGCACTGTCAGTGTCTTCACTCATTGGCTGTCAGTAGCAGGGCCTGGCATTCAACGGGGAGCACTGGCAGTGCCTACACTCATTGGCTGTCAGTAGCAGGGTCTGGCATTCAATGGGGAGCACTGGTAGTGTCTTCACTCATTGACAGTTAGTAGCAGGGCCTGGTATTCATCAAGGAGCACTGGCAGTGCCTTCACTCATAGGCTGTTAGTAGCAGGGCCTAGCATTCAACGGGGAGCACTGGCAGTGGCTTCACTCATTGACTGTCAGTAGGGGGGCATGGCATTCATCAAGGAGCATTGGCAGTGCCTTCACTCATTGGCTGTCAGTAGCAGGGCCTGATATTCAACGGGAAGCACTGGCAGTGCCTTCACTCATTGGCTGTCTGTAGCAGGGACTGGCATTCAGTGTGGAGCATTAGCAGTGCCTTCACTCATTGGCTGTTAGTAGCAGGGCCTGGCATTCTACATTGAGCAGGGCAGTGCTTTCACTCATTGGCTGTTAATAGCAGGGCCTGGCATTCAACCTGGAGCACTGGCAGCGTTTCACTCATTGGCTGTTAGTAGCGGAGCATGGCATTTAACGGGGAGCACTGGAAATGCCATCACTCATTGGCTGTTATTAGCAGGGCCTGGCATTCAATGGGGAGCACTGGCAGCACCTTCACTCATTGGCTGTTAGTAGCAGGGCCTGGCATTCAACGGGGAGCACTGGCAGTGCCTCACTCATTGGCTGTCAGTGGCAGGGCCTGGCATTCAACGGGGAGCACTGGCAGTACCTTCACTCATTGGCTGTTAGAAGCAGGGCCTGGCATTCAACGGGGGGGAGCACTGGCAGTGCCTCACTCATTGGCTGTTAGTAGCAGGGCCTGACATTCAATGGGGAGTACTGGCAGTGTCTTCACTCATTGGCAGTTAGTAGCAGGGCCTGGCATTCAACTGGGAGCACTGTCAGTGCCTTCACTCATTTCCTGTCAGTAGGGGGCCATGGCATTCATCAAGGTGCACTGGCAGTGCCTTTACTCATTGGCTGTCAGTAGCAGGGCCTGGCATTCAACGGGAAGCACTGGCAGTGCCTACACTCATTGGCTGTCAGTAGCAGGGTCTGGCATTCAATGGGGAGCACTGGTAGTGTCTTCACTCTTGGCAGTTAGTAGCAGGGCCTGGCATTCATCAAGGAGCACTGGCAGTGCCTTCACTCATAGGCTGTTAGTAGCAGGGCCTAGCATTCAACGGGGAGCACTGGCAGTGGCTTCACTCATTGGCTGTTAGTAGTAGGGCCTGGCATTTGATGGGGAGCACTGGCAGTGCCTTCACTCATTGGCTGTCAGTAGCAGGGCCTGGCATTCATCGGGGAGCACTGGCAGTGCCTTCACTCATTGGCTGTTTGTAGCAGGGCCTGGCATTCAATGGGGAGCACTGGCAGTGTCTTCACTCATTGGCTGTAATTTGCAGGGCCTGGCATTCATCAAGGGGCACTGGCAGTGCCTTCACTCATTGGCTGTCAGTAGCAGGGCCTGGCATTCAACGGGGAGCACTGGCAGTGCCTTTACTCATTGGCTGTTTGTAGCAGGGCCTGGCATTCAATGGGGAGCACTGGCAGTGTCTTCACTCATTGGCTGTAAGTAGCAGGGCCTGGCATTCATCAAGGAGCACTGGAAGTGCCCTCACTCATTGGCTGTCAGTAGCAGGGCCTGCCATTCAACGGGGAGCACTGGCAGTGCCTCACTCATTGGCTGTCAGTAGGGGGGCATGGCATTCATCAAGGAGCATTGGCAGTGCCTTCACTCATTCGCTGTCAGTAGCAGGGCCTGATATTCAACGGGAAGCACTGGCAGTGCCTTCACTCATTGGCTGTCAGTAGCAGGGCCTGGCACTCAACGGGGAGCACTGGCAGTGCCTTCACTCATTGGCTGTCAGTAGCAGGGCCTGATATTCAACGGGAAGCACTGGCAGTGCCTTCACTCATTGGCTGTCAGTAGCAGGGCCTGGCATTCAACGGGGAGCACTGGCAGAGCCTACACTCATTGGCTGTTAGTAGCAGGGCCTTCCATTCAACGAGAAGCACTGGCAATGCCCTCACTCATGGACTGTCAGTAGCAGGGCCTAGCATTCAACAGGGAGCACTGGCAGTGTCTTCACTTATTGGCTGTCAGTAGTAGGGCCTGGCATTCAACGGGTAGCACTGGCAGTGCCTTCACTCATTGGCTATTAGTAGCAGGGCCTGGCATTTAACGGGGAGAACTGGCAGTGCCTTCACTCATTGGCTGTAAGTAGAAGGGCCTGGCATTCATCAAGGAGCACTGGAAGTGCCCTCACTCATTGGCTGTCAGTAGCAGGGCCTGCCATTCAACGGGGAGCACTGGCAGTGCCTCACTCATTGGCTGTCAGTAGGGGGGCATGGCATTCATCAAGGAGCATTGGCAGTGCCTTCACTCATTGGATGTTAGTAGCGGGGCATGGCATTTAATGGGGAGCACTGGAAATGCCCTCACTCATTGGCTGTTATTAGCAAGGCCTGGCATTCAACGGTGAGCATTGGCAGCACCTTCACTCATTGGCTGTTAATAGCAGGGCCTGGCATTCAACCTGGAGCACTGGCAGCGTTTCACTCATTGGCTGTTAGTAGCGGAGCATGGCATTTAACGGGGAGCACTGGAAATGCCATCACTCATTGGCTGTTATTAGCAGGGCCTGGCATTCAATGGGGAGCACTGGCAGCACCTTCACTCATTGGCTGTTAGTAGCAGGGCCTGGCATTCAACGGGGAGCACTGGCAGTGCCTCACTCATTGGCTGTAAGTGGCAGGGCCTGGCATTCAACGGGGAGCACTGGCAGTACCTTCACTCATTGGCTGTTAGAAGCAGGGCCTGGCATTCAACGGGGGGGAGCACTGGCAGTGCCTCACTCATTGGCTGTTAGTAGCAGGGCCTGACATTCAATGGGGAGTACTGGCAGTGTCTTCACTCATTGGCAGTTAGTAGCAGGGCCTGGCATTCAACTGGGAGCACTGTCAGTGCCTTCACTCATTTCCTGTCAGTAGGGGGCCATGGCATTCATCAAGGTGCACTGGCAGTGCCTTTACTCATTGGCTGTCAGTAGCAGGGCCTGGCATTCAACGGGAAGCACTGGCAGTGCCTACACTCATTGGCTGTCAGTAGCAGGGTCTGGCATTCAATGGGGAGCACTGGTAGTGTCTTCACTCTTGGCAGTTAGTAGCAGGGCCTGGCATTCATCAAGGAGCACTGGCAGTGCCTTCACTCATAGGCTGTTAGTAGCAGGGCCTAGCATTCAACGGGGAGCACTGGCAGTGGCTTCACTCATTGGCTCTTAGTAGTAGGGCCTGGCATTTGATGGGGAGCACTGGCAGTGCCTTCACTCATTGGCTGTCAGTAGCAGGGCCTGGCATTCATCGGGGAGCACTGGCAGTGCCTTCACTCATTGGCTGTTTGTAGCAGGGCCTGGCATTCAATGGGGAGCACTGGCAGTGTCTTCACTCATTGGCTGTAATTTGCAGGGCCTGGCATTCATCAAGGGGCACTGGCAGTGCCTTCACTCATTGGCTGTCAGTAGCAGGGCCTGGCATTCAACGGGGAGCACTGGCAGTGCCTTTACTCATTGGCTGTTTGTAGCAGGGCCTGGCATTCAATGGGGAGCACTGGCAGTGTCTTCACTCATTGGCTGTAAGTAGCAGGGCCTGGCATTCATCAAGGAGCACTGGAAGTGCCCTCACTCATTGGCTGTCAGTAGCAGGGCCTGCCATTCAACGGGGAGCACTGGCAGTGCCTCACTCATTGGCTGTCAGTAGGGGGGCATGGCATTCATCAAGGAGCATTGGCAGTGCCTTCACTCATTCGCTGTCAGTAGCAGGGCCTGATATTCAACGGGAAGCACTGGCAGTGCCTTCACTCATTGGCTGTCAGTAGCAGGGCCTGGCACTCAACGGGGAGCACTGGCAGTGCCTTCACTCATTGGCTGTCAGTAGCAGGGCCTGATATTCAACGGGAAGCACTGGCAGTGCCTTCACTCATTGGCTGTCAGTAGCAGGGCCTGGCATTCAACGGGGAGCACTGGCAGAGCCTACACTCATTGGCTGTTAGTAGCAGGGCCTTACATTCAACGAGAAGCACTGGCAATGCCCTCACTCATGGACTGTCAGTAGCAGGGCCTAGCATTCAACAGGGAGCACTGGCAGTGTCTTCACTTATTGGCTGTCAGTAGTAGGGCCTGGCATTCAACGGGTAGCACTGGCAGTGCCTTCACTCATTGGCTATTAGTAGCAGGGCCTGGCATTTAACGGGGAGAACTGGCAGTGCCTTCACTCATTGGCTGTAAGTAGAAGGGCCTGGCATTCATCAAGGAGCACTGGAAGTGCCCTCACTCATTGGCTGTCAGTAGCAGGGCCTGCCATTCAACGGGGAGCACTGGCAGTGCCTCACTCATTGGCTGTCAGTAGGGGGGCATGGCATTCATCAAGGAGCATTGGCAGTGCCTTCACTCATTGGATGTTAGTAGCGGGGCATGGCATTTAACGGGGAGCACTGGAAATGCCCTCACTCATTGGCTGTTATTAGCAAGGCCTGGCATTCAACGGTGAGCATTGGCAGCACCTTCACTCATTGGCTGTTAGTAGCAGGGCTTGGCATTCAACGGGGAGCACTGGCAGTGCCTCACTCATTGGCTGTCAGTGGCAGGGCCTGGCATTCAACAGGGAGCACTGGTAGCACCTTCACTCATTGGCTGTTAGTATGAATTGAATTTGAATTTGAATTTGAATTTTGAATTTAAAATTATTTATAAAGCGCACGTTCGCCAGCGGCTTCATGGCGCTAGTAGCAGGGCCTGGCATTCAACGGGGAGCACTGGCAATGCCTCACTCATTGGCTGTCAGTGGCAGGGCCTGGCATTCAACGGGGAGCACTGGCAGCACCTTCACTCATTGGCTGTTAGAAGCAGGGCCTGGCATTCAACGGGGGGAGCACTGGCAGTGCCTCACTCATTGGCTGTTAGTAGCAGGGCCTGACATTCAATGGGGAGTACTGACAGTGTCTTCATTCATTGGCAGTTAGTAGCAGGGCCTGGCATTCAACTGGGAGCACTGTCAGTGCCTTCACTCATTTCCTGTCAGTAGGGGGCCATGGCATTCATCAAGGAGCACTGGCAGTGCCTTCACTCATTGGCTGTCAGTAGCAGGGCCTGGCATTCAACGGGGAGCACTGGCAGTGCCTACACTCATTGGCTGTCAGTAGCAGGGTCTGGCATTCAATGGGGAGCACTGGTAGTGTCTTCACTCATTGGCAGTTAGTAGCAGGGCCTGGCATTCATCAAGGAGCACTGGCAGTGCCTTCACTCATAGGCTGTTAGTAGCAGGGCCTAGCATTCAACGGGGAGCACTGGCAGTGGCTTCACTCATTGGCTGTTAGTAGTAGGGCCTGGCATTTGATGGGGAGCACTGGCAGTGCCTTCACTCATTGGCTGTAAGTAGCAGGGCCTGGCATTCATCAAGGAGCACTGGAAGTGCCCTCACTCATTGGCTGTCAGTAGCAGGGCCTGCCATTCAACGGGGAGCACTGGCAGTGCCTCACTCATTGGCTGTCAGTAGGGGGGCATGGCATTCATCAAGGAGCATTGGCAGTGCCTTCACTCATTCGCTGTCAGTAGCAGGGCCTGATATTCAACGGGAAGCACTGGCAGTGCCTTCACTCATTGGCTGTCAGTAGCAGGGCCTGGCACTCAACGGGGAGCACTGGCAGTGCCTTCACTCATTGGCTGTCAGTAGCAGGGCCTGATATTCAACGGGAAGCACTGGCAGTGCCTTCACTCATTGGCTGTCAGTAGCAGGGCCTGGCATTCAACGGGGAGCACTGGCAGAGCCTACACTCATTGGCTGTTAGTAGCAGGGCCTTACATTCAACGAGAAGCACTGGCAATGCCCTCACTCATGGACTGTCAGTAGCAGGGCCTAGCATTCAACAGGGAGCACTGGCAGTGTCTTCACTTATTGGCTGTCAGTAGTAGGGCCTGGCATTCAACGGGTAGCACTGGCAGTGCCTTCACTCATTGGCTATTAGTAGCAGGGCCTGGCATTTAACGGGGAGAACTGGCAGTGCCTTCACTCATTGGCTGTAAGTAGAAGGGCCTGGCATTCATCAAGGAGCACTGGAAGTGCCCTCACTCATTGGCTGTCAGTAGCAGGGCCTGCCATTCAACGGGGAGCACTGGCAGTGCCTCACTCATTGGCTGTCAGTAGGGGGGCATGGCATTCATCAAGGAGCATTGGCAGTGCCTTCACTCATTGGATGTTAGTAGCGGGGCATGGCATTTAACGGGGAGCACTGGAAATGCCCTCACTCATTGGCTGTTATTAGCAAGGCCTGGCATTCAACGGTGAGCATTGGCAGCACCTTCACTCATTGGCTGTTAGTAGCAGGGCTTGGCATTCAACGGGGAGCACTGGCAGTGCCTCACTCATTGGCTGTCAGTGGCAGGGCCTGGCATTCAACAGGGAGCACTGGTAGCACCTTCACTCATTGGCTGTTAGTATGAATTGAATTTGAATTTGAATTTGAATTTTGAATTTAAAATTATTTATAAAGCGCACGTTCGCCAGCGGCTTCATGGCGCTAGTAGCAGGGCCTGGCATTCAACGGGGAGCACTGGCAATGCCTCACTCATTGGCTGTCAGTGGCAGGGCCTGGCATTCAACGGGGAGCACTGGCAGCACCTTCACTCATTGGCTGTTAGAAGCAGGGCCTGGCATTCAACGGGGGGAGCACTGGCAGTGCCTCACTCATTGGCTGTTAGTAGCAGGGCCTGACATTCAATGGGGAGTACTGACAGTGTCTTCATTCATTGGCAGTTAGTAGCAGGGCCTGGCATTCAACTGGGAGCACTGTCAGTGCCTTCACTCATTTCCTGTCAGTAGGGGGCCATGGCATTCATCAAGGAGCACTGGCAGTGCCTTCACTCATTGGCTGTCAGTAGCAGGGCCTGGCATTCAACGGGGAGCACTGGCAGTGCCTACACTCATTGGCTGTCAGTAGCAGGGTCTGGCATTCAATGGGGAGCACTGGTAGTGTCTTCACTCATTGGCAGTTAGTAGCAGGGCCTGGCATTCATCAAGGAGCACTGGCAGTGCCTTCACTCATAGGCTGTTAGTAGCAGGGCCTAGCATTCAACGGGGAGCACTGGCAGTGGCTTCACTCATTGGCTGTTAGTAGTAGGGCCTGGCATTTGATGGGGAGCACTGGCAGTGCCTTCACTCATTGGCTGTCAGTAGCAGGGCCTGGCATTCAACGGGGAGCGCTGGCAGTGCCTTCACTCATTGGCTGTTTATAGCAGGGCCTGGCATTCAATGGGGAGCACTGGCAGTGTCTTCACTCATTGGCTGTAAGTAGCAGGGCCTGGCATTCATCAAGGGGCACTGGCAGTGCCTTCACTCATTGGCTGTCAGTAGCAGGGCCTGGCATTCAACGGGGAGCACTGGCAGTGTCTTCACTCATTGGCTGTTTGTAGCAGGGCCTGGCATTCAATGGGGAGCACTGGCAGTTTCTTCACTCATTGGCTGTAAGTAGCAGGGCCTGGCATTCATCAAGGAGCACTGGCAGTGCCTTCACTCATAGGCTGTTTGTAGCAGGGCCTGGCATTCAATGGGGAGCACTGGCAGTGTCTTCACTCATTGGCTGTAAGTAGCAGGGCCTGGCATTCATCAAGGAGCACTGGCAGTGCCTTCACTCATTAGCTGTCAGTAGCAGGGCATGGCATTCAACGGGGAGCACTGGCAGTGTCTTCACTTATAGGCTGTTAGTAGCAGAACCTGGCATTCAATGGGGAGCACTGGAAGTGCCCTCACTCATTGGCTGTCAGTAGCAGGTTCTGGCATTCAACGGGGAGCACTGGCAGTGCCTCACTCATTGGCTGTCAGTAGGGGGGCATGGCATTCATCAAGGAGCATTGGCAGCGCCTTCACTCATTGGCTGTCAGTAGCAGGGCCTGATATTCAACGGGAAGCACTGGCAGTGCCTTCACTCATTGGCTGTCAGTAGCAGGGCCTGGCATTCAACGGGGAGCACTGGCAGTGCCTTCACTCATTGGCTGTCAGTAGCAGGTCCTGATATTCAACGGGAAGCACTGGCAGTGCCTTTACTCATTGGCTGTCAGTAGCAGGGCCTGGCATTCAACGGGGAGTACTGGTAGTGCCTACACTCATTGGCTGTTAGTAGCAGGGCCTTACATTCAACGAGAAGCACTGGCAATGCCCTCACTCAAGAACTGTCAGTAGCAGGGCCTAGCATTCAACAGGGAGCACTGGCAGTGTCTTCACTTATTGGTTGTCAGTAGTAGGGCCTGGCATTCAACGGGTAGCACTGGCAGTGCCTTCACTCATTGGCTATTAGTAGCAGGGCCTGGCATTTAACAGGGAGAACTGGCAGTGCCTTCACTCATTGGCTGTCAGTAGCAGGGCCTGGCATTCAACGTGAAGCAATGGCAGTGCCTCACTCATTGGCTGTTAGTAGCAGCGCCTGGCATTCAATGGGGAGCACTGGCAGTGCCTCACTCATTGGCTGTCAGTAGCAGGTCTTGACATTCAACAGGGAGCACTGGCAGTGCCTCACTCATTGGCTGTCAGTAGGGGGGCATGGCATTCATCAAGGAGCATTGGCAGTGCCTTCACTCATTGGCTGTCAGTAGCAGGGCCTGATATTCAACGGAGAGCACTGGCAGTGCCTTCACTCATTGGCTGTCAGTTGCAGGGCCTGGCATTCATCAAGGAGCATTGGCAGTGCCTTCTCTCATTGGCTGTCAGTAGCAGAGCCTGATATTCAACGGGGAGCACTGGCAGTGCCTTCACTCATTGGGGGTTAGTAGCAGGGCCTGGCATTCAATGGGGAGCACACACAGTGCCCTCACTCATTGGCTGTCAGTAGCATGTCTTGACATTCAACAGGGAGCACTGGCAGTGCCTCACTCATTGGCTGTCAGTAGGGGGGCTTGGCATTCATCAAGGAGCATTGGCAGTGCCTTCACTTATTGGCTGTCAGTAGGGGGGCATGGCATTCATCAAGGAGCATTGGCAGTGCCTTCACTCATTAGCTGACAGTAGCAGGGCCTGGCATTCAACGAGGAGCACTGGCAATGCCTTCACTCATTGACTGTCAGTAGGGGGGCATGGCATTCATCAAGGAGCATTGGCAGTGCCTTCACTCATTGGCTGTCAGTAGCAGGGCCTGATATTCAACGGGAAGCACTGGCAGTGCCTTCACTCATTGGCTGTCTGTAGCAGGGACTGGCATTCAGTGTGGAGCATTAGCAGTGCCTTCACTCATTGGCTGTTACTAGCAGGGGCTGGCATTCTACATTGAGCAGGGCAGTGCTTTCACTCATTGGCTGTTAATAGCAGGGCCTGGCATTCAACCTGGAGCACTGGCAGCGTTTTACTCATTGGCTGTTAGTAGCGAGCATGGCATTTAACGGGGAGCACTGGAAATGCCCTCACTCATTGGCTGTTATTAGCAGGGCCTGGCATTCAACGGGGAGCACTGGCAGTGCCTCACTCATTGGCTGTCAGTGGCAGGGCCTGGCATTCAACAGGGAGCACTGGCAGCACCTTCACTCATTGGCTGTTAGTAGCAGGGCCTGGCATTCAATGGGGAGCACTGGCAGTGCCTCACTCATTGGCTGTCAGTGGCAGGGCCTGGCATTCAACAGGGAGCACTGGCAGCACCTTCACTCATTGGCTGTTAGTAGCAGGGCCTGGCATTCAACGGGGAGCACTGGCAGTGCATCACTCATTGGCTGTTAGTAGCAGGGCCTGACATTCAATGGGGAGTACTGGCAGTGTCTTCACTCATTGGCAGTTAGTAGCAGGGCCTGGCATTCAACTGGGAGCACTGTCAGTGCCTTCACTCATTTCCTGTCAGTAGGGGGGCATGGCATTCATCAAGGAGCATTGGCAGTGCCTTCACTCATTGGCTGTCAGTAGCAGGGCCTGGCATTCAACGGGGAGCACTGGCAGTGCCTACACTCATTGGCTGTCAGTAGCAGGGTCTGGCATTCAATGGGGAGCACTGGTAGTGTCTTCACTCATTGGCAGTTAGTAGCAGGGCCTGACATTCATCAAGGAGCACTGGCAGTGCCTACACTCATTGGCTGTCAGTAGCAGGGCCTGGCATTCAACGGGGAGCACTGGCAGTGCCTTCACTCATAGGCTGTTAGTAGCAGGGCCTAGCATTCAACGGGGAGCACTGGCAGTGGCTTCACTCATTGGCTGTCAGTAGCAGGGCCTGGCATTCAACGGGGAGAACTGGCAGTGCCTTCGCTCATTGGCTGTTTGTAGCACGGCCTGGCATTCAATGGGCAGCACTGGCAGTGTCTTCACTCATTGGCTGTAAGTAGCAGGGCCTGGCATTCATCAAGGAGCACTGGCAGTGCCTTCACTCATTAGCTGTCAGTAGCAGGGCCTGGCATTCAACGGGGAGCACTGGCAGTGTCTTCACTTATTGGCTGTTAGTAGCAGAACCTGGCATTAAATGGGGAGCACTGGAAGTGCCCTCACTCATTGGCTGTCAGTAGCAGGCCCTGGCATTCAACGGGGAGCACTGGCAGTGCCTCACTCATTGGCTGTCAGTAGCAGGGCCTGCCATTCAACAGGGAGCACTGGCAGTGCCTCACTCATTGGCTGTCAGTAGGGGGGCAAGGCATTCATCAAGGAGCATTGGCAGTGCCTTCACTCATTGGATGTTAGTAGCGGGGCATGGCATTTAACGGGGAGCACTGGAAATGCCCTCACTCATTGGCTGTTATTAGCAGGGCCTGGCATTCAACGGTGAGCATTGGCAGCACCTTCACTCATTGGCTGTTAGTAGCAGGGCTTGGCATTCAACGGGGAGCACTGGCAGTGCCTCACTCATTGGCTGTCAGTGGCAGGGCCTGGCATTCAACAGGGAGCACTGGTAGCACCTTCACTCATTGGCTGTTAGTATGAATTGAATTTGAATTTGAATTTTGAATTTAAAATTATTTATAAAGCGCACGTTCGCCAGCGGCTTCATGGCGCTAGTAGCAGGGCCTGGCATTCAACGGGGAGCACTGGCAATGCCTCACTCATTGGCTGTCAGTGGCAGGGCCTGGCATTCAACGGGGAGCACTGGCAGTGCCTACACTCATTGGCTGTCAGTAGCAGGGTCTGGCATTCAATGGGGAGCACTGGTAGTGTCTTCACTCTTGGCAGTTAGTAGCAGGGCCTGGCATTCATCAAGGAGCACTGGCAGTGCCTTCACTCATAGGCTGTTAGTAGCAGGGCCTAGCATTCAACGGGGAGCACTGGCAGTGGCTTCACTCATTGGCTGTTAGTAGTAGGGCCTGGCATTTGATGGGGAGCACTGGCAGTGCCTTCACTCATTGGCTGTCAGTAGCAGGGCCTGGCATTCATCGGGGAGCACTGGCAGTGCCTTCACTCATTGGCTGTTTGTAGCAGGGCCTGGCATTCAATGGGGAGCACTGGCAGTGTCTTCACTCATTGGCTGTAATTTGCAGGGCCTGGCATTCATCAAGGGGCACTGGCAGTGCCTTCACTCATTGGCTGTCAGTAGCAGGGCCTGGCATTCAACGGGGAGCACTGGCAGTGCCTTTACTCATTGGCTGTTTGTAGCAGGGCCTGGCATTCAATGGGGAGCACTGGCAGTGTCTTCACTCATTGGCTGTAAGTAGCAGGGCCTGGCATTCATCAAGGAGCACTGGAAGTGCCCTCACTCATTGGCTGTCAGTAGCAGGGCCTGCCATTCAACGGGGAGCACTGGCAGTGCCTCACTCATTGGCTGTCAGTAGGGGGGCATGGCATTCATCAAGGAGCATTGGCAGTGCCTTCACTCATTCGCTGTCAGTAGCAGGGCCTGATATTCAACGGGAAGCACTGGCAGTGCCTTCACTCATTGGCTGTTAGTAGCGAGCATGGCATTTAACGGGGAGCACTGGAAATGCCCTCACTCATTGGCTGTTATTAGCAGGGCCTGATATTCAACGGGAAGCACTGGCAGCGCCTTCACTCATTGGCTGTCAGTAGCAGGGCCTGGCATTCAACGGGGAGCACTGGCAGAGCCTACACTCATTGGCTGTTAGTAGCAGGGCCTTACATTCAACGAGAAGCACTGGCAATGCCCTCACTCATGGACTGTCAGTAGCAGGGCCTAGCATTCAACAGGGAGCACTGGCAGTGTCTTCACTTATTGGCTGTCAGTAGTAGGGCCTGGCATTCAACGGGTAGCACTGGCAGTGCCTTCACTCATTGGCTATTAGTAGCAGGGCCTGGCATTTAACGGGGAGAACAGGCAGTGCCTTCACTCATTGGCTGTAAGTAGAAGGGCCTGGCATTCATCAAGGAGCACTGGAAGTGCCCTCACTCATTGGCTGTCAGTAGCAGGGCCTGCCATTCAACGGGGAGCACTGGCAGTGCCTCACTCATTGGCTGTCAGTAGGGGGGCATGGCATTCATCAAGGAGCATTGGCAGTGCCTTCACTCATTGGATGTTAGTAGCGGGGCCTGGCATTCAACGGGGAGCACTGGCAATGCCTCACTCATTGGCTGTCAGTGGCAGGGCCTGGCATTCAACGGGGAGCACTGGCAGCACCTTCACTCATTGGCTGTTAGAAGCAGGGCCTGGCATTCAACGGGGGGAGCACTGGCAGTGCCTCACTCATTGGCTGTTAGTAGCAGGGCCTGACATTCAATGGGGAGTACTGGCAGTGTCTTCATTCATTGGCAGTTAGTAGCAGGGCCTGGCATTCAACTGGGAGCACTGTCAGTGCCTTCACTCATTTCCTGTCAGTAGGGGGCCATGGCATTCATCAAGGAGCACTGGCAGTGCCTTCACTCATTGGCTGTCAGTAGCAGGGCCTGGCATTCAACGGGGAGCACTGGCAGTGCCTACACTCATTGGCTGTCAGTAGCAGGGTCTGGCATTCAATGGGGAGCACTGGTAGTGTCTTCACTCATTGGCAGTTAGTAGCAGGGCCTGGCATTCATCAAGGAGCACTGGCAGTGCCTTCACTCATAGGCTGTTAGTAGCAGGGCCTAGCATTCAACGGGGAGCACTGGCAGTGGCTTCACTCATTGGCTGTTAGTAGTAGGGCCTGGCATTTGATGGGGAGCACTGGCAGTGCCTTCACTCATTGGCTGTCAGTAGCAGGGCCTGGCATTCAACGGGGAGCGCTGGCAGTGCCTTCACTCATTGGCTGTTTATAGCAGGCCTGGCATTCAATGGGGAGCACTGGCAGTGTCTTCACTCATTGGCTGTAAGTAGCAGGGCCTGGCATTCATCAAGGGGCACTGGCAGTGCCTTCACTCATTGGCTGTCAGTAGCAGGGCCTGGCATTCAACGGGGAGCACTGGCAGTGTCTTCACTCATTGGCTGTTTGTAGCAGGGCCTGGCATTCAATGGGGAGCACTGGCAGTGTCTTCACTCATTGGCTGTAAGTAGCAGGGCCTGGCATTCATCAAGGAGCACTGGCAGTGCCTTCACTCATAGGCTGTTTGTAGCAGGGCCTGGCATTCAATGGGGAGCACTGGCAGTGTCTTCACTCATTGGCTGTAAGTAGCAGGGCCTGGCATTCATCAAGGAGCACTGGCAGTGCCTTCACTCATTAGCTGTCAGTAGCAGGGCATGGCATTCAACGGGGAGCACTGGCAGTGTCTTCACTTATAGGCTGTTAGTAGCAGAACCTGGCATTCAATGGGGAGCACTGGAAGTGCCCTCACTCATTGGCTGTCAGTAGCAGGTTCTGGCATTCAACGGGGAGCACTGGCAGTGCCTCACTCATTGGCTGTCAGTAGGGGGGCATGGCATTCATCAAGGAGCATTGGCAGCGCCTTCACTCATTGGCTGTCAGTAGCAGGGCCTGATATTCAACGGGAAGCACTGGCAGTGCCTTCACTCATTGGCTGTCAGTAGCAGGGCCTGGCATTCAACGGGGAGCACTGGCAGTGCCTTCACTCATTGGCTGTCAGTAGCAGGTCCTGATATTCAACGGGAAGCACTGGCAGTGCCTTTACTCATTGGCTGTCAGTAGCAGGGCCTGGCATTCAACGGGGAGTACTGGTAGTGCCTACACTCATTGGCTGTTAGTAGCAGGGCCTTACATTCAACGAGAAGCACTGGCAATGCCCTCACTCAAGAACTGTCAGTAGCAGGGCCTAGCATTCAACAGGGGGCACTGGCAGTGTCTTCACTTATTGGTTGTCAGTAGTAGGGCCTGGCATTCAACGGGTAGCACTGGCAGTGCCTTCACTCATTGGCTATTAGTAGCAGGGCCTGGCATTTAACAGGGAGAACTGGCAGTGCCTTCACTCATTGGCTGTCAGTAGCAGGGCCTGGCATTCAACGTGAAGCAATGGCAGTGCCTCACTCATTGGCTGTTAGTAGCAGCGCCTGGCATTCAATGGGGAGCACTGGCAGTGCCTCACTCATTGGCTGTCAGTAGCAGGTCTTGACATTCAACAGGGAGCACTGGCAGTGCCTCACTCATTGGCTGTCAGTAGGGGGGCATGGCATTCATCAAGGAGCATTGGCAGTGCCTTCACTCATTGGCTGTCAGTAGCAGGGCCTGATATTCAACGGAGAGCACTGGCAGTGCCTTCACTCATTGGCTGTCAGTTGCAGGGCCTGGCATTCATCAAGGAGCATTGGCAGTGCCTTCTCTCATTGGCTGTCAGTAGCAGAGCCTGATATTCAACGGGGAGCACTGGCAGTGCCTTCACTCATTGGGGGTTAGTAGCAGGGCCTGGCATTCAATGGGGAGCACACACAGTGCCCTCACTCATTGGCTGTCAGTAGCATGTCTTGACATTCAACAGGGAGCACTGGCAGTGCCTCACTCATTGGCTGTCAGTAGGGGGGCTTGGCATTCATCAAGGAGCATTGGCAGTGCCTTCACTTATTGGCTGTCAGTAGGGGGGCATGGCATTCATCAAGGAGCATTGGCAGTGCCTTCACTCATTAGCTGACAGTAGCAGGGCCTGGCATTCAACGAGGAGCACTGGCAATGCCTTCACTCATTGACTGTCAGTAGGGGGGCATGGCATTCATCAAGGAGCATTGGCAGTGCCTTCACTCATTGGCTGTCAGTAGCAGGGCCTGATATTCAACGGGAAGCACTGGCAGTGCCTTCACTCATTGGCTGTCTGTAGCAGGGACTGGCATTCAGTGTGGAGCATTAGCAGTGCCTTCACTCATTGGCTGTTACTAGCAGGGGCTGGCATTCTACATTGAGCAGGGCAGTGCTTTCACTCATTGGCTGTTAATAGCAGGGCCTGGCATTCAACCTGGAGCACTGGCAGCGTTTTACTCATTGGCTGTTAGTAGCGAGCATGGCATTTAACGGGGAGCACTGGAAATGCCCTCACTCATTGGCTGTTATTAGCAGGGCCTGGCATTCAACGGGGAGCACTGGCAGCACCTTCACTCATTGGTTGTCAGTAGCAGGGCCTGGCATTCAACGGGGAGCACTGGCAGTGCCTACACTCATTGGCTGTCAGTAGCAGGGTCTGGCATTCAATGGGGAGCACTGGTAGTGTCTTCACTCATTGGCAGTTAGTAGCAGGGCCTGGCATTCATCAAGGAGCACTGGCAGTGCCTACACTCATTGGCTGTCAGTAGCAGGGCCTGGCATTCAACGGGGAGCACTGGCAGTGCCTTCACTCATAGGCTGTTAGTAGCAGGGCCTAGCATTCAACGGGGAGCACTGGCAGTGGCTTCACTCATTGGCTGTCAGTAGCAGGGCCTGGCATTCAACGGGGAGAACTGGCAGTGCCTTCGCTCATTGGCTGTTTGTAGCACGGCCTGGCATTCAATGGGCAGCACTGGCAGTGTCTTCACTCATTGGCTGTAAGTAGCAGGGCCTGGCATTCATCAAGGAGCACTGGCAGTGCCTTCACTCATTAGCTGTCAGTAGCAGGGCCTGGCATTCAACGGGGAGCACTGGCAGTGTCTTCACTTATTGGCTGTTAGTAGCAGAACCTGGCATTAAATGGGGAGCACTGGAAGTGCCCTCACTCATTGGCTGTCAGTAGCAGGCCCTGGCATTCAACGGGGAGCACTGGCAGTGCCTCACTCATTGGCTGTCAGTAGCAGGGCCTGCCATTCAACGGGGAGCACTGGCAGTGCCTCACTCATTGGCTGTCAGTAGGGGGGCATGGCATTCATCAAGGAGCATTGGCAGTGCCTTCACTCATTGGATGTTAGTAGCGGGGCATGGCATTTAACGGGGAGCACTGGAAATGCCCTCACTCATTGGCTGTTATTAGCAGGGCCTGGCATTCAACGGTGAGCATTGGCAGCACCTTCACTCATTGGCTGTTAGTAGCAGGGCTTGGCATTCAACGGGGAGCACTGGCAGTGCCTCACTCATTGGCTGTCAGTGGCAGGGCCTGGCATTCAACAGGGAGCACTGGTAGCACCTTCACTCATTGGCTGTTAGTATGAATTGAATTTGAATTTGAATTTGAATTTTGAATTTAAAATTATTTATAAAGCGCACGTTCGCCAGCGGCTTCATGGCGCTAGTAGCAGGGCCTGGCATTCAACGGGGAGCACTGGCAATGCCTCACTCATTGGCTGTCAGTGGCAGGGCCTGGCATTCAACGGGGAGCACTGGCAGCACCTTCACTCATTGGCTGTTAGAAGCAGGGCCTGGCATTCAACGGGGGGAGCACTGGCAGTGCCTCACTCATTGGCTGTTAGTAGCAGGGCCTGACATTCAATGGGGAGTACTGGCAGTGTCTTCATTCATTGGCAGTTAGTAGCAGGGCCTGGCATTCAACTGGGAGCACTGTCAGTGCCTTCACTCATTTCCTGTCAGTAGGGGGCCATGGCATTCATCAAGGAGCACTGGCAGTGCCTTCACTCATTGGCTGTCAGTAGCAGGGCCTGGCATTCAACGGGGAGCACTGGCAGTGCCTACACTCATTGGCTGTCAGTAGCAGGGTCTGGCATTCAATGGGGAGCACTGGTAGTGTCTTCACTCATTGGCAGTTAGTAGCAGGGCCTGGCATTCATCAAGGAGCACTGGCAGTGCCTTCACTCATAGGCTGTTAGTAGCAGGGCCTAGCATTCAACGGGGAGCACTGGCAGTGGCTTCACTCATTGGCTGTTAGTAGTAGGGCCTGGCATTTGATGGGGAGCACTGGCAGTGCCTCACTCATTGGCTGTCAGTAGCAGGTCTTGACATTCAACAGGGAGCACTGGCAGTGCCTCACTTATTGGCTGTCAGTAGGGGGGCATGGCATTCATCAAGGAGCATTGGCAGTGCTTCACTCATTGGCTGTCAGTAGCAGGGCCTGATATTCAACGGAGAGCACTGGCAGTGCCTTCACTCATTGGCTGTCAGTTGCAGGGCCTGGCATTCATCAAGGAGCATTGGCAGTGCCTTCTCTCATTGGCTGTCAGTAGCAGAGCCTGATATTCAACGGGGAGCACTGGCAGTGCCTTCACTCATTGGGGGTTAGTAGCAGGGCCTGGCATTCAATGGGGAGCACACACAGTGCCCTCACTCATTGGCTGTCAGTAGCATGTCTTGACATTCAACAGGGAGCACTGGCAGTGCCTCACTCATTGGCTGTCAGTAGGGGGGCTTGGCATTCATCAAGGAGCATTGGCAGTGCCTTCACTTATTGGCTGTCAGTAGGGGGGCATGGCATTCATCAAGGAGCATTGGCAGTGCCTTCACTCATTAGCTGACAGTAGCAGGGCCTGGCATTCAACGGGGAGCACTGGCAATGCCTTCACTCATTGACTGTCAGTAGGGGGGCATGGCATTCATCAAGGAGCATTGGCAGTGCCTTCACTCATTGGCTGTCAGTAGCAGGGCCTGATATTCAACGGGAAGCGCTGGCAGTGCCTTCACTCATTGGCTGTCTGTAGCAGGGACTGGCATTCAGTGTGGAGCATTAGCAGTGCCTTCACTCATTGGCTGTTACTAGCAGGGGCTGGCATTCTACATTGAGCAGGGCAGTGCTTTCACTCATTGGCTGTTAATAGCAGGGCCTGGCATTCAACCTGGAGCACTGGCAGCGTTTTACTCATTGGCTGTTAGTAGCGAGCATGGCATTTAACGGGGAGCACTGGAAATGCCCTCACTCATTGGCTGTTATTAGCAGGGCCTGGCATTCAACGGGGAGCACTGGCAGCACCTTCACTCATTGGCTGTTAGTAGCATGGCCTGGCATTCAATGGGGAGCACTGGCAGTGCCTCACTCATTGGCTGTCAGTGGCAGGGCCTGGCATTCAACAGGGAGCACTGGCAGCACCTTCACTCATTGGCTGTTAGTAGCAGGGCCTGGCATTCAACGGGGAGCACTGGCAGTGCATCACTCATTGGCTGTTAGTAGCAGGGCCTGACATTCAATGGGGAGTACTGGCAGTGTCTTCACTCATTGGCAGTTAGTAGCAGGGCCTGGCATTCAACTGGGAGCACTGTCAGTGCCTTCACTCATTTCCTGTCAGTAGGGGGGCATGGCATTCATCAAGGAGCATTGGCAGTGCCTTCACTCATTGGCTGTCAGTAGCAGGGCCTGGCATTCAACGGGGAGCACTGGCAGTGCCTACACTCATTGGCTGTCAGTAGCAGGGTCTGGCATTCAATGGGGAGCACTGGTAGTGTCTTCACTCATTGGCAGTTAGTAGCAGGGCCTGGCATTCATCAAGGAGCACTGGCAGTGCCTACACTCATTGGCTGTCAGTAGCAGGGCCTGGCATTCAACGGGGAGCACTGGCAGTGCCTTCACTCATAGGCTGTTAGTAGCAGGGCCTAGCATTCAACGGGGAGCACTGGCAGTGGCTTCACTCATTGGCTGTCAGTAGCAGGGCCTGGCATTCAACGGGGAGAACTGGCAGTGCCTTCGCTCATTGGCTGTTTGTAGCACGGCCTGGCATTCAATGGGCAGCACTGGCAGTGTCTTCACTCATTGGCTGTAAGTAGCAGGGCCTGGCATTCATCAAGGAGCACTGGCAGTGCCTTCACTCATTAGCTGTCAGTAGCAGGGCCTGGCATTCAACGGGGAGCACTGGCAGTGTCTTCACTTATTGGCTGTTAGTAGCAGAACCTGGCATTAAATGGGGAGCACTGGAAGTGCCCTCACTCATTGGCTGTCAGTAGCAGGCCCTGGCATTCAACGGGGAGCACTGGCAGTACCTCACTCATTGGCTGTCAGTAGGGGGGCATGGCAGTCATCAAGGAGCATTGGCAGTGCCTTCACTCATTGGCTGTCAGTAGCAGGGCCTGATATTCAACGGGAAGCACTGGCAGTGCCTTCACTCATTGGCTGTCAGTAGCAGGGCCTGGCATTCAACGGGGAGCACTGGCAGTGCCTTCATTCATTGGCTGTCAGTAGCAGGGCATGATATTCAACGGGAAGCACTGGCAGTGCCTTCACTCATTGGCTGTCAGTAGCAGGGCCTGGCATTCAACGGGGAGCACTGGCAGTGCCTCACTCATTGGCTGTCAGTAGGGGGGCATGGCATTCATCAAGGAGCATTGGCAGTGCCTTCACTCATGGACTGTCAGTAGCAGGGCCTAGCATTCAACAGGGAGCACTGGCAGTGTCTTCACTTATTGGCTGTCAGTAGTAGGGCCTGGCATTCAACGGGTAGCACTGGCAGTGCCTTCACTCATTGGCTATTAGTAGCAGGGCCTGGCATTTAACGGGGAAAATTGGCAGTGCCTTCACTCATTGGCTGTCAGTAGCAGGGCCTGGCATTCAACGTGAAGCATTGGCAGTGCCTCACTCATTGGCTGTTAGTAGCAGGGCCTGGCATTCAATGGGGAGCACTGGCAGTGCCTCACTCATTGGCTGTCAGTAGCAGGTCTTGACATTCAACAGGGAGCACTGGCAGTGCCTCACTCATTAGCTGTCAGTAGGGGGGCCTGGCATTCATCAAGGAGCATTGGCAGTGCCTTCACTCATTGGCTGTCAGTAGCAGGGCCTGATATTTAACGGAGAGCACTGGCAGTGCCTTCACTCATTGGCTGTCAGTTGCAGGGCCTGGCATTCATCGAGGAGCATTGGCAGTGCCTTCACTCATTGGCTGTCAGTAGCAGGGCCTGATATTCAACGGGGAGCACTGGCAGTGCCTTCACTCATTGGCTGTTAGTAGCAGGGCCTGGCATTCAATGGGGAGCACACACAGTGCCCTCACTCATTGGCTGTCAGTAGCAGGTCTTGACATTCAACAGGGAGCACTGGCAGTGCCTCACTCATTGGCTGTCAGTAGGGGGGCTTGGCATTCATCAAGGAGCATTGGCAGTGCCTTCACTCATTGGCTGTCAGTATGGGGGCATGGCATTCATCAAGGAGCATTGGCAGTGCCTTCACTCATTAGCTGTCAGTAGCAGGGCCTGGCATTCAACCGGGAGCACTGGCAATGCCTTCACTCATTGACTGTCAGTAGGGGGCATGGCATTCATCAAGGAGCATTGGCAGTGCCTTCACTCATTGGCTGTCAGTAGCAGGGCCTGATATTCAACGGGAAGCACTGGCAGTGCCTTCACTCATTGGCTGTCTGTAGCAGGGACTGGCATTCAGTGTGGAGCATTAGCAGTGCCTTCACTCATTGTCTGTTACTAGCAGGGCCTGCCATTCTACATTGAGCAGGGCAGTGCTTTCACTCATTGGCTGTTAATAGCAGGGCCTGGCATTCAACCTGGAGCACTGGCAGCGTTTTACTCATTGGCTGTTAGTAGCGAGCATGGCATTTAACGGGGAGCACTGGAAATGCCCTCACTCATTGGCTGTTATTAGCAGGGCCTGGCATTCAACGGGGAGCACTGGCAGTGCCTCACTCATTGGCTGTTAGTAGCAGGGCCTGGAATTCAATGGGGAGCACTGTCAGTGCCTTCACTCATTGGCTGTCAGTAGCAGGGCCTGGCATTCAACGGGGAGCACTGGCAGTGCCTACACTCATTGGCTGTCAGTAGCAGGGTCTGGCATTCAATGGGGAGCACTGGTAGTGTCTTCACTCATTGGCAGTTAGTAGCAGGGCCTGGCATTCATCAAGGAGCACTGGCAGTGCCTTCACTCATAGGCTGTTAGTAGCAGGGCCTAGCATTCAACGGGGAGCACTGGCAGTGGCTTCACTCATTGACTGTCAGTAGGGGGGCATGGCATTCATCAAGGAGCATTGGCAGTGCCTTCACTCATTGGCTGTCAGTAGCAGGGCCTGATATTCAACGGGAAACACTGGCAGTGCCTTCACTCATTGGCTGTCTGTAGCAGGGACTGGCATTCAGTGTGGAGCATTAGCAGTGCCTTCACTCATTGGCTGTTACTAGCAGGGCCTGGCATTCTACATTGAGCAGGGCAGTGCTTTCACTCATTGGCTGTTAATAGCATGGCCTGGCATTCAACCTGGAGCACTGGCAGCGTTTCACTCATTGGCTGTTAGTGGTATGCACCTGTTACAACGCAATTTTTACTCCGCACTACCACTACAACGCAGGCATTACAACGCATACCGTTACAACGCATTGCGCTGGGGGTCGCTCTAGGATAAGAGGTAAGTTTAATTTACTATCCAACACCTTCCCTAGGGTCCACGGGGACTGGAGTTAGAATAGTAAATTATACTTACCACTATCCAGCACCCCAAAGCGCTATGCGTTGTAGCGGTATGCGTTGTAAATACCGCGTTGTAATGGTATGCGGAGTAAAAGTATGCGTTGTAACGACATACATCCGCTGTTAGTAGCGGGGCATGGCATTTAACAGGGAGCACTGGAAATGCCATCACTCATTGGCTGTTATTAGCAGGGTCTGGCATTCAACGGGGAGCATTGGCAGCACCTTCACTCATTGGCTGTTAGTAGCAGGGCCTGGCATTCAACGGGGAGCACTGGCAGTGCCTCACTCATTGGCTGTCAGTGGCAGGGCCTGGCATTCAACGGGGAGCACTGGCAGCACCTTCACTCATTGGCTGTTAGAAGCAGGGCCTGGCATTCAACGGGGGGGAGCACTGGCAGTGCCTCACTCATTGGCTGTTAGTAGCAGGGCCTGACATTCAATGGGGAGTACTGGCAGTGTCTTCACTAATTGGCAGTTAGTAGCAGGGCCTGGCATTCAACTGGGAGCACTGGCAGTGCCTTCACTCATTGGCTGTCAGTAGCAGGGCCTGGCATTCAACGGGGAGCACTGGCAGTGCCTACACTCATTGGCTGTCAGTAGCAGGGTCTGGCATTCAATGGGGAGCACTGGTAGTGTCTTCACTCATTGGCAGTTAGTAGCAGGGCCTGGCATTTATCAAGGATCACTGGCAGTGCCTTCACTCATAGGCTGTTAGTAGCAGGGCCTAGCATTCAACGGGGAGCACTGGCAGTGGCTTCACTCATTGGCTGTTAGTAGTAGGGCCTGGCATTTGATGGGGAGCACTGGCAGTGCCTTCACTCATTGGCTGTCAGTAGCAGGGCCTGGCATTCAACGGGGAGCACTGGCAGTGCCTTCACTCATTGGCTGTTTGTAGCAGGGCCTGGCACTCAATGGGGAGCACTGGCAGTGTCTTAACTCATTGGATGTAAGTAGCAGGGCCTGGCATTCATCAAGGAGCACTGGCAGTGCCTTCACTCATTAGCTGTCAGTAGCAGGGCCTGGCACTCAACGGGGAGCACTGGCAGTGTCTTCACTTATTGGCTGTTAGTAGCAGAACCTGGCATTCAATGGGGAGCACTGGAAGTGCCCTCACTCATTGGCTGTCAGTAGCAGGGCCTGGCATTCAACGGGGAGCACTGGCAGTGCCTCACTCATTGGCTGTCAGTAGGGGGGCATGGCATTCATCAAGGAGCATTGGCAGTGCCTTCACTCATTGGCTGTCAGTAGCAGGGCCTGATATTCAACGGGAAGCACTGGCAGTGCCTTCACTCATTGGCTGTCAGTAGCAGGGCCTGGCATTCAACGGCGAGCACTGCCAGTGCCTTCACTCATTGGCTGTCAGTAGCAGGTCCTGATATTCAACGGGAAGCACTGGCAGTGCCTTCACTCATTGGCTGTCAGTAGCAGGGCCTGGCATTCAACGGGGAGCACTGGCAGTGCCTACACTCATTGGCTGTTAGTAGCAGGGCCTTACATTCAACGAGAAGCACTGACAATGCCCTCACTCATAGACTGTCAGTAGCAGGGCCTAGCATTCAACAGGGAGCACTGGCAGTGTCTTCACTTATTGGCTGTCAGTAGTAGGGGCTGGCATTCAACGGGTAGCACTGGCAGTGCCTTCACTCATTGGCTATTAGTAGCAGGGCCTGGCATTTAACGGGGAGAATTGGCAGTGCCTTCACTCATTGGCTGTCAGTAGCAGGGCCTGGCATTCAATGGGGAGCACTGTCAGTGCCTCACTCATTGGCTGTCAGTAGCAGGTCTTGACATTCAACAGGGAGCACTGGCAGTGCCTCACTCATTGGCTGTCAGTAGGGGGGCATGGCATTCATCAAGGAGCATTGGCAGTGCCTTCACTCATTGGCTGTCAGTAGCAGGGCCTGATATTCAACGGAGAGCACTGGCAGTGCCTTCACTCATTGGCTGTCAGTTGCAGGGCCTGGCATTCATCAAGGAGCATTGGCAGTGCCTTCACTCATTGGCTGTCAGTAGCAGGGCCTGATATTCAACGGGGAGCACTGGCAGTGCCTTCACTCATTGGCTGTTAGTAGCAGGGCCTGGCATTCAATGGGGAGCACACACAGTGCCCTCACTCATTGGCTGTCAGTAGCAGGTCTTGACATTCAACAGGGAGCACTGGCAGTGCCTCACTCATTGGCTGTCAGTAGGGGGGCTTGGCATTCATCAAGGAGCATTGGCAGTGCCTTCACTCATTGGCTGTCAGTAGGGGGGCATGGCATTCATCAAGGAGCATTGGCAGTGCCTTCACTCATTAGCTGTCAGTAGCAGGGCCTGGCATTCAACGGGGAGCACTGGCAATGCCTTCACTCATTGACTGTCAGTAGGGGGGCATGGCATTCATCAAGGAGCATTGGCAGTGCCTTCACTCATTGGCTGTCAGTAGCAGGGCCTGATATTCAACGGGAAGCACTGGCAGTGCCTTCACTCATTGGCTGTCTGTAGCAGGGACTGGCATTCAGTGTGGAGCATTAGCAGTGCCTTCACTCATTGGCTGTTACTAGCAGGGCCTGCCATTCTACATTGAGCAGGGCAGTGCTTACACTCATTGGCTGTTAATAGCAGGGCCTGGCATTCAACCTGGAGCACTGGCAGCGTTTTACTCATTGGCTGTTAGTAGCGAGCATGGCATTTAACGGGGAGCACTGGAAATGCCCTCACTCATTGGCTGTTATTAGCAGGGCCTGGCATTCAACGGGGAGCACTGGCAGCACCTTCACTCATTGGCTGTTAGTAGCAGGGCCTGGCATTCAACGGGGAGCACTGGCAGTGCCTCACTCATTGGCTGTCAGTGGCAGGGCCTGGCATTCAACAGGGAGCACTGGCAGTACCTTCACTCATTGGCTGTTAGTAGCAGGGCCTGGCATTCAACGGGGAGCACTGGCAGTGCCTCACCCATTGGCTGTTAGTAGCAGGGCCTGACATTCAATGGGGAGTACTGGCAGTGTCTTCACTCATTGGCAGTTAGCAGCAGGGCCTGGCATTCAACTGGGAGCACTGTCAATGCATTCACTCATTTCCTGTCAGTAGGGGGGCATGGCATTCATCAAGGAGCACTGGCAGTGCCTTCACTCATTGGCTGTCAGTAGCAGGGCCTGTCATTCAACGGGGAGCACTGGCAGTGCCTCACTCATTGGCTGTTAGTAGCAGGGCCTGGAATTCAATGGGGAGCACTGTCAGTGCCTTCACTCATTGGCTGTCAGTAGCAGGGCCTGGCATTCAACGGGGAGCACTGGCAGTGCCTACACTCATTGGCTGTCAGTAGTAGGGTCTGGCATTCAATGGGGAGCACTGGTAGTGTCTTCACTCATTGGCAGTTAGTAGCAGGGCCTGGCATTCATCAAGGAGCACTGGCAGTGCCTTCACTCATAGGCTGTTAGTAGCAGGGCCTAGCATTCAACGGGGAGCACTGGCAGTGGCTTCACTCATTGACTGTCAGTAGGGGGGCATGGCATTCATCAAGGAGCATTGGCAGTGCCTTCACTCATTGGCTGTCAGTAACAGGGCCTGAAATTCAACGGGAAACACTGGCAGTGCCTTCACTCATTGGCTGTCTGTAGCAGGGACTGGCATTCAGTGTGGAGCATTAGCAGTGCCTTCACCCATTGGCTGTTACTAGCAGGGCCTGGCATTCTACATTGAGCAGGGCAGTGCTTTCACTCATTGGCTGTTAATAGCACGGCCTGGCATTCAACCTGGAGCACTGGCAGCGTTTCACTCATTGGCTGTTAGTAGCGGGGCATTGCATTTAACAGGGAGCACTGGAAATGCCATCACTCATTGGCTGTTATTAGCAGGGCCTGGCATTCAACGGGGAGCACTGGCAGCACCTTCACTCATTGGCTGTTAGTAGCAGGGCCTGGCATTCAACGGGGAGCACTGGCAGTGCCTCACTCATTGGCTGTCAGTGGCAGGGCCTGGCATTCAACGGGGAGCACTGGCAGCACCTTCACTCATTGGCTGTTAGAAGCAGGGCCTGGCATTCAACGGGGGGGGGGAGCACTGGCAGTGCCTCACTCATTGGCTGTTAGTAGCAGGGCCTGACATTCAATGGGGAGTACTGGCAGTGTCTTCACTAATTGGCAGTTAGTAGCAGGGCCTGGCATTCAACTGGGAGCACTGTCAGTGCCTTCACTCATTTCCTGTCAGTAGGGGGCCATGGCATTCATCAAGGAGCACTGGCAGTGCCTTCACTCATTGGCTGTCAGTAGCAGGGCCTGGCATTCAACGGGGAGCACTGGCAGTGCCTACACTCATTGACTGTCAGTAGCAGGGTCTGGCATTCAATGGGGAGCACTGGTGGTGTCTTCACTCATTGGCAGTTAGTAGCAGGGCCTGGCATTCATCAAGGAGCACTGGCAGTGCCTTCACTCATAGGCTGTTAGTAGCAGGGCCTAGCATTCAACGGGGAGCACTGGCAGTGGCTTCACTCATTGGCTGTTAGTAGTAGGGCCTGGCATTTGATGGGGAGCACTGGCAGTGCCTTCACTCATTGGCTGTCAGTAGCAGGGCCTGGCATTCAACGGGGAGCACTGGCAGTGCCTTCACTCATTGGCTGTTTGTAGCAGGGCCTGGCATTCAATGGGGAGCACTGGCAGTGTCTTCACTCATTGGCTGTAAGTAGCAGGGCCTGGCATTCATCAAGGGGCACTGGCAGTGCCTTCACTCATTGGCTGTCAGTAGCAGGGCCTGGCATTCAACGGGGAGCACTGGCAGTGCCTTCACTCATTGGCTGTTTGTAGCAGGGCCTGGCATTCAATGGGGAGCACTGGCAGTGTCTTCACTCATTGGCTGTAAGTAGCAGGGCCTGGCATTCATCAAGGAGCACTGGCAGTGCCTTCACTCATAGGCTGTTTGTAGCAGGGCCTGGCATTCAATGGGGAGCACTGGCAGTGTCTTCACTCATTGGCTGTAAGTAGCAGGGCCTGGCATTCATCAAGGAGCACTGTCAGTGCCTTCACTCATTAGCTGTCAGTAGCAGGGCCTGGCACTCAACGGGGAGCACTGGCAGTGTCTTCACTTATTGGCTGTTAGTAGCAGAACCTGGCATTCAATGGGGAGCACTGGAAGTGCCCTCACTCATTGGCTGTCAGTAGCAGGGCCTGGCATTCAACGGGGAGCACTGGCAGTGCCTCACTCATTGGCTGTCAGTAGGGGGCATGGCATTCATCAAGGAGCATTGGCAGTGCCTTCACTCATTGGCTGTCAGTAGCAGGGCCTGATATTCAACGGGAAGCACTGGCAGTGCCTTCACTCATTGGCTGTCAGTAGCAGGGCCTGGCATTCAACGGGGAGCACTGGCAGTGCCTTCACTCATTGGCTGTCAGTAGCAGGTCCTGATATTCAACGGGAAGCACTGGCAGTGCCTTCACTCATTGACTGTCAGTAGCAGGGCCTGGCATTCAACGGGGAGCACTGGCAGTGCCTACACTCATTGGCTGTTAGTAGCAGGGCCTTACATTCAACGAGAAGCACTGACAATGCCCTCACTCATGGACTGTCTGTAGCAGGGCCTAGCATTCAACAGGGAGCACTGGCAGTGTCTTCACTTATTGGCTGTCAGTAGTAGGGGCTGGCATTCAACGGGTAGCACTGGCAGTGCCTTCACTCATTGGCTATTAGTAGCAGGGCCTGGCATTTAACGGGGAGAACTGGCAGTGCCTTCACTCATTGGCTGTCAGTAGCAGGGCCTGGCATTCAACGTGAAGCACTGGCAGTGCCTCACTCATTGGCTGTTAGTAGCAGGGCCTGGCATTCAATGGGGAGCACTGGCAGTGCCACACTCATTGGCTGTCAGTAGCAGGTCTTGACATTCAACAGGGAGCACTGGCAGTGCCTCACTCATTGGCTGTCAGTAGGGGGGCATGGCATTCATCAAGGAGCATTGGCAGTGCCTTCACTCATTGGCTGTCAGTAGCAGGGCCTGATATTCAACGGAGAGCACTGGCAGTGCCTTCACTCATTGGCTGTCAGTTGCAGGGCCTGGCATTCATCAAGGAGCATTGGCAGTGCCTTCACTCATTGGCTGTCAGTAGCAGGCCTGATATTCAACGGGGAGCACTGGCAGTGCCTTCACTCATTGGCTGTTAGTAGCAGGGCCTGGCATTCAATGGGGAACACACACAGTGCCCTCACTCATTGGCTGTCAGTAGCAGGTCTTGACATTCAACAGGGAGCACTGGCAGTGCCTCACTCATTGGCTGTCAGTAGGGGGGCTTGGCATTCATCAAGGAGCATTGGCAGTGCCTTCACTCATTGGCTGTCAGTAGGGGGGCATGGCATTCATCAAGGAGCATTGGCAGTGCCTTCACTCATTAGCTGTCAGTAGCAGGGCCTGGCATTCAACGGGGAGCACTGGCAATGCCTTCACTCATTGACTGTCAGTAGGGGGGCATGGCATTCATCAAGGAGCATTGGCAGTGCCTTCACTCATTGGCTGTCAGTAGCAGGGCCTGATATTCAACGGGAAGCACTGGCAGTGCCTTCACTCATTGGCTGTCTGTAGCAGGGACTGGCATTCAGTGTGGAGCATTAGCAGTGCCTTCACTCATTGGCTGTTACTAGCAGGGCCTGGCATTCTACATTGAGCAGGGCAGTGCTTTCACTCATTGGCTGTTAATAGCAGGGCCTGGCATTCAACCTGGAGCACTGGCAGCGTTTTACTCATTGGCTGTTAGTAGCGAGCATGGCATTTAACGGGGAGCACTGGAAATGCCCTCACTCATTGGCTGTTATTAGCAGGGCCTGGCATTCAACGGGGAGCACTGGCAGCACCTTCACTCATTGGCTGTTAGTAGCAGGGCCTGGCATTCAACGGGGAGCACTGGCAGTGCCTCACTCATTGGCTGTCAGTGGCAGGGCCTGGCATTCAACAGGGAGCACTGGCAGCACCTTCACTCATTGGCTGTTAGTAGCAGGGCCTGGCATTCAATGGGGAGTACTGGCAGTGTCTTCACTCATTGGCAGTTAGTAGCAGGGCCTGGCATTCAACTGGGAGCACTGTCAGTGCCTTCACTCATTTCCTGTCAGTAGGGGGGCATGGCATTCATCAAGGAGCACTGGCAGTGCCTTCACTCATTGGCTGTCAGTAGCAGGGCCTGTCATTCAACGGGGAGCACTGGCAGTGCCTCACTCATTGGCTGTTAGTAGCAGGGCCTGGAATTCAATGGGGAGCACTGTCAGTGCCTTCACTCATTGGCTGTCAGTAGCAGGGCCTGACATTCAACGGGGAGCACTGGCAGTGCCTACACTCATTGGCTGTCAGTAGCAGGGTCTGGCATTCAATGGGGAGCACTGGTAGTGTCTTCACTCATTGACAGTTAGTAGCAGGGCCTGGCATTCATCAAGGAGCACTGGCAGTTCTTTAACTCATAGGCTGTTAGTAGCAGGGCCTAGCATTCAACGGGGAGCACTGGCAGTGGCTTCACTCATTGACTGTCAGTAGGGGGGCATGGCATTCATCAAGGAGCATTGGCAGTGCCTTCACTCATTGGCTGTCAGTAGCAGGGCCTGATATTCAACGGAAAGCACTGGTAGTGCCTTCACTCATTGGCTGTCTGTAGCAGGGACTGGCATTCAGTGTGGAGCATTAGCAGTGCCTTCACTCATTGGCTGTTACTAGCAGGGCCTGGCATTCTACATTGAGCCGGGCAGTGCTTTCACTCATTGGCTGTTAATAGCAGGGCCTGGCATTCAACCTGGAGCACTGGCAGCGTTTCACTCATTGGCTGTTAGTAGCGGGGCATGGCATTTAACGTGGAGCACTGGAAATGACCGGTTACTCACCGGTAATATTCATTACTCCGAGTCGTAGCCCTCCCCGTCCCAGTCCTTACTAATGAGCATAGCTCCTCCCACCAGAAACTCCCAAGCAACTAAAAACCCATCCCTTCCCTCCAGGCCACACCCACACCCGAAGGCATATAACCATGTGACCCGCCCATCCACATCATGTACTACCAAGCACAAGAAGCCGAACAGGGAGGGAGGGATGGGAACCAGGACTGGGACGGGGAGGGCTACGACTCGGAGTAATGAATATTACCGGTGAGTAACCGGTCATTACCTCCTCGTCAGCCCTCCCCGTCCCAGTCCTTACTAATGAGCAGATACCAAAGCAAGAATCGGCTTCACATAGCAGAAAAACAGACTCAAGCTGCACAAGCAGAAAGTCACACAACCCGAGCAGAACGCAAGCCAGCGTTCCCAAACCCAGGAGACACAGTCCCACATATCACTCAACGACTACAGGACATAACAGCACGAGGAGAACACCCAGCAGCATCCACACAGAACACGGCCAGGGAGCCCCAACCCGGAAGCAAGCCCAACGAGCAGCAACCCCAGAGGCGAGGAACCTCGAACCGACCCAGGCGTCAACACACCACAAGCTCAACAGCAGGCCGCACAGCCAACACCGCCACAGACGGAGAGCAGCCACAGAAGGCCCCAGAACACGACCAGCCAGCCGAAAGGCAACAAAAAGGGAACACCACCCCATAAAAAAAGGCACAGCAGGAAGGAGGCACACCGCCAGAGCCCGCACAACCGCCAAACAGAGCAGCAGCACCCAAACCCCAGTAAGAGGTACAGGACAGAAAACAGGCAGAACCAGAAACACCAACAAGGAGCAAAGGAACGAAAGAACGGCGCCAGGAGGAAACAACCCCCCAACCATCCGGACGCCAAGGGGCGCACCAGCCCAACGCCCGAACCCCGAAAGGCAAACCAACCGCCCACAGAGCTCGCAGGGAGGATACAGGCCGACCCAAGTCGAAGCCAATCACCCAGAAACCCAAGACAAGCCCCGGAATCCAATGCAGACACACCCTGTGTCGGACAGCAATCCAGGAAAGAAAACCCCATGACAGGCACAGGACAGGAGAGGCGAAGGGCTCCCGAACCGAGAAAAAACTCAGCCAGAGCACCCCAAAGCCAGGAGGTCCAGACACACCACAGCCAACCCGCAAGTGGACCAGACACCCCGAGACATAGGGGAAACAACAAGGGACCACCGGCAAACACCAGCAAGGCCCCACCGTCAGCCAAAACAGAGGGAGCCAAGGCCACCCAGACCAAACCGGAGCCACCAGGACAAACGAGGCCCGACCCAGTCCAACCCGCAGCAGGACCCACGGAACCAGCGCAAACGGGGGAAAAGCACACAGCAGACCTCCGTACAACAGAAGGACAGGGCAACCACCCCGCAGACAGAGCCTGACCAAACCAGAGAACAACCTCAACCCAAGGCACTCCCCGGAGAAGCAAAACAGGCCCAACCACGAGACACTGAACCTGGACAGCAAGAGGCATAACTCGGACAGGGAGGGAAACACCCCACGCAGGAGAGCCGCCCCGGGAAGAAAAACCCCCGGGAGACGAAAAGTCCAAGGGGACACAAGGAAGAAAACGCCCCCCCCCCTCCCGGCCGAACAGCCGAACCATCAAGTGAAGCCATCCCAGCACAACAAAGGCGGACGACCAAACACACCACCAGCACACAGTCCGACCAGACCCCCCCGAACCTCAGGGGAACCAAGGCAGAAAGAGGCCAGGCCAGGCCAACCGAACCGACCAAGGGACAGACTGAAAGCACAGGCAATCAGGATTCAACCCCAGACCAGAGCGAGCCAGCGCCACCAGAGGCACAAGAGCAGCAACAGCACCCCGGGCCACATGAAAGCACCCTACGAACGCAACAGCACCCGGCATACCCAGGCGACCTCCCAACCAGGCACCAACCAGGCCAGAAACAGCAGAACCCCAGATCCATCAAACAAGATCAGGTGCACCCAGGCAAGCAAGGCCAAAGGCACAACACCCCCATGGGACACCAAGAAAGCAGAGGCAGGAAATGAACCCACCGTCCAGCGGGAGCCTGCGACAGCAGAGGCACAAAACACTCCACAGAGCCCCAGAGCCCAGGTCAGAGAACCAACGTCACTCAGGACCCAAATGGATAGCCCCGCAAGAGGCCCAGTGCAAGACACGCCAGGGGGAACAAGAGCCACCGGGCCCAAGGACAAACCACACAGCAGCAGGAAACAGCCGCTGAACATGGAGCCGCCGGGGAGTAGAGGAAGACCGAGCCCCCAACCACCACCGTAGACTGCGGGGCACCGCCAGGAAAACCCCACCAACCTAGGAGCCAAAACCCCACGCACAGCAGCACATTCCAAACCGACGCAGGAGGCAGCAAAACCCATTGAAAGGGCCCAAACCGGAAGGAAAGAAGAGGAAGAATCAACCCACCTAACAAGGCAGGGAACACCCGGAACCCCCAGTAGGCAAAGAAGCCGCGGGAACCGGCCTAAGAAGAATGTGTCCCGGAGAACCAGAAGGATCGACGAGGGAGACACAAGCGTGCAGCCGCCAGAACCAGCACCGGACAGCAGACCCCAGAAGGGCCCCGGAACCGAAACAGGAGCGAGTACACCCCCCGACCCTGCCGAAACACAAGCACTCACAACACCGCCCCCACAGAAAGGAGACCCGAGCCCTGCGCAAAGAGCCCGCCACAGTGCCTGAGAAATGGGAAAAAGGGGCAGCACAGAACACAGCCAGAAGCCCAGCCCAACAAGGAGGGACAAGAAGAAGAGGAAGCACCCCGTAGACCCTGGGACAAGAGGAAGGAAGGGACACCCCGGCCCCATTCCATACCCCCAAAGGGCAGGGCCACCAAAACAGAATGAAACGCCGCCCAAAAGCAGGCGCACAACCCCACGGATCCCAAAATAGTAAAGAGCCCGCGAAGGGAAGCACCATCAAGGGAGTCCCCCAAGCAGTACCGTCCTCCAAGGCAAAACCCAGCGAGCAGACACAGAGGACCCAGCCACCGTCGCCAACGCCCCAAGGGTTTCAAAGGAAAAAGTCTGCCCAGAAATGCCACTGCAGTCCCAACCCGGAAAAAGAGGCAGAGGGACCCACAACCAGCAAACGTGCACAGAAAAACCGGACAGACACACGAAGTGACCGACCCAAAAGCCAGGGCAAGACGCAGCCCGGACCGCAAAACCAGAGGAAGTACAAGCCAGCCTCAAGGTCCCCCATCCCGCAAGACCACAGGAGAAAAAGGAACCGCAACCACGGACACCACCAGGCACCGAGACGCCACGCCAGCCACTGGGAACCACACGCTCCACAGCCAGGAAACCCCAGGAAACCACCGCAAAGGAAACCTCATTGCCAGAAACCGGGGAAAGGCATGACTGACAACCTCCCCCCACACCCCTTTAGCAGGATCCGAACCCATGACTAGTGAGATCCACCATCACCACAGGCACAAGACATACCACCGAGCCACAGCTCCAGGCTAGAGATCCAGGAAAAGGGAGGCCCATAAGCCCCAACAACAGGCGAATGGAGAAACGTCTACCGACCAACCATCCACCAAGGGCCAACGGAACCCAAAAAGCGTCCCGAGCATGGAGCAGAACACCACGAAGGCACGCCCCCGGGACACACCCAAAACCAAGACCGGACCCACGCGGCAGAAGCATCCAGACCATGCCCTATGGAAGGAGCAGTGGAAGACCCAGCGACCACCACCTCCCCGTTACAGCGGAGCCCAAACTACAGAACTCCATAAGGGGAACAGAACAGAGAAATTAGAGCCCAGATCAAGCAATGCAAGATCCACAAGGGCAAATCAGGGAATGCCACACCCCAACAGGACAGTAGGCCAGCCCAAATGTAGTAATGGATATCCACACAGAAGTTGGGTTCCAAGTAGATATAATATCCAGAAGAACAGCTGGACAACCACAGATGAAAGATGTCTTACTACCCAGTAAGATCACCCAGCAACAGATACAGAAATCAAGAATATACAATCCAAGTGACCTGTATCAATACCAAATGACATAGGCAAATTCCAAATGACATGAAAACATGGAATACCACACCAAACATGACAGAAAGAGGGAGTCCCGGACTCCCCCAAACCCCATGGTCCCACCAAAGCAGGGACACAAACGTACATGAAACAGGTATCCAAGGGGGAATAAAAAAGGCCGCCAAGCAGACCTTCACACACCGACCTGAAAGGAGGCCAGACCACCATGCCACCGGGGTGCAGCGAAGCCAGCCGTGCACAACAAACCACCCCTCCCACCCCGGGCGAACCCGCTAGGGCAGAGAATCAACCCGGAAAAGGGGAGGCCCCAACAGGAAGATAAGACGCGCCACCACCACGGGTCACCGCCATAAACACAAGCAATGCCCCAAATTAAGGGGCAGAGAGTGACCCACGGCAGGGAAAAGAGGCCAGGGGAGAAACCAAGGACATGCAACCACAGCCCCAGAGTCCCGACCCCCCAAAGCACTGGCCCCAGGCATGTGTCACAAGGCGCAGCCCAACACCATCAGAACACCAGGGCGCCCCTAAAAACGTAAACACAAAAGAAACGAACATAGAAAGAACAGGCAGCCCTAAAATAGGACACAAAAGAGAGAGTAGATACTACCCATCAAAGGAACCTGCACCTAAACAGACACGGGAACCGAAAGGAGGCCAGAGCATAAAACGTATTGGCGCGCTCTTCACGAGCACAAGCATAACACATAAAAACTCCAGATTACATTTGGTAGGAGGGGGAGGAAAAGCGAAACGCTCAGCACCATACGAGGTTGAAGCAACGCCAATACCCGAACCCAGGTAACCGAGTTCAAAGCCGGAAGCATTGCAGGGCACACCACATCCGTACCCCCCAACTCCCGGACAATCCAAATGGCAGCATACAGTGGGAAACACGGGCCCGATACGAGCACCCAGCCTCCAAACACACCACCAAGTAGGAGCCAAACCGCCACGCCACAGGCGAGCAGAGAGGCCAGCCGCGCCCAACACACCTCCCCTCCCACCCCGGGTGTACCCGCTATGGCTGGGAACATACCCGGAAGAGGGGAGGCCGCAGCAGGGAGACACCACCCCACACCAGGTAGTCAAGGCCCCCCAACCCCACGATCCCGCTAAGGCAGGGACTCGAAAGTACATGAAAAAATAAAAAAAGGTACATCAGGGGAACAAACGGCCGCCCAGCAGGCCGTTTCACACTCACCCGAAAGGAGGCACCGGTCCAGCACCTCCCCATAATGAAGTTGCCAGGAAATGAATTCCGCAGAAAAAACAAACAGGATGTGGATGGGCGGGTCACATGGTTATATGCCTTCGGGTGTGGGTGTGGCCTGGAGGGAAGGGATGGGTTTTTAGTTGCTTGGGAGTTTCTGGTGGGAGGAGCTATGCTCATTAGTAAAGACTGGGACGGGGAGGGCCGACGAGGAGGTAATGCCATCACTCATTGGCTGTTATTAGCAGGGCCTGGCATTCAATGGGGAGCACTGGCAGCACCTTCACTCATTGGCTGTTAGTAGCAGGGCCTGGCATTCAACGGGGAGCACTGGCAGTGCCTCACTCATTGGCTGTCAGTGGCAGGGCCTGGCATTCAATGGGGAGCACTGGCAGCACCTTCACTCATTGGCTGTTAGAAGCAGGGCCTGGCATTCAACGGGGGGGAGCACTGGCAGTGCCTCACTCATTGGCTGTTAGTAGCAGGGCCTGACATTCAATGGGGAGTACTGGCAGTGTCTTCACTCATTGGCAGTAAGTAGCAGGGCCTGGCATTCAACTGGGAGCACTGTCAGTGCCTTCACTCATTTCCTGTCAGTAGGGGGCCATGGCATTCATCAAGGAGCACTGGCAGTGCCTTCACTCATTGGCTGTCAGTAGCAGGGCCTGGCATTCAACAGGGAGCACTGGCAGTGCCTACACTCATTGGCTGTCAGTAGCAGGGTCTGGCATTCAATGGGGAGCACTGGTAGTGTCTCCACTCATTGGCAGTTAGTAGCAGGGCCTGGCATTCATCAAGGAGCACTGGCAGTGCCTTCACTCATAGGCTGTTAGTAGCAGGGCCTAGCATTCAACGGGGAGCACTGGCAGTGGCTTCACTCATTGGCTGTTAGTAGTAGGGCCTGGCATTTGATGGGGAGCACTGGCAGTGCCTTCACTCATTGGCTGTCAGTAGCAGGGCCTGGCATTCAACGGGGAGCACTGGCAGTGCCTTCACTCATTGGCTGTTTGTAGCAGGGCCTGGCATTCAATGGGGAGCACTGGCAGTGTCTTCACTCATTGGCTGTAAGTAGCAGGGCCTGGCATTCATGAGGGGCACTGGCAGTGCCTTCACTCATTGGCTGTCAGTAGCAGGGCCTGGCATTCAACGGGGAGCACTGGCAGTGCCTTTACTCATTGGCTGTTTGTAGCAGGGCCTGGCGTTCAATGGGGAGCACTGGCAGTGTCTTCACTCATTGGCTGTAAGTAGCAGGGCCTGGCATTCATCAAGGAGCACTGGAAGTGCCCTCACTCATTGGCTGTCAGTAGCAGGGCCTGCCATTCAACGGGGAGCACTGGCAGTGCCTCACTCATTGGCTGTCAGTAGCAGGGCCTGATATTCAACGGGAAGCACTGGCAGTGCCTTCACTCATTGGCTGTCAGTAGCAGGGCCTGGCACTCAACGGGGAGCACTGGCAGTGCCTTCACTCATTGGCTGTCAGTAGCAGGGCCTGATATTCAACGGGAAGCACTGGCAGTGCCTTCACTCATTGGCTGTCAGTAGCAGGGCCTGGCATTCAACGGGGAGCACTGGCAGAGCCTACACTCATTGGCTGTTAGTAGCAGGGCCTTACATTCAACAAGAAGCACTGGCAATGCCTTCACTCATGGACTGTCAGTAGCAGGGCCTAGCATTCAACAGGGAGCACTGGCAGTGTCTTCACTTATTGGCTGTCAGTAGTAGGGCCTGGCAT
The DNA here is from genome assembly GCF_964263255.1 of Lissotriton vulgaris. Taxonomy (NCBI): domain Eukaryota; kingdom Metazoa; phylum Chordata; class Amphibia; order Caudata; family Salamandridae; genus Lissotriton; species Lissotriton vulgaris. The sequence goes on along the minus strand of NC_141700.1, from coordinate 473,218,243 downwards.
TCAACGGGTAGCACTGGCAGTGCCTTCACTCATTGGCTATTAGTAGCAGGGCCTGGCATTTAACGGGGAGAACTGGCAGTGCCTTCACTCATTGGCTGTACGTAGCAGGGCCTGGCATTCATCAAGGAGCACTGGAAGTGCCCTCACTCATTGGCTGTCAGTAGCAGGGCCTGCCATTCAACGGGGAGCACTGGCAGTGCCTCACTCATTGGCTGTTAGTAGCGGGGCATGGCATTTAACGGGGAGCACTGGAAATGCCCTCACTCATTGGCTGTTATTAGCAGGGCCTGGCATTCAACGGTGAGCACTGGGAGCACCTTCACTCATTGGCTGTTAGTAGCAGGGCCTGGCATTCAACGGGGAGCACTGGCAGTGCCTCACTCATTGGCTGTCAGTGGCAGGGCCTGGCATTCAACAGGGAGCACTGGCAGCACCTTCACTCATTGGCTGTTAGTATGAATTGAATTTGAATTTGAATTTGAATTTTGAATTTAAAATTATTTATAAAGCGCACATTCGCCAGTGGCTTCATGGCGCTAGTAGCAGGGCCTGGCATTCAACGGAGAGCACTGTCAGTGCCTTCACTCATTTCCTGTCAGTAGGGGGGCATGGCATTCATCAAGGAGCACTGGCAGTGCCTTCACTCATTGGCTGTCAGTAGCAGGGCCTGTCATTCAACGGGGAGCACTGGCAGTGCCTCACTCATTGGCTGTTAGTAGCAGGGCCTGGAATTCAATGGGGAGCACTGTCAGTGCCTTCACTCATTGGCTGTCAGTAGCAGGGCCTCGCATTCAACGGGGAGCACTGGAAGTGCCTACACTCATTGGCTGTCAGTAGCAGGGTCTGGCATTCACTGGGGAGCACTGGTAGTGTCTTCACTCATTGGCAGTTAGTAGCAGGGCCTGGCATTCATCAAGGAGCACTGGCAGTGCCTTCACTCATAGGCTGTTAGTAGCAGGGCCTAGCATTCAACGGGGAGCACTGGCAGTGGCTTCACTCATTGACTGTCAGTAGGGGGGCATGGCATTCATCAAGGAGCATTGGCAGTGCCTTCACTCATTGGCTGTCAGTAGCAGGGCCTGATATTCAACGGGAAGCACTGGCAGTGCCTTCACTCATTGGCTGTCTGTAGCAGGGACTGGCATTCAGTGTGGAGCATTAGCAGTGCCTTCACTCATTGGCTGTTACTAGCAGGGCCTGGCATTCTACATTGAGCAGGGCAGTGCTTTCACTCATTGGCTGTTAATAGCAGGGCCTGGCATTCAACCTGGAGCACTGGCAGCGTTTCACTCATTGGCTGTTAGTAGCGGGGCATGGCATTTAACGGGGAGCACTGGAAATGCCATTACTCATTGGCTGTTATTAGCAGGGCCTGGCATTCAACGGGGAGCATTGGCAGCACCTTCACTCATTGGCTGTTAGTAGCAGGGCCTGGCATTCAACGGGGAGCACTGGCAGTGCCTCACTCATTGGCTGTCAGTGGCAGGGCCTGGCATTCAACGGGGAGCACTGGCAGCACCTTCACTCATTGGCTGTTAGAAGCAGGGCCTGGCATTCAACGGGGGGAGCACTGGCAGTGCCTCACTCATTGGCTGTTAGTAGCAGGGCCTGACATTCAATGGGGAGTACTGGCAGTGTCTTCACTCATTGGCAGTTAGTAGCAGGGCCTGGCATTCAACTGGGAGCACTGTCAGTGCCTTCACTCATTTCCTGTCAGTAGGGGGCCATGGCATTCATCAAGGAGCACTGGCAGTGCCTTCACTCATTGGCTGTCAGTAGCAGGGCCTGGCATTCAACGGGGAGCACTGGCAGTGCCTACACTCATTGGCTGTCGGTAGCAGGGTCTGGCATTCAATGGGGAGCACTGGTAGTGTCTTCACTCATTGGCAGTTAGTAGCAGGGCCTGGCATTCATCAAGCAGCACTGGCAGTGCCTTCACTCATAGGCTGTTAGTAGCAGGGCCTAGCATTCAACGGGGAGCACTGGCAGTGGCTTCACTCATTGGCTGTTAGTAGTAGGGCCTGGCATTTGATGGGGAGCACTGGCAGTGCCTTCGCTCATTGGCTGTCAGTAGCAGGGCCTGGCATTCAACGGGGAGCACTGGCAGTGCCTTCACTCATTGGCTGTTTGTAGCAGGGCCTGGCATTCAATGGGGACCACTGGCAGTGTCTTCACTCATTGGCTGTAAGTAGCAGGGCCTGGCATTCATCAAGGGGCACTGGCAGTGCCTTCACTCTTTGGCTGTCAGTAGCAGGGCCTGGCATTCAACAGGGAGCACTGGCAGTGCCTTCACTCATAGGCTGTTAGTAGCAGGGCCTAGCATTCAACGGGGAGCACTGGCAGTGGCTTCACTCATTGACTGTCAGTAGGGGGGCATGGCATTCATCAAGGAGCATTGGCAGTGCCTTCACTCATTGGCTGTCAGTAGCAGGGCCTGATATTCAACGGGAAGCACTGGCAGTGCCTTCACTCATTGGCTGTCTGTAGCAGGGACTGGCATTCAGTGTGGAGCATTAGCAGTGCCTTCACTCATTGGCTGTTACTAGCAGGGCCTGGCATTCTACATTGAGCAGGGCAGTGCTTTCACTCATTGGCTGTTAGTAGGGGGGCATGACATTCATCAAGGAGCATTGACAGTGCCTTCACTCATTAGCTGTCAGTAGCAGGGCCTGGCATTCAACGGGGAGCACTGGCAATGCCTTCACTCATTGACTGTCAGTAGGGGGGCATGGCATTCATCAAGGAGCATTGGCAGTGCCTTCACTCATTGGCTGTCAGTAGCAGGGCCTGATATTCAACGGGAAGCACTGGCAGTGCCTTCACTCATTGGCTGTCTGTAGCAGGGACTGGCATTTAGTGTGGAGCATTAGCAGAGCCTTCACTCATTGGCTGTTACTAGCAGGGCCTGGCATTCTACATTGATCAGGGCAGTGCTTTCACTCATTGGCTGTTAATAGCAGGGCCTTGCATTCAACCTGGAGCACTGGCAGCGTTTTACTCATTGGCTGTTAGTAGCGGGGCATGGCATTTAACGGGGAGCACTGGAAATGCCCTCACTCATTGGCTGTCAGTAGCAGGGCCTGGCATTCAACTGGGAGCACTGGCAGCACCTTCACTCATTGGCTGTTAGTAGCAGGGCCTGGCATTCAACGGGGAGCACTGGCAGTGCCTCACTCATTGGCTGTCAGTGGCAGGGCCTGGCATTCAACAGGGAGCACTGGCAGCACCTTCACTCATTGGCTGTTAGTAGCAGGGCCTGGCATTCAACGGGGAGCACTGGCAGTGCCTTCACTCATTTCCTGTCAGTAGGGGGGCATGGCATTCATCAAGGAGCACTGGCAGTGCCTTCACTCATTGGCTGTCAGTAGCAGGGCCTGTCATTCAACGGGGAGCACTGGCAGTGCCTCACTCATTGGCTGTTAGTAGCAGGGCCTGGCATTCAATGGGGAGCACTGTCAGTGCCTTCACTCATTGGCTGTCAGTAGCAGGGCCTGGCATTCAACGGGGAGCACTGGCAGTGCCTACACTCATTGGCTGTCAGTAGCAGGGTCTGGCATTCAATGGGGAGCACTGGTAGTGTCTTCACTCATTGGCAGTTAGTAGCAGGGTCTGGCATTCATCAAGGAGCACTGGCAGTGGCTTCACTCATTGGCTGTTAGTAGTAGGGCCTGGCAACTGATGGGGAGCACTGGCAGTGCCTTCACTCATTGGCTGTCAGTAGCAGGGCCTGGCATTCAACGGGGAGCATTGGCAGTGCCTTCACTCTTTGGCTGTTTGTAGCAGGGCCTGGCATTCAATGGGGAGCACTGGCAGTGTCTTCACTCATTAGCTGTAAGTAGCAGGGCCTGGCATTCATCAAGGAGCACTGGCAGTGCCTTCACTCATTGGCTGTCAGTAGCAGGGCCTGGCATTCAACGGGGAGCACTGGGGGATCTTCACTCATTGGCTGTTTGTAGCAGGGCCTGGCATTCAATGGGGAGCACTGGCAGTGTCTTCACTCATTGGCTGTAAGTAGCAGGTCCTGGCATTCATCAAGGAGCACTGGCAGTGCCTTCACTCATTAGCTGTCAGTAGCAGGGCCTGGCATTCAACGGGGAGCACTGGCAGTGTCTTCACTGATTGGCTGTTAGTAGCAGAACCTGGCATTCAATGGGGAGCACTGGAAGTGCCCTCACTCATTGGCTGTCAGTAGCAGGGCCTGGCATTCAACGGGGAGCACTGGCAGTGCCTCACTCATTGGCTGTCAGTAGGGGGTCATGGCATTCATCAAGGAGCATTGGCAGTCCCTTCACTCATTGGCTGTCAGTAGCAGGGCCTGATATTCAACGGGAAGCACTGGCAGTGCCTTCACTCATTGGCTGTCAGTGGCAGGGCCTGGCGTTCAACGGGGAGCACTGGCAGTGCCTACACTCATTGGCTGTTAGTAGCAGGGCCTTACATTCAATGGGGAGTACACACAGTTCCCTCACTCATTGGCTGTCAGTAGCAGGGCCTGGCATTCAACGGGGAGCACTGGCAGTGCCTCACTCATTGGCTGTCAATAGGCGGGCATGGCAATCATCAAGGAGCACTGGCAGCGCCTTCACTCATTGGCTGTCAGTAGCAGGGCCTGATATTCAACGGGAAGCACTGGCAGTGCCTTCACTCATTGGCTGTCAGTAGCAGGGCCTGGCATTCAACGGGGAGCACTGGCAGTGCCTTCACTCATTGGCTGTCCGTAGCAGGTCCTGATATTCAACGGGAAGCACTGGCAGTGCCTTCACTCATTGGCTGTCAGTAGCAGGGCCTGGCATTCAACAGGGAGCACTGGCAGTGCCTACACTCATTGGCTGTTAGTAGCAGGGCCTTACATTCAACGAGAAGCACTGGCAATGCCCTCACTCATGGACCGTCGGTAGCAGGGCCTAGCATTCAACAGGGAGCACTGGCAGTGTCTTCACTTATTGGCTGTCAGTAGTAGGGCCTGGCATTCAACGGGTAGCACTGGCAGTGCCTTCACTCATTGGCTATTAGTAGCAGGGCCTGGCATTTAACGGGGAGAACTGGCAGTGGCTTCACTCATTGGCTGTCAGTAGCAGGGCCTGGCATTCAACGTGAAGCACTGGCAGTGCCTCACTCATTGGCTGTTAGTAGCAGGGCCTGGCATTCAATGGGAGCACTGGCAGTGCCTCACTCATTGGCTGTCAGTAGCAGGTCTTGACATTCAACAGGGAGCACTGGCAGTGCCTCACTCATTGGCTGTCAGTAGGGGGGCATGGCATTCATCAAGGAGCATTGGCAGTGCCTTCACTCATTGGCTGTCAGTAGCAGGGCCTGATATTCAACGGAGAGCACTGGCAGTGCCTCACTCATTGGCTGTCAGTGGCAGGGCCTGGCATTCAACAGGGAGCACTGGCAGCACCTTCACTCATTGGCTGTTAGTAGCAGGGCCTGGCATTCAACGGGGAGCACTGGCAGTGCCTTCACTCATTTCCTGTCAGTAGGGGGGCATGGCATTCATCAAGGAGCACTGGCAGTGCCTTCACTCATTGGCTGTCAGTAGCAGGGCCTGTCATTCAACGGGGAGCACTGGCAGTGCCTCACTCATTGGCTGTTAGTAGCAGGGCCTGGCATTCAATGGGGAGCACTGTCAGTGCCTTCACTCATTGGCTGTCAGTAGCAGGGCCTGGCATTCAACGGGGAGCACTGGCAGTGCCTACACTCATTGGCTGTCAGTAGCAGGGTCTGGCATTCAATGGGGAGCACTGGTAGTGTCTTCACTCATTGGCAGTTAGTAGCAGGGTCTGGCATTCATCAAGGAGCACTGGCAGTGGCTTCACTCATTGGCTGTTAGTAGTAGGGCCTGGCAACTGATGGGGAGCACTGGCAGTGCCTTCACTCATTGGCTGTCAGTAGCAGGGCCTGGCATTCAACGGGGAGCATTGGCAGTGCCTTCACTCTTTGGCTGTTTGTAGCAGGGCCTGGCATTCAATGGGGAGCACTGGCAGTGTCTTCACTCATTGGCTGTAAGTAGCAGGGCCTGGCATTCATCAAGGAGCACTGGCAGTGCCTTCACTCATTGGCTGTCAGTAGCAGGGCCTGGCATTCAACGGGGAGCACTGGGGGATCTTCACTCATTGGCTGTTTGTAGCAGGGCCTGGCATTCAATGGGGAGCACTGGCAGTGTCTTCACTCATTGGCTGTAAGTAGCAGGTCCTGGCATTCATCAAGGAGCACTGGCAGTGCCTTCACTCATTAGCTGTCAGTAGCAGGGCCTGGCATTCAACGGGGAGCACTGGCAGTGTCTTCACTGATTGGCTGTTAGTAGCAGAACCTGGCATTCAATGGGGAGCACTGGAAGTGCCCTCACTCATTGGCTGTCAGTAGCAGGGCCTGGCATTCAACGGGGAGCACTGGCAGTGCCTCACTCATTGGCTGTCAGTAGGGGGTCATGGCATTCATCAAGGAGCATTGGCAGTCCCTTCACTCATTGGCTGTCAGTAGCAGGGCCTGATATTCAACGGGAAGCACTGGCAGTGCCTTCACTCATTGGCTGTCAGTGGCAGGGCCTGGCGTTCAACGGGGAGCACTGGCAGTGCCTACACTCATTGGCTGTTAGTAGCAGGGCCTTACATTCAATGGGGAGTACACACAGTTCCCTCACTCATTGGCTGTCAGTAGCAGGGCCTGGCATTCAACGGGGAGCACTGGCAGTGCCTCACTCATTGGCTGTCAATAGGCGGGCATGGCAATCATCAAGGAGCACTGGCAGCGCCTTCACTCATTGGCTGTCAGTAGCAGGGCCTGATATTCAACGGGAAGCACTGGCAGTGCCTTCACTCATTGGCTGTCAGTAGCAGGGCCTGGCATTCAACGGGGAGCACTGGCAGTGCCTTCACTCATTGGCTGTCAGTAGCAGGTCCTGATATTCAACGGGAAGCACTGGCAGTGCCTTCACTCATTGGCTGTCAGTAGCAGGGCCTGGCATTCAACAGGGAGCACTGGCAGTGCCTACACTCATTGGCTGTTAGTAGCAGGGCCTTACATTCAACGAGAAGCACTGGCAATGCCCTCACTCATGGACCGTCGGTAGCAGGGCCTAGCATTCAACAGGGAGCACTGGCAGTGTCTTCACTTATTGGCTGTCAGTAGTAGGGCCTGGCATTCAACGGGTAGCACTGGCAGTGCCTTCACTCATTGGCTATTAGTAGCAGGGCCTGGCATTTAACGGGGAGAACTGGCAGTGGCTTCACTCATTGGCTGTCAGTAGCAGGGCCTGGCATTCAACGTGAAGCACTGGCAGTGCCTCACTCATTGGCTGTTAGTAGCAGGGCCTGGCATTCAATGGGGAGCACTGGCAGTGCCTCACTCATTGGCTGTCAGTAGCAGGTCTTGACATTCAACAGGGAGCACTGGCAGTGCCTCACTCATTGGCTGTCAGTAGGGGGGCATGGCATTCATCAAGGAGCATTGGCAGTGCCTTCACTCATTGGCTGTCAGTAGCAGGGCCTGATATTCAACGGAGAGCACTGGCAGTGCCTTCACTCATTGGCTGTTAGTAGCAGGGCCTGGCATTCTATGGGGAGCACACACAGTGCCCTCACTCATTGGCTGTCAGTAGCAGGTCTTGACATTCAACAGGGAGCACTGGCAGTGCCTCACTCATTGGCTGTCAGTAGGGGGGCTTGGCATTCATCAAGGAGCATTGTCAGTGCCTTCACTCATTAGCTGTTAGTAGGGGGGCATGGCATTCATCAAGGAGCATTGGCAGTGCCTTCACTCATTAGCTGTCAGTAGCAGGGCCTGGCATTACCGTAGCGAGGTGTGGCTCACTGGTTAGAGGCGGCAGACCCGGAGGCTGAGAACGGCCCGGGACCAGGGTTCGATTCCCGACGCGGCAGGGTCGAGGACCAGGGTCAGCGGACTGATAATTCTCGCCTCGGTGCCCACTTTGGGCAGTGATCACACTCGGTAACTCTGGGCATTAAGCTTGCCTCATCGCTACAACGGCCCCCCACAGACGCCGGGGATGCCTGGCTTCACCTTGGAGATACCCAACATGGGACCATCTCACAGGGAAAGCCAGGACGGGTTCCCCAGCGGTCATTCGCGCCAGGATACTCCGGTAGTAATTGAGCGCGCTACAAAACACCTTACATTTACATTTACATTTACATTTACATTCAACGGGGAGCACTGGCAATGCCTTCACTCATTGACTGTCAGTAGGGGGGCATGGCATTCATCAAGGAGCATTGGCAGTGCCTTCACTCATTGGCTGTCAGTAGCAGGGCCTGATATTCAACGGGAAGCACTGGCAGTGCCTTCACTCATTGGCTGTTACTAGCAGGGCCTGGCATTCTACATTGAGCAGGGCAGTGCTTTCACTCATTGGCTGTTAATAGCAGGGCCTGGCATTCAACCTGGAGCACTGGCAGCGTTTTACTCATTGGCTGTTAGTAGCGGGGCATGGCATTTAACGGGGAGCACTGGAAATGCCCTCACTCATTGGCTGTCAGTAGCAGGGCCTGGCATTCGACGGGGAGCACTGGCAGCACCTTCACTCATTGGCTGTTAGTGGCAGGGCCTGGCATTCAACGGGGAGCACTGGCAGTGCCTCACTCATTGGCTGTCAGTGGCAGGGCCTGGCATTCAACTGGGAGCACTGGCAGCACCTTCACTCATTGGCTGTTAGTAGCAGGGCCTGGATTTCAACGGGGAGCACTGGCAGTGCCTTCACTCATTTCCTGTCAGTAGGGGGGCATGGCATTCATCAAGGAGCACTGGCAGTGCCTTCACTCATTGGCTGTCAGTAGCAGGGCCTGTCATTCAACGGGGAGCACTGGCAGTGCCTCACTCATTGGCTGTTAGTAGCAGGGCCTGGCATTCAATGGGGAGCACTGTCAGTGCCGTCACTCATTGGCTGTCAGTAGCAGGGCCTGGCATTCAACGGGGAGCACTGGCAGTGCCTACACTCATTGGCTGTCAGTAGCAGGGTCTGGCATTCAATGGGGAGCACTGGTAGTGTCTTCACTCATTGGCAGTTAGTAGCAGGGCCTGGCATTGATCAAGGAGCACTGGCAGTGCCTTCACTCATAGGCTGTTAGTAGCAGGGCCTAGCATTCAACGGGGAGCACTGGCAGTGGCTTCACTCATTGGCTGTTAGTAGTAGGGCCTGGCATTTGATGGGGAGCACTGGCAGTGCCTTCACTCATTGGCTGTCACTAGCAGGGCATGGCATTCAACGGGGAGCACTGGCAGTGCCTTCACTCATTGGCTGTTTGTAGCAGGGCCTGGCATTCAATGGGGAGCACTGGCAGTGTCTTCACTCATTGGCTGTAAGTAGCAGGGCCTGGCATTCATCAAGGAGCACTGGCAGTGCCTTCACTCATTGGCTGTCAGTAGCAGGGCCTGGCATTCAACGGGGAGCACTGGCAGTGCCTTCACTCATTGGCTGTTTGTAGCAGGGCCTGGCATTCAATGGGGAGCACTGGCAGTGTCTTCACTCATTGGCTGTAAGTAGCAGGGCCTGGCATTCATCAAGGAGCACTGGCAGTGCCTTCACTCATTAGCTGTCAGTAGCAGGGCCTGGCATTCAACGGGGAGCACTGGCAGTGTCTTCACTGATTGGCTGTTAGTAGCAGAACCTGGCATTCAACGGGAAGCACTGGCAGTGCCTTCACTCATTGGCTGTCAGTAGCAGGACCTGGCATTCAACGGGGAGCACTGGCAGTGCCTACACTCATTGGCTGTTAGTAGCAGGGCCTTATATTCAATGGGGAGTACACACAGTTCCCTCACTCATTGGCTGTCAGTAGCAGGGCCTGGCATTCAATGGGGAGCACTGGCAGTGCCTCACTCATTGGCTGTCAATAGGCGGGCATGGCAATCATCAAGGAGCACTGGCAGCGCCTTCACTCATTGGCTGTCAGTAGCAGGGCCTGATATTCAACGGGAAGCACTGGCAGTGCCTTCACTCATTGGCTGTCAGTAGCAGGGCCTGGCATTCAACGGGGAGCACTGGCAGTGCCTTCACTCATTGGCTGTCAGTAGCAGGTCCTGATATTCAACGGGAAGCACTGGCAGTGCCTTCACTCATTGGCTGTCAGTAGCAGGGCCTGGCATTCAACGGGTAGCACTGGCAGTGCCTTCACTCATTGGCTATTAGTAGCAGGGCCTGGCATTTAACGGGGAGAACTGGCAGTGCCTTCACTCATTGGCTGTCAGTAGCAGGGCCTGGCATTCAACGTGAAGCACTGGCAGTGCCTCACTCATTGGCTGTTAGTAGCAGGGCCTGGCATTCAATGGGGAGCACTGGCAGTGCCTCACTCATTGGCTGTCAGTAGCAGGTCTTGACATTCAACAGGGAGCACTGGCAGTGCCTCACTCATTGGCTGTCAGTAGGGGGGCATGGCATTCATCAAGGAGCATTGGCAGTGCCTTCACTCATTGGCTGTCAGTAGCAGGGCCTGATATTCAACGGAGAGCACTGGCAGTGCCTTCACTCATTGGCTGTCAGTTGCAGGGCCTGGCATTCATCAAGGAGCATTGGCAGTGCCTTCACTCATTGGCTGTCAGTAGCAGGGCCTGATATTCAACAGGGAACACTGGCAGTGCCTTCACTCATTGGCTGTTAGTAGCAGGGCCTGGCATTCAATGGGGAGCACACACAGTGCCCTCACTCATTGGCTGTCAGTAGCAGGTCTTGACATTCAACAGGGAGCACTGGCAGTGCCTCACTCATTGGCTGTCAGTAGGGGGGCTTGGCATTCATCAAGGAGCATTGGCAGTGCCTTCACTCATTGGCTGTCAGTAGCAGGGCCTGGCATTCAACGGGGAGCACTGGCAATGCCTTCACTCATTGACTGTCAGTAGGGGGGCATGGCATTCATCAAGGAGCATTGGCAGTGCCTTCACTCATTGGCTGTCAGTAGCAGGGCCTGATATTCAACGGGAAGCACTGGCAGTGCCTTCACTCATTGGCTGTCTGCAGCAGGGACTGGCATTCAGTGTGGAGCATTAGCAGTGCCTTCACTCATTGGCTGTTACTAGCAGGGCCTGGCATTCTACATTGAGCAGGGCAGTGCTTTCACTCATTGGCTGTTAATAGCAGGTCCTGGCATTCAACCTGGAGCACTGGCAGCGTTTTACTCATTGGCTGTTAGTAGCGGGGCATGGCATTTATCGGGGAGCACTGGAAATGCCCTCACTCATTGGCTGTTATTAGCAGGGCCTGGCATTCAACGGGGAGCACTGGCAGCACCTTCACTCACTGGCTGTTAGTAGCAGGGCCTGGCATTCAACGGGGAGCACTGGCAGTGCCTCACTCATTGGCTGTCTGCGGCAGGGCCTGGCATTCAACAGGGAGCACTGGCAGCACCTTCCCTCATTGGCTGTTAGTAGCAGGGCCTGGCATTCAACGGGGAGCACTGGCAGTGCCTCACTCATTGGCTGTTAGTAGCAGGGCCTGACATTCAATGGGGAGTACTGGCAGTGTCTTCACTCATTGGCAGTTAGTAGCAGGGCCTGGCATTCAACTGGGAGCACTGTCAGTGCCTTCACTCATTGGCTGTTAGTAGCAGGGCCTGGAATTCAATGGGGAGCACTGTCAGTGCCTTCACTCATTGGCTGTCAGTAGCAGGGCCTGGCATTCAACGGGGAGCACTGGCAGTGCCTCACTCATTGGCTGTTAGTAGCAGGGCCTGGAATTCAATGGGGAGCACTGTCAGTGCCTTCACTCATTGGCTGTCAGTAGCAGGGCCTGGCATTCAACGGGGAGCACTGGCAGTGCCTCACTCATTGGCTGTTAGTAGCAGGGCCTGGAATTCAATGGGGAGCACTGTCAGTGCCTTCACTCATTGGCTGTCAGTAGCAGGGCCTGGCATTTAACGGGGAGCACTGGCAGTGCCTACACTCATTGGCTGTCAGTAGCAGGGTCTGGCATTCAATGGGGAGCACTGGTAGTGTCTTCACTCATTGACAGTTAGTAGCAGGGCCTGGCATTCATCAAGGAGCACTGGCAGTGCCTTCACTCATAGGCTGTTAGTAGCAGGGCCTAGCATTCAACGGGGAGCACTGGCAGTGGCTTCACTCATTGGCTGTTAGTAGTAGGGCCTGGCATTTGATGGGGAGCACTGGCAGTGCCTTCACTCATTGGCTGTCAGTAGCAGGGCCTGGCATTCAACGGGGAGCACTGGCAGTGCCTTCACTCATTGGCTGTTTGTAGCAGGGCCTGGCATTCAATGGGGAGCACTGGCAGTGCCTTCACTCATTGGCTGTCAGTAGCAGGGCCTGGCATTCAACGGGGAGCACTGGCAGTGCCTTCACTCATTGGCTGTTTGTAGCAGTGCCTGGCATTCAATGGGGAGCACTGGCAGTGTCTTCACTCATTGGCTGTAAGTAGCAGGGCCTGGCATTCATCAAGGAGCACTGGCAGTGCCTTCACTCATTAGCTGTCAGTAGCAGGGCCTGGCATTCAACGGGGAGCACTGGCAGTGTCTTCACTTATTGGCTGTTAGTAGCAGAACCTGGCATTCAATGGGGAGCACTGGAAGTGCCCTCACTCATTGGCTGTCAGTAGCAGGGCCTGGCATTCAACGGGGAGCACTGGCAGTGCCTCACGCATTGGCTGTCAGTAGGGGGGCATGGCATTCATCAAGGAGCATTGGCAGTGCCTTCACTCATTGGCTGTCAGTAGCAGGGCCTGATATTCAACGGGAAGCACTGGCAGTGCCTTCACTCATTGGCTGTCTGTAGCAGGGACTGGCATTCAGTGTGGAGCATTAGCAGTGCCTTCACTCATTGGCTGTTACTAGCAGGGCCTGGCATTCTACATTGAGCAGGGCAGTGCTTTCACTCATTGGCTGTTAATAGCAGGGCCTGACATTCAACCTGGAGCACTGGCAGCGTTTTACTCATTGGCTGTTAGTAGCGGGGCATGGCATTTATTGGGGAGCACTGAAAATGCCCTCACTCATTGGCTGTTATTAGCAGGGCCTGGCATTCAACGGGGAGCACTGGCTGCACCTTCACTCATTGGCTGTTAGTAGCAGGGCCTGGCATTCAACGGGGAGCACTGGCAGTGCCTCACTCATTGGCTGTCAGTGGCAGGGCCTGGCATTCAACAGGGAGCACTGGCAGCACCTTCACTCATTGGCTGTTAGTAGCAGGGCCTGGCATTCAACGGGGAGCACTGGCAGTGCCTCACTCATTGGCTGTTAGTAGCAGGGCCAGACTTTCAATGGGGAGTACTGGCAGTGTCTTCACTCATTGGCAGTTAGTAGCAGGGCCTGGCATTCAACTGGGAGCACTGTCAGTGCCTTCACTCATTTCCTGTCAGTAGGGGGGCATGGCATTCATCAAGGAGCACTGGCAGTGCCTTCACTCATTGGCTGTCAGTAGCAGGGCCTGTCATTCAACGGGGAGCACTGGCAGTGCCTCACTCATTGGCTGTTAGTAGCAGGGCCTGGAATTCAATGGGGAGCACTGTCAGTGCCTTCACTCATTGGCTGTCAGTAGCAGGGCCTGGCATTTAACGGGGAGCACTGGCAGTGCCTACACTCATTGGCTGTCAGTAGCAGGGTCTGGCATTCAATGGGGAGCACTGGTAGTGTCTTCACTCATTGGCAGTTAGTAGCAGGGCCTGGCATTCATCAAGGAGCACTGGCAGAGCCTTCACTCATAGGCTGTTAGTAGCAGGGCCTAGCATTCAACGGGGAGCACTGGCAGTGGCTTCACTCATTGGCTGTTAGTAGTAGGGCCTGGCATTTGATGGGGAGCACTGGCAGTGCCTTCACTCATTGGCTGTCAATAGCAGGGCCTGGCATTCAACGGGGAGCACTGGCAGTGCCTTCACTCATTGGCTGTTTGTAGCAGGGCCTGGCATTCAATGGGGAGCACTGGCAGTGTCTTCACTCATTGGCTGTAAGTAGCAGGGCCTGGCATTCATCAAGGAGCACTGGCAGTGCCTTCACTCATTGGCTGTCAGTAGCAGTGCCTGGCATTCAACGGGGAGCACTGGCAGTGCCTTCACTCATTGGCTTTTTGTAGCAGGGCCTGGCATTCAATGGGGAGCACTGGCAGTGTCTTCACTCATTGGCTGTAAGTAGCAGGGCCTGGCATTCATCAAGGAGCATTGGCAGTGCCTTCACTCATTAGCTGTCAGTAGCAGGGCCTGGCATTCAACGGGGAGCACTGGCAGTGTCTTCACTTATTGGCTGTTAGTAGCAGAACCTGGCCTTCAATGGGAAGCACTGGAAGTGCCCTCACTCATTGGCTGTCAGTAGCAGGGCCTGGCATTCAACGGGGAGCACTGGCAGTGCCTCACTCATTGGCTGTCAGCAGGGGGGCATGGCATTCATCAAGGAGCATTGGCAGTGCCTTCACTCATTGGCTGTCAGTAGCAGGGCCTGATATTAGCCACACAGCTCTCACAGCCCACACAGCTCTCACAGCCCACACAGCTCTCACAGCTCAAACAGCCCACACAGCTCTCACATCCCACACAGCTCTCACAGCCCACACAGCCCTCACAGCCCACACAGCTCACACAGCTCACACAGCTCTCACAGCCCACACAGCTCTCACGGCCCACACAGCCCACACAGCTCTCACAGCCCTCACAGCCCTCACAGCTCTCACAGCCCTCACAGCCCACACAGCTCTCACAGCCCACACTATGCTGCTGTCTCTAAGAGAAGCACTTCCCAAATTAATCCCCCAAATTAATCAGTTTCAGAGATTCATTCCCCAAATGCAACTACAGACATGTGCTTTCCCAAGGGAATATAGTGCAAAAATGAAACAAGCATTTACAAGTGGGGCCGGAGACACGGAGAGCGGGAGCGGGGGCAGGAACGGGCTCACGGACAGCGGGAGGGGGGGCGGGAACGGAGAGCGGGACATCGCGCAACCTAACCCTGAAGACGACACTTCAAAAATGGCAAAAACAAAGCTTGAAAAAAAAAAGAAGCACCCACCCACCGCCGCGATGACGATGCGAAAAGGGTGGAGAGGGAAGAAATCGCGGGAACGCCCACGAATCTGGTCCGGCCATGACGGACAGATCTCTGTTCCAATGGCTAGCCTCCATTTATGGAGCTAGCCAATGGAACAGAGGGCGTATTCCAAAGCCACATATTATTCCCATTAGGTTTTCACCTTCGTGAAAAGCCTGCTGCGCAGGCTTTCACTTAGGCGAAACCTAAAAAGCTATGATAACAAGTATAAAACTGAGCGTGTGAAAATAAGTGTGGGCAATGTGTAAAAGTAAAGAAACTGTGTTCCTAAAGGAGACAGCCAGTTTTATGACCGCCAAAGAAGTGGTGGAGGTCCTGAATAGTGCTGTGGGATTCAATTATGGAAGGGCCGGGTGTGGAATCTTAACCGTATGGCTGTGGGGTTTGATGGTTTTGACGTGGGAGACCGTAGGCGCTCTGGTAGTAAGGAGGAGAAGGCTGATGGGATGATCTTAAAATAAAATAACACGCTGTAAATTAACATCGCATATCTGTAGCAAAGTTCCCCCTAATAAGGTTAATTATATTAAAACTTGAACGGGCCTGGTCAAAGAATGCTTTACAAGCGAACAGTCTTTTGCTTAAAGCACCAAAATGTTCGATGCTAGAGGTTACTTCACATTCAATCCATTTCAAAAAGCAATTCTGATTAATGCCAGAGATTTCCTCCCAGCGTCCACGTTGCTGTTCAGTGCAAGACAGAGGGTCATAGCGTAAGTGAGCAATTCCACATGGCCAGGATAAACAAAGTTGTGATTTTTCAACGCTAATATATGCCGACAGGAGCACGCTCAATACCCCACAAAACTACAGCTCCCATAAGGCAACTCAGTGGACCGATGAATAGCGGACACCCTAGGGCAGTGGCCCATGACTGACAGAGTCAATGTTCATAGTCCATCTCCTCGGGGCCCAAATCAGAATAGGACCAAACACAAGATTCATATATAAAAAAAAGCCATTGAAGGGAGAGTTTCAAACTCGTGCTCGGTGTTCAGCGTTAGATGTCAATAACATCAAGCACAGGCCCAGGATCGAAGGAGACCAATAAACAACAAGCACCTACGAGGACACGGACAGCGGGAGGGGGGGCGGGAAAGGAACGGACAGCGGGAGGGGGGCGGGAAAGTAACGGACAGCGGAAGGGGGGGCGGGAAAGGAACGGACAGCGGGAGGGGGGGCGGGAAAGCAACGGACAGCGGGAGGGTGCAAGGAAGGAATAAGGTTAATTATATTAAAACTTGAACGGGCCTGGTCAAAGAATGCTTTACAAGCGAACAGTCTTTTGCTTAAAGCACCAAAATGTTCGATGCTAGAGGTTGCTTCACATTCAATCCATTTCAAAAAGCAATTCTGATTAATGCCAGTGATTTCCTCCCAGCGTCAACGTTGCTGTTCAGTGCAAGACAGAGGGTCATAGCGTAAGTGAGCAATTCCACATGGCCAGGATAAACAAAGTTGTGATTTTTCAACGCTAATATATGCCGGCAGGAGCACGCTCAATCCCCCACAAAACTACAGCTCCCATAAGGCAACTCAGTGGACCGATGAATAGCGGACATCCTTGGGCAGTGGCCCATGACTGACAGAGTCAATGTTCATAGTCCATCTCCTCGGGGCCCAAATAAGAATAGGACCAAACACAAGATTCATATATAAAATAAAGCCATTGAAGGGAGAGTTTCAAACTCGTGCTCGGTGTTCAGCGTTAGATGTCAATAACATCAAGCACAGGCCCAGGATCGAAGTAGACCAATAAACAACAAGCACCTACGAGGACACGGACAGAGGAAGGGGGGGCGGGAAAGGAACGGACAGCGGGAGGGGGGGCGGGAAAGGAACGGACAGCGGGAGGGGGGGCGGGAAAGTAACGGACAGCGGGAGGGGGGGGCGGGAAAGGAACGGACAGCGGGAGGGGGCAAGGAAGGAATAAGGTTAATTATATTAAAACTTGAACGGGCCTGGTCAAAGAATGCTTTACAAGCGAACAGTCTTTTGCTTAAAGCACCAAAATGTTCGATGCTAGAGGTTGCTTCACATTCAATCCATTTCAAAAAGCAATTCTGATTAATGCCAGTGATTTCCTCCCAGCGTCCACGTTGCTGTTCAGTGCAAGACAGAGGGTCATAGCGTAAGTGAGCAATTCCACATGGCCAGGATAAACAAAGTTGTGATTTTTCAAAGCTAATATATGCCGGCAGGAGCACGCTCAATCCCCCACAAAACTACAGCTCCCATAAGGCAACTCAGTGGACCGATGAATAGCGGACATCCTTGGGTAGTGGCCCATGACTGACAGGGTCAATGTTCATAGTCCATCTCCTCGGGGCCCAAATCAGAATAGGACCAAACACAAGATTCATATATAAAAAAAAAACATTGAAGGGAGAGTTTCAAACTCGTGCTCGGTGTTCAGCGTTAGATGTCAATAACATCAAGCACAGGCCCAGGATCGAAGGAGACCAATAAACAACAAGCACCTACGAGGACACGGACAGCGGGAGGGGGGGGGGGGGCGGGAAAGGAACGGACAGCGGGAGGGGGGGGCGGGAAAGGAACGGACAGCGGGAGGGGGACGGGAAAGTAACGGACAGCGGGAGGGGGGGGCAGGAAAGGAACGGACAGCGGGAGGGGGCAAGGAAGGAATAAGGTTAATTATATTAAAACTTGAACGGGCCTGGTCAAAGAATGCTTTACAAGCGAACAGTCTTTTGCTTAAAGCACCAAAATGTTCGATGCTAGAGGTTGCTTCACATTCAATCCATTTCAAAAAGCAATTCTGATTAATGCCAGTGATTTCCTCCCAGCGTCCATGTTGCGGTTCAGTGCAAGACAGAGGGTCATAGCGTAAGTGAGCAATTCCACATGGCCAGGATAAACAAAGTTGTGATTTTTCAACGCTAATATATGCCGGCAGGAGCACGCTCAATCCCCCACAAAACTACAGCTCCCATAAGGCAACTCAGTGGACCGACGAATAGCGGACATCCTTGGGCAGTGGCCCATGACTGACAGAGTCAATGTTCATAGTCCATCTCCTCGGGCCCAAATCAGAATAGGACCAAACACAAGATTCATATATAAAAAAAAGCCATTGAAGGGAGAGTTTCAAACTCGTGCTCGGTGTTTAGTGTTAGATGTCAATAACATCAGGCACAGGCCCAGGATCGGAGGAGACCAATAAACAACAAGCACCTATGCGGACACGGACAGTGGGAGGGGGGGGGCGGGAAAGGAACGGACAGCGGGACGGGGCGGGAAAGGAACGGACAGCGGGAGGGGGTGGCGGGAAAGTAACGGACAGCGGGAGGGGGCAAGGAAGGCACTCACCTGGACTTCCTCGGGCGGCGATCGGCCGCGGAATGACGAACACAAACATGGACGCACAAAAAAAATAAACCCCGCCCACGGCCGCGATGACGACATCGCAGAGGCGGAGAGGGATAAAATCTCGGGAACGCCCACGAATCTGGTCCGGCCATGACGAACAGATCTCTGTTCCAATGGCTAGCCTCCATTTATGGAGCTAGCCAATGGAACAGAGGGCGGGACTAAGCCCTACACTGTAGAGACAAAAGATTTCTCCTGGGCGGAGCTAGGAGGTCCGACGCCAGGCGAAACCTAAAAAGGAATTGTTTTGATTTAGTTGTTTGGGTCAGGTTTTTGTTATAAGGAATTGTACCTTATTTGTCTTATGTGAATTACCGAATTCTTTTATCAATCTTTCCTTTCACATGAGCACTTTTCTTTGCACTTTGCTACAGTGGATGGCTTCCTGGCAGACGGTACAGTGGAAGCCAGGAAGCCATCCACTGCACCGTCTGACCCGGTTGCTCCTGGCCCCGCGGAAACTGCTAACAGGCAACGCGGTTCCCTTGTACTTCGCCCGACTGTGGGCAGTACTCGCCTCCACCGGGTACCTATCAAGGTCACTGCTCCTCATAACTCCCGGGTAATCCTTACTTCCCGGCATTAGAGGCTTAAAACAATAAGGCATTAATTAATGTCCTAATGATGGTCCCCATGATTTAAAAGTGGGATCGAAACGCCGTCGACTTGTTGCGCACCATATACAAAAAACTTATGATTGATATATGTGTATATGTAATGGTGCCCTTGTGATTTTTCTGTAAACTGAATTCTAACAGAAAACGTTGCTTTTGCTTTAAAAGCCCAGCTCTTTGTCACCTTCTGTATTTGATCCGAATGTGTTTGGGTACAGGCTTGTGCCCCACACTGGTGATTTGTTGAAGGTAATCCTTTTGTAAATGTAAATTTGTCAATTGAGTAAAAATTGAAGACCTCTGTCCGGCTGGACATGTCATTCTAAATATGGTACTGATCTCGTCCATATTCATTGTCGTGTATTGAATCATTTGCATGGGACCGCTGTTGTTTTATAAAAAAAACACTGACCAACTTGTCTGCGTTACTAGACACTCAACCCTGGATGATCGAATCAAACAGATCATCAATGCCAATTGGCATATCCTTAATTGTAACCCCACTTCTAATAACAACCTGGCGAAACCTTTATTCGCACATAAAAGAAATAGGAACATTTAGGATTGGATTGTTCATTCGAGATATGAAAAGAAAATGTCTGGTTCAGGATTGAGTCAGAGATCATTACTGAGCAATCTCCCAGTACGGGGGACTGTCAAGTGCTCATCATGTAAATCCTGTTCTAACATCTTAAGTGGAGAGGATTTTTCTCATAATGGATTTTCCACTAAAGCTTGTGATATTTGGAACTGTAAAACCATGAATACTGTTTACTTCATCCTTTGCTCTTGTGGCTTAGGTTATGTGGGCGAGACCTCCAGATCCATTCAGGTTCGCCTCACTGAACATAGGTCTGCTGTCAGGACAGGGAAACTTACAGCTCCCCTGGTGAAACATTTTGCGGAAAAAAACATAAACCGGAAGATTTTCAATGGCGCATTCTGGAAAAAATCAGAACACCTGATAACAAGGGTGGTTGCGCTATCCGCAAGAAAAAAGAAGTATATTGGATTTTTGTTCTGGACACTTTTAAACGGGGATTGAATAGTGAAATCCCTTGGGAAAATGCGATATTTTAACCATCTTGTCATTTTCCTTGTTTACGTATTCTGTAGTCTGCAACTAATTATAATGTCATAAATCGGCAGTGTAATATGGGTTTATACCTATTACCTGTATCAATAGTCTTTTAGTTAGAGGATCTGTATAGAATACTATTTGAGCCCCATCAAGGTTTCTGTTGTTTTAAATTCGTTTATTATTTAACTTACGATCGAGCTACAAGTCTGCTCAAATGGTGTTTATACCTTTAAAAATCCATTTTCGGCCAATCACATGACCTTTGACCTGCTCATGTGGTATATTTAAAATCGCGTTGCACCCGACTCTAGCAATACACCTTCGAACCGCCGTGAGACGCGAACTGCCATCTTTTGCTGCCGCGTCCTTGAAGACACACATGCGGCCGTAATTTGGTAAGCAGCAGTTAGTGCTTTGTTGGTTATCTAGCTCGTAGTCTACTACGACAAGTTCTCTTTGTCGTTGTTGAGTTAGTTAATGGGTTAATCTTTAAGTGCTCTGGAACTAAGTATAACACTTGGTTTATTTTATTTGTTATCCCAGACTCGTATTATCGAGTAGTACGACGTTTTCTATGGTTACACCGTTTGACGATCGTGAGACTACAACAGCCATTTCCTGTTGCAGCGTCTCCCCTTTAATTTGGTAAGTGTTCTCGAGCGCTATCTTGGTTATCTACCTGATTACTTATGAGAGAGTTTGGTGAGGGTGACTATCTATTTTGAACGGCTTCTCGGGTATTATAATGTTTGTGGTATTTATTTATGATTTCAGACTCTGATATTTTGGGGTCTTTTACTTCGTGGATTTTAACCAAGGAACACAACGATTTCCGATTATTTCTCCTAACTGCATAAACACAAGTGTGGTTCGCGAATTAATTACTCTGACAGAAATCTGCTTCCTTCATATGTTGCATTTTTAGGTAAGCTTGAATATCAGATAGGCGCAAAGTAATCAGTTAATAAATGTCCTTATCCTAATTTTTTTGGACATGCTTATTCATTTTAGATTTTAACATATATGCCATCTTGAGCTCTACGCTATCAATCATCTGTTGACTGAAGGTGTTCCTAGGAATTCATTTGGACACCCTATAGTAGTCATTCTACTTTATAAATACGGTGAGCAGATCTGAGCTTTAAAATATTCTTCTGCATGAGTGCACTAAGATAAGGACGTTAGCATTATATGATGTTCTCCTCTCTTATACCTGCAGAACCTCAAGATACATTTTATCAAAACATTCCCTATTGTTAGTTCTCAATTCCACCGCAGTGAAATCCATCATCGTAATATTATGACAGGTCTCTAGAAAGGTGAGCACAAGGGTTGGTTCTTTATGTCAGCTTTATAACGCTGTGTTTAGAAACGTGAATTTACAACTTCGATATCCTCGTTTATAATTATATTGCTGCTTTCATCAAAGTAACCTGTTTGTCCTCTCATGGGGCCTCTGTACATGTTGAACATCATTATTATGTGACTACTCAGATATTTTATTATAAATTGCTCATAATATGTCATTTATGTTCTCTATTTATGAAATTGGGGTAAGGTTTGCTTTGTAAGTAGATTTTTTGCTATTTTGGATTATATATATGAATTTGATGAATTTTATGTTTTCCTAATGAATGTATAGATTTTAACTTAAGGTTACATATTGATTATTTTATTTTTTATTTTTATTATATATTTCAGAATACTTTGTGGCTCCTGAAGAAGGCGTTCTTTTTTTTGTAAAAGTAGGTTTTATTATATTTGCAAAAGTGAACAAAAGTAAGACAGACAGAGAGAAAACAGGCGGCAGTGTTACAGCAATACAAATATGAGCTCTGTAGGAGCCTCAGGGACAACCTTTAGAAGCCTCACGCATCAGCAAGTCATATGAAGCAAAGTCCGTGATGACGGGGCTGGGAGAGCTCCAATCAGTAGGCGCCACTCAGTGGTTCTGTCGAAAGTTTCCTGAGGAGGGGTAAGCTGCATATGAAATGTCACAGGAAATACCCGAGCGGGTAAAGTCCTTCCTCAGTGCTGCAGTGCCGCAACAAAGGAAAACAAAAGCCCCCCAACCTCCCCCCTCCCTCCCTTCCCCGGCCCCCCCCCTCCCCCCAGGTGGTAGCACCAACACACAGTCACACCTCTCATCATATACTCAGCATTCGTGCAATTAGCCTTGGAAGAGGTGAAGTGCTCTCAGGGCCGATGGACAGACAGCAGACGGCAGGCCCTTCGACAAAAATCTAACCAAGGGTCCCCAGCGGAACATAAAGTTCTTAAAGTTGCCCAGGAAGATGTCCGCCATTCTCTCCAAGCTCATCAGACTCCATAACTTTGCGTGCCATAATGATATTGCCGGGCCGTTGGTTTATTCCAAGCTGCAGCTAGCGTTAATTTAGCTGCCCCTAAGCACAGCCACATAATTTGTTTATCTGCTTTCGTCTGGTGTTCCAATAGTGGGTCTCGGAGACCCAAGACCACAAAGGACAGTGAATATGGAATCGGATACCCCAACATGTCCTTGATGTGAGATAGAATTTCGGTCCAGAAAGGTCTAATAATCGGACAGTCCCACCAGATGTGACGAAAGTCACCCAGAAGGCCACAGCCCCTCCAGCAGCGATCCGTAGTCGCTGGAAATATGCGATGAAGTTTTGAGGGGTAGAGGTACCAGTCAAACATGGTTTTGAAATGGGCATCTCTCAGGTCCGCCGAGTGGTTGTGGGTCTTAATGTCTCGCCAGAGACCCTTCCATTCATTCTCCGCTATGTCCCTACCTAGCTGATTTTCCCAATGTTCCATATAGCGGGGACGAGGAGAGATCACAGTGTCAAGCAGAAGTTTGTATAAATAGGAGATCGTTCCCTTCATTGTGGCAGTCCGTAGTAAAAAGGCTTCGAACTGCGAGGGTGGTCTTGTAGCAGCCTCTCTCAGCCCAGGTGAGGTTGCCCAATGGATCAGCTGGGCATACCGGAAGTGTTCCGTGGGTGGCAGGCCGTAATCCCGCATGCAATTAGCAAAGGTGAGGGGCTCCGTGCCATGAAAGAGATGTGTAAGGGTCCTACAGCCGCCCTCCCTCCACGGCCGGAAAGGTCCCTCCTGCAGAGCCGGTGGGAAAGCTGGATTAAAGTGTAAAGGAGTGAAGGGGGAGGGGAACGACGTCCAGCGTTCATCCCCTGTTACTGTGTCCCAAACTTCTAGGACCGTGCTCGTGGGGGTGCTGATGTACGCATTCTTAGGTCTGTCTGGCTTGGGCTTCCATGCCAGATCCCAAATCGACCGCCCAGCCACACTCCTGTCCATGTGCAGCCAGTGTTTTTCAGACTCTTGCTGCGACCACTCCACCAAGACCCTCAGTTGCGCTGCCTTATAGTACAGGTGCAGGTCTGGGAGGCCCACTCCTCCCTCCTCCCTCTGGCGCCTCAGAGTCGCATAGGAGAGGCGTGCTCGCCCACCCTGCCAGATGAATTTCAGGAGGAGGGTCTTCAGTCGTCGGAAGAAATCCACCTCCATTGGTATGGGGAGGGCTTGGAAAAGGTACAGGAACTTCGGAAGGAGGACCATTTTGATAGCATGGATCCGACCCAGCCAAGTTATGTATTTCGGCTTCCACTTGTTCAGTTCCACTCGTACAGCCTGTAACATGGGCGGAAAATTCGCTGCGAATAGGGAGCCCACAGAAGGTGTCAGGCGTACCCCTAGATATAGCAGAGAGGCCGTCGCCCACGCCAACGGCGTAAGCGACTGCAGTCGCTCGGCCTCGGCCGGCGGGAGCGTCAAGTTCAGGATATAAGATTTATCGAAATTGACCTTGAAGCCGGCCACGTCTTCATATTCTGACAGCAGAGATTGTATGTGCGGCAGAGAGTGTGCCGGGTCCCCAACTGAGAGGAGCACATCATCTGCAAAAAGGGAGATCTTATGTTGTTCCCCCGAAAAGGGGAGACCCTTTATCTGCTCCTGTTCTCGCAGCGCGATGGCTAGAGGCTCAATGCTTAAGGCAAAGAGCAGCGGCGAGAGAGGGCAACCCTGTCTCGTACCCCTGGTGTGAGCGAAACTAGCGGAGCGATGTTCATTTACCATCACTCTGGAGCAAGGGTTGCTATAATTCGCGCGGATCATGGTAATGAATTGGTGCGAGAAACCAAAGGCCTCCAAGGTGCGGAACAGAAAGGTCCAGTCCACCCGATCGAAGGCCTTCTCCGCATCCAGCCCCACCAACACCGCCGGGAGGCGAAACCTTGTAGCTTTCTCAATGAGGTGAATCACTCTCCGCAAATTATCGTGTGTTTGACGCCCCTTGATAAACCCTGATTGATCCGGGTGGATGATGGCCGGCATCAGATCCCGAAGCCTACGAGCCAGGATTGCGGAATATAACTTGGCATCTACGTTGAGGAGCGCTATCGGGCGGTAGGACGAGCAGCGGGACGGGTCCTTCCCTGGCTTAGGGATCACGAGATCCTGGCATCGGCCATGGAGCTCGAAGTGCACCCCGAGGTCGCCATCTCGTTAAAGAGGCGCACCAAAAACTCGCAGAGCTCCGTAGCAAAAGACTTGTAGAATAGCGCCGTGTAGCCATCCGGTCCAGGAGCTTTGTGAAGCTTAAGATCCCTGATGGCCTCCAGCACCTCCTCTCTAGAGATAGGGGCCGCTAGTAGCTTGTTCCACTCTTTCGACACCTTTGGGATGGGGAGTTCTGCCAAAAAGCGATCCTGGGCTGCTTGGTCAAGGGAGTCACCCCTGTACAGTGCCTCATAGAACCGGCCAAAGAGGCGTGCCTTGTCAGCATCACTGTGGTGAAGCGTTCCGGAGGGGTCCAAGATGCCACCCACATATTCCCTTTCCCGCTTATCACGCAATTGGTGCGCCAGATGTCTACCTATCTTATTTCCCTGAGAGTAGGAAGTGCGTCGCAGCCGGAGCAGAGTAAGCTCCGCACGGTTAGCGTAGTGCGCCTTCAACTTACCACTGCAGTCAATGGTCTCAGAGTAAACCTAGATGGATTGGCTTTGTGGGTCTGCTCCAATGTGGCCAGCTCCGTTTCAGGTTCCTCCCGTTCCTTCCGCCGCAACCGATTAAGGTTGGCGTTAAGATGGAGGCACGTGCCCCTTATGGAGGCCTGACACGCGTCCCAGGTGTTAAAGAGGGAGGTATCCGAGGCCGGATTGAGAGTTCGAAACTCCCCTATAGCCTTGCGCAGTTCCTTACAGGAAGTATCATCCCTGACGAGCGCCGGCGGAAAATACCAATTCTTCACGCCATCCCCCCGGACGGCCAGTGTAGCGTCAGTACCAGTAAGCTGTGATCCGAAACAGATAGGGGAAAAACACTAGAAGTTCGGATATCCCCTCGAAGTGCCTGGCTCGCAAAAATATGGTCAAGCCTAGAGTAGGAGTGATGGACATGGGAGAAAAACGTATAGTCGCGGGATTGGGGATGCAGGAATCTCCAGCAATCAAGCAAGCCAAGGTCACCAATCAGTTCCTGAGTCTCCGTGGAAAACACTCCTGCTCCCGCCCTCTGCATCCGCGAGCTGTCTATGTCACCATCCCAAACCATATTAAAATCACCCATCAGCACCACAAAGCCCTCAGCAAAGTCCCCTGCCCTGTCCAACAGGGCCCGGAGAAAAGCATTCTGCCCGGAGTTGGGAACATACACCACCACAAATGTACATAACACTCCGCCAAGCACCCCTTTAACCATAAGCCACCTCCCTTCCTTGTCACAGCTAATCCCCAAAAGCTGAAAGTGTAAAGATGCTCGGAAGAGAAGCGCTACCCCTCTATGTTTGGTGGAGGCAGAGGCCCTATAAATCAGCAGGAAGTGCCTATGGCGCAGCCGGAGCTCATCCTTACGCGCTAGGTGGGTCTCCTGGAGCCCCACTATATCCAGGTGATGGTCAGTAATATACTTCCAAATCTTTTGGCGTTTCTGTGGGGAGTTAAGACCTTTGACAATCCACGTCCCTATACTAAGCGGCATAAGGGGATTCCAACACCCACCCCCGGCTAATCACTGCCAATACCTCCTTGCCCCACCACCCCCCAAGAAACCCTATTGCTTGGTCCGTCAGTCCCCCCACCACTGTGTCCCCACAAAACCCTGTAATCCTGTCAGAGGCCAACATCTCAAAAGCAAAAACAGCATCCGTCCAGATGATAAGCTCCCGGCCATATTCACCATTCAAGAACCCTAGGAATCTAGCCACAGAGAAGAAAAGGCACAACATACAGTCACACCAGGCGCCACCACCCCCCGCTCCCCCCAACCCCCTCCCAACAAGGCCCCCCCAACAGTCCCCGTAACCCACCTCCCAAACCAAACCCCAGACCAAAAACAAACGGAGATACTTAACAGTCTCAACGAAGAGTCCCAGAACAGTGCAGCGCACCGTGAAGTCACTGGGAGGGGGGTGGAAGACCTCAGGAGGGTCTCCCAGGGCCTCGGTTCGGGGTGTCTTCTCACAAAGTACCTGCATACCCACGGAACCAGAGAACGTGGGCCCCTCCGGCGCCCTTAGGCCTGCAACCTTCAAGTCAGGCCGCCCCGGAGCTCTGCTGTGAAGACGTCAACGTTGCCAAGACAACGGAGGCAACCGCATCTCCCCTCTCCTGTAAGCTGGTTGCCCGATCGGGCCGCCCACGACCCGATGCCGACCCCACTCTGTGCCAAGAGGAGGACCGATGTCGCCGTCTTGGGGAAGGGCTGCCTGCCCTCGAAGCTGGAGTTTCATCCTCGATGCCCAGAAGTTCCTTTGCCACCTGCAGCGAACGTATCTGCGCTAGTTTATTCTGCCAACGGAAGACTATGCGGAATGGATGGCCCCATGAGTAAGGGATGTTGTGGTTTCGCAGAAACGCCGTCACTGGCCTGAACTCCCGCCGCTTCAGAAGAGTCGTTGCCGCCAAATCTTGATAGAGCTGCGGTCGGTGTTCACGGAACTGCAAAGTAGGAGTGTCTCGTGCCTTCCTAAGGATTCTCTCCTTGAGTTGAAAATCATGGACACACACTAGGATGTCCGGTGGCGGTCCTCCTCCCCTTCTCGGCAGACCTACTCTGTGGACCCGGTCCATCCGAATCTCACGCACATCCTCGTCGCCCAGAATCTGAAGGAAGAGGTCCTGGACGTAGCCGAGTAGATCACCCGCTTCGCCATCCCACGGTACCGCTCGTATGCAAATGTTATTCCTCCTAGAGCGGTTCTCTAAGTCTTCTGCATGGGATTGCAGGTCCAAGTTCTGTTCCGCGAGCCTCAGCACGTCCTGCTGCAGCTGGTGGACGTCGTTAGCCATGCTGAGATCGTGATCCTCTAACGTGGCTACTCTCTCTCCCACAGCGTCTACGTCCCTCCGCACCTCCCGAAGATCAGACGTCAGTTGCGCTCGGAGGTCCGGGATGTCTTCTTTGATGGACTTGAAGAGGTCAGCCATAAATGCTTTGGTGACCGGAGCCTCGTCATCGGAGCGCTTAGGAGAAGCGCTTGGGCCAGGGGACGCTGGCTGCTGGGCGTTTTTCGATTGGCAATCCTTCCCGTTCTTCCCCTTGCGCAAAACGGTAGACATTGTGGCCCCTCTGAACTTCTTGGGAGGCACCACGAATGGTACCCCTCCGCCACCAGATAGAATCCTCACAAGGCCCTGGCCGAGCACCCTCACCTTTGGCCCAGGTCACCAGTCACAGCCTCAGTTTGTTACACAGGCGGAGGTAGCCAAGTCCAGCAGAGGCTGCCTCTGTTGCTCCAATCCGGCACTAACAGCCAGGGGTGGCGCAGCGACTCAGGTACAATGCAGCAGGAAGACAGGAGGTTAGGGGGCCGTTCAACCCCTGCGGCCCACTATGCTGGCAGGGGCACCTGTGTGCTAGATCGCATCTCTCGGGGACTACGAGGTTACAGTTTGCAGTTCGACCTTGCTTGCTCCCTCGGTGTACCAGCGCCTCAGTTTCTGCGCCAAGAGGAGGTGGGGGAGGGGAACCAGCTATAATGGAGGCCTCCCGAATGGTGCCGGTATAGCCCTTTCGCAGCAATTCACTCTAAGCACTACTCTCCGGCCCCCCAATTAGCCGTGTCTGTGGTCGTGCTCATTCACTGCCCGCTCCGGCACTCCCTTGCAGCGCTGTACCCCTCCGGGGTTCTAGATCTCCATGTCGTCTCGAGCCCCAGCCGCAGATTCGAGCCAATGTCGCAGTCAGCCACATGTTCTGAGCCCAGCCCACGGCCGCCGCACTCACCGCCGCAGTCCAGGTGCACTCAATCCTGAGGGGGCCGGGGCACGTTCCCTCCGTTTAGGTCCAGTGCACGGTCCAGAGCTCCGCCCCGGTGTGCGAGTCCGGGGAGCAGCGCCAAGCGCTCCCCCAGCTAGGCCGCAGACCACGGCCTCAGGTAGAAAGCGAGCCGCGCCGCAGCTCCGGGCGCTCGCGGTCATGAGGCTCCTCCCCCGCCGGGAAAGCCAGGGATACAGCGCCGGTCCGGCACCCCCTCGCTGCTGTTCGGCCCCCGCGGCACCTCACCACAGTGCCCGGGTGGACTCGTCGGCCTCTGCTTTCCGCCCAGGAGCTCCTGGGCCGCCTTCGTGCGCTACCTCTCTCCGCACCGCTCCGGGGCCCAGGAACCTCCACCGACACTGGTGCTGCGAAGACAGGCTCCCGTGACTCCGGGGCACACACCACTGCAGGCCACCGCTCCGCAGGATCGTCCGAGCGGCCAGTTGCCAAAAAGGACTCCTGGGGCCGCGCTAAACAATGCTTCGTAGGGCCTGGTGCCGGAGGGGACTAGAAACACGTCCTACTCCGCCGCCATCTTGGCCACGCCCCAGAAGGCGTTCTTTTAACACCGAAACGCGCGCCGAGTATATTAACTGTCTTCTTTTATAATTCATATGTTTGTTAATTGATTGTTTATTATTCACTGTATGTTTTTAATTCAATACTGTATTCATTGATGATTATTATGCAATATATGATCTGTTAATTTTATTATGTAATAAATATGAACTCTTTCTGATAGTTTCTTTCAATGCATGTCTTTTTTTGCAACCTTGTCCTTTTTCATTGTTATATTGTTGCCTAGGAATTTATACACACAATTGTTTTCCCTGTCCTAGGAATATTATTATTTCTCACTCAGGGGGTCCTTGTTGTTCACATACTCTCACTCATGCAGTCACTCTCACTCTGCTGTCACTCGCACTCTGCTGTTATTCGCACTCTGCTGTCACTCTCACTCTGCTGTTACTCATGCTGTCACTCTCACTCTGCTGTCACTCATGCTGTCACTCTCACTGCTGTCACTTTCACTCTGCTGTCACTCTTTCTCTGCTGTCACTCATGCTGTCACTCTCACTCTGCTGTCACTCATGCTGTCACTCTCACTCTGCTGTCACTCATGTTGTCACTCTCACTCTGCTGTCACTCTCACTCTGCTGTCTCTCATACTGTCACTCTCACTCTGCAGTCACTCTTAATCTGCTGGTGAATTACTGCAAACCCTGTATCCAGTATCCAGTATCCCAGGTGGGGCTGGTGTATAGAACACACAGCGAGTGCTACAGAGGAGACCGCTTGTGATGTACCAGGGGTGAGGGTACAGAGGCATTCAACGAGCACGACTCTTAGTGAGTACTACAAGAGGCCCTGGGTGAATACAGAGTTCTGAAGTAAGAAACGACAGGTGAAACAGCCCTAAACGCCCTCCGCTCCTGTGCCATCTCTGCCACCCCTCCCCGCCTCACCCCGACGCAGCAGATAACGGGACGGGGGCGCACGTCAGCCCTGGAGAGGGAGTCGGTCCCTGTGCATGGAGATAAGAGACCGCCGGCGTGAGGAGCTCTTCATCTGCGGAGATCGCAGCTCGGGGAAATCAGAGCACGAAACAAAGGGTGGAAAGGGTGGGCTGGGGAGAGGAGCAGAGGAGGGTGGAGAGGAGCAGAGGAGGGCGGAGAGGAGCAGAGGAGGGCGGTGAGGAGCAGAAGAGCGCGGGCGCCGGGAGGACAGGGAGTGCAGAGAGAGAGGAGTAGAGTGCGGCCGCACAGAGGCAGAGCGGGGGAAAGTCTGGAGAAAGAGAAGACGAGGTGGAGAAAACAAAGAGGGGAGAGAGAAAGTGTGTGTGTGTGTGTGTGTGTGTGTGTGTGCGCAGTCGAAGTGCAAGTGCAGCAGAGGGAATACGGAGGCACGGGATGTTTAGGGCAATTTGGTACACAAACACAGATCTGCGAGGGGCACAGAGACAAATGCAACACACCAGATAAACACAATTGCTTATCCATTTCAGTGATCGTTGCAGCCCGCCAAGAAAAGGTCTTCAAAAGGACAATCTTCAAGTTCAGTATGCCAAAGCCTGTCATCAGGTTTAACAGCCCAGCCAAGCCCCAACTCCCATCAGGACTCCTGCTACAGCGCCTTGAGTATGGCACAGACCGCAGAGGCTAGAGCCGCCAGCAATCTCCAGAACCAACGAGCGAGGTTTACAGCTTAAGTAACTCTCCTAAAAAAAAAACGCCTGCAAGTTGTGCGCGCGCCGCTGCGAGCATATGTCTTCAATCTCACGGGCGCGATAATTGAAGATATATGGCCTCTGGTGCGCGTAACAGACACCAATAGTCCACGGGCGTAGATACGCGACCGCCCATGGCCTATTGTGTGTTCTGTTTTGAAACTACACGCACGCAAAGGCCAATGAAAATGGACCTAGGAAATAACACGCACGAGCTGCGTGGAATTTCCAGGTCCATTTTCAAAACCCCAGGAAAAGGACTCTGGCTACGCCACACTGCTTGCGCAGTGTACGCTAAACCCCGAGACCTAAAAAGGAGGGGGTGAAAGAGTGATATGTCCATTCGAAGGGGAGTTTAGGAATACCGCTGTAGTGTCGTGGAGGGATGGCAGACTGGTCTAGGGGCCACTGGGGAGGACACCAGTTTCACCTGTTGGCACGAGCCAGTGTTATGGCCAGTGCCACGTAAAGTTTGTGAATAAAAAGACACTGCAGCAGAGTGTATCAGGGATGAAAACTCACATCTGGTGTACTGTGATCATTTGGGTCACCCACATCCTTGCCAACACTACAATAGCGACAAGCAGGGACTGACAAGCACTTCTCCACTGCGCACTTAACCATCTACCTCACCTGCCTTCCAGCCGCGGTCGGTAGTGGGAGTTCCTGCAGGGCCGTGACGTGGGGAGGGGGAGGGGCATGGTGGGGGGGTAGTAATCTATGGATTACAGAGTTTAACAGGTAAGTAAACATATAAATAAATAAAACGAATTTTGTTGCGCGCACTGCATCACCAAATATGTTTACTTACCTGTTAAACTCCGTAATCCATAGATTACTACCCCCACCCTGCCCCTCCCCCTCCCCACGTCACCACCCTGCAGGAACTCCTACTACCGACCGCGGCCGCTGCCTTCACCCCAGATTGCCACAGTACCAACCACGCAGCGTACTGCGCAAGCCCACCAACGCACTGAGAGAAGCCTTCCATTGAGGTGGCCCCATGACCATGATCTGTATATACACTGGGGCGACCTTCCGAACTTGGCGCTCCCACGCCATTAACAAGTGGGTTAATGGCCCCACGCGAGGGCTTGCAAGCTACTGGACTAGGGTGACCAGACGTCCCCGTTTTCCCAGGACGGTCCCCGTTTTTGGAGAATTGTCCCCGTGTCCCGACACTTTTCTCCAAGTGACTCAAATGTCCCCGTTTTCAAACAGTGTCCCAGGTAAACACAGAAATGTCCCTGTTTTTCATTGTTCAGGTTGAGCATGCGCGCGCAGGCTCTCTTTGCACTGGCATTTGCTACCCTGTGATGTTTTATTGATTTTGGCAAATATATGCTATAGTCCTTAAAAGTGTAAATGTAATAAGAAGTACTAATGCTGCTGTGTAAAGGAGAGGGGTGCCAATAAAAGACCTCAGATTTGTTGTCTGTAATGCTTCATCTCGGTCTGTGGAGGGGTCAAATAATCCTACATTTATGTCGATGGTTACTGCAAACCGTAGTCCTACTTCTATGTCATTGACCTGTCCCCGTTTTTTAGGTCTCGCCTGTCGATGCGCATGCGCATCGAGCAAGCGAGACTATGGGGGCTTATCCACTCTTTGTCCAACTTGCAAGGAATCGTGGCGATTCCTTGCAGTGCCCGTGACTTTTAAGCTCAATGCGCATGCGCATTGAGCTTAAAAGCGCGTGCACATGCCCCCAGCCGCCTGCCTTGCCTACTCTCCCGCCCCCTCACTTCTTGATTGCACGGCCGCTAGGCCGTGCCTCCCCTACTCTCCTCCCCCCTCCTCCTCCTACTCTCCTCCCCTGCCTGCCTGCCGTGTCGCACCTCTCCCCTCTCCGCCCCACTCCTGCCCGCCGTGCTCTCCCCTCCTCTCCTTTCCCACGCTCGCCTCCTGAAAGTCGTCTTTGTTTTGTCTCACAGCTCTCCGTTTACTTTCCTGCCTCCCCCTCTTTCACCCCTTTCTATTTTATATCCCCAATTTTCTCCTTTTTAGTTTTTATTTATTCCAGTTCGTGTGTCGCCTCTTTCTTCCTTTGCCCATCCAACCTCCGTTTTTGTTCTTCCTTTGTCCCTGCTCAGCAGCCCCGCATGCCTTCCCCAGCAGCACCGCACACACGCCCCTCCCCCGCTGTCCCCGGAGCAGCGCGCAGACACCCGCCTCCTCCCCCGGTGACATGTCTCTCGCTGCCTCTGTTTGTGTTGGTGCAGCGAGAAATGTTCTGTCACAATCCCGTCCGTCAAATCCGGCTTCGTATCCTCACTCACAATGTCACGGGCACCAGGGCCTGTGCCCTCACACCTCCGACGACCACTCGGTGCAAATACGGACTCTCTCCCTCAGTACTGCGTCATCAGTGCCTCCCACGGCAACCCCCTCTTCCAACAGACCACCCTCCCAGACTGGAGTTCTGGACTTTTTGGTTCCGTCCAGAGGTGTCAGGGAACAACACCCAAAGACCCCGGAGTTCCACCTGCCTTGGTGCACAAATGAACAGAAACACGGGCTTCTCGATGGTGGCGTCAAAGACCAAAGGTTTATTACTGCAGGGACACAGAAGTCACAGATACTACACACGGGCAGTAACTAGGAGCCTGTTCAAATTGTACAAAGCGGGTTGCTCCTTATATACTAGTTTTTGGCCTTCAGGCGAATTCTTCACATGTTGGTACATTCCCAAAACCTTTGTGTCATAGACAATAAATATTTGGCGTGCACAGGAACCGTTGATAAAATCTGATACAAAACATCTACGAAGAGGGGTTCCCACTAGTTCGTCACAATTCCCTGTCAATATTGCATTCAGGACCCGGACCGCCTCATCGTAAAGTTCGTTACCTCCCCCTAATAAAGATTCAGAAAGAAAGAAACAGAGCCAGGTGTGGAAGATAGAAAAGTGAGATAAGGGATGTTTGTTGGTTGTAAATGGGCAAGGCTACCGGCTTCGGCCGCCTAATCATGATCAGGACAATGGACACGAAGACCAGTTTGGCAGGACTGGCCTCGGGCAGAGGGGGCAGCCTTTGTCGAGTCATGCAGCTACAGCGTGATCTGGTTTAAGGTGCACGTGTCATGAAAGAGGTGAATCTCCGGCTAAGGTTACGTGTCCTTAATCGAAATGAAGTGATCAGAGGTTATTGCGTATGTGAGGGCAAGAAACACAAAATGGCGGCCATGATCTAAGATGGAGGCCGTGGGTAGATCAGAAATGTGTTTATAAAAGGAGTGCTCTTGCTCGTAGCGTAGCGAAAACACCAGGATATACTAAATGGATCATTTGCGGTTCGCTGATACCAATATTATGTATTTCCGACAAACTTGAAAACACGGGTTCAAATCGTCACGGAACCTCAGACCCTCCTTTTGCCCTTACATAGGCAATTACTCAGTCTATGTCAGAATCTAATTCTATGCTCATCAGGTCAGTGACATGCTGTTGTATCATCATCCTTTCTCGTGTCTTTTCTCCAAACGCAGGTGGTTTTCTGAGACAAGTTGCAGCACAAAGACTACACAGAGCAGGACCACACTGGATAATCAGACAACATGAGAATAGGAATACTAAGATGACACCAATGACCATCAGAACCTTCCATCCCCACGCTGATATCAGAGTCCAAAACCACTCCATGAAGGACCAGTTTCCCTTGTCTACATGTATGGAGTCGGAAATCTTGTGTAACTTAGAGATCGCCTCGTAGACTGTTGGAGCATTATTAGGAATAAAGACACAGCAGCTCGATTGGATCATTCTGCATACCCCACCTCGATCTGCAAGTATAACGTCTAGAACCATACGATTCTGCAACGTCATGAGCCTATCCGCCTGAAGCTCAGCTGTCAAGTTGCTAAGGGCACCAGCAGTTTCGGTAATAGTAGATTCAACTACCCGTGTTAGCTGACGTATGTTTCTACTATTAGCCATAGGCCCCCAGAACGGAAGGAAGCCTTTAAAGAAGTCTCCAGCTTCCTGACCAGCGGTATCTTCCTTGCTGAAGACACCTCTCGCTATTCTGGTTCTGTGGTAATCAGATGAAGCAGTGTATGTCGGAGGCAACAATCGAGCAATATAACATGATCCTGAAAAGTCGGCAGGCAACCATGTATAAGCTCTGTCTCGACAAATGAAGTAGGTACCCCTAGCAGTAAGAAAGGCAGGGGAAGAGTTAGCCGGAAACACGTAAGTCTCTACGCACTCACTCCTCCCTAGCTGAGCTCTCGGATTTCTCCCGTTACCTTGCAAACAGACCTGACCTCTGTGAGGTACGACCCAGATTGGAGTTGAGCTTCTACGCTTGCTTTCTCCTAAACTAAGGCGATACTCTGAAGTATTCCAACTTAAATATACTCGCAATTCGTCTCTAGGGTAAGATGGAGTATTATTGACGTCCTTGACCATGTCAATAATTCCCTGGACTAAGGCTTTGTTGGCAGAGTTATATTTAGTGGAACGTGGTGGACGCGGAGGATAGGTTTCAAGGGCATAAGCAAAGATGGTTTGGAGGGCCTGAAATGATCCATTGTAGCTGTAAGGCAAAACCAGATAGGGAATACCTTTATCCATAGTGTGGGGTATCAAGCCACACACCCAGCAGTTTGTAGTGTTAACTACCAGTTGGTGTTGGTGCAAGAGTTGTACAAAAGTGTTGTTGGTGAATTCTGAGCGTCGGGCTTGCTCATGTTCCGGAAACGAGTGAAAAGAGTGTATAGAAGAAACAGTAGAAGTGGCAGGATCAAGGGGAGGTACTGTAGTAACTGGCACAAAAATCAAATTTATACTAAAGACGATTCCACCCACCAATGTTGCTAAAATAATCAAAAATGTAATGGCACATTGCATTAAGAAGCATTTGCTATGAAGAATTCTATTAAGTCTGTTTCTGTGAACATAAATCACATTTTCTCGTTGCAGCGCAGGAAGCTCCATCTTCTACAATCCGCTCGCGACCACTGATGATGTGTACGTAGATGAAAATGCCTCTATCAGCCCTGGGAGTTCCCAGAACCAACAGAAAGATCGACCTTGTGTCAGACCCCTGCAGATTCAAACTAGGCACACAGCCACGACCCTACGGCTACCCAGACGGCAAGGCAATTTTAAAAACAATAAACAATAGCAAACTTCCTGGCTGAAGGCAAAAGTTCAATATATCAAAATCACAATATGCAGTTGCCTGCTTTATTTGTCCATTTTACGGCTTCTTAAGTTATATTTCTGCTTCGCTGGTACTGTCTGATCGGAAAATAGTGTATCACTAGCAGCTGTTTCAGTGTTTAAGTTCGCAGGTAGCAAAGTTTCTTCTGATGCTGGAGACAAATGTTCAGTGTTCAAAGGAGTCTTTTCAGGAGGAGAGTCAGGTTTTGAAGCGTCAGTAATCAATTCGGCATCGCTGAAAGAGATGAACTTCGGTGTGCTTTCAGATTCGGAGGCACCAATTCCCTTCTTCACCCAGTCGTCGTAAGGGAGCGGCAAAGGGACACGCTTAACATGTGATGCGTGTACCCAGTGCTTGCGGCCAGCTACACGAACTGCTGTCCTCGTTGCCAGTAAGATTTGGAAAGGCCCCACAAATCTCGGCTGAAGGTTCTTCGTCCTCGCGAAGTTCTTGATGACAACGAAGTCTCCCGGTTTCAGCTGGTGCCCTGGACTCTCCGGAGGTTTTGGCAAAGCATCGAAAACCTGTTGATGAATAAGACTCAATTTAGCAGTCAAGTCGTAAAGGTAGTCTATCAACATAGGA
Source organism: Lissotriton vulgaris (assembly GCF_964263255.1). Classification (NCBI taxonomy): domain Eukaryota; kingdom Metazoa; phylum Chordata; class Amphibia; order Caudata; family Salamandridae; genus Lissotriton; species Lissotriton vulgaris. The sequence continues at coordinate 473,181,913 of NC_141700.1, read as the reverse complement.
TATTCTATGGAGCAAAATTCTTTAGGCCTTGGTACACCCCAGATATTTGCCGGGCGACCAAAGACTATTTCATACGGACTAAGCCCTATTCTAGAATGTACCGTTGCTCTCGTTGATAACAAGGCCAAAGGAAGTGCGTCTGGCCAGGCTAAACCTGTGGATGCTTGTATTTTAGCTATTTTCAGCTTGAGGGTGCCATTGTAACCCTCGACTAAACCAGCAGACTGGGGATGGTTTGCACTGTGAAATTTCTGTTTCAGTCCTAGGCCGGCACACACACTCTGCATAACTTTCCCTATAAACTCACTTCCGTTATCTGACCATACAATCCGTGGCATTCCAAATCTAGGGAAAAATTCTTTGAGAAGAATTTTGGCAGTCGATAGGGCAGTGTTGTCCTTTAATGGATATGCTTCTATCCACCTGGAAAAAGCACAAACTACCACCAGGACATACTTCAAATTATTGCAGCGCTCCATGTGAATGAAGTCTAACTGAATCACTTCAAAGGGGCAGGAAGGAGGAGCGAAATGACCAGCTGGAGTTGGAGTTCCCTTGCCAGGATTATGCATCAAGCACACCATACAATTTTTCACCACTCTCTCTGCACACTTACTGATTCCCTCATTCTTCCAGACCGGAGCTAACATCTTACATATCCCTTTAGAACTTATATGCGCTACTCCATGCGCCATCGTCACTACTGCAAGCACATAGGCATCGGGCAACATCCAACGCTGCTGTTCTGTCAAATCAATCCAACATCCATTCGAGTCCAACTTGCCCGTACTTTCTCTCCATACACGTTTCTCTTCCTCAGTTGCTTCTTTCTGAATCTCTTTCACACTTTCCATAGTATCCTCACACATTCCAGACTCAGCAATCCATCTTGCAGACGTAGCAACATACATTCTGCTCATCGTGTCTCTAGCTGTCTGTTTAGCAATTTCATCAGCAAAAGCATTCCCACGACCAACATCATCCGTGATTGCTTTATGAGCACTGCACTTCACAATCGCAACTTCAGTCGGCAAGGTTAGAGATTCCAACAAGTCATTAACTAGCTGACCATGTTGGATCTTAGTCCCATGGGACGTAATGAAACCTCTTTCTCTCCACAACCGGCCAAAACTATGGGCCACGCCAAATGCGTACTGACTATCTGTAAACACATTCACTCTCTTTCCCTCAGCTAAAACACACGCTCTCGTTAGGGCTATTAATTCTGCAGCTTGGGCAGAATTCTGACTCACTCTTGCAGTCTCCACAATCGTCTTCAAAGTCGTTACTGCGTAAGCAGCAGTCACATCACCATTCTCCAATTTAAAACATGACCCGTCCACATACAGCGTACCATCCGGATCGGATAACGGAGTATCTTTCAAGTCAATGCGTCCTTTTGTCTCTTCCTCCGTTTTGAAACAGCAATCATGTGGCTCGGAATCACTCGACTCTTGATCAGTCGGCAACAGTGTTGCTGGATTCAATACATTACATCTTTTGATCTGAATATGACTCGCTAGTAATGTCAGCTCGTAACCAGATAATCTCGCACTAGTGAGGTGTTGTGTCTTCGTTCGGTTCATGAGTGTATCCACTGCATGAGGAACCATGACCACTAGCATGTTGTTCATCACCAAACCAGCAGATTGTCGGATGGAAGCCGCAGCTGCCGCTGTAGCTCTCAAACAACTAGGCAACGCTCTGGCTACCGGATCTAATGTTGATGAAAAATACGCACAAGGGCGTTGTTTATCACCAAACTTCTGTGTCAGAACACTCAACGCGCAACCTTCTCTTTCGTGAACGTAGAGCGTGAATGGCTTACTGTAATCAGGTGTACCCAATACAGGAGCTGAACACAATGCTTTTCGTAATTCAGTAAAACTTTCTTGACATTCATCAGACCATGGCACCGGACTCGGAACATTTTTCCCAGTCAAAGCTACCAATGGTTTCGCTAAAAGAGAAAAATTTGGAATCCACTGCCTACAGTAAGAGGTAATACCTAGAAAGGCACGTACTTCTCTCTGTGTGCGTGGAACACTCATCTGTGTTATTGCTTTTATTCTTTCTGGGGTCAACTTCCTTCCCTCCTTTGACAAGAGATGACCTAGGTAGGTCACTTCTTGGCAGCAGTATTGCATTTTGGAAGGAGACACCTTGTGATTCAAATTAGACAAATGATGTAATAGGGAAATTGTAGCTGCTTTGCAAGTTTCCTTGTCATCGGCAGCCACTAGAAGATCGTCTACGTACTGTACTAGGGCAGAACCTGGAGGAAGGACAAAAGAATCTAACTGGCTTTTTAATGCTTGGCTGTAAATGGATGGACTCTCACAATAGCCTTGTGGAGCGCGTTTAAATCTGAAACTGCGACCTCCTAGACAGAAGCCGAAAATATCCCTACTTTCTTCGGCTATCGGAATGCTGAAAAAGGCATTCTTTAAGTCAATAACTGAGAACCATGTGGCTGTAGCAGGAATCAATGTTAGCAAGGCAGTAATGTCTGGCACTACAGGAAACTGCGGGACTACAATCTTATTAACTTCTCTAAGGTCTATGACAAACCGGTACACTGGAGGTTTTGTAGGATCAGTTCGTTTCAGAATCGGCAATACAGGACTGTTACAGACATTTCCTCTAGTTTCTTCAACCACACCTTTCTTAATCAAATCTTGCACAATCAATAAAAGTGCACGCTCTCCTTCACTAGATATTTTATATTGGGGAATTCTTGGAAATTTTACATTAGTTTTCAAAGTTACCACATACGGTGGAATTTCTAGGAGACCTACATCATTAGGACCAGTTGCCCAAAGAGAATCAGGGAGTGAGCGTAGCTCTGGCGGGAGTGCGTCCATCGATAAGTACATCGGAGAGGTGATATTTTTACCCAATGTAAGTTGTACTCCTTCCGGAGAACAGTACAATGTCGCATATAGTCGTTTTAACAAATCTAAACCAAGCAGATTTTCATTACAACCTGTCGTCAAAATCAGGGGTGCTTTCAATTGGCATGGTCCAACAGAAATAGACAAAGGACCGGATATCGGGTTATAAACAGGGGCGCCTGAAAAACCTACGGAAACATTTGTTGAGCCGGACAAAGGTGCGCCAGGGAGTTTCGCATGAATGATAGAACTTTTTGCGGCACCAGTATCCAACAGAAACGGTTCGACTACACCTGATGTTGCTACTGCGACATAAGGCCCACTCTGATCCACTGGAACTGATACTACTCCCTCTCTCTGCCCATGGCTGTCCTAGTACCCATTTTGCTGAAAACCCTCATCTACTTCATTATAGTCCTCAACAAGATACTGTTGAGATCTATTTTGCTGAGTAGATTGTCCATTTCGTTGATCAAAGTGATTGGAGGGACGATCATTCGTTTGTGGAGGCATAGCACCTCGTCCTCGACCTCTAGAATTCTGCACAAAACCACCACGACCTCTCTGAGCTGCTGCTGCATTATTTTGCGCTAAGATCGGACATTCATTTTTATAGTGACCCTCTTTCTTACAGTATGCACACTGGTTCCACTGGTATTGAGGTCTTGATGAGCTATAATCTGTCCTTTGGTACGAACCTTGCTGTGTATTAGATTGATTCGTGCGAGGCGGATACGCCTGCTGCAAAAGAACTTTAGTTTTTAAATCTTTAGTTTTCTTCTCTGATTTTTCTTTTTCCTCTTTATCCCTATTTTCGTAGTACTGTGCAGTCGCAAGTATTTGTGCTGTCGTAGATACAGCCCACGCACTTTCTGAGTCTTTTAATTTATTGCATAACTCAGGTAACAAATTATGCACAAATTTATCGACAAACAGTCTTTGCCCTCCTTCTGTACTCATGTCCTGACCACTATGATCTACGAAAGTCTCTTCAAACCTCGTGAAGAAGTCGGAGACACTTTCGTCTTTCTTCTGCCTGCATGCTGACAGCTTGTCCCAATTTACACGCAATGCTGGCATCAGAGTCTTCATTAGATCAATTATTCTACCTGGAAGATTAGCAATTAGAGGTTCGGGTTTCGCGCCACCTATTTGCTGACCATCTGCTGCAGTGATAGCTGCCCAATCACCACCTAAAGCAGCTTGATGATCCTCTCTACGAATTTTAGCCCACACTGGTTGCGGAACTACATTACCAAACAACATATCGATGTCGGCTAAGTTCATTATACAAGCTTCAACTGTCTGTGTTAATTCCTTGTAATATCCAGCAGGATTCTTACGTGGATCTGGCAAGGCCTGTTTCACCGCTAGCACTTCAGCTCGCTTCCATGGAATGTGTATCCACACTCGTTGGAACTGTGCTGGAGCAGCTGCAATACCAGCATTATCATCACGTTGTATTGCTTCGCGCCAGATTGGAGGAACCTCCCTCATAGGATATTGGCGACTTAGCTTCATTTTACCTTTTTCTAAGTCTCTCGGTGAACGAAGAGATGGATCATTCCTAAAACTTAAAATAAGTTCCATCGCTTCTTTTATATTCTCACCCACTATCATTCCAGCAGCGAACTCTTTTTGAATTTTAATTAAATCTTCCAAATCTGATTCAACATCATCTTCTTCTATTTCTTCACGTAACAACGAGCACATCTCATCAAAGACGTACCGTTGTGTTGGTTCCCCCCACTGCATAAATGTGTCTAGCACATCTCTCGTACTATATCTTCTACTCTTCGAAATCCATCTGAGAGCCGTGGAATCTAAAATTCCCCGTTCCTCAGTACTTGGAAGCTGACTACGTCTCTGAACTGAATCAGGAGTAGGAGTCTTAATTAAAGTTTTATATAAAGGAGACAGTATATTAGTAACAGAATCAGTGATTCTTCGACGAACAGAAAGTGGAGTTAGCACACTCGCAGACGTAGAGAACGCAGTAGAGGTAGGAATAGATAACGGAACAGTAGGAGTATCGAGAAAAATAGTTTGTGGAACAGTAGGTACAGATGTAGGTATAGAGGCTGGCAGTGCAGGAAGAGGAGGAGCTGTAGGAACATTCACATTCGTCACAGGAGGTACGGGAGCTTGATTCTGGGGGACAGGAGCAGGAACACCAGGTTGTCCAGCAACCGGCAATTGAATATTCGGGACAAGTGGAGCCGTAGCACCTTGTGCATACGGTGGAGGTGACCGTAACAGATAAGATAACAGAGGATCGTTTTCGGAATCCTCCAGTATCTTAGCCATTTTCGATGGCAAGGCAGGATAGCACTTGTCAATCGCTAAGTTATGCTCTCTAATTGCTACATCTATGGCCTTCTCACACTCGTTAGCCTGCAACTGTTTAGCCGCTTGCTCTAGAGTCAACTCTTCTTGTTCTTTCTGTTCTTTCTTCAACCTTTTCATTTCTCTCTGTTTGGATTCTTTTCGCCAGTAACGGAAAGAATCAAACATTGCCGGCCGGGCTTTCTTCCTAAACAATTTCGCTTCTAAGTTGTCGAGAATCTCGGGTTCAAAACTACCATGCAGTGGCCAACTAAGGACACCATCCTTCTTACAGTAACGGACCCATACCTCATTATAAGATATAGGACCCACGCCATGTTTACAATATAAATCATATAGGGGAGTCCCAATCGGAGGAACCAGACATGAGTCCTCCAATCGTGAGTCACGGTTGCAACCAAAACAAGACAACATTTTCCGACTTACCATTTTCAGTCCGGAACACAAAACAAACAAAACACGGAACAAATATGTACACTCGAACCAAGAACTTAGGCCTACCAAAACGAACTGATGTATCGATACCCAAACTAAACCAAAATAGATTATCGTAACTAGAACAACCAGTGATAATCTTACAAAACCAAACCAAACCAAGAACCGATCAAGGATTTTAACAATCCTCACAAAGTAACCAGCTAGCTATCACTAAATACTTAACTGAGTCACTGAAGACGTCACCAAGGAGAAACCCGTCACGTTTCGCCGTACTAAGGACTGCACCTCGGGTCCAAGACAGGGCGACGGTCAAGGCAACGGCCCACTGCAGCCGTCCTGAGCGGGAAACCCTTGTGGAAGAGAACTTCGGGCCACTTTTGCGATATGCCGGGATCGATGAAGTGGGGCGCCTCCCTCAGGAATCTTCACACGAAGCTTCTCGAACTCTTCAGGCTTTTAGACCGGTACCGAATGACGTCGCCCCACGTTGGGCGCCAATTGGAGTTCTGGACTTTTTGGTTCCGTCCAGAGGTGTCAGGGAACAACACCCAAAGACCCCGGAGTTCCACCTGCCTTGGTGCACAAATGAACAGAAACACGGGCTTCTCGATGGTGGCGTCAAAGACCAAAGGTTTATTACTGCAGGGACACAGAAGTCACAGATACTACACACGGGCAGTAACTAGGAGCCTGTTCAAATTGTACAAAGCGGGTTGCTCCTTATATACTAGTTTTTGGCCTTCAGGCGAATTCTTCACATGTTGGTACATTCCCAAAACCTTTGTGTCATAGACAATAAATATTTGGCGTGCACAGGAACCGTTGATAAAATCTGATACAAAACATCTACGAAGAGGGGTTCCCACTAGTTCGTCACAATTCCCTGTCAATATTGCATTCAGGACCCGGACCGCCTCATCGTAAAGTTCGTTACCTCCCCCTAATAAAGATTCAGAAAGAAAGAAACAGAGCCAGGTGTGGAAGATAGAAAAGTGAGATAAGGGATGTTTGTTGGTTGTAAATGGGCAAGGCTACCGGCTTCGGCCGCCTAATCATGATCAGGACAATGGACACGAAGACCAGTTTGGCAGGACTGGCCTCGGGCAGAGGGGGCAGCCTTTGTCGAGTCATGCAGCTACAGCGTGATCTGGTTTAAGGTGCACGTGTCATGAAAGAGGTGAATCTCCGGCTAAGGTTACGTGTCCTTAATCGAAATGAAGTGATCAGAGGTTATTGCGTATGTGAGGGCAAGAAACACAAAATGGCGGCCATGATCTAAGATGGAGGCCGTGGGTAGATCAGAAATGTGTTTATAAAAGGAGTGCTCTTGCTCGTAGCGTAGCGAAAACACCAGGATATACTAAATGGATCATTTGCGGTTCGCTGATACCAATATTATGTATTTCCGACAAACTTGAAAACACGGGTTCAAATCGTCACGGAACCTCAAGACCAGCAGCCCTCCTCTCCCTTTCACCCCACAGAAACCGTGCCCGCACTCATGACGTACACGCCGTCCTTTCCTACCCACACTCCTGCACTCACACTGCCTCTCATCTTCTGCATCCCACAGCGACAGTCTCTCCTATCCCAGGCGTCCCACGCTGAGTCTATTTCAACTCCGGCTTCCCACAATGACCGTTTCTCCCGCCTCATTGACAGTCTCTCGTTTCCAGTGTCTCTATCTCCTGCATCCCACACTGACAGTCTCTCTCGTATCCTGCACGCCACACTGACAATCTCTCTCATTTGCTGCACCCTACATGACAGTCTCCCACGCCTCGTACACCCAGCAATTACAATATCTTACGTCCCCTGCACGCCACACCGACGGTCTCTCTCGCCTCCTGCACTCCATACTGACAAGTCTCTCTCTCATCCTGCACGCCACACTGACGGTCTCTCTCGCCTCCTGCACTCCATACTGACAAGTCTCTCTCTCATCCTGCACGCCACACTGACGGTCTCTCTCGCCTCCTGCACTCCACACTGAGAAGTCTCTCTCGAATCCTGCACGTCACACTGACGCTCTCTCTCATTCCTATACTCCACACTGACAGTCTCTCTCGAATACTGCACGCCATACTGACGCTCTCTCATTCCTATACTCCACACTGACAGTCTCTCTCGAATACTGCACGCCACACTGACGCTCTCTCTCATTCCTATACTCCACACTGACAGTCTCTCTCGAATCCTGCACTCCACACTGACGGTCTTTCTCGCCTCCTGGATCTTAGGCTGGCAGTCCCTCTCATCTCCAGCATTCTACAGTGACACTCCTCTTTCATCCTGCATGTCTCAGCTGCCTTTTAAATCATCTACGCTCCGCGCTCCACCAGACAAAGGCACCACGAAGCTTTGCTGAGCGGCTATAACTGTCAATGCCTAGAGCGTGGAAACAAATGTCTGGAGCTCGTGTTACAAACACCCTACAGTTGTAGCTAACATGGCATAGCCTCGGGCAACTAATGGTATAATATTGTGCTCTCCATAGCTACACAGTCCTGGACGGCTGCATTGCCCATTGTTGCTCCACCGGGGCAAGAGCTGTGCCACCCTTTGAAGATCCCCGCTGGCTTTGTAAATAAGCCCCGTCTGGGTTATATATATGCCATTTGGCTATCATTAACATCGAGCAGAAGACCTTTCTGTGCCTCCCCTACTCTCCTCCCCCCTCCTCCTCCTACTCACCTCCCCTGCCTGCCGTGTCGCACCTCTCCCCTCTCCGCCCCACTCCTGCCCGCCGTGCTCTCCCCTCCTCTCCTTTCCCGCGCTCGCCTCCTGAAAGTTGTCTTCGTTTTGTCTCACCGCTCTCCGTTTACTTTCCTGCCTCCCCCTCTTTCACCCCTTTCTATTTAATATCCCCAATTTTCTACTTTTTAGTTTTATTTATTCCAGTTCGTGTGTCACCTCTTTCTTCCTTTGCCCATCCAACCTCCGTTTTTGTTCTGCCTCTGTCCCTGCTCAGCAGCCCCGCATGCCTTCCCCAGCAGCACCGCACACACGCCCCTCCCCCACTGTCCCCGTAGCAGCGCGCAGACACCCGCCCCCTCCACCGGTGACATGTCTCTCGCTGCCTCTGTTTGTGTTGGTGCAGCGAGAAATGTTCTGTCACAATCCCGGGAAATATCACCACCTCCGGGGATTATTTATTAACAAGCGGGCTCCTGCCCCGCCTCTCTCCTCATTCGATCTCTCTCATTCGGCTTCTTCTGCTGCTCTCCCCTCCTCTCCCTTCCCACGCTCGCCTGGGAGCCCTAATGAAATGTATTGACGCGGGGGCTTAAAAAGTTTGAAGACTAGGGCTCTAGGGCCTATTGGCTTAGCCTGTGGCCAATGTTAAGCTCCAAACTCCTACGAAAGGTGATGTCACCCATCAAATACAGGTAGCCCCGCCCACACTCCACAAACACCCTCTGCCTAACAGCTGAACAAAGCCACACTTGCGTCGAAGTGGAAAGTCCCCGACGATCTCTGTTCGATCTTTAGTCTGCTTTGCTTTCACTTTCTTTTAAGACAGTAAAGTTAGCATTTCCAGGAAAGGAAGGACACCCACGCGCAGTACATGTGAATGCCCTCACCCTCACTCACCCTCAACCCCTCACCCTCAAACCCTCACTCACCCTCACCCTCACTCACCCTCAACCCCTCACCCTCACTCACCCTCAACCCCTCACCCACCCTCAACCCCTCACCCTCACTCACCCTCAACCCCTCACCCTCACTCACCCTCAACCCCTCACCCTCAATCACCCTCACCCTCACTCACCCTCACCATCACTCACCCTCACCCACCCTCAACACCTCATCCTCACTCACCCTCACCCTCACTCACCCTCAACCCCTCACCCTCACTCACCCTCACCCTCACTCACCCTCAACCTCAATCCCTCACCCTCACTCACCCTCAACCCCTCACCCTCACTCACCCTCAACCCCTCACCCTCACTCACCCTCACCCACCCTCACCCTCACTCACCCTCAACCCCTCACCCTCACTCACCCTCACTCACCCTTACTCACCCTCAACCCCTCACCCTCACTCACCCTCAACCCCTCACTCACCCTCACCCTCACTCAGCGCAACCACAGCATCTTCACTAAATATATTTAATAAACAATATAAAATAAAATCCATTTTATTTACGTATTAATTATTGTTTTTTAAAGCCATTGAGTTTTTTAATATCAATACATATAAGTCCCGTTAATACAAAACATGTTGCTTTACAAATGCTAGAGGTGTCACATTTACAAAAATTATAACTATTGGCTTTGTAAAGAAGAAAGCTATTAATTTAGCCATTTAGAAAAAACAACACATAAATAAAAAACAAAAAAATAAATAACACCTATAGCTCAAACTTTACTACTGCGAGACCTATTGCATTTCCAATGCTTGTTGTTTTGAGAATCTGGTCACCCTATACTGGACTCCCTGCCCTGTCCCTGTCCCAGAGGCCGACAGCTACCATGGGGTACCGACAAGCAAATGGTGAGCGCAATTAGATGCATTAAGCGACAGAATACAGCATTCTATCAATTAAAAAAGTAGGAGCATGCCGTTCCCTGCTGATCCGCCCACTTAGACAACTGGCTGCATCCCTAACGCTCTTCATGACCACGGGTAACGCTGTCACGGGGAGCTTCAGAACGTACAAGTTACATGGTGCGCAGTAACTGTACCAGCCTCTCCTGTCCTCTGGGCTTCTCAATGGTTAAACTCCCGGGCCTGGTCCATGAAGCGTGTAGACTGGTTAATGTACCGCAATCACTGGTGGAGATACTGCTGCCGCGGAAGCTTCCTATTGAATGGCAAAATACACAGTGCGCATGCGTACAATGACTCGCATGCGCACCACAAAGGCAGCACACCGTGGAGCTTAAAAGTACCTGTATTTAAGAAAGAGTATAGTGCGCATGCGTTTAATGAAAACGCATGCGCACAAACGAGGGGTAAGCGCTTACAGAGACGGAGAGCTGCAAACGAGAATACCGGCGTAGTTGGAAGAACCTTTTGAGTTGTGTCAGGTCTTGTTTAACAGTTCGTTTCTGTTGCTTTTCGTCGTTTTCTAACTTTAAACGACCGCCCCCCCCCCAAAAAAAAAAAAAAAACCCAGCAGCTATATCTATCCAAGAGCATCTAGGTGAAATGTCTGGACGGGATCTTGATGAGGTGAGTTGCTTGTCATTTACCGAACTGAAATTATTTTGTTATAACATTACGTGATAAAACTTTTGATTTTGTGGATAAAGGTTAAGTTTTATGCTGTACCACTGTTTTCATGTTTTTCCATGTTTTAAGCTCACTAGATGAAGATTTCAGTTCTTTAAGAGCTGGACTAAAAATGTAGGGTCGAGCCTGTGATAGCTGTAATGTTGTAGGTTTCACCCCACACAGATGACTCACTCACGGTGAAACAGTATCAGAGCTATACTTTTATTTAATTTAACAGATCGCAGAGAAGAGCGCCGGGCGTCTTACTAGTGCCGTGCTCCTCTGACGCGTGAACCGCCGTTCGCGCATGCGCACTGCTCTGACGCGGTGACGTGCTGCGTCACGCGCCCAGGGAGAAGCTAGAGCGCACACTACATATCTCCCTTTTTTCCATACACCAAATAACTATGCCGCACAGTTCAACAGTTCTCTACTATAAAGTCTCTGAGGTGTGCAGGTCTGACCACCAACCTTCCAGCACGTGTGCTTCTTACTGGTGTGGAAGTTTCTCGGACCCCTTCAGACGCGGGACTCACCACTCCATCTCTCCGCCGATTCAGTTCATTCCTCTTGGGGGTCACACACCTTTCTACCTGTGTTTCCTCCACACTCTGTGTCCCTTGACCTCTCTCTCCTTGCTCTCTTGCTCTTTCTAGTTCTTCTCCTCCTTCCGATATCACTTCCGCTCCACTCTTCTGTACTTGTTCTTGTTGGTCACCCCCATCCTCTACTGGCCACCGCACTATTTTATAGATTTTTGCCATGCGATCCTGGGACCACACTTTTCCGTCACTGAGCAACGCAGCTCGATCATACACTTCTTCCACTCTCAGGGGCGGGCTGTATTTGCTCTCTCCTTTCCTTCTCAATGTCGCTAGCTTGATTCTCACCCATTCCCCTCTTTCCAAAGTTGTGTCCTTTACATTCCTTCGCCTATTGTAATGTTCCGTGTAGACCTTTTGGGCCTTTTCCAAATTATGCTGGACTACTGCTGGTGACCATTTGCTAGTGATAGTCTTTTCTCTCCAAATCACATTGTCTTTCGTGAAAGGGAGCCGTCCCCTCAAGATTTGGAAGGGGCTGTACCCTGTGGAGGTGGGAGTGATCCTGTACGCCCACATCATCTTCTGGATTTCTACCTCCCAGTCTTTGCCTTTCATTATGGCCGCTTGTATGGACCCCATAAGGACCCGGTTAAATCTCTACACTTGTCCATTGCTTGCCGGGTGGTACACCGAGGTGTGCTTAGTTTTGATACCGTTCCTTTCCATGTATCTGCACCATTTCTCCGATGTAAATTGTGGGCCATTGTCTGTCAGGATTGTTCTCGGGATTCCTTCTCTTAGGAACACCGATGTGAGAAACTGTATCACAGCGTCCGAATCCATTTCTTCACGCACTTGAACTTCAGGCCACTGGGAATACTTATCCACCAAGACACACAGGTATTTTTGGCTGTTCCTTGGTTGTCCAACACTGGTCCTAGGATATCCACTGCTACATCCTCCCAGGGGTTGCTTGGCTGACCAAATCTTCCCAACGCTGGTCTCAAAGGTTTCAATATTTTGTCTGCTCCTTGGCACTGGTTACACTCTCTTACGTGCCTTTCCACTTGATTATCCATTCCCGGCCACCAGTACATTTGTTTCACCCTCATCTTGGTCTTTACAATGCCGAGATGACCTTCGTGCAGTTGGCTCAACAATAGTGGGATCAACTTCTCATGCGGCACTACCTTGTCGCCTCGATACAGGAAGATTCCAGAGTCACTTATCGATAGAACCTCACGTACTTCATAAAAAATTTTAAGCACCTCCGTGAACCTCTTCTTTTCCGGCCAACCCTTGATGAGGCAGTCTTTGACTTCCTTTATGTCTTCGTCTTCCTCGTACACTTGCCTCCACTCTTGTTTGCTGATCGCCCTTTCCGTGTCCTCCATCACCGCTACCATCGCCTCATTTTCTGGCAACTGATCAAGTGCTTCCTCCATTGCTGAGGCTCTGCTGAGGTAGTCAGCTACCTTGTTGCGGGTTCCTGGTATGTATACCACATCGTATCTGTATTCCAGGAGCTTGAGAGTCATTTTGGCTATGCGCGGGGTGGCTGAGGCATGTCCACTCGAGGTGAGTACCTTGACCAGTGGTTTGTGGTCAGTTTGTAACCGGAACCTTGTGCCCCACAGAAACTGTCGGAACTTCCCCATTGCCCATGTCGCAGCCAGCATTTCTTTCTTTATCACACTGAACTTCTGTTCCGTGGGGGATAGCGCTCTGGACGCAAAGCTGAGGGTTTCAACTGTATTGTCTTCTCTTTCTTGTGCCAGGACTGCTCCTAGGCCCTTCTCGCTGGCATCTGTAGTCAAAATTGTTTGTCCCGCGGGATCATGTCCGTGTAACGGTACAGCTTGGCTGATGTTTCTCTTCAGTTCCTCGAACTCTCCTTGTGCTTCATCGTCCCACTGGAACGCAGTTTTGTCCCGTATTAGGTGTCTCAGTTTGTGGGTCTTTGTGGCAAAGTGCTGGACAAACTTGCTATAGTATTCGGCCATGCCCAGAAATGACCGCACCTCTTCCTTGCTGACTGGAGCTCCAGCATCACAGATCACCTTCACATTCTTTTGGGGGTGATCCCCTGTCCCCCTATTTCATGTCCCAGGTAAGTGACGGACGTCATACCCAACCTGCACTTTTCCTATTCCGCCGTCAAGCCCCTTTCTTGCAACACACTCAACACATTGTTCAACTTCCTGTCGTGGTCTTCTCGGTCCATCCCCATGATCAGGATGTCATCCTGGAAGTACTGGATGCCATCGACGTCCTTGAATAGGCGGTGCATCAACTTTTGAAAAACCGCTGCGGCGGACGCCAGCCCAAAGGGCATCCTGCGGAACCGGTAGCATCCATAAGGCGTTATGAAGGACATGAATTTACGGCGGGACGGGTGTAAGTCTATTTGATGATAAGCGGACGTGAGGTCCACTGTGGAGAACCACTTCACTCCCCTCGTCTTGGCCAACATTTCTTCAACCCTGGGCAATGTGAATTTCTCCACTATTAGGCATTTATTTAACTCACGCAGGTCCACAAACAAACGCACCTTGCCGTTTGGTTTTCTAGCTACTACCAAGGGCGCCAACCACTCTGAGCTGTCTATGGGCTCGATTATTCCTTGCTCTTCTAGCCTGTGTAGTTCCTGTTGAACCGCGTCTTTCACTGCTATGGGCACATTTCGGACTTTGTGTGACACCGGCTGGGAATTCTCTTTGAGTACGATCTTATGCATGAATTTCTCCAGCTTGCCCACCTTTCCACCGAACACTCAGGGGAAGTCCTTCTTCACTTTCTCCAGGTCAGGCCATTTACCGCCGCCCGTTACGCTCCACCAGGATCTAGTTTAATTCCGAGATCACCTTGATCCCTCCATCCTAACACTGAGGGTCCTTCCTCTGCTACATACAACTTGCATACTGCTGTCCTACCCCTAAATTCAAACTTCAGCCTTCTGTAGCCTACTATGGGGATCGGGTTGTTCGTGTATGATACTGGTCGTATGTCTGGTGGATCTAATTCGGGGCCTAGTCTGGGCTTGAACTCGTCTTCCCACACCGATCTCTGGACTATGTATACGGGGATCCTGAGTCTTATCGCAACTCTGATCTTCACACCCCCAATCAGCATATCCGCACGGGGTTTGTCTGATCGTTTGCTGTCTATCCCCAACACTTGCTGTTCGATGCATAACACCAAATCATCTTCATCAGATTCTTCTCTCGCTTCTTCTTCTGGTTGCGATTGCGCTAAGAACTTTACCACAGATTTCTTCCCTTTTCTTCGACAAACTTTTTCGTAATGTCCTATCAGTCCGCAGAACATGTACTTCGCGCGGAAGGCTGGGCAGTGTTTGTCCTGTGCCGCGTGTGTTGTGCTTCCGCATCTGTAGCATGAGGACTTGTTGTCTGTGAAAACTGTTTCCCAGATTGTCTGGGCTTTCCTGCCCATTTGTTGGTTCCTCGGCCTTCTCCAGACGCCATTTTGTGTCTACTTGCGGACTCAGCATCATCGACCTTGTTGACCATGATCCTCTGCGCGTTCTCTCTTTTCGCCGCTTCGGTGCATCGCTTTGAGAGTTCAGCTTTCTTCACCATCGCGATTACTTCCTTTTAGTGTCGCTTCTCCATGTGCCCACAACTTGTCCTGAACGGTCTTGTTGGTGGTGTGCATCACGATTTGATCCTTAATAAAGTCATCTTGGAGTGTCCCATAATTGCAGGTGATCACTAATCTTCTTAAGGCAGCAACATAGTCGTCTATGGACTCTCCTACTCCTTGCTTCCTCTGTTGAAAGTTGAAGCGATCAATGGAAACACACACCGCTGGTCGATAGTGCGTGTCTAGGTCTTCCAAAGCATGCTTGAAGACATCATCGTCAGCCGCTTGCAGAGTCGCAGGCATTATGTCCGAGAACATTCTTATTCCCTCAGGGCCCAAATTGTGCAGAAGTATTCGTTTCCTTCTCGCACTCGGAAACTCTTCTCCATTTTCATCCTCTAAGGCTTCGAGGTAATTCTTGAAATACTCCCTCCAGTCCTCCCACTTCATCTGGAGTTCGCCTGGTTTGGGTAGAAATGGGATCGGCGCAGTGAGTGAGGACGCCTGATTGCTCATTCTGGCTTGTCTTTCTGGTTCTTCTCCCTGGTTCCCGGGGCTGCCAGGCTCGCTGACGTTCCCTCCCCGGTTCCTGGGGCTGCCTGGTGCTCTGGTGTTCTCCTCTCGCAACGTTTCGGGACAGGGTTCTCTTCCTCCCCCTTCACCGCTGTCTCCCCTCTCCGCCAGGGCCTTAACGGGGGCGTCGCGTCCTCCTACTGTGTTTCTCCGTAGGATGTAGTGCTGCCTGGCTCAGAGCACGTGGTGGGGTCGTTCTCTCCTGTGCGCCTCTGCCGCGCTCTTCCTGCGTTCTCTGCTGTAGGATTCCACCTTATTCAAGTGGCCACTTGTGCCTGCGGTGTACCTGGGTCCTCTGTTTCTCTTACCAGTCCTGTGCCTCTGTTTCCGATTATTATTTTTTTTTTGGGTGGGGTGAGTGCTGGTTGTGGGGATGTCCCTCTCCTCGTCGTCACTGTAATGTTGTAGGTTTCACCCCACACAGATGACTCACACACGGTGAAACAGTATCAGAGCTATACTTTTATTTCATTTAACAGATCGCAGAGAAGAGCGTCGGGTGTCTTACTAGTGCCGCGCTCCGTGCTGCTCTGACGCGCGAACCGCCGTTCGCGCATGCGCACTGCTCTGACGCGGTGACGTGCGGCGTGCTGCGTAAGCTGTCAAATTTTGTTTAGCCTGCAAGTTTGCTGTTTTTCAGTCTTTAGATCAGCCTAGTTACATATCAATGTCTGATCAAAACTGCTATGTCGTGTACAAACTAAACAACAAACTAACTTTGACCTGCACTTGTGCTGGCTGTCCATGTAGGTAATTCTTTCTTATTGACTGACTTCCTCTGGTGTAACCGTAAAGCGGACCTTTTTTGTCATGAATCTTTACCTTCATTACCAACCAGTGAAGTCCTTTCTCTTGCATAACACAGACAAATAGGAAATCTTGGCCTTTTTTCCGAGCACCACCACCCATAGAAAGTTCCAGATCCCTGCAACCCAGCCCCAACTGCTTATTACACCCCACAGTGTAGACAAAGGCATTATCCCCACACAGACACACACTAATAACACACCGACAATGAGTAACTAACAAGCAAATGATTAAGTACTAAGCCACTGACCTCAGCTTAGTGGAATACCGTGCAGAAGTAAGATCCAGGGCAAGCCGACCGTCTGGAATTAATGAAAACAATTCAGAGAAAGAGCGCAGGGGGCGGGACAGAGGGAATAAGGATTGTAAAGAACAAGCAACGGTCTCGCCTTTGCAAAAGTTAGAGCTATTGGCATTGTAAATTACAACATTTTTATTTATGTGTTGGTTTTGAAAACAGAAAAATGGCATTGTCATTTACAATGCCAATAGCTTAATCTCTTGCAAATGCGAGACTTATTGCATTTGCACACCCACACACACACACACACACACACACACACACACAGCCACACACCCAGAGCCCCACACACACCCCCAGAGCCACACACACACACCCAGAGCCACACACACACACCCACATCCAGAGCCACCCACACACACACACCCAGAGCTACACACACACACCCAGAGCTACACACACAGAGCCACACACACACACAGAGCCACACACACACACAGAGCCACACACACACAGAGCCACACACAGAGCCACACACAGACACAGAGCCACACACACACACAGAGCCACACACACACACAGAGCCACACACACACACAGCCACACATACACAGAGCCACACACAGAGCCAAACACACACACAGCCACACACACACAGAGCCACACACACACACCCCCACACACACAAACCCCCAGAGCTACACACACACAGCCACACACACACAGAGCCACACACACACACAAACACACAGACAAACACACACACACACACACACACACTCACACACACACACACTCACACACACACACACACCCCTACCCCCAGAGCATAATTCCAAGAGGCAATGTAGTTTAAAAATTACTTGTGAAGAAGCATCCGGGGCACTGTGGAGGCGCTGACAGCTCCCACCTATCTTCACAGGTCACTCTCCACCCTTCCTGACTGGTCACTTTCCAGCCAGTTTGTTATGCCACTTTCAGTCCATTGTGATGTAACACGCCACCCGTCGTGGCAAGTCGGCCCTCCATCAATCACTTTCAGCTCTTCCGGACAGATTGCGTCCACCTGTCCTGACAAGTTAGTCTGAGACTCTCCTGACAGCTGCTGTCCTCCAGTCGTGACAGCGTGCACCCATCCTGACAGGACGTCTCCCCCTGCAAAGTGCCTGCAGCACTCACTCCTCTCAGTGCTGGGGCAGGGGGCACAGCTCCTAGAAGCGGCGGGCAGCACTGTAAGAGAAGGCATGTACTCAACAGGAGCAGGGCGGTCGCTAGGGGCAGAAGCTGGGGCGGCAGCGGTGCCTGGGGCGGCGGCTGTCCATGCCGGGGCAGGAGGCTGGGTGCTGCTGGAGGCGCTGCTGACGGACGGGGAGTGCTGCCTCACTGCCCCTCCTCCTCCTCTCCTAGCCCTCCCTCCCTTCCTCCCGGCAGCCACTCTCGCTTCCTGAGCCTAGGTGGGGAGGTAGCGGCCGGGCTACTCGCCGGTGCGCCGTGCACAGAGGCAGAGCTTGAGCCGGGACAGGCTGCGCGCACGAGAGGGGGCTCAACGCTACAGGGGGGCGCTGCATAGCGGAGCACGTGGAGGTACTGATGCTGTGCAGCGAGGGGGCATACTGGAGACGGGCCACAGGGGAAGAGTGAGAGATTCGATGCAGATTTGTACATGAGGAAATGCACGCGCTGCTAGATGCGGAGGAGTGCACAACATGCAAACGTTAGAATATGAAGGATGTGCACAAGAGGTACCGCACATAAGAGGGATGCTTGAAGAAACACACAGGACGAGTAAGAGGAATTATAAAGGGCAGCACGAGGGAAGGCACAGAAGGTGCACGCCTGAGAGGAATTATAAAGGGCAGCGCGAGGGAAGGCACAGAAGGTGCACGCCACATACATGGATGGATATGCATGAGACAGAACATGGGGGGATATATACACTTCTGCATTAGGGAATTCCAGCATGGTGCAAGAGTGCATAGAGCCCGATAGTATATCAGCGTGGTGCGGGGATCAGACGGTCTCGATCAGCACGGCGTTACGGAAAGAAACAAGCGCTGCCTTGTCTTTTAGCCCCGTCCTTTTCAGACTGGGCGCCCTGACTTCCTGCTGGCATAAAAAGTTCCTTATCTTCCTTATGGGGCCATCTGGACCCATAAAGAAGATAAGAAACCTTTTAATTCAGCAGTAAGTCAAGGAACCCAATCGGAAAAGGACAGGGCTTAAAGAGAAATAAGAATGTCACTAGGACCTCTTCTCCAATGGCTGGCCACCGTTTAGGAGGCCAGCCAATGGAGAAGAAGGGCGGGGCTCAACCTCGCTAGTGATATTCTCTCTATCTCACTAAATCTCGCTAGCGAGACTGCGCAAGCGCAGCCATCGCAGGCTGAGACCTAAAAAAGGGCTGATCTCTAAGTACAGGTGTTGGAATTGGAAAGAGTGCATAGCTGGACAGGGGCACAAAGAGTCTGACGGCAGTTAACGGTGGTACAAGCACAACTGGAGGGGCTGGACCTCGACAGGGCAGAATACGCAGCACTGAGACTCAAGCACTCCTACTATAGCGGCGGGGACAAGACGGGACGTATGCTAGCAAGTAAACCGAGTGCACAAAACCAGCAGACTAGGGGGCAGACTATAGAGACTGACAGTGGGGAGAATCTAACAGACGACAAAGACAGAGCACAGGCATTCCGGGAGTTTTACACAGACTTATATTCCAAAGAGGATATATCGGATAGCTTGGCGACATCCTACTTGTAAAGGGTATGGGCGGCAGCCCTAATTAAGGACCGAGCAGATTCGCTGGACTCTCTGATCTGGATCAAGGAGGTAATAGGGGCAATAGCACATCTTAAACCTCTTAAGTCACTGGGGCCGGATGGCTTCTCCAGTGGTTTTTAGGTCTCGCCTACGTGCATAGGAGAGACCTGTAGCCATCGCACAGCTTACCCTGCAAAGACGTGCACGCGTTGCATTGCTTGCAATGGCAACGCATGCGGCAATTTCCTTGCGGGAGCGCGCAGCACCATATGGTCGCACGCTCCCGCAAGGGAATCTCCTCCTCCTCCTCCTTGCCAAGCTCGTGCTATTTGGCTATGCCACTGCCTATAGTCCGCTGTTATTGCAGGGACAGCTGGCCCTGGGGTTGCTTAACCTGTCTTTGGTCTGATGTTTTAGACTCTACCTCTACAGAACATATCAGCAGAGTTGGCTTCAGTTGTGCCCTCACAACGGATGATGGTGTGCGGGCGCCTGACCAGCTAATTTACAGTTCTAACAGAAGTCCTGGAATATGTGGGCAGAGGCAGAGCGCAGCTTTGTCTAAAATAGTCTGAGGAGCTTATTTACTATTCTTGTTCCACCCCTGTAATATTTTTTGAAAAATAATTATTTTTCAAATGTTTTTGAAAATGGCAAAAAATTTTTTCCAATTTTTATTTACCATATTAGCGTTAGCAGCTGCTGCCCCGAGGGTGAAGCAGAAGCCAACGAACTGTGGATAACTTACAGAATCACTTATTGGTCTGTGGTTAAAGAATCAAACACCCACTGAACTTATTTTGCTGAATCTTCATGTGATCTGAGGCAAAATATACCTTTAGCTTCTCCTACCCAGTTCTGTTATGTTGCTGGAGAAGCTGCCCGATGTTTGCTGCTGGAGCGTCTACACTTGTCCACCGCGGCACTGGCTGCCTCTGGGCTGCAGCTGCAGAACCTGTGCCTGGACTCCTCACGAATCTACCTCCTTTGGGCTGATGTCTGCAAAGTCCCTGGACTACTCTTGCAAAATCGAACCCTGCCCCGGTGGTGTACATTCTACCCCTCACAGTCTACCCAGTCTACCCAAAGTCTGCTGCAGATTCTTCCATGAACAGCTGCTTTACAACTAGTGCCTTGAACACGTGGCAGGCATCCACTGCGCCAACACCAAACATAGAACAGAAGTGGTGTCTGGTCCTAGTCTGCAGAATACCTTTTGATACCTTGCTGGGATGTCTCATCATTAATTATGCATTCCTAAATAGAACAGGGACTTCATGTTGTTATGGACTTCTTCAGCTTATTAATGACCATGATCCTAATAACTTTATATAGCGGTCCGCTTTGTGACTCGAGTGTCGACCGGGGCTAGCCTGCCTGTCTCTACCTTGTGGCTACACCTTCTATACATTTGTCGTATACAAGCAAGAAGGGCCCTGAATATTAAGCAGGGGTTAGAGAAGGCTAACACGAGTAAGAAAGCTGAATAAAATCAAACATTGGCATAGCCAATTGGTCTCGCATTTGGGACCTTATAAGTGTTTAGCCATGCAACAGTTGGTGTTGTTGCACCAAGGATATTCTGCTGCATAACTAAACACTAATACGGTCCAAAAAGCGAGACCTATTGGCTATGCCAATGCTTGTTATAAGTCCTTTTGCCACCTGCTCGCACCAATCATGACACGTTTGTTTAATTCATTTATGGGGCCAGGCTCGAATTCCTACTGATATGTTGACAGCGTTTATAGTGGTCCTCCCTAAGCCAGGGAGGACAAGACTAAGTGCAGCTCGTACTGTCCAGTGACCCTCTTGAATGTGGATCTCAAACTGTTCACTGGCATTCTGGCGGCAAGACTGGGTCCGATGATTCCCGTAATAATAGAACCAGAACAAGCGGGATTCATACAGAATCGCCAAGGATGATCAACAAGAAAGGGATCCTTCACCTGATAGACAAGGCCCACCGCACGAATTTGGGTGCATTACTGTTGACGGTCGATGCAGAGAAAGCGTTCGACCGAGTTGACTGGGGTTTCTTAAAATGCATGCTGGTTCACTTTGAGATAGGGGAACGCTTTAGAGAGCGGATAGCGAGCATGTGATAGCTATCCCACCGCCTCCATTAGGGTCAACCGGATTTCGTCTCGCCCTTTCCCAATTCTTAGGGGCACCAGGCAGGGGTGCCCTTTGTCGCCCCTCCTGTTTGCTCTATACATCGAGCCGCTGGCACCGAGGGTATGAGACAATCCGGACTTCACAGCATACTCTTTGGCAGGGAGAGGCCTACCATAAGTGTATGCGGATGACATTCTGACCTCACTCGAGGCCCCAGGGAGGTCAGTCCCGGCGTTCCTAATAGAGTTGGAGATATTTGGAAGGGTATCTGGGTTTAAGGTCAAAAACCTAGCAGAGGCCCAGCTGGGCTCAAGGCTGGGGAAGATCGGTTCTTTAGAATTCAAGTAACAAAGTCGGCCCCAATCTAGGGATCGTGGTAGCTCCGTCAGTCCAACAAACGATCACGACGAATTATGACAAACTTACGAAAGACCTACTAGCGTGGCGGCGACACCAGCTGTCGTTAATAGGCTGAGTGGCTGCAATAAAGATGTTGATCCTTCCGAAGGCATTATACTTGTTTCAGACGCTACCATCCAAGCCACCGAAAGGGACACTCAATTCCTTACAGAAGGAGATTTTACAATTCGTATGGGCAGGAGCGAGACCACGCATGCGTCGGGAATTAGGCTACTTGAGGGCAGAGGAGGGAGGGCTGGGGATCCCGAACCTTGAAGAGCACTATAGAGCATCTCAACTGAGATACTTAGTGGAATGGAGCCGGGAGGAATCCGAGAAGTGGTGGCTGTTCTAAGATAGAGCTTTGGCCCAGATCTCTCAGTGGAAGGTGCCCTTCCTGAAAAAGGCTGATAGGCCGCAGGGCCTAAGGGGCTCCCCAATCACTAGGGTTGTGCTGGGAGGGGGTGGCCACGTCGAAGAAGCTTACATCATTTCCCTCCCCTATGACGCCTTTGTTTGAGAATAAGGAATTCTCACTGGGTATGGATGTCATGGCTTTTCGAGCATGGCAAGTCACACCTTGTAAAGCAGCAGGCCACCTGCAGGGCTCGACAAATCCACTCGCCCGCTCGCATTTGCGAGGGAGAATGGATCAGGACGAGCTATTTTTAGGTCCTACTCGCCCTTTCTGGCGAGTAGGAAGACAAACTAACTTTTGTCCTCTGTCTTGGAAAACGGAGCAAAAGTGACAATATAACAAGATTTAAAGGCATTTTTATTGCTCACAAAGGGGCTAAGCAATAAAGATGCCTTTAAATCTTGTTAACTTGTCACTTTTGCTCCGATTTCAGAGACAGAGGTCAAGTAGGTTGCACTTGGGTCGAGGGGATTTTCCAAGTTACTAGACCTGCAGGACTAGTACAATTTTTCAGATTTGTCGAGCCCTGACCTGTTCGATGTTGACAGGATTATTCCCTTCATGCAAGTGAGCAAGATTACACATTTTCAGAGACGGAACGGTATCGCTACATGCAGGTGCGACACTGGCTTCTACACCCCAACAAACACCCCAAGGTAAACAGAAAGCTGATGAAGTATGAAAAATGGCTGGTCACATGTTGGCGAGGATGCAGGAGGGACGGGAGTCTACTCCATTTGTTATGAGACTGCCCGGTTCTATCTAAGTACTGGCCGAAGATCCTAGAGGAAATTGATGGGCAGTTCGAGACGCAGATTCAGAGATTCCTGAGCTGTTTGGTTCTAGGATTGCCCAATTCCCTTACCTTCCCACTGAAGTCCTGCAAAGGAAAGCAGATGGGCTTAGCACTGGGGGAGGCGCTTCAAAACATAATAATGTTGTGGGGCACGCCAACGGAACCCACTCACACAGGGTGGCTCCATAAATTGTTGTACATTTTGGGGATGGAACGCAGTCAGGCCTCTCTTACGGGTTCGTAGTCCAGTTTCAGGGTGGTGTGGAAACCCCTTCTCTCCTTACTGTCCAACAAATTTAATGAGATTATGTGCCCCAAATACCACCGCCTCCTTCGACTAACAGCAACGGAGGAGGATAATTCAGAGGCACAGTGAAGGGACAGAGCCCAAGCTCCTGATGAAGTTATTGGGGAAGGAGAAAACTGCATACCAGTGGGGGGATGAGGGAGGGAGTTTTATTGTTTCGGACCGGGGGACAAGTTCTTACCCTCCTCAAGTTAGACCTAGTCATACTTTAGCAAACTGACTGACTCTCATAACCAGGGTGAAGCATAACGCAAGAGAGGGACTTATCAGAACTGCAAGCATTAGTCTTGTCAATACTTCCTTGTTTCAAGTGTATGAAACAGCAGAGCTGCAAATGTATATACAATGAAACTGCTAATAAAACAAGCATTTGCAATGCAATAGGTCTCGTATTACCTAAAGTCTGAGCTATTGCATTGCTGTTTGTAACGCCAATAGGTCAAACTTTCAGTAATGCAAGACCTATTGCATTACAAATGCTTCTTATTGTTTGCAACTATCAACAAAAAATAGAAATGTTGGAACCTTACATAAAATTGACGTTGTACTTTTTTAACAGGCAGAGGGCAGAGCTGGATATTTCTTTACATGCAGTCACCTAAATGCTGGTAGAAGCTTTAGAGTGATGTTGTTCTTTGAGTTTCTGTGTATCTCTTGATTAACGATATTACTTTAACCCGGTTTCATTGTACTCGAGGAAAGGTTAATTCCTTTGGTGTTTGCGCAAACATGTTAATTGATCTGGCACAAGCCTGGCTGGATTTCAAGCTTCAGAACCTGCTTCTACGTGTAAATGGCAAAAATTACAATAAACTGAAAATCGATCATCCGTTGGCTGGCTCAGTCAGTTTCATTCAGTGAATGCTCTGAAATGTGCTTTCCGTCGGTCATTAGTGGATCTCCTTCGGCGTGTCTCGGCAAATCAAGCACTAGAGCAAAATAAGCACATGCATCGACAAAAGCATTTTTGTAGCTATTTATTAAAACAATCAAAAAGCAAAGCCATTAAGGCTATTAGGAAATGAGCAAAGGAGCCGGAAGCTGGAGCGAGTGCAACAGGAGAGAAGGATTACTTCAGTAAAAGACTTCAGAGAGTAAATCACACAGGCACGTATAAAGAATGTGCGTGAGAGAAACTGCAATGCATCAGTGGCGTACAACTTGCAAGAAACGCTAGTGGTTTAAAACAGAATGGACGTACATGCAACTGAATGGGGGTGTAGAAGAACAGGGCTGCCTGGAGGAGAAGCACAGCATGATATTACAAATAAGATTGACAGCCTGTAAGTACATGCCTACTTAGTGGAGAAGTAATCTATATCTATATCTATATCTATACTACTATTATAAAGAGAGAACAGAAACCTTTTGGCAAGGTAAACTCTAGAACCACAGCGCCAATCCAAACACCCAATACATTGTTGGAATCCTCAGGGTGTGTAGATGGATATAGACTGCATAAAAAACATAAATTAAAAAATTAAAGTTTAAAAACAAAGTAGTCCCCTAAAACAAGCGCCGGCCGCGACGTAGCGCTGACCGCGACCTACACCTGCGTGATGACGACAGGCTGGGAGGAGCGGTGACGAGCGGCAACGAGTGGCGAGGAATGGCGCGGCGGCTCAGGTAAGGCGAGGCGGGAGGCGGTCCGTGCTATGTCGGGGCGGGCGGGGGCCCGGGAGTGGCAGTGAAGTCCGGAGCGCTGCTGAGGTAAGGCAGGCGGGCGGGAGGCAGGCAGGCGGGCAGGAGGCAGGCGGGTGGGAGGCGGGCGGGCGGGCGGGAGGGAGGCAGGCGGGCGGGGGTCGGTATAGGCAATGTCGGGGCGGGCGGATATAGGCAATGTCGGGGAGGGTAGGTGGGGGCCGGTATAGGCAATGTCGGGGCGGGGGCCCGGCCGGGACTAAACAAAAGCACAAAATGCTGCTGCCAGCCCCCTTCTACCCCCGGGCAACGCCGGGGCGGGCTGCTAGTGTAGATTATAAAAACTCTCAAGCTCCCCCTGCCGATCCTGAAAATGCGCATACCACTGTTGTTAACCCAGCACCTTGTATAATTTAACTAGACCTCAGCCAACAGAGTCCGACAGGAAACAAGCACTTGACACCCCTTCCCCTCCCCCTGTAAGCCCTGCCCGGAATTGACGAGTTGGCATTAAAACACGCCCCTGGAACTGATGAGCACAGCCCTTAGTTTACCATTTGGACGTATTCAGCGGGAACACCTATGAAAAAGTTAAAGGCTGAGTAAAGCCATCACAACAACCGCCCTGCGTATGTCTGGAGACAGGGCATATGTCCTGACAAGCGGCCTTATGGCCACAGTGAAGCAATCGGTTGTACGTGATAAGGAAATGCTATATATTTTTTTTAATTTGTAGGAGTCTTATCATATTTTATGTGGTTTGTGTTGCACAGTTTGCATGCGGCATGGGCTCTTAGACTTCGTCCAGACCCTCATCTCGACATTCCCTGGTAATATGTTGTTCACTGGGTTGGAGAAAGCAGAGTTCCATGCACAAGACCTCGCATAGGCCGTCATGAACTCAGTTGAAGCTGCTAACTTCATGCTCAAACACTCAGGCAGCAACTCACAGTTAGGGCAGATAGGCATGGTCTGGCGGGACAGGTTTTATTATTAGCAATGCTTCAGAGATGAAACAGCATGGAGGGCGAAGAAATCTGGTGCCAAATTAAACGTGCGTGTGGTAATTATGAAAGCGGGCGCCTGCTAAACATAAAGGCAGCGCCCATGTACGTCAAAGCTATGTGCGGCCGCCCGTTAAAATGTCTGCTGTTGCTAGTCATTACAATATAATTTAAAGAAGTAGTCCACAAAGGAACTAATAAACAAGTACTGCGTAAGTAAACTGTACCTAGTCAATGCTACTTCCTCCAAAAATGGAAGTAACGTATGGCATCCATATCCAACCATGAGCCTGCTAACAAACACAATGCCACAGTTAACAAATGACAAGCAGCAGGAGAAATTGCCCTCGATTTTGTATTTACTACAGGTCTTGTGACAGCGCATTCGCTGTCTAGGCTCGACCTAAAAATAGTTCAACCTAAACACCATGACTGATCCTGCAGGGACCAGTTAGAAGCTCAACCTGGTTCCCTGCGCACATCTTAAAGTTTCTCAACTTAAAGATTTGTGCAAAGCATGGAAACTTGCGGTGGGTCCCAAACCCACAAAAGCCCATTTCCAGCAGTTGCTGGCACATAATGACAAAGCCCTGGCAAGTAAATCTTCCCCCAATGGGGAAGAAGAAGAAGAGGAGGTGGAGGGAGAGGATACAGACTTAATCACAACCCTCTCAGATAGCAACCCATTTGTGGAAGTGACCCCAGTAGTGTCGCAGATGAGGTAGATACTACAGATGCAGATCTTCAGAAACTGGCCAAGAGGATATCTTTAGAGGCTATACCCTTGGCCGTAGAAAAAGAAAAAGCTGAGCTGGGCTTAGCCACCATCTCTGGTGGCAGTAAAATAATAAATGGGAAGGTAGGGTCACTTCTGCCAGCCCTGACGTTTCCACTACGATCATTGTGCAGGTTTCGGCAGAGGAGGAGTATAAAGATTCTCTGCTCCCGTAATAGAACACTTAGTGTTCTAGTGTTTCGGGAGATCGTTGGACCTTTGCTGAAGGGTTACTCACCTGTGCGATTCCGATCCCTGGCGCTCAGCGTCTACTCCTACATTCCTCCCGGTTCTCTCCTTCACAGCCTCCTGACTCTGCTTCTTGAATGTGATGCGGCTCCTCCTCAGATCCATGTTCCGGTACACATTGCAATCCCCGTTCAGACTGGCGCTCCGGTCTTCACTCCGGTTTCCAGAAACCTTTAAAGAAGAAACAAACAAACAACCAGTCATTCTGCATTTTTGGTAACGGTGCTCCCAGCACTTGTTAACTGTTATTTTTCAATATATGCCTATGGAATTAATACCTATCTGCATACTGGTCTTTTAGTCCCTGGAGATCTGTCTTTCCTTATTTAGTTTATATTGAAGTTCTTGTAAAGATAAAACATAGAATACATAGTCACTCTTCCTGAAGTCAAGGATAAACGGGGTATTCCCATTTCAGATAGCAAGTTGCTAAAGTGTTATTTTGTTTACTTGATCACAGAGGGTCTCTCCCAGCCTAACTTAAGTGGGTACTATTTTGTGAATTGTATTAATTTTATAGTAACCTAGTCTGGGCATTGTTTCATTGGTATTTGTCTCCTTTTTTTATACTGATTTTTCCCAGAAACGTTTGTCGCTACATAAAGGAAGAGCGACATCACTCCAGTAGTAAGAGAGATACAAAAAGCTGTTAAAACATTACAGTCTTTTTACTTTTTCATATACTCATACTATTTTGTCACATTTAGAACACTTTTCTAATTGACTGGCCCTACGTTTTACGAAGAGACATTGTGGGACAATTGTTTTCTTTTCCCCTTATTTCCCCCCTCTTCCCCTGATTACCATTGCTGTTTGGCGCGATTAAACACATAAGCCCGTAGGAGAGTCTAAGATTTTGGGTGGGTCAGGGTTAATTATCTCACAACACGCTATCCAAAAAGATTCTTTATCTTCTTCTCATCATTTCTTTCTTTCAGCACAGGTAGAGTGGGGGCGACAGTGTTTTGAAGTAAAAATTACATTAGAATCAGGGGCCACTGGTTAGTTTATGTATCTGTCCTGGGCAAAAAGTAAGAATATTCCTTTTGTCACTAAGGCATCTTGGGAAGATGTTAAAACTATAGATGGCAATTACATCAAGTCAGGTCCAGTAATACACACCACTGCGGAGATCACTTTGCTGATTCAAGAAGGAAGAGGCCACTATTCTACCACCACATAGACCCTATGATTGCAGAATAGATTTGATGGAGCCCGACCGAATACCATGTATCAGAATCCACGCATCAACAGAAAAAGAGAACATATACTTGTGAGAATATCTAGATGAAATGCTACATATCTGCTTTATACAACTTTCTCGATCTCCTGCCTCCTTGCCTCCTTTTTTTAATTTTTTGTAATCCCAAAACGAGAAGGTGGCCTTAAGTGTTGCATAGATTACAGGGCCCTCAATAATGTGTCAATATAAAAATCGGTACCCTTTGCCTTTAATATCCTCCCTACTTAAACAAGTAAAAAATGCTAGAATCTTCACTAAGTAAGATCTGGGTGGCGCCTACCGTTTAGTGATATTCAAAGAGAGGAAGGAGTGGAAGACAGCCTTTGGTACCAAGTTTGGCCTCTACAAATATTTGGTATTGCCATTTGGTCTGTGCAATGATCCTTCTGCTTTTCAGTTTTTTTATAAACGAAGTGTTAAAAGACATGTTAGAGGTCTATGCAATTGCATATATTGATGATATCCTGATTTACTTCTCTTCTGTTAAAGAGCAAGGATACCATGTGAGGAGCGTGCTCGAGAGACTTCAAGACCATCTATTGTATTGCAAACTGGACAAGGGCCGTTCCATTCCTCTCAAGAATGTTTTTTAGGGTTTGTTTTGTCCCCTTAGGGGAACAGTATGGCTCCTCAGAAAGTGGAGACCATCACTCGCTGGCAATCTTCAAACAAGCATTTGCAATGCAATAGGTCTCGCATTAGGAAAGTTTGAGCTATTGGTATTGTAAATGGCAAAGTTTTTATTTCTGTGTTGGTTTTGAAAATAGCGAAATTAATAGCTTTGTCATTTACAATGCCAATAGTTATAACTTTCGCAAATGTGACACCGCGCCTCCCACAATGCAAAACAGATACCAACGTTTCAGCAAGCATGGCCCTACAGCCTCACTCGCCAGCTCACAAAGGCAGCAATCACCAGCCCTGAACACAGTAGGCAATGGGGGTCCGACAGCCCAGGGCAGTGAATGCGAAGACAAGATTATACAGGGTGCACAAAGGAAGCATGGGGTGGCAGATGCAAACCAGAAAGTGCTGGTCACTGTTTTCCAACAAAACATTGATTGCGTATACAGGTGCGTAGAGCAGAAGGTGGGTAGAAAAGAAGGCATGTACAGGTGGGATAGAACAGAAGGCATGTGCAGGTGGGTAGAACAGAAGGCGTGTCCAGGTGGGTAGAGTACAATGTGTGTACAGGTGAATACAACAGAAGGTGGGTACAGGTAGGATAAAACAGAAGGCTTATGAAGGTGGGTAGAACAGAAGGGGGGTACAGGCGGATAGAGTAGAAGACATGCACAGGTGTGTAGAGCAGAAGACGTGTACAGGTTGGATAAAACATAAGTTGTGTACAGGTGGGTAGACCAGAATGGTTGTAGAGGTGGGTAGAGAAAAAGGTGTGTACATGTGAGTGGTAGAAAAGAAGGTGGGTGCAGGTGGGTAGAACAGCAGAACACGCCCATTTCCCCAAGTAAAGTGCATGGGCAAGCAGCTCATGCACTGTTCTTGGGGGTGCAGCAGCAGACAGTCTTACACTGCCATCATATGAAGGGTACACACTGCCATCATATGAAGGGTACAGCAGAGGCACTGCCATCATATGAAGGGTACACACTGCCACCAAAGGGTACACACTGCCATCACATGACGGTACAGCAGAGACATTGTCATACACTGTCATCATATGAAGGGTACAGCAGCACACATTGCCCTCACATCACAGGTGTGCAGTACCTAAACACTAACCAGAACAAGTGCTATATAAATGCAGTTACAATACAATACAACTCAATACTGGAGCAGCAGCGCACACTAACATCACACCGAGGGAAGTCAGCCATCCCAAGAAGTGTGCCACGGTTGCAACACACACTGCTATAACACACTGAGGAGTAAGCAGCAATACCGTGCTTTTTTTGCAAGCATGCTGGTGCAGAGGTGCACTTTATCACGAGAAGGGAAGGTTTTCACTTGTAGAGGGACACTGATGGGGCACTTGTAAGAGGTGTGTCCTGATAAAAACGGCGAACCATATTTAGCACAAGGAGAACAGACGAGTTTGCACCTACATTAGAATGGAGGGAGTGCTGTATGACAAGCGCACATGTGCCCGGTGAACACAAGATAGGTACAACACTTTGCAGCACTTTATGAACACGTTCTGTGTAGCACAGAGGTTCATAGGAAGGGTTGTGTGGTTGTATTGTTTTCACACAGGCGACGTTTAAGACGGACGGTGTTAATGGTCGGGGTGGAGGTGTCAGCATGTGACACAGAGCAAGGATAGTGTTTCATTCTCAGGGCGTTAGGGGTGTGTGTAAACGGGGAAGGGCGATGTTTAAGATGGAAAGGGTGATGTGCAGTCCGATGCCATGCTTGGCACACTGAGGGAGACTTCACTGACTAAAGACCATTGCTTGGTGTGTTGGAGAGGACTTTTCATGAATGCTGTTAGACGGAGACCCAGAGGGTCGGCCGAGTACAGGGGGAGAGGCCTCCGGTGAGGGCCGTCTCCGGCAATCGTACAAACAAGTAACCCCCCCCCCCCCCCCACAAATGGACACCACACAAGGATGAGATCTGCACACTTTATATAGGGTTCTTGAGGCAAGGTTATCAACGATACAGTGGGGGCAGGACACGAGGATCCTCCCAATTCTAGTCTCTGTAGGGTAAGGGGTAGCGGGACAGTCTTGGTACCGGTCCGGTACCGGGGCGGCCAGAAGGAGCTCACAATCCTCGAGCTCAGGGGTCTGCAAGGTCGGGCAGCGGCAGCGCCAGCAGGCTAGGATGATAGTTCTCGGCAAGGAGGGCCGCGGCAGCGCCAGCAGGCTAGGATGATAGTTCTCGGCAAGGAGGGCCGCGGCAGCGCCAGCAGGCCAGGATGAAGGCTTTACGACGAGGAGGGCCGCGGCAGCGCCAGCAGGCTAGGATGAGGGTTTCACGTTGCAGAGGGGCCGCGGCAGCGCCAGCAGGCCGGAGCGATGGTTCACAAGGATGGGCCGCGGCAGCGCCAGCAGGCCAAGGCGAAGGTGCACGTTGCAGAGGGCCGCGGCAGCGCCAGCAGGCTTCAGAGGTGGTTCACAAGGGAAGGCTGCGGCAGCGCCAGCAGTCCGTCAGGGATGAGTTCTTCAAGGTGTCTCTCGACTCCAGGATACAACTGCCTTCCTGCTGTGGAGCGGCCCCAGTTATAGGTCTGGTCTCCTTTGATGTCCGGACCCTCGCGCTTGGAGGTCGGGAGGTCCGGGATGAGGGAGTCCAGACACCCAGCAGGGGATTGGAACCAGCGCCCGGGGAGGCCGGGGCCGATCGGCACCTGGCGGGGGAGAGCCATCGACACTCCTTTCTCCCATTGACCTGCCAAGTGGTCTCTTCACCTCCTGGGTGGATGGTGGTGCCTCGATGTCGGGGCCTGGCCAGGCCCAGGGTTGGGGTCGAGCTGAGGCCACGCGGCCTCGTGATGCAGTGTCCAAGATGGCGGCTGGGCCGGGGCAATGGTGCTGATGGAGGCCCGGGCCAGCCGATACTGGGGTGTTCGGGAGCAGGCGTCCCGTTGGGGACGGGTTGCGGGTTGCCTCGGTGGGTTGCCGGGATGGTCCTTTCTGGGGATACAGGGAGAGCCGCCGTCCGGGCTTTATCATGCGGGGAGGGAGCGGGCCCTTCACGAGGCCTGTCCAACAAATGCCAACATTTTAGAACAGGAAAGTGGGGAATTTTCCCCCAGAAAAAGGAGGAATATATTTTCCGTAATGAATTCTAGTGAGGCTGACGCAGTTTTAGACCGGAGACAGGTAAAGAAAAGCCATTATTTACTTCAAAGGCAGAGAGACTCCCGTCTGTTGGGATGTGTGACTTCTACTTGAATTAATTCCTGGAATATGTACGGACTTGAGGGTCAGGGAGGGGGTCAAAACATGCAGAAGGTATCAATTACGCAGGGCATTTGGTAACGAGCACAGGGTGAGACCATGGCACACAGGGAACATAAACAGTGTTTAACAAACTGGAATGATACCATGCACCGCCGCGCACCTTCTGTTTATCGCACGGTAGTGTCGTCAGACCCAGCGCATGGAAGTGAAGCTCGCACAGCGCTGGAGAGGGGAGCAGTGTAGAAGGCGCAGTACTTAGCACAGTGGCGCGTCTCTCAAACTCTCAGTAAGATAGAGCATCCCTGTGTGTGACGTCACGCTCAACGCCATGACGTTACGGTTGCACAACGCGGATGAGGAGGATCCTACTTTCACTGTGATCTCCGACCGAGGCACTGGCAGCGAAATCAAACTGAATCTGATGGATGCACAGCAGCACTTTTGTGCAGGCCGCACTTGCGCACCATTTCATTTATTAAAGTGAGTGAGGGGGGCCCCGCACCACAGGGGCTGCGGGGGCCTGTGTTGCTCCCGTGTGTGTGTGCGCGAGTGTCTGTGTGTGTGCTTGTGCGCGTGTGTGTATGTATGCATGCATGCATGTGTAAAAAGAGCCGATGACTGGTGGGGGGATGGAAAGTGAAAGTAGCGCGCGCGTGTTTCAGTCTGTGTGGTGGCTGGCTATGTGCGCATGCGTGGACGGAGCCGACGTGCGCATTCGCGTACCCAAATCCTGGAGAAAAGCTAGTAACACTCTCTTGTCCTTCATTCCCCCAGACAGGCAACTAAAAGGCTCCAGCTGGACGCATCCTTCGGATGCAGTACCAGCGAGCCCTAAAAAAGGCGTAGCAGCCCCCATGGGAAAGCAAGTAAGCAATTTCTCGGGCCTGCCCTGTTTAAAGTTTTTCGTATTAACTTCTCTTTAGTGCTGCTTCAACTCCCGAAGCATTAAAATGAATGACACCTGCTCTTTTTTCATGGCGACCGCAATTAATACGTTTATTCTTTATGTGCAGCTCCCATACTCCTCGTTTTCCTCACAGCCGCTCCTGTAAAGTTAAAAGTGCAGTGTCATTTGGTGATCAGAGGCCTCTGCAGTGCTCCGTATGCTAACGAAGGGACTAATTCTCATGCACCAATATATTTGGTGAAACCTCACGGACTGGTTATTGAAGGATTCACTAATACTTTAGTATTCCAGATTTCCGGTCCTCCTCAGACATGGCGATTTACTGATACATTTAAGATTTCTGGCAGTGACATTGATAGAAGTGTAAATCTATTGTATAACGAAATATCGCATTTTCTATGCGTTGTCACACCCGTGGTGGTGAAAACATTAAGATTTATTTTGTGTCTTAGTACATTTAACAAACTGTACAGTCGCCTAAACTAATTCTATTACACCCACTTTCCATGAAAGCTGTTTACTCGTAATTTTCAAAGGCCTTATGATTATAAAGGCAAGTGGCTGATTTAGAGCTTCAATACTCTTCCCTGTTGGAATCATAAGGTAGGAATTAAAACAAGCACTGTTTATTTTACAGATATCGTGACTGCATTTTACAGCAGAACCACATTCATAAACCAAATGCCAACAACTTGTGAGTGGATGGGCAGGATAACTTAAGCGTTGATACTTTTAGAGTGCAACACACTTTTGCAGAAGGAAGATTTCTGTGATAGCTGAAGTCTTTTGAAATATAATAGCCAATAATAGCTGTAATTAATCCTGTGATAAGCATCCCTGAGTTGGTGGGTAACGTGCTTTCTGGCACTTTAATTGAAAGACTGTTGAGTAAACACACCCTGGTTAGAGCACAGTGCCCCATTTCAACAAATGGAATAAATAGACATTCAGAGAGAACGTATTTTAGATTTCTGATTTTGTGTGATTGCTAATAATATAAACAGCCTTGCCTGCACGTGCTCATTGCTATTAACCTACCTGGTGTTGAAGAGTTATCTGTATAGGCTGTGCATGGAGCCGTCAGTAAGTTGTGGTACTAGCTCTCTATTAAGCTGTCCCATAGCTGAACACTTGGCTACTACAGTCTGTGTGAGAGGCTCGCTAAGCTTGCACTTATTTTGATATTAAAGCTGTGCGTTGAATGTGAATTGCTTTCTTTTTGCTGTACTGTGTCCTTCAGATTAACATATTACATGCATTTGCCAACTCCACTACAGCTCCTATAATGCAGTTATAAGACACAATCTGCCCATTGTTTGAGGGTCTAGATCTCGCTGGTGGCAGGTAACTTTATTCAAAGTGCATTTACTATTCATTTATCATAGGACACATCCAGCTAGTACTTAAAAACTGATTTCGGGTTATATAACTAGATGTATACTTGAGAAGTCCAACTGTTAATCAATTAGCTTTGAGCAAATAACTGTTTTGTTTGATTTCTCCATGATGTACTTTGATTAACCATGAAAATAATTTACACATCCTCTGTTGAAGCAATTTAGGACCATATTCCACATATTACCCATTATGTATTTTTAAATTATTATTTTGGGGTAGTTACCTAACTTTATTCTTCAAATTGCACTTAACAGTTGGCACTGGTGGTTGTAATTAGACTATATAAGTAGTTTACCTTTCTTTTATGAATAAACATTTGATAAAAAATAATGTAAATCTGAGATGACACTGGCATTCGCAAGTTAAGCGATGTGAGCTCCGAGCCACCTAGCTCGAATCCCTCTTCATCCTTTATGGTATATAACGTGCATGCATCACCCTGCCATTCAGGACCCCTAAAGAAAAGGGGGCGTTGCTGATCCTGAGGGGGCCCAGACTTGGGTGTGCAGTGCCCTGAGGGTGGACCGAGTGCAGTAGGGCTGGAAGGTTGCCCAGGTCCTGCTGGTGAGAGGGAGGAGCTCAGCTGCCCTAGACATGCGTCGTGCTGTGCGGCCTCCGAGGCGTCGCACTCTGACCAGCCTGCAGGTATCGCACACATGAGGAGGGAGCTGTCAGTGCGCAATTACACATGTGGACATGTCTAGACATGGCCACTAAATCGAAATACTCAAAAGATTTCCATGAGTATGCCTGGAACCCTGCAACAGTTGTCCAGACGTTCCAGGGAAAATGCATGTGAATTCCCAAAAATCGATAATTTGCACCCATGTGCAGCTGTAGGGTGCGGGGCGCTGTAGGGTGCGGGGCGCTGTAGGGTGCGGGGCGCTGGAGGGTGCGGGGCGCTGGAGGGTGCGGGGCGCTGGAGAGTGCGGGGCGCTGGAGAGTGCGGGGTGCTGGAGAGTGCAGTGTGCTGTGTACTGTAGAGTTGTGTGCTATAGAGTGCAGTGTGCTGTGTACTGTAGAGTTGTGTGCTATAGAGTGCAGTGTGCTGTGTACTGTAGAGTTGTGTGCTATAGAGTGCAGAGTGCTGTGTGGCGAGTGCTGGGGTGCGCTGTAGAGTGCGGGGCGCTGGGGTGCGCTGTAGAGTGTGGGGCGCGCTGTAGAGTGCGGGGCGCTGCGGGGCGCGCTGTAGAGTGCGGGGCGCTGCGGGGCGCGCTGTAGAGTGCGGGCGCTGCGGGGCGTTAGGTGCGCTGTAGAGTGCGGGCGTTGCGGGGCGCTGTAGAGTGCGGGGTGCTGCGGGGCGCTGTAGAGTGCGGGGCGCTGTAGAGTGCGGGGCGCTGTAGAGTGCGGGGCGCTGCGGGGCGCTGTAGAGTGCGGGGCGCTGTAGAGAGCGGGGCGCTGCGGGGCGCTGCAGAGTGCGGGGCGCTGTAGAGTGCGGGGTGCTGCGGTGCGCTGTAGAGTGCGGGGCGCTGCGGTGCGCTGTAGAGTGCTGGGCGCTGCGGTGCGCTGTAGAGTGCGGGGCGCTGCGGTGCGCTGTAGAGTGCGGGGCGCTGCGGTGCGCTGTAGAGTGCGGGGCGCTGCGGTGCGCTGTAGAGTGCGGGGCGCTGCGGTGCGCTGTAGAGTGCGGGGCGCTGCGGGGCACTGTAGAGTGCGGGGCGCTGCGGGGCGCTGCGGGGCGCTGTAGAGTGCGGGGCGCTGCGGGGCGCTGTAGAGTGCGGGGCGCTGCGGGGCGCTGTAGAGTGCGGGGCGCTGCGGGGCGCTGTAGAGTGCGGGGCGCTGTAGAGTGCGGGGCGCTGCGGGGCGCTGTAGAGTGCGGGGCGCTGCGGGGCGCTGTAGAGTGCGGGACGCTGCGGGGCGCTGTAGAGTGCGGGGCGCTGCGGGGCGCTGTAGAGTGCGGGGCGCTGATGTGCGCTGTAGAGTGCGGGGCGCTGCGGTGCGCTGTAGAGTGCGGGACGCTGCGGTGCGCTGTAGAGTGCGGGGCGCTGTAGAGTGCGGGGCGCTGCGGGGCGCAGTAGAGTGTGGGGCGCTGCGGGGCGCAGTAGAGTGCGGGGCGTTGCGGGGCGCTGTAGAGTGCGGGGCGTTGCGGGGCGCTGTAGAGTGCGGGGCGCTGCGGGCGCTGTAGAGTGCGGGGCGCTGTACAGTGCGGGGCGGTGCGGGGCGCTGCGGGGCGCTGTAGAGTGCGGGGCGCTGTAGAGTGCGGGCGCTGCGGGGCGCTGTAGAGTGCGGGGCGCTGTAGAGTGCGGGGCGCTGCGGGGCGCTGTAGAGTGCGGGGCGCTGTGGTGCGCTGTAGAGTGCGGGGCGCTGTGGTGCGCTGTAGAGTGCGGGGCGCTGCGGTGCGCTGTAGAGTGCGGGGCGCTGCGGTGCGCTGTAGAGTGCGGGGCGCTGCGGTGCGCTGTAGAGTGCGGGGCGCTGCGGTGCGCTGTAGAGTGTGGGCGCTGTAGAAAGCAGGGCGCTGTAGAGTGCGGGGCGCTGTAGAGTGCGGGGCGCTGTAGAGTGCGGGGCGCTGTAGAAAGCAGGGCGCTGTAGAGTGCGGGGCGCTGTAGAAAGCAGGGCGCTGTAGAGTGCGGGGCACTCTGGGGAGCTGTAGAGTGCGGGGCGCTGTAGAGTGCAGGGGGCGCTGTAGAGTGCGGGGGGCGCTGTAGAGTGCGGGGCGCTGCGGTGCACTGTAGAGTGCGGGGCGCTGCAGAGTTCGGGGCGCTGCGGTGCGCTGTAGAGTTCGGGGCGGTGCGCTGTAGTGTGGGGCGCTGCGGTGCGCTGTAGAGTGCGGGGCGCTGTAGAAAGTGGGGCGCTGTAGAGTGTGGGGCGCTGCGGTGCGCTGTAGAGTGCGGGGCGCTGCGGTGCGCTGTAGAAAGCGGGGCGCTGTAGAAAGTGGGGGGCGCTGTAGAAAGTGGGGGGTGCTGTAGAGTGCGGGGCACTGCGGGGCGCTGTAGAGTGCGGGGCACTGCGGGGCGCTGTCGAGTGCAGAGCACTGCGGGGCGCTGTCGAGTGCGGGGCGCTGTCGAGTGCGGGGCGCTGAAAGCGCGGGGCGCTGTAGACCATGATGCCCTGTAAAGTGCGGGACGCTGTCGAGTGCGGGGCGCTGTCGAGTGCGGGGCGCTGTCAAGTGCGGGGCGCTGTCGGGCGCGGGGCGCTGTCGGGTGCTGAAAACGCGGTGCCCTGTAGAGTGCGGGGCCCTGTAGAGTGCGGGGCCCTGTAGAGCGCTGTCGAGTGCGGGGCGCTGCGGGGCGCTGTCGAGCGCGGGGCGCTTTAGAGTGCATGGCGCTGCGGGGCGCAGAAAACGCGGTGCGTTGTAGAGCTTGGGGCCCTGTAGAGCTTGGGGCCCTGTAGAGCTTGGGGCCCTGTAGAGCTTGGGGCCCTGTAGAGCGCGGGGCGCTGTCGAGTGCGGGGCGCTGTAGAGTGCAGGGCGCTGCGGGGCGCTGTAGAGTGCGTGGCGCTGTAGAGTGCAGGGCGCTGCGGGGCGCTGTCGAGTCTGGGGCGCTGTCGAGTGCAGGGCGCTGCGGGGCGCTGTCGAGTGCGGGGCGCTGTAGAGTGCAGGGCGCTGCGGGGCGCTGTAGAGCACATGGAGCTGTGAGTGCAGGACTATGTGTTTTTAAAGGGATAGGAGCGTTTAAAAACATAATATTACGTGTATAGTGCTCAGCAGAAAACCATGGCGCCAAAAAATAATGAAAAGCCAGCTTCATAAATAATGAGCATGTTCATTACAAGGCAGCTTGCAAATAATAATTTAAAGCCTGCTTTGGAAATAATGCTAACAGCGAGCATGTTATTCACAAGCCAGATTTACAGATAATGGTCACAGCAGGCATGTTCATTCAAAGCCAGCCTCGGGGAAAACGAAACTAATGAAAAGCGAAACTGACACTGCACACACAGCAAGTAGCGCGCTCCCGAGGTGAAATCTGACAATGAACAGGCGCACGTCTGGCTGCTGCCCACATTCCTAAATACGGGTAACATTAGGTCTGGAGCAGACACCATCAATGCTCACGCATTGAGGGTTAGGTCTGCTCGACCTAAAAACGTGGGCGACATACAAAGTTTCCTTGGATCCGCCAATTTCTGTAGACGGTTTATTGATAGCTTTTCAGAGCTAGCTTCTCCTGTAACCAAATTATTTAAAAAAGGCGTTCCATTTATATGGACGCCTGCAGCTGAGGAGAATTTCTGTAAGTTTAAGGAGGCCTTTACTCAAGCTCCTGTTTTAGGACACCCAGATCCTTCTCGCCCTTTTGTAGTAGAAGTAGATGTCATATCTCGTCCAGGCTTTGAGCCCGATGAAACCGTGTGTGATCCTCCACCTATAACAGAAAAGGAACCCATCAAAGGCGCAGTTTGTTTAGAAGAAGAATATATGAAGGCAGTTGTAGGGGCACAAAAGTCCACAGAGATACAGGTAGTGCACAAACCTACAATGCAACTAGGATTCATAACCGGTTATACATTCAGGGGAGTTTGTTAGTACCTACACAACAGTTGCAGTAACAAGAGTTAGAGTGGTGTCATTTGCACCCCCTCTCTGGGCTTCCAGGATACAAAACTGTCCATGAAATGTACTCCTAAATAATCAAAATTGTCAACCCTCTCAAGGACCTCATTGCCAACCAGAATAGTTGTTTTACTTCTCCTGGCTCCCTTACACAATATCATGAATTTAGTTTCATTAACATTGAGCTCGAGACCCCTTTCATTGCAGAAGCCTAAAAATGTGTTTACCAGGGTAAGCAGACCCATGGGAGACTTAGAAATGAGTAGTGAGTCATTGGCAAATAATAAAATCGGTACCTGCCTGTTTTTCAGCATTGGGGAGTCATTTACACAATTTTCCAAATCCTTGACTACATAATTTAGGTAGAGGTCAAAATAAAGTAGGGGTGAGTGTGAGAAGTTAGCCTGGCATATGATGTCCACTAGTTCTAGTGGGCACCTTGCACCAGTCTAATCGACCCATATTGATGGTGGTTGTAAAGTCAACCTTATAGAAAGCTATCCTAGTGGTAGCGTGGACCAGCAGTCATCAGGCTAAGACTTCAGTAGGCGATGTTAAGCAAGTTGTTTTACCAATTATAATCCCTTGAGTACCAAATGAAAGCACACCACACAAGGTATATATCAAATATATATGTATTTATTCTAAACACAACCCCTCTGCACTCTTTATGAGGTCAGAGGTAAAAGTTACTCAATTAGCATACAATAAGTTGCACAGTATACATTTTGCCCTAGAGGCCTCACAAACCATATACTAAAAAAGTGGTTTAAGAACCATGTGAGAATTAGAAAGCAGGCATGGGGCCTGTGGAATCGCTGGGGCTACTCTAAGCAACCAAAGGTTAGGAAGTAGGAGGCCCAGGGGAGAAGCATGCAGTGTCTAAACACAGCTGCGGGTTACCATTGACTTTCTATGGGAAACAAAGAAGTTACAATTTTACAATTTAAGGATACTTCCGGATGGACTACGATGAAACCCTTTTAGACTTAGACACGAGGAGGGCCAATACCTTCGAGACTACCAGAGTACTCGTGTTACCTCACCCACGGAAGCCGGGTGCATAGGTGTCTTTTGATGTCGGGTTTCGTCAGCGATTTCAATGGAGAGCTGCAAAGAATTGCTGCATGCGACCAGAGGAAAGGTGTCCAGGTGGATCGAAGCTTTGAAGAACCTGAAAGCTGAAAGGACAGAGTCTGGGTCACTTGCCAGTGACCAGGATGGCGATGAAAAGCTGCCAGCCAATGTCGGGTGATTTCAGGTGAAAAGGTGAAGCTTGTCTTTTCAGCCACAAGGTCCAGGAGGCGTCGACGACGACCAGGATCTGGATTCGAGCTGTCCCACGAAGGATCTAGTTGACTGCTGTGTCGGAATCCGGATTGGACCCAACAAGCCTTGGCAAACGCAATCCACGCAGGATGTCGAGATTGGGTTCAGTGCAGACCAGCAAGGTCTGTGGCGCTTCTCCTTTGTAGGGAAGCTGGAGCAAGCCTGGAGCAACCAGGAAAACAAGTTAGATTCAAGATGGAGTCTTCCAGGGGCTCACTAGCCAACGGACTAGGAACCAGGAAGACTCGTCGAGCTGAAATGCAAAAGCGGGACCCATGGGACACTCGCGGAGTGTGAGGGCCTGAGCTTCGGTGCAAATGGTGCTCGGGCTGGGGCTTCCAGTACCCCAATGCACAACTGCGAGATACCTCTGGAGTCGATGCAGTTAGCGAAATGCAGGATGTCCAGGAGTTCCGTTCCCACGTCTCTCGTGTCCGCCACCGGTCTCAGCTTTGCTGTGAGCGAAGGTCTGAGTCAGAGATGTCTGGAAGTCCGTGTCCTGTGTCGCAGATTCTTCGGTATCCAGCGGGAGCCTCGAAAATGCAGACCGGCAAAGTTGCTGTTGGTGCCTGTTTGAACAGGGTGGTCACTCCTTGACCATAAGGGGGATGTCTCTCGTATTCCAGTCGATATGGAACGTCGAAGGTCCAGGATTTATGTTTCAAAGTTTCGTTCAGGGTAATCTAAGGTCCTAGGGACACAGCTCCTATACTTATACTAAGTTTAGGGGTTGGACTACCTGTAAGGTCCGTCCTATGGGTGGGCCTGGGAAGGGGGTGGTTACACCCCTTTCCCATTGTCCAGTTTCGCAGCAGAGCTCGGGCAGGGTGCCCCAGCAACCTGTTTGAACTGGGAAATGCATGGAGCACCTAGTGTGCTCCAGGCAGTGTCTGGAAAGCATTCACTGAATGCAGCCCTCCCTGCCCCAATACACAAAAGCCTGTCTGGGGAGTTGCCAGCACCTCCTTGGACAGGAAACTTATTGTCCATGCCTCTCCTGTCGGAGTTTCGTCCAGCAGCAGGAGGGCAGACTTGTGTC
The DNA here is from genome assembly GCF_964263255.1 of Lissotriton vulgaris. Classification (NCBI taxonomy): domain Eukaryota; kingdom Metazoa; phylum Chordata; class Amphibia; order Caudata; family Salamandridae; genus Lissotriton; species Lissotriton vulgaris. The sequence continues at coordinate 473,140,504 of NC_141700.1, read as the reverse complement.
TGTGGCAGCAGCATCCATTTTGTGATGCTGCGGCTCTGTTAAACTTTAATCGGGTTTACCAGTAACTACATGTCTTCTCCCTCTAGAAGGGTGAAATGCTACCCCCGCCGCCAGGACTGGCGGGGGGGGGGGGGCTAGTATTCCAGAGCGTTTGACACCTTACACGACATGTTTTGATAAAGCCAAACCAAAGTTAGCATTAACTGCGAGGATTATAATGCACTTAAGAGTATATGGGTTGGCTATATCATAGAACAGCTATTAGGAGATGGTTCTGAAAGCTGCAGAGGGGCTCAGCTCATGCTAGGGCACCCTCTCACATGAAACCAAGCACTCTACCTTCTGGATTGTCAATGTCTGCCGTAGGAGTGGCTTATAGGTGTATATGTATCTATATATGTATATAGATATAGGTATACTAAATCTATGTAAGGGATGATTACACCACCTTACCCAGGCTGTGTGAACAGACATGTGGTGTCAGTTTGGAAGGCAAACCAGGGGTGGCACAACACATGCTGCATCCCCTGGTAGGTCTAGGGTGCACCTATGCCCTGGGTACCTCGGGTACACTATACAGGGGCTCACAAGGGTGACCCAGTAACCAATCTGGTATGTATATAAAGTACATAGTATCAATTTAGAGAGAGAACAGCTAGGCTGTGGGCTTGATTAGCAGGGCCACAGCCAGACTAAAGTCGAAAAACCTAGAGAATCGCAGCAAAAAGTGGGGGTAACCATAGAAAGCAGACCCTACTCTCCTACAGCGAGCACACAGTCTTGCCTGACTCCCCATTCAATTGGAATGCGTTCTGTTCACCACCCTGTCCCCAGGGTACCTGGGCATAATTATTCTTGTGTAACGTACTCAGTAAATGTATAAGATCGCTGGGGGTACCTAGGTTAAGTAGGACCTGCCACAAATTGGAACGGGAAATGAGGTCAAAGGCAGCTCTAAGATCTATAAATGCAACATACAGCGTGCCCTGGTGTACAAGGACAGTTTTCCAGTGCAATAAAGAAAATCTAAAAATCTGTTCCATAGTACTAATTTTCGATCTGAAGCCAGCTTGGAAGGGAGAAAGTATTTGTTTTTCATCCATCCATTCTGTTAGTTTATTCAGAACTTGCAGACTGAATTTTTTTGTAGCATTATCTAACAGGTTTATTGGCCTATAGTTGGCTGGATTATTAGTGTCTCCCTTTTTTAAATATTATTTTTGTCTCGGCCCCCTCAATGAATCAGGGACAGCTCCCCCGGCCGTAATGGCATTCGGTAAAAGGTTAAAATAAATTGACCAGATGAGTGGCTCTGACTTAAAAAGGTCACCCGGAATTTTATCGTGCCCAGGTGCCTTAGATAATTTAAGAGAAAGTATTGCACTATTTGTCTCTTCTAGACTAAACAAGATAGGATTATTGTATGGCTTTTGCTCTGAATGAGGTAAAGTTGTATCTTCAGCTATATTAATCACATAGGCTGAATCATCAGGCTTTCTTAACGAATTTAGTGATGAAAAATGGGCCACCCAGTTTCCAGGTGATATATTAAAACTTGGGTACTAAGCATTTTCATGGTTATTTTGTGTTACTAGTTTCCAAAAGGCTCTACTGTCCTTGAGTTTACTGGCTGCAAGAAGGTCCTGCCAGAATGTATCTTTCCAATCTCTTTTAGCCTGTATAAGTTGGGATTTGTAGATTCCTCTGACAGTACGAATTTTGCCTCAAATCACCCTCAATAATTGCACGTTTTAGTGAATTATTTGTTGCTTTGCTTGCAGATTCAAACCAAACATTGATCTAGGATGTGTCATATTAGTAACAGTTACCTCTTTATAAAAGATCTTCTGGAGTTCATCAAACACCTGGTTATGGACTGATAAAATAGGTATTCTAGCTGGGTCTATCCCCTCATACTGTTCAAAGGAGGCAGCATACTGTTTATTGAGTTCATAATAGACTTCTGGGTTTGCCATAAATTTGGGCTATTTAACAGTGCGACGATTGTTTGATACTGGAGGTGCAAAGACAGCCGTATGCAGGGCAACGTACCCTTGTCCCAAGGGCTGTCCAGCAAATGTCACCTCAAGTTAGTTAAGTTAAATAACAGACCTTACATTAATAGGCATATCAGCTAGTACTGGCCACATTCTCACATCAGTTAATACATAATCAATTACACTTGCGCATATACCTCTCTTAAATGTTGATGCACGCAGAGGGTCAGAGATGGTACAACCATTAAGGGCTCTCAGGCCTCTACTAGTAACCAGCGAGACTACTAGTAGTGCACAGGAAGTAAAAACATTTCTTTGGGCTGTTAACAGTTTTGGAATTCCCCAGTGCTCGTCTTCCTCTGCTGTGATCTCTGTTAAAAAGGAGCAGGGTTCCAAAGGAGTATGAAAATCTCCCGCTACCATTATTCTTGTATCAGAGGGTAAAACATCCAATACAGTATCGAACAATACTAAAGTAGTGGATGTATCGATATGCTTTACTGATCTAACATAGATGTTAAATATTGCCAGAGAAGAACAAGATGGTAGAGTGACTAGAGTCCCCATTGGGTCTCGTCAGTCTATTTCCAAGGGAGTTAAAGTGCTAAAACACCTATTCTTTATCAAGGTTAAAAGCCCTCCACTAGCTCTGCCAAAGTGCAATGCAGGTAGAGACTCTCTGTAGCCCATGTCTCCTGTAACAGACAAACATCAAAACTTGTGATCTACCTTAACCAGTCCTGATCACATAGCTTCGGGTTTATATCAGCTAAATTCCAGGACAGTAAATTTAAGCTCGAGAGAATATCCGAGCCATCAGCTATATTGGTGTTAGAGTTAAGCCCTGAGAGACTTTGAGCTCTTGTTTGTTCATCAGGGGGTCGTAAAGTATTGCAATCATCATTATCCTATGTTTCCGGTAAGCTTTAGGCCTTATCTCGCGTAGCATCCTTATTATAACACCATCATTGCTGCAGCAATTCCCCTGCTGTGCTGAAGAACTCAGAAAACAATGCAATCATGACGAGCTCAGCTCGTCATGAGCGTACAAGAGGTGTACCTCATGACGAGCTGAGCTCGTCATGAGCATCGAAGGGGATAATTAGTACCTGGCGGCGATACTTCATCTACATGGTTTATACACAGTTAACCATTACATCCCATGTTGCCCCGAGTCTCTTACGACCCGTACTGTTACTTGGGCACATATGCCATTTGTACAGTCAATCTGGTGCATTCATGGGAGATAACAAAGCAGGAGAATGAGAACTAGAAACATTAAAATCATCAGTTGCATGGGCAAAACCCTCATTCTGTTGGCCAGTCCGTTCCCTCAATAGTGGGGAGAATGCTTCTAGTTAAATTCCTGTTTGTTTTTTCCCGGCACAGTCACAGGTACGTAATTCAAAATTGATTACATTTTCAGCCTGAACATTCAAGAGTAGGACAACATGAATTTGGTCATACTGTGAGGATGGAGTTGTGCGCCTTTTTCCCAAATACAATATCAGATCTTATTATGGATAGGCAGTTCTGCTCATGTCTTAGCCAATAGATCACCTTATTGATCAGTGCCTCAGTATCCTCCTTATCATCTTTGTTCAGTTTGGGAACCTGTACCTTGTATATGGACCTATTGGATTTTTGTTTTTCCCTAGATAGTTGAGGATCAAACTTCAAGGGAAATATCCTTGCAGGTGGGTATGGAGCAGAGCCAGTAAACATAGTATAAGAGGAGGAAACCCCATGAGAGACAGTGATGTGGTGGTATTATGTTGTGCAACCTACTCACTGACATGTGGTTGGTGCCCACTGGGGCAATAATGTAGGGAGATACGTAAAAACAGGATTGGGTGCCACACCTGAAGGAGGTAATTCCCAATGCCAATTCTGTTTTACAGACATTAAATAAGTGTTGTTATTAAGGGTACTAGGACCTGTAGGGTCAGTAAGTTCTTCAGTGCAACATTTCTCCAAGCCCCTTATAATGGAAACAGGAACCTACTCTGTATCCCTGGCCACCCCAAATGGACGAGTCTACCCATTGTGTGACTTTCCAGAGCTCCTACAGCTGCAACAACAATTACATGAGAGCTTAGATTTTTCGAGTCAGTACATTCGATGATAGTAACCACACATCAAAAGCCTCGCAATGCACCATACCGTCGCACTTCGACACTCATCTCAATCCACCCACAAACAGACCACCTATAGCTGTTACCAACACTGACACTCCTCCCCTCCCCTGTATCTACACTATCCGATCCAATCACACAGATCCCTCCTTAAGCGTCCCACCCTGTAATACCATCACGACCTCCCCCCCCTCAACGGGATACCTGCCCTACTACATCAGGAGCTAACTTTTCTAGACACTCCCCTGTCTCTCCCTCTCCAACCTTGCACACCACCCCCCTATCTGTCAATCTTCTATCCCAGTTCTCTTAGGAACGAACAGACTCCCACCTTACCCGACATCGAGACCTCCCCAACTACTTAGAACTATTCCCCCCCTGCCCCCCCACCCCATTACCTGTCCCCTCTCCCCTCTGCTGCCTGTTGATAAACTGCAGATCCGCCTCCTGCTACGCAACTGAGATTGCGGAAACCATTCTAAGTGAAAACGTAGACATTGCATTCCTAACTGAAACTTGGCTCACCATCCACTCCACTCCTATCCTCAGCTTGCTCATCCCTCCAGGCTACTCTATCATTAAGAAAGATAGAATCGATCAAATAGGAGGACGCTTTGCCCTTCTCTTTAAGGATCAACTCGACATCTCACTTGTCCAGCTCCAAGACCCTCGTCCTTTGAATACCTTTGCGCCGACCTCTCCTTTCCTGGCTTTCCCACCACTCGATTTCACACCATTTACCACCCCCCTGGAAATTGTCTCCCCTTCACCGAAGAGATGACCGATCTTATTATTCAAGCATCGCTCTCCCACTCCAAGAATCTCTTCCTTGATGATTAAAACATCCACTGGAACAAAATTGATGACCCTGCTGTCCTCCAATTTAAAGAAACTTTAGACATCACTGACCTGACCCAACTCTGCCTTGCCCCTACTCACACCAAAGGTGCCACCCTCAATGCTATTGTGACGAGCAAGGATCTGGCCTCTCTCTCTAATATCCTTCCTGTAGACTGGTCTGATCACCACCTCATCCTTTTCACCCTGAATAACCCCATTACTCGCACCGCCCTTATTAGAACTTAACCTATGAAACCCACTCGCAACCTTCACCTTATTCCTCCTAGTGAATTGGAATCCGCAATTAAAACTCGATTACTTCTCCCCCCTCCCTCTCATAGCACCAACAAACTTACTGACCATTATAATAAATCTATTGTTGGTGCCCTCGACCTAATTGCCCCAATTAAACTAAAAAAACTAAAAAACATCCCTCCCAAATCCTGGTTCAATGCTGAACTCAATAATGAAAGACGGGCCCTCAGACAATCAGAACGAGCTTGGAGAAGTCATCCCTCGTCTGACAACCTGGCTCTCTTGAGAACCACCAGAGCCCATTACAAAAAACATATCTTTAACGTAAAGGCCTCCTTTTTCCGGTCACAACTTGACCAGGCCAGAAACCGCCTTTGAGAACTTTTTAACATTGTTAAAAAACAAACTTCCTCTGGCCCTCCTATTTTAACAGCCTCTGTGGAAAGATGCGAAGAAATTGCCAGCTTCTTTTCGAATAAAGTCAACAACATCGAACTATCTTTCTCTTCCCCCCTCCTCTCTGTCTCCAACCGCCCCTCAACCAACATACCCTCCCGAACATTCCTTATTCACTTTTGTCCTCCTCTCTCCCACATCTCGACTCATCTCAACCCCTCCCTGTTCTACCCCTTCCTAATACTTCTTGGACAGATCTTCTCTCTAAAAACAAGGCCCTATGGAGCGAATTTAGTCCATTATCAGAAACCACCATCATCAACATAATTTCTAAACTCAAACCATCCTCTCACTCTAAAGATCCTCTCCCCGCCCATTTAGTCAGGAACTCAAATACATCATTGCCCCTTTATGGACCGATATCATCTCCTCACTTTCCACTGGCTGTGTTCCTGCCTCCCTTCAGCTAGGTCAAATCTCCCCCATTCTTAAAAACCCCACCACTGACCCTAATGACCTGAACAATCTACGCCCTATCTCGAACCTTCCCCTCCTCTCTAAAGCCCTTGAAAAATGTGTCCTGTCTCAATTAAATGACAATATCATCTTCTTCAATCTCCTTGACGTTTTACAATCTGGTTTTAGAAAGGGGTGCAGCACCGAAACTGCTATGCTCAATATTACAGATGACATTCATCGCTCTTTAGACAAAGGCGAATCCTCACTAATAATCCTCCTCGATTTCTCAGCTGCTTTCGATACAGTCCACCATCCCACCCTTCTTAACACCCTCAAAGATCGTTTTGGCTTTGAAGGCACTGTACTCAAATGGTTCTCCTCGTTCCTTCAAAATCGATCACAACAAATTAAGCTCAGTCACTGCCTCTCCAAACCTCAACCGGTCTCACTCGGTGTCCCTCAAGGGTCTATCCTCTCCCCAACCCTATTCAATCTTTTTATGGAACCACTCACCCTCATTCTCAAAGAAGCCAAAATCAGTTACCACCTCTATGCCGACGATACTCAACTATACTACAGGATCAAATCCCACAATGACATCCTCCACATCAATGACACCCTGATCAAAGTCTAATCATGGTTCCATTTTAATCATCTCAAACTTAATCCTAAAAAAACTGAAATCATCCTTTTCACTCCCAAAAATAATTCCCTTCCCGTTCAACTCTGGATCAATGATATCAATGCACTTAATTGCTCCCTCTCCACCTCTAACTCTGTCAAATCCCTAGGTATCAGCATCGATCATAATCTTAATCTCATCCCCCACATCAAAAATGCAGCCAAAAGTGCTCTTTTCTCCCTTCATCACCTCAAATAAATTAAACCCTTCATTCCAGCAGATGATTTCAAAATCGTTGTCCAATCTCTTGTCCTTTCCAGGATTGACTATGGTAACACCACTCTTGCTGGCCACCTAGCACCGATTAAATCTGTTCTCAACCTAGCTGCCAGACTTATTTCTGACTGTAAAAAATTTGACCATATCTCTCCTGTTCTCAGAAACCTAAACTGGCTCCCAATTGAAGGTCGATCCACCTACAAGATCGCCTGCATTACGCACAAAGCTCTTCACCAAAACACCCCTTCCTACCTTTCTAGCAAACTACAGAAGGCAGGGTCCTCCAGGACCCTGAGGAGCACTAACTCCCTTGTCCTTATCCCTCCTAAACTAAAATGTAATAAGACCCAATCGCGTGCATTCTCTGGCAATGCTCCTACAATTTGGAATTCACTCCCCAAGTATCTTCGCTGTAACCTCTCTTAGCCTCTCTTCAAAAAAAGACTCAAACTTCTCCTCCTCAATAAATATTGGGGTTCTTAATGTTACTGACTTTGTCCCTACTCATTACCTCTATGCTCTGATTTGCTAGTATTACCCAACCCCTCTCCCCCTTTTTCCACTCGCTCTCCCTCATTTCACCCCCGTCTCTCTCTCTAATTTTAACTCCCTTTGTCCCTTCTTCTATCCCTCTGTTCCTTTGCCCCTTCACTCATTTAAAGCAATGTTTTTATCTTGTTTGAATTTTTGTGCTCATTGTCAATGGTATATTGTATTATAACATGTTTATTTACCATGTAAAGCGCTCTGATACACCTGGGTCCAGCAGCGCTTTATAACACCTTTTAAATAAATAAAATAAATAAATAAAGTTGAATGCAAAGCTCATTCATTTTACCATACAACAGTTCATTGTCCACTAGATTGCTCATCATAACTGTATGTACACTTTGCAACTTTGTCAAGGAGACAGTGGGGGGATTGTTCTGTTGTGACGCTTCCGATGATTTAACTCCTGCCGGATCATCCATAGGTTGAATAGGGTCGAATTGGTTAAAACAGGGCACATTCGGGATCACTGTAATTGTTGGATAAAGAGAGCAAGGGGTCTTATTAGAATGATCCACAGTGTTAATATCAGCAGGCTGAGGTAAAGCAGGGGCCTGATCTAAAACAGGAGCAAGGCCAATACCTTGCCTTTCCAGCTCCATTGCTCGGGCTGCACGTGATGTACAAGGGCTCTTAACCAAGGTCGTATCTAAAGTCTATCTAAAGAGTCTAGGGGCACTTGATGCCTTGAACATAGCTGGAACTTTCACCATTTTTCCCTTACCCCTAGGATTACTTGATGTAAGCAGCTGCTCAACCTCACCAATTAATGTATCAATGTCTGCTAATTTGGTTTGATCAAGAGCAGTAGTCCCTGTTCTGACCCCATGCTTGGCTGGACCTGATTTCTTTAATTTATTTATGTTGTGATCATGATTTGCAACATCCTCTACTTTACGCTTTACCATTGTTAAGCTCAGATGGCCAGGACAGGTTTTAAAATTGGCACAACCGTGACACACACTATCTTCAATGGTGCTTATCAATCCTTGCGCTGCAGTGTTCAAAGGGGTGGCCCAGCCTCTTCTGGGTGCAGACCAGCCCGCCCGTGGCCCGGGCTTTGCCCTGGTATGGCCCGGGCTCGCCCGTGCGCGTCCTTTGCTGCAGGAGGTCCCTGGACCTAAATGCTCCTCCAGGCGCGTAGGAACTGCGTGGTTGGTGGCACGCGGGCAGCAAAGTGACCTGGGGATTGTAGTTTCCCCCACCAATGACCAGGAACAGCAAAATGGACACCCGCACTGCGGGAGGCCCCCAGCCTTAAATGCACCTCCAGGCGTATAGGAACTGTGTGGTTGGCGGCACGCCAGCCGCAAAGTGACCTGGGGATTGTAGTTTTCCCCACCAATGACCAGGAACCGCACAATGGAACCGCACGATGCGATAGGCCCCCGGCCTTAAATGCATCTCCAGACATGTAGGAACTGCATGGTTGGCAGCACGCCTGCAACAAAGTGTCCTGGGGATTGTAGTTTTCCCCACCAATGACCAGGAACAGCAAAACTAACGCCTGTGCTGCAGGAGGCATCCCGGCCTTATATGCCCCGCCAGGCACGTAGGAACTGCGTGGTTGGTGGCACGCCGGCCACAAAATGGCCCGGGTATTGTAGTTTCCCCTACCAATGACCAGGAACAGCAAAACAAACCCCTTCCCTGCAGGAAGCCCCCGGCCTTATATGCACCTCCAGGCATGTAGGAACTGTGTGGGTGGCAGCACGCCTGCCACAAAGTGTCCTGGGGATTGTAGTTTTCCCCACCAATGACCAGGAACAGCAAAACGAACCCCTGCTCTGCAGGAGGCCTCCCGGCCTTCTATGCACCTCCAGGCACGTAGGAACTGCGTGGTTGGCGGCACGCCCGCCACAAAGTGACCTGGGTATTGTAGTTTCCCCCACCAATGACCAGGAACAGCAAAACGAACCCCTGCGCTGCAGGAGGCCCCCGGCCTTCTATGCGCCTCCAGGCACGTAGGAACTGCGTGGTTGGCGGCAGGCCTGCCACAAAGTGACCTGGGGATTGTAGTTTCCCCCCACTGATGACCAGGAACAGCAAAACAGACCTCTGTGCTGCGGGAGGCCCCCGGCCTTATATGCATCTCCAGACACCTAGGAACTGCGTGGTTGGTGGCACACCAGCCGCAAAGTGACCTGGGGATTGTAGTTTCCTCCACTGATGACCAGGAACAGCTAAACGGACCCCCATGCTGCGGGAGGCCACCGGCCTTAAATACGCTTCCAGGCGCGTAGGAAATCCGTGGTTGACAGGACGCCGGCTGCAAAGTGACCTGGGGAATGTAGTTCCCCCCCCCACCAATGACCAGGAACAGCAAAACGGACCCCGCGCTGCGGGAGGCTTCCAGCCTTAAATGCGCCTCCAGCGCATTAAAACTCCGTGGTTGGAGGCATGCCTGCTGCAAAGTGACCTGGAGATTGTAGTTTCCCCCACCGATGATCAGGAACAGCAAAATGGACCCCGCGCTGCAGGAGGCCCCTGGCCTTAAATGCGCCTCAAGGCGCGTTGGACCTCCGTGGTTGGAGGCACGCCGGCTGCAAAGTGACCTGGGGATTGTAGTTTCCCCCACCGATGACCAGGAACAGCAAAATGAAACCCAGCGCTGCAGGTAGCCCCTGCCCTTAAATGCACGTCCAGGTGCCTAGGAACTGGGTGGTTGTCGGCACGCCTGCCGCGAAGTGACCTGGGGATTGTAGTTTCCCCCACCAATGACCAGGAATAGCAAAACGGACCCCACTTTATTATTAGGGTAAGATATTGTTGGTAAACTAAAGTTTTACCTTGCTCAACACAAATAAAATATTGTATTTCTCAATGTGATACAGAATCTTATTATATTGCTGAGCAAGTGATGCAATGTTTTCTTTTCAAGATGCACGGTATCCTTCATGATGCATCTGCCTATTTCTCTGAAGAAGAATGGAAGCTTTTAAATGACTGGCAGAAGGAGCTTTATAGGAATGTGATGAAGGAGATTCACCATGCACTCATGTCACTGGGTAAGTTTACATTTTCTGTCTCACTTGTGATTTGCAGTTGAACAGCCGAAAGATGACTTGCTTATTTCAGAATTATTTCCTGAATGCATTTTAATCTTCTGCTTTAAACCTGTCCAGTCAGGTATGGATCTGTATAGCACTTATCTTCCGAATACTATTAATGTGTTTATGCACTGGTAGGATATGCATCAAAGCACATCACATCATGCAATCAGTGTTACAGATAAGGTTTTGAAGTAGGTGTGAGTAGTTGGTCTGGCATATGGTGTCCACTAGTTCTAGTGGGCACCTTGCACAAGTCCAAACAACCCTTATTGATGATAAATTTAAGACAACCTTTATTGAAAGCTGTCCTAGTGGTAGCTATGGAGAGCAACCTTCAGGCTAAGTCTTAAAGGAGTGTAAAGCAGCTTGGTTTACCAGATTATAACCTCTTGAGTGACCAAATGAAAGGTGAACCACACAAGGTATATATAACATATATGTATTTATTTCTAAACACACTCTACTAATATCTTTATGAGATTTGAGAACAAGATACACAATGTCAACACAATTGAACTTTAGTAAATATCACAATATACAATGGGCCCCAGGGGGAGACCAAACCATATATTAAGAAAGTGATATAAAAACCACTACTTGACTAGACACAGTGCCTAGAGCCTGTAGAATCGCCGGGACTCCAAGGAACCACCCAAGGTAGTGACACAGGGGACCCACGGGGATCTGTGCAGTGTGAGAACACAGCTGCGAGCTCCGTTAGCATTGATGGGTAAAGTCGCCTGTGGAATTTTAAAGTTAAAACACACTTAGGAGAGGGCTCTGAGCAAACTACTTTAGACTTAGGGGGTTCTAGGGCCAACACCCACGGGAGCACCGGAGCACTCGAGTTACCTCACCCAGGGAAGCCGGGTGCATAGGTGTCAAATGGTGTTGGGTCGCGTCGTCGTTTTCAATGGCGACCTGCTGCTAAGTGCTGCTGCCGGGAAGAAGGAAAGTGTCCGGAGGGATCCAAGCCTGGATCGAAGATGTGAAGAACCTGAAAGCCGAGGGGACAGAGTCTGGGTCACTTGCCAATGACCATGAGCGCGATAGACGAATGCCCACCGATGTCGGGTGCTTCAGGTGCGAATAGGTGAAGCTTAACTCTGCAGCCACGGAGACCAGGAGACGTCTACGACAACCAAGATCCGGATTCGAGCTGTCCCACGAAGGATGTCGAGTGCTGGGGTGTCGGAGCTCGGATTGAATACAACAAGCCTTGACAACAGCAACCCACACAGGAAGAGAAAAGATGCTTAGGTGCGGGCTAGCAAGGTCTTGGGGACTCCCCAGCAATGGAGAGCAAGGGCACGTCTGGAACAACCAGGGAAGCCGAATCAAAGTTACAGTTGCCTTCACAGGGACCCAACAGTCGACGGACCAGGGATCGCGAAGGGACCTCAAGAGAAAACACAAAGGGCCAGCTCACGGAACACTCGTGGAGTGTAGGCCGGCAATCTTCGGTTGAATTGCTGCTTGGGGTCAGGGCTATAAGTAACCCAAAGCTCAGCCTCAGAGGTCGTCTCAAAGCTGATGCTTCTACAAATGGTCGCGGTGTCCAGGGGTGCGGGTTGCATGGTCTCCACGGGGATACAGGCCTCAGACTTGCTGAGTGCACAGATCAACCTCCTAGAGCGCGGGAACCCATCTCCTGTGGTGCAAAATTTTTCAGAGTCTTCAGGAGCCTTGAATATGCAAACCGGACAGATGCGTCTTTGGTGCCTGCCAAGCAGGGGAGTAACTTCTTTACTCCAAGGGAGATTCTTCAGTTATCTAGCGCCTTGTAGATCGTTGAAGTTCCAGAATTATGTATCAGAGTTTCGTCCAGGTAAATCTACAGTCGTGTAGTCTGGGGGGGTCCTACTTTATACCCATGAAAGAGGTGGGACAAATTCTGGGGACCCACCTATGGGAGGGTCAGGATAGAGGGGTGGCTACACCCATTTCCTTTGTAGAGTTTCGCGCTAGAGCAGGGGCTGGTAGCTGCTGCAATAGGTTTGAGCTGGACTATGCACAGGGACACCAAATGTGCCCCCAATGCAGACATCAAAGCACTCTTAGAGTGCACCCACCCAGCCCCAATACACTAAAGCCTGTCTGGGAGGTGGTTATACCTCCCTGTGACATGAAACCTATTGTCATGGCCTCCCCTGCTGGAGTTTCGTCCAGCAGCAGGAGGCCAGACTTGTGTCTGTGGCTGCAGCATCCATTTTGTGATGCCAGGGTTCTGTAAAGCTGGTACAGGGTGTACTGGTGTAGTCCCGTTTCTCCCTCTAGGAGGGTGGAATCATACCTCCCCCGCCAGGACTGACAGGGAGGTATGATTCCAAGGTGTTTGACATCACACATGACATGTTTCCTTGCAGCCATTCCAAAATTAGCATTTACCGCGAGGTTATAATGCACTTAAGTCTTGTGCATCACAGAACAACCCTGGATAATAGATTCAGAAGGCTGCCGAGGGGCCCTGCTCAGCATGGGCACCCTCTCCCACAAAACCCAGCACCCAGCCTTCAGGATTGATAAGGCCTGCCTTAGGGGTGACTGATAGGTTTATATGTGCAGTGATATAAGGTAGGTATAGGGAACCTATATCTAAGTAAGCGGTGCATACACCACCTTACACAGGCTGCTGTAGCAGTCCTGTTGTGTCATTTTGAGTGGTCACTCAGGGGTGGCATAATTCATGCTGCAGCCCTTTGCGAGACCTCTGGGGCACCTATGCCCTGGTATATAGGATACCATATACTAGGGACTTATAAGGGTACCCCAGAAGCCAATCTGTGGTGTATCTACAGTACATGCAATTAGTTTAGAGAGGAAGCAGCTAGGCTGGGATCCTGGATAGCAGGGCCCCAGCCAGACTAAAGTAAAAAAAACAGTGACACCTCAGCTAAAAGTGGGCGTAACTATAAGAAGCAGATCCTACTCTCTTACAGTAGCGTCATTGTACTCCTTACTTTTTGGAAGTTAGGACCACATTTTGTAGTGTAGTCCCTATATTCCTAATAGGCTCTGCGCATTGGAATAACATAAACAGCAGTGTAGACGTAGGACTGAGGTCATCTAGGTCTCTACTGACTATGTTAGACTTAATTAGGTTTGCCAGCTAGCTCAGAGGTCACTAGAAACTTTCTCGAATGAACAGGGAGGGGTTAACTTCCCTGATTAGACAAGAAGGGATTAGTTTCTGACAACCGCATAAACATGACAACTTTGCTCCCTCAGAATAAAGAGTATATCTCTAGAGTCGCGTGAAAACAATAGACAGCTATTTCACTTAGTCAATCATGCATGCTTAATTTCACCAGAGTGCAGAGAAATAGAGAGACGGGCGTTTTCAATAAAAGTTGGTATTTATTGAGCAGTCTTCTTCTCATGCAAGAGAAATGAATTGCCACAATAGCAATACTTATCATGAAGTAAAGTGCGTACAGTAAAAGGAGTATTATAAAATAATACTGTAAAAGCATTGATATGGTTTCTTAGCCATATGATACTTTAAAACAGATAAAATATATACATACATAAAAACATTGACTAACGTACTCAACTGGTGCTTCTAAGATACGCCTACACCGGTGTACCTGACTTAAGCCTAATACGTGGGGAGGAGTAAGTAAGTTGCAGTTTTTAACTTATGTTGGTTTTTGCCAAGAATCTGAATCAAGAATTCTCTTAAGGTTTTAATCAGCTCCGTACCTTGGTTATAGAATGAAGGAGGTCTTGTATCTCGTTCTCAGGACTCGATCTCCCAGCAACCCGCAAGGGTGACTGGAAACACTGGAGCTGGAATTTCTCGGCAGGAGAAAAGGCAACTTCTTTCCCAGTGCGTCAAATGGGAGAGACGGCTTCCTTCGGCTCTCGCATCAGCTGGGCTTCGGGCAAGTAGATAGCCGCTCTGCTCCCAACCACCATGTGTTTGCTTCAGGCAACGTTGGTATATTTATACCTGAAAGGTGCTGTGTTTTGACGTAAGGTTGGACATAAGACGTCACTTAAGAACTGTCACTAAGAACTGGCAGATCTTCAGGACTCTCAGGAGTTCTAGGACAAATCAAAACAAAAGCAGGGGGAATTCCCGGGCCGCTGGAGGTTTGGTTTGTTTAAAGAATGCGTTGTACTTTCTAGGAGTCCAGGGAAGTAGCCTTGCCGTATTTGGACCGCATTGGCTATGACTAAATATGGATATGATTCTTATGCCTTTATAAGGATATGTATTGTTATAACCGCATAAGGGCATGAATCAGGAATATTTAAATAGGGTCCTAGATACATTCACAACACCCACTCCACGTATAATGTCCATCATTACTAAATACTAAGCAATATATAAACATATAGGTATGCATGTGTTTTCCAGCCCACCCCAAAATACATAAAATGCATTTGAAATGGTATAGATACACGAAAAATGAGTATTATACTGTACGTTTTTAAGCAGTGGTATCATTCAGGAAATGCATATATAAATATTGGCTGAATGAATTGCGAAAATTACATTTATAAAATGGCTCTGAATACAAAAAAAAAAAAGGTTGAGACCATTTCATCACATATTTATACAATACTGAACATGTGCTAGAGGCTGAGGTAAAATATTGTCTCTAGTGTCTCTAAAAATAGAAGCTCTGTTCTCTAAGAATAGTTCTACTTTAAGCAGAGTACTATGTGCCAAAAAAAGGTAAATATTTTGGAAGTGGAAAAAATAATTTCGCTTTCAGAGGAAAAAATAGTTCCAAATGTTTTCAGTAGTGTTGTTTATCAAAACTGAAGGCCGAATTCCGAGTTCAGGCAACGCTGTGAGCTCGCTATTTCAAATATTATTCTCGTTGTTAGGGGAGAACATTACTTCAGATAGGCCGGCAAAAAATGCGTCTACAACAGTAGGTGAAAGTTGGGCCAACTCCGAAAAGGTGGAAATAGTGGATATGTGCGATGCATTGCCATCATCGATGTCAGGATCAGCAATGTTCACGGAAGGTTGTACCTGTGTGGTGCCGCTTTCATCTCGTACTTCACCGCCACCTAATCGTAATGGTGAAGTCTCAACGAATGCCGTCATCAGAATAGGTAGCCGCTGGGGACAACACATTGCATGAGTCGTTACCGGACAAAGCAAAGCATCGATATCCATTGGTACTGCTGATGGTAGTGTAAGACAGACGTCCAACACACATTATTCTCCGCATAGCAGACATCGAAGCACAGGTAAGATGCCATTTTGCCAATTTGGTCTGAATGAAAGAAACCAGGTAGTATTCAGATCTCTTAGCCGGGCCAATCCAAGGACTTTAGTGATACGTTCTCGGTATCGTATTGCTAGGATCGTTTCTTCCATCGTAGCCAGAGTTTTGTCTGTGACTTGGCTTGCCATATATGAGCAGAAGGAACAAAAATAAAATTCCTGCTACGAGTCCCAAAATAAGAGGCAGGCCACCGAAAAGAGAATGCACAAAATTCGGGAAGATGCCAAGAACTGCTTCGAAGGGTGTTAGCAGTCCCGAAAAAATGGTCTTAAATACATGTGCGATGCCACTGGTATCTGACATGTTTAAGATTTGACTTAACATTTCTACGAAATGCACGGGGCAATTTGTCGATAATAGAGTATGTATCTCTGCCGCTGTCCTTGCAACTTGCAGATCATACGTCTCTTTGGACGAGGTTAAAGGCATAGTTGTCTGTAAAAGAATAGACTTCATTCTGCTTAAAGTATCAATTCGAATAGAAGAGATATTTACATAAGGCCATATTGCCGCCTCCATGTCTGGATTGCTGTTTGGATACAATATTTGCATACAGCAAATGACCCTGGAAGTAATAGTTACGAGATAGGCTTTTCCTGGCACCATGCCACAACAGCTGTGGTCACTTATTAGAATGTAGCTACCGTTGGATAGTTGTCTGAAAAAGGGCTCTATCTGTGTAGTAGGGGTGCCGTGCAGATGACATGAAAGGTTGTTTGACGAACCTTCGCAGGCTCCATGCAAGTTAATACCTTGACACAGAAGTGTACCGCTTAGTGATTTTTTATAATTGTTACCACTAAGAAATACCTCTTTCTTCCCTTCACTATAACATTTGTGTGTATAAGGTAAATTCCAGGTCGATTTGATGTATCCTTTGCCCAACCTTTCATACAGGCCTGCTGGTATATATTTTTGGCAATACTTAAACTGGAAAGTTGTTATTGGAATTGGAATTGTTCCGTGTATTATCCATTCAATGACAGGTCTCTCTGACATTGTCAATGGTAATCTCTCAAGTTTTTCAATGCTCAGAATCGTATAGTCTGCTCCTTTTTGTGGCAAACTGATTTGTTTATCAGTAAGGTTAAAGATAGAAAATAATGACGTTATGTTGATTAGACGCCATGGCACGTAGCCTGAACGCAAGTTTTGTAGCGTCCAGCCTAGCTGTACAATAGAACGTATCTGGGACTGACCATGTTGTAACATTAGCAAGTCCTGCTCTATTATATCAATAGCAGATGATACAATGCTGTCCAGTGAATATATTCTGGAGGACAGAGTCGTTAACCCATTGTCCACTACAGAAAGTGAGTTTTCCAAATTAATACGATCAATTTCTCATATTTTTTCTGCAGTTTCAATTTGCGTTACTTTCCAAGCTTCGTTGTAAGCAGCGTATATACCGGCTTATATGAAACGTTTTTGACGCTGTTTGCGAGGTCCCAGTATGAAATCTCGCAAGTCAGCACCGTCTTTAAGTAAAGTCAAGTGTTGCTTAATTTCATCCAGTGTGGATTTTTGTAGCCACTCAAGGCATATTTTCCCTACACTGTATGTTGTAACTATCCCTGGATGTTGTCTCTGGGAATATCTTGGGTCTGGCCTGGTCTGTTTGAACCCCTGTATTTTGTTCAGGAATCTATCTTGACAATTATTTGTGTCTGTGGGCCAGATCAACCATTTTTTCCAATCAGGATTTGTTCTGTTTTGGTGTAAAATATGGGATACGTCTATCTCCACATCTGTAGTGCTATTACTATCAAGTATGGGCTTTGGAATAGACGGTTTATTTAAGTCTTTTATCTTGGCTAAACCAAGACAGGTTGTTTGTTGAATGGTGTCATTCAGGAACATTATTTGTTCTGGGATCATGCAGGCTCTAAATAATGCTTCTAGACCTTGTACCTGCCAGTCTTTTGTACCCCAGATGGTTTTTGTTTCAATGTTGTTTGTCCAAAATTCAAAACCAAATGTAGACATTTTGTCATAAAAATGTTCAGAATAAATCAATTTAGTATTTGTCAACATTGTTTTCATTCCTGTCTTATTTAACATTTTAAAATGAAACGTTTCTGGATCACTGTTGTTAAACCCTGAGAAGTATTGGAATTTTTTATAAAATGTTTTCGAGCTGCCTATTGGCGGAGTAGGACAATGTTCCCATTGAATATAAGTAAAAACATTTCTAGGTTGAGCATATTTATGCAAATAGTGATGACCAAAATGATTATAGCAATATAATTCTTCATAATTTGATGAACCCTGCAAATAATCATGTTCTATGAATTTAGCTGACATTTGTAAATCTGCCATCATATTATTAATATTTTCAAAGTCCCAATCATCAGAGAAAGTACTTGGTGTCACAAAATGAAACCTTGAACTGATGTGGATATTTCAAGAGCTCAATCGGGCCATAGATTTCCTAATCAGTTTTGTCCCATGCTACCCCACCGGGTAGTGGATTGGCTGTGATGTTCACTGATGATAGTTCTCTTTTCTCGATGTGAGAGGATCTGTGAGGCTTTAGGACCAAGTTGATGTTCTGACTTGCTGTGTCCATTGTACTATATTTTCCATCAATAAATGTTCCCAAACATAGAACCATGATGAGCCAAAGTAGGAGGAAAAGTACACCTAACACAATCCAAAATTCAATCCATGGAGACATCAGATATGTTTCTTTTAGTTGATGAACGAGTTCAGTCATTTTTTTTTTGAAAGTTTTTGTTGCTGGCTTGTCCCCATGCTCACTTGGATCATTGGAAAAGTCCTCGAAATTGATGAAGTAGCCAGATGCAGTTCTGTCAATTGTTGGAATTCCTTCCGGATTTTCATTAGTCTTTGGATCTTTCTTTGTTTCAATAGCATAGTCTGATGCTACATCATTGTAGACTGGTGTTTCTTGACAAACTGTTGCAATTTGGGTTTCAAGAGGCACACGTTCCATGGCTTTGTTGCATAGTACTTTTTTTATTCACTGAAGGTTTGTCAAAAGTGATTAGTCTTTCAGTTTGAACCTCTTGGATTGTAGCAAGATTTGGTCTTCTGCTACTTCTTGGGAGTCCACTGGGCCTACTACTTATTATTGGCCACATGATTGTGGTTTTATCAGGTCGATGGATACAACTCGGTTCTCCTTTTTACCAGCAAGGGGCGGTTCCGCTGACAGCTAAGACAGGTACTGCTTTTCTGTAAGAAGACCCAAATTCCTTCTTCATTGCGAGCTTTTCTCTGACTAGATCCCCAATCTTTGGGATCCAGACAGGTGGTTCTTCAGTGGTTGTTGGCTTTAACTTTATGTTACTTAGCCTTTTTCTTGTTTCATTCAAGTCCTGTAAAACAGCCAAACTATCTTTGATATCAAAGGTTTTTTGTTTCACCACTGAAGTTTGACAATCTAAGTCCTGGATTTTAATTCTAGTACCGAACAATAGTTTGTAAGGAGTGAAACCTTTTAGAGAATTTCTTGGCAGATTGTTAAGACTACGTTGGACACTTGTTACATGTTTGACCCACCCATCACCCGAACCTAATACCCTCGCCGTTATAGATTGCTTTATGTCACGGTTTTTTCTTTCCACTACCGCATTTCCCTCAGGATGGAAGGGAGAAGAGTACCGCAATGCAATGCCCATGCTGGTCATGGCCTCTTTGTAAGCTCGAGGGCTAAACGCAGGACCCTGGTCAGAATGTAGCATGCCAATTGCGTATGTGCCAATAAAGACTCGCAAATCTTTTATAACAGTTCTGGCGTCAGCCGAGCGCTGGGGCCTACATCTTTAGTGAATCTAGTCTTAATAATTATGGGAACGCATTTCTCCGACAGGATTTCTGCGTATAGATAACCTGATGCTATCTAAAAGAGGTGTCTTGGCATATGTCTGGTCCGGTTCACAACTGCGATCTCTATTGCAGTCCTGACAATCCATTGCAAAGTTATAAATTTGCAAGCTCATCCCCGGCCACCAGTATTGTGCTTGTAATTCTATTAAAGATTTTAAGATCTCTTGGTGCCTCAGACCCTGTCCCATGTGTTCTTCTTAAATCAAGTAAGCTCTCCGGTTCGTGTTTGGAATTACTCTATCCCGCGCTCCAGGGATTTGAGCAAAAGGAACGGAGTTCGCATCAATTATGTATTTATTTCCGAGTGGATAATTTAGAGGTAACGCCGCATAGTTGCCTGTCATTGAGGCTTTTACTACCAGTAGCGTTTCACCGTCTATTTGTTTTTTAGTACGCTTTTTTGTGACTACGGAAGCCGGTTGAACCGCTGCGGCTCTGTTAGCCAATTAATTCTCTGCATCGTGAACGCCATCACGTTGATGACTCATTGTATGTATCATGTGAGTCTTTCGTAGTTCTTTCTGCAAAAGAACTACTTGTTCGCATAGCTTTTTATGCTTTATTGTGGCACCTGTGTCATCTTCGTATCCTTTTTGAATCCAGGTCTGAATGCTCTTATTGTAAGACTGGACGCAGTAATGCGAATCGCACACTATTAGTGTGGGGAATTCACGAGCGGAATTTTCAAGCTCCATCTTTAAAGATCTTATTTCAGCTCGCTGAGCTGTACAGTTTCTGAGTGATTCAGTTTTGGTGATTATCGGTCTGAATTTACCAAAGCGCCAGCGACCTTTAACAATCGCGCACGCTGCATTGTTGGATTTTTTATCCACATTGTAGTGTTGTGCAAATCTGTCCATGTAGATTACACAGTTGTATTGTTCCAGAGGAAGAATTTCGATTGACAGAGGATATTCATGTTTGTATTCTAGATCTTCTAGTTTTTTCATGTTCGGGTCAAAAGCGTGTTTCACGTCTTCTGCAGCAACAGAATTTTCCCATTGTATCCATTTTGGATTTAATGCCACAGCATTCGGAATGCGTGGTCTTGTTACTGCCTCAAGTGCTGATACTGCTGTTAAAACAGATATGCTCTTGCCTTGGGCTAGGGCTCTTTCTTTTGCTACAGCAGTTTGAACCGCTGTCAGAATTTTTTCAGTAGAACTGAATTTTATTTCAGCTTGTGTGTATAAGTGTGATTTGTAAGCTATTGGTACCGTTTCTCCCTCATTAGAGGTTAGGTATGTGAATCCGCATCTTCCTGGGATGACTTGGATTAAAAGTTTGCGTTTGTTTGCCCGTGTTTATAATTTTGTTTTAGTTAACATGTCTGTTTGTAATGATCTTAAAATTTCTGTGTGTTTCTGAGTCCAATTAATTGGTTTGAAATCAGGTTTTATTAATTCGTAGAGAGGTTTAACCCTCTCTGCATAATTTAGAATGTATGTTCTTCCGAAATTCAGGAAACCTAGTATTGATTGTAAATTCTTCAGCGTTTTTGGTGCTTGTAGTACTGCACATTTTTCTAAGAAGTTGTCCGCTAGGCTTTTGCCTTCACTTGATAATTCATATCCTAAAAATAGGACAGTTAGGTGAGCAATTTGTGACTTTTTAAAGTTGAATTTATACCCTTCAGCTGCGAACCCAAGTATTATTGTGTTCACTCTTTTCAAGTGTGTCTCCAGGTCGTCATCTGTTAGATCGATGTCATCGACATAAGATTATGCCTCATCATCATATATTTGTAGTAACTCTGTTACTCTTGCTGAGAATAATCCTGGACTATTCTTGAATCCCTGTGGGAGTCGACAAAATTGTTTTTGCGACCCCATTGTTGAGAAAGCGGTCAAATACCTGCTTTCAGGTGCAATGTTTTGACAAAAGAATCCATTAGAGATATCCAATGTTATATTTTTTGCGCACGATGTTATTCATTAGTGCTGCACTGTGTGAGTTTTGTACTGCAAATGTCTTGCAGCAGGAGTTTAGGTGTCTGTAGTCCAAAACTAGACGATATGAATCGTCTGGCTTGGAGACAGGAAACAAAGGATTGTTCATTTGTGAGGTGCATGTTTCAATTACCCCTTGATATTCAAGTTGATCTAAGATTTCTCTTACTGTTTTTTTAGCTTCTTGCTTAACTGGGTACTGACTTTGTGCAGTAGGTTGACTTTTTAACTGGATTTTGTGGGGAGGAGAATCCTCATCCCATCCTACATGATTTTTATATAAAGCAGGGGCTTGGGCCACTGCCCATTTTCTTGCAAATTTGTATTTTTATGATTTGAGAACGCAGGCATAATCATTTCTTCGCCATGAGGGCACTCCCTGACAAACTCTGGTGGCCAGTCTTTTTCAGCTAACAGGATGTCATAGCCTTTCGAAAGGTTGTCCCAAAAGAGACCCCTTACTTTCCTAGTTCTGTCCCCCTCTATACGCAATGTTATTTCATATAATTTATGGGGTTTGCTAACTCTGGTGTCCGCAGTTTCCACTTGAATGTATTCATTCGTGTCCACTGTCTCCAGAAGATTCATCAGGATCTTGCGAGCTATGGTCACTTCTGCTGCGCTGTCTAGCATTGTCTGGGCCCACTCTCCATTTTTCAGTTGTGTCCTCAGTATCCTCGGCATGTTTTATTTTAATACTTGCTACCTTCTTTTTTGGATATTGTAATTTTTTACTTTGATGAGCAGGTTCCTTGTCTTTGGACTTGACGTGCTCTTCCTTGTGTTCTGACCGTCCTCTTCTTTCCGATTTCTGTGAGGAAGTCTGAAAAGATCGCGAGGGACGTGTATCAATATCTTGATATCTGTCAGGTTTTCTCAATGTATCCCTATCTCTAAGGTTGTATCTTTTTTCAGAGGGTTCCTTTTAGGGAGACTTGCTTCCTCGGTCTGGTGATCGATTTCTCCGTTGAGGAGACCTTCCTCTGGACTGAAACTGTTTTTCTCTTCTCTGGGAGTGGATTGTTTATTACCCTCCCAACTCTTTTTTGGAGTGTTGAGATTATTTTTAATAAAGGTTTTTTTAGGATTTTCAGTTAGTTGGGGTTTTAGTGGCTTCCAACCCAAACTATCTCTACCTAGTTCTTCATGGGATTTTTCTATGATTCTGGCAAGTTCAAAAGGTTGTTCTGCTATGTCTGTTTCTTTCAATTTTTGGCGGATCGCCACAGATGCTGCTTCTCCTTTTATGTTGGCTAATAATATAGCCGAGACCTGTTTAAAATCTTTCAGTAATTTCATACCTAAGGTTAAGGAAGGTTCTGGACCGTATTCATTTTGAATCTGTCTTAGTACGTCTGGTATAACCGCCATAGACGGAACACCATGTGTTTTTGTGTAAATCGAAGCAAAGACTGTGCCCCAAGTGTCACAGTCCTCCACATGTGGTGCGATCCCCATTGGGAGACAGATTGTCAGAGTTCTGTGTTTCTCATGAGGTGTAGTATTAGGAAATACTCGATTTGAGTGATTTTTTTGTGCTAACCAGAATGGGATTTGTTCCCGTTTTGTGGGTATTTTGCCAATGGCTGATTGTATATTCTGTGGTGTGATTTTATTTGTGTTCCCCTGGTGAGGGGTGTATTGTGGAATTTTTATTGCCGGTTGGACTGTTGAAGTCCACATGACATATTGGACCAATTGTCTATGTATTTTAATTAGTTGTTTTAGCTGGGCTCTGACATTTTTTCAGTCAGTCAGTCAGTCAAATATTCTTTATTCGATAAAATTAATATCATAAAAGACATGGTACAATTCTACAAAAAGTTACAATCTAACAAATTTCAGTACAGTACATTTTTTCCATCAATGTTAAAAATACAATACATATTAAAAAGAGAAATTTCTAATATTAAGAGTTTTTAAAAAATATATATACCATTTAAAAACTGTCAGTACTACTGCCTTAGTAAAGTAGAATACATATTTACACAAGAGAAACATTACTCAAAACAGCTTTGGATCTGCGGTAGGCTGATGGTATTTTTCCTTATGCGAGTGGCTGCCGTCAAAAAAATGGCCACACAGAACATAATATAAGGGTTACCCAATTGCATTAGGTATATTAGAGCGGGCCTCACCTGAATAAAGCCCGCCTTCTTCAGGAGTGGTAACAAATATTTCCGTCTACATACTTCATAGTGATTGCAAAACATGACAAAATGGAGTGTGTCTTGTAATGAAAAGAAATCACAAGTGCAGGGATCCGCCTTGTCAGGTGCGCACCAGGTACGGAAAACTCCTAAAGAGTAATGAATCAGGTTTAGGCGGAATCTTGTCAGAAGAAATCTGTGGTGTCGATTATTCACCACTATTAAATATGGTTCCGGTCCTGGACAGCTAACCAGTCCATAGTTTAGTCTAACAAGAGGCTTTCTCAGCTCCGTCTCCTCCCGATCTAATTTAAAAAGGTCCTCTAGGGCATTTTTTCAATGTCAGGATGTGGTGTGTAGCTGGCAAGAACCGGCCACGTGGCTCCTGGTCTACCTAGTGGACCGAGCCTGGTAATGTGATTTTGATGTTTTAGGGCACCATTAAACCAGAGCAGGTGCTCTTGGTATGTTAGTGGAATTTCAACGTCCTCAAAAGGAGCGTATTCCTCTGGAGGTTCCTCTATTTTGTAATAGTGGAAATCTTGTGTCACAGCGTTTGCTGCTGGAAAATGTATCCATGAATAGAATACCTCTGTCTGCCGATATTCATGGGCCTCTACCACAAATATGACTGTACCACCTCAGGATGATAGTCCATTTTCTATAAGTTTAATAGTTATGGTTCTTCTTACATTTACCGGGATTATTATAGTACCTGGTTCATTTTCATTAAATCTATTTTATTTTATTTTTTTATTTTCATAATTTGTTAAGCGCGAACGAATACCCGTAGGCGCCTCGGCGCTGAATAATTCTCTAGTTTTCCATGGAGGCTCATAATGAAATGTCTTAAATTACTGATCAAACAGCCAAGTCTTTAATGCTGTACGAAACTTTAGAAGTGATGGGGACATCTTAATGTACTGTGGCAAAGTGTTCCATAGTTTAGATGCCGCGACTAAGAAGCGACGATCTCCCCACAAAACTGTTTTAGATCGAGGGACCACTAATTGGTTCAGGGTGGCCGATCGAAGCTGTCTGGTCGGTTTGTAAGGTATCAGCTGATCCTTAAAAAAATAAGGGCCTTGGTCATGAAGTGCTTTGTATACTATGCAAAGCGGTTTAAATTTGATCCGATTACGGATCGTTAGCCAATGGTATTTCTTGATGGTGTCTGAAATTGGCGAAAACTTGGGTGTTCCAGAAAGAAGTAAATGTAAATGTAAATGTACATGTATTTATATAGCGCAAATCACTGACCGAGGTCGGTATCTAAGCACTTGCTTAGGGAACCCGTCCTGGTATTCCCCTGTGAGATAACCCCGGCAGGGTATCCACAAGGTGAAAGCCAGGCATCCCGCCGCGAGGGCCCGTTGTGAAGATTAAGCAAGCTATTGCCCAGAGTCGCAGAGTGTGAGCCCATGAGTCGAGAAGGCACCGGAGCGAGAATTATCGAGTCCGTGGAATTTTTTAGCCCAAGACCCGCCGAGGCGGGGAATTGAACCCTGGTCCAGGGCCGATCTCAGCTTCCGGGTCTGCTGCCTCTAACCCCTGAGCCACACTTCTCCACTGCTGCATTCTGTAATGACTGAAGCTTGTTCGTTATCCTGGCTTGGGCATTTAAAAACAGACCATTGCAATAATCAATTGATGATAACACTAAGGAGCTGATCAGTGTTTTGGCGGCGGTGTCAGGCAGAAACGGAATGATTTTCCTGATCAGCCTTAGTTTGTGATGGGCTGTTGCCGCTACCTTATTCGCATGTGCCATACAATTTAAATCCACATCGAATATTACTCCCAGGTTCCTGACCTTGGGAGCTGGCCTAGGGGGATCTCCCATGGCTGATGGCCACCAGGTTGATGACCACTCTGGTCGAAGGGATCCAAAGATAAGCACCTCCGTCTTATCGGAGTTGAGCTTAAGGCAATTAGATGCCATCCACTCTGCGATTGCGATCATTCCATGTTGAAAACGGTCTGCCACCTCAAGTCCATTGTCTTTAATAGCCAAAACCAGTTGGGTGTCATCAGCGGAAGAGGTTACGCTCATCCCATATGCTTTGATGACATTAGCAAGGTCCGACACATAGATGTTAAAAAGTGTCGGACTTAGGGATGAGCCTTGAGGAACCCCACACGGTAATGACAGTTTGGCGGATTGATATGGGCCCAGGGTGACCGCCTGTGATCTGTTAGCCAGGAAGGATGCAATCAAATTCCTCGCTAAGTGGTGGATGCCCATCTTTTCGACCCGGTCGACCGTGTCAAAGGCCGCCGATAGGTCTAACAGTACAAGTACTGCTGTCCCTCCTTGGTCTCGAATTGCCCTAATGTCATCTGCGGCCTTAATTAAGGCAGTTTCGGTGCCATGATATCTTCGAAAGCCAAATTGTGATTCATCCAGTAGATGATGTTTCTCTATGAACTCGACCAACTGTTGATTCATGGCCTTTTCGATCACCTTGGCTAAGAATGGTAAGCTCGCGATAGGCCTATAGTTCTTTAATTCGGCCTTATCTAAGCTTGATTTCTTCAACAGGGGCTTCACCATCGTGCTCTTTAAGGAATCAGGAAAAACTCCTGAGCCTAGTATAGAATTACAGGCTAAAGTAATAACCGGGCTGAGTGTATCCATCACTGGTGGGAGAACTGAGAAAGGGCAAGGATCTAGTATTGATCCAGTTTTGATAGAAGATACGATAACTTTAGTCTGATCTACAGTAATCGGCTTGAAACTAGTCAAGGCCTTGTCAAAGGCCTAATTGGTGGGAGCTGATATTGTAGGATTCGAAGAAAAAGCCTGATAGATATCATTAACTTTGGAAAAGAAAAAATTGGCCAGTGCATCACAAAATGATTGAGAAGCTGGCGGGTTAAGATCGGGAGCATTACCTGACAATGTTCTGGTGATATCATATAATTGTCTACTTGAGTTTTTGGCTTTATCTATTTTTTCCGAGAAGAATGTTTTTTTAGCTTCTATAATCATCTCTTTATAAACAGACAGTGACTCTTTATATTTGGCCTTATCCTCAGGAGCATAATTTTTTCGCCACTGCCTTTCCCTGTTTCTATTCAACTGTTTCCTCCTTAATTCCTCTGTATACCATGGGGCAGATGGTGTGATTCTATTGCTAGATAAGGTTTTAGTTGGTACTAACGAGTTAGTGGCGTGGCCTAACCAATCATGGAATTGTTGGGTAGCAGTGTTGGGATCGGAGGACAGCAAGGGACAAGTACTGTCCAGTAAGTTGGTTAATTCAATCTGGTTTATATTTTTCCAGGCTTTGATTGATGCTGGGGTCGGAGTAATGACCTTTTTCTTTGAGGTTTCCCTTATTGTCAGTTTGCTGAATATGGCATAGTGGTCAGTCCAAGGCATAGGTGAGATGTTTAGTATCTGTAAGCCCTCCACATTCTATCCTGTAACGTCTGCACCCAGTTGATTCGCATCTACTGCAGCTCCACCGGTTTCGTTGTTGTCGCTGTTAGTTGACATTTTTTAATGAAAGTTTGCAGAGCGAGTTTCAAGGAAACAAAGATTAGGTGCACAATATTTTGGAACACTGTATCCTTCAACGTTGACTAAACCAAAAACTAATACATAGGAATCTCTTCCTACTAAGTTCTGGCGGATATTTACCTTTTACCCACTCCAGACGTCTTTTGCAGTTTTTACGGGAAAAAGGGGTCTGTGTGAAAACACGACTGTCTTGCGTTAGATTATCGCCTTACCAAACGTTGGGCGCCATGTAGTGTAGTTCCTATATTCCCAATAGGCTCTGCGCATTGGAATAACATAAACAGCAGTGTAGACGTAGGACTGAGGTCATCTAGGTCTCTACTGACTATGTTAGACTTAATTAGGTTTGCCAGCTAGCTCAGAGGTCACTAGAAACTTTCTCGAATGAACAGGGAGGGGTTAACTTCCCTGATTAGACAAGAAGGGATTAGTTTCTGACAACCGCATAAACATGACAACTTTGCTCCCTCAGAATAAAGAGTATATCTCTAGAGTCGTGTGAAAACAATAGACAGCTATTTCACCCCAGTCAATCGTGCATGCTTAATTTCACCAGAGTGCAGAGAAATAGAGAGACGGGCGTTTTCAATAAAAGTTGTTATTTATTGAGCAGTCTTCTTTCTCATGCAAGAGAAATGAATTGCTACAATAGCAATACTTATCATGAAGTAAAGTGCGTACAAAAAAAGGAGTATTATAAAATAATACTGTAAAAGCATTGATATGGTTTCTTAGCCATATGATACTTTAAAACAGATAAAATATATACATACATAAAAACATTGACTAACGTACTCAACTGGTGCTTCTAAGATACGCCTACCCCGGTGTACCTGACCTAAGCCTAATACGTGGGAAGGAGTAAGTAAGTTTCAGTTTTTAAGTTAAGTTGTTTTTTGCCAAGAATCTGAATCAAGAATTCTCTTAAGGTTCTAATCAGCTCCGTACCTTGGTTATAGAATGAAGGAGGTCTTGTATCTCGTTCTCAGGACTCCATCTCCCAGCAACCTGCAAGGGTGACTGGAAACACTGGAGCTGGAATTTCTCGGCAGGAGAAAAGGCAGCTTCTTTCCCAGTGCGTCAAATGGGAGGGACGGCTTCCTTCGGCTCTCGCATCAGCTTGGCTTCGGGCAAGTAGATAGCCGCTCTGCTCCCAACCACTGTGTGTTTGCTTAAGGCAACGTTGGTATATTTATACCTGAAAGGTGCCGGGTTTTGTCGTAAGGTTGGACATAAGACGTCACTAAGAACTGTCACTAAGAACTGGTAGTTCTTCAGGACTCTCAGACAAACGCAGGGGGAATTCCCGGGCCGCTGGAGGTTTGGTTTGTTTAAAGAACGCGTTGTACTTTCTAGGAGTCCAGGGAAATAGCCTTGCCGTATTTTGACCGCCTTGGCTATGACTAAATATGGATATGATTCTTATGCCTTTATAAGGATATGTATTGTTATAACCGCATAAGGGCATGAATCGGGAATATTTAAATAGGGTCCTAGATACATTCACAACAATTTATTTTTTGGGACAAAAATGTCATTCTCCTTCATACATATAGTATTTTATTTGGGACATATTTTTAACCATTGTGTTTATTTTATTTAGTTAGTGTGGGGAAATGTAGACTATGTTGTGGTAGTGTTTCATTACCGTGTAATATACTACCAAGCCCTTTAGGAGCAGCCAAGTTTTATTTGTTAAACCTTAGTTCAACCCTTGGAGGCTGTCGCTCTGAGCAGTCAGACTCGCACAAAGGAACAAGTGTTGAGCATATAATAGGCACCAAAGCAATTGAAGAAATACACTGGACACTCATGAAATCTGACACCAATTTATAAAAATAGATTATATTTTTATGTAAAACTTGATACCAAAATGATAAAGATCCACCGGAGAGTTCCCAAGATACAGAATGTAGTATAAGGTCTGTAATGTTTGTAGTGTAAGGTATAGTAAATCATTACTTTTTACTTAATTGCAAAAAAAAATACCAAGTGTAACACACATTTTCAAGAAAAACGTTGGTAGGGATAGATACTATAGGCAGCCAACTCTAGCAGGTAGCTAGTCAGGGAGTCCAGCAAGGCCCACAGAAACTACCTTTCCAAGAAAAGCAGTCTTCAGTTCAGTCCGCACATCAGTAGATCCTTGCCATTGACTTCTATGGAGTGGTTCTGATGTAAAGGATACGGGATGCTGAAGATGTTGTGCAGTCAAGGGGTTTTTTTCTGGGGCTACTCCTCGGTCCATGGGCTTGGTGAGGTCCCCCAACCATGACAGCACTACATGCCAACCTGCCACGCCATCTGCTCAATGAAGTCACTCCGGTATCCGCTGAAAAGAAAATGGTCCCATCTTAAGATGCAGCAGGAAGCCTCTGAAAACATCCCCTACATCTTCGGAGAACAGGCCCAGCTCGACATCAAAGAAGATGAGAACACCTTTGGGCATTCTACACCATCAGTCATCGGCCAGTCCAAAGGTGGCTTTTTCCTCTGATTTAGACCAGGAGGAATAAGAATGATAAGTTCTACTCGGCTTCAAAACCTCTGGACCTTGAACATAGAGCTCTACAAGGATTGTAAGAATGGTTGGCACTGATACACAGACCAAGCCTCCAGGAAGGTCTCAGGCAGTTGCAGGGCACGGCCCCCCCATGGAATCTGGCATCAAAATCTCCAATCACTACACCGCAATCGGGCCTCCACCGCCTTCGGACTCCATTCTCTACCAACCAAAGGCTTTGGAGACAATGTTGCTCTTAGCTTTTGTCCTCTACTGTGTTCGGCTGTCGGGCGATAAGATAATCCACAAGCTTCGAGCACCTTCGAAGTTGAAACCATGTTCAATGCCATCAGGAAGGCCAACTGACATTGCCTCAGAAGAGGAAATTAACTTTTCAGAAACAATTGGCTGGACAAGGGCATCAGCCCTCTCCCTTACGTTGCTCCTCCACTTCCTTCTCTACCATAAACACCTCATCCTATGTCACCACTTTTATTACCTCCACACTTACTAGAGGTGTCCACCACTCCTCCTACGTTGAAGGAAGCCCCTTCAGCCCTGCTGACCCATATGAGGCACCATTCGACCCAGAGCCCGCAGTGACGTGTAACACTACTACGATGTTGAATCCCTTGTTGAAGGGCTAAAATCAGCCCCCAACACCTTTTAAAGAGCTAGGCCAGGGCGTTCACACCATTGGTCAAAATAATAAAATGAAAGCCTTTTCCCAATGACCTGGCCTACTTCAAGTGTCATGTCCCACCAGACTCTATATTTGTCCATACAGCTTCAAGTAGGCTTCCAGACAGTCTAATGGTCATGCTACCACACTCGCTATAGCAGGGTAGCGGTTGGAGCTACTACCCACTGGAAGGTAGTCAACTCCGTTGGCCCCATTTGGTGATATGACAGGGCTCAGTGGGAAGATCTAGTCAAGCCTTTAACCAAGTAATTCAAAAAGATGGTGGAGAAGATAGTTGCAGTGGGAAAACTATCTGCAAAGCCATCTTCGGCTGCACCCTTGCTGTTGCCGACAAACAATCACTAGGGGTCAACACCAGAGACCTCATCAGACGACATGTCTGACTCTGTATTTCAGGTTTCAAGCCAGAAGTCCAGCAACATCTGCTCAACCTGCCTTTTGATGGAGAACAACAGTTCAGCCCACTGCTTGATCGGATGTTAGAACAAGCATTAGAAATGCAATAAGTCTTGCAGTTTTTTGAGTAAGAGCTATTGGCATAGCTCTACAGCTACCAGCTAGAAATTGCCACATTGCTGGTGCTGAACAAAGCGTTGCTCCGTGAAACAGCCTGAAAGCCTAAAACAATGTTGATAGCCTAGATAGGCAGATCAGGATGACCAGGAAAAACCACGGACGATGGCCAATGCAAGCAAACAACGAGTGAAATCGCCTGGGCGTGACCCAAGCACGCAAAGGCGGGAGACTCAAACCCAATGCACCAATAAAAGACCCTTATTTGTAAATGACACAAGAACGAACAAATGGCAATTCATGGACATGCCAAAAGCCGATAGAGGAGATAATAGCAGTTCTTGCAGACTGCGCATGCGCGCTGCCTAGGCTCAACCTAAAAAGGGAGGCTCTACTTTTCATAAAACAAATGGCTCTGTGGAGGGTGGACTTCAGCCGGCCCCTGTGTAGGGTGGACTTCTGCCGGCCCCTGTGTGGGGTGGACTTCTGCTGGCCCCTGAGTAGGGTGGACTCCTGCCCGTCCCTGTGTAGTGTGGACTCCAGCCGGCCCCTGTGTCGGGTGGACTCCAGCCGGCCCCTGTGTCGGGTGGACTCCAGCCGGCCCCTGTGTAGGGTGGACTCCAGCCGGCCCCTGTGTAGGGTGGACTCCAGCCGGCTCCTGTGTAGGGCGGACTCCAGCCGGCCCCTGTGTAGGGTGGACTCCAACCGGCCCCTGTGTGGGGTGGACTCCAGCCGGCCCCTGTGTGGGGTGGACTCCAGCCGGCCCCTGTGTGGGGTGGACTCCAGCCGGCCCTTGTGTGGGGTGGACTCCAGACGGCCCCTGTGGAGGGTGGACTCCAGTCGGCCACTGTGGGGGGTGGACTCCAGCCGGCCCCTGTGGGGGGTGGACTCCAGCCGGCCCCTGTGAGGGGTGGGCTCTCGACGGTCCCTGTGGAGGGTGGGATCTCGCTGGCCCATGTGGAGGGTGAACTCCTGCCGGCCCCTGTGGAGGGTGGGCTCCCGCCGGCCCCTGACCCCAGATCTTGTGTTCTGCTCATGAGAAGGTTTAGTCTTTCCGTAAAGACAAGTAGAGAAGGGAAACCTGGCTGTCCGGCAGTCTATCATACTACGTCGTGGGTCCTTCACATGGAAAGACCTGGGTAAGAGTTTGACCACGTTATGCAATTATCTGCTGCATCTAAAGCCTTCTAGAATTTTTGGACTACCTGGGTCAGAGCCTGGTCCACTTGAACGTTTTGGTGATAATGAGGACGATGATAGAGCGGATGTGCAAATCAAGTAGGGGGGTGGACTCTCGCCGGTCCCTGTGGAGGGTGGACTCTCACTAGCCCCTGTGGGGGGGTGGACTCTCGCCGGTCCCTGTGGGGGGGTGGACTCTCGCCGGTGCCTGTGGGGGGGTGGACTCTCGCTGACCCCTGTGGGGGGTGGACTCTCGCCGGCCCCTGTGGGGGGGGGGGGGTGGACTCTCGCCGGCCCCTGTGGGGGGGTTGGACTCTCGCCGGCCCCTGTGGGGGGTGGACTCACGCCGGCCCCTGTGGGGGGGTGGACTCTCGCCGGCCCCTGTGGGGGGTTGACTCTCGCCGGCCCCTGTGAGGGGTTGGACTCTCGCCGGCCCCTGTGGGGGGGTGGACTCTGACCAGCCCCTGTGGGGGGGTGGACTCTGACCGGCCCCTGTGGGGGGGTAGACTCTCGCCGACGCCTGTGGGGGGTGGACTCTCGCCAACACCTGTGGGGGGTGGACTCCCGCCGACGCCTGTGGGGGGTGGACTCTCGCCGACGCCTGTGGAGGGTGGACTCTCGCCGGCCCCTGTGGGGGGTGGGTTCTCGACGATCCCTGTGGAGGGTGGGCTCTCGCCCTCCCCTGTGGAGGGTGGGCTCTTGCCGGCCCCTGTGGAGGGTGAACTCCTACCGGCCCCTATGGAGAGTGGATTCCGCCGGCCCCTGACCACAGATCTTGTGTCTGCTCATGAGAAGGTTTAGTCTTTCCGTAAAGACAAGTAGAGAAGGGAAAGCTGGCTGTCCGGCAGTCTATCATACTACGTCGTGGGTCCTGCACATGGAAAGACCTGGGTAAGAGTTTGTGTGGAATTTGACCAAGTTATACAATTATCTGCTGCATCTAAAGCCTTCTAGAATTGTTGGACTGCCTGGTACAGAGCCTGGTCCACTTGAACATTTTGGTGATAATGAGGACGATGATAGAGCGGATGTGCAAATCAAGTAGGGGGGTGGACTCTCGCCGGTCCCTGTGGAGGGTGGACTCTTGCCGGCCCCTGTGGAGGGTGGACTCTCGCCGGCCCCTATGGAGGGTGGACTCTCGCCGGCCCCTGTGGGGGGGGCTGGACTCTCGGCGGTCCCTGTGGGGGGTTGGACTCTCGCCAGATCCTGTGGGGGAGGTGGACTCTCGCCGGCCCCTGTGGGGAGGTGGACTCTCGCCGGCCCCTGTGGGGGGATGGAGTCTCGCCGGCCCCTGTGGGGGGATGGAGTCTCGCCGGCCCCTGTGGGGGGGTGGACTCTGACCGGCCCCTGTGGGGAGGTGGACTCTGACCGGCCCCTGTGGGGGGGTGGACTCTGACCGGCCCCCGTGGGGGGGGCTCTGACCGGCCCCTGTTCTTGGGTGGACTCTCGCCGATGCCTGTGGGGGGTGGACTCTCGCCGACGCCTGTGGGGGGTGGACTCTCGCCGGCCCCTGTGGGGGGTGGGCTCTCGACGATCCCTGTGGAGGGTGGGCTCTCGCCGGCCCCTGTGAAGGGTGATCTCTCGCCGGCCCCTGTGGAGGGTGGACTCCCGCTGGCGCCTGACCCCAGATCTTGTGTTCTGCTCATGAGAAGGTTTAGTCTTTCCGTAAAGACAAGTAGAGAAGGGAAACCTGGCTGTCCGGCAGTCTTTCATACTACGTCGTGGGTCCTGCACATGGAAAGACCTGGGTAAGAGTTTGTGTGGAATTTGACCAAGTTATGCAATTATCTGCTGCATCTAAAGCCTTCTAGAATTGTTGGACTGCCTGGTACAGAGCCTGGTCCACTTGAACGTTTTGGTGATAATGAGGACGATGATAGAGCGGATGTGCAAATCAAGTAGGGGGGTGGACTCTCGCCGGTCCCTGTGGAGGGTGGACTCTGACCGGCCCCTGTGGGGGGGTGGACTCTGACCGGCCCCTGTGGAGGGGTGGACTCTGACCGGCCCCAGTGGGGGGGTGGACTCTGACCGGCCCCTGTGGGGGGTGGACTCTCGCCGACACCTGTGGGGGGTGGACTCTGACCGGCCCCTGTGGAGGGGTGGACTCTGACCGGCCCCTGTGGGGGGGTGGACTCTCGCCGGCCCCTGTGGGGGGGGTGGAGTCTCTCCGGCCCCTGTGGGGGGGTGGACTCTGACCGACCCCTGTGGGGGGGTGTACTCTGACCGGCCCCTGTGGAGGGGTGGACTCTGACCGGCCCCTCTAGGGGGGTGGACTCTCGCAGACGCCTGTCGGGGGTGGACTCTCGCCGACGCCTGTGGGGTGGACTCTCGCCGCCCCCTGTGGAGGGTGGACTCTCGCCGGCCCCTGGGGAGGGTGGACTCTCGCCGGCCCCTGTGGAGGACGGGCTCTCGCCGGCCCCTGTGGAGGACGGGCTCTCGCCGGCCCCTGTCGAGGGCAGACTTTCGCCGGCCCCTGTGGAGGGCGGACTCTCGCCGGCCTCTGTGTAGGGCGGAGTCTCGCCGGCCCCTGTGGAGGACGGGCTCTCGCCGGCCCCTGTGGAGGGTGGACTCTCGCCGGCCCCTGTGGAGGGTGGACTCTCGCCGGCCCCTGTGGAGGGTGGACTCTCGCCGGCCCCTGTGGAGGGTGGACTCTCGCCGGCCCCTGTGGAGGGTGGACTCTCACCAGCCCCTGTGGAGGGTGGACTCTCGCCGGCCCCTGTGGAGGGCGGACCTCCGCCGGCCCCTGACGACAGATCTTGTGTTCTGCTCATGAGTAGGTTTAGTTTGTCCGTAAAGACAAGTAGATAAGGGAAACCTGGCTGTCCGGCAGTCTATCATGCTACGTCGTCGGTTCCTCACATGGAAAGACCTGGGTAAGAGTTTGTGCGGAATTTGACCAAGTTATGCAATTTTATCTGCTGCATCTAAAGCCTTCTAGAATTGTTGGACTGCCTGGTACAGAGCCTGGTCCACTTGAACGTTTTGGTGACAATGAGGACGATGATAGAGCGGATGTGCAAATCAAGTAGTCAGTGTAGGGAACCGCGCAATAGATGTGATTTGGCCTGAATATTAGCTCCAATATGTAGGTGAGTGGATGCACGGCTGATGGTCCTTATTAGTACCAGTATGGATAACATGGATTCCACTCTGCACCTAAATTGTTATTGTTACGCATCGTTTGTGATGTGTTTTCGCACGAATAGCTGCGAGTACAAAGTCTAGAGTCTTGTTCTGGGGGATGCGAAGAATTGAAACCTTCGCACTAGTGGCAAGTTAACCAATTCTCTGGAGACAAGTGGGAATTCTCTATGACGTAGAAGGATACATTATCTTAACAGGGTTGGTTTGAGAAAGGTGGAAGTCGCTCGTCCTTTAATTTGTCAAGAACCAATGTTAGGGTGTTGATGTCATTAACAGGATGTGATCCTAATATGTAGCTGTTTTTAAGCCAAGAGCACAAAGTATAGTGAGACAGGTTTAAGATCCAGCTATAGATACGGGCGTCCCTCTAAATCCTGCTCTAGGTTGATAAACAGGGACTCCCCATCTTGCCATAAGGTCACGTGAAAGCCATGTCTGATACAACTTCAGGAGACCAATAGGTTTACCTTGTTGAGGGTCCATTGCCAGAAAAGGCAGCGTTTATTTGGATATTGGCTGCTCTGGTGCACAGCATGTGAACCTCCTTTAGCTAAACCCAGGAGAACAAAAAAACTAGAAAGAATTTAAGATTACTTGAAGAGGAGCCAAAGAGAGCAACTAAATTTCAGTGCAGGCAGGATCACTCAGACCAGAGAACCACAGAGGGACATTACAGAGGAAGGAATATGAAGCCTGGTGAGAGGAGAGGACCGCTGCTGACCATCCAATGACCGCAGAGGCTGTATCGTGTCTAGAAGCACAGCGCTGGGATGCCCTGGGCAGGGGCCACCGACAAAAGGGGTTGCTTTACTTCTTCCTCCAGAGGAATGCTAGGGAGATGGTCTAAGCAGAAGTGTCTGGGGGGTGGGCATATCCATGATAGGTTTGCAGGATACCTTAAAGCAAAAATGTAGAATTAATCTATAGTCAGTGGTGATCTTCAAAATATGGAACTGATTTGTCTCTCTTGACCTTGAACACCCTTGGTCTATGGTCAGCATTAGAAATGTGTCATAGAAAGAAGCTGGGGCTTCAAGCTGCATAGTCAGGAGGCGAGAAACTGAGGCAGATAAGATTGAGACACAACTATATCACTGGGTAGAAATAGTGGAAGAGACGGTGACCCAGATGGTGGGCGGTCAGACTCATCCCAGAAAGCTCTGGGGTAATGAAGACTTTTACAGAAAGGGTGACGAGATATGAGTCAAGCCCTTCATGCACAAGGCAGGTGGGTAATTCAGAAGCAGAGTTCAAACATCATGGGAGTAATCTGTGTTCTTGAGGAAAAGGAAACCTACAACAATATGCCCACTTTACAAAAACATATCCAATTTACATCTTGCTTGTTTACTCCTGTGTATGCTCGTATGTAGGAGTGCTATGCTGATTTGCATTTAGATCCGCATAATTGTGCACAATCTTTTGTATACATTGGTGCTGAATCGTGTAACCTGCAATGCAATGTCAAATACATTGGCCACTAAGAAATTGTGTTTGCTGGTCCTTCTTACGAGGGGCAGTTAAAATACAGTGTTAATATGTGAGCATGTTGACATGATATTGCTTTGGCTGGGAGTTACACCAAAGATATGAAGATGTGTAACACTACCCTCTTCAGTGTGGCTAGACCGTCTGGATTACGCACTGTGCATGGCAGCACTTCTGGAAGCTACTTCCAGGGTACTCGTGAGCTAGCACATGCTCCAAAGCTACCCGTTGGAGAACCATGGGTTTAGAATCATTGGAGTTGGTCTTTTGAGATTTAGAAATAGTCTGTTTGCCTGCATGATTTGTGTACATACACATTCATTTGAAATATTTTCCCCCTAGTGCTTGTGCTTTCTAAGTCTAGGGAGTTTAGGTTGTTAATGCCTTTTAGTAAAGATAGTGGGGCTTCGGACACTCTTGTGTTAGAGGGGATCTATCTTTTATAGGACACTAAAGGCCCCCATCAAATATAAAAAATCTTTTACCTGAGGTATTTGTTTCACTTTCCCCTGAGCCTTAGGAGACCACACAATGTCGATCTGATCTCTGGTTTATGACTTATTTAATTGAGCTGAACTATATTTTGCTCTGGTAATTTATTATTTGCATTTTTTCCTGAGCTTCATGTTATTATTTAATTTAAATGACTAATCGACTGAAAGACGTAAACCTTTAATAAATCTTCTTTATTTTCATTTAATATTTCGCCTCTTTTTTGTAAAGGCTGATGTGCTTTACAGTTTGCATTGTAATATGTTGACCAGATCCAATTGAGGAGCTACAAAATCCTTAGGCAATTAACACTGCTCCTTTTTGTTAAGCCTGATTGACTCTTCAATGTGAGCTATTGCTGCTAACATTTTAATTGGCTATTTTTGTGGAATATTGATGTTGAACAAAAGCCTATCTGTCTACGAACTACTGAAACATTATGTGCCCTCTCTTTTCCCCAAGTATGTGACTACAAGACGGCATCACCCGCATGTACCGCATTATCCTTGGCTTAGTAAACCAGAGGGTAAGGAAAACAGGCTGAGTATGAATGACATGTGATGCAGATGGTCCTAAGTGAGCTCACTCACCATATAGATTATCCACTAAAAATAGAAAAAATAAATAAATACCTCGACCTAGGTTGTATACAATAAATAAAAAGGAGGACAGTCAATAATTTAAAAAAAGGGAATATATAGCCAGATCCATACAACACTTCACATTCACAGGGGAGCTCTATATTCTCTGTTCTCTCAAGAGATATAGTCAATGTCAGATTAAATGATTAAGAGATGAGTGTAACTTGCTAAGCAAAAAGACGGTCCTTCATTAAATATGATTGAGACTCTTCATAGAAGTCAGGATGAAACACGGAGTTGGAAGTTTCCTCCCCATTTGTTTTTTTTACCTTTTCTGTCTTACAGAAAATCCCCTGGAGAGAGGACCAAGTCAGATGAGAGCTTTAGGCCTCACAAGTGTGCATGGTGTGCGTGCACAAGAGAGAGCAGGGATAAACAAAACCCAGGCCTGACGAAAGCCCCAGAACTGAGGAGCCCCAGAAATGAGTAAATGAGGAGTACCTTGACTTGACATATTTGCCACATCTGAGAACGCACAATGTCAGCACTTGCTATGTGTTGGAGTTTCCAAGATGTCTCTCACTAGGAGATGCGCTCTGCCTAGAGTGGAACTCGGGACTCCTGTATGCCTTCCCACTGATTTCTCTTCTTTCCTGAGTCCTCAAGGAAATTAGGACCGACCAGACCCTAGTCATCCTAGTGTCTCCAGATTGGACACAGAGAGGATGAAATCCAGAACTCCTAGACATAAGAAACTGTCCACTGATCATGCTGCTCCTCCAATACAATCTGCTGTTGCTGCTCAAGTCAGGGTTCTGCACCGAGCCTCTACAATATCCACCCTCACACTTGGAGATTGTGCAGTAACAGCTGGATACATTTCATCTTCCGCCCAAGGTGATTGATGTCATCTTGGCAGCTGGGTGTTCTTGGCAAAGACTGTATAAGCCTGTATTTGGGACAATGTTGTGTCTTGATGCAGTACACAGCAGATAAACCCCTCCAGGCAAAGTTATCTGTGTTTTGTCCCTAGCCGGGCAATGGTTTGCTGTGGGCATTGTTAGAGGGGATCTTTCTGGTTGCCGGATCAGCCTGAATAATTTAATAACTAGGATGTGTTTTTCTATCTGTTTCCTCCCTCTCCCTTAACTTCAGCCTGACTTTTTTTTTTGGAGAAAATATTTTTATTCGTTTTTCTTGAATAATACAGCGTAACTTTTTTAAGCATGTACAGTAAATTTTGCACAATATCTTCCCACCAGAAACAGTTTCAAGTATAATAAAGTCACAAATATACATTATTCCAACAGTTGAGGTCAGACGTTTCACAGCTCGTCGTGTGTTCATGGGCCTATTCGGAATCTGAACTATCATCCTCATTATCTGATGGTGGTTTGCAGATATTGCCTCTGTAGGCATTCCATGCCCCCCAAATTTTCTTCCATTTTTTGGGGCAGCCCCTGCTGCTTAACACCACCCTTTCCGTTATCATGGCCTCATCCATATCCCCTCTCCATGCCGCTAAGGTAGGTTTCTCTGCTCCACCCCATCTCTGTGCTATATTTCTTTTAGCCATCATCATACCCAGTGTCGCCCAACTCTGTCCTGAACGTGTAAGATCATTGGGTTCCCATATATTCAGAAGACAACGCCTGGGTACCGGCATCAGTGAGATTCCCTCTGATTGAGACATAGTCCTTAATACCTTTGTCCAATATTCAGCTATTCTGGGGCAGTCCCATATGGTGTGGTAAAAGGTCCCCTCCTCACCACATCCCCTCAGGCAGTAGGGATGATCTATCCTTCCTATCTTATGTAGAGTGCTTCTAGTGTAATAGGAGCGGTGTAGTATGCGTAATTGTACCAAACGGAGACGTGAGAGAATGCCCACTTCCTTCGGGGATGCCAGTGCCTCCTGCCACTCAGATTCATCAAGCTCCCCACAGTCATGAGACCATTTTTCCCGTAGGGTTCCCGTTGGATCAGGTAAATTATTCACCAATTTACGGTAAATTAGGGATGTTGCCATTTTGGCTGTAGTCAGTTAATAATCTGTCCTCTAGAGGAGACGCCTCCGGGACTTCCGTGTCAAGTGGTAGTGCGTGTCGTATCTGTCCATATCTAAACTGTTCAGTGGGGGCTAAGTCGTATTGTTGTCTTACTATATCAAAGGAAATTACTTCTCCTTTCTCCCACATATCCCCAATCGTCGATATTCCTATATCATTCCAACGATCGAAACCCTTGGCGTGCCTAAGTTTCCCTAGCCGCTTGGTGTTCCACAGGGGAGTAAGCTGCGTTAATACCCCCTGCCACCCCAACTTTGCCTGTGTTGTATGCCATAGTGTAAGTGTGTGTCGCAGTGGCCCAAACTTTCTTAGGGATAATTTTTTATCGTAAAGAGGAGCTAGTATACCAGACACTCCTAACTGCTCTCTGTTCGCCTTTAGCGACGGTTCCGATTGTGGAAGATGTATCCATTGATTAATTACTTTTAATTGTGCTGCCCAATAATAAAGGTATATGTCTGGAAGCGCTATACCACCATCGTACCAGCTTCGCACCAGCTTGGCCTGTGCTATACGCGCGGGCCTATGGCCTCATAATAGAACAGAGACCTGCGCCGCAATTGTTTTGATATAGGAGGCCTGCACGGGATCGGGCGTATTTTCTAAGATATATAGAAAGCGAGGCAGAGCCATCATCTTAAAAAGCGCTGCCTTGCCCAGCAGGGTCAGTGGTAGCGACTCCCAGTGTCGTACGTCTCGCTTGAGACATTCGAGTGGTGGCTGCAAATTCCGTTTGTAGAATTCGTCAGAGTTAGCTGTAATGTAAACCCCTAAATATTTAAACGTGTTTTCTGCAGTCTGTAGCGGACAGCCGTCCGGTAGGCGCGGTGGCGGACCGTGGAGTACGTACATGGTGGATTTAGACCAGTTAATAGAATACCCGGATGCCCGCCCATAGTCCGTGCAGACATCCAAAAGTGTGATTATAGAACGCCTAGGGGAAGTGAAATATAGCAGGATATCATCTGCGTATAGGGAGATTTTATCCTCTCAATCATCTGTCCATTTGATGCCCTTAATAGTCGGCTCCCATCTTATCCATTCCGCCAGGGGCTCCAATACCATGGCAAACAATAGTGGCGACAGCGGGCAGCCTTGACGCGTGCCCCTGGCCAAGGGAAAATCTGCCGATATATGGCCATTAGCTGTGACATGTGCCATGGGCTTCGTGTACAGCACTCGGACCCAGGCACAAAACTTCGGTCCGAATCCCAAATGGCGCAGCACCGCAAAGAAAAAAGGCCAATGGACCATGTCGAAAGCCATATGTGCGTCCAGTGAGAGTATCACCGCCGGCTCCTTCAGATATACTGCACGTGTCATCACCCGTGTAGTCTTCTTAAATTTAGTGCCCGATTGGTCCCTATGCACTAGCTTAGATAGGTGTGGCGTGAGTCGTAGCGCTAATATTTTGGCGGGGATTTTGGCCTCAGCATTCATGAGAGAAATAGGCCGATATGATGTACATTGATCTGCCGGTTTCCCGGGCTTTAAAATAGTGGCAGTGCGTTGGTCTGGTGGGAGTTCTCCTATCTCTAGGCTTTCAGCAAACATATTTAACAGGTGGGGTGCGAGTGAGTCAGTCATTTTTTTATAAAATTCGACCGGTTTGCCATTGGGTCCCACCGCCTTGCCCGATTGTAATGCCTTAATAGCTATTGCCACCTCCTCTGTCGTGAGGTCACCTTCTAATAATTGCGCTTCTTCAGGGGTCAATTTGAGCATTTTAAGGTCTTTTATGTATGTTAGTGCTTCCTCTTCCGTGATTGTCAAATCTGAGGAATATATTTTCAGGAAGTGTCGTGCTAATATGCTTACTATTGTGTGTGGTTCCGTAGTGAGTTGTCCTCCCTCCATTGCAAGCTGCGCTATACACCTGTCCCTCTTCTCCCGTTTGTCCAGCCACGCCAATAGTTTACCTGCCTTGTCACCAACATCATACATTTTATGTTGTGTGCTTGCAAGTTGCTGTCTGGCCACTTCCATCAGATATTCCTTGTGTCGGCGCTGTGCAATCTACAGGTTACGGGCCGCATCGGGGGTTGGGTCATTAGTGTGTTGTGCCTCTGCAGTAATCACCTCCGATTCTAAAGCTTGTAGTTCCGACTGCCCTTCTTGTTTATGAATTACAATGGAGGCTATTGCCTGCCCTCTGAGAACTGTCTTGTATGCCTCCCATAAAGTGACAGAAGAGGTTACGGAACCATTGTTATCTTGAAAATAATGCTTCGTCACCTTTTTTAGTTCCCTCCTAATCTTGGGATTGTGGAGATATCCAGGGCGTTTTTGATAAGTCCAACGCCTTTTCTGCTGGTGATGTATGTAGCTAATCACCAGTGGGGAGTGGTCAGATATACCCCTTGGTTTGATTTCTACACTGCTGATATTACAAAGGCTACCCAACGACCCCATAAATTAATCAATTCTGGTGAGGCTGTTATGAACACTGGAGTGATAGGTAAATTGACGGACAAAGGGATGATACTTACTCCAAATGTCCACTAATCCCATAGCTGCCATGAAGCTTCCCAAACGGGACGTCCCTGATATATTTGCTCTTAGAGGGAATCTATCCATTGAGTCATCAGCGACCGATTTAAAGTCTCCCCCAATGATCATCTCACCCTCTGGCAGCCCCAGTAAAAATGCACTAAGATCCGGGAGGGCCATCGCCTGTAATGCTGGAGGTATGTAAACAGAAACAATATTTATAGGGCTCCCTTCCCACTGCGCATGTATGGCGGCAAATCTACCTGCATCGTCAGATTTAACGTTGCTGACAATTAAAGGAACTGCTTCTTTATCAATATACCAACCCCTCTAAAGCCTGAAGTAAATTCGGAGTGAGCCATCATTCTATAACTCCACCTATCCATAGCCTTAGTAGATGTGCCCGTGAGGTGTGTCTCTTGAAGTAGTACCACTGCTGCGCCTCCCCTTTTTATGCACTGTAAAACTAGGCCTTGTTTGATTTTATCGCCTAACCCGCGTACTTTCCACATGAGTATGGACAGGGATGGGGTCACGGCATCGGAGCCCCTCTGCGAGCTAGCTAGTGAGTCGTCCCCCATTGGCATATTCAAAGGATCTAGAACTGTAAGTGACTTGTTCTATATTAGGGCTAATGTGTGTTTCTGTGAGTAGTGACATCGTGCAACAATATCCACATCTGTTAATCGCATAGTTATTAAACAAAAAACATATACATGTATGCCCCTTTTCGATCCGGCAATGAGGGAAAGTCCTTAGCATATGCTAACTTGTCAAGTTTGCCTTGTTGGTGGGGTGGGCGCAAGGTGGCACTTGACCTTAATGGCCACGCTGTAGTCCGGCTCCCGCCAACCCGGGCGGATTATCGCACATAACCCCCATCCTTGTTACATTTCTTAGGCCAAAACATCACGGAAGGGCAGCGGAACGATCACTGCTGCCGCGGGCCAACTCTGGAGACTCTCCGACGCTCTGGAGCGGAGCGGCAGGCGGTGGTTGCTGTCGGCGAGACCGGAAGTGGGGGGAGGGCGAAGAGACTGGAGCGCAGACCGGTGGCCCCAACCTACGCGAGGCCAGGGATCCACAGGCCTGACCGCATTTCGGCCGTGAGTGCTGCGAGCGGGGCAACGTGAGTAGAAGCGACCCGGGAGGACGAGCCCTCGGCGACTAAGGCACAGCTGTGCATGAGACCGCTGGAGGAGCCGCTTGATGCATTGGAGAGCCGGGAGAGGCGGAAGACACGCTGCGGGCGGCCTGCGGCCTAACACTTGAAGCGAAGCACTGGGGCACTACACTAGCGGAGGCGGTAGAGGTGGCATCATGACGGGGCAGAAGCGCCTGCTGGGTCGGACTGCGGGTGAGATCACTGGTTACCTGAGGACACTAGCCTGAAGCAGTAGCGCTGGGGACACTGGCATTGCGGGGTTGGCAGCTGGGAGCCATTTTGAGAGGGAGCTGCTGCAGCCATGGGCAACAAAGGGTTGGGACAGCGCCCGATCGTCTAGTGTCTGCCAC
The DNA here is from genome assembly GCF_964263255.1 of Lissotriton vulgaris. NCBI lineage: Eukaryota > Metazoa > Chordata > Amphibia > Caudata > Salamandridae > Lissotriton > Lissotriton vulgaris. The sequence continues at coordinate 473,096,516 of NC_141700.1, read as the reverse complement.
AACTGTCCCGTGGGTTCGGGAGGCCGCACTGTGGTTCTCGTCCGCTGCTACCGTTTTTTGACCCGGAATAGAGAGGGGTGATGCCCGGACCTCGCGAGCTGCAGCGGACTGTGGAGGAAGGCGGCGAGACTGTGGAGGTACCCCTGCTGCGGCCTCCACGACACAGCCACGCAGGGCTCGCATTGATCCCAAGGGCAGCGCATCCTGGGACGTACTGAGCCCTAGCAGGCAAAACTATGCTTTGATGCCAGAAAAACGAGTGGCTCCAGCTCCAAGGATCGTGCTGAACCGGCTCCCCCAGAAGCGCGTGGGGATGATTGGAAGGTGCTCCTGGTGGGCATGCAGCTGAGCCTCACCTCCATAGACTCCAAAATGGATGCGATGAATACCCGTCTGGAAAGAGTGGTGGAGAAACTGGATCAGCACAAGGAACAACTGACGGAAGTGGAACACCGAGTGTCGACATTGGAAGACGGGACAGGCACCGCAAAGCAACACATGCTATAGATGGACAAACTCTTGAAAATCATCGCAGATAAAAACAAGGAGTTGAAAGCCCGCTCCCGAAGAAATAATGTGAGAATACTAGGCCTTGTTGAATCGACCAACACTGGCACGCTGGAGGACTTCATGGAACATCTACTGGGGGACTTATTCGGCAAAGACTCTTTTTCCGCTCACATGTCTATTGAAAGGGCGCACAGATCCTTGGTGGCGCAACCCTCACCTGGGACCCCTCCTCGGCCGGTGATAGTGCGATTTTTAAACTATTGTGATCGGGACACTGTGTTGCGGCTGGCCCGAGAGAAAGGGGAAGTGCGCTATGACAACACCATTTTGTCATTCTACCCGGACTTCACACAAGCGGTGCTGGAAGCCCGCAGAAAGTTTGCGGGGGTCAAGAAAAAGTTGCAGGCCAAAGAGATTACGTATACCATGCTCTATCCTGCGAGATTGAAGATTAACCATCGGGGGAAGCAGCACCTCTTCAACTCTCCCCAGCAAGTTGAAGACTTCGTGAAGCGGGACCGCAGCACCGAACTAAGGGACGAAGCCACCTGAAGGCGATCCAGATCCCACTCTCCCCTGTCGGACCCTGGCTGATGGCGTGCCCCTGTAGTAGCGGGCAATTGTGATTATGGACTGTAGAGACTGCTGGCTGCTGTTCCGAACTGGTGATGTTTACACACTGTTTGTTTAATGGTTGAAACTGACATTGCCGCCTGGGCACTCGCCGTCGCCCCGTCATTGTGTACTCCGAGAGATCGGAGGACATGATGGGTGAAATAGAACGGTAGATTGAAGGGCGGGAGCCCCTAGCGGTCCCCTGGGAGGGCATTCCCCTGATTAAGAGTTTGAAATTGGGTTGTTGGGGTGTGTATGGATGTTATTGAGTTGGATGGCTGGTGGGGGAGGGAGGGACATTCCTGGCAAGTTGGGAGAGCCGGTGTGGGTGGGGGGAGGGGGGGCATGGGACGGCACAGGCACACAGGTGGGGCGGGCAGGGCGGATATGATAATAGCAATTGGCTGACAGAGTTGTGTATGACACATGGCCCATAGTACTGATCTTCAGACTGATCTGCATGTAATGACATGGAATGTTGGGGGCTCAATGACCCTAGAAAGCGGAGGCAGGTATTGAATTATATAGAGCGCCATCAAGTCTACATAGCCTTGTTACAGGAGACCCACCTCCCCCATGGCGGGACTCCTCCGTTTGCCAGACGCTGGGCCTCTCACAGATGCTTCGCTTCCTACTCCAGCTACTCCAGAGGGGTGGCCATACTCGTCAGGAAGGGGGTAATGTTTGTGCTGGGTGGAATGGACGCCGATCCCGAGGGAGGCTACTGCTTACTCTGGGGGAGGCTGAACTCTCAAGATGTTGTTATAGCGAATTATTATGGCCCTAATGTAGATGATGTACACTCCCTTCTTGAATTAAGAGGCAAGCTTACCACGCTGGGAATCACCTAAGTGATTTGGGGGGGGAGACTTTAATACTGTTATAGACCCTAAACGTGACCGTTCCCACACAGTACCAGCACACTACACCATTGCACAACGCACGTTGCAGGACATGTTGGAGTCAGAGTATTTACTAGATACGTGGCGGCACCTCCATCCTGCTAAAAGAGAGGGGACTCACTACTCTGCAGTGCACAATACATGGGCTAGACTCGACTATGTGCTGGTGGCCAAGGGTATGGTACATTGGGTAGGCAAAGCAGAGCACCTGGCCCGAACGTACTCAGACCATTCCCCGGTAATTGTGACACTGAATCCTCCGGTGGATCTATCCCCCTTCCTGGGTTGGCGATTGAATCCGCGTCATTTGCGGGATGCAGTGTTGAAAGCGGAGTTGGAGCAGGACATTAAGGATTTTTTTGATAGGAACATTGACTTGGTGGACAGCTTAACGACAGTGTGGGAAGGATTTAAGGTGACAGTCCGTGGGTGGTGCATCGCCAAAGGGGGGGGGAATACTTAGGGACCTCAGGCGGGATCTGCAAAAACTGGAAAGGGAACTGAAAACACTGGAAAGGGAAATTGGAGCTGGCAGGAACTCGGGGGATCTGCGTGCTAAATTGAGAAAGAAAATATCTGACTATGAGGCAGCAGCGGATAGGGAGAGCAAATTTCGAGGGAAACATCACGCGGCTCGAGTGTATGGGGAGAGAGATAGGCTGGGTAGGGCACTGGCTGGCGCGATATGGGCCCCTAGGTTTTAGAACTATGTCATGGAACTGGAAGACGAACAGGGATCTGTGCGGAGAGATCTCCTAGGCCAAATGGATGTCATGGTGAGATTTTATACAAAGCTTTACACGTCGCATAGAGGTGCCCCATTAGATCTTCAAGGCTTTCTGGAAGATATAGCTCTGGCGTGGCTTGGGGACGCACAGCACAAGTTCTTGGCGCATGACCTGGAAGTCGATGAGATTACGGAAGCCATTATGTACTGAATGGCTCTTAACGGGAGTTCCGCAGGTATATCATTGTGTCTCCCGGTGGCAGGGGTCCTTCTCCCACTGCTAGGCCTCTCTGACACCGCTGGCGCGCTGTTAAGTTTACCCCAGACTCTCTCCCCGAGCCTTCCCGCCTGGAGCCGCCTGAGACGGGTGTGCCATATATGTCACCATCTGTCTAAGCACCCTGTAGTTTTAGGGAGACTGTCCCTCCACCTCACTTACCGGAGCTCTTCTCGCCTTCACTCAAGCCCCCACAAGTGGCCGTTGCATTGCGTGGTGTGCTTTGACTGTCCTGCACGTATGTTGTGGTGACCCCCAATGGTGCTGCCCCCAGGCCATGCGCATCGCTGGTCTTCACTCCCGCTGTAAGTCCGTTCTATTAATGCCTGCCGTTTGTCACCATTAGTACCGGGGGGAGGTGGGGGCTGCCAACTCTCACGCCGTCACTCTGTTTTGCAGTCGGTCTCCGTCTGTGCTGACAATGGGTGCTTCCGCCGCGTACTCTCACCTCTGGTATGCAACGCCGCACTTTCCTCGCGGTCAGCCGGCCATATTGTATGCGCGTCTGGACACCTTCAAAATTGAGCCCGCGGCCTGAAACGTGCATACAAGCCGCAGTGGTTCGCCCGTCGTCACTCAATGGTCCGGGAACGGAGAGGCCTCAGACCGGAATCATCCAGGTCCGCTTCACCTCCGCAATAGAAATATCAGCTCTGTGACCTTATAGTAAACGGATGAATGCCCGGGTTTATGGGGGAAGTCGGTCTCACCCTCGGAGCTCCTCTATGTTGCGGCCATCTTGGTTGGCTGCAAGCCACGCTGCCCAGCCTCACTTATTTGATGTACAATCCTTTTGAGACGTTCCACAGCTGTCCTTTGTGACTTCTCACCTTCAAGACAGTGTTCCTAATATCCTTCAAACTGATGTGGTGTGTGAGTCAGCTTCAGGCTTGAAGGAAGTAACCCTCTTAGGTCGACCCGGGTCAGCACAGACCACCTCTCAGCCTTCCATACCGAATGAAGAGTCAGAGAAACAGTGGAGAATATACACTAATGTTCATTAGTATACGCTCAGAGTGGGGCTCCATCTGCACAGTCTTGTAAGAGTACTACAGAGGGAACTGAGGAACAGTAAGCATAAAGATACATTATGTACATTGCATGGTTAGCTAAGAACACGCCCACAGTGGAATTTTCCAAACAGATATGACCTTACAGCGAAAAACAAAAAAAAGTTTCTATTCTCACACCTTCCACAGTTAAGGACACTCTCAAGGCCGTTCCATCCTGTGCTGCGATTGTTAGGTTTGAAAATCCCATTCCTGCAATGCTCTAGTTTCATGCTATATTAGGTTAGGAGTGTGTGGCTATATAGACGTCATTTGTATTCATGTTATGCAACCCATTGAGTTATTCCCGTAATGTGCAGGCTTCAGTTAGCGAGTGTGACTCCATTTTGTATCTGGTAATCCCTATTAGGCTGCTTACTTAGGCTGTGCCCGAACTAAGCCTCATTATTCAGTATTGCTTGCCTCAGAAGAACGCTGTACTTCGTTATTATTTTCACTTCTGTTCAGGACTGCTTCCTTACCTACTAATGAATAGGCCATTCTGCCCTCGCATACCTATCTGAGTTTGTAGTTCTGCTGCCACGTTAGGAGACGCTGAGACTCGGCGCGGTAACCTTGAATTGCAGATAGCATGTACCCATCTGGCAGGTCGTAGCTCATCCATCTGTGCCTCCTTTGTTCATGTTCGGCCCAGGCGGGTAGCTTTCCCTTGTAGGTGTGGTTGGAAGTTCTTGGGAAGAATCATTACGTGATGCAGACTGTTGGGGGGCAGTACCTTAGCAGACATCTTTTAAAGAAAAACAAAAACAAAACTTTATTTTTGATTTTGCAACATGGAAAAACATTTCCCCCCCGAACTTGGCATCGATCATCAAGCATGTGTATACAATACGATAACCTCATTATGGCACTATATGGTACAGTGAGTACAGTTCAGGCTGTGTTCATGAGCGACATAAAAACCACATCAATAACGTGAAATACTGTTGAGGAACAGGCAATGCACCTACATTAGCGCGGGTCCAACCTCCCCACCCCCTCCCCCCTCCCTCTCAGATCCCGAGTCCCCTGAAGAGAAAAGTTCAGCGCTCGTGCCATCTGAATCGCTGTGAGACAACTCCGAGGCACACATGACTCGCCATACAAGGAGATCTTCCTGCAACTTCACATCCCTGCGGGTCCTCTGCATATGCGTCTGCTCTGCCAGTGACTATTCTCTTACATCCTTACGCCACGCTGACAACTCAGGAGCTCTCCACCCCATCCAGGTGATCGCCATCCTACGCCTCGCCAGCACCAACATTAATTGCAAAAATTTATAGGAAAGGTTTCTCTTCCTAGGTTTAGGGACCAGGGCTAATAGGCAGTGAAGCGGGTTCAGATCAATCCGGAGGCTGGTTACGGCATGTATACGATCTACCACCCCTCTCCAGAAGCTACCGACCAAGGGGCAGTCCCAGGCTGTAGTGTAGTTCCTATATTCCCAATAGGCTCTGCGCATTGGAATAACATAAACAGCAGTGTAGGCGTAGGACTGAGGTCATCTAGGTCTCTACTGACTATGTTAGACTTAATTAGTTTTGCCAGCTAGCTCAGAGGTCACTAGAAACTTTCTCGAATGTTCAGGAAAGGGTTAACCGTCCTGATTTAGACAAGAAGGGATTTGTTTCTGACAACCGCATAAACATGACAACTTTGCTCCCTCAGAATAAAGAGTGTTTCTCTAAAGTCGTGTGAAATCAATAGACCGCTATTTCACTCAGTCAATCGTGCATGCTTAATTTCACCAGAAGGCAGAGAAATAGAGAGACGGGCGTTTTCAATAAAAGGTGTTATTTTATTGAGCAGTCTTCTTTCTCATGCAAGAGAAATTAATTGCCACAATTGCAATACTTATTGTGAAGTAAAGTGCGTACAGTAAAAGTAGTATTATGAAATAATACTGTAAAAGCATTGATATGGTTTCTTAGCCATATGATACTTTAAAATGGGTAAAATATATACATACATAAAAACATTGACTAACAAACTCAACTGGTGCTTCTGAGATACGCCTACCCCAGTGTACCTGACCTAAACCTAATACCTGGGAAGGAGTAAGTAAGTTGCAGTTTTTAAGTTAAGTTAGGTTTTTGCCAAGAATCGGAATCAAGAATTCTCTCTAAGGTTTTAATCAGCTCCGTACCTTGGTTATAGAATGAAGGAGGTCTTGTATCTCGCTTCTCAGGACCCGATCTCCCAGCAACCCGCGAGGGTGACTTGGGAACACCGGAGCTGGATTTCCTCGGCTGGAGAAAAAGACTGCGTCTCTCTCAGCGCGTCGAAGGGAGGGGAGTTTTCCTTTGGCTCTAGCAACAGCTGGGCTCCCGGGCAAGTAGAACGTCGCTCTGCTCCCCACCACCGTGTGTTTGCTTAAGGCAACGTTGGTATATTTATACCTGAAAGTTGCCGGGTTTGACGTAAGGTTGGACATAAGACGTCACTAAGAACTTACAGTTCTTTCTGGACTCCAGGAGTTCTTGTGCAAATCAAAACAAAAGCAGGGGGAATTCCCGGGCTGCTGGAGGCTTGATTTGTTTAAAGAACGCGTTGTGCTTTCTAGGAGTCTATGGGAGTAGCCTTGACGTGTTTTGGACTGCATGGGCTATTACTAAATATGGATATGATTCCTATGTCTTCATAAGGATATTATTTGTTATAACCACATAAGGGCATGAATCGGGAATATCGAATTAGGGTCCTAGATAGAAATACAACAAGGCCAGGTGTAGGAACCCCGCCCCCTCCATCCCACATCTGGGGCAGTTGTCTTCCCTGTCTCCCGAAATACGCCTTAAGGACAGCGGGGTCAAGTAGGTACTGTGCATAAAGTTGAAATGTGTCAATTTAAATCTCGCATTGCAGGACACTCTGTGGGTAAGTCTCCCTATTCGCTTACGCTGTCCCGGGGTCAGGGTGAGCCCCAGGTCTATCTCCCAGGCCCCCCAGAAAGGCGCAACCGGTGGGGTCGAGTCCTGTCGCATGGCTGAATACAGCAGAGATATCAACTTAAGCCCTCTGCCGCAAGAGAGGAGGATGTTCAGGGTGTGGTACAACGGGGGCGCCTCCGGGAACTGGGGCCACGTCACTCTCGCCACCTCCTGAAGGCCCCGATAGTGGAAATATTACCCTTCCCCCAGGCCGAAGGCTTCCATGGCTTGCTCAAAGGACACGAACGACTCATTGGGATAAAGGTCCTCCAAATATTCACAGCCTCCCATTTTCCAATCCCTAAAGGACATGTGTTCCGCCATATCCACTACAGGGGCCAGGATCCACACCGGCAACTCCCTATGAAAGGGGGCTCGCCGCAGTATTTTCTCCACAAACCGCTACCAGACCGCAGCTGCGTGGCGCACCACATAGGGTAGGTCCTCATCTGCTCCCCGTCCTCGCATCAATGCCACCTGCAATACCCGCTCGTTAGCTCTGCCGGCCTGCAGACTCATCTCATTGTCCTGTAGGAGGGTCTGATCTGTTTTTCCCCTGAACACAAACAGCAAAACAAGCTATATGGGTCTTTGTGTCAGCTTCCATGGTAGGCCACCAGAAGTGTCTCTGTACCAGATCTAAGGTTTTGTGGTATCCTGGATGACTAGAGAGGACGTGATCATGACATATGTGCAGTGCTTGTTGTTGACGAGCCACCAGTGGTAGATAGTACCTGTCTTCCCTGAACAGGAACCCTCTCTCATGGGTCACACCCTCGTGTTCTCTCGTCAAGTCTTCTGGATTGGCAAGGCTTACGTCCTTTTGTAGCTGAGCCAGGAACTCTGAGGACAATACTACCCCTTAGAAGTGGCATTCTGGAATGATAGGAACAGGCTCCGGAAAGGGCACTGCGTCGTTGGGTTCTTCTAGTCTGGAAAGTGCGTCTGCCTTGGCGTTCTTCTTCCCGGGTCTATACGTGATTGTGAAGTTATATTCGTTGAAGAACAGGGTCCAATGCAGTTGTCTGGATGTAAGGGCACGTGCTGAGCATAGGAACTGGAGGTTCCTGTGATCTGTGTAAATGGTTACAGGGTGTTTGTCGTCTTTCAGGTAGTGGCGCCACTCCTTGAATGCCATCTTTATGGCCAACAGCTCTCGATCAGAAACCATGTAATGACGTTCAGCGGGTTGGAGTTTTTTTTAATAGAAGGCCACGGGATGCAGGAGCCCTGTATTAGGATCTCTTTGTGACAATACGCCCCCCAATGCGTCCTGCAAGGCATCTGCCTCCACCACAAAAAGGCAGCTCGGTGTCCGGGTGTACTAATACTGGAGCGGTGGTGAACCGTCTTTTCAATTCTTGGAATGCATGTTCTGCTTTTGTATCCCAACAAAAGGAAACCCCTTTGCGCAGGAGCCGGGTGATAGGAGCTACCAATCCAGAGAAGCCTGTGATGAAATGGCGGTAGTAGTTGGAAAACCCCAGGAACCTCTGGATATCCTTCACGGATGCTGGTGTAGGCCAAAGCATTATGGCCTCCACTTTCTTGTTATCCATCTGTATACCAGCCGGCATGATGATGTGGCCCAGAAACTCAACCGAGGTAGTGTGGAAAACGCTCTTCTCTAGCTTCACATAAAGACGGTGTCTTATCAGCTGCTGTAGGACGGCACGGACGTGCTGGACATGGTCCGTGGTGTTCTGTGAATAGATCAGTATGTCGTCGATATGGACGATACAGAAGATGTCTATGTAGTACCTCAACACCTCATCTATGAAGCACTGGAATGCTGCGGGGGCGTTGCAGAGACAGAAAGGCATGACCTGGTACTCGAAAAGGCCGAATCTGGTCCGGAAGGCGGTCTTCCATTCGTCACCCTTCCGAACCCTGGGCAGATGATAAGCCCCCCGCAGGTCCAGCTTGGTGTAGATGGAGGCGTTTTTTACTTGGTCCAGGAGGCTAGATATCCACGGTAAAGGATACCGGTTCTTCACGGTGATGGTATTCATGGCCCTAAAGTCGATGCAGGTCCTCAATCCCCTTCCTTTTTAGCCACAAAGAAAAGAGGGAAGACACTGGAGACCTGGAATAGCGTATGAATCCATTGTTCAGATATTCGTCCAGATAGGAGCGTAGATGTTCGTTCTCCTTCTGAGGGAATAGATCCGACTGCAAGGGAGCGTGGAACCAGGCATCCGGTCGATCCTGCAGTCAAATGAACGGTGAGGTAGCAGGGTATTGGCCCCTTTCTTGTCAAATACAACTGCCAAGTCCAGGTAAGCCTCTGGTACGTCTGCTTGGTTAACACCCCCATACCCTGCAAGGGTAACGAGTGTGCTTGTATGGTTTGTACACCTAAAGGATCATCCTCTGTATAACAGGAAACGCTGCAGTGGTCTGAATCCAGGGTTATAACTCTGGACACCCAATCGATTTGGGGATTGTGGTTTACTAACCATGGAAGTCCCAATATAACCTTGAACTGGGGGCATCGATCACATCGAAGCAGATGGATTCTTTATGGTGGTTTACTAAGGACATGACCATTTCTTCTGTTTTATATCTGATAAGGCCGGAAGTGAGGTCCGTTCCGTCCACGGCCTTGACTGTTTCTAGTTTTGCCTTCGGTATCGTGGTCATTCCCAGGGCCTGTGAGTAATGTGTATTGATGATATTTCCGGTGGCTCCGGAATCCAATTGAGCTGTTACCAGCCATACCTTGCCTGACTGGTTCCGCAACGTCACCTACATACCCACATGATGACTGCCATCATATACCGCGGGGATCGCTGTCTTGCAGGATGACGAACCCAGTAGATCGACCCCCGTACTACTGGGTTACTTCGTTTCCCGTCTTGTCTCCCTTGGAAACTGGTAACGCAAAAGGTCTCCTACCTCGTGTGCGTGTAGGTTTTACCGGACATTCCCTGACGAAATGACCGCTCTTGCCGCAGTACAAGCACTGGTTCTGCTTCCTCCTCTTCTCTCTTTCCGTGCTGGTGAGGGGACCCCTTATGCCTCCGATCTGCATGGGTTCCGGGGCATCACTAGAGGAGGTGGCTTCCTCTCGTCTTTTCTCTGTACTTTTATCCCCAAAGGACAGTAAGCGATTATCGCCTCCTTTTCCTGTTTCGGTTTTCCTTTCCTGTATCCTGTAGTTTACTTTCACTACTAAATCAATAAATGGCCCTATCTCCTCAGGTGGGTCAGGCATCTGCGATATCAGGTCATTCAGTTCATCACGTAACCCTCTATAGAAAACTGACACCTTCTTGGATTCGGGCCACTGTGCCTCAATGACGAGTCTACTAAACGTAGTTATGTAATGGAGTAAGTCATTATTGAACGGAAAACACAATGTGAGGGAGGGTCTAAGGGGAAAAAGGGTTTTTAAAGACCAGCTTGCATCCTGTCCCCCAAACTAACAAGTAACAACACACAGGGGATGCTAAGGGTCTGAAAGGAGGCTATAAAAATATACTAAACACTCAGTTGTAGTGTGGAGAAGTAATCCTTCTAAGGAGAGAAAAGGACAGCAAAGTGAGAAGATGAGATAGAATAATAATACCCATCAGCCCACCCGTTGGCGGAGTCTCATCATCTGGGTTTTGGTTGGAAACTGGTATCCACTAGGCACCTCTTTAGATCTCTTTCGAGGAATGCTAGTATTGGATCCACCAGTGAGATGGACAGCCAGCAGGTAATATTGGTAGGCTGAAGGAAAAAGTTGCAGTGCTCAAAAAGGTGTGAATGTGAAAGAATGTGTATTGTTAAAAATGCCTGTTATGATGCCAAAATACAACTTTATTGGGAGTGATCAACATAACGGCAAGATTAAAAGCAGAGTGAAGATAGTGTGACATTTTTTTCCTATCAATTATAGATAATAAATGGTCAACATGTTTCAGCCTCACAAGGCTTTCGTCAGGACCTATAATTTAACTACTGCAACAGTGGACAAAGAAAATTAATTAATAGTGATGTAGACCTACCGGTAGATTATTACTATATGGTAGTCTCATATCATTGTGACAAGAACTCTCCTGAAAAAAGAAAACAAACACAACAAAACAGATGTAACCATGTGACAACATCAATGCATGTGTAAATCAACATACCACACTTTGGTAAAAGCAACTCACCCATAATTGATATGGAGACGGCCTCACCTCGCCTGGCGCTCGCTCGGGTCAAAGAGGCCCGCTCTAAACATGGGGAGGAAACATAGATTGTATTTGTAAATCTAACCATCAGATATATAGTGAAATTCCTTTGGTCGTGTTATTTATAAACTTGAAAAACCCAATGGGTTGTGTGGGCAGTTACTTATGGCAGTTATGGCAAGCAAAAACATTAAATGTTTCATAGTGAAAGACGGGGCGCCTCTAACTTGTATATACTAATGATGTATGGCGCTGTAGTATGGAAAAGAAAAAAAAAATTGATGATATATTTCTCTTCAAGGATGTATCCATGTAGAGCCACAGTCATGGAAAAGAGAGCGTGAAAGGGGCAGCCATTCGTCAATCTTACAAACGCGTCCCTTCCAGTTGGAAACAATGATAATCTGTGTAATGAGCCCTATCAATCAAACGGAAAAGGACTCCAAAGCCATTGCTATAAAGCCCCAGGCTGCAGAGGCTCCACGGAGAACGAGGAAAAATGCAGAAAAATCTGGGATTGCGGCCACCAACCTGTCCGTCGTTGCCTCGGTTTAGCATCTGAGCCGAGGGGAAGGTGGCAATCGTATCGGCCTAGTCGGTTGAAATAGAATACTTGCGGACCAGAATGGAACCGCATTATGAAATTTGGGCAAATGTGCTGAATGGTGATTGGTTCGTTGTGAGAACCCGGAAACCGGAAGGTGAATTGTGTCAACCGGTATGTTGGAATATATTCAACACTCGCCTGAATGGTGATTGGTTCAGTGTAAGAAACCGGAAACCGGAAGGTAAATAGTATCAACCGGTCCGTGACAGTGTATTCAGCACTCGCCCAAACCTATTTAATAGAGGACATGCGCGCTTATAAACGTGCTGGTTGTGAAACTTGGCCGAAAGCACTGGATGGCTATAGATTCTTTGTAAATTTATAAAAGTGGAAGACTGGAAGGTGAATATATAAACCGGACTCCGGAAAGTGTGGTAAAGCATAAAACTATCAGCGCTTTGAGGCAATTGGTTTGGTTTAGAAACCGGAAACCGGAAGGTGGAAGTGTAAACCGGACACCGGAGGGTGTGGTAAAACATACGACTATACGCGCTGTGAGGATATTCAGCACTAACCCAGTCGAGTATAATTAAAATCATGCGGACCAGGGAGGAGAGCTGTGTTACCCAAAGCCTCATCTTCAAATGAGGTGATTGGTTCATTTCATGGAGCAGGCAACCCAAAAAACGGGGGGGTGTCCAAAAGCTTGAAGAGGACGGACATACAGGTGCTCAAGAATACTATAAACACGCAGGTCTACTCTGATTGGTCAGAGGGCGCGAAACGTGAAAAGTTTATCTTGCTTGGGGAAAGACCAGGGCAAGAATATAGTATTGTAGTTGGGGGCTAAATTAAACCACCATTGTAAAAGCGCCACGCCACAAACAATATTAAGAAGTCGATCTTTCTAATACCGAGGGCACGTGTTTACATGCTAGCACTGGAAACATGGTTCATACAGAACCCTGTTGTGTCTGTACTAATGGAAGATGTGTGTCCAGGTAGTGAAAATACATGAAAACACATAAAGACCCATAAAAAAGAGTCGGTTTGATCCCCACTATATATGGACTATAGATTGTAGGGTGTGTATTATCAGTCATAGACCCAAACAGTAGTGCCCCACAGGTTACTAGATCATGTGGATGGAGTATCATCAGAGTTGGATCCATGGTATGTCATCATTCAGCCCTACAGTGTCGCACTTTAACTTAAAAATCCATTTCTGTTCTTTGACGAACAGGTAATGAGAAATGTCACTGACATGTAAAGGGATGAACGGCTGTTCGAGCACTAGCCATTCCATATCGTCAGCAGAGTGTTTCATCGTAAGAAAGTGATTGGTCATACGAGTGGCCTGCTTGTCGCGCCTGATAGTACTCTTGTGTTCCTGTATTCTGAGTTTGACCCTCCTGGTCGTCATGCCTATATAGCGGAGGGCACAGGGGCAAGTGATTTGATAAATTACCCTTTCACTATTGCAGTTAGTATGCCGTTTAAGCACCCATGGGCGTGACGTGCCAATGTCTACTGTTAACGTTTTTCCTGTTTGGGGGCATACTGAACAGTTGCCACATGGATGGTGGCCTTGAACAGGGGGAAGATTCCACAATGTCACTGTGGATTCATCTGAGATGGACCGTGGTCTGGTATGCACTAGATCATCTTTCAAGTTCGAACTCCTCTTAAAGGAAAAGAGTGGTGGTGGAATTTTGTCACCAGCGGTATTCAATATTCGCCAGTTTTGTCGGATGATTTTTTTGTACCAGAGATGAAACTGTACTAAAAGTGGTAACAAAAGTCAATTTCCCAAGAGGCGGTTTTTCCGCAGGAATGGCTAATAGAGCCTCTCGATGATTATTGGAAGCCCTTTTGCATGATTTTCTGATAAACGCACTTGGATATAATTGTTGTTTCAATTTGGTGGATAGATCCAGGGCTTGTTCTTGGAAATCAGATTTCTCGGAACAGTTTCTTCGGACCCTAAGAAATTGTCCGAAAGGCAAGTTCTCTCTGAGGGAACGTGGATGGTGGCTGTCGAACCGAAGCAAGGAGTTTCTAGACATCGGCTTGCGGAATAGATTGCTTGCTAAATGACCATCCTTAGGAATGATCAATAGATCCAAGAATGGAAGTTGTGTATCGCTATGTTCCACCGTGAATCTGAGGTATTGGTTCTGAGTGTTTAACCAATTTTGAAAAGCAAGTACAGACAGAATATCTCCACGCCACACTACAAGGACGTCATCAATGTATCTCTTCCACAACACCGTTTGATGGTAATACGGATTGTTGTGGTTGAGTACATACTGGGTTTCAAAAAGATGGACGTATAAATTTGCCACGCTCGGAGCAAAAGTACTCCCCATCGAAGTCCCCGATATCTGGAGATATAGAGAGTCTTCGAATTGGAAAAAGTTCTCAGTCATTGCGAGCCTCGCCAACTCCATGATAAAATGAATGGGTGTAATGCTTTCATGAGTAGATGTTTCCAAAAGTCCTCTCACGGCCTGCAAAGTTTCTTCTTGCGGTATGCAAGTGTATAAAGACTCTACATCGAAACTGACAAGGATGCCAGTCTCGGTGTTAAACTCCACTTCAGGTAAAAGGCAAAGAATGTCTTTTGTATCCTGGAGGTAGGTGGGCATGGTCTTCACCAAAGGTCTTAGGAAGACATCAACAAAAGATGAAAGGGGTTCAAGTAGCGACCCAATCCCGGAGATAATGGGTCGTCCTGGGGGTGGCCTTGCTGTTTTGTGGATTTGGATAGGGTGTCTAGTGCTAGTCTCTCTGCTCTGGACATATTTTGAAAATTGTCAGTTTTTGACAGGTCCAAAGAGTTGATCTCATGGACCACTGCTTTTTCAAATGCTCCCACCTTGGGTGGTACCTGTTGAAGTAGGGGAACAAAAGTCGACTTTTTCTTGAGGCCTGTATTCATTTCTATGTCAGGCTGGCCCTGTTCCTTTCTGCTGTCAGCAAAGGAAAAATGGAGCCGAACCTTACGGAAAAAATGTTCAGCCTCACTGCGAAGCTGAAAAGCATCCCCGTTATTAGTTGGTACAAACCAGAGACCTTTATTTAACACTTGATGTTCGGTGGGAGTCAAAATGCGTGAGCTTAAGTTGACTACAAGGTCTTCGTTGCTTCCTGGAATGATTGTTATTGGCCTCGCCTGCTGCGAGTATTTGGTAGATCTTGTTCGTCTGCCCACTGCACTTGGGGTTGGGGCTGGCCCCTCTGTCTGCCCCTGTTCCAGCCACGGCCCTGCCCTAAAAAAGCCTGGCTGTCATAAAATTGAGGCTGCAGATGGTATTGGGACATGGGCAGTGGAAATTGTGGATATCCCCACGGGGATGGCGGCCACCATGGGCCCTGTTGGTACATATTTCCTTGCCCAGTGCGCCTACGATTGGGGCGATTATATCGGCCTCTTCCTCTCCATTGTGATGTACCGCTGGTGTCAGAGTCTCTAGAATCAGGATCGGAGGAGGAAGTTGAATAGTTTGACCCGTAGCCTTTTCCTTTTTTGATGGTATCTGTAGGTGTATAATTCTCACCAGTGCACGGGTAAATTTTCTCATGAGAGAACTTTGCCAGATCCTTTTTAAATTTCTCAATCTTGGCGAAAAAGATTGGGTCTTTATATTCTTGTTTGCTTTATTTGTTTCGTCCAGTTGTTTCTGGAATTGTTTGGTCGTAAGTGTAGTTTTTATTTGACCTTCCAAAACTTGTATTTCCACAAGGATGGCATCAGCCACCCTTTTGGCGGTCGTATTTATAAGAATCAGCCAATCGCGAGTGCATCGCCATGCGATCAGCGACCAGTCTTTTAGAAATGCTTTGTCCGTAAGAAAAAGTCTGGGAGCATTGGTCTTCTTAATATTGTTTGTGGTGTGGCGCTTTTACAATGGTGGTTTAATTTAGCCCCCTACTACAGTACCATATTCTTGCCCGGGTCTTCCCCCACGCAAGATAAACTTTTCACGTTTCGCGCCCTCTGACCAATCAGAGTAGACCTGCGTGTTTATAGTATTCTTGAGCACCTGTATGTCCGTCCTCTTCAAGCTTTTGGACGCCCCCCCCCGTTTTTTCGGTTGCCTGCTCCATGAAATGAACCAATCACCTCATTGAAGATGAGGCTTTGGGTAACACAGCTCTCTTCCCTGGTCCGCATGACTTTAATTATACTCGACTGGGTTAGTGCTGAATATCCTGACAGCGCGTATAGTCGTATGCTTTACCACACCCTCCGGTGTACGGTTTACAATTCCACTTTCCGGTTTCTAAAACGAACCAATTGCCTCAAAGCGCTGATAGTTTTATGCTTTACCACACTTTCCGGAGTCCGGTTTATATATTCACCTTCCGGTCTTCCACTTTTATAAATTTACAAAGAATCTATAGCCATCCAGTGCTTTCGGCCAAGTTTCGCAATCAGCACGTTTATAAACATGCATACCCTCTATTAAATAGGTTTGGGCGAGTGCTGAATACACTGTCACGGATCGGTTGATACTATTTACCTTCCGGTTTCCGGTTTCTTACACTGAACCAATCACCATTCAGGCGAGTGTTGAATATATTCCAACATACCGGTTGACACAATTCACCTTCCGGTTTCCGGGTTCTCACAACGAACCAATCACCATTCAGCACATTCGCCCAAATTTCATAATGCGGTTCCATTCTGGTCCGCAAGTGTTCTATTTCAACCGACTAGGCCGATACGATCGCCACCTTCCCCTCGGCTCAGATGCTAAACCGAGGCAACGACGGACAGGTTGGTGGCCGCAATCCCAGATTTTTCTGCATTTTTCCTCGCGTGAATCCTGCTTAGACATGTTCTCCTTGGAACCTCTGCAGCCTGGGGCTTTATAGCAATGGCTTTGGAGTCCTTTTCCATTTGATTGATAGGGCTCATTACACGGATTATCATTGTTTCCAACTGGAAGGGACGCGTTTGTAAGATTGACGAATGGCTGCCCCTTTCACGCTCTTTTCTCCATGACTGTGGCTCTACATGGATACATCCTTGAAGAGAAATATATCATTAAAAAAAAGTTATTTTCCATACTACAGCGCCATACATCATTAGTATATACAAGTTAGAGACGCCCCGTCATTCACTATGAAACATTTAATGTTTTTGCTTGCCATAACTGCCATAAGTAACTGCCCACACAACCCATTGGGTTTTTCAAGTTTATAAATAACACGACCAAAGGAATTTCACTATATATCTGATGGTTAGATTTACAAATACAATCTATGTTTCCTCCCCATGTTTAGAGCGGGCCTCTTTGACCTGAGCGAGCGCCAGGCGAGGTGAGGCCGTCTCCATATCAATTATGGGTGAGTTGCTTTTACCAAAGTGTGGTATGTTGATTTACACATGCATTGATGTTGTCACATGGTTACATCTGTTTTGCTGTGTTTGTTTTCTTTTTTCAGGAGAGTTCTTGTCACAATGATATGAGACTACCATATAGTAATAATCTACCGGTAGGTCTACATCACTATTAATTAATTTTCTTTGTCCACTGTTGCAGTAGTGTAAATTACAGGTCCTGACGAAAGCCTTGTGAGGCTGAAACATGTTGACCATTTATTATCTATAATTGATAGTAACATTTTTTTCACACTATCTTCACTCTGCTTTTAATCTTGCCGTTATTTTGATCACTCCCAATAAAGTTGTATTTTGGCATCATAACAGGCATTTTTAACAATACACATTCTTTCACATTCACACCTTTTTGAGCACTGCAACTTTTTCCTTCAGCCTACCAATATTACCTGCTGGCTGTCCATCTCACTGGTGGATCCAATACTAGCATTCCTCGAAAGAGATCTAAAGAGGTGCCTAGTGGATACCAGTTTCCAACCAAAACCCAGATGATGAGACTCCGCCAACGGGTGGGCTGATGGGTATTATTATTCTATCTCATCTTCTCACTTTGCTGTCCTTTTCTCTCCTTAGAAGGAATACTTCTCCACACTACAACTCAGTGTTTAGTATATTTTTATAGCCTCCTTTCAGACCCTTAGCATCCCCTAGGTGTTGTTACTTGTAAGTCATTATTGCCCTGTTTCAGGTTTAGTAGCTCAATGTCTGCGGCCTGAACATAGATGTGACGAGCGAACATCCGCCGCATTGTTGCCTTGAACACTGGGAGATTGTATAGCATAGGGTCGTCGTTTTCCACCAGTGATATGGACCACTGGGCGGCATCCCCACCCATGTAGGAAAGTATGAAAGCGATTTTTGATGCGTCGTCTGGGTTAGCGGTTGCTCTGGCCATGAAGTGCAGATGGCACTTGTGAAAGAAGACGCTGTACTTGGCGCTATCGCCATAGAAGCGTTCCGGTGGTGCTAACTGCACCTGGTGGGGTGTGATGACTTGTACTGCTGTGTCCGGTTGGGTCGTCGAGGAGGACCCCCAAAGGAGAACACGGGCGGCCGTAACAACCCTTCTTGTCTGACTCGGGAGCTCGGGGAGGGACCCCAAGGACCGGTTACCCCAGCCGCCAACTAGCTCTGTATGGCTGTCAAGTCAAGGCGTAGGCTGAGGTTCTCTGCCTGCATACTAGTCAGCATGGCTGCTATGTCCTGCAGGGATACCTCGGGATCGCTCATGTCGTCTGGGCGAGAAAAAGTACGTGGGCTTCGAATTCTGTCGAGTACCCCACAAGGCTTACCTTGGCTTGTGAAGTATTCTCGCAGAGACGACAAGAGCTACCGCCCCTGTACCCACCTGACCCCGTGGAATTCAGAAGTACCCAGCAGGGATGAGATGGAACCAGGGAAGGGAGCCAAGGATGTTGGGATGGAGTCTGCGTTGTTCGTAAGGCACTTCTCTGGGCTGGGGTAGGACCAAAGAAGTCAGCTGGCAGAGAGACAAAGGGATACCCAGTTAGGAGCAACCCCACACCCCTTTTTGCAATACCAGCACGGAGGCTCATTAACATTTTTTTAGACCTCACATGCCAGGTATTTTTTAACATTCACGCATTAATTCACTTTGACCCCACCACTCACTTACCATCCAAAACCCTCACGCACCACACATAGGGCCAGATGTAGGAAGCCTAATACCGGTGGGTAACTGCCGAAATTACCGAATTTCGGCCGTTACCGACCGGTATTAGGCATTTGGGATGTAGGGGCCTAATTTAAGGATTCGGTAATTTACCGAATCGGTAATTTAAGGAATCGGTAAATTACCGAATTCTTATTTACCGATTCGGTAAATTACCGAATCCATAATGTAGGAAGCACTCAAGTGAGTGCTTTTCACTTGTAAGGATTCGTTATTTACCACCAACTGGAAGTTGGGGGTAAATAACGAAAACCGTTAAAAAAGCAATTTTGTGCTTTTTTAACAGTGCCATGTGGCAGACATACATGCCCTTAGGGCATGTATGTGTGCCACATGTGCACCCGTGCACTATACAGGGGTGCAACAGGGTGTCAATGTGACACCCGGGCCCCCTGCCACCCTTGTAGGTCTACCCCCTATTACCGATTCGGTATTCACCGAATCAGTAATTCTCATTCATTCCTATGGGCCTCCAGGCCCGTAGGAATGAATGGGGAATACCAATTCGGTAAATACTGAATCAGTATTTACCGAATTTTACTGATTCGGTAAAAGTTACTGAATCGTTAGCTACATATCATTTACCGATTCTAAAATAGCAAATCGATAAAATTCGGTATTTTAGAATCGGTAAATGATATTTACCTACATCTGGCCCATAGTGATTACATCAGTGCTCCCGCGTAGTCGTTGGTTAGTAGCACGCCGCGTTCCGTAGAGGGATGCGAAGACCCCTATGATGAAGCATGACACCAAGGGCCCTTTTGGTGTGTGAGGGGTATTTAAAGAACACAGTGTGCTCCCCACCATTGTAGGGACCATACCAATCACACTCAGGTGGATTCTATTTGTTTATTAAAATTGTGTCCAGGGAGACCGAATCCACTACTCTCTCCACTCCCCTTTTGTTCTATTTATTATAGTAGTGGAATTAGTCATCCTCATAGTAACACGAACACTATTTGGGGTGGTCTGGTATTTAGAAGAACAGAATCATATGCACACCTTGATATGGACTACCCCAGTGTTGGGTACCCCAAAAGGCTTACCTTGGCTTGTGAAGTATTCTCGCAGAGACGACAAGGGCTACCGCCCCTGTACCCACCTGACCCCTTGGAATTCAGAAGTACCCAGCAGGGATGAGATGGAACCAGGGAAGGGAGCCAAGGATGTTGGGATGGAGTCTGCGTTGTTCGTAAGGCACTTCTCTGGGCTGGGGTAGGACCATGGAAGGCAGCTGGCAGAGAGACAAAGGGATACCCAGTTAGGAGCAACCCCACACCCCTCAGTCCAACTTACACCTCTACACACATACCAATGGATAGCTACCTGGTGTTTAGTGCATCAAGACTCTGGATGTCATCATGAGCTAGGAATAGGATAGGAGGTCCCATGCAGTCCGCAACACCAATGCCAACGCCAAACTGGAACAGAAACACAGAACAAGGCGCGCTGCCAGAAAACCCAAGGAATGCGCTCCAGCGCGGTACTAAGAACCCCAAAGCATGCGCTCCAGCGCGGTGTCAAGAACCCCAATGTATGCGCTCCAGCGCGGTGTCTTGAACCCCCAAGAATGCGCTCCAGCGCGGTGTAGTAAGACAATTGATGAAGCGCTCCTGCTCTGATAAGCAAAAAAAAAAGGAAAGCGCTCCTGCGCTAATACGTGAAAACCAAGAAAATAATGAACACAGGAAAGAAACCCCCCAGGATGTGCACAGCACAGGGTGTCTTAACCAAGCAATGCCAGATGCCCAATTGCTCGCGGGATAGCGCTCCAGCGCGAGGAAATGATTAGCAAGTAAGCATGGGCAGGAATGCAAAGAAAAGCGCACCTGCGCTATGAGAACCGGTGCATTCTCGGTCTCTATCCGTAACGAGAATTGAGGACGCTGCAAGCAGAAGTCCTCCAGAATACCTGCTAGAGGGACGGCTTGGCAGGCAGCTCTGACGGGAATCCACAGGAATTCGAAGAGCTGATCCGGCGGGAACCGCAGTAGTTATGCGGATTCCCCCGGAAGCGCTACAGTGGAGGAGGCCGTCTCAAAAGAGACTAGACCGCAACTCGACTTCCGCCTGGAAGTGAGTATTGCGGTTCTCGTATGTGTGTAGAGGTGGACGCTGGGGCGGCCAACACCGCAACATGACACCCGGCTCCACCTGAGCACCTATTTGTTACACTGGGCCGAATAAAGAGAGACACAGACAGACTTATACAGAGAACGCTTTCCTGCAGATGCTTAATCAGGTACACACTCCCCTCCGTTATGCACAAGAATGATTTGCTGGTGTCATTGCCCTTGTCTAACTTAGGTAGTTATGAGGCCTCTATCCAGTTGCTTTCTTTGGTATACATGCACTATCAAAAATGGTACAGTCTAATTATGAAGCAGTGTACCCTATATCCAGAAGCTAGTATGAACCTTTTCAAAGCTAATGAGAATGTCACTTGGTTACAAAATGAAATGCTGGATTTTCAAGGATTTAATGTTACTGAATACTTTAAATGTTTCCGGGAACAAAATATCATTGAAGACATCTGCCATCTGCTCCAGGTGTACATCCTTCATGTACCACTATATACTCCAACACTGCTTCGTAATTAGTCTGTACCATTTTCAAAGCGTCCGCTTGATAGTGCATGTATACCAAAGAAAGCAACTGGATAGAGGCCTCACAACTACCTAAGTTAGGCAAGGGCAATGACACCAGCAAATCATTCTTGTGCCCGTCCCTATGATCAATGCAACAGCTAGTTTCTGTGTTGAAGGCTCAGGTAACATTCCAGTAGGACAGAGCAGTTGTAACTACACATACCGATTGAACAATAATAGTAGCCCACCTTTGCTTACACCTCCGAATGTATACTTCATCTTTGGGGAACAGGCTTATACATGGCTTCCCAGGGGATGGTCTGGCCGGTGTCATGTCTCTTTACTCTTACCTCCCATTTATATTGCTCCGTCTAATTATCATAAGGATCATAGGCTACAGCGTAGGGATCTCCATTTGCATCGGGTTAAGAGAGTTGTCAATCCAGACGATATTGATCAGACAGATACCTCACTACAGCAATTTACTGACATAATGAAGGGCATTCTTCCGTTCTGGGGACCCATGTTCAATAGTCCTAATATTTGCCGCCTTGCCAGAGTAGTAGAGGAAGTTATTAATACTATTGCAGGTATACTGACTAATGTTACAGTCGCCCTTCAGGCTACGAGGCTTGTTGCTCTTCAAAACCGGATGGCTTTAGATGTCATTCTTGCTGATAGGGGGTGGAGCCTGCTGCGTCATCGGCAGCAGCTGCTGTGTGTGCAATCCTGATAACGCCCCTAATGTGTACTCCGCAATACAGAAATTACACAGACTTGCTTCAGATGTCCACCAGGATAATGGTTCATGGTCCCTCACAGGGTGGCTTTGGGGTCTGCTGACATCATGCACTATCTCCAGCTTTTTCATGAGGAATTTATCTGCCTCCTGGTTTATAAATACATTTCTTCCGCAGTTCGGCTTCGAGATATTGTCGGAAAATGTATTTTTATGTATTTATTCTATTTGCACAGTGATTAATGATGTATTTTCAAAATGCTGCTGATATATACTATGTTTGTAGATGCTCTTTTATCTACGGAATCTCTATTTGATGTTCGTATTTTATTAACTACATTGTGTTTTAATAAAAAACATGTTATCTTTGTGATGTATTCTTTTATGGCTGGTTGCAGCCGAATAAAGATTTTTAACTGACTGACATCATGGGGTTGGAAGATACTACTTGTCCTAATGCTATCACAGGTGTCATCTTTACATGATGCTCATGTATTAATTGCCTTCCAGCCTGTTGTACCTATTGTGTGAGTAAACTCATCCCTATTCCTAAATTGTCAAGACGTGATAACAAGGTCTTGATGATGCAGGATATCCAGGACTCAATGCTTACTGATGAGGGCCTTTTTGATTACTAAGTGGATTTTTTTAAATTTGTTTTTATTGTCATTTCCAGTACATAGTCATCATACAATCATCAATATCATAAACATCTTAACCTTAATCATCTCCATCGTTAGATATTTAAACATATCAATATGCATCACATACAGATCATTACTTTCCTGGCACTTTGTCTTTACAGTAGTACATGTTGCTCAGTTCGTCGCATATTCCTCCCATTGTCGCCATTTCAAGATGTAGCCATGACACCATCTAGTAGGTCTCCCTGCTACTCATGGGCTGTCCCCTGGGGTGGGTGTAAGTGGCGGATCGTAAAATATTTCGCCGAAACTCATTCCACTTTCCCCATATTCTTGACCATTTTTTTGGGCATCCTCTGTGTGTGTAGACTGCTCTTTCTGCGACCATGGCGATGTCCATGTCAGTTTCCCACTGTTGCTGTGTAGGCAGCGTCCCAGAGCCCCAGGTCCTGGCTAAATTCCGTTTTGCAATTGTCATCCCCAGTGTCGCCCAGTTTTGTAATGCTAAGTTGAGGTCAGTAGGTTGCCACAATACTAAGTGGATTTTGATACTCATGTGTTGCTTTATTCTCCCTTGTAACTTGAGTGACTATGCATTTTCTCTCTCCCACTTAGAGTCGTAAAGACCCTACTGGATAGCCTCAATAAAGCATTTAGCCACCCATGCTAAAAGACGGGTCTGTTAGGTTTGAAAATCCCATTCCTGCAATGCACTAGTTTCATTTTATATTAGGTTAGCAGTATGTGGCTAAATAGACGCCATTTGTATTCACGTTATGTAACCCACTAAATTATCCCCGTAATGTGCAGGCAGTTAGCGAGTGTGACTCCATTTTGTATCTCGTAATCCCCATTAGGCTGCTTAGGCTGTGCCCGAACTAGGGCTCATTATTCAGTATTGCTTGCCTCAGCAGAACGCTGTACTTTGTTATTATTTTCTCTTCTGTTCAAGGCTGCTCCTCGACTTATTAATGAATAGGCCATTCTCCCCTCGCATACCTATCTGAGTGTGTAGTTCTGCTCCCGCGTTAGGAGACGCTGAGACTCAGCACAGTAACCTTGAATTGCAGATAGAATGTACCCATCTGGCAGGTGGTAGCTCACCCATTTGTGCCTCCTTTGTTCATGTTCGGCACAGGCCGGTAACTTTCCACTGTGGGCGTGGTTGGAAGTTCTTGGGAAGAATCATTACATGTTGCAGACTGTTGGGGGGCCAGTCCCTCGGCAGACATCTTAGGGTGCAGGTTAGATTGCAGAGTATTGCTAATAAAACATGTTTGTATTCTCCACTGTCAGACCAACACTTCATTCTTGGAAGGCATAGCAGGTTTTTGTAAGTAACCCGGTCAAACTGCCAGACAGGTGGGAGAGGTTCTTTATCTAGGGAAAACTATGCACTGGCACAAGCAGTTAGCAAAGGGTATTTTTCGGAACAGGGAAGGACTAGTTTCGAACCTCACACAAAATGGAGTCTGAAAAAGAAAATGGCGCAGCAAATGCTAACTTCTACATGGCATTACGAGAGCATCAACAAGCATAATCTAACAAACCCTCCTTTTAGCATAAGCTAAAGACGTTTTCTGTTATGCAAAAACAGGGAAAACAGGCACATATTCGGGGCAACTGTATCATCATCAGAAGCGGATAGAGCCTAAAAATTAGAAATGTAATCATGGTGAAGCTATGGGCACATTTTACTTTCAGCATCAGAAATTGGGACAGCAAGTAGGGATGAGACCTCCGATATTCCCTCATCTATATTCATAAGTCCTACGATATCAACTTGGAGCATCATAGCGGCATGGTAACATGGGATGATATTTTCTGTTTGGGTGTTAAAACAGTGGCGCAATAGGAACGACAAGGGTAAGGCATTGAATGAGAATACAAAAGAATATTAATACTGCTGTAACTTATTTCCTTGAGGATCCAACCCCAATTACCCAAAAGAGACCAACTCCAGTTTCCACTTTCCATCCCCTTGACGTTCTCAATGATGTACATAACGTTTTTTCAAAATTCTCTATGCCAACAACATACTGGTCGCCAATTATTGTGCATTCTCCACCACTCTTTGCAAAGATAAAATCCTCTGCATATCTAGTCTGTTCTGAATACACCGCATGCTTTCTAACTGAGTAGTAATGTCTATCAAGGCTGCCACTGTAGTATTGGATAGAATCTGTAACTTAAATCCAAAATATTCTTTGGCTTATTCACCCCTGGCCATGGCAGAACCACCCAGTGTAAAGATGGAGGAAAGGATGTATCCAAATGTGATGCCGTTACTATAGCTATCACTTCCAAGTCTGTTACCCCGTCACAAAATTCTTTTGTTAGAGTCCTTTTTACCCATCTTGTTCTAGGTTGAGCATATTTACATGGAACACCCAAGGGCAGTACCATTCCGAGAGACACATCATCGGTACCATTATAGACATTGCAATAAGTCCCATTAGACCCTGGATGTGCATTTATCGGCCCCTCATAATTTACTGCAGCATATCTGGAATTCATTCCTGAAGTGCTTGAATCTTTTTTTATTCAGAGATAGGATGTTTTTATACAGTATTGTCCCTGAACAATTGATGTATAAAAAGTATCTGTACTGTTCACTACGGGGCAACAGGCAGGGTATTACCCAGCCTCTTGGGGTACTGTCAACTCCTTGTAATGCCAACCCACTAGTGTTATATTCTGTGCTTCCATCTAAAAATTATCACAATATGTATTGCTGTCAAAACCCAGATAACCCTTACCTTGTGGTTTTTTGATGATAACACCACAAAACCCCCAGCTGACCCTGCTATAAACCCTATGGCCTTAGCTGAATTTAGTAAGACTATTTCAGTCGGGGAAGTACGTATGCTCATAATCCATTCAGCAATAGGCAAGGGAACTGGCCTAGATGGGGTGCCATTTGATTTTTAACCATAACTTAGATTTCTGCGCCCGCTGCTCACAGAAGTTTTTAGTTCCATAAACAAGGGAACAATCGAGTAACGGAAACAGTCAGTCACATTTTCCATTTATAATAAGGGGGAAAAGCATGCCCCCAAAAACCTATCAGACGATTGCACTGATTGACTCATCTGGGAAATTCTTTGGTAGGGTCCTCCTGGGAAAACTGGAAGTATGGGCGAATGAAAAGTCCTTCTTCAGAAAAGCGCAATATGGGTTCCGCCCAGGAGTTTTTAGCGCTGAGCAAACTCTGAATTTTTCCCTAATTTTTGGTAAATACGTCAAAGCCAGGAGAAGGCGCTATACATATGCCTTTCATGGACCGTTCCTGTGTCTTTGACCTAGGGGACAAAAACAAACTGTGGGACATTAGGAAAGAGGCAGGTGTGGACATATCTCTATTGAGTGTGCTAAAAAAGTCTCCACCAAGACACAAACATGAGCAGATGTACACATTATAACAGATTCTTTTCAATTTGAAATGCCATCTGGTCTTACACTAAATGGTAGAAGTCTGTGATCAGATCGGAAACCATTTGCTGAAAACACAGCAGAGGCTAGACCGTATTAAGGTAGTGGTCTTATGAGCAGCATTCCTCATCACCTGAGCATCAATGGCTGCAAGGCCACCAGCCAGATCGCTTATGAAATGAGCAGTCAGTTTTGACATGTCAAACTTTAGAATCCAAGACGTGCCAGCTCTGCATTTCATCCTTTTGTTTCAAATCTTTTTTATTTTCCAGAAAAAGCAGCAGGCAAAGGACTGAATGTCACATAGCGTTGGGCCTACAACCCACTCAGGGCCGGGCGTGTTACTAGATAGCACAATAATAGCTTTAGAGGGCCACCCACTCGCGTTTCGCCTACAACCCCTTGGGACCGGCCGCGTCTCATGATATCAAGCACAGGCCATTCAGTCTTTGTAGGAAATAGCCCGACCCCTGGGGTCGAATACAAACAGGTAACCAACGTAAATGGAACAAACGGGCCACTGAGGTCCAAACTCCTACTAGACAGTGGAGTGAGAAAGAGCAGGACAGAATAGACAGAAGGAATAAGTAAAGAGGGAAAAAAGGAAAGACAGCCGGAGGAAGTGCAGTGTGCGCTGGGAGGGGAAGTCTACAGGACATCGGGTCTAGTCCGGCGCTCCTGGCGGCCAGGGCCTAGTGCTCGAGGGTGCCTATGGCAGCAGTGTATCTGGAGCAGGGGGAGGCCACAGCGTCCTCGAAGAGTCGCAGCGCCCGAAGCTTAGCAGGCATATGGCGCGCATGTTCAACGGCACATAAATATTGAACCAGGGGCCGCCAGAAAGCTTTAAAGCGCGTGTCCCGGGCTTGCAACCTAGCCGTGAAGAGCTCCATCGTAATAACATTCCATAAGCGCACAAACCAGGCTGCGATTGGAGGGGCTTCGGGCTTTTTCCAATACAAGGCTATGAGCTGCCTGGCCGCTCCCAGCATTTGAAGCGCCAGAATCCAATCGCTCCAAGTCAGTGCCCTCAGGCCAGTAGGTTTGATACCTAGCAAGAGTGTGCTTGTGGCTTCAGGCAGAGGTTACCCCAACACCCCCCTGATGTGGCTTAGGACCTCCTTCCAGAAGAGGGTCAGCGACGGACACGCCCACCTAATATGAATAAAATCCCCCGTTGCGTACTGGCACCGCCAGCACGTAGGGGAAGAGGCAGGGAACATCTTGCACAGGCGCTGAGGCGTGTAGTACCACTGGGTCATGATCTTATAGGCGTTCTCCTGCTGTGGGATGCTACGATGCACTTTGGGGATGTCCTGCCACAGGCGACACCACTGCGCCGGGGCAATGTCCGTACCTGACGTTGACTGCCAGCGTTGCTGATATGGATGTGAGGGTGGCGTCTTCGGGTGTTGCAGAATCTGGTAGATCCGTGAGATCAAACCCTTTGAGTCATCAAAGTAGCGGGCCAGCCGCTAAAACGGGGTGAAGGCGGATCTATGATGATACAACGCATGTTATTACAACGCATGCTTTTACAACGCATTTTTTACAACGCAAAGTCTATTACAACGCAATATTTTACAACGCATACTATTACATCGCAATATAGTGTTACTAATGAAAAAGTACGAAAACAACGAAATCTATTAAAACGCATACCATTACAACACATTTAAAATATATATATATTTTTTTGTAATATAAAATCTGGCACGGGATGCAGGGAAATTAGGGGTTTTGGCTGGGGAAGTGTATTAAAATGTGGTGAAAAACTACACGGAAGAGCACTGATTTTCTAAAAAATAATTAAATTAATAAGTTAATTTATTTATTTAATAAATTAAATAAATTAATATTTTATAAAAAATAGTGAAATAAATACCGGGACGGGATGCAGGAAAATTAGGGGTTTTGGGTGGGGAAGTGTATTAAAATGTAGTAAGTAACTGCACGGAAATACCGCAAAATCATAGAGATATTCAAATTAATACTCGAGTAATAAAATAAATACTCGAGTAACAATAAAAATACTCATATTTATGAAAATTGACATATTTGACCGAGATAATTTAAAAAAATAATAATTACATTTTTAACGATTAATTTATTTATTTAATACAGTAAATAAATAAATAATTTTTAAAAAATAGTACAAAAAATACTGGGACGGGAAGCAGGGAAATTAGGGGTTTTGGGTGGGGAAGTGTATTAAAATGTGGTGAAAAACTACACAGAAAAGCACTGATTTTCTTAAAAATAATTAAATTATTAACAGTTTATTTATTTAATAAATTAAATAAATTATTATTTAATAAAAAATAGTGAAATAAATACTGGGACGGGATGCAGGAAAATTAGGGGTTTTGGGTGGGGAAGTGTATTAAAATGTAGTAAGAAACTGCACAGAAATACCGCAAAATCATAGAGATATGCAAATTATTACTCGAGTAATAAAATAAATACTCGAGTAACAATAAAAATACTCATATTTATGAAAATTGACATATTTGACCGAGATAATTTACCAAAAAAAAATAATTACATTTTTAACGATTAATTTATTTATTTAATAAATTAAATAAATAAATAATTTTTAAAAAACAGTAAAAAAAATACTGGGACGGGAAGCAGGGAAATTAGGGGTTTTGGGTGGGGAAGTGTATTAAAATGTGGTGAAAAACTACACGGAAAAGCACTGATTTTCTGAAAAATAATTACATTATTAACAGTTAATTTATTTATTTAATAAATTAAATAAATAAATATTTTATAAAACATAGTGAAATAAATACTGAGACGGGATGCAGGAAAATTAGGGGTTTTAGTTGGGGAAGTGTATTGAAATGTAAGAAACTGCACGGAAATACCGCAAAATCATAGAGATATTCAAAATAATACGCGAGTAATATAATAAGTACTCGAGTAACATAGAAAAATACTCATAATTATGAAAACTGACATATTCCACCGAGATAACGATGTACTTAAAAAAAACGTAAAAATGATTAATAATTAAATGAAAAATTAACTTTAAAGAGAAACAGAAAGATTTTACTAACAGAGAACCGCCATTTTAAACACAGTAGAATGAAATGAAGTCCATTTACCATTTCCATGACATAAAATATCAACAAGACTTTCAAAATGGATGCCAAAACGGAACGAAACAGTCAAAACTTTACTTCAAAAGAAAACATTTTAAATTATACGTTTCCACATCAAATGAGTGAAAATAAAATTAAAAACGTAACGGTGTAATTTAGACCAATAATGATGGAAATTACGAAAAGGTATAAATACATGCAAGCCACCATTTTGAAGTCAGTTGATTATCAACTAGCAGAGTGACCAGACGCGAAAACCTGACCCTCTGACCTCTTGAACTTAATATCAACCAAAGCGAACTTTGAAGCATTTCTCTATCACATTGAAGTAAGTTAATAAAACGACGTTATGAAATGTTTAATTATAGCACATCAGCAGCAATATGTTAAACAAATATATTTTTAAAATAGATTAAATAATGGAATATTAACCATTAAGTAAGGAAATATTGGAAAATAATGATAAACAACTGTTACGATTCTGGAAAATAAATAAACGTTAATAGTATAAAAACGATGTAATTTTTTTATAACAAAATATTCTATTATGAGATATACTATATTTTTAATAAAACGACCCAAAATATTTATTTCATTTATAAACAGTTCTCCAACCAAGTGAGACGAAAAAATCAACTTTTCAAAATAAAGTTTATATTTTAAACAACGAGATTACTCAGCACGATAGAAAAAAAGGTAATTTTTTTTACTAATGTTAAAAAAAACAGAAGTAAAGACCTTACATTCCATCCAAATAAATAATCCATTCCTTATAATAATTTTTTTCTCACAGAAAAACGAAGTTGGTTTTAAAAATCGACATTCATTTCTAAATACAATCGTCAAGATTTAAAGAAGGTAATTGTTACGAAATTTAATGAAAATATAAATAAAACAAGAAATAATGCCATAACAAAAAGATTTTTAAATTCTAAATAGTAATTGAAAATACAACAGTACAGAAAGTGTGAAAAAATTTAGATTTTTATTTAATGTAAAACTTGTGAGCTATTACTAGATCACAATCAATCGAAACCGATTTCTTTTAAATTTTTAATATATTTTTTAGATAGTCAAAAATATCTTCTGAAGCACTGCCAAGTAGAAAAATAAAAATGAGAATACCAGTCGACAAAGCACGTCAAAGAAAAACATATCCAAAAAACTTGGACTATCAGTAAGGTAAGTGCTGGATAGTGTAAAAGTGCCTGTAACAATTATTATTCAAGAAATGTGCATTAGTAGAGTAAGTGAATAAGCATAAGCGAAAAAACATGCCACTTTAGTAAGCCTACCCTCCCCCCCCCACCCCCTGAATAAAACAACCAATGAATATATAACTAAAGAAAGCAAGACAGAGTGGTCACACAGTGGCCAGATTGGTTTTATCAACATAGAAAACATTTGCGATACCTTACAGAGTTTACCAGTAAAACGTTTCATTTGTTTTCATGTCCTTTGCTTCTGAAGCAAAACCACTCATTGATTTCATTTAAATGTTCAAAATATATTTTAGATACTCAAAT
Source organism: Lissotriton vulgaris (assembly GCF_964263255.1). Lineage (NCBI taxonomy): Eukaryota > Metazoa > Chordata > Amphibia > Caudata > Salamandridae > Lissotriton > Lissotriton vulgaris. The sequence goes on along the minus strand of NC_141700.1, from coordinate 473,065,654 downwards.
TTATCTTCTGAAGCACTGCCAAGTACAAAAAAAACTGAGAATACCAATCGACAAAGCACGTCATAGAAAAACATATCAAAAAGCAAGGACTATCAGTAAGGTAAGTGCTGGATAGTGTAAAAGTGCCAGTAAGAAATCGTATTAAAGTAATGTGCATTAGTAGAATAAGTGGATAAGCTAAGCGAAAAAACATGCCAGTTTAGTAAGCCTCTCTCCCCCCCGCTAACACCCTAAAAAACAACCAAGAAATACATAACTAAATGAAGCAAAACAGAGTGGTTAGACAGTGGCCAGATTTGCTTTAATCTAGATGCAAAACATTAGCACAACCTTGCACAGTTGAGCAGTGAAACGTTTCATTACTTTACATGTCCTTTGCTTTTAAAGAAAAACCACTCATGAAATGTTTAAAATATATTTTAGATACTGAAATTTATCTTCTGAAGCACTGCTAAGTTGAAATAAAACTGAGAATACCAGTCAACAAAGCACGTCAAAGAAAAACATATCAGAAAACTAAGACTATCAGCAAGGTAAGTGTTGGATACTGTAAAAATGCCACTAACAATTCTTAAATCAGAAAAGTGCATGAGTAAAGTAAATGCTGGATAGTGTAGGGGTGCCACTTACTATTTAAACTCAATGAAAGTGCATGTGTACGGTAAGTGCTGGATAATATAGATGTGCCATTTACTATTATTACTCCAGAAAAGTGCATGAATAGAGTAAGTGCTGGATAGTGTAGGAGTGCCACTCACTATTCTAACTCCAGAAAAATGCATGAGTAGGGTAAGTGTTGGATAATAAAGAAGTGCTACTTACTATTATAACTCCAGGAAAATGCATGAGTATGGTAAGTGCTGGAAAGTGTAGGGGTACCACTTAATTTTAAAACTCCATTAAAGTACATGAGTAAGGTAAGTGCTGGATAGTGTGGGGATGCCATTTACTATTCTTACTCCAGAAAAGTGCATGAGTAGGGTAAGTGCTGGATAGTGAAAAACTGCCACTTACTATTCTAACTGTAGTAAAGTGCCTGAGTAGGGTAAGTGCTGGATAGTATATGAGTGCCATTTACTATTCTTACTCCAGGAAAGTATATGAGTAGGGTAAGTGCTGGATAGAGTAGGGGTGCTACTTACTATTCTAACTCTAGTAAAGTGCATGAGTAGGGTATGTGCTAAATAGAATAGGAGTTCCACTTACTATTCTAACTCCAGAAAAGTACATGAGTATAGTAAGTGCTGGATAGTGTAGAAGTGCCACTTACTATTCTAACTCCAGAAAAGTGCATGAGTACGGTAAGTGCTGGATAATGTAGGGGTGCCACTTACTATTCAAACTTCAGGAAAGTGCATGAGTAGGGAAAGTGCTGGATAGTGAAGAGGTCCACTTACTATTCTTACTCCAAGAAAGTGCATAATAGGGAAAGTGCTGGATAGTGAAAAGGTGCAACTTACTATTCTAACTCCAGGAAAGTGCATGAGTAGGGAAAGTGCTGGATAGTGAAGAAGTGCCACTTACTATTCTAACTCCAGGAAAGTGCATGAGTATGGAAAGTACTGGATAGTGAAGAGGTGCCACTTACTATTCTATCTCCAGGAAAGTGCAAGAGTAAGAAAAGTGCTGGATAGTGAAGAGGTGCCAGTTACTATTCAAACTTCAGGAAAGTGCATGAGTAGGGAAAGTGCTGGATAGTGAAGAGGTGCCACTTCCTATTCTAACTCCAAGAAAGTGCATAAGTAGGGAAAGTGCTGGATAGTGAAAAGGTGCAACTGCTCCAATCTAGCCACCTTCTTCGACGAGAAGATCCAAAAAATTCTCCTGGCTATACCCCCCCCTGAATCGGCCCACACGGATCGGGATCTCACCATCACTACCACTAACCCCCCCCTTCCGTCTGATAGCCCCCAACCTTCCCTGGACATCTTTGGCCCAGTAACAACGGAAGAGGTAGGGGCAACTTTGGCCTCAATTAAAAGTGGTTCCCCCCTCGACCCCGCACCCCTCCGCTTCCTGAAAAAAGTGTTTAGCACCATCACCCCCCCCCCCCCCTCACGGCTCTAATTAACTCCTCCCTTTCGGAGGGCACAGTTCCCCCCAGCTGGAAAGCGGCAGCAGTTAAAGGCCTTCTAAAAAAACCCTCCCTAGACCCGCATGACCTCTCCAACTACAGGCCCATCTCCCTTCTCCCAGGAAACAGCAAGATCGCGGAGAAGTTGGTAAACAAACAACTGTCACTTTTCCTAGAGAGCAATAACCTATTAGGGGTCTCCCAGACAGGGTTCCGTCCAGGTCAAGGCACTGACATCGCCCTCCTGGCAGCAGTGGAGAAGGCCAGAAGCATTCTGGATACGGGAGGATCAGTGGCAGTGATCCTCCTGGACCTCAGTGCGGCCTTCGACACTGTAGACCATCCCACCCTAATCCAACGGCTGGGAGAAATTGGATTAAAGGGTATGGCCCTGAAGTGGCTAAAATCCTTCTTATCAGGACGTTCCTTCCAGGTTTGGGAGAACGACAGCCACTCACCTATCATCCCCCTCCGATGTGGAGTACCGCAGGGCTCATCCTTGAGCCCTACGTTATTCAACGTGTACATGGCCCCACTGGAGAAGAGGGTCAGTTCGTTCGGCGTGTCAATTATCAACTACGCCGACGACACCCAGTTGGTTGTAACCCTTTCACACCCCCACCACGCCCCCTCTGATCTCCACAGTTGTCTCTGGATGAATCTCTCATCGTTAAAGCTGAACGGGTCTAAGACGAGATACTCATGCTGGGTCACAAGGGGCCTTCCCTGCCACTTCACCTCTGGCCCAGCTGCTTGGGTGACCCTCCCGCACCCAAGGACGAGGTTAAAAGCCTTGGCGTGTGGATCGAGAAGGACATGAGCTTTAAAACTCAGGCAAAAAAGACGGCAGGGACATGCTTTGGTCTACTCAGAGCCTGTAGGAAGATCTTCCCCCTGCTCCCCGAAAACGCAAGGAAGCTCCTCATTCAGGGTCTAATCCTGGCGAGATTGGACTACTGTAACGCCATCTACCTGGGAGCTCCCGAAGCCACCCTTAACACGTTGCAGAAAGTCCAAAACGCCGCCGCCCGCCTACTTACGGGCACACCTGCAAGATCCTCTGCCAAGCCAGCTCTCAAATCTCTGCACTGGCTCCCAGTCAGAGAAAGGGTCGTCTTCAAGGCCCTCTGCTTGGCCCACAAAACCCTCAACAATAACGCCCCCCCCCCTTCTCAAGGAACTCTTAATCCCCTACAAGGCGGAAAGAGATCTCCGGTCCAGCGGAGAAAATCTTATCTCAGTCCCCAGAGTCAAAAAAGCCAAGACCGGTGGCCGTCGCTTCTCGGTCCACACGGCCAAACACTGGAATCACCTACCACGAAGACTGAGGACAGAATCGAATTACCTCCAGTTCAGGAAATCTTTAAAGACTCTCCTTTTCCCTCAAACATAATTTCGTTAGACGGCTGAAACCCCTGGAGAAGCAGGTCAGCGCTGGGATGCTCATTGAGTTACTACGCGCTTTACAAAACCATTAAATAAATAAATAAATAAATAAACTATTCTAACTCCAGGAAAGTGCATGAGTAGGGAAAGTGCTGGATAGTGAAGAGATGCTACTTACTATTCTAACTCCAGTAAAGTGCATGAGTAAGGAAAGTACTGGATAGTGAAGAGGTGCCACTTACTATTCTATCTCCAGGAAAGTGCAAGAGTAAGGAAAGTGCTGGATAGTGAAGAGGTGCCACTTACTATTCTAACTCCAGGAACGTGCATGAGTAGGGAAAGTGCTGGATAGTGAAGAGGTGCCACTTACTATTCTAACTCCAGGAAAGTGCATGAGTAGGGAAAGTGCTGGATCGTGAAGAGGTGCCACTTACTATTCTAACTCCAGGAAAGTGCATGAGTAGGGAAAGTGCTGGATAGTGAAGAGGTGCCACTTACTATTCTAACTCCAGGAAAGTGCATGAGTAGGGAAAGTGCTGGATAGTGAAGAGGTGCCCCTACTATTCTAACTCCAGGAAAGTGCATGAGTAGGGAAAGTGCTGGATAGTGAAGAGGTGCCACTTACTATTCTATCTCCAGGAAAGTGCAAGAGTAAGGAAAGTGCTGGATAATGAAGAGGTGCCACTTACTATTCTAACTCCAGGAAAGTGCATGACTAGGGAAAGTGCTGGATAGTGAAGAGGTGCCACTTACTATTCTAACTTCAGGAAAGTGCATGAGTAGGGAAAGTACTGGATAGTGAAGAGGTGCCACTTACTATTCTAACTCCAGGAAAGTGCATGAGTAGGGAAAGTACTGGATAGTGAAGAGGTGCCACTTACTATTCTATCTCCAGGAAAGTGCAAGAGTAAGGAAAGTGCTGGATAGCGAAGAGGTGCCACTTACTATTCTAACTCCAGGAAAGTGCATGAGTAGGGAAAGTGCTGGATAGTGAAGACGAGCCACTTACTATTCTAACTCCAGGAAAGTGCATGAGTAAGATAAATGCTGGATAGTGAAGAGGTGCCACTTACTATTCTAACTCCAGGAAAGTGCATGAGTAGGGAAAGTGCTTGATAGCGAAGATGTGCCACTTACTATTCTAACTCCAGGAAAGTAATTTTTATTATATCTTTTCTTTTTTTCAACAGATAATGTCAAGCCAGGCCACAGCATCTTACACCAAATCAAGGAAAGGAAACGGACTTCTTAAACATTGTGGGTATATACATTGTAATGAAAGGATAAGTGAACCAAGGAGACATTGGAGGTGTGTGCAATATTATTCTTCCCGATTCAGCGGCAGAGCGGTTACTGTTGGTGACAACGTAATCAAAACAACTGAACATAACCACTCTGCCTCTGCAATGGAGATAGAAATACGCGAAACAATAAACAAAATGAAAGATATTGCATCCACCTCCAATGAAACTCCTGGTCAAATTTTAAGAGAGGTTGCACAACATGACCCTGGACATGTTGCTTGTAATATGCCTACTCCCTGCGGCTCTGCGTAGCATTGACGAATTCACTGCTTTTAAAAAAGCGCTGAAGACTCACCTGTTTAGAATAGCTGTCTAGTACGTTTGCTGGTCTATGCTCTGCGACTACTGTTCCCCTCTTTCCGCGCCAGGATACTCCGGAGTAATTGTGCGCGCTATAAAACAGCTTAATAATAATAATAATAATACTATACCAAATTTGCGTAGAATTATTCAACGTAAAAAGCAGGCAAGTAACACACACACAGTTACTCCTCAAACTTTTGCTGACATTATTATTCCTCATGATTTAACTCATTCTTTCTCTAAGAAAATCATTATAGATTTTGAATTGACTATGATCAATGTGATCAACAAATTGTACGTGGATACCCAAATTCAGGGATGTTTTTTTCATTTTTCCCAGGCATATTGGCGTAAACTTCAAAAAACATCCCTGGTTTCAGATTACTGCTCAGATAGCAAATTACAGGTTGAATTAAAGAAATTAACAGCACTTTGTTTTGTACCTCCTGAAAGTGTAGATGAGTACTACACTGCAATTTCTGAATCAGAATATTTTGTTGAAAATGAAGAAAAACTGGCACCCTTGTTAAATTACTTTGAGGACACATGGATTGGGCGTCTAAGCAGATAAGGTCGCAGGAGGAAGCCACGTTTCCATGTGGAGTGGTGGAACTGCTACTCAACCTGCTTGGAAGGAGGTGCCAAAACAAACAATACCATAGAGGGATGGCACAACTCCTTCAGTCAAACAATTGGCAAACATCATCCAAATTTCTACTCTTTTTTGAAAACTTTGAAGAAGGAGCAAAGTTTTCAAGAAATGAGACTTGCTCAGGCATTAACAGGTAGCCTAAATCCACGACCTTCAAGACAAACAAAGGAGATGTCCGAGAGACTATTGGCTGTACTTCAACAATTTTCGTTGAGTGTGGCATTAGACTACCTGGAAAATGTTGCTGACATATTACATTTCTAATCATTAATCACAATCTTACTTTCCTGCTTTGTCCTAAATTTTTTTTTACACATTTAATTCAATTGGCATTTTTAAAAAACATTTTTTTTAATTAATATTCGTCGGGTTCCCTTACCTTAAAAAGTCTTCATTTTTTCTACTGCACCATTTAAAAATGGAGACAATCCATTACGATTTTCTTTCCCAAAAAAAACACTTACAATCCATTCTAAAGTCACTCTTCTCCTTCTTTTTTTAAAAAAAATAAATTTTCATTCCATTAAATTTAAAATGGAATATCTATACTTTTTTTTAAACATTTTGAATGTTCCATTTAAAGTTACAAAATTTTTCTCACCACTTAATTTTTCAAACGTGATGCTGGCTTGAAAATAATTTGTTAAAAAAACTTGTTTTTTAAAAAAGTGTGGAATTATATATTTGACATATTTTCCCGAATAGATAAAAAAAAGAACAATGTTCTTATCTTTTAAATTTTTTCCTCCAAAAAGGTCAAAAACTTATTATAAAATTTTGAAACAATTCTTTTTCATTTTGAAATTACAAAATCGTTACTTTAATACATTTTAAAAGTAAAGCATTCTTCTTTGCTTTTTTAAAAAAAAATTCCTTTTTTTCTGTACTTTTTCAAACAGAAAAATTTCAATCTTGCAAACAAATCCATCTTCCTTTGCGAAATTCTTAGGCATTCTTCTTTTTTCTGAAAATCCTTCACTGCAAAATGTGACGTTCACAACCTGTAAATTAATTTTTCAAGGTTAAGTAACATCACAACCTAACTGCATTTTTTCTCGCTAACTAAATTTAATTTTATCATCTTCCAACAAAACCGTCTACGAAACCCAAATTCATTGGCATTCATCTTTTTATGAAAAATTCCCTTAAAAAACAATTAGATGTTGACAACCTGTAAAAGAATTTTCAAGGTTATGTAACATCACATCCTAACTTGTTTTTTTCTCGCTGACTAAATCATTTCATATTTCAATCAATTCAATTCTTTAAAGCAACACGCAAAATAAATCCTTTAAATTCCTGGCTTATGAAATATGAAACAAAAGCAACCAATCAAACCCCTTTTACGAAAATATCAACAATTTAATCTAAATGTATCTCTCTTCGATTTTCACACTAGCAATTCCAAAAACCAGTTTTCATTTTAACAAACCAAGCCAAAAGCAATCATTTTTCAAAAATCACATAACTATCCTATTACTCTTCTACAAACTTTCAATACCAATACATGTCTATCTCTACACAAAACATTTAACGTTCAAAATGTTTTCAAATAATTTAACAGTAACTTATTTTTCTATATTTACCCATAACTTTATTCATAACATAACCCGACGAAGGCATATACAAGTAAAATGTTCGGCGACATGTTGAATTCAAACACAATACAACTATTTTTTAAAACCGCAACCTCTCCTTATCCTTTCATTACAATATATATACTTTTTTATCTATGTTTTACTTTAAATAAAGTTATAAAAGTTTCCTACCTTGAGAGCAGATCAGCTTCCTGCTGCTTCCAGCAATCGATGCAATCCAAGATGGCCGCTTACGTCGACGTTAACGTAACGACGTGATCAAAATCTAGCAAGATAAAAAAAGGACTATTTATTTAACTTTTATTGTATTTATCTTTAAATGTATTAAAAATATTATTTGAAAAGTTAAAATGTTACAAAAATATTGAAAATGTAAATAAAAATATATATTTTTTATACATTTTTTATACAAAATAAAATAATATAATTTAAAAAACTCATGGTCTTTCTACTTTTATTTTGATTAAATGTAACGTTTTAAATTATTGTATAAGTACTAAAAATTATGTTTATTATCACTTACCAATATGCTAGTCTTGTTTCCATCTTCTCCATCCTGCTTCTGTTGTTTTTCGACCTTAAAATTCAGCTCCACGGGTTACTATAGAGTAGTCATTGAAATAAATGAAGGACTAAAGCCTTCATTGTAATCAATGTAAAACCGTGAGAAAATTTCTAAAAATACATCTAAAAATATTCCTTTCAATTTTTAAAAATGCAAAATATTTTAAAACTTATCAAAATAATAACATTATTTTTTAATAACATTTTTATCATTCAAAATAAATATTTTAAAAAAAAACAAATTTTAAATAAAAAAATGTCCAGAATATTACTTTATAAAATAAAAAAACTAATATATAAAGCTAATTATATATTTTTTTAAATTATATTTCTTATATTAAACATTACATATTACATTTTTTAAATTAAATTTTAAGAAATACCTAGAAAAAAAGATAGAATAAATATATACATTTTCTAAATAAATACCTGAGTATTAATACTTCTATTAATATCCATTTTTCCAACGAATATAAATATAATTTTTTTTTCAAATGTTATTATTTCCCAAAAAGATAACTGAATATATAAACATCAAATGAAATACATTTTACCAAAATTAAATCTTAATATTTAAAAAACTAAAATAAATATAATAAATATAAATACTTATTTTTTAAATCCATAATTTCCATCTGAAAATTAATAATAGTTATTTTTTTAAATCAATATTTCCAATATTAGAAATTACCAGAGTATTATTTAAAAAAATAATATATTTTTTAAAAATAAAAATAAATATTATTTATATTAAAAATAGTAAATCCAAAAAATAAATTAAAGAATACCTGAGTAAATCTCCCCAAAAAAATAATGTTTATTAATATAAATTCACGATATAAAAACATGCGTTGTAATAGCACTTGCGTTGTAACAGCATGCGTTGTAAAAACATGCGTTGTAATAGAACTTGCGTTGTAATACTTACGTTGTAATAGCACTGCGTTGTAATACTTGCGTTGTAATGTTGTAATGTTGGTGAAGGCACGTGTAGCAGCCTGATATGTTTCATCTTCAGTTACCCAGTGCCTCAACTGAGCGTATTGCATCCCCGCTTCAGGAGTGACCCGAAACTCCTCTTTACAGTGGGCAAATGACTTGAGGGAGCCCCCCTCAAACAGATCCGTGAGCACCCTGCAGTTTCCCTGCATCCACGTGCCGAAGGCGCCCGTGCGATGAGCTGGTGTAAAGGACGGATTTCCCTCCGTCAGAGTGGTCTGCAGTCTTTACTGAATGCCTTTTGTAGTTTCATGTCTTCCCGTGATTTAGCCATTAATAACGCTAAATCATTATGCAGGTGGGGCAACGTTCCAAGAAACGATATCCCTTTATGGTAAACACAGAGAAGGTTCCCCTGACCACAACATTCTCTTACTTGGGAGTCTTGTTTGACAACCAATTAGAATGGGGACCATTGCTGCAAAGTAAAAGAGGGGAGATAATCCGGACAAACGCTGCCATACTCAACTTTGCAAACAAAAAATGGGAAAGTGCCCAATTGCTGCATTACTAAAGATTTACCTGGCTAAAAGCGTTGCAGTAGGAAGTTATGGCAGCGAACTCTGGGGATATGTGGCAGCCGAGGGGTGGCTGAAAATAACTTCTTAAAACAGCTCCTGGGGGTACCAAACGGAACATCTAACTTTTTAGCTCATGAGGAAACCAGTACACCCTTCATTGGAGACATCATACCATTACGGCCCATAGTATTTTGGCTAAAATGCTGGTAAAACAAACACATGGTCCTAAATCACCAGCTTTTAAAAGAAGGACTGTCTTTGGACCACATGCTCAATATTCCCTGGCTGAAATACCTAAAAGGCTGTTTCTTTGCAATAGGGTGTCCGGAGCTCTTTTTAAACCCAGACTCGATTGTTAATGCAGATGTGGACTTTTTGAAAAAATCATTCACATTATTGAAAAAACTCAATCGAGAGGGGGTGGAAATGGTAAAACCCAGCGTTCGCAGTTATGTGATGCTTATTAACAAGGTTCCGATTGGACTATTTTCACCTTTTACTAGCTTTTCCGAGGGGCTCCCACAGAGGACAAGTGTTAGCGTCCTGCGGCTGCGACAATATGTCTCCGCAGGACTTGGTTCACTTTCTATTTATTTGTCCTCTTTATGATGCACCCCGGAGGTCCTTTTTAAAGCCTCTTCTAAAAAAACTGAATTTTACCCAGGTTCGCTCAGCCCTCTGTTATCTGCAAATGTTGAAGCCGGAAAGCACCCTATTATTGATTGGTTTTTTAAAACTAGCTCTTAAAACAAGGAACTTAAGGGAGAACTAGCGGTCTTATACATTTTTACTGTGATTATTATGGTTTCTCCCTAGTGGCTATCTGTCTATATTTGTTACTTTTTAAATGAAATGTTTTTATATAATGGACTGTGTTTATAATTATTGATTATGTTTTAAACATGAAATATATTAATTGTGGCATTGTTGCTTTTATGGTTTTTAATCTGTAAAACAGAATAAAGTATTTCTGACTGATTGACTGATCCGTCAGCACCCTGCAGTTTCCCTGCGTCCACTTGCCGAAGGCGCCCGTGCGATGAGCCGGTGGAAAGGAGGGATTTCCCTCTATCGGAGTGTGCGGCGAGGGGAAGGTCGTGAGGCCCCTGCGCACCGCTATCTTATCCCAGATCTCTAGCACCGTTTTCGTGGGTACCGCCATATAAGCACTCCGAGAGCACGCCGTCCTATGATGCCACGCAACGTCCCAGATGGTACGGCCAGTCACCGCCCGATCCATATGCAGCCACCCATTCTCGCTTTCAGTGACTCCCCATTCCACTATAAAGCGGAGGTGTGCTGCCCAGTAGTAGTCCACAAGGTTAGGGCTGGCCAGCCCAACCCTGTCACGCGGTGCCATCAGGAGCGTCTGGGAGAACCGAGGCCTCCTTCCCCCCAAATAAAATTTGTGAGGTCCCGCTGGAGGCCTCGTATATAGTGCAGCGGAAGGGATGTGTGGAGGCATTGGAATAAATATAGAATTTTGGGGGGATAGACATCTTGATGGCATTGAGTCTGCCCAGCCACGACGGTACAAGCGGTTTCCACCTCCGTAGATCATCAAGAACCGAGCGCCGACATTCCCGCCAGTTTACTTGCGTCCACTCATCCAGAGAGGGGGTCAACTGAAGGCCAAGGTAGCGGATGTGTTGGGTTGCCCATTGATATGGGACAAGCTGCTCCAGGAGGGGTATTTCATCTTTCAGAATGGTGAGGTTGAGGGCCCAGGACATATTGTGATTGATCTTCAGGCCGGAGGCCTTTTCGAATAGGCACAGCACTGAGTGCAACTCCAGGAGGGATTCTCGAGGGCTCGTAAGCGTAAGAATAAGGTCGTCCGCAAACAGCACCACCTTGTTCTCGCGGAAGGCTAGGGGGATACCATGGATGCCAGGGGTCCTCCAGATCATTTCCGCCAAGGGTTCTATCGCAAGGGCAAATAATAATGGCGAGAGCGGGCAGCCCTACCTGGTACCCCTGTAGATGGTGAACGGTGCCGCGAGTTTCCCATTGACTCAGATCCTGGCCTGCGGAGCAAGGTACGGCGCCATGATCCTGGTGATCATTTTCTGACCTATCCCCATCTTATGTAGAACCGCTCGCCAAAAGGACCAGTCCACCCGGTCAAATGCCTTCTCCGCATCCAGCGATAGAAGGCAGGCCGGTATCTTCCAATGGTGCGCTTTGCCCACAAGGTGAGCAACCCTGCGCACATTATCCGCCCCCTGCCGATTGCGGATGAAGCCGACCTGGTCCGGGTCCACCAGGCCCGGCATGTGGGGGTCTAGCCGTTTCGCCAGCAGCTTGTTGTAAATTTTTAAATCGGTGTTTAGCAAGGCAATTGGGCGTTATGACACACATAGCGTAGGATCCTTTCCGGGTTTCAGAATCAAGGCTATCTCCGCCATACCCATATCGGGGGACGGCCCTACCTCGTCGGTGAAGGAGTTGTACAACCAGAGAAGGTAAGGCCAAAGCTGAGCTTGGAACATGCAATAGAAGGACAGAGGAAGACCATCCGGTCCCGGGGTCTTCCACCGCGGGAGCTCCCGCATGGCTGTTGTTATCTCCTCTTGAGAGATAGGGCCCTCCAGAGACTACGCATAGTGCGGGTGTAGCGGCGTCCCCGCATAGTTTCCCAAGACCTCCTCCACTATCTCTGGGGGCGGCGTCTCCTCCTGATACAACGCTGAGTAGTAAGCCCTAAATGCCTCACATTTATCCCTCTCCGCCGTAGCCCTCGTCCCGTCCGGCAGTTGGACATTGGCGATATGCGCTTTGGCCGCACTTGCCCTCAGCCGTCCCGCCAGTAGCCTCCCCACCTTTTCCCCTCCTTCGAAATATGTTTCAATGCCAGTAGGGATTTCTCCGCCCTGTTAGTATGCAGAAGTCTGACCTGCCTCTAAGATTGGCCAGTCGCCTCCTCAACTTTAGGGAGGTATGGCCCTGATCCTGCAGCTCTGCTTTCGTGATATCTCCCACCAGTCTGTCTTCCAGCGAGCGAGCCTCGTGCGCACGTGCAATCGAGAGGGAGGTGATATGACCCCATATCGTGGCCTTGAAGGCGTCCCATACCACTAAAAAGGGTGTCTCCGGCAGGTCGTTACTAACAAAGTAGGAGTCAATAGCATCCCTAATGCTTTCTAAATCGGCTGCATCTCGGAGAATACCCGGTGGCAGGCGCCACCTTATTTCCCGGGTAGGGCAAGTGGCCGGGTCCTGCAGGAGCAGCTCAACATGAGCGTGGTCAGAAAGCGAGATATCAGACATAGTGACCCAAGTATGTCTCGGGAGAGGGCATGGGAAATAAATAGATAATCAATACGGGAGTACGAGCGGTGTGCATGAGAGTAGAACGAGTATTCCCTCCGGTCTGGGGAGTGTTAGCGCCTTGCGTCCAACAGCCCTAAGTCCGTTATCTGCTTGCGCAATGCCAAGGACATAGCCCCTGCTCCACTAAAGGAGTCCTCGCTGCGGTCCACATCTGGGCTCCAGACTAAGTTGAAGTTCCCTCCCAGGATTAACGAGGGATCTCCTTGCGGCACCTGCTCTCGCAGGAGATCTCGGAGGTAACGGTCCTGTGTCTGGTTAGGGGCATATATATTACATAGGGTCTAGCGGTGCCGTCCAATCTCCACACTCACTCTAAGGAAGCGTCCATCCCCACTCCGGAAGGGCTTGCTCCCCACCGCCTGATGCCAGCTCTGCACAATATTGCCACCCCTGCTGTCTTAGTATCTGCTGCAGCCCAAAACTGAAGAGGGTACTTAGGATGTGCCATGTGCTTAGTGTCCGCCTGCAAAAGATGTGTCTCCTGTAAGAATATGATGTCAGGGCGTTGCTGAAGGAGATAGTGCCACACTTGCCTCCGCCTATTAGGGGAATTGAGGCCCTTGACATTGAGCGTTAAGATCTTCGGGCTAGGCAAGCTTGTCGTCATAATAGGGTCCAATCAGGGGCCACCCACGCCCCCCCCACCTCGCGCCAGCAGTGCTCTATAAACGCAAGAAATGCCCACTAGTATAGTCCCCATATCACGCCACAGTACGAACCCCCCCGCCAAGCGCTCTTAGAGGGAAGAAAAGAGAGAGAAAAAAAGGCCAGCAAGAAACAAGAAAAGAAAGAAGAGATCATGACGACGAAAAGCGACCAAACAGGCCACACATCCTCGAACAACAATGTCGGTCAACGGGGCCATATTACACTGTCCCAAGTACAGGGTATCCTACACCCTAGGGTTTGGATACTCTCTGGGATGTCCCTCCCTTAGGGACAGCCGCCGGAGGATCAGTGCCGGCGGTCCCGCTACTCGCCCCCAAAGAACGCCATCTCAAGCACCGCAGTCCCCACTGCCGCAGCTGGTGCATCGCACTCCGCCTCGGGAAACCAGCAACTCTCTCAGGGCCTGCAAGCTGCGGGACAGCAGGGCGGGCCTCAGCGCGGGAGTCCCAAGATGGCGGCTCCTGCCTCGGGGCCTCTGTTCACCCCCGGCCGTCCGCCCGCGTCTTCGCCACAGATCGCGAGTCCACTTCACTGCAGGTGGCCCAGGTGAAGGCAGTCAGCGCCCACTCCCAGGATGGCAGGTGAAGCCCCCCAGCTCCGCAATAATAGCTTAGGCAGGTGGCGGATGTCGGGAGCCCCTCCAAGACACGTCTCACCACATCGCTGGTAAGACCACACCCCCCATTTCATCCTTTTGAGGCTGATGAATTTGGTACTGTTAAAATAAGTAAATGTAACTCCTCCTGGTAGCAGTCCCTAAAAAAGCTATTATCGCGGTTGGCCTTTTTACACAGACACCCTGTTGATGTAAGCAAAGTTAGCAATACATTGAAAGTTCCCTGCATGGCTCGCCAGGTTTTCCCATTTCCCTAGACTCAGACTGTCCCTTAATATGTTAAACTTGCAAACGTTTACATTATTGCAGAGGGAAAGATGTGTGGGCGCATTTCAGACAGCTAATGAAATTCTTGATCCTTTCCTAACCATATCTGGCCTGGTGTGAGTACTGAAACCACTTTACCTTTCGTCTCAGGTTAATGACTTGAGACTGAAGGTTCTGCTGCTTTCAACATCATCAAGAACATATGTCTTCTGCAGCACCTCCTGAAGCCTCAGCAAGCAAGGGGCAGCACTCATGTTTTTTGCATTCCAGTCTTCTGAAAGCTGAAAGCTTCTTCGAAACGTGTGCAATGGAGCACAATGTATGACTTTTCCATCTAATTCTTCCAAGTCAACTGTTACTGTCAACTCCCGCCAAAAGCTATATATTCTTACAAAGTTTGGTTGCTTGATGTTTTTAATGGATGCTGATTACACCCGGATCATCTGAAGTTTGAAGTAGAATTGGGTCACATATTGACATGCTTTGGCTCCTGTATATAAATACTGATATCATTCTGTACACTGCATCATCTGTGTTCAGAAAATTCTTCTCAAGGTACAGAAGTCAAATATGCTGGTCCTATGTCCATCTGGAACATATTCTGGGGCCAGCACTGACACCACCCTAAACAATTTGAGCAAAAAAGAGATATGAGAAATAGAGGTTGTAGTGTACAGATAGAGATATAGTTATTACCATATAGTTACAAGTTGTGTTACTATAGTATAGAAGGAGGTTCTGGCAGGGGTAGAGACTGAAAACAAGGAAAACAGTGCATGTCCTCGTAACATACGTACCCAGGGAGACTCCCCCGACAGATGTATATCAAACCTTACAGTATCACAGGTTGAGAGCTAGCTATCCCTGAAGTTTATATTATTTAATCAAATGTGTTGTAACCTTTAGTTTAATTGAAACCAGGTTGGTTCCTCCCTGAACTAAGCTTTTTTGTGTCTCTACCCCTCCCTATATAGCAGTACTTCTAAAGGTTGCTAAATCGTAGGGATTATATACCTACCGCTCTACAATAGCCTTTGTTATTGCAGCGATTGGGGCTGCGTTACTCCTAAGCATGCTCTAACCAATGGGTAAATGCTCCTATGGGCCGACCCCACTTTATCAGTAGTTCCTGTTTGCCTTGCAGCAAACATGCCCACAATGAGCCATGTGCCAAGGCATTTTCAAGACAGTAAAAGTGTTTGGCAACACTACAGTTGTGCTGTAAGGGATAGGTGTATGTGTGTGGGAAGTATATACTATGGTAATCCTAGTGTCCTGAGTTGAGACATTTAGCAACTTGACTGGATACACAAAAATTGTCTTGGCATCCTGTTCTCTCCCTTACAATGTGCCCCAAGTGTTATATTTGAATCCAGAGTCGAATGTCTGATAGGCCAAAAGCAGGGTCCTTCAGACACCGGACACAAGAATTGTTTTGGCATCCTTTTCCATCTCTTTCAAGTGTACCCCTAGTGTTTACATGTGCCTCGACAGACCTGACAGACACTGTGCTGTGAAAAGGACACCCACAGCCCCTACCCTGCATATTCTGAGGATTTCCGAGGAGTCACCTCTGCTTATTCAGGGCAGCCTACTGTTTGCTCCTGGAAGGCATTTCAAGGCTTTTTCACACGTATTCCAGGCTAATCAGTGGCTGAGCAACTACTGTATCACCAATGCAAATTAGCCTCCTGGAACGTCAACCAGTGAAAAGGTTGCGTTCTTAAAGTTATGTTTCCTTGATATTTATTTAAAGTTTGACTTCACCATGAAATTGGATTTTTAAGAATAGTTGTTTCATTATTTTGTAGCTGGTTCCATTCCAGTAATGCAATACTAGTATTTTTATCTGTACTCTGGTTTTCTACATAGGACAGCTGGACCTGCCACAATGAAAATAGCTTTTTGGGTTTTGTCACTGTGTGGACATGGCTAAATTCATGTTCTAAAAGGGAGTCTTCTCCTTTCAAAAAAGGATTACTTTGACAGGTTGGGCTGCTGGTTTCGAAGTGCAGCAGTCAGTCTACAATGGTAGACCTGAAACCATATTTGCACTAACACTGCAGTGGAGGGTGCAACAGATACTGCAGTCCGCTAGTGGCAATTTAACTTCCAGGCCCTGGATATTCCTTGTATCATGTACTAGGTACTTAAAGGTAAGTTAATTATACCAATTAGGAATATTCCAATTCAACCATGTTTGCATGGAGAGCACAGGCACCTTACTACTGGTTAACAGGGGTAAGGTCCACAGTGTTCTAAATTCAGCAAAAATATTGGGTCCAGCAAAAGATGAAAAATGTGGACTGACCACGAAGAATAGGGGAATTTTCTACTGTTGCCTATATCCCCAGTACCTCTGTTTATGCTTAACTCCTTGGAGTCTACACCTACCTATATACTAGCACCTCTGTCTGTACCTTTCTACCCATGCCTAGAACTCAGGACCTCCGCGACTACCTACACCTTTGAACTTGTACCTTTGCCTAAACACTTCTACCTCTCCCATTACCTATATGCTAGTACTGCTTTCACTTGGTACTTGTGCACCATTTTTCCTGATCTGTTAATTATTCAAATAATTTGAGGAAACTGGTATTCTTAATTTTGCAAATTTACCATAATGCAGTTTATTAGTAAGCGATTGTTGGGCCAATGTGAACATGTTTTTTCTTCAAATTCAGTTTATACTAATTCTAGAACTTACTCAAGAAACTGGGTATTTAATAAAAACAAATGCTACTTATTTTTTACAGGACCTCTTATTGCCACAACTGTCTTTTCACTAAGAGCTAAAGAGAAGCAGGAGCCATATCTCTCAGCTAACCTGAAGTCGCAACAAATACATGGTAAAAATTGTAATCAAGTGAGATGCCCTTGAGCTGTGAATTTGACATCAATGCTTGCTTTATCTTCTCACAGACATCACAGATCCCATGTCCATGCAACACATAGGCATGCCTTTGTGCATAAACAAAATGTTTTCTTTAGTGTGCATAGTGACTTGAATTTGGAAGCAAATATGTAGAGAGATACCGCAGGAAAACCTCAAGATTTTTGATTTCAATGATATTGTTTCTTGTACTCCAGGTAGCTGTGAATTGATCTCAGTGGGGTGACACGCACTGACCAAAAAGAGCCTCATTCTGAAAACAGTGCTCTAATTTTTGTGACAAATCAGTGGCCACTCTGTGATAGGCTATCATAATGTCTTTTCTCACTTGTTACCTGGCTTGAAGTTGGGGGTGGCGGGTCAAAATCACCCTTAAACAATCCTCAGGCTCAGAAATCACTTAATTCGAACTGTGTGTTCGAAGGCATGTGGGCTGCTGAATTCATATCTTAGCATAGATCGCCACCTAGTGTTGGGTCCGAATGTTTGCACCTTGTTGTCTTGTTAGAGTCTTCGAAGTATCACAAGATAGGTGACTCCTCCCCTGGTCTACAGTGTGCATGGGCATCTTCTCCATTGGGAGTTCCGCCATTGGGTTCAGATGCACTTTGACAACTCCAACTTCGGGACCGAAGTTTTCCAACTTTATAAGGCTAAAAACCTTATACTTTCAAAGGTATTGTTTACGCTCTGTATCCCTCGACTCGACAATTCTTTCCATCTATCTGGGAGTCGACGCGGGCCGTTGGGCCTTTTCGACGCCATGTAGGCCTCCTGCCGATGGAAAGAACCCCGTTCAAAAGATGCCCACAATGTCGATCCAAGTTTCCACATAGCGATACGCATACAGTATGCAACAGGTGCCTATCTCCGGAGCACAACGAAGAAAACTGTCCAGCTTGTGCCCAGTTCCGGTCGAAGAAAACTATCCGAAACCGAAGAGCTGCTCGACAAGAGATGCAGCGACAGGCACCTGAACCGGAAAACATTTTCGACGACGAACATGAACTCCAAGAGGCAGCGGACTCCGACCTGGAGCTAGTCACAGTAGAAGACCAGTCGGACTCCAATGACGACATCCCACCGGGGCAAACCGTGAGTACCAAAGCCCCTACCATGCCTCCACCTCCAGACAAGGCTCTGGTCAAAGCATCGCCTAAAAGCCTTAGCCGCGACCGAAACACCGCTTCAGTAGCCCTGCCTTCCGGCTCGGCTCTGAAGACCTTACCCAAGCCTTCCGGTACCCCAGGACCGAGCAAAACACTTCCCAAGCAGGCCGTCGACTCAAAAACAGCCGCAGATCCGAGAACGGGCACCGACATTAAAAAAGGCCGTCGATCCGAAAAAGACCGTCGATCCGAAAAAGACTGTCGACCCAAAGAAGGTCGTCGATCCAAAAAAGACCGTCGACCCAAAAAAGGTCATCGACCCGAAAAAGGGAATCGACCCAAAGAAAGTCATCGATCCGAAGACTGCCACCGAGCAGAAGAAGGCTGTAGAACCGAAAAAGGCAGTCGAACGGCAAAAAAATAGTCGAGCCGAAAAAACACATTGAGCCGAAAAAGTCTGTCGACCTGAAAAAGACCGTCGAACCGAGGAAGGTTGTCGAGTCAAACAAGGCCGTTGAGCCGAAAAAAGCTGTCGAGCCGACAAAGGACGTTTAGCCGAAAAAAGCTCCACAAAAAAATAAAAACAAGCAAGCGCCCGATCCAAAAACATCGGCGCGGAAGCCACAGACAGTGGAAGAAGAACTTTTTCATCTTGATCCAGTGAGCCCAGACCAAAATAGACTGTATATAGAACCTGATACAGGACATATATCAGTTTATAATAGGAACAAGAGAAGACTGGACACTGAAGCTCCTTCTCCTGTTCCTCCTAAGAAAAAGGACTTTGGGACATCCCCTTCGAGACCTTTCACACCTCCTCCTTTCACTCCTAACATGCCTTATGTTCCATATTCTCCTCCACCTCCACATTCTGATGAGGTAGAAGACATGGGTGAAGATCCTCAACAGGATTTTATAGACCCTGATGATCAAGGAAACCAGGATCACACATGGGACGATCAGAATGACCCTGATGACTCATATGATACACAACCCATACCCGATCCCTCGCCATACCCCACAAAGCCATCTCCTACTGACGACACTGTAGCTTTTAACCAGCTAGTTGACAGAGCAGCTCAGTATCATAGCGTACAAATGCACACTGACCCTATAGAGGAGTACCTATTTAACACCTTCCCAACATCCGAGAAGAGTGTACGTATACTCCCTATGCTGAAGGGAGTACTAAAGCATGCACCAGACATTTTTAAAAACCCAGCTAGGGCGCATGTCTTCAATCCAAGAATTGAAAAAAAATATAAACCAGCCCCTACAGACCCCTCTTATATCAAGTCTCAGCTACCACTAGACTCTCTAGTTGTATCCAATGCTAGGAAAAGAGCAAATTCGCAAACAGGTGATGCCCCCCCTCCTGACAAGGAGTCAAACATTTTAAAAGCCTCAGGGAAAAGAGTGACCTCTCAGGCAGAAAATACCTGGAGATTTGCCAATACACAAGCCCTCCTAGCACGCTATGACTGAGCACACTATGATGAACTGGAGGGATTATTACAACACCTACCAGAACCCTATAAGGCAAAAGCAAATGACCTAATACAGGAAGGGAAATTCATCACTGACACATCCATAAAATGCGCCCTTGATGCACTAGTGTGTTGCTACGCCGGCATGCATGGCTCTGCATCTCGGGTTTTAAAAATGAAGTGCAATCTACCATACTCAATCAACCCATTAACCAGGATTTCTTATTTGGCCCTGCAGTTGATACCATCTTAGAAAAGATGAAAAAAGATACTGACACCGCTAAGTCCATGGGTGCACTTCAATTTCAACAGTCTAGGAGCTCCTTTCGACACTCCTCTTTTCGAGGCTCAGGCAGAGGCAACACATCCCAAACCTCCTCATCATTTAAAAGTACTACACAAGGCACCTTTAATAAAGGCTTCAACAGAGGAGGTTATAGAGGGAACAATAACAAGGGCAGAGTACTTGGTGATAATAACACCAGAGCCTCCACCGCCAACAAACAGTGACTTGTTCACACTCCCTCCAGACCACTTAACACCAGTCAGAGGCAGAATAACACAATTCCTACCAGTCTGGAACGCCATTACGACAGACAAGTGAGTGAGACAAATTATCCAGTGTGGTTACTGCCTGGAACTCACTTCTACTCCACCCAACATACCGCCCAAACACAGCTGTTACAACAAGAGGTGCTATCCATGCTGGAAAAGGGTGCCATAGAGCCAGTCTCATTTCAACATTGAGGGACAGGAGTATACTCTCTATACTTCCTCATTCCCAAAAAAAGACGGATCCCTCAGACCAATATTGGACCTCAGACCTCTAAACCAATACATACTCTCAGAGCATTTCCATATGATCACTCTACAACAAGTACTCCCACTACTCCAGCAAGGCGACTTCCTTGCTACATTAGACCTCAAAGATGCATACTTTCACATCCCTATACATCCAGCTCACAGGAAATACCTCAGGTTCACAATAGAAGGTCACCACTATCAATTCAAAGTTCTCCCCTTCGGGGTAACTACAGCACAAAGGGTTTTTACAAAATGCCTAGCAGTAGTAGCAGCACACCTCAGAAGGCAACACATTCATGTGTTCCCCTATCTCGACGATTGGCTCTTAAAAGCCAACTCATAAGCACAGTGTGTAAGCCATACGTCTCAGACAATCCAACTACTGCACAGTCTAGGATTTTCCATAAATTACCAAAAATGACATCTGAAACCCTCCCACATACAACAATATCTGGGAGCAACAATAGATACCTCAGTAACGAAGGCATATCCAAATCCAGCCAGGATAGCTAACATACAGTCTCTCATTCAAAGATTTCAGACACAACTCTCCCAGCCAGCTCGAGTGTTCATGCGGCTAATAGGCATGATGGCCTCATGCATATTCATTGTCCCTCATGCCCGGCTTCACATGCGTCCCATACAGGAATGCCTAGCACGGCAGTGGAACCAAGCTCAAGGACAACTAAAAGACCTAGTGTTGGTAGACAGTCGCACTTACAACTCTCTGCAGTGGTGGAACCCACAAAAACTTTCCAAGGGGCGACTGTTCCAAGAGCCAGTTCCACAAGTAGTATGAACAGCGGACGCAACACTGACAGGTTGGGGAGCCCATCTCCTTCAATACACAGTCCAAGGTCTCTGGACAGTCAAGCAAAAGACACTACATATAAACCACTTAGAGTTCCTAGCAGTATTTCTAGCAATGAAAACCTTTCAGAAATACTTTTACAACAAGGCTGTGTTAATCCGGGCGGACAACATGACAGCCATGTACTACATCCAAAAACAGGGAGGGACACACTCTCTGCAGCTATCTCATCTCATCTAGCACAGAGCATATGGAGGTGGACAATTCCCCCCCAAAAAATTCTCCTGGCAGAACACCTCCCAGGAATAGACAATCAGATAGCAGATCTACTAAGCCGACACAGTCAACAAATACTCAAGTTCTCCAACCATTCTTCCAAAAGTGGGGACATCCAGAGATATATCTGTTTGCCACAAATGAAAACTCAAAATACCTGTACTTTGCCGCCAGGTTCCCACACCCGTTGTCACAAGGCAATGCGATATGGATGAACTGGTCAGGCAGATTTGCATACGCTTTTCCACCAACCCCACTGATTCCATTAGTGGCACGCAAACTAAGGCAACAGTCACTCACAATGATCCTGGTTGCTCCCACATGGGCAAGACAGCCATGGTACACGACGCTCCTAGAACTCTCAGTAGTTCCTCACCAAAGACTGCGCCTTTCGCCACAGTTGCTAACACAGAACCATTGAGAAATCAGGCACCCAGATCCCAATCAGATGAACCTAGCGATCTGGCTCCTGAAATCTTAGAGTTCGGATATCTTAACTTTCCTCCAGACTGCATGAACATTATCAAGGAAGCAAGGTGCCCCACTACCAGAGCATGCTACGCAGCTAATTGGAAAAGATTTGTAATTTTTTGTAATAATAACCAAATCAATCAATTAGATGCCTCCATTCAAAACATAATCTGTTACCTGCTACATCTTCAAAGATGTAATCTAGCATACTCATCCATAAGGCTACACCTTGCTGCTATAGCAGCATATCTTCAAAACAGACAACATGTGTCCCTGTTCAGAATACCACCTATCAAAGCTTTTATGGAAGGACTTAAAAGAATTATCCCTCCAAAGCATCCACCTTCACCAGTCTGGAACTTAAACATAGTACTTACCGGACTCATGGGACCACCCTTCGAACCACTTCATTCATGCGAACTACAATTCTTAACATGGAAGGTGGCATTTTTAATTGCCATTACCTCCCTCGGGCGAGTGAGTGAGCTACAGGCACTAACAATTCAGGAACCCTTCATGCAAATACACCACAATAAGGTAGTGCTTCGTACAAACCCTAAATTTATGCCAAAAGTTATCTCCACTTTCCACATCAATCAGTCCATAGAATTGCCACTTTTCTTTCAAAACCCGCAGTTAGTGGCTGAAGGAGCTCTACACACACTAGACGTTAAAAGAGAGCTCTGCTATATTACGTTGACAGAACAACATCATTCAGAAAGACAAAGCAACTATTTGTTGCCTTTTCACCACAACATAAGGGTAATCCCATTTCTAAGACAGGAATAGCCAGATGGATAGTTAAATGCATTCAAGTATGCTATCAAAAGGCAAAACGCACTTTAACAGTTCCCCCAAGAGCCCACTCAACGCGCAAAATGGGGGCATCCATGGCTTTCCTCAGAAATATTCCCCTAGAAGACATATGTAGGGCAGCTACATGGTCTACCATACACACTTTCACTAAACACTACTGTGTTGACGTGCAAGCTAAGCAACAAGCTGCTGTGGGCCAGGCTGTCCTTAAAACTCTTTTTCAAACCACTGTGGCTGGTACAGGCGACCACCGCTGGAGGAGAAACTGCTATACAGTCTATGCTAAGATATGAATTCAGCAGCCCACATGCCTTGAACGGAAAATGCTACTTACCAGTATGCATCTGTTCTTGGCATGTAGGGCTGCTGACATTTATATCGCCCACCCTCCTCCCCGGTGCCTGTCACAGCTGCAGGGTTATCTTTTTACATACATTTACATGGTGGTCTCTTACTTTCCTATACTCCATCTTTGCCACAATGGCGAAAAACAATCTGAAGATGAAGAAGATGCCCATGCGCACTGTAGTCCAAGGGAGGAGTCCCCTATCTCGTGATACTTCGAAGACTCTTCCAAGACAACAAGGTGCAAACATCCGGACCCAACACTAGGAGGCGCTCTAAGCTAAGATATGAATGTCAGCAGCCCTACATGCCAAGAACAGATGCATACTGGTAAGTAGCATTTTCCTTACAGATCATAAAATTTCATAAATATATAATTAATACATTTTCAGAATAATAATATAATGTTCTATTAGAAACGATCATAAAAACAAATAAAATACTTATAATTTATTTCGGAATATTGCACAGTCTCCTGGTCTTTAAAGAAAGGCATAAAAAGTATGCAACGCAGTAACAAACAAAATGGTCAGACGGCATTTTCATTCATTCAAGAGGCTTTATTCGAGAATTCTCATAAAAGCATGTACATACATAAATAATTTAAAACATTATTAAATTCATACCTCATGAAATATACAGACAGTTAAAAATCCAGAAGAGATAAAATAAAAACACAGTACCCAATACATTTGTGTAAAATAATTCTAAAATTCTTGTGGTTATATGTATCCTAAGAAATGGAACTCTGTCTAATGGACCAAGCCCACCCTAAGAATTTGGCTGTTGCTACACTTAGTTGGAGACTGGAGCTAGTGCAAATAATTCTCATAGCTACGGAACTGCTGGGAGTGCCTAAGTTTTTGCAGGCAGGTGCTAGCCAAATGCGCCGAGTTGCCGCATAGGCTTCGCAGGAAAACAAGAAGTGCCCAATAGATTCCTTTGTAGCACCACAGGCAGGGCAGGAATTGTTGGACAGGCCCCTCCACCTCCCTGTTAAGGACCATAAAGGGAGGACACCTATCCTCAATTGAAAGAAGAGTTTCCTATCCCTTGGTTTAGTTATAGTATCCCAAAACAGTTCTAGCTAGTGTAGGGAGGGGCTTAAATTCCAGGAAACGACCCGTCATAGAATCAGCATCAGATTTTCTCCATGCCTGCTCAAACACATAGGCCCAGTACAACTCCTTAATTGCTTGTTTGCTTGGGAAGGATGTTTCTGCAGGGGTATCCCATAACGACTTCAGCCCAAGCACGCATAGCAATGTCCTAAGTTTACTCAGCCATTGGATCTTATGAAAGACATCAGCATTGATCACTGCTACAAAGCCCGCTACATAGTGCTTTAGTTCTGGCGTAGTCCAAAGCCGCCTCCAGTATAAAATCGGGCGCAACCTGGCTAAATCACTTACTGCCTTCCTTCCCAAATCATATCTAAGGGGGAGTAAGGGTGTACTTTTGGGGAGGCCTGCTAATGTCCTAAAAAACATATTCTCAGACATCTGAATTGAGATAAGGTTAACGGATCCCCACAATTCTGCACCATACAGTGCGGACCCCAGCGCTTTTGCTTCATACACCTGTAAAGCTGGTGCAATAGGTTTAGACTGGGATTTTCTGTGCTCAAGCCCAAGCACTCCAGTTACTTGCCTATGCTTGAGAACAGCCAGATCAATGTGCTGAGCCCATCTTAAATCTTCAGTTATATATATGCCAAGATAGGTAAAGACTCTAACTGTATCTAAGGGTCTTTGGTTTAAATGCAGCTTGGCTCTAACACTACGATGAGGGTTAAAAAACATAAGTTTCGTCTTTGTTACATTGACTTCCAAGCCATTATTCTTACAGAAGTTGTCGAAAATGCAGAGGGCACTTTGCAGACCACTAGGAGTCTTTGACAAAATCAGTGTATCGTCGGCGAACATCAAGATCGGAATCTTGATGCCCGCCAACGAGGGTGCGTCCACATTAGCAGATAGCATTCCTGCTACCACCCCATTAATGAACAATGAAAAGAGCAGAAGGGCCATCGCACACCCTTGTCTCACACCCCGTTCAACTGGAAAGTCATCAGTAGTCTCACCCTGCTTGCCCCACTGAATTCTGGCGAAATTCGCCTCATGCAACCGCATGGCCATGGTCAACAAGTCATCGGGCAAACCCAGGCTCCTAAGTTCAAACCACAGCTTGGACCTAGGCACCAGGTCGAAGGCAGCCCGCAAATCTACAAAAGCAGCTTACAGGCTGCCACCGCCCAGTACCACAGTCTTCCACCGTACCAGAGTGAATCGAAACACCTGGTCCATTGTGCTGGTAGCCCTCCGGAACCCTGCTTGAAAGGGGGATAAAGCATTATGCTCATCAACCCATTCCATTAGTCTATTTACCACCATCCTCCCCACGACCTTTTGAGTGGTTGCTATCAGGCTAATTGGCCTATAGTTACAAGGCGATCCCCTGTCTCCCTTCTTAAATATGGGAATAATAATTGCACCCCTCCAACTAAGCGGTACCGGTGCACCTTGAGCGACTGCATTAGCAAGGAGAAGGATGTATCTGCCCCATCTACCTCTATCATTAATAAAAAGGTCTGCCGGGACCCCATCCATACCGGGGGCTCTACCCGAGGACACTGCACTTAGCGCCAACAGCACCTCCTTCAAGTTAAAAAATTCTTCTTTGGGGTAGACAGCCTTAAACCCGTCCATCCCCCTGCCAGGGTTAGTTTCCGCATATTGGGTTTTAAAATATTTAACCCAGTCCTCTTCCTGGACATTGTTATCCGGGGAATCTGGCTTGCCACCCCGTCCCCATTTAACAATACTCCAAAAGAGCCTGGAGTCCTTAGAGCCACATGCTTCCAGTAGCTCATTCCAGTGCATCTCGTCCCACTCCTTTTTTGCTAATGCTATGCAATCTTTATATTTCCTTCTGGCAACACGAATTGCCGCCAGCTCCCTGGCCTTAATAGCGATGCGCAAAGCATGCCTTGACTCCCTGCACCTTGCATTGTACCACTTTGCAGTTCTAACTTGAGCCCTACTGGTATTGCTAACTACCCTCTGGAAATGTGACTTGATAGTTGCAAAAAGATTGTCATGAATCGTTGTCACTTCCTGCAACCCCTGGTTAGTATTAGCAACCTGCTCCAAGGCCTCGATTGCTCTATCCACCTCCATATTTATGTTAGCCATAGAATCCTGGTTAGCTAGTACACGAGGCCATTTTAACCGACGTGTATCATTGGTAAGAGCCGGTAAGGGGAGACCACTCCACTCTGTACGAGCATTCCCATTGGGCAAGGACCACCATCTATGACAGATGCACAATGGGTTGTGATCACTTTCCAACCTATGCGTGACCTCCATATCATTAACCTGCTTCCATATTTCCAAACTGCACATAACGTAGTCTATCCTACTCTTACTCCTACCATTGTCAAAAGTACAAACCCCCTCCCTATCACTCCTGGTTCTCCCATTCAACGCACAGAGGCCCCTCTCTGGACAAATGGCATTTAGGGAAATGAAATCGTCAGACCAGCGTTTTACTGGGTCCAAATCAATTGGAGGAACACCCCAATACCTATCCTCTTCAGACCCCATACGATCTTCACCTATGTTTAGCGGTTCAAACGTGCGGTTGAAGTCACCTGCAATTATGATATTATTAGCCAGGTAATGTGCCTCTATGAGAACAGACAAGGAAGCTAAAACGTCTGACTTTCCTCCCTTGCAGCCCCTGGCATATACATTATATAAGTCAATGCACCCTAGCGGACCCAAATCCATGTTTAGAAGTTGAATATCCTTGCTCCCAGTCTCTATAACTCTTATGTTAAAACCCAGACTTTGCCGGATCCAGATCGTCGGACCTCCCATTGGTCTACCCTTGAGGCCCTTGGTAGCAGGTATAGAATAATTCAAATAGCCCTGGAGGAACAAAGATTCACACAACCATGTCTCCTGGAATAAACATATATCGTAACCAGTGACAAAGTTAACCCAATCCTCCGACTCCTGTTTATGGCGCAAACCCGCAATGTTCCATGACATTAAACTACCTGCTCCTTCCCCACCTATGATGGAGGCTTCCCTATCTAGAGCTAACAGGGGAGCTGGCGCACCTGTGGCTGGAGTTAGACCTATGCTGTCTACAAAGCCAAGCTCCACAACCATCTTAGCCTCCCCCCTGCAAATACTATCATGTTGGATGGTAGGGTCATGGTCAATGTTACGGGCAAGCTGCTCTAATCCAAGTCAATCCAAGGCATTTTCAAAAAGGACATTCCTTGACGACATTGTCTACATTTATATTTGCGCATTATTGGCAGTATAAGCCTTTTACGATGATCTAGGTAAAGCTTGCAAGAGAAAAAAATATGTATGTTGGATTGTGAAGACACCCATCATATGGGCAAAGTGGTAAAGCTTGAATAGAAAAAATTACCTGATGGGTGTCCCAACATACAGCGAATAAGGTTTAGCCTAAACCTCAATAATGTAAAACTATGACATGAGTTTGTCACAGCCGTCAGATATGTAACTTGCCCCTCATTAGGTAACAGCCCCTTGAGATGAGCTTGTACCATATATTTAGTACTGTTCATTCCATTTCTTATTTCTGCTATATGATTTAAAAAGCGAGCTTTAATTCCATATTTTGAGGTTCAGGCAGGTACTTGGTGTTTCAAAGATAGTTTCTAAACCTAAGAAAATCAAGTTATTTTTAACATACAGTAACTAAGGGATCCTTTGTGCATGTTCCAGTGCGAGGAAGTCCACCATGAGCTGCTGAGTTAGGTTAACAAGATTTCTTCTCCAGATGGAATGCCGCAGAAGGATTGGAGCCAAGGATATCTGATCTGATATGTAGGGAACATTCAGTTCAAGATGGCAATTCATAATTAGAGCAACATTTTGGGAGATCCACCGGTTTCTTCCAGAAAGTATCTTCTATGGATTACAATGCTGCATTGTTAGTTAGTCCCCACACACCAGCTCTATATGTGGCTACTGTAGCGGACTTGGCTAAATATACTTTTTTTTTACAATGTCTAGGGGTTTCATGCCTAGGTTTTTGGTAAAAGAAAATAGAGCACCAATACTTTTTTCTAGCATTAAGCCCCTATTTCTCACCATGTGGGACCATGATAGCATTCTAACGAATGTCAGCCCTAAATAGGAGAATGTTTTTTCTGAGCCATTCTACGACTTGCTATATAAAAAGATGGCACTTTCTTCACCTTAAGCCCAGTCGCTAGAATAAAAGATTTTGATTCATTAGTTTGTAGATTTAATTTTGCATAAAATTTGCTGATGGATCTAAAAGCTTCTGAAGCGCCTGGCCAGTACGTGTTATTAGGACCGCATCATCTGCGTCAAGGATTATGGGGATGCTGGCTTCATTCATCTTTGGGACATCCAGAGTTAAATCTAGCAGGGGAGCATCTACTCCGTTAGTGTAAAATGAAAAAAGAAAAGGGCCAAGAACACACCCCTGTCGAACTACCCTATTCATAGAAACCACCTGGTACACTCTCCCTGCTTCCCTTAACAAACACAGGCCGCAGCCTTAGAATATAGCTGTCTAATAACCGAGATATTAGCCTCATCAATCCCCATCTCTTTCATAATTCTCCACAGGTCATGGTGAGCAACACAGTCGAAAGCTGCTGATAGGTCCATAGATAGGTCCATAAAAGCCAGGCAGAGCTTGCCTTGTTTAGCTTGTGTATACCTTGCAATGAGCAAGCTCAGATTTAAGCACTGGTCCTGGGTACCTTTTCTCTTCTTAAAACCATATTGGGTTGGGATCAAAACATTAATAGTCGCTGATTCCTCTAATCTATTCATTAGAACCCGTCCACTAAGTTTAGCCGTACTATCTAGGAGTGAAATTGGCCTATAGTTGTTTGGCTCAGATTTGTCGCCCTTTTTAAATATCGATGCTATAATAGATTTTGACCCTGATTCCGGCAGGCCCGCATTAGCTACCACGTTAAAAACATTAGTCAAAACTTGGCCCCAAAGGTCCGGGAGCTCTGAAAAGAAGTCTAATGGAGTACCATCCGGGCCCGGGCCTTCTTATTTGTGCATTGGGAAAGGGCTTCTCTTATCTCTAAATTATTGAAAATAAGGACAGGGTTTAAATTAGGCCATTATTGTTCATGGGCAAATGCCTTCCCTTGCTTCCATGACCAAATATTTTAGACAAATGGGCCAACCGTGATTCTTCGTCCACATGACTATCTAGGTTGGGGTCTGAAGATGCTTTTAGGAATGGAGCATTAATTACCTTCCAAAACTCCCTGGAATTTTTTCTGGTGGAGGCCTGCTGAAGTTGATCCCAGGCTTCCTCCTTCCATGTTGTTAGTCTAGCTTTCCTTGCTTCTTTAAACAGTTTACGGGAAAGCTTGACCTGCACCCCATTTCTTGGTTCAATTCTAAGGGTTTTATGTAGATTTGAAAGCGATCTCATACAATTTTGATCAAACCACCATGGGGCATTTGGTTTGGCAGCTAAACCATTTTTTGTTAGGTTGTTTTTTACCTCATACAAAATTTACTCCAAGGCAGTAACAGCCCTGATTGGATCGTTATTCATTTTGAGACATGTCATAATTTTGTTGTATCTATTTGCGACTATGAAAGGGATGAGTTTCTCCTTATCAATTTTACCCCCTTTTAAAACAATCTCATTTTTCCTTGTTATAAGAGGTTTTATGTGTTTTATCTGTTGAATGTGTATCTCCTCCCAGACCAAGCCGCAAGATATAGCCGTATAGTCACTGAATCTAGTAAAGGTGACTTTATATCAGTAATGGAACTTTTGAAGGATGCTGGAGCTATTAGAAAGTCAATGGTTGAACCCTGGGACGTAGAGCCCAAAGTTTTTTGTAACAAGTCTGAGGTCTCAGTAAAGGGATTCATTATTTCCAAGTCTTTTATGATAAGGAGTCTATTAAGTGCATCACCATGCGAGTTATGGATAAAACGCTCAATGACTTCTCCTTCCTTATCAAATAATCCACATGTCGGCTTGGTTGTAAAACGACAGCTATGCAAGTTAAAATCACCCACTCATAAAATACTAGATATATTTTTACAGTTGTTGAGTAATATATTTATTTTACCTTCGAGTAAGTCTAGGACTTTTGCCATCTCACCCCCAAAGTAATTTATTAAAGGTGTTCTATTACCCCACGGACCAGTTAAATTTAATATAATATGGGCAATCATTGCAAAAGGACAGGACATGACATTTGAGGGTATTGTTTATCAGTGTCATGATGCCATCCTTCGCTCAGCCTGATCTTTACAAAATAGCCGGGGTATGGAAGGTGCAATAACCATCTGTATGAGTGGGGTCTATTTTCCAGGTCTCCTGTAGATGATTACATTAAAAGTGGTAATGTAGCGATTCCATGTTTGATCAAACAATTTTGTGCCTAACCCTGCATTGTTCAATACAGTCATCGAGATCTGATCAGTTTCCTCAGTGATTTACAAAGGGTACTCTAACCCTTCTTTAGCACAATGTAAGGAGATATTAAGAGGAGCCACCTTCGTTATCTATCGTATGCTTCCAGATCTGCCAATGCAGTGAAATGATTGCTAATTGGTAAAGGGTTAGCAATTTGCCTCAAAGGAGGTTGGTGGATCATTAGGTGGGGGAGACTGACAAAGTCCCTGGATCCCTGTCCCCTAGGGGTTTGAATTGTTGGTTTGTAAGAAAAAGCCTGACCGCAAAACATACATCTGAGACCCAGATGTTGAGGCCTTAGGTCAGGGGTTCCCAAACTGTGCAACGTGGCTCCCTGGGGAGCCGTCAAATCTAGCCTGGGGAGCCGCGCACCAAGCACTTTATGCATTTAATGTTGAAGGGGTTGTTGGCTTCAGCTAAACTAATTAGACTAAAACATATGATGTCGATGATTTGTAAGTGACATGCCTAAAGTTGTAAACGTAGTGCTAAATTGATGGCATCTCTAGGGATATGACCTCCATATTTCACTGGATCCCCAAATTCCAACACTCCCAAAGTAAGGAAAAGATGCATTTTACACCAATTCAAGTTATCAGGAAAGTACAGTTGCCTGTCTTTCAAACACACTAAGTAGTATTAAATATTGACATTTGTACTTGAATCATAGATGCTTCCAGTGTCCATTTTGTTCAGTACACACACTTCCAGGCTGGCCGGCTCTCTCCTTGAACAAAGGGGAAGTAAAATGCCATATGTTGCATAATGCCAACAATTGAAGAAATAGAGGGGGACGTTTATAAAAGAAAAAAATCAGAGGAATTTATTTTAGTTGCATTGATTTGGAGGCAATTTTAGTGAGGAGATAGCAAAAATAAAGCTTTATGTGGTTTAAAAAATTGTGAGTCACCCTGCTGAGATAGGTGTGTTGGCACGTATGAGCTGGGTAGAAATGGAAGTGCACGCAAATATTCTTCAAGTACAGAAACACTTTGGAAATGGGGCCTACAGGCATGGGGGTGCTATCTAGCACTGTAAGTGGGATAAAAAGGTTTAAGAGGGTACTCTAAAAAAAGACATGGGCAAAGAAGTGTAACTAGGAATATTTTATTAGATTTGCCGCCTTAGTAATACAAAACACCCTGCGTATATGATTATAATATATCACAAAAGGAGGAGGGTCATGCCTTTAAAAGTCCAGCACCAAACGTCTCTATCTATTATGCCTCTTAAATCAACAATGTCTGGTGCAGCACGTCTGGAATGTGACCCACATACATCCCAAAATAGGTCTTTCAAAACCACCACTATCAACAGCTACAAATTGACACTGCACCCAAGACGAATAAATATTCATGTTAAGTGATTATCCTAATATATGGCATATAAACAATAACACAATGTATTGAAAACAGAATCGCTTCCCAGAGAAAATCTATCACAGAATCATGTGTCTTGATTGTAGTTAAATAATGTCCTGTTATTGAGAATCATTTGTTCTTTTAAAAACACCGCACAATTGCTTGCCAACGCGTTTCATCCCTCTTGGGACTTCTTCAGGGCTTATGCAAAAGTCTGTATCTGCTGTTGATGGTATATGTGACCTCAAGCCAACCTCTACTGCAGCGATGATAAAATCATGTATTGATTTTCAAAATTAGCATAGTCTGTGTTGTATCATTATCCACCAATGAGCATCAAAGAGTGGTTCGTTATTAAAATCGATTTGGGGATAGCCACTATGTCAAAACGAAGACACTCTTATATTTTCAATTCTAGAGATCGAAGTCCCAAAAATTCCTCATATGCCTCCTATTTTAACAGCTGACAATAATGATAATATATATTGGTAAGAGTCACCACGTTATAGATATTGAATCTGTATCCTCCACGATCTCTATCAAATATCGATAGTCTTCGGTAGCGTGGTAATTTCAAATGTACTCCCTACACTTTGGAACAAGAGGAAGGACAGATAGATACTGAAGACTCGAAATCTGGATTAAGAACATACTGAAAGTACTCGAATTTACCACGCTACCGGAGACTATCGATGTTTGATAGAGATCGTTGAGGATACAGATTATATGTCATATATTAGGATAATCACATAACACGAATATGTATTCGTCTTGGGTGCAGGGTCAATTTGTATATGAATATAATACCTTCATCAGCTTCATCCCAATTATTTTCAGGGAGACAAATGCAAGTGGTCCCAGGGCCGGGCTTGCAACCCCCGCCCTACAAAAAAGTTACAGTGGGGAACCACGGGCAATGGCCAATGGGTCAAGGGAGCCATGGGTCGAAAAAGTTTGGGAACCACTGCCTTAGGTAGTAAGCTTAGAAGTTTGCGAGCCATAAAGTGTGATTTAAGGTTTATTACGACACAGTAACCCCTGATTGTTTTATCTGAATTTCCCACCCTTCTCGCCATTAAAATGCTGGTAAAGGCTTCTGACCCTCGTGTGTTTGTTAATCCAATGGCAAGCTTTTAAAACTAGTTGGTCAGAAAAGAATCCAAAGTATTAGTGGCCACTCCTCACGCTCTGCTGGCTTGATCTCCCATTTTCCCATCTTCACTCACGATGAGCAGCTCCCGTTGGACAGGCAACTGTTCACCTGGACAGGTCTGGTCTCCTTTGGGCTCCAGCGGGCGTGGATGGGCCTGCCCTTAGCCCAGGCTCATCTTGAGCGCAGGTGGCGTCACGCTTATATGTGTGTGAGGATCCTTGGGGTTGGTGGCAGTTGTAGTCTCAAGAGCACAGAGTATGGAGAATCTGGTTAATTTTGAAGGGTTTAACTTTTTCATTTGGAGAGGAAGGTCTTTCAAAACTGCAAAATAAAATGTTTCTATAACATCAATAATACAAATATAATATGAAAGTAATTTGTATATAGCATTGTTGGTACATTCTTGCAGAATGACAAGCTGGGTTGGTCCTACTGAGTTCCAGAACTTGTGCCTTGCATGTATCAAAAATACCTTTGTAACAGAAGCACAAACCCATTGAGCTGTCAAACTAGCTTTGAATATTTTATTACATTCCTGTGCTTGGCTACACCAGGCACCCAGATGTGGCCTTTCAGTATTGATACCTCAGTCATCTCCCACTTCAACATTGTTTACGTTACCCTTTAAGATACAGTTATAAAATGTTCCTAAGCTAATGTAATAATGTGCTGTGAAGTGGCTGCGAGTCTAAAATGAATAATGTTGTGCAAAACACCTGAAGAAATTACACAAAAATACCATGATCATCGTTTGTGAATAATACATTACTTTAAAACTTTAAATGAGTAAACATCAAAATCGATGTATTTTCTTAAAATGTTAATTTGTTAATATTTACCTTTCATTGAGGAAAGATGAGGTGTCGGTTCCAATTTACATTGATCATCTTGGTCAGGAAGTGAAAAAAAACGTTAGTGGACCCCGCTCAGGTACGTTACGGTGTCTTTTGAATTCCCCTGCTAGCATTGACCATTGAAAGTCTAGATGCGAAGGAACATGGACTACTGTCCGTTTCCTCTGATGCCCGCCACTGACAACACAATTGAAGCTCTCTTTCATGGACATCATCCACTTTGAGAACTTATGTGGCTTGCATCAAAAACCCAGTCATCTGACAATAGTTTGCAACGCAGAGATAATCACATACCATTTACACGTACTCTTAATTACAAGGAGTGAAGGAAGGCTCTGTACCATCCCTGCTTCATCCTGATTCGTAAGGACTTGCAATAGGCACATTGTTAGTTGCACATACATGTGTGTCATTTTCGCATATTGGGGTTTGCATTTTTGCACTTTCATTGCCTGCCATTTAGTGCATGCAATGCGTTGCCTGTTCATAAACCTTTTTATATCTGTCCAGAAATCGCCTCTTTCCGTCCAAGCTCAGGTTAAGGGTATGATAGGAATGTACCTTTAACTGCCTCTGATCCTACTATGTTTTTGTCCATTTATTTCGGTTTCCATGATGACTATTCATTTATGTCACACGATATATTTTTATATGACAGACCAAGAAATTATTTCAATTCTTGTAAAAGATGAGGAAGAGGCATACTGCATGGATTATCGTGAGAGCAAGAAAAAAGAGAGCTTGACTAGACTGACAGGTGAGATATCAATTGCTTCTATTTCAATTCTTGTAAAAGATGAGGAAGAGGCATACTGCATGGATTATCGTGAGAGCAAGAAAAAAGAGAGCTTGACTAGACTGACAGGTGAGATATCAATTGCTTCTATTAAGAAGATATATAGGTTTACCAGATACTTCTGTTCACCTATAAAAACAGAGATATCATGCTGGTTCCATCATTTGTATGAGATGTTTTGTCCTTGTTAGTCGCTTGTTTTTTTTTAGTTGAAACATCTTTATTCGATTCACTGAATCATCAAAGGAATAATATTCATCGATAACATTAAAATACATATATAAATACGATAAAAACGATGTATATAAAATATATCAATAATAGATTCAATGGTTATAAAGTGCAGTTTTCAAAGTTCTTAGCGTAAAGTACTTTTTCAATTAATTTTAAGTTCCTGCAACCTATAGGAAATATTTTTGCAAACCTACAGTCAAGCAATAGCAACACTTATTATTTCATAATTCCTAGAACCATTGCTAATCATAGGTACTATATACATTATAAATAATAAAACATCTAAGAAATCCACCTATACAGCATTTATCACATTGGTACGCAGATGTGTATAAAAGTAGGAGACAACTCATGAACAAGACCTTGCATCATATATTAGGATATTCCCTCATATATCAGAATTTTAAACTTCGTTTTAGTCTTATAAAGTTGGCCGCTAGTAGGAATCTGCTCAGCCCAAATACGACCAACCTAGAGGTATCTGTTCTGAGGATACGTAACATTTCAGCGTACTGTCTGATACCCATATTCCTACCCAATGGGCGAATCCATTTTCTCCTTGGGATTTCATAACAAGTACAGAAAAATAAAACATGAGCTACGTCTTCTTGTTTACCCACAGCACACTCTGTGCAAGAAGAATCATTGCCCTCTTGAGCGCTTTTCCCCCACTTAGACGTAAATGTCTTAATTTGCAGAGTTCCGTATCTAAATTTTAGATAGAGTACTTTGGCTAGTAGGGGCTCAATGTCATCCATAAACGGCTCGAAGAAGGGACTTATTTTGAAACTTAAAAACATATTAGTAAGGGATCCAAAGCCAGGGCATACTGCAATACTTTGATCAATATAACTCCAAAAAATGGTTTTACACTCCATTTTTGAGTCAGGGGAGAGCTGTTCCGGGTGGTCCCAATATCTGTTCAGACCCAGTCGCAGAAGCCAAGTACGGATATGGATCAACCAAGGAAATGTAACAAAAGTATCGAGACTAATTAATTCACTTATTGCCCGTCTATATATCTGCAATTCTTCAGTTGTCCATACCCTAATCCAATAGGAAAGAGACATCCAGATGGCCCTGTGCTCGATTCGTTTAAGGCCCAGATTCAACATAAGAGGTATCACTGGGGTATTTTGTGGGAGGGCAGTGAATCTCCTCACAATTTTATTTTCTGCTGAGGTTAACGGGGCAAGAGTCCCACCTCCCCATAACTCTGAGCCATATAAGGCAGCTGATTGAGTCCTAGCTGTATAGACTAGTAAAGCAGGGGTAACTGCCTTTGACAAAGTTGACAGAAGATTTTTTGCAATTGGGCCAGCATATTGATTAAGAACAGTTTTAGATTTCATAATCTGTGGGTTCCAGGAAGGTTTAGAGTTTATGGTCACCCCCAGATAAGTGAAATTTGTCACTCGTTCCAAGCTAACCCCACTTGACTGCATCTTATTATTGAAACATCTGTGTGGTCTGATAGTCATATATTTAGTTTTAATCGGAATAATTTCAAGACCCTTTTGTCTACAATATCCATCCAGTGCATCTAAAAGATTTTGGAGTCCCCTTGGGGTTTGAGATAATAGGATGGTATCGTCGGCAAAAGTTAAAGCACAAATGTGTTCACCTCCCAATTTCAGGGAATCGTGGCTAGCTTTTTTAAGTGCTGTAGTCATATCATTGACATACAGGAGAAAGAGGGTTGGCGCCAGGACACAGCCCTGGCGCACGCTTCTTTTTACAGGTATCTCCTCTGTCAATTCACCCCCTTTCCCCCAACCCACTTTTGCGTATGTGTTCTCATGTAATCTAATAAGCTGTAATACAATATTACTAGGGACCCCTAAATACAAAAGACTAGCCCAAAGACATTCCCTGGGAATAGAATCAAAAGCGGCCTTCAAATCAATGAAGGCCACGTACAAATTCCCACGGCCTAACCTTGTATACTTCCAGGCAATAATTATTAATCTCATAACCTGGTCTATCGTGCTAGTTTTCTTTCTGAAACCTGCTTGGCAAGAGGAGAGGACATTGTTGTCCACAATCTAATCATTCAGCCTATCGAGAATATGTTTAGCGTAGACTTTTTGTAATATATCTAGAAGACTGATTGGTCTATAATTTGCGGGTTCCTTCTTGGAACCTTTCTTATAGATTGGAACGATCTCCGCTCCTTTCCATGAAGCAGGGACAGGCTGGCCGTTGGCTATACTATTACAGAGAAGATTTATATAAGGGGCCCATACATCTGGCTCATGTTTAAATATATCCCCTGGGATCTTATCGGGCCCTGGTGCCTTAGACGATTTTATTGCAGCAATTGCCCTTATTGTTTCTGACAAGGAGAACTGAAGGTTAGGTACATGGCTCGATGACATAAATCCTATAACCGTAGCTACAGAGTCTTCATTAACAGTAGCCGGTGGTGCATAAAGATGAGCAAAATGATTATACCAAGTTTTAGGATCCAAATGATAATCTTGCACCGGGTTTTCTGCCTTTGAACCATTTACTAAGATTTACCAGAACAAGAATTGGTTGTTCCTTTTAGAAGCTAATAGCAGTTCATCCCAACAGTCATCTTCCCACTTCCTGCGTGCAGCTTTCTGGACGCTATTGAAAGTAGCCATTGCTCCCCTAATCAATGTGATATTTTTGATGTCAAGAGCCTTACATAGGTTTCTCTTAGCAAGGGAACAGCCAGAGTAAAACCAAGGATTAGTATAACCATCCTTGGTTTTCAATTTATTACTACCAGAAGCTGGTTTAGTTAAATGAGGCCTGATAGTTTCTATCAACATCTGATGGATTTGTGTTATCGTTGGGCCATTTGGTGACCCCACTAGATACTGTGATAGAAAATCAGAAAAAGTATTACACAAATGTTAAAAGATCAACATTGCCCAAGATAGTTGGCCACTTCAGAGCCCTCCTATTATTGGCAAGTTGAGGTTGGATTACATCTGGGACGCTAGCGGGCCAGATTAAAGATGATAGGTAAAAAAACTCCCTGAGAGTTCTAGGCACAAGGGAAAGTGATCACTATGTTTCCTGGCACTATCTACACTAAATCCCTCAACATGGTCCCAGTGGCCAATACCTATCAAGATGTAGTCTATTCGAGAGGAAGACATCCCCCTCGAAAAAGTGTGTGAGCGCTGAATGTCTAGCTGGCTTTTGCCGTTAAACGCTCTCAGTCCCTTTTCAGTAGTGAAGTTAAACAACTGTAAGGCAGAAACAGTGGGTCTCATCATCTCTGTTGTATCCAATAGAGGAATGCCCATTGCAAGCTCTTGTTCCTCAATCACCGAGCTTACTCCCTGTAGGGGCTCATAGCAGCAGTTAAAATTGCCGCCAATTAGGACTAAGTCTTTTGGGGGGACAATATCAAGTACTTCCTCTAATCGTGTGATGATTACTGACTCTTTCGATGGGTCTCTTGCTCTTATATATATATTAAACATATACATGGTGTACTTATTAAAAAAATTAAGTTTGACACAAAATGTTATCAGTGCCAGTAGATAATATATCTACAGAGACATTTATTTCATTAATTTATCCAAACTAGTAGCCCACCTGAAGGTCTCCCTCTGGCCGATTGGGATGCTTCAATACTGAAAGTCCTGTAGCCTTTTTAGGTTTCGACCTTGGGGGGGGGCACTGCGAAGCAGTGCCCCTCCCAGTCGAAAGCTATTGTTGACTATATGGGGGACTTGAATCCGCCCCTTCTTTCATTGGCTAGCTCCATAAATGGAGGCTAGCCATTGGAAGAGATTGGCCGTCAATCACGTTTTCCAGTGAAAACGCGATTTGGGGGCGTTTCTGGTGCTTTTTTTAAGCCCCGCCCCTTTGTCCCGGGCCGCGCTGCGATTGGCTGCCGGCCCGGGACACCCCCGTGACGTCATTCCCGGGCCGCGCTGTGATTGGCTGCCGGCCCGGGACACCCCCGTGACGTTAGCCAATCACAGCGCGGCCCGGGACCTGACTTGTTTTTTTCTTATTATTACTACCGGCTCTGAGACCCGGACGGACTACGTATACTTAAAAGTTCCGCCAGTGGCGTCACTAGGGGGGTGCGGGGGTGCGGACCGCACCAGGTGACACCATAACATGGGGTGACACCATCGTGCTACTACCAAAATACAAAACAGCATTGACGCCTGCGTGACCTACAGTGCGTGGGCCACGAGCTAGTGGAGATTGCAGTCCTGCGTGCGTGTGCCTCTGAGCGACGGAGCTGCCTGGGCTCCAACACCCTCCCCCCCCCCCCCCCCCGCCTTTGCTCGCCAGTATTTTCTTTTACATTCTCTCATTCTCTCCTCTTCTGCCGCGCTTTCTTCCCTCTGAATTACCCCCCCCCCCGTTTCTTCATCTCCTTCCTTCGTTCCTTCCTTCCTCTCCTCTTTCAATGCCTTTCATACTCCTCTCTCCCTGTACCTCCCTGCTCACCTCCACTTCCCCTTCTCGAAATGCCGCTTTTCTGTGACACACCTTTCATTGTAGTCTCGTTTTACCTTCCTCTGCATGTCCTTTCCCACAATAAAATATCCTCCAATCTCCCGGGAGGGAGAGGCGCTGCAGGGAGCACGCAGTGAGAAGAACTGACTTGTTTCCAGTACGGAGAGAGAGAGAGATAAGACGGGTGAGCACCACACAGTTCCTTCTAAACTGCGTGCCTGAGAGGGGCGAGGGTACACCTAGGTTTCCCTCTGCACTGAGAACTACAATCAGTGCGCACATCCATTACATGCTTCATTGGAGCCTCTGACGGGCCTCTGATGGTATTGAATGAAGCTGCACTTTTAAAAATTGGTGTTTGTCTTCAGAAATGCTAATAGAGGGCTGTCCTGAAGAGGAAGTCACCA
The DNA here is from genome assembly GCF_964263255.1 of Lissotriton vulgaris. Taxonomy (NCBI): domain Eukaryota; kingdom Metazoa; phylum Chordata; class Amphibia; order Caudata; family Salamandridae; genus Lissotriton; species Lissotriton vulgaris. The sequence goes on along the minus strand of NC_141700.1, from coordinate 473,025,605 downwards.
AACCTTCCCCTGCAGCCTGAGTCCTGTCTTCCTGGTCCCTCTGCGCCCCCCATACGAAGCAACAAGGCGAAATGTGGTGGTTTCCTCACTCGGTCAGATTTTTTTTTTAGTGCATGCCTGGGCCGACTTTGCTTTCCTTTGGGAGTGGTGGAATGGAGTGTGTGTGTAAGGTGCCAGCTCAGTGTGCACTGTGCACCAAGTTTGGGGCGATACATTGTTATCAACATATTTATCACTTCCTAAAAGGTTGCATACTTTTACTCTTGTGTGAGAATAATATGTGACTAGCCCCAAACATTGTGGCTTGAGTGCAGGAAGGCACTTAGTTTTTGCCATCTTGTTAATCATGGCAGTATCCATGCCCAGTTTCCTATTGCATGTTTTTTGCCAGTGGTGTCTGCATGTGACAGCTTCTTGCTAACTGTGCCGGAATCCTGGGTCATTAAAAGAGGGGGTGGTTAGTTGTGCACCAGGGTGTGGTGAATTTCTTTAAAAACAGGATTATAGTTTAAAACAAGAAAAATGTCTTCTTCATTCTGTAGTACTCTTGCCACTGCATTGGTGGCATGCGATTCATGCTCTATGCGTGCCCTTCTTGACTCTGTGGCGGTGAGGAGGAGGCCTGAACTATTGAATTGTTGTGAAATAACTAGCACATTTTTTGCGTGAAACTTGTGGCGTCCTTAAGAACTAGTACCCTATTTCTGTAGTACTGATATATCGCAATTAACCACGATATGTACATTACGTTGGGACTTCTGGTTTACTTTGAAACAGGTTGTGCAGTTAATGTATGTACTTGCATTTTAATGTTAAAGGATGACATTTATATCGGGTGTGCTGTGAAAACAAGATAATAGAGTTGACCGCCGGGGACTCCACACAGAGATCGGCAGCAGAGGGATCAGAGCAGCTGCCTGAGAAGGAGCAGTAGGATGAGGCCTAGAGAGTCGCACAGGACCTAGGCACGCAGCAAGTGGGGTGGAGCAGGGCGCAGAAGCGGCACGAAATACAGCAATGCTTGGCCATCGGCCAGAAAAGGGCTTAGCGCCCGGGACCCCATACCTAGCCACATCGCTCTCATTGATGAAGCTGCCACAAGCAGACATCAGGCTCGGCCGAACCGGCCCGGAAAAGGTAAAAACCCCGGCATGATGACGTTGCTGAGGCGAAGCTGAGCAGAGGGGAGGTGCGCTGAACCGCGCCTCAGTGGCATTGGCCAGTAAGTCGACTGGCACCGAAGGTCTCATGCAGAGCGGATCCACAGGTCCATGGGGTAAGTCGTGAGGGGGTGACACCATGAGCTACCGCACTGGGTGACACCAACCCTAGGGACGCCTCTGAGTTCCGCAGACTCATCCTCTTTCCTTGGTCACATGGGCAGCAGGCAGCCTGGGGGCGGGGGGGGTGCTGACGATGGGCCAATTGAGCTCCCGTGACTTCTTTGCGGGGAGGGTGCACGCTGGCTGGGGGTCTGAATATAAACAGAGTTCCTCCAGCGGGGTCTGCCATGTGGTTTGTTTCAGTTCACAGCCTCGTCCCTCAGACGGCCGGGCTTCAGTGTCCCACGAGGGAGCAGTGCCTGGTATGCGGGGCTCGGGCGGGAGGGGCGGTGAGGGCGGAGGGGGAATGAAATAAGCGGAGTGAGAGACATTGAGAGGAAGAGGTGAAGAAACGGAGAAGCAGAAAAAGACTGTAGGGAGGGAGCTTGGAAGTGGGAGAAAAGGGGGGGGGGAATACACTTGGAAGAAATAAAGGTGGTGTGCAGTAGAAGGAAAGAGGGAGGAGAACCAGAGAAGGGAAAGAAAGTGATGGAAAGTAACGCGAGGCTGGAGAAAGCGGTAGAGAGAAAGAAGCAAAAAAAGAAAGTTCGAGGAATGGACGAGGAACAAGAGGGGCGAGGAAACCATGGTGGGTAGGGCCCGGGAACAGCAGGTGTCGCTGCAGGCCCACTGCGCACGGGCGTCGGACTCAACAGCAGGTGAGCCGTGCTGCAGACTCTAAGGTGGCGGTGCTGCGCGTGCCCTGGCCCCTGTAGTTACTGCACCATAGCTGAGGTGATCTGGCACACAGAGGAATGGGCGCTTCAGAGTGGGCAACACTGAGAGCGCGGTCTTCAAAGGCAAAGACTCAGCGAGAATTGAGGACCCCTCCTACTACTTCTCCGCCCTGAAGGGTGCGTAGACACAACTTGGCAGAAAAAAAGCCAGATGTTTTTTGCACACAAAAAAAAAACCAGACACGTGAAGACACTAAAAGTAGAAGGGAGGACAGTTCTGGCGAGATCCCATGATGCGGTCACAGGCGGCTTTAACAGACAGGGGTCAAGGGGCGGAGAGCAGAGGTCAGACACAAGGGGAAGGGCAAGGGTCGGATGGATTATGTCAGTCTGAAGCTCCGGTGATGAAAAGAGCATGAGGCAGGGAGGGTCCCCGAGGTGGGAGGGTCTCTGAGCCAGAGCAAAGGAGGAACTGGGAGATGTTTCACCGCGAGATTCCTTCATGTAGTTCCAGTGTGTCCAGTTGATGCTGGAACATCTATGAACATCACACCGGAGGCTGCGTGCAGGCCCTACGAGCACAGCATGCCGGGCCTATTGGTTTTAAAATGCTGTCCACATTGTGTTAGTGTCTTTCCAGAGGTAGATGTGGGCGAACAATCAAAACTTTCCAAAGTCGGGGGTGGTTCTTACCAACATCTGTATTCCGGCCGAACACCAAAGCACTTTGTACTGTACATTCTCTAAGTGGAGAAGGGTTTTTTCAAACGTTTCTTACACTGGCGAAGTTTTGCAATATCCCTGATTTTATCCATTTGCAACGTTTTTTAGTTTCCGTTCGCCCGCACCATTGCAATTGTTTATATGCATTGAGAAATAGTTGTCATGGCATTGAGAGATAACATTCACTCGAATCAAACCCAGTCCAGCTAGAAAAGTGTGCGGACTCTTCCCCCTCAAGTTCACCTTCTGGAAGCTAGTTTATGGACAATGGCAAACCTATACACGTATCTTCGGTGCAAGTTTACTCTCTTGTGACATGTATTCTCACTAAAGTCAACATTTCATCCAAATGTGGGTGAAGCATAAAAGTTCGCAACCTTGTAGACTTGAGCGAAAAAACCTTAACAATTTTGTAGCTTCAAAGATAATGTAGCAGACGCTCAGAATTATAAAATATTTACATCCCATAAGCAGCACGTCTTTAAGAAGTATTGGATGCAGGAAAAACACTTCAAGGCGCTGTGAAAGAGCGGTTTATGCTACCCGAAGGAAGTGATCCACTCCCAAACTAAATAGTGTAAAGTGCTGCCATATGCTTACGGCAGAGAGTTGAAAATCGCTTTATATCGCAGCAGTGAATAGAGCACTTTATATCTTGGTGCTAAAGCGATTTTAGGTTGCTTCCATCGAGGAAAATGTCCGTCACTTTGTAAAAATAATGCCGTGTGGGGTGGTGAACTAGAATGGACAACCCCGGGACGTGGGCAGCTTTGAAGAGGTTTATGTTGTTGAGTGTTGAAAGAACTTTCCCCTGCGGAATAAATTAAATTACTCTATGGGGACGACACAACATAGACGTTGTATCACGCTCGTAGCGGTTTAAAGTGCTTTGTGGGGAGGGGTTACTCACTCAAGGCACAAATCATAGTACTATCACGACAGAAGCTGAGGCAGATAACAGAATGGAACTCGATTTCGCAGCAATGAAGCGCTTTATGCAGCGCCGTGAAGAGAGTTTTACCACACAAGTCATAGTAAGATCCCGACAGTGATTCGGGCAGATAATAGAAAGGCACGCGATATCGCGGACATGAAGAGGTTTATTCAGCTCTGTTGAGAGTTCACCCACATAAATCATAGTCCCGACAGAAGCTGGGGCAGATAACAGAAAGGAACTCGATAGCCCGGTAAGGAAGCGCTTTATGCAGCGCCGTGGAGAGAGTTTGCTCACATAAATCTTAGTGCAATCCCGACAGTAGCTCGAGCAGATACTAAAGAGACACTCCATATCGCTGCCATGAAGCGGTTTATACTGCTTTGATGGAGAAAATCTGCTCACACAAATCAAAGTAAAATCCGGACAGTGGCTCGGGCAGGTAATAGAAAGGCACTCCATATCACGACCATAGAAAGGTTAATGCTGCTCTGTGGAGAGAGTTTACCTACATCAAGCACAGTGCAATCAGGACAGAGGCTCGGGCAGGTAATAGAAAGGCACTCCATATCACGACCATAGAAAGGTTAATGCTGCTCTGTGGAGAGAGTTTACCTACATCAAGCACAGTGCAATCAGGACAGAGGCTGTGGGTAGATAGTATAAAGGCACTCCATATACAGCACATAAAGCGGTTTATGAAACTATATGGAGAGAATTTCACTACATAAATAATAGTAAAATCCCGACAATGAAATAGAAAGGCACTCCAGGTCACGCATGAAGTGGTTTATACTGATTTGTGGAGAAAGTTTGCCCACGTAAACTACCATAAAATCCCGACAGAGGCTGGGGGCAGATTATAGAAAGACACTCCTTATCACGGCCATGAAGCGGTTTATGCTGCTTTGTGGGGAGAGTTTACCCACCACGGCGTAAATCATAGTAAAGCCCGACAGAGACTGGGGCAGATAATAGAAAGGTATTCCATATCGCGATCATGCTGCCCCGAGGAGAGAGTTTACCCACATAATTCATAGTACAATGCAATCCCGACAGAGGCTGGTGGCAGATAATAGAAAGTCTATATGGCTTTGTGGCGAGTTCGAAAGGCGCTCCCTGCCGCGGCCATGAAGCGCTTTACCCTGCTGTGTAGAGGCAGCAATAACTGCTCGTGGCACAAATGACATTTGGTGAGGCAATTTGCGGGAAACAGGAAATCTAAAATGACGCCTTATTTTGGTGAGACGGAATGTACGGAGACTGCAGTCAGGAGGTTTAAGGAACTTTCCGTCTGGCTCAGACCGATCTGTGCGTAATGTCAGACGCCAAATAACCCTGCCTCTTTTTTTATTGGTTGAGTTACTCTAGGACTTGTGAATATTAAAGTGTGTGTTTTGGGGAGTTCCTGGCAAAGCTACCCCCACCCCCAAACACTAGTTGTGAGTGAAGGGTAGTGCTTTGAACGAGGGGCTGGGGCAAATGTATTGAGCGCTCGCTTGTTTAATTCTCTGCCAAAAGGTCAGGTCCTGTGATATAAGCAGGAGAAAAAGTTGTGTTATGTCACTTTATGCCATGTTATTGGACTCAAATGTCCTGGGGTGTAATTTCTATGTGTCTTATATTCGGATCAACTTTACTGATTTGGTTTTGAGAAACCATACGCACCAGGTGAACTCATCAATTCACCTGCTGTCCCCACCGAGGTCATGACCCTGAGGTTTGACAAACCCCATTCTATTGGATTTCATCTTTTGCCATCATCCTCTCGGCTTTGTCTGGATATTACGCTGCAAAAATAATGCTGTGTTTGTCCATTTTCTGGTCATTTCAGTTGACTAGAGCTCAGACTGGTACTTTAGTCTTGCTATATTCGTCCATTAATTACCTCCACACAGAACGGTTTTGCCCTACCCTCCTGCTACTAGCAGATGTGAGTATTGTTCATTCAGAGCGCACCCAATTTTCGTAAAAGACAATATAGAACAAGCATGTACAATGCAACGGTTTCGCCTTTGGAAAAGTTTGAGCTATTGGCATTGTAAATGACAAAATTTGTATTTATGTGTTGGTTTTGAAAACAGATAAATAAATGGCATTGTCATTTACATTGTCAATAGCTCTAACTTTTCCAAAGGCGAAACCGTTGCATTGTAAATGCTTGTTTAAATAAGGGTTCTCTGGCCCATGATTCCTGAAACAAACAAATATCGAACATAGCGATATATGTTTGCCAATCCGGATCTTGCAGTTTCCTTAAAAGTCCGGCTATGTTCCAGGATATAATTTTAAGTTTACGATGGGATAGAGATTGTCTGGGGGCTTCAGGGGTGTTTTGGTTTAGTGCAAATTCCCTCACTAAGTCTCTTGGGGGATGAACATCAGGTTTAAGGATTACAACGTTCGTAGGGTCATTTACAACTAGTTTGCTACTTCCATTTGGTGGATTTGTACCTAACAAGGGTACTTTAGACTGATCAATTTGTTGCAGGTACCGACTAACTTGTACGGGTGAATGAACTATTTAATTCACCTCAGGATGTATATCTACAGGTTGAGTTAGTCAATCAGTTGCCTCTAGGTCACTGCAAGGTTTTGTGTTCACAAATTGGAAGCTGTCAGCGTATCCCTCAGTTCTACACTGTCTAATACAAATGTTTGATTTAAAAAGGAGGTGGGACCTTAGACTCATGATAATTACATTTTCAGGGATTTCTTTAGACCAAAAGGATACCTTTATATAATCTAAGTCCCCTGTATCTTGGGGGATCCTATCTACATTTGTTATGTCTGATCTAATAATGGACCGGCATTGCCTTACCTTTCTGAACCAATGAGTAACTTTATTAACAAGGGAGTCCTTATCTTCTCTTGTGCTAGATGTTGGTCTCTGTACATTAGTTAAAAAAATACTATGCACATTTTGCTTTTCATCCCTTGTACTATAGCTACTAGGGTGCTTCATACTATTCCACTCATTTACCCCAGGATGAATTCTTGCCTTACCTCCCATGGACCCGAAGGTTGGTGAATATTGGTTGTCCAAGGACCTGGTGACATATCTATTTTGGTTCTCATTAGGGGGAGGCCTCGTTGATGATGTTCTATCTAAAAACTTCCGGGATTCACGGAAGCTCGAGCTCTCTATCAACCCACCCGTTTCCAACGATCTTTTAGTAACTCTTTGTGGTAGAGGAGGGTTTCATTTACATGGTATATCTACGTGTTCATCCTTGCTAGTTTTATTTATAGGTTTTGGTCCCCATTTACTAATAGTGGGAGGGCCGGGTTTTTCCCCCATTTGTAGTTTTACCCCAGGGTTAACTATTGAAATAGTATCTAGAATAGGAGGGGGGCAGGTTGTAAGTGCCTCAATCATTCTCTTTATAACCATGACCTCCTCTTGAACTATATAAAGTTTTTCAAAAAAGGCCTTCACCAGATTATGAGTGAGCACTATGGCATTCTGTAAAGTTTTCTCTGGTGTAGGCAGATCGTTCGGGCAGGTTACAGCATTGCCTAGCAAACAGTCCCCCTCAGGTTCCTCATCATTAAGCTCTAGCGGCGAGAACCTATTTGAGCACTCAACAGTTATTACCTCATTGTCTGGTGAGTTGTCTCAAACCCTTTCCGGTCCGTCTTTGTCTATTACAGCGGGAGAGGGATTAGTGCCTGTGCCCTGGCAAGGCTTCTCTAAAACCGTATATGGTGTTTGAGTTAACTCTTCACCATTTGATTGATGTACTATAACTATGGGGATTACCTGCTTCGGGATGGCACCCTTGTCTTTCCTTTCATAGTAGGAGGAGATTTTACCCCTACTATTCGACTTATTCACACCCCCTGATGACAGCATGGATTCCACCTCCTCTATCAATTCATCGATTGAGTCTAGAGTGCAATTTTCAGCTGCTGTTTTTGATGATTTCTTCAACTTTGCTAACTTTGCTACCTTTTTCTTTTCTGAGGCTAATTCAGCAGCTTTTCTTTTCCCCATTTCCTCTGTTGAGTGGGTTACAGATAGTTAAATTACACCCCCTATACAAACTTAGAATTAACAAGTAAGTACTTCACAACAAACCTAAGGTATGAAGAATTAAATTTAAAAACCACAAGGACAAATAGATTTTACATAATATGCTAAACGAAGTCCATAAAGTGAATCGAAGATGTTCCAAAATTAAAAACAAGGGTCCCAGAAGATTAAAAAAAAAATACAAGTATGTCCTTCCAAATGACTTTTTTTTTAATCAGTCTTACCGCTGGTTAAGTCTGTTCTCGACACTACGATGCGAAGCGGCAAAATCAAGAGATGTGGCCTAGCCCAGCCCTTTCTGGGCTTTGATGGGCGCGGACGGGCCCGCGCTTGGCCCGGGTTTGGCCCGGGCACGCCCGCGCGCGTCCCACGCTGCGGGAGCCCTTCAGCAGATTTAAAGCGCCTCCTGCCGCCAAACGATGATGCGCCTGCAAAGCGCCCCGGGGACTCTGGGAAATGGAGTCCCGGGCGTTGGAACCAAACGTTGCAGACCCCGGCGGTCTGGTCTGTGGCAGGAATAGGGCGGAACAACAGGCAAGTTTCTCCTGCTGCGAAGAGAGCTTTGGGACCCGCACTGCGGGAGACCTTCAGCAGATTTAAAGCGCCTCCTGTCGCCAAACGATGATGCGCCTGTAAAGCGCCCCGGGGACTCTGGGAAATGGAGTCCCGGGCGCTGGAACCAAACGGTGCAGACCCCGGCGGTCTGTTCTGTGGCAGGAATAGGGCGGAACAACAGGCAAGTTTCTCCTGCAGCGAAGAGAGCTTTGGGACCCGCGCTGCGGGAGACCTTCAGCAGATTTAAAGCGCCTTCTGTCGCCAAACGATGATGCGCCTGTAAAGCGCCCCGGGGACTCTGGGAAATGGAGTCCCGGGCGCTGGAACCAAATGTTGCAGACCCCCACGGTCTGTTCTGTGGCAGGAATAGGGCGGAACAACAGGCAAGTTTCTCCTGCAGTGAAGAGAGCTTTGGGACCCGCGCTGCGGGAGCCCTTCAGCAAATTTAAAGCGCCTCCTGTCGCCAAACGATGATACGTCTGCAAAGCGCCCCAGGGACTCTGGGAAATGGAGTCCCGGGCGCTGGAATCAAACGTTGCAGACCCCGGCGATCTGTTCTGTGGCAGGAATAGGGCGGAACAACAGGCAAGTTTCTCCTGCAGCTTGTTGCAATTTCTTTTGTCTCAGCTTTCACTTGTACTCAACTATCCCTTGTTTCTTTGCGAGCATATGTAATATAATGATGAACACTGGATGTTTTACATTTGGATCTCGAAATTGGAAGCTACTCTATGGCTGGATGCACATTTAGTGTGTCCTCACTAAGGCAGGACAGGGGTGGCAAAGAGAAGAAAAAGAAACAAAATAGATGGAGAAGCCCTAGTGCATGCAAACACAAATATGTGTTCGCAAAGTATAGAAAAATTAATATCAATTATAGCGAGCCATTTTGAAGAGCAACATACTTTATTTATTTATAAAGTTTTATATAGCGCGAACAACTTTACATTGCACCGCTAGTTATGTATTAAGAATGGCCTAATTAAAAATATACACTTACAATCACCCTAAAACAATTCGAACATTTACCCTAAACACACCCCTCTGTAACCCTCAAACTTATTAAAATCCTATGTCAATTCTATACCTTCGCCGTTAACTATAAAATTAACCCTCACCACTGACCAAATCCTTACTGTAACCTTACCCAAACTCTAACTTCAGCTCTAACCCAAACCTGCTTCTATGCCCCACATCTCAATCTACATGTATTATCCGACTCATTCAAACAAGCCTTAACCTAATATTCTGTTAATCTCCAGTCCTCTCTTTACAATGTTGAAATCAATAATGAAGAAACAAAGTCTTATCCAATGTGTATCTCCTAGTTTTCAATTTTCTTGATGTTTTTTCTTCATGCTGAGTTCTTGAGAGTGGTAGTTTGATTTTCATATAATGCTGCACCCATGCTGTTGGTACAGAGAAATGTCCTAGTGCCTAGCTCTGGAGAGCGTGCACCCCTGCCCCTAATGCAATAGTTGTACCAGCACTCTCCAGCGCACAATAGTGATTCTTAATCCCCAGATAATTTGGCCAAACCTGCCTCCTTAACGATCATGGGTACTGCTCCTATTATTAGCCTTACGAATTGCTCTCTGTGAATTATGCCCGTATATTTTTATTAACTCTGCATTTGTAGTTATAAGTCAGTATGTTTAATAATAGTGAGAAATCTTATTCAGTGTTCGTGGAGTTTCTACCCCCACACCACCTCTCTTAGTAACTGTTGAACGGCTTGAATTCGCTACAGGGAGAGACAAGTGGGAAAGGGATGTACTTGGTGATCAGTATTGAGTCCAGAGATTCATAGATTGAAACCCCAGAACGTCTGTGGTAAATGTCTCTGATTCTATGGACTGAGCCCAATAATCCCTGAGTGCCTTGGGATTCCATTCATGCATTCCATTTTCTTTGCTGTAATCAGGACAGGAATTGCTTGGGGACTAAAAATGATGCTGCATTAAAAAAATATGTGTTCAGTTGGTGTGCAAAACAAGGGCTACTGAGAGACATTGGATAGGCTTACCGAAGGAATGGTGTGTTCTTGGTCTGCTTAATCAGATACAGAATTTTTGAAGTGCGGGAGTCTATGGTGTCTATGGTAGGTATCTTTCTCCCAAATATTATCTTCTTTGAATAGAAGGTGAGAAGGTCAGGCATTTACAGATCTCGTTGTGAGAGCATTGGGGAATTATTTACTGACTCAATGCTTAAGTGTTCACTGACTCACCTTAGAAGCACCGATGTGCCCAATTGGCAATATTTGTAAATGTAGGGAGCCGCATGGGCTACCTCGTCAAAACGCAGAGTGAATCTGCTGTCCTCGTGTGGTCATGCATAGCAGGGGATAGTAATGCGTGAGTTTTGCGGTAAGGTCTTCCAATTTTGGACACTTGGGCTCTGTATATTTTTCTTTGTGTTTTTTTTAAAATTTAATTAACACAAAAATAGTTTTGTGATAATATGTAACTAACTTTAAATCAGTTCCATGTGAACACTTGCCAAAAGTTAATACTGTGAGTTTGAAGCATTTGCAGATGGATGTGATATCTGCCTGTGTCTTTGACTGGTCTTAAGCAAGACTGTTGGTCTTGTCGTGTAGTTCCTATATTACCTATACAGGATCTGCACGTTTTGGATAACATAAACTGTGGGATTGGTGGCAGACTGATTCTGTGCACCCCAACCGGATACGTTAGCCTGTCTTTATCAGCTACCTCACAGTGCCCCTGGAATCTCCTCTTATCGGGGAGAGAATACTTCTTGGCAACCTCAGAACATGACAACCCTGATCCCCCCAGGATCGTGGAAACAATATACTACTTGTCGCTCAGTCACTCATGCTTACTTAGTTTGTCTCAGAGAGTTACACAGAATAAAAACAGTCTGGGGGTTTCAATAAGGATTTATTGAACAGTTGTTAATCTAGTGTAGAATAGATGAGCTGCAAGAAACATTAGACATTAGCAGAGATCTATGATTAGCAATACTACAAAAGTAAAGGGATGGTATAGTTCTACCATCTTTCAGGATTTATGAATATATACATGTACATAAAACACATGATAAAAAGAGCGTATTCCTACAATGCCTCCCTAACTAGATGTACCTAAATGTACCTAGCTTCTATGTAGGTGTTATGCCAAGAATCCCTCTAGGATCTAGTCACCCCATTACCTGAGAATTAGAGAATGTGGGACCCCGTCCTGGTCTTGAGTTGGACACCCCGCGAGGGATGTTAGACCACTGCTAGCTGGAGCGGCTGCATGCAGGAACCTGAGCGTCTTTGGTCAGTGTGTCAGCCAGGAAGTCACAGTCTCGTCTGTCTTTCTAAACAAGACATGAAGTATATATACCCATAGGTTTCCCCAGGGATCCTACCTTGCTATGTTACTGTGTCGGCCTAAAGGGTGACGTTGTGCCTGAACTTTATACAGAGATATAATACAGAAGATGTCAGTCATGCTGTTAGCCCTGCAGTGCTTCCAAGAAGCCTCATGCATTATGTACGAGATTCGAACTAGGGAAAACCCCGTGTTCTGAATGCAGTGTCTTATCTGAGTAAAAGGTCAGTCCCAATGAACCGTTATGTATGTAAAGTAGGGAAGGATATAGGCGAAAGGTTGCAGTGTTACCTGCACCTATATAGGGTTCCTATATGGAATAAAACACCCACTCCTCTTCCGACTGGACGACATATGTAACCTACTACCCCACAGTTTAAAAACATTTCTTTTGCTAAAATACTTTAAAACGTCACAAGTGTCCGTAACAATAGTCTGAACCACTGTAAGCATTTGAAAGCCATGTATGCCCAACAATGAAAGCAATGTCAGTTTTGTTTTTGAGTTCCAAATCGAGTTTGTTTAAAAAGGGCAAATTTCTTCCAGTACAGGACAAGCAAATGAGTAAAAGGTTTATGTATTGACTAATAGGGGGGGGCAGTAGGGCTTTTTATTCGAGGTCCAGCATTGGTGCCCTGTCAGATCCTGAAAGCTAGTGGAATGCTGTTTTCTTACAGTGGTGCCTAGTTAAATAAAATCGGAGAACCAGCCACTATCTATGAGATGATGGTGGGGGTGGAACCCGAGGAAGAAAAGGGATTCGGAGGGGATCCCGCTTGTGCAGAACTAGCGTCCTCACACACCCAGCAAGCTAAGTGTCATGCTTCATCATCTGGACCTGCTCCTCGTGGGTTGGCTCTGCAATACAGAACGGGCACCCGCGAAGAGGCTCTTTGTCGGAAATCTTTTGTTACTTAGCCGGTTGATGAACTGGGGGTGTGGGGCCCGTGTAAGTGTAGATAAAGTGAAGTGAAGTGCAGTGGGTGCGTTAAAAAACGTTAGATAATCCAAATAACATTTTTATTCAGGCTGGTTATCCACCTCAGTAAAGAGTGGCAGCTTCCCTGACGTGAAAGTTCAGTTGAAGCTATGCTCATCTCGTGGGGTCAACATGTTTTTTTCCTTATGGTTAGTATAATCTGTTGCAATTCTTCAGGACCTAATATGTGAACAGTGAATCTATCTATACTCCGTGGTGCAGCTAATAGCTAACTACCACAGGTAACAACTACATCACAATACTTCAGTAGTGGGGTTCAGTAACCTCCCACTGTCGGGAATGTCGCCTCAACCGGTGCGGCGAGTCAATGGAACACCTTGGATCTTGGTGTCTCGTCCTAAGGGGGACCAAACCACCCTGGTCTATCGCAGAAGATACAATGTTGCTTAAGAAATATATCCTGGAGGTCAATGTAGTTAACCCATTGCCACTGGAAACAAGCTATCATGGCTGAAAAGGGGTGAAACCCCGAAACCGGACCTAGGATGCTTGTTTCAAGTCCAGGGAGGACCTGGCTTGGCAGTTCGGGCTGGACTGTTCCCATTTGGCGTAGAGTCAAGACTGATTTGCATATGGCTAGGTCCAAACTGGAATGGCATGGTCAGCAAAAAAACTATGGATTTAAGGCCAGATCTCTGTACTGGGGTGAATGTATGACATTGTTCTGCATTCTGTCCATCGATAGTTTTTTGCATTTGTGAACCCATTGTCTACCACTGCTAGAGAATTTTCTAGATTTATACGGTCTATCTCCCGTAGTCTCTCTGCAGCCTCTTTTTGGGATATTTTCCATATTTCATTGTAGGCAGCATAAATGCCAGCATATATGAAACATTTCTGACGTGGCTTCCTGGGACCTAGTGAAAAATCCCTAAGATCCATATCGTATGTGAGATAAGTGTTGTTTCACCTGTGAGTGTTGAGTTTTTTTAGCCAATCAAGGCACAACTTCCCAACACGGTATGACGTTACTACCCCTGGATGTTGTCTCTGTACATAACATGGATCCGGCCTATGGATACTAAACCCTTCGGTTTTACCTCTGAATCGCGTCTGACAACTATTAGTGTCTGTGGGCCAAATCAACCATTTCTTCCAAACGGGGTCTGATCTGTTGTAGTGTAATATATCATCTATTGTAATCTCTTTCTCTGATGTTATGTTACCCTCGGTGTGTGATGGAGTCGGCATCCGAGGTATTCAAGTCTTTGTCCTTGGCTAGTCCAAGGCTAGACGTCTGTTGCACTGTCTCGTTAAAAAACATGATTTGTTGAGGGATAAGGCATGCTCTTAATAACGCTTTTATCCCCTGCACTTCCTGTACCCCAGACAGATTTTAGGTCTATGGTTTCTTTCCATAAGTCTAAACCTTGTTCAGACAACTGGGCAGTAAAGGAAGCAGAGCGAATCTGTATGGTGCTTGTTAACATATTTTTTTGTGCTGATATTGGTGCAACCTTATAATAATATGAGGCTGGGTCAGATATATTACCCCAGAAAAATATGAACATTTCTGTGCAAATGTTTTTGAACTGCCTTTCGGTGGTGTTGGACAATGTTCCCACTGGTGGTATGTGAACATGATGGAGCAAGGTTTTGTGGAAAAGAAACTTGCTCTGATGCAATCCACTCATTAACTTACTAACAAGTTATTAAATTATGTTTCGTGAATAATTAATACGCACCACATTGAACACGCGGGTTAGTGAAGCTTGCTTATGTGTGTACTAATGGGAATAATAGTGAAGACGGACTAATACCGCTTTAAAGGGGGAAACTGTTGTGTGCATGCGTTAACTGCATCTGCAGCATGTAGTGTTAAGGCTTGGAGGAAAATTCTGGCGCATGAGCAGAAGATACTAAAATGGAGTCTTGAAGACTAGCGTGCATGGCATCTGCTTGTTTGAACTAAATCGAGTGGATTTTACTAATGCTAATGCGGGTAAAGACATAAATAAATAAACTGGATTAGAGTAGAGGTGGGTGGTATACCGTGTGACCATTTTATTTGTGAATGTAACATCTGTCTTTTGACTTTATTACTATTGCGTATTTGGGCCTCTCTTGCATAGCCGGATTGAATGAAATGACTCGATGCCTGCATATGCTAATAGGGGAAGCCATGAAGGTCATGACTGAGCAGTTGAGAGGAAGCCAAAATTGAGTGTTACAAACGTGGGAATGGATGGTGAAGAGTTAAACGAAGAAGACTCTTATTCAGAATGTTAATAAAAATGTTGCAAAGTTAACTTAGAAATGTATGAGAACTAAATGTATGAATAAAAATGAAGGGGCTAGGTTTGTGAACAATAGTTTAACTGATTTTAATGACATGTAAGCATGGTGTGATGGCGCTTCCTCCCTTGCCTGACCAATCAGATTTAGTATTTTTACGATATTGAAACATTAATGGATGGAACATGCAACACGAAAGTTCGATTCCGGAGAGGCACCCGTCAGGGCTGCCCTCTCTCCCCGCTCCTATTCGCTCTGGCAATGGAGCCCCTGGCGGCGCTGATCCGACAGGACTCCCTTATCCAGGGATGGGTGTGGGACCAGAGCCGGGTGGATAAAATTGCTGTATACGCAGATGATGTTCTGCTCTACTTGGCTGACCCAGAACGCTCTGGCCCTAGGGCTCTAGTGGCCCTTTCTGAATTCGAGCAGGTCTCGGGCCTTCGTCTTAACCCATCGAAGTCTACCCTGGTCCCCCTTCACCCCTCTCGGGAATGTTTTGATTGGCAGGCGGTGATCCCCCTTCGGAGGCAATCCCCCGGGTGTGGATCGTGCTGTGAGATTCTGCCCAGCGAGGAGTGCGTGCGGTGAGGAGCGGGCACGACTCCCCCTAGGCCTGGCGAACAGTGTGTGGTCCCGGTCTGGAGGCCTGTTTGTCTTTGAAGCGGCTGATTGGGGTCTTTGGCCCGGGCAATCGCCTGCCTTTTAGAGTGCATTGCCAGCAGCTGTGGATTTACTAGATTGACTCTATTGCCGTGTGCACTCTGAACTCCCTCAGGCGCGAACAGCCCACCCTGTACTGAATTCTAGATCCCCGTGGGGGATTGACGGCCTGCTGATATCGGCTTGCATTGAAGCACCACTTCCAGTGGTACACCTACATCTTATCACCAGCCATTACTGAAGCGGGTTGAAGCTGTTTGCTGAGTCTGCCTGCCTCAGGGTAATGCAATAAACGCAGCGCCCACTGTACACATACTCTTTCGGGTTTGTGGCATTGGACGCCCCTCTCCCTACTTAATGCTGGATCCGTGTGTGGGACTGACGACCGGTATACATAGGCTCACATCGAGGTGCCATTCCCAGGGCCGCACCTGCACCCTCTGCGAAGCCTCCATTAAATTAGCGCGGAGCTGCTTGCTCAGTCCGCCCGCCCGCCTCAGGATAAAGAAAAGCACACAAGGCCTACCGAACATTTACTCTTTCAGGGCTGTGATGCTGGACGACTCTCCCCGTATGGGCATTGATTGGTGAGGAGCTACATGCCATACCTCACTTGCTTTTCGGGAGGGCCTTTTGGAATAGGGTGCAAGATCCGGAGAACTACCATCATTGGTAGGGTGACAACGCAGAGCCACGACCATGGCGATATAACTAACCCCTTTCCTCTTACAGTCATCGACTCTGCGGTGCGAGGGTTACAGTGACGTCTGCCTGGGACAGGATATGTGGTTACATCGCCAGCCATGGGTAAACCAGACGGTAGACAGCCGAAGCTGGTCTGTGATGCCAAGAGAGTAGCCACACGCTCAGACTTTGATGATTCCACACCAGTTTCTGGAGATATGGCGCAGACTCAGCCCCCAGCACAGGGTGACGATGTCAAGACGCTGCTTCTAGCTCTACAACACAGTATGATGGACTTGTCTGGGAAAATGGACACCATGAATACGCGCCTTGATTTCCTCGTCCAGTAGGTCGATAAACACAACGGACAGCTGAAAGAAGCAGAGCGATGCATATCAGACAATGAGGACACTACCTTGCAGCTGCAGACTAAAGTCACCCACATGGACAAACTACTTAAAATCATTGCAGGAAAAAATGAGGACCTGGAGGCCTGCAGGCGCCACAATAATATCAGAATCGTGAGCATTCCAGAAGGCACTAATACAGGCCACATGGAGGAATACATAGAGAGGCTGTTACGCGGTGCCAGTGATGACAATCCCTTCTTTTCCCAGTTCATAGTGGAATGGGCGCACCGCTCCCTAGGTCCCAGACCACCCCCTGGAGGGCCCCCACGACTAGTCGTGGTGTGTCCCCTAAATTATCGCGACCGCGATGCCGCGCTGAAGCTGGTAAGAGAAAACAAGAATCTGCACTATGACAGAGTGGAGTTTACCATCTTTCCAGACTTTACTGAGGCGGTGCAGGAGGCTTGTCGCAAATTTTTGGGCGTTAAGCAAAAACTCCGGGAAGCACGGATCGAATATGCCCTACTGTACCTGGCACGCTTGCAGGTCACTCACCGTGGCAAAAGCAACATCTTTACTAACCCGCATCAGTGGAGGAGTTCCTTAAATTGATCCAGCATCGCTCTCCAGCAACTACATCAGAAGATCGAGTCTCCAGATTGACCTCACCGCAAACAAATTGATACCCTCCCCTCTGCGGGTGGGAAGTGTAGCACTGTGTAGCCATTGTTGTTTATTCCATGGCTCCGCCTCTCCTTGTTGGGTCTCGACACTCGGAATCCTAGCCGAGGCCGACACGCGATCACAGCAAAGCTGAGACCCGCAGCCCTCACGAGTGACATGGAACTGTAACCCCTGGACACCGTGCATATTTGCAAGGGCATCGACTTTTTGAGCTTTCCCGAAGTTGTGCATTGGGCTATTTGTAGTCCAAGCCCCAAACACCATCTGCACCGAAGATAGTGAGCCTACACTCCACGAGTGCTCCGTGAGCCCGCTTCTAGCATTTCTGCTCGAGGCCCCTTCGCGATCCCTGGTCCGTCGACTGGTGGGTCCACACGAAGGAAACTCTTCTGTTTTGTGGGCTTCCATGGTTGCTCCAGACGTGCCCTGACTTCCCTCCAAAGGGCGAGTCCCTCAGACCTTGCTGGTCTGCTCCGAAGCCAATCTTTGCTTTCTGCGTGGGTTGCTGTTGCCAAGGCTTGTTGGGTCCAATCCGGATACCGAGACCACAGCACTCGACATCCTTTGTGGGACAGCTCGAATCCAGCTCCTGGTTGATGTCGACTCCTCCTGGTCCTCTTGGCTGAAGAGTCAAGCTTCACCTCCTGCACCTGAAATCTCCTGACATCGGTGGGCATCTGCTCATCACCTTCCTGGTGACTGGCTAGTGACCTAGACTCTGTCCCCTCTGCTTTCAGGTTCTTCAGATCTCCGATCCACCCTTGGATCCACCTGGACACTTTCCACTTGGACTCATGCAGCACTTTTCCGCAGCTCGCCGTAGAAAACGATGACAAAACCCGACACGAAAAGACACCTATGCACCCGTGGGTGAGGTAACTCGAGTACTCCGTGCTCCAGTGGGTGTTAACTCTCGAACTGTCTAGTTCTCAAGGGGTTTGCTCTAAGTCCACTCCTAAGTGTCCCTAATCTTTCAAATTCTAATCGCAACTTTCTCCATAGAAGTCAATGGCTATTTGCGGCTGTGTTTAGACACTGAACACGTCACCCGTGGGTCTCCTGCGTCACTACCTTGGGTGGTTCCTGGTTGCCCCAGCGGTTCTACAGGCCCTAGGCCTTGTCTCTATGTTTGTTGTGGTTCTTATACCACTTACTTAGTATATGGTTTGTGACGCCCCTAGGGCTAATCATACATTGTTCTAATTTACTGTGTGCTAAATAAGTTTCCTGTATGTACTTTTGCCTCTAGCCTCATAAAGAGACTAGATGGATGTGTTTAGATTAAATACATATATTTTTTATATATACCTGGTGTGGTTCTCCTTTCATTTGGTCATTCACAATATTATAGACTGGTAAAACAAGCTGCTCTACATTCCTTCAAGACTGAAGGCTGCTCTCCACAGCTACCACTAGGATAGCTTTCTATATAGGTTGTCTTTAAACCTACCATCAATAAGGGTAGTTTGGACTAGTGCAAGGTGCCCACTAGAATAGTGGACAGCATATGCCAGGCCAACTTCTCACAGTGACTGACTCCAGATAAGTGACTTTCTGATTCCCGGTTATTGTTTTTATCCTCTGCTGTCACCATTATTTGTACTTTTTCATTTTTCCCTTGACATGGCGGGAGGTAACTATCCATGATGAGCCGGGTGACCCTCCTCTCCTCCTTCCCTGACTGTTTTTTTTCTTCCCACTCGGGCCTCTTCCCACTCAGGCCACCACATACACCGGGCCTTTGGTGGAGAGAGGAGGGGTCGTTTCCATGTTGCCCTGGCGACCCCCCCCCCCCAATATGGGAAATCCCCCTTACCGCTTGTTGTTTTTTTATGCTTTACTCTTCTGTAATGCCTTTGTTGATTATGCATACATACTGTTAAACTGGGGTTTAGTTGGATGGGTGATTCCCAGCACGATTGGAGTGCTGTGGTGGGTGGGTTGGGTGAAGTTTTGGTTGTAATACTTCCACTGTTTCAAAATGACGCAGCACTAATTGGAAACATTGGTACACAAGGCATGGCTTACAGTACGGTCCTCGTATATGGCATCATACACTTTTCATTACTGACATGTACATGGCATCAACACCTGACCCCGTGAAGATAAATCTACTCACATGGAATGTCAGAGGCTTGGGAGATCCCCGCAAATGTAGACCGCTTTTATCCTACATGGACCGACACCAATACACATAGCTACACTTCAGGAAACACACACTACTCCTCATGGTGAGTCCAGCTTTGGAACTAGATGGGCGTCAATAAGGATATTCTCCTCGTACTCTTCATGCTTGAGAGTCACGTTAATATTAATTAAAAAAGGCACCCCCTTTGTCTTGGGAGGCTCACTGAGCGATTCTGCGGGTAGATATTGCATACTCTGGGGCACTCTGGGTATGCAGTCCCTTACATTGGTATGTTGCTATGGTCCTGACATTGATGACCCTGAATACTACACTTGCCTTTGAGGACAGATTCTAAAAGTTGGCTCTACACATATCATATGGGGAGGGAATTTTAATGTAGCGATGTGCCCAGCGTTGGATCATTCTCACCCCCAACCACACAATTAAACACGCGGGCGCAGGAGGCTCTTACACTGTTGCTCCAGGATCATGGATTAGTTGATACATGTCGACACTGGCACCCTGGGAGGAGGGAAGGCACGTATCACCCCACTGCCTGAGCTACCTGGTCCCGTCTAGACTTTTGGTTAGTTACCAGAGGAGTAGCCCCTTGGATAACATCCGTGATGCATATGGCTAAAACATTTTCGGACCACTCGCCCATTCTCTTGCAGATAAATCTCCCCTGTATTACAGCCCCCTGGTCAGTTGGAGACTGGTACCCAAGGCACTCTTAGATACAGTATTTAAGGCCGAATTGGGGGAAGAGAGGTCAGAATTTATTTACCGCAATAGGGGGTCGTGGCTAGTATGGGTACTCTTTAGGAAGCTTTTAAAGTGACAATCCGTGGGTTCTGTATGGCAAAGAGCTTTGGGGGTGCTTAGAGACATAAGGCGTAATTTACGTAAACTGGAGGGAGAACTCAAGAAGTTGGAAACAGATATTTGGCAAGACCCAACTGGTGCACAGAAGACGAACCTTCAGAATAGACTCACCGAATATATGGACACGGCCGAGCGAGAGACCCGGTTTCGGGGGAAACATTTCACTGCACGCCGCTATGGTGAGAGGCCAGGCAAGGCGCTAGGTCAGAGCATACAAAAGCCAAAATAATGTTCTAATTACATATTGGAAATATGTGATGCGGCTGGAATGCGCCAAAAAGGCGGTTGCAATATTCTCGACGCATTCACCTCATACTATGAAACACTGTATACCTCCAAACGCACTGCCCCCCCCCCAGACTTTGGCCCCTTTCTAAATGACATCACCTTGGGTTGATTGGGAGACACGCAGCGAGAGTTTCTAGCTGCACCCTTCGAGGTAGATGAGTTTAAAGAAGCGATTATGCAAATGAAATCCAGCAAGGCCCCGGGGTCCGACGGGCTACCAGTAGACTTTTACAAAGCCTACATTGAACAGCTGATTCCCATATTAGGGAAGTCAATGAGGAATCGCTGGAGACTCATCTTTTACTGGCCTCTATGAGAGAAGCTCTTATTATCTCCCTGTTGAAACCTGATAACCCCACTGATAGTTGTGATTCGTATAGGCCACTCTCCCTAATTAATACGGATGTGAAGATCCTTGCTAAGCTTTTGGCGAATAGACTCATTCTATTAATGGAGAAATTAGTTATACTGGATCAAGCGGGTTTTATACCGGGTAGAGCAACATCTCACAATTTGCGTACATTGTTTTCGGTTATGCATAATGTTTACCCGTAACTGGCAATCATGGCGGCCTTATTAGGCGCCACAAAAGCTTTTGATTCGGTGGAGTGGGACTACCTGTTCACCGTACTGCAGTGCATGGGATTCCCGATCTGGTTTTTATTGTGGATCCGGCTACTCTATACCTCCCCCATGGCCAGGGTGCGCATAAATGGACACATCTCCTCTTGCATTAGTCTCATGAGAGGCACTGGTCAAAGATGCCCTCTGTCCTCGCTATTATTTGCTCTTGCAATCGAGCCATTCGCAGCAAGGCTCCGGCAACATCATTCAGAGAAAGCCCTCCAGTGTTTTCCGAGTCCCATTTTAGTCTCTTTACATGAAGACAAAGTCACTTTATACTTAAAAGACCCGACCCATAACCTCAACCCGTTGCTGCGCGAATTTATACAATTCGGTGGACTGTCTGGTATCACCATAAATTGGGCTGACTGACAGATGCATTTCCCCTCCTGAGGCGGAAGCCGGGAGGTCTCTACTGCTGATCTCTGGCATCCTTTTAATTGTAAATTGCACGTTTTTAATATCAGAACTCTCGGCCTGATTGAAGAAGCCTGGAGATCTTCTGCTGCTCCCTTTGAGTCCCCTATTTGTTTTCCCCACTCCCTCCGCCTGCGGACCGCTCTCGGCTGAGCATTGACGCCGAGAGTCGGTCTCCCGGGTTTTGGCGGCCATATTGAGTGTGGGCCGGGCGGGTGACGCGCTCTAGTAGCGCTCATAGGGAGCCTGTTTCACCGGCGCGAGTGCTGACTGACAGATGCATTTCCCCTCCTGAGGCGGAAGCTGGGAGGTCTCTACTGCCGATCTCTGGCATCCTTTTAATTGTAAATTACAGGTTTTTAATATCAGAACTCTCGGCCTGATTGAAGAAGCCTGGAGATCTTCTGCTGCTCCCTTTGAGTCCCCTATTTGTCTTCCCCACTCCCTCCGCCCGCGGACCGCTCTCGGCTGAGCATTGATGCCAAGAGTCGGTCTCCCGGGTTTTGGCGGCCATATTGAGTGTGGGCCGGGCGGGTGACGCGCTCTAGTAGCGCTCATAAGGAAAGGACCATGTCTCCGCGCAGCGAACACGTACATCGGACGCGCCGGACCTGCGCCAGAGTCGTGCCAGAGTCCTGCCCGTCTGCGCCCGTCCGCGCACGACCGGGCCCAGGGACCAGGACTCCTGGTAGGCGATTGTCATATTCTGCAAGTGAGCTACTTCTATTAGATTTAGGTGGGCAGACTCTAAATCCTACGACGTTGACCACATTAAAGGAGACTAACATCTTACGATCCCCTAGCTGCAAGGACCCTTCCCACCTGCCCCCTCTGAAGCTCGCTAGCCTGAATACAAGGTCACTTCAGAAACACCACCTTGAAATTTTTACTCTCCTTCAGGATGAGACCATAGACATACTAACCCTCACTGAAACGTGGCTAGGCGACAATTCCTCCCCCGACATTATAGCCGCCCTCCCAAATGGTTACGACATGGCTTGGCACAACCATCCGGATAATGTTCGAGGTGGGGGTGTAGCAATTATTTTTAAAAAAACATCTAACAGTGGTTAAAGTCTTAGCAGAAACAATAAATTCAGCAGACATACTCGGAGTAAAAATTACCCTGAATAATTCATGTCTCATTGTCCTCACCGTCTATCGTCCACCACAATGTACTTCAGTGTTCAATGAACTATTTTCCCCTATTATATCCGATATCTGTACACGATATAAAAAAGTCCTGGTGACAGGAGATTTTAACGTCCACTGGGACAGCGCTGATAAAGATTTGCCAACCCGCCAGCTACCGACCTCTATGACTTCGTCAGGTCTAGAACAGCTTATGGAAGCCCCAACACATATTAAGGGCCACACCCTTGACCTAATCTCGACTTCCATTCCAGAGGTGGTCCTCACGAGCATTATACCCTGTATCTGGTCCGACCATTACCTACTCCTGTGTGACATTCCTTTGGATAGCGTTTTGGTCAAACCACCTTTAAAAACCAAAAAAGTGCGTCCTTGGAAAAAAGTTGATTCAAAAACCTTAACAGACGTTCTTCCCAAACATATACAATCACCGGTCCCTTACGGTGATCTACACCAGGACTATAATACCATAGTGGTGAGCCTTAGACAGGCTATCGATCAGATAGCTCCTGAAAAGGTACAGAAAATAAAGGGTGCTGAAAAAGGGGCCCCTTGGTTCACCCCGCTTCTGTGGGGTCATAAAAGAAAGCTTCGCCATCTTGAGAGATGTTGGAGGAATACAAAAGATAGTACAGACCGAGAACAGTATAAAACATCTTTGAATGTTTACAAAAAACTCATAGTGTCAGCTAAAGGGGATTACTACAAAACTTGTATAAACAATGCAGCCAATGTACAGAAAGAAACATTCAAAATCCTAAAAGAACTGAGTAAGAAAGATGAAAAGGTGGAAATAACGATAGACTGCAATACCTTTCAATGTTACTTCCTTGATAAAGTGGCAACCATTCTGTCAGACATTAAGAAGGACACTTCTAATACTTCCCTTATACTACAGGCCCCCCAAGCCCCTCCGAAATTCACCATCACTAGGTTTCCAGGTATAGATTATACAATTCTTGGGCAGTTTATGAATACAACCAAGTCAGGCTCCCCTGCAGATCCTTGCCCCCCGGAATCTTCCGTTTGGCGTTTCCTGTTCTAGAGGATCATATCATCTGCCTCTTAAACAACTCATTAGATACAGGTCTTTTACCAGCTAGCTTTAAAGAGGCCCGCGTCAAGCCCCTGATAAAAAAGCCGGGACCCGGCCTGTTTGAAAAACTATAGGCCAATTTCCCAGCTGCCTTTTCTGTCCAAGATCCTGGAACAACACGTGCTAAAATCCCTGTCTTCATTCCTGGAGTCACATCATCTACTCCAGGAGTGTCAAGCGGGGTTCCGTGCACCGAGTTAGTAATGCTCTCGGTGCTGGATGAGCTTAGATGCATGGCTGACAGTAAAAAACCAGGTGCCCTAATACTTTTTGATCTTTCAGCGGCATTTGATACTGTCAGCCATGCCTTGCTCCTGGACAGACTGGCCGTGTTTGGGATAAAGGACCTAGCCTTTCAATGGCTAAAATCCTTTTTGTCAGGGAGGACACAGAGGTTTCAATTAGCGGATTGTATATCTGAGGTGGGTGTTCTTGAGTGTGGAGTCCCGCAGGGGTCTGCACTATCACTACTTCTATTTAACCTCTATCTACAACCACTGATAGACTCCCTGGCAAACATGGGCTGCAGAATTTTTAACTATGCTGATGACACTCAGCTGTTGCTGAGTATCGACAACACGACATCGGCTCAGACCCAGGCCCAGAACATACTTAGGTTCACTGTGAGCTGGATGACGGCAAATTTGCTGAAAATAAATCCTGAAAAAACGGAGGTCCTGGTGGTTTCAACTGCTACCTCGCCCTGGAGTGATTTGTTTTGGGCCCACCCCAAAACCATGCCCCAACGTAAAAAGCCTCGGTATCAAGATCGACCATGAGCTGACGATGGCTAGCCAAGTATCCTCCGTTGTCGGAACCTGTACCAACCTAATTAGGCAGTTGCGCAAGCTAGTTCCCCCACTCTCCCTAAATATGCTCTGAACTATTGTCTCGGCAACAATAATCTCAAGGATTGACTATGGGAACGTACTCTATCTAGGTTTGCCAAAAAATTTGATCAACCGCCTGCAGGTTATTCTGAACGATGCAGCACGGTTAATCTTTAGATCACCCAGACAGACCCATGCTTCCCCATTATTGCACAGGCTACACTGGCTCCCTATAAAGCAAAGGGTGGAATTCAAAAGCTTATGCATTGCCCATAAGGCAATCTATGGGCATGCGCCTGCCTATATAAAAGAACAGCTTGAGATCTATAATCCCAAACGAGCGCCGAGATCCTCCAATTCCCAATTGTTGTCGTGTCCGCGTTTCAAAATGGCAACTAAGGGTGGGAGATCCTTTTCTGTCCAAATCCCACAGATGTGGAACAAATTACCGGAGCCTCTCCGTAGAGAAACTAACCTTCTTCCCTTCAGGAAGTCACTGAAAACGCTCTTGTTTAGGGAAGGTTTTTGTTCCATTTGAGCAAGGTTGTTACATCTGTACCCTCTGTTCACCTATCCAGCTGCTGTTATTGCATTTGTCAGAAGCGCCTAGAGACCTGACGGTGATTTGGCGCTATACAAAACCCAGATAACAATAACAATAAATCGCAATATTTCCACTTACTGCAGCGGCGAAGCCCTTTGCTATTGACTACCCTGTAGTCTGGTGTGCTGACCAGGTGAAATATTTAGGGGTGCAGGTCCCCAATGATCGCTCAGAGCTCATGCGTAGTAATTATGGAACAGGGCACCAATTGTATTACTAGGTGGGTAACCTTGCCCCTCACAATGGTGGGACGCATCTCGCTCATCAAATTGATTATACTTCCCAAATGTCTGTATTTTTTTAAACATTCCCCTATACCCTGGGCGACCCTTCTTTAACATGCTTAGAACAGAGCTCATACGACTGGTCTGGGGTGGCAAGCAACCACAGCTACAATGGGAGATCCTCACTCGGCCATATTCATAAGGGAGATTTGATGTGCCGAATTTCTAGTTGCATTATCTGTGCGCACAAGCACACTTTGCACATTATTGGTTCCACCCCCCCCCCCAGATACACACCTCAGGTTGTAACAGAGCATTGGTTGGCACATCTAATCCTGCTGGACGGAGTTATTTTAGCTGTACCTGAACATAGGGCTGTAGGGCCGACTTCAGTAGACTGCACAATTAGAACCTGGCAATGCCTCCTCCAAATACTTAAGGTACCAATGCTATATTCTCCGGCGCACCCCCTTACATATCACCCACAGATGCCGCTGTTATTCGAAGGAATTCTCTCCAAGGCTAAATACAAATTCAAGATTCATAGCTGGGGCGATCTTTATCATAATGGTTCCTTTAAGTACATGGCACAATTTTTTCAAAAAGCACAAGTCTCCTCTATGCATATATTTCTGTATGTCCGCCTTAGACAGGGTATTCGTGAACACACTCCGTCATACCCCAGAGAACCTCCTACGATGGCAACACTACATCATGTGCTGCGCGCCCCTGATACCTCCCATCTACTGTCGACCCTATACCATTGCTTATACACAGACATTGATTAGAAGTCCTGCCCAGCTCGTGCTAAATGGTGCATGGAACTAGGATGCGATATCACGGACCAGCAATGGGATTACTACTGCAAGCGGGCAGGACTAATCTCTCCAAACAGCAGACTCCGCATCACACACTATAAATGCCTACATCGAACATATTATACTCCTGTCAGACTGCACTGCTATGGCCTACGAGACCATGTACGATGTGATAGGTGTAACACAGACGATGCAGATGTCCTTCATTTGGCATCATCCTGCGGGGTAGTATACGAGTACTGGCAGCAGATATTTGAAGCACTGACGCATGTGGCTCTGTGGGAATTACAGATGTCCCCTATGCTAGCTATGCTGGGATACACTGAGTCGATCCCAACTGCCCAACGCAAGTTCGTTTATTTCAGTATTTTATTAGCCAGACGTAGGGTGGCTTGCAGATGGGGTAGGGCTCCCAAGTTTAAGGACTGGCTACGAGATCTGATCATGTGGCAAGAACAGATGCATAAATATGCTGAATTGATTCCCGCGCCCTCCAGACCTTGAGATATACGGGCCCCTCTCACTATGTACCTGTTGGAGCACCCACTACCGGTACATGCTGACACTGCTTGGGCACCCACATAAAGTACCTATACCAGTACATGTGATATAAACGCTAATACTCTGGGGATTAAATAGTGTGATAACCAATTGTGTAGCTAAATTGTGCCCTATAGAAGTTATGCTCATTCTGTCTTCAGGTTGTGGCAACAATTCACCTGATCGAGGCAAACCATGCTGGGAACAGGCCTTTTGCTGACCATTCTAGTGGCCTACGACAAATTGATTCAGAGACTTATGCTAATAAGAATATGTTTTGCCTATGTAATGTACCCATTTTCTCTTAACATGCCCTGTATTATCATGCCTCCACGTATGTACTTGTGCTGAAAATATGATTTCGAAATGTTTATTACTGAATAAAATACCAATAAAAAATAAATGATATGTTTTCTTAACTACACTCAATGTTATAACTCCCAGGTTGCACAGTTAGTCACACTGAGATCTAGGTCACAAAGCTGAGGGGGAGTTGTTTATCATTTTATATCTCGTTGAAAGAGAGTTTTTGAGCATTTTGATTAATTGTTTAGTCCATATTTTTAGGTTTCGCCAGCACAGTGCTTGTGTTGTGCTTGCAAAATGAATTGTAAAGGAATAAAAATGTGTCTTAGAGCCTCCCCATTACTTACCATTACTTACTGTTGGTTAGCTGCCATGTCACTCTCATATCCTTGCTTCCTATTGGTAAGCGCCTCCTCCTGCCTCCAGTTTCCTACTTGGCTTCAGGTCTTCGTCCTTGCCATGGAGCATGGACCAAGTACTGCGGTCTGTGGCAAGTGTCCATTGGCTCCTGGCTCCTACATGTACTCTTTCAATTGTATTATTTATCTACTTTTCAACATGCAGTATCACTCCTTCACCCCAACCCACAGTGGTGCCACCCTCCCTTGCCATTGTTTTAATATAACCCCTTGACCCTCCTCCCACTCTTCATTGTGTTTCTCACCCTCCTCTTGTGTGCTTGACCCCCAAACCCATCCATGCTTAGAGGGAAAATAAGCACCATGACAGTCAATGCTGGGCCTGTCATAGTGCTTTTTTTTTCTTTTTCTTTTAATCAATCAGGATTTATAAAGCGTGGCTAATAGTCGGATAGGGTGTCCAGGCGCTTGTTGGCTCCGAAGGCTTATTCAAACAGCCAAGTTTTGAGGGCCATTTGGAATTCTAGAAGTGAAGTGAAGTGATGGTCCAAATGTGCGTGGGGAGGCTGTTCCAAGTCTTTTCTACAATGTGGGAAAAGAAGTGTCCTCCACTTCTGCTTTGGTAGAGGCGGGGAGTATGGGCAAGTAAAAGGGAGGCAAAACGTAGTCTTTTCGATGGTTGGTGTAAGTTCAGGTGGTAGTTAATGTAGGTGGGTCCTTGTTCGTGGAGAGCCTTATTTGCGTGGGTCAGCAGCTTGAATTGCCATCGCCTCTGTACGTGGAACCAGTGGAGTTTCTCTAGGTGGGATGTGATATGGGTCCATTGGGGAAGGACGAGGATGACCTGGCTGCGGCGTTCGCTATGGTCTGAAGTTCTACAGAAGGTGTGCGGCGATTCCTAAGTAGAGGGCGTTGTCGTAGTCCAGTTGGCAGGTGATGAGGACTTGTTATGGTGGGTTTCGTGGTTAGGGGTAGCCACTGGAAGATTTTACATCACATGCGCAGAGTGAGGAAGTGGGCGGAGGAGACAGCATTGATCTTTGATTTCATGGTCAGCTTGTTGTCAAAGATGATTGCGAGGTTTCTGGCATGGTTTGAGGGCGTGGGTGCAGATCCTAGGTCTGATGGGCACCAGGAGTCATTCCATGTGTTGCTGCTGTTACCACAAATCAGTAGTTCCATCTTTTCTGTGTTCAGTGGCAGGCATTTGTTCTTCATCCAGTCTGCAACGTATATCACACATTTGTGGAAGTTGGTTCTGGTGGTGGTGGGGTCATAGGTGAGTTAGAGGATGAGTTTGGTGTCATCTGCGAAGGAAATTATGTTGAGACTGTGGGATCTGACGTTGCAGGCCAGCAGGGTTATATGTGTGTAGAACAGTATGGGGCTTAGGGATGAGCCTTGGGAGACACAGCAGATGATCTCTCTGGGTTCTAAGGTGAAAGGTGGGAGGTGGATCCTCTGGGTACTTCCGGTGAGGAAGGATGTGATCCATCTGAGCGCGTCCACTTGGATGCCGATGTGGTGGAGTCTTTCAATCAGTGTGTGGTGGGATACAGTGTCGAAGGCTACCGAGAGGTCAAGGACGATCAAAGCTGCTGTGCCTTCTCAGTCAAGGAGGGTTCAGATGTCTTCAGTGGCTGCAATCAGGGTGGTTTCGGTTCTGTGATTGCTGTGGAAGCTGGATTGGGAGGCGTTGAGTAGCTGGTCTGCTCAAGGTGTGTCATGAGTTGAATTTGATGATCTTTTCCAGTACCTTCACTGGGAATGGCAGCAGGGAGATTGGCCTGTAGTTTTTGAGTCTGCTGGGGTCGGTGGAGGGTTTTCTGAGTAGTGGTCTGACTTTGGCATAATTCCAGGCATCGGGAAATGTTGTGGTGGTGATAGGTGTTGAGTAGGGTGGTGTGTTCCTGGACGATCCTTTGGTTTCTGAGGTTGAAGATGTGGTGTGGGCATGGGTGTGGGCATGGGCCTGTGGGAGCTCCAGATTGGATAGATTTCATGGTGGAGGTGGTGTCCCGGGTGGAGAGAAGGTTCCAGATGGTCAGTGTGTTGTTCGTGTCGGTAACAGTGGTGGCTTATCTGTTGAGGAAGTCCATAGGTGGTGGTTGGGGTTCGAAGTTTTTGTATATGGTTGCGATCTTATGAAAGAAATAGGCGAAGTTGTCGTACTGCTCCTATGAGAGTGTGATGTTGTTTTCACTGGCAGCCGGGTTGGAGAATTCCTTAAAGATATTGAAAATTTCCTTGGTGTTTTTGGTGCTAGTTTCAATGCATGTGTCAAGGGCTGTCTTCTTTGTTGCCCTCCGCAGGCGGTGGTAGAGGTTGAGGGAGGTCTTGAAGGCAGCCATGTCGGTGGTGTTATTGCTGGTGTGCCATCTCCTTTCTAACTGTTTGCTGTTTTGTTTCACTGTTATGAGTTCTTGAGTGTATAAACTGGTCTTTTTGAAGGATTTTCTCTGAATGTTGCTCTTGATGGGGACGATGCTGTCTGTGTTGAAGTTTTTCACTCCCTGTTTGAGGTTGGTGGCGGTACCAGCGTTGGGGGGTGGGGTTGAGGGTGTTCGCCCAGCTAGTCTCTGAGATTTTGTTCCACCTTTGGTGGGGGGGGGGGGGGGGGGGGCGTTGATCATCTTAGGGGTGGGGGTGCGGGGGCTGGAGATGCTGAAGTGGATGATTGAGTGATATGTTCTGTGACATGGCTGTATTTGACGTGGTTGCTGGAGGTGAAAATTGGGTCCAGCGCGTGTCCTGCAGTGTGTGTAGGGTCGTGGACGATCTGGGTCAGCCTGAGGCTGCTCAGACTGTCGAGGAGGTGTGATGTGTTTTTTGCTTTGGGGTCGTCAATGTGGAAATTTATATTGCAGAGGAAGATCTAGTCCCTGGAGTCTGAGCTTAAAGGCGCAATGAAGTCTGCAACTGTGTTGCAGAAGCTGGAGCGTGGGCCTGGGGGTCGGCAGGCGAGGGTGCCTTTGATGGTTGTCTCGTCTGTGTGGAGCTTGAAGTTGAGATGTTCAATGGGGGTGGTGGCATTGTCTGTGGTGGTTGTATACTGTATGTTCTCTTTGTGGATAACAGCTGTTCCTCCTCCTGGCTTGTTGGTGCGGTTCTGGTGAATGATATTATATCTTTTCGGCAATGCTGTGGCAATGTCTGGGGTGGTGTGAGTTTGAGCCAGGTTTAAGTAAAGTGCGAGGGTGGCAATGAGGCTTCATAATTCGTTGGAATGCTTGCAGAGTGAGCATGTTTTGAGAAGGGAGCATGCAAAAAATGTTTACATTTTTTTTTAGTGTCCTCATACCACCATTGCAATGCAAATAACAGCCTGACAGCCTATCTATACCTCCCCAGGCTTTTGCAATACTTCAATAGCACTGCGCTTGTGCCCATCCAGTACCCAGGTTGCACGATCCACACAGGTGTAATCATAAGACTGATGGGGCTAAGTACTTATGGACCCTTTCCAGTTCTGGAAACCCTCCCAAATTTTAGAATGTATATTGGTCTCCAGATCATCATCCAGTTTACACGTTCTTCTTACCTCTTGTAGCCAGTCAATCACATGGGGTGGGGCAGCTTCAACCCATTTTTTACAAATTTCTCACCAGGCGAGAAGAACTAGATAAAAGAGCTGAGCCTGTTTGTCACCGGTAATGGGCCTACTTAGCTTATCTTCAACACCCAGCATTATTATTAAAAGGTTTATTTTGATGTTGGTGCCTAAGATTTCATTAACAGTCTTTTCCACCACAGACCAGAATTCCTCTAGCTGAGGGCACTCGAAAAAAATATGCCTATCATCAGCGCTCATTATGCCGCATCTGCGGCATTTAGGGGGGACTTCTATAACAAACTTTGCTAATTTGCTTGGTGTCCAATAAAGCCTGTTTGCTGTAAAAATGTGATTCCTTTTTAGATTCGATGGTTTGACTGTTTTATAAAGCAGCTAAAAAGAAAGGTGCCACAGTTTTTGTGGTTCAGAGGTCTGCATCACTTCATCCCATATCTCATAGGGGGCTTTACATTTCTTCTCCTCGAAAGTCAATGTCTGATACCATCCACTTACTTCCTTCTTCATTATAGTTTTGTTCTGTAACTTTTTTTCGAATTCCCAAAAACCTTCAGTCTCATGCCTATTTGCCTCCCCCCAGGACTTCAACTGGAGAAATGTAAACCTAGAAAGAGATCCTCCTGTCTTGTACCATAGTATTTCCCTTGCCACCACTTCGTTCATCACTATCAGCTCCCCCCAAACCTCTATTCCTGCCTTCCTAAGTGGAACGCTCAATGGATACTGCAAGCATTCCGGCGTGCCAGGTGAGTCCCAGATTGGAGCCCCTATTGGGTAGTATTCGATTTCTAGTATATTCCTAATCCTTACCCACAGAATTAGTTTTGTCTTCAACCTCTTAAGCTTTACTTTTTTTTTTCTTTGCACCAAATTTAAACAGAAACCCTTTCCCACCTCACTCTTTAATCATCTCCTCAAGTAAACCGCCCCAAACCCTGTGCCTCGGTGTACATAATAAAACCCTGCAATTTTTAAACTGGAATGCCATACAGTATAATTTTAAATCTGGTAAAGCAAGCACTCCGTCCGCTAATTTACGTCGCAATTTCTTCCAGGACATACATGCTCCCTTTTCAGCCCAGACAAAACTGCCCAGTTTACCCTGCATTTTATCTATTAGGCTGCTTGGATATGTGAGAGGTATACAATTAAAAAGAAATGTAAGCTTTGACAAGATCTCCATTTTTATCAGGTTAACCCTCCCATATACCGTTGTTGGAAGATTTTTCCACCTACTTAATGTTTTCTCAATCTCCTTTCTAATACTCTCAAGATTATGTTGCGGGACATCCTGCAATGAATTAAGAATATTGATTCCTAAATACCTAATCTCTCTCTGTACACTCCCCCTCCATTCGGGGATATTCCAGCACATAATCCCGTTTTCTCCCTGTTTACTAGGTATCCAGACATTTTCCCATACTCTTCTGCCAATTGCCCTACTCTTGGGATTGTTGTGGCTGGGTCTGCTGTATAGATAATTAGGTCGTCTGCATATAGGGCGGTTTTATTTTTTTCCCCAAAGGTTTCTACATGAAAGCCTTCATCTGATTACCTTGTTGAAGCGCCTGGGCAAATGGCTCGATATATAAATTGAACAACAGGGGTGAAATTGCACGGCCCTGTCGTGTCCCTCTCGTGATCTTAAAACTCTTAGTGAGCGCTCCATTTAAAAAAATCTTTGCCGTAGAGCAAGTGTATAGTGCTTTTAGTGTGTTTAGAAAAAAAGGCCCAAATCCCATAAATTCCAGAACTGACCATAAATACTCCCAACAAACTAGATCGAACGCCTTGACGGCGTCCAATGTGACGACGGCCAAGGGCGCAGATCTCTCTGTAGCTATATCTATACCTTCTATTAATTTCTGAGTCAGCTCGCACATTTGTCTCCCGGGGATAAACCCCTTTTGATCCTCATGTATTAGCTGAGATATTACTCTAAATAGTCTCCCTGTTAAATTGCGCACAAAGACCTTATAGTCTGCATTTAGCAGGGATATCGGCCAATATGATTCCTCCTTAGCCGGGTCCTTAGCAGGTTTCAATATCCGATCTATAGGTGCTTCCCACCATGAATCTGGGGCCTTCACTACCCCTCTATATATCAAGTTAAACAGGTTCTCCCAGACAGGTTATATTTCTTCTATTAAGATGTTATATACTTCAGATGGAACAACATCAAGTCCCGCCGCCTTCCTGTTTTTAACTTTTTAATTGCTCCCTTTATCTCTTCTTGTGTGATTAATGCTTCCATCATTTC
This sequence comes from Lissotriton vulgaris, assembly GCF_964263255.1. NCBI lineage: Eukaryota > Metazoa > Chordata > Amphibia > Caudata > Salamandridae > Lissotriton > Lissotriton vulgaris. Next base: position 472,992,296 of record NC_141700.1, on the reverse strand, counting down.
CTTTCCTCCTGCGTTAAGTGCCAGGAGGCCAAGCGAACTAAGCCAGCATCTGACCTTTGCGGTATTAGACCATATCTTCCGAATAAAGCTGGAAAAACTGTGCTACTATATGCTCCTGCATGGTGTCCCAGCTGTCCAACATCACTCTTGCATCACTTTTTAGATCCTTTATATCGTTTCTTGATCTTTCAACCCTTGCTTTCCAGGCAAGCAGCGCTCCTGCTTTCTCCCCATATTTGAATTCCTTAATATTTGCTGCTTGCCATCTTGCCTTACACTTTTGTTCTATCCTTATTTTAAATTCTAGTTGTGCATCTTCTAGCCTCCCTTCCATCTTCACTTTTTCCTCCCCCTCACCTATGGAGTGCAGGGCCTCCTCTACAATCCCAATCTCCTATTCCATCTTCTCTAATTCAAACAGTACTTTTCGATTTTTTAATGAGGTGAGACTTTTTAGGATCCCCCGCATGTATGCGTTAAAGGCATCCCATACTATTCAATTCAAAAGTACTTTATTCGTTTTTTTGTACAAAAACCATAAAAGTTCACATGACATTAAAATTAACAATTCAAACATTACAGATAAAAATACACAAGACAAGTTACTATTTTTTAAAAACTGGCTATTCATGACATAAAGATTCAGCTGTTGAATGATTAAGAGGGGGGCAAAAGACACAGGGTTTTGTTCTTGACAGTCTTACATATCCAAACATTTCCTATACTTCATAGAACATTTTAAGAAACCAGCCACATGAGGTATACTTTCTGGGTTCAACATTTGTAAATAAAATAACGCAGGACGGGCTTATGTATAGTTCATCCTTTTTAAAATAGGTTTAAGGTAAAAAGCCCTGGGAAATTCATAATATTTACAATAAAACTTGAAGTGTAGCAGATCCTGTGGAGACAGATTGTCGCAGCCACAGGGTGCTAACACCATCCCCTTATGACACCCCCTAGGGCCTGCCAGTAGGAGGTGAAACAAATTTAACCTGAATCTAATTAAAAGAAATCGTTCATATGCTGGTAATGGCCAGAGTAAGTACTGCTCCTCAGCAGGCGAGGTTATCAACATCAAATGGAGGCGCACGCTGGGTTTCATCAAGTCCCTTTCCTCTCTGTCCAGTTTCTTGTGTGTAATGAATGACTGTTTTATAAATGCAAGATCTGTCTTCGATATTCCTGACGGGTTTACAAATAGGTCTGGTCGCCCCTCTCAACCAGAGTATTTTGGACGCATGTGCAAGGCTCAGGATTTTTTTTAGCAAGCTATGAGTTAGCCCAAGATGTTTGTTGAGCCAACATTGCATCCAAAACATAAGGTTACGCAATGACAGAGTGTCACTAATGTAGGGCATGCCAGTTTCTTCGTGCACTGATGTATTCGGGGTTCCGTGAGGGACGGACAGAAGTTGTTTTAAAAATTTGTTTTCAGCGACTTGGAGACCCTCATGGTTACTGTATCCCCATAGTTCGCTCCCATAAGTGGCTATTGCAGTACTCTTGGAGCGATAGACCTTTAGCATTGCCGCCACCGGTCTGTTGCCCATTCTGGCTGCGAAATCGAAAAGCGCTGCGTTAGCCCTGGCCACTTCTCCCCTTTTCCTGTTCAGCAGTGCAACCCAGTTCAACTGTTGGTCTAAAAGTACCCCCAGGTAAGAAAATGTAGTACATGAGGGCACCCTGATTCCATTTACCCTGAATGGATGCTGTTTTCTAGCTGCCTTTCCCACCTGCAACACATAGGATTTGGTGTTGTTTATGTGTAAATCTTGTGATAACATTAATCCATAAAAGGTGTCCAATAATTTTTGTAGTCCTTTCGGAGTGCGGGCTAAGAGGACGGCATCGTCGGCATATAGTAAAACTGGCAGACCCCGTCGTCCCACGTACGGGTAATCCGCCCCCGTCTTAACCAGTTTGTCTTCTAAATCATTGATATATAAGTTAAAAAGAAAGGGGGCCAGGATGCACCCTTGCCTGATCCCCCGACTAGTTCTGAAACTTCGAGTGACCTTGAGATCCCAGGTATATCTGACATTAGCCTTTGTGTCACTATGTAAGTCCATTAGGAAATTCACCAGATGTTGCTCTACCCCCATGGCCCCGAGAGAATGTGTGATTTGAAAATCACTAAGGACGCGCGATTTAACATGAAACACATAGGGTTTCTTCACTCATTCAACGTTGCTTGATTGTCGTAATTAAATTAAACCAATCTTATCATTCTTGTTATCATCGTATATTTTTATTCATTGTCGGATAGTTTTACTTGTCGAAAATGTTTGTGAAAATGTATTTCAAACATAAACAATTGATTGCATTACTTCATGCCCTCCCAATGCATTTCGGGTTAAACAGAGTAACCTTTCGTCAGGGGCCTGGAAAAAATGAAAACATACAGGACCTTAGCGATCAGTGAACGCACCGTAGCCAGCTTAAGTAACATAACATTTTCTATAACATTGCGCTTTTTCTAATACATTGAATAAGATGCATTGCGTTGCTTACATGTCTTAAATCATAACAATTTGTCCAAAAAGGAAAATATTGCATAGTGACTTTACATGATTAGACTAACTTAGTTTACCATGAAGAGTAATATGGAATGTCATTAACGTTCTAGACTGTGGGAAATATTCACATAGCGGTAGCATGAAACGAGGTAGGGAAGAAATGAAGGAAATAAAGAAATAAAGAAATATCGTGCTGCGGAGGAAATATCAGTTGAAATGAGACCGATTAGAAAACAAACTTACTCGAGAAAGTAACGCGCTGTGCTCTCGGCGTCTGAAACGCGGAAACGATCAGTGTGGTAGAGGACCAATCAGAGAAGGTATTATAACCCTGTGGGGTGACCACGTGATATCGGAAGCTCGTGAAAGTCTGTAAAACTTATCACGAATTGAAACGGTGTGTGCATCAAGTAGTGGTTGAGTCATCATTTCGTTCAAAATAAACCTGAATCGAATAATCTGGTGTTGAAATATTTAACAAAGCGGTTCGAAAACCGTGGATTGTAAGAGACTCGCGTGGTGATAGGTTAGTGACGTGGGTCACGTGATAATCAACCAGGAAGTAAACGAACAGGCATTTGTTTACTTCATATAAACATTAATGCTGCGATAAAATCGGTGCAGCTCTCGTAATCTTGGTCCTATTAGAAGAAGGCGTAACGCGTTCAGGGATGAAAATGACAAAGCAAAAGAGCTGAGTAGACGTGTCCAAGATAATAGAAGTGACTTGTCGAGTGTCTGTGTGATGTTGTGGAAATGTTCGAACCACAAAAGTGATAAAGTGCAAATACATACGATAAAATTTACAATGACATATAATAAAATTATATTTAAACCTTGCTTCATCACTATGTGTTAGAATGATGAATGGTCGTCATAGTTAATGAACAATAGAAAGTCTCAAGTGGGTGTGTTAAGGGAGGGAAGGGACCTCATAGTTCCAAGTTGTTATCAATATAAGAAAGAACATGATCATTTAATGATGTCAGTGTCAAAGAAAACATGAATATTCAATTCTGTCATTAATCCCTGTAGGTTGAAGGAAATTGAGTTTTTTAATCCAGAAGAATTCTGCCTGTAACCGCTGTTTAACGGGATCCATGTCACAGCGTTGTGGGAGTATCTCCAGTGTGGTAAATTTGAGTTGGGCTATTTGATGATTGTATTCCAGCCAATGGGTTGCCACAGCTGATTTCATATTTTTTGTACGGATGTTGCTTTTGCGTTCTGACATTCTTATTTTTATCTTCCTTTCCGTTTGGCCGACATATGCTTTGCCGCAGGGGCATTTGATGACCTATATTACATTCTTTGAATCACAGGTGCCAGTATATTGTAGATTGATTTTGTGGCCTCTCGTAGGGTGCATAAATGTGTTTACGGTTATTACGTTATTGCAATAACCGGAAACACATTTATGCACCAAAGAATGTAATATATGTCATCAAATGCCCCTGCGGCAAAGCATATGTCGGCCAAACGGAAAGGAAGATAAAAATAAGAATGTCAGAACACAAAAGCAACATCCGTACCAAAAATATGAAATCAGCTGTGGCAACCCATTGGCTGGAAAACAATAATCAAATAGCCCAACTCAAATTTACCATACTGGAGATACCCCCACAACGCTGTGACATGGATCCCGTTGAACAGCGGTTACAGGCAGAATTCTTCTGGATTAAAAAACTCAATTCCCTTCAACCTACAGGGATTAATGACAGAATTGAATATTCATGTTTTCTTTGACACTGACATCATTATATGATCATGTTCTTTCTTATATTGAGCAGAACTTGGAACTATGAGGTCCCTTCCCTCCCTCAACACACCCACTTGAGACTTTCTATTGTTCATTAACTATGACGATCATTCATCATTCTAACACATAGTGATGAAGCAAGGTTTAAATATAAATGTATTATATGTCATTGTAAATTTTATTGTATGTGTTTGCACTTTATCACTTTTGTGGTTCGAACATTTCCACAACATCACACAGACACTCGACAAGTCACTTCTATTATCTTGGACATGTCTACTCAGCTCTTTTGCTTTGTCATTTTCATCCCTGAACGCGTTACGCCTCCTTCTAATAGGACCAAGATTACGAGAGCTGCACCGATTTTATCGCAGCATTAATGTTTATATGAAGTAAATAAATGCCTGTTCGTTTACTTCCTGGTTGATTATCACGTGACCCACGTCACTAACCTATCACCACGTGAGTCTCTTACAATCCACGGTTTTCGAACCGCTTTGTTAAATATTTCAACACCAGATTATTCGATTCGGGTTTATTTTGAACAAAATGATGACTCAACCACTACTTGATGCACACACCGTTTCAATTTGTGATAAGTTTTACAGACTTTCACGAGCTTCCGATATCACGTGGTCACTCCACAGGGTTATACCTTCTCTGATTGGTCCTCTACCACACTGATCGTTTCCGCATTTCAGACGCCGAGAGCACAGCGCGTTACTTTCTCGAGTAAGTTTGTTTTCTAATCGGTCTCATTTCAACTGATATTTCCTCCGCTGCACGATATTTCTTTATTTCCTTCATTTCATCACTACCTCGTTTCATGCTACCGCTATGTGACATTTCCCACAGTCTAGAACGTTAATGACATTCCATATTACTCTTCATGGTAAACTAAGTTAGTCTAATCATGTAATGTCACTATGCAAGATTTTCCTTTTTGGACAAATTGTTATGATTTAAGACATGTAAGCAACGCAATGCATCTAATTCAATGTATTAGACGAAAGCGCAATGTTATAGAAAATGTTATGTTACTTAAGCTGGCTACGGTGCGTTCACTGATCGCTAAGGTCCTGTATGTTTTCATTTTTTCCAGGCCCTTGACGAAGGGTTACTCTGTTTAACCCAAAATGCATTGAGCGGGCATGAAGTAATGCAATCAATTGTTTATGTTTGAAATGAATTTTCACAAACATTTTCGACAAGTAAAACTATCCAACAATGAATAAAAATATACGATGATAACAAGAATGATAAGATTGGTTTAATTTAATTACGACAATCAAGCAACGTTGAATGAGTGAAGAAACCCTATGTGTTTCATGTTAAATCGCGCGTCCTTAGTGATTTTCAAATCACACATTCTCTCATTGATTTAAGGCACTGCCAGGCACAGTGTGACAAGGATACGCGCCTCACGTACTTTCAGAAATTTTGGTTTCAAATTGGGAGTGCACGGAGATATCAGCAACCTCTACCCCCATGGCCTCCATGGACTGCCACAACTTTCCCCGGTTGACACAGTCAAAAGCCGAGGAAAGGTCCATGAAGGCCATGTAAACAGTTCCTGGTCGTGTGATGGTGTATTTACTCAGGATTAGGTAGAGGTTGAGTCACTGGGCCATGGTAGAATGTCCTGCGCGGAACCCATATTGTATGTCGGAGATGATCCCCTTCTCCTCTGTCCAGGTGGACAGCCTCTTCAGGATAACGCCCCCTAGTACTTTTACGATGGAATCTAACAGGGAGATAGGCCTGTAATTTAAAATACAGTTACGGTCTCCCTTTTTAAAAACGGGGACTATAGTTGAAAGACCCCATGAGGCTGGGCAACCCTTTTCTGCTGCTGCATTTCCCACTGCAGTGAGAATTGAGGCCCAAAAAGTGGGATCTGATTTGTAAAGATATGGGGGGATGCCGTCTGGGCCTGGGGCCTTTTTATTTGAGAGATTACTTATTCCCACCATCAGTTCACCCACTGAAAATACCACAATGTCCTGCCCATTCCTCTCATGTGAGGGTGCTGATTGTACGTTTTTATCCTCGAAGATGGTTGAAAGTGGATCACCCACTCAACCTCTGTGATGTTTGACCCCACTTCAGTGGTCCCTGGTGGTGCTAGTGGCATCCCATACTATACCCGGAGAGGCGGTATCCTTATTATTAACAAAATATTCAGTTGCTGCTTCCTTCAGAGCTATTTCCACCCCCTCTTCCAAAAGCAATGCACACTTTAGAGTCCATCTCCTGGGTGGTTGTGGTCCTAATACTTGCACAGTTACCATTACAGGTGAATGATCTGAGATATGGGCAGGGAGGTGTTTAATCTTCCTAATATTCGCTGCAAAAGATCTATCAGCTAAAAAGAAGTAAAGTCTAGAGAAATGATGGTGCTTTTTACTATGATACGTATACCCCTTTGTCTTGTCCTTCAAATATCTCCAGACTTCCACTAAGTTAAAATCACGTATCATACTTTTCAGGGCATTCCTCATCTAGGGACATATAGCTCACTCTTCTTGTGGAACGGTCTAGCACAGGGTCCAGCAGGATATTAAAATCACCTCCCACAATTACGGGAGCTGAAATTGCTGCCATCCCCAATTCTAAATCTACAATATGTTGGGGATTATCCTCGTTGGGCCCATAATATCCCATACATAAGAAATCCCTGTCCGCTCACTTTAAACGAGCTAAAGCCCATCTACCCGAGCTATCTGTACTTGACTCTTTAATTCTATTCCAGACCCATTCCTAATTAAGATTGCAACTCCCTTACAGCAATACGGTTGATCTGAAACAATAACATGTTGGACCCAGCCACACCTCCCAAACAACTCCTTACTTTTGTTTGCCAGAAGATGCGTTTCCTCTAAAAGGATAACCTGCGCTTGACTGTTCGTTAAATATTCCAATATTTTCCGCTGCCTGGGTTTAGCCCTGAGACCATTCACATTCCATGTGAGAATATTGATACTCAGAATGCCATACTGCTTCTCAATAGATTTAATTCCTTGCTTTGGACCTAGCTTATTAAAATACACCTGCATAAGAGGTACTGAGGACTTTTTTTTTTTTTTTCTACTGCTCCCCACCCGTGCTCCCCAACCACTTCCCCCCCCTCTTCTCCACCTATGTCTACCATGTGGAACCCTCCCTAATTTATTAGGCATAATAATGCCTATGGGCGTACCATCAAGGGGATCCTGCTAACACAATTCTAGTGTTTTGAGAGCTGTCCTTCATTTCGAAGTATTTCCCTTGCTGATGCTGACAATGAGTGCTTCCACATATTCTACTGAACGATAATTATACATTTTGTTGTTCCACAGAATACCCAGTATTGCGGGTAATGTTAGCTGGACTTTTGCTCCAAACCTACGAAGCTCCTCCATCTTCCCGCCTAACTCCCACTGTCTCTGTTCAGTAGCCTTACATAGATCAGATCTGACAAGCAGGGAGTAGCCATTAACCACATAAGGCCCATTTTTCAGAGCGCAACTGAGTATCTCCTCTTTAATAGTGTAGGAGAGAAAGTTTACCAGGATCTTCCTAGGTTTAGTCCTTTGTAAGTTGCGCCGTAACGGCTCTCTATGAGCCCTCTGTATTTCATGCTCGAGATTTATCTCCTCCTTATCTTTCAAGATTGTTCTCCATAAGAGGGAGATAATAAAAGTCATCATATCAGCCCCTTCCTCGCTTTCGGGTATATTTAAGAATCTTAAATTATTCCTACGAGAATGCTTCTCGACTCTCTCTAGATCTTCTCTTAGCATTTGATTTTGTTTGCCAAGTTTTGAGATCTTGATTACATTTTTCGCAACATCCTGTTTCACTGACCCAACTTCTTCTTCCAAAGTCTTTGTACGTGAGGTGACCTGGTCTAGCTTCTGCGTTAACTCAGACAGGATGCTTGTATGCCCAATTAGTTGGCCTCCGATATCTCAAAATGCTTTGTGATATCATTCTTCAACTCCAATAACATGCTGGCCAGTGAGATCTCTGCCTCTTTATTTGTTACAGGCGCTCCCATACCTGACCTGCCCGTGCTATTTGGCCTGTCCCGATTTGCTTCAGAAGGCAGGGCTTCCTATTCTTCAATTATTGTTAGGGCTGTGTACCTGTTGCTCACTGGGACTGTTATCATATCTTGCTGAGGGGCCTACTCTCACCTTGCAAAGTGTTCAGTTCAACCATGTCTTCGGTATCATTGTAATCCTTGCCCAAAGCCACAACAGTATTCGGCGTATTAACAGAAGTGCGCTCTTCAGGGCTGGAGCTTAAACTCCCTGCACCATTTTTCTGCATACTCCGCAGAACTTGAAAGAAAGACTTGAGCGAAGAAGTTAATTTAACTCTCGTGGTTGGAACACCAGATTGTTTTACGCTCTTTCCCTTGTTGGCTTTCCCACTTAACGACTTCCCTGTCCCTCTAGCTTGTGTGCTTGCTCTTTGTCGCCCCTCACTTGCCTTAATTGTAATTTTAACTCCTTGTGGTAGTTCAGGCAGGGCGTCTGGGGAAATGGGAAGAAGATTTGCCGTCCCTCCTATGTGTCTGGTCCTCAGCGTGTACCTGGAGGGGGCCTCACCGTCCTTGTTGTTCCCTGTCTCCATATGCAGGAGTCTTTCCCCACTCCCTCTCAGCTCTCATGTCTTCTGCTGTTTCTCAGCTCCAGCGGTGCTCAGACCTCTCTCCTCAGCCCCCACCTTTTCCACCAACTGCAAACAAGCCCTGCTTGTACTGACTGCCACCGAGACCAGCCCGCCAGATCCGCTGGAGGCATCCACCTGCCTTGCCCCAGCGTGTCCCCGGGGACCCGCGCTCAGTTCTCCGGCTTTCTACCTGCGAAACAACAGACTCCACAACCATCACTGATCGCCCTGGAGCCCCGCAGGTACAGGCTACTCTTTTCCGCTGTCCCGCTATGCCGCTTTTCCGCCGTTTTTTCAGCGCTCTACCGCTCTCCCATCGCTGTTTTTCCCCGTAATGGCACCCACGGCCGCTAGCTCCTAGCTAGTGGTCGCCATGTGCCCCCCAGGGAGCAGGCAAATTCGTTTTTTGGTCAGGTAGTGTCTGTGGTGTGTTCGGGGTGGGGTTGGGCGATGGGCTGGTGTGTGTGCAGTGACAGGTGAAGTGGCTTTGGGTGCAGGTGAAAGGTCCTACCCTGGAGCGTGGGTCGGTGCAATGTCAGTGGTTGTAGAAGCATCTGGGGTCGAGGGTGTAGAGCTCGGCAATTGTGTTTCTTTGGGGGCGGAACGGCTAGGGGTCATGGTGCTGAGCGTAGTCCAGGTGTAGACAGGCTTACTTTTAATGCGCCCGTATCCCGCCCATTGCCCCTGTCTGCTGCACGGTTCGTGCTGCACCCTCCATTAAGTAGGTTTTGGGCGGGCGGGGCTTCTGTTGCCGAGATGAGCAGTGAGTGGGAAAACTCGGTCGGGAAAACTCTAGCTGGAAAATATGGGTAGATGTGATGTTACCGCATCAGTCTGGAGCAAGCAGGAACTGGAGGCCACAGGCAAGTGACAAGCTAGATTTCCTGGTGCCTACTGGTAATAGTAGTAATTTACTACAATGCAGTTGTGTGCCTTGGTTTCAATACAGCCAGGGTCTGTGCTGCGGGCTACAAAGTAACCTTTAGTTCACTGATGCTCTGCCTGGTAACGCAATACTGCCTCCCTGCTCTATGCGCCAGGGAAATGTGTTAAAACACATCTCATAGAAATTAGTGCAGGAAGTGCTACAGACTTTCAAATAGTCATTCAGCTAGTCGCACTGCAGATCCATCTCAAGCTTCTTTTTTGGTATATTTATAATGAGCGAAAATCAGCATCGGGGCATAGATAATGTAATTTACCTTCCAGCCGCCGCTTCTCTGTCCTTTTCTTCTGTCGACACAATAAGCACCCAGGCTTACAGACTCCTTAGCCACTCACAATGCTGCTGATAGCAGTGTTGTGATTGGTCTGAGCGCTGTGTTTTGGCGCTCAGATGGGGACTGGTGAATTTAACCTTCAGCTCATTTTTCGAAACCTTGACTGGAACAATGCTAATATGCAATTTACTTTTATTCAGCGCTATCTACTGTCAAGAGGAAGATTGACCTGCTGCCCCCTCTATTTATGGCATGGACAATCAAACTCCTTCTCCTCTGAACAGATACAAAGATTTAGCTAAGCAACAGTGGTTCCAATCATTGGTACTTTGATATACACAGCCATCTTCTGAAACTGCAGTTTTTGAGTGCACATGATTATTTAGACGTGTTAAGTAATGCTTTCAGTGAGTGAACCCCCACCCCAATTTAACCTTGCTCATAACTTCACTTTTTTCATACTTTTTCTCTGGACTACCCTTTCCATCCTCATGTATTGTATAAGTCTCATTTGGGTAGGTCTGTAGACTCAAAACCAAAGGAGCACAGACGGGCTCTCTTGGAAAGACTGCCAGTACCATTATCTGCCTATCCTTTTTTTGTTTCCATACAGAGAACTACCTCTACGAATACTGATGGCACGGGGAGGTTTATGGGTGCCTTTGGCATATCATTCTGCTCTAGACTACCAATGGCTTATACAAATGCAGTGTTCTCTATTTTATCGGTATCTTTAGTAGACTGTGTTAGTCAACCCTCCTCTTGCCCTCTGTTGTTTCATCCTCCTGCTCTCCATTGTGTTATCATCCCGTTGTCTATTGTGTCCCCACCCTCTTCCCTCGTGTTCCTTAAACCCTGTGCTATTTTTCGATATCTTGCACTGCATCAAGGGCTGCTATGCAACATAGCTTAAAAAGAAAAAAACCACTATGACTCGGTTAATGCTGGCCTCGTCATAGTGTTTTTAAGGACGAGCCTAGAGTCAGCGTGCATGCACTGCTCTGCAGTAGCTCTTCTACGGGCATTGATAACGCCCCTGTCTTCCCATTGGCTCCTTTGTATGCTTTTAGACATTCCCATCCTTTTATTGGCTAATTCTCATGTTTGTCTGGCCTTCCTGTGGGTGGTTCCCATCCCTGGCGACTGGCCTTGTTCTGTGTGGTATTGCCTTTCATCACGTTGTCCCATTTATTTTTCTGTTTTCTAGTTTTGAACAGCTGTCTGCGCTTCCATTTATAACAGCGATGCAACTCAATTCAGCTTAAATATGGTGGCCACTTCAGGAGGCCCCACACCTGCAAGTAACATTTTAATTATAATCATCATCAATAGCTTTATTTCGGTCACCAAGAACCATAAAAGTGCAGATAAAATACATACATCACACGTGGATTAAAAAAAAAAAATAGCATATATACAGCAAAAATTGAACATCTAAAATCAAATTAAACATTGAGTATTTATCGAGATGTTGCATTAAGTACTATATCCTATTGACAGTGAATCTTTAAATACATTTTCTTCGTCTGTGCCACATGCCAATTAAGAACCGCAAAAAAGTAAAAATAATGGGGGGATGAGTGTCATACTTTAACACCCTGAATGCTTAAGCGCATTGTCTGAAGCCTAAGTTTCTACAAATTGGTATCAGCCAGCATTTCCGTGTGGCCTGATAGGCAGGGAAGAAAAATAGAACATGGAGTTCATCTTCATGATTGTATTTACATGCTGGGCACACAGTGTTCTCAGTGTTGTCCCATTTGCTGGTAAATGCCCTAAGCGGGAGAATACCAATCCTAAATTGCATATAGAGTTTTCTCGCCAATAGGAGATATATTAGATCCAAAAAGTCCTCCTTTTTAGGTGCTATTTTTACTTGGAGGAACTCTGCTGTTAGTCTTCCCACTGTAGGGCACCTATGAAGAGACAATAGGTTATGGTGCCTAAAGTGATGGACCAACTCTGCCCTGGATAACCCTGGGCAGGTTACTTCAGGAGTATCCCAAAGCTCGGATAAGCCGATCTTAGTGCTGACTGCCTTAATATGTGAGAGCCACTGAGTTTTCTTTGTCCTCAATGTAGCCCAGACCTCCAGAAATTCTTTTTAGGGCTCGCCTGCTGATGCGCTTCTGCGCATCGCTGGCGAAGCTCTGTTACGGCTTATCCAGTGTTGATCCACCACTGGCGATTCCAGTGGCGATTTCTTCAAGTGCATGTGCTTTTTAGGTCATTGCGCAAGCGCAAGCCCTAAAAAGCGCGTGCACAATGCCACCAGCCGCCTGCCTGCCTGCCTCGCATTACCAGATCAAAGGCAGCCCAGCCCCCCTCCCACAAGCTTCTCAGCGTGTGCTCTGCCTCAGGCCTGCATTTCTCCTCCCCTCAGGCAAACAGATAGCCGCAATAACACCCTCCCTGCTCAGCTTTTTTCTCAATTTCTCCCCGTCTACACTTCCCATTAGGAGCCCTTCCTCCCCCCAGATAATCTATCTCCATAAGAGATAAGCAGCTCTTCCACCATCTCAAACCCGTATTAGTGCTCCTCACTATGCATGTTTTTACGTAGAAAATCAGCACAATGCAGCAGTGTGACATCAAGCCAGGTTCATCGACATCACTGCAAAAGTAAAGTTTTTATTCCCCATTTCCTCTTCAAGAAAGTGACTGCGCATCAGCCTCTACGGATCAGAAAGCGGAGCCCCTCCACTGACCGGGCTGCGAGTCAAATGGCCATGTTTCACAAATTATGGTTTTCGTGGTCTTATTCTGGAGTAGCCCTGTTGGCAAGAGAGGAAAGAGCAAGGCTCTGACAGTCAGTCCTCCTCTGCTTCATAGTATGCCGCGCTACTATAGTAAGTTGAACAAGGGATATTATTTGACAGAAAGAGGCAACCTGCATCTATTCACGGAAATACATTGAGCAGTCTACATTTTTATTTTTTAAAGCTACATACAATGCACCATAACTATTCTAGGTCTACAAATGGAAATACATAACAAGCAATATTTTTATTTATTTTTTAAGAGGTGCATACTTAAAAAAATGATTACAAAAATTAAACATCAACTAGTAATTAAAAAACCTAGCAATTAAGATATGCCACGTCAAATAATAACTTTTGTCGCCAATTAATTATCAGTGTCTGGAATGGATATGGTCACACCCTCACTTACCCTCAACCCCTCACCCTCACTCACCCTCAACCCCTCACCCACACCCTCACTCACCCTCAACAACTCACCCTCAACCCCTCCCTCACGCTCACCCACCCTCACCCTCACTCACCCTCAACACCTCACCCTCAACCCCTCACCCTCAACCCCTCACCCTCACTCACCCTCAACCCCTCACCCTCACTCACCCTCAACCCCTCACCCTCAACACCTCACTCACCCTCACGCTCACCCTCACGCTCACCCACCCTCACCCTCAACACCTCATCCTCACTCACCCTCAACCCCTCACCCTCACTCACCCTCAACCCCTCACCCTCAACCCCTCACTCACCCTCACTCTCACTCATCCTCTATCACCCTCAACCCCTCACCCTCACTCACCCTCAACCTCTCACCCTCACTCACCCTCAACCCCTCACCCTCACTCACCCTCAACCCCTCACCCTCACTCACCCTCAACCCCTCACCCTCACTCACCCTCAACCCCTCACCCTCACTCACCCTCACCCTCACTCACCCTCAACCCCTCACCCTCACTCACCCTCACTCACCCTCACCCACCCTCACTCACCCTCACCCACCCTCACTCACCACCTCACCCTCACTCACCCTCAACCCCTCACCCTCACCCTCACTCACCCTCAACCCCTCACCCTCAACCCCTCACCCTCACTCACCCTCAACCCCTCACCCTCACCACCTCACCCTCAACACCTCACCCTCACTCACCCTCAAACTCAACATACATACATACATACCCTCACTCACCCTCACTCACCCTCAACCACTCACCCTCACTCACCCTCAACCCCTCACCCTCACTCACCCTCACTCACCCTCACTCACCCTCACTCACCCTCACTCACCCTCACTCACCCTCACTCACCCTCAACACCTCACCCTCAACACCTCACCCTCACTCACCCTCAACACCTCACCCTCACTCACCCTCAACACCTCACCCTCACTCACCCTCACTCACCCTCACTCACCCTCACTCACCCTCACTCACCCTCACTCACCCTCACTCACCCTCACTCACCCTCACTCACCCTCACTCACCCTCACTCACCCTCAACCCCTCACCCTCACTCACCCTCAACCCCTCACCCTCACTCACCCTCAACCCCTCACCCTCACTCACCCTCAACCTCACTCACCCTCACCCACCCTCAACCCCTCACCCTCACCCTCAACCCCTCACCCTCAATACCTCACCCTCACTCACCCTCACCCAACCCCTCACCCTCAATACCTCACCCTCACTCACCCTCACCCTCACTCAATCACTCACCCTCACTCACCCTCACTCACCCTCACTCACCCTCACTCACCCTCACTCACCCTCACTCACCCTCACTCACCCTCACTCACCCTCACTCACCCTCACTCACCCTCACCCTCACCCTCACTCACCCTCACTCACCCTCACTCACCCTCACTCACCCTCACTCACCCTCACTCACCCTCAACCCCTCACCCTCACCCTCACTCACCCTCAACCCCTCACCCTCAACCCCTCACCCTCACTCACCCTCACTCACCCTCAACCCCTCACCCTCACTCACCCTCAACCCCTCACCCTCACTCACCCTCACTCACCCTCAACCCCTCACCCTCACTCACCCTCACTCACCCTCACTCACCCTCACTCACCCTCACTCACCCTCACTCACCCTCACTCACCCTCACTCACCCTCACTCACCCTCAACCCCTCAACCCCTCACCCTCACCACCTCACCCTCACCCTCAATACCTCACCCTCACTCACCCTCGCCCAACCCCTCACCCTCACTCACCCTCACTCACCCTCAACCCCTCACCCTCACCCTCACTCACCCTCAACCCCTCACCCTCACCCTCACTCACCCTCAACCCCTCACCCTAACTCACCCTCACTCACCCTCAACCCCTCACCCTCACTCACCCTCACTCACCCTCAACCCCTCACCCTCACTCACCCTCAACCCCTCACCCTCACTCACCCTCACTCACCCTCAACCCCTCACCCTCACTCACCCTCAACCCCTCACCCTCACTCACCCTCACCCTCACTCACCCTCACTCACCCTCACCCTCACTCACCCTCACTCACACTCACTCACACTCACCCTCACTCACCCTCACTCACCCTCAACCTCACTCACCCTCACTCACCCTCACTCACCCTCAACCCCTCAACCCCTCACCCCCTCACCCTCAATACCTCACCCTCACTCACCCTCACCCAACCCCTCACCCTCAATACCTCACCCTCACTCACCCTCACCCTCACTCACCCTCAACCCCTCACCCTCACTCACCCTCAACCCCTCACCCTCACTCACCCTCAACCCCTCACCCACACCATCACTCACCCTCACTCACCCTCACTCACCCTCACTCGCCCTCACTCGCCCTCACTCGCCCTCACTCGCCCTCACTCGCCCTCACTCGCCCTCACTCGCCCTCACTCGCCCTCACTCGCCCTCACTCGCCCTCACTCGCCCTCACTCGCCCTCACTCGCCCTCACTGCCTCACCCTCACTCACCCTCACCCTCACTCACCCTCAATGCCTCACCCTCACCCTCACTCACCCTCAATGCCTCACCCTCACCCTCACTCACCCTCACTCGCCCTCACTGCCTCACCCTCACCCTCACCCTCACTCACCCTCACTCGCCCTCACTGCCTCACCCTCACCCTCACTCACCCTCACCCTCAATGCCTCACCCTCACCCTCACTCACCCTCACCCTCACTCACCCTCAATGCCTCACCCTCACCCTCACTCACCCTCACCCTCACTCACCCTCAATGCCTCACCCTCACCCTCACTCACCCTCAATGCCTCACCCTCACCCTCACTCACCCTCAATGCCTCACCCTCACCCTCACTCACCCTCAATGCCTCACCCTCACCCTCACTCACCCTCAATGCCTCACCCTCACCCTCACTCACCCTCAACACCTCACCCTCAACCCCTAACTCACCCTCACTCACCCTCAACACCTCCCTCAAACTCACCCTCAACCCCTCACCCTCACTCACCCTCAACACCTCACCCTCAACCCCTCACCCTCACTCACCCTCAACACCTCCCTCAAACTCACCCTCAACCCCTCACCCTCACTCACCCTCACTCACCCTCACTCACCCTCACTCACCCTCACTCACCCTCACTCACCCTCAATGCCTCACCCTCACCCTCACTCACCCTCACTCACCCTCACTCACCCTCAATGCCTCACCCTCACCCACCCTCAATGCCTCACCCTCACTCACCCTCAATGCCTCACCCTCACCCTCACTCACCCTCACTCACCCTCAACCCCTCATCCTCGCCCTCACTCGCCCTCACTCGCCCTCACTCGCCCTCACTCGCCCTCACTCGCCCTCACTCGCCCTCACTCGCCCTCACTCGCCCTCACTCGCCCTCACTCGCCCTCACTCACCCTCACTCACCCTCAACCCCTCATCCTCACCCTCACTCACCCTCACTCACCCTCACTCACCCTCACTCACCCTCACTCACCCTCACTCACCCTCACTCACCCTCACTCACCCTCACTCACCCTCACTCACCCTCAATCCCTCACCCTCAATCCCTCACCCTCAATCCCTCACCCACACCATCACTCACCCTCACTCACCCTCAACCCCCTCACCCTCACTCGCCCTCAACCCCTCACCCACACCATCACTCGCCCTCAACCCCTCACCCACACCATCACTCACCCTCACTCACCCTCAACCCCCTCACCCTCACTCGCCCTCACTCACCCTCAACCCCCTCACCCTCACTCGCCCTCAACCCCTCACCCACACCATCACTCGCCCTCACTCGCCCTCACTCGCCCTCACTCGCCCTCACTCGCCCTCACTCGCCCTCACTCGCCCTCACTCGCCCTCACTCGCCCTCACTCGCCCTCACTCGCCCTCACTCGCCCTCACTCGCCCTCACTCGCCCTCCCTCACCCTCAACCCCTCATCCTCACCCTCACTCACCCTCACTCACCCTCAACCCCTCATCCTCACCCTCACTCACCCTCACTCACCCTCAACCCCTCATCCTCACCCTCACTCACCCTCACTCACCCTCAACCCCTCATCCTCACCCTCACTCACCCTCACTCACCCTCAACCCCTCATCCTCACCCTCACTCACCCTCACTCACCCTCATCCTCACCCTCACTCACCCTCACTCACCCTCAACCCCTCATCCTCACCCTCACTCACCCTCACTCACCCTCAACCCCTCATCCTCACCCTCACTCACCCTCACTCACCCTCAACCCCTCATCCTCACCCTCACTCACCCTCACTCACCCTCAACCCCTCATCCTCATCCTCACCCTCACTCACCCTCACTCACTCACTCACTCACCCTCACTCACCCTCACTCACACTCACCCTCACCCTCACCCTCACTCACCCTCACCCTCACTCACCCTCACTCACTCTCACTCACCCTCACTCACCCTCAATGCCTCACCCTCACTCACCCTCAACCCCTCATCCTCACTCACCCTCACTCACCCTCACTCACATTCACCCTCACCCTCACTCACCCTCACTCACATTCACCCTCACCCACTCACCCTCACTCACCCTCACTCACCCTCACTCACCCTCACTCACCCTCACTCACCCTCACTCACCCTCACTCACCCTCACTCACCCTCACTCACCCTCACCCCCTCGCCCTCACTCACCCTCACTCCTATTCACCCTCACCCTCACTCACCCTCACCCACCCTCACTCTCACTCACCCTCACCCTCCCTCACCCTCACTCCTATTCACCCTCACCCTCACTCACCCTCACCCACCCTCACCCTCCCTCACCCTCAACACCTCACCCTCACTCACCCTCACTCACCCTCACTCACCCTCACTCACCCTCACTCACCCTCACTCACCCTCACTCACCCTCACTCACCCTCACTCACCCTCACTCACCCTCAACCCCTCACCCTCACTCACCCTCTCTCACCCTCAACACCTCACCCTCAACCCCTCACCCTCACTCACCCTCACTCACCCTCACTCACCCTCACTCACCCTCACTCACCCTCACTCACCCTCACTCACCCTCACTCACCCTCACTCACCCTCACTCACCCTCACCCCCTCGCCCTCACTCACCCTCACTCCTATTCACCCTCACCCTCACTCACCCTCACCCACCCTCACTCTCACTCACCCTCACCCTCCCTCACCCTCACTCACCCTCACTCCTATTCACCCTCACCCTCACTCACCCTCACCCACCCTCACCCTCCCTCACCCTCAACACCTCACCCTCACTCACCCTCACTCACCCTCACTCACCCTCACTCACCCTCACTCACCCTCACTCACCCTCACTCACCCTCAACCCCTCACCCTCACTCACCCTCTCTCACCCTCAACACCTCACCCTCAACCCCTCACCCTCACTCACCCTCACCCTCACTCATCCTCACTCACCCTCACTCACCCTCAAACCCTCACCCTCACCATCACTCACCCTCACTCACCCTCACTCACCCTCACTCACCCTCACTCACCCTCACTCACCCTCACTCACCCTCACTCACCCTCACTCACCCTCACTCACCCTCACTCACCCTCTCTCACCCTCAACACCTCACCCTCAACACCTCACCCTCAACACCTCACCCTCAACACCTCACCCTCAACACCTCACCCTCAACACCTCACCCTCACTCACTCTCAACCCCTCACCCACCCTCACCCTCACTCACCCTCAACACCTCACCCTCACTCACCCTCAACACCTCACCCTCACCCTCCCTCACCCTCACTCACCCTCAACACCTCACCCTCACCCTCCCTCACCCTCACTCACCCTCACTCACATTCACCCTCACCCACTCACCCTCACTCACCCTCACTCACCCTCACTCACCCTCACCCCCTCGCCCTCACTCACCCTCACTCCTATTCACCCTCACCCTCACTCACCCTCACCCACCCTCACTCTCACTCACCCTCACCCTCCCTCACCCTCACTCACCCTCACTCCTATTCACCCTCACCCTCACTCACCCTCACCCACCCTCACCCTCCCTCACCCTCAACACCTCACCCTCACTCACCCTCACTCACCCTCACTCACCCTCACTCACCCTCACTCACCCTCACTCACCCTCACTCACCCTCACTCACCCTCACTCACCCTCAACCCCTCACCCTCACTCACCCTCTCTCACCCTCACCCTCCCTCACCCTCAACACCTCACCCTCACTCACCCTCACTCACCCTCACTCACCCTCACTCACCCTCACTCACCCTCACTCACCCTCACTCACCCTCACTCACCCTCAACCCCTCACCCTCACTCACCCTCTCTCACCCTCAACACCTCACCCTCAACCCCTCACCCTCACTCACCCTCACCCTCACTCATCCTCACTCACCCTCACTCACCCTCAAACCCTCACCCTCACCATCACTCACCCTCACTCACCCTCACTCACCCTCACTCACCCTCACTCACCCTCACTCACCCTCACTCACCCTCACTCACCCTCACTCACCCTCTCTCACCCTCAACACCTCACCCTCAACACCTCACCCTCAACACCTCACCCTCAACACCTCACCCTCAACACCTCACCCTCAACACCTCACCCTCACTCACTCTCAACCCCTCACCCACCCTCACCCTCACTCACCCTCAACACCTCACCCTCACTCACCCTCAACACCTCACCCTCACTCACCCTCACTCACCCTCACTCACCCTCACTCACCCTCTCTCACCCTCAACACCTCACCCTCACTCACCCTCAACCCCTCACCCTCACTCACCCTCACCCTCTCTCACCCTCAACACCTCACCCTCACTCACCCTCAACCCCTCACCCTCACTCACCCTCACCCTCTCTCACCCTCAACACCTCACCCTCACTCACCCTCACTCACTCTCAACCCCTCACCCACCCTCACCCTCACTCACCCTCAACACCTCACCCTCACTCACCCTCAACCCCTCACCCTCCCTCACCCTCAACCCCTCACCCTCCCTCACCCTCAACCCCTCACTCACACTCACTCTCACTCACCCTCACTCACCCTCACTCACCCTCAACCCCTCAGCCTCACCCTCAACACCTCACCCTCACTCACCCTCAACACCTCACCCTCACTCACCCTCAACACCTCACCCTCACTCACCCTCAACACCTCACCCTCACTCACCCTCAACACCTCACCCTCACTCACCCTCAACACCTCACCCTCACTCACCCTCACTCACTCTCAACCCCTCACCCACCCTCACCCTCACTCACCCTCAACACCTCACCCTCACTCACCCTCAACCCCTCACCCTCCCTCACCCTCAACCCCTCACCCTCAACCCCTCACCCTCGACCCCTCACCCTCGACCCCTCAACCCCTCACCCTCAACCCCTCACCCTCACTCAGCCTCACTCACCCTCAACACCTCACCCTCACTCACCCTCAACACCTCACCCTCACTCACCCTCAACACCTCACCCTCAACCCCTCACCCTCACCCTCACTCACCCTCACAACACATATTGTGTTACAATAGGTGTCACATTTGCAAAAGATAAAACTATTGGCATTGTAAATAACAAAGCTATTAATTCGCTATTTTCAAAACAAGCACATAAATAAAAAATGTGTCCTTTACAATACCAATAGCTCAAACTTTCCTAATGCAAGACCTATTGCATTGCTGTGCTTCTCTCCCCTGCTGCACTCTCCTGCTCTCTAGAGATGTGGCCTAACGACAAGAGCTGCCATCTAAGTCACGTAAATACAAAATATGTTGCATTCCAAATGCTATAGGTGTCACATTCGCAAAAGTTATAACTATTGGCATTGTAAATGACAAAGCCATCAATTTAGCAATTTTAAAAACCAACAAATAAATAACATATGTCATTTACAATACCAATAACTCCAACTTTTCTAATGCGAGACCTATTGCATTTCCAATGCTTGTTTATAGGAAGCTAGTTTGGGCACTGACCATAATCTCCTCCAATACACCAAAGGCCGTAATGCTACTTCCTCCTCTACGGGGACTAGCCCCATATCCATATGCAGGGGCACAAGTGGTATACTGACTGGAAGACCCAATAAATTCCTCATGAAGGTATGTTCTACCTTCATGAGGTTGGATGAGCTTTGATGTCCCCAAAGTTCTGCCTCGTACATAGAAGCCGCTCTAGCCTGTAGTTTATACATTTCTATAACCGGGCCACTGGCTTAAATTCAGATATCCTGTGCACTTTTGAAATCCCCCCGCCACTTGAGATAACCTAAGAACCGAAAATGTTCGGTCAGGGTGATGCCTAGGTACTCATTTACTCGCTCCAATGAGATTCCATTCAAGAGTGGATTAGGACGAGTCTGCCTTGGGGACTTAAAAATCATAAATTTAGTCTTATCTAAATTTATCTCTAGCCCTCTAATTACACAAAAGGCAGCAAAACCATCCAAGTCGTTGGATGCCCGGTGATGTTTTGGACAACAACAAAGTGTCGTCCGCAAACATCAACGCGGGCACCTGACCTGAAACTAACCTGGGGGCATCATTATCCTTTACTCCAAGTAGGTGTTCTATAAGCCCATTTATGTAAAGACAAAATAAGGTGGGGGCCAGGACGCACCCCTGGCGCACCCCTTTTTCACTGGGAAGTGGGCTGACAGTTCTCCATGCTTCCCACACCTAACTTGAGAATAGTTATCAGTATGGAGTCTAATTAACACATCCAATAAGTAAGTTGGTAGGCCAAAATTAAGCAAAACATTCCACAGCTTATCCCTCGGCACTAGATCAAATGCTGACCGCAGGTCAAAAAAGATGAGGTAGAGGCTGACCCCCTCCACACTCACCGTTTTCCAGAACAATACCTAGAGTCTAAATATCTGGTCGAGGGTCGAAATACCCAGCCTGCAGGGTACTCAAGATCTCATTTTCCTCTATCCACCCCTGTACTCTGTCCAAGATGATCCTTCCCATCAGTTTTTGGGTGATGTCTATCAAACTGATGGGCCTATAGTTAGACGGCAGAAGGGGAAAACCTTTTTTGTGAATAGGTACTATCTCCCCACCACACCAGGTGTCTGGAGGATCCATTCCCTTTAGTACTGCATTAAAGAGAACACCCAGGTATGGTGCCCATATTTTCGGTCCAGACAAAAATAAATCCCCCGGAAGCTTATCCAAGCCAGGCGCCTTATTGGGTAAAAGTTTGCCTATTGCGGCTTCAACCTCACTTGACGAAATGTCCCAGGGCCCCTCCAATCGATACTCATGGAGGGGTCCTGGGGTAGCGATCGAGGAACCCTCTTCACCGAAATATGCGTATAAAGCTCCAAAATGTGCTTCCCAGACAGCAGCTTCTATATTGGGTTCCAACGCTGATCTACCCTCTCTCGCCCCCGAGCTGACAATCGACCAAAAGGATTTAGAGTCCTTGCACATGAGTGCTATTCTAAGATCCTCCCATCTATTTGCGTCCCATTCCTTCTTTTCCCTTTTGATAACCTGGTTGTACTTAAGCCGGCATTGCTTAATGTTTGACTTGTCCTTCGCTTTTACAGCTGTTAACAGGTCTTTTTTTTTGCTTTCCGACAGTTAGCATTATACCAGGGATGAGTTATGACTGGACTTGCCTTTATGTTTCCTTCGAGGTAGAACACAACACACAATTTAACAACCAACTGTTCATGGATTTCCAGAGGCCTATTCACCTATTCCGGATGCGTGTCCTTATCCCCAATCTCTCCCATTTCTATCGACTGAGGCAATGCCAGTTGATATATACCTGCAAACTTAATTGGGGAGCCCTGTAAATGTGACCATTTAACTCCCCGCCTGTTGTTAGTTAGCAGGAGATGCTGTTGTACAGCGTTGAACTCTGGAACGGGGCTAGACAGACCAAAACTCCCTGGTTTCAATGTCATAACCAGGGCGCTGTGGTCGCTATCTTTCTTTGGGTAAACCCGGAAATCCAAAATCCTATCCCAGTGTCTTGAGTTCAACCAGTATATAATCAATAAGGGAATTTTGTCCTTCTCTATTAAAGGTTGATGAACCAGGTCTGTCTGATTTTGTCCTCCCATTACAAGCCCTCAGTGACAATGAGAGGGTTAAAGAGTTTATTTGAAGAACTAGCGGCATCCATGCTCTAACAGGTGCTATCTGCGGTTCTGGGATGCGCCAATACTGATCCTCATCGGCTAATCCATCTAAGCCTGAGCTGGTAAGAGGCTCAAATTGGCAGTTAAAGTCACCACCTACTATTAGGACAACTGCTGGGTCAAGGGTCGTGATGAACTGCCTCAGTACGTCAATGGTTCCAGATTCTTGCCCACTCTGCATAGGCCTCGAATAGATGTTACGTAGGGCAATTTGAGTGGAATCTGGAAGCGTTAGAAGGACACATTGAACATCAGGGGAGTTGGTTGATATATGAACTGCTTTGGCACCCAAGTGGGTACCCACCCAGGTGCTTAAATCCCCCGATGGTCTACCCCTGCCCCTTGTTGTAGCCGGTATACTAAAGGTTGCAAAACCGCCCATCAAAATCTCTTCCAGCACCCACGTCTCCTGCATTAAGCAGACATCACACTTTTCTACAAACAGCCCCCAGTCAGGGGAAGATAATTTGCTTTTTATCCCAGCCAAATTCCTTGAGAGAATTTTAATATTACCACTAGTCACCCCAACCCTCGTTTCACCTTGTACTCTTGGGCAACTGGTTTCCCAACATTTGGAGCTTCACAAGATTTTCCCCTTCTATCGCAATTTGGCCGCGTTCCCCCTTGGTACTTTCCTGGGCCCTTCCCTTTAACAGCGGAGTTGGAACACAACTGTCATTCACATGTATCGCTGGATATAAAACTCCACGCAGTATGGCCCCGTAATTGCTCCGCGTAACCTGCCCCTCATTGGCCCTGCTTTCCACCCTTACACCTATACCCTCTTGTTGGATAGTTGTAGGGATCTGGGAATCGTTTACATCAAATCCTACTCTAACTACTGGTGAGCCCTGGCCGTCAATCGATGGGAGTATGGGCAGTTGGCTCCCAAGCCGTCAATCTATTTGATCTAGGATGCTGAATCTATTGATTTGAGGAAAAGTGGCAAGTATAGGGGTAAAGGTATTTGCTCCCTTCCAGTTTGCCACCCCAGCTTGTTCGCTACGACCAAACATATCCTAATCTCCCAGAACTGTCCTCCTCTGTTACTACTGGGATCTGACTGAGGAGCTGGATAGAAATAGGATAGGTGTAGGGGTCGAATTTGCGTTTCAGACCGTGCTGGAACCCAGTTGCAAATATATTCCACAGCACGTCTGTTCCTGAAATTAATTATAACGCAATCTCCCGAAATGTTTTTTTCACTCGGCCCCACCCATTCCACTCGTCTCGCGGACAGAATTTTGCCCGAAACCTGTAAGGGAAGTGGCCTATTGTGGTTAAGCCACTGCATACATTTGTTTTTAAGCTCACTATAAACTTCCTTTTTCCCCAGACTCAAAACTGGGACCCCTGCAAGCACCACCACATATGGTAAAAACTCGGGGGGGGGGGGTGGAGGGGGGGGGGATTTATACGTGATAAAGCTTTTACTGGATCTTCCTGGGGCGTATTTCTGTTTGCTCGGGGTTGTCTGTTCTCCGACCCACTCACACCCCCGGTCTCCCCACTTCTAATCATTTCATTGTTATTAATTGCAGCAGTATTGCTTGGTTGGGGTAGGGGGTCATTTGCTGCTACCACCAAGGGAGATGGTTCAAGTGTATTATTCCTGGTAGACAGGACAGGTTGGTAACCATCTCCATTGGGTTGCAACCTATCCTGGTTTCCATTCACCCCTGTATCCCATAGACCATCCTGTGCCTGCGCAGATTCATACAAGGATTCAAGGTGCAGATTATAATCAGTGCGACGGCCACTCCAGCCTCGTCTCTAAGTATCGCGGTTGTAGGCATTTCTTTTGCCCTTGTCAGTTTCATTCACAATTGCAGCATGCGAGTAATGTAAAGGACAGCATTCGCAGTAAGCAGTAAGCAGACCAAGGAGACTGCTGTTAGAAAAAACATGACCATTAAATAACCGACTTTTGCAAAAGAAAATAAACAAATAAACCTTCACAAAGACAAACTGCACCTCAGTGCTGAAGCAGCCTATGGCCACCTGCTGCCGGACTGGCGAGGGGTGAAGTCAACATAACCTAAAGAGAGCCCGTTAAGATTCACCCATAGCCTGGTCACTAACACATCATGGCTCATAAAGCTCATCGCTCTTTACACTTCAGATTAGTACTTATTCATGGGAAAAACCCTTCTGTTAAGGTATGCAGGCGGGGCCAGGGCACCGATGGTGCTCGGCAGCTTGTCTCTCGGACAAACAGTTAAAATCCTTGGATACCAGAGGCTTTGGTGATCACCGTCCCTGATATGAAACACACATTCTGTAAACATAGCATGTACTCCGCCATATCATCGCTCTTAAATGCTTCCAAATTCTGAGCAGCGGCAATGTTTTAAGTGGCTGCCGTATACCCCCAGCGATCTATGCGCCCTCTCCACCACAAATTAAGAAGACAACAGTTCAGTACCCACCACAGTTTTGAGTAACTTTTCAATGTACTCCTCCATCCGTCCTGTGCTTGTACTCTCTGGAATTCCAAGGACCCGGATGTTGTTTCTACGACTTCGGGCCTCAATGTCCTCATTCTTTGCCGCTATTATCTTGAGCAGCTTGTCCATCTGCGAAGTCTCCTTCTTAAGCTGGGCCTTAGTGTCCTCCACATCCGAGACTCACTGTTCCGCCTCCTTAATACGCGTCTCATGCCCCTCAATTGTGCGCACTATGGCATCCATTCTGGTAGAGACCGTATCGATTTTGTCCGCCATGGTCGCAAACCCCTGTCTGACTTCTGCAAGAAGCGATTTGAGGTTGTCGCCCGCTACCTGCAATGAGTCCTGCTGAGGGGCCTCCGCACCAGCACTCTCTCCCTCTGATTGCTGTTTATTAGGCCTCTTAGGTCGCTCAATACCGGTCGGTAACAGCCAAAATTACCGAATTTCGTCCGTTACTGACCGGTATTTGGCTTTCCAGATGTAGGTGGCATTTTTTAAGGATTCAGTATTTTACCGAATCGGTAATGTAAGAATTCGGTAAAATACCGAATTCTTAACATACCGATTCGGTAAAATACCAAATCCAGGATGTGGGAAGCACTCAAGTTAGTGCATTCCTCAGTTAAGGATTCGTTATTTACCAACAACTAGAAGTTGGTGGTAAATAATGAAAATCCTTGAAAAAGCATTTTTTTTGCTTTTCCAACAGTGCCATGTTGCAGACATACATGCCCATAGGGCATGTATGTCTGCAACATGTGCACCCATACACAATTGAGGGGTGCAACAGGGTGTCAAAGTGACACCCTGCCACCCTTCAATGTTTCCCCCAATTACCGAATCGGTATTTACCGATTCGGTAATTGACATTCATTCCTATGGGCCTCCAAGCCCATAGGAATGAATAGCAATTACCGAATCGGTAAATACCGATTCGGTAATTACCGAAACTTACCGATTCGGTCATTTTTTCGGAAAAATTGCCTACATCCCATTTGCCTGTTCTTAAATACCGAATCGGTATGATTCGGTATTTAAGAATCGGTAATCTGGGGTTACCTACATCTGGCCCTTAGTCTCAAATGTAAGCTTTGGTTGCCGCGTATCCGGCCGCCCCATCCTAGATCTGGATTTAGACGTGCACCCCAATATATCCGGGAACCACTCTATCCACATCAAGGTGTCCGCTCTGTCACCTCACCAGGATCGCAGTGGATGGGCAGGCCAGGTAGGTACGACCTACTATCTAGTAGTGCTCAGATCAATATGTTCAGTGTCGCTGTGCCCCCGTCACCTCACCACTAGTCTCACGCAGCTGCTCTCCACCCCGCCATCCAGAGAATCCAGGGCCGAATCCTCGAGGCACCTCTCACCCTGGTGCCCAGTCTGCGTCCCCTGTAGCAGGCGGCTCTTCTGTCCGGTATCACCGCCAGTTGCGTGTTATTCCTGGCAACCTTTCCTGTCTCAATGTTCCCGTCGGAGATAGTCTACAGGCAGCCAGCAATGCATCCAGTCCACCAGCCACCTGTATCCTCCAGCTCACCCTACAACTCCCAGTTCCTGAAACCCAAGGGGGAGCACCCAATGCACAAGGCTTCCGTGGCCCTCTTCACCGGGGCAGCAGTTCCACCGTTCCGCTCATCTTCTACCCCTCAGTCCCTGGGAGGGTACATCTTGAGCCAGGATCCAGACTCTGTCTCTCGGCTAGACAGGATGTCTCCGCAGCATTGTTCACCACAGCTGATGCTCCCCTGATGGCAGGCCTCACCATGGACAGGGGAAAATGGCGGCGGCCTCGTAGCTCCGTCACCACCCCCTCCCAGGCCGTCGCAGCAGCCAGCAAGCGCCCTCCCCCCCAAAGGCAGCAGGTGTCTTCCTTGATCGGTCTTCGCCGCGCTGCCAACCCATACAAGCATCGGCGGTGAGAGCGCACTCCGTTTGGGCAGCAGCGCCCGCAGAACTTGCCTCAATCCTCCTCAAGATGGCTGCACCGTGCTCACGGTAGAAGACTGGTCCGTTCCCCTCAGAGCTAATGGAGCAATCACTGACTGGTCATGAGTGCGAGGCACTCACCAGGCAACCTCCGCACGACTTCTAGTGGCAGTCGCCGTCTCCGCGCCACCCTCCTCTGCAGGTCCGATGTCGGCCGGTACATACGGCCTAGGCTCCTCGTGGTAAGCCGGGACCTCCCGTGGCTGAGTTCCCCGCACAGCAGTTCCAGGCACAGTGAGACGACAGCTCGCTCGCCACCACTTCTGCCGATTTACTCGCATCAACTTCACCCGCGGCTCCGGTATCAGAACCGCTGGGAGCACAAAGTCGGCAGATATCACTTCCTGCTAATTTTTTC
Source organism: Lissotriton vulgaris (assembly GCF_964263255.1). Taxonomy (NCBI): domain Eukaryota; kingdom Metazoa; phylum Chordata; class Amphibia; order Caudata; family Salamandridae; genus Lissotriton; species Lissotriton vulgaris. The sequence continues at coordinate 472,963,992 of NC_141700.1, read as the reverse complement.
CTGAGACTGCAGGTGAAGAGTAGGATAATTGAAGGATCATGCAGCCGGTCAGGGGGAGCCTCACCTCACGGCGGCCATTCCGCTCATGCGCCACCTAGCGCCCCCCCAGCGCCAGGGAAACTTATCTTCTAAAAGAAGCATCTAGGTCCTTCGTGCATCCCAGCAGTGTGACAAGTAGCGTATCAGGTATGTTTAATCCCGTCATTTGATCCAGGGCCTTGAGCATCTCAGTTCAATATTTCCGGACAGGGGCGCAATCCCAGGCCAAGTATAGAAAGTCAGCGAACCCCCCCCCTTCCACATCTATCACAGTTATCTGAGTCTCTTAGATGAATGCACATAAGCTTTGTGGGTGTATAATTCAGGCGGTGTAAATATTTATAGTGGATAATACGCAGCCTGCTGCTGGATGATACTTTCCCAGTCAGTTGACAACAGAATGACCATTGATCGTCACTTAAGGGGAAGCCCAGTTCTTCCTACCATTGCGTTCGCACTGTAGGGGTTTCACGCGCGCTGTCTGTTTGGGTGGTGCGATACAACATGGAGATGGCATGTGTGGGGGCAGGCTTCTGGAGTAGGGCATGTAACGGGCCATAATGGGCTGTTCATTTGAAAATTCTGGAGTGAGAGTGTTAATATCCTTCTGAAGTCTGACATACATGAAGAGCTCCATGGAAGTTGGAGAGGCATCCCCAAAGAACTCTTCCCGGGTGCGAAATCTCCTGTTCTTATAATAGTCCCCCAAAGTCGGCACTGCAAATTTCTGGAGCACCTGGTGGCAGCCCCCCTCTTGTGTTACTCAGATATCCACCCTCCCATGTAGGGGCAGAGGGGGGAGGAGAGGATATTCAGTGTTAAGCAGTTTGCCATGCCACGCTATGCTCTGTCTGTGCAGTCGACTGTAGCCTGGTCCCTGCAGCTGCGGGTGGTCGGCGAACTCATGTAAGCCGAGTAGGGGATTGGTGCCATGTGCCATTTTCGACTGCTAGGTGGGGCATATATGGCGGTGGGTTCATCCAGTGTGCAGCATAGTGAGCTTGGGCACACCAGAAGCAAAGTTCCATACCTGGTATTTTAAATCCTCCAAAGATGAATGGTTGAGTCATTGTTTCCTGTTTTAGTCTAGGCTGTTTCCCTCCCCAGACAAGTCGAATAAGCAGTCATTTGAGAGTTTTGAAGAAGTGTTTACTTGAGGCATATGGTAAATTGATGAAAAGATACAGTAACTTGGGAAGTATTGCCATTTTTATCAGTGAGGCTCTCCCCGCCAACGATAAAGTCAGTCAGTCATTCAGTCTTACCACTTTATTCGATTATTTAAAATCATAAAAAGTACAATACACATTATAAAATTAGCACAATCATATCAAATATAACACATTATGAGTGTTTAAGACAATAAAAACAGCATTTTTAAGTAGATATTTCATTAAAGTTAAAAGCAGTCAGGTAAATATTAAATTCATTCAATGTAAAAAATAGATAATTTCAAACCGGATTTTATGTCACACAGCTGCAACCAGAAAACTAGATATATTAAAAATATCCTGGGTATTGCTAAGCATTTGCAAGTAGAGGAGAGCTGGCCTGACCTGTAATAAACCCTTGCCCCTCAGGAGTGGAACTAGAAACCTCTTTCGAATTTCTGTGTAAAAATCGCAAAACATCATAAAGTGCAATGTATCCTGAGGTGAAAAATTAACACACTGACCTGGACCTAGATTCTCTGGTTTACTCCACCCGAGATGTTACCCAAGGAAAAATGAATTAAATTAAAACGGAATCTAGTCAGGAGCTAACGATGGAAGGGCTTAGTCACTAGTCTCAAATAGGGCTCAATTGATGGAGAGGATATTATCAGATAGTGGGCCATGACAAGGGGTTTCTGTAGCTCCTGCTCCTCACGTTCCAACATCAATACATTCAAGAGTTGTGATTGAGTCAATTTCACATTTTCCTTTCTGATGCCTTCCCGAAGATCAAAAATATTGGGGCGTCCTAATTTAAAAAACATATGCTTAACATAGGCCAACCACGGGTTGCTACTGGCTTTATCCAGGGAAACACATCCCGCAGGATCCGATGGTTCAGGGTTAAATCTGGATTAATTCTCATTAAATCAGAATCGTAGACCATTCCAAGTTCCTGATGGATGGAAAAAGTAGAGGTAGATTGAGGGACGGACAAGAGGATTCTTAAACATCTATTTTCCACCTTCTGTACCCCTTCCTGCTGTTTATAGCCCCGGATCATTGAGCCATACGTGGCAATAGCCAAACATTTGGATCTATAAATACTAAGCATGGCTTCAAATGGTCTAGCACCCAGTTGTTGAGCAAACCCTAAGAGGGCTGTCGTTGACCTGACTACAATATTCTTTTTCGCCTTCTGTTGGGGTACCCAGAAACCTCTTTCATCGAATAGTACCCCCAAATATGTAAAAGAGAGCACCCTAGATACCTCTACTCCATTACAATGGAAAGATTTAATTTTCCTATTTCTTTTGCCCGTTATCATAACATGGGAGTTCTTGATATTTACTATCAGATCCAAGGATTTCATAAAATCACCAAAGGCATTCAAAAGCCTCTGAAGGCCTATAGCAGTACGAGCTAATAATACTGCATCATCCGCGTATAGGAGGACCGGGATAATCAGTTCTCCTACACGCGGGATATCCAAACATGCCTCTGCCAAGGATTTTTCTGAATCATTAATATAAAGGATAAAAAGAAGTTGGGCCAAAATACATCCCTGTCGGACGCTCCTCCCAGATTTAAAATGCATTGTACATTTACCATCCTGCGTGGCCCTGACTGTTGCAGAAAGATCCCGATGCAGATCTGCCAGAATATGAACTAGAGAAGGATCAATACCCATTTCTAGCAAAATAATCCACAGCTTCAACCTGTTAACCAGGTCGAACGCTGAGGAGAGGTCCATAAAACCCATACTTAAAGAACCTTCTTTAGCTATTGTGTATTTGCTTATTATGAGATGTCGATTCAGACACTGTCCATTGTACTTCTTCCCTGTCTAAATACATATTGGAGGTTAGAGAGGACCTCCTTGTCATTCACCCAGTCCATGATTTTGGCCAAAATAACTTTGCCCAATATTTTAACACAAGAATCAATCAAGGATATGGGTCTATAACAACGAGGATCCCCTCTCTGATACTTTTTTGGGATGATTGTTGATAGGGCCCAGGATGCAGGAAACCCCTGAGTACCCGAGGTGTTATAGACATTAGTTAATATCTTTGCCCAGAATTTGGGGTCACATTTATACAGATCTGCCGCAACACCTTCAGGGCTAGGTGCTTTATTATTCGAAGTCTCTATAATTGCCTTTTCTACATCCACCTCCTCAAATATCAACGGGAGCGAGGCCCGGCAAGTTACTAAATTCAGAGGGGGTCCCCATCCGCAATGAGCCCAGCCCATAAATTGTCTCAAAATGCGAAAGCCACTGCTCCTCAGTGATGTTGCTCTCCATAGGATCATTCTCTACACCGGAAAAAAAGGTGTGTTAACAATGGCCAAATATCTCGTACTATCCTTTACAACTTCTCCTGATAAAAGTGCATTCAAAGCTTCTTCTTTAATCTCCTGTTTACGTAAATGACCCGCCAACTTATACGATTTCCTCAGGCTTACTAAACATTCACTATCTCTAGAAGTATTTTTAAAGCTTGGAATAGATTTCGATGGACCCGTGAGCAATTACTGTCAAACCACCTTTCACCCAACTGACGTCTTGGTTTAGCTTTAACAGTCACATCAGAAGCTATCTGTCCACAAATTCCTTCAAAGGCTCTCACAATCTCCGCCTTTGAGGAGGTATGGTCCACCCATTTTGCAATGTTATCTTTTGCCTTTTCACCAGAGGTCAGTATGGAAAGAGCCAGGAATAACTTTGGACCAATTTAGCCTCCTCCCCTGATCACTTGGTGCCACAGAGCTAACTCCTGCCTTTCCTGCTGTTCTCATTAGGCCACAATCTTTTTCTACCACTAAGATACCAGGATTATGATCGCTCAAACGGGACAGACTAGCATTAGAAGACACTACCTTAGCTAGTAACGGAGTTGACAAAAAAATATAGTCAATAATAGTGTCCCTTTCCTTAGCTTTAAACGTGGAAACCCTGTCAGTTCGATCATTAAATCCGGCTTCAAAGAGGTTAGCTCCGGCCAGGAGATCCTCCAAAACCTACCCCTGTTGCCAGTGCTCAAAGTGAGGCGTCACTGAATGAGCTGGTCCCAGATGGTCATCTATACAGCAATCCATATCACACACATGAATATTAAAATTGCCCATAAGAATAATATAGAACAAATTGGATTGCTTTGACCTATAATCTTCTAAAATACTTTCCAAATGAAGTAAATGTTGGTTCACCACATCACATTCCCCAGAATTATACTAATTAACAAATGCAATTTTAGGGTAATTGGGGGTGGATAATTCTGCTATCAAACAATTGTGAGATCCCGACTCCAACATCCTTGATGACCCTTTTAACTTTAGTGAAAAAAGAAGCACTAGGCCCCCCTTGGCTCTACCAGCCAAAGCTGGACGTGCAGGTAAACAATAACATTCAAAACCATCCAGCCAAAAATTATTCACCCTATCCCACGTTTCCTGCAGGGCAATTATATCATATTGTTTTATGACCGACAACCATATTGTGTCGTCCCTTTTAGATCTAATACCTGCAATATTCCAGCTAATGATTTTACAATTTTGGGCAAATTCAACTTCTAAAGCCCGATCATTCAAGCAAGGGGCGGAAAAACAAACAGGTGGGACCTCTAGTCAGTCATTCATGTCAAGGTGAGACAGAGGGAGGAATCTATTTGTTAAAACTAAATCTCCACTTCTTTGGCCTGTCATTGGAGATTGTAATTGAGGATCTATTTCTTCACACCAAAAAGACCATTCTAGACAGGGCTCAGACATCCTATTTCGGGTAGAACAAGGAGTCTGATAAAACCTCTTCCGATCTGGCTTGAAGGAGGAACATGGCGGCGGGCTGATGCTGGTCGCGGGAGCTCCGATCCGACCGGGAACTTTACCCCGAGCTAACTGACCTGCTTTGACGCCAATGGACCCGTTATTTAGCAGTGAGAGCGGGGGGCCCTCTACACTCGCTATAGTTGATGCCCGGTTGATTTGTTTCTTGTTTCCTTCTTTTTCCCCTTTTGCCTTGCTGTGAGAAGTTGGCCTGGTATATGATGGTCACTATTCTAGTGAACACCTTGCACCAGTCCAAAGTACCCTTATGGTGATTGTTTGTAAGTCAACCTTATAGACCAGCTATCCTAGGGGTAGCATGGACAAAAGCAGTCTTTAGGCTAAACTCAATAGGGCATGTGAAGCCAGCTGTTTTACCATATGCAATCCCTTTAATACCAAATGAAAGGACACAACACAAGTTATATATTACAAAATATATGTATTTATTACTAGTATAATCCCTTACTAGTATAATCCCCTATACTCTTTATGAGCACAGAAGCACAAGCGTTAAACAAAGAACTTCATATAACATACAAAAGTTGCACAAATATGGATAGGCCCGGGTGATCCTTCAAACCATATACTAAAATAGTGGTATAAGAACCTGCGTCACGAACTATGGTAAGGCCTAGGGCCTTGAGAATCGCTGGGGCTGCACTGGACTAACAGCAGTTAGGACATAGGAGGCCCACAGGATGCGGGTGCAGTGTCTATAGGCACTCTCGTTCACCAATACAAGTCAATGGTGCGTAAAAGTTAGAAAGTTACAGTTTTGGGAGTCTTCCGACTGGACTAGAACTTAACCACTTAAAACTAGGACACTAGAGGTGTAAACCACTACAGGAGCACCGGAGTACTCTCGTTACCTCACCCACAGGAAGCGGGTGCATAGGTGTCAAAGTGCGTCTGGTTTCGTCGTGGAGTTCTATGGACCCTGGAGGTGACCAGGAGAGAAGAGTCCGGTTGGATCCAAGGGTGGATCGAAGATGTAGAATACCTGAAAGCAGAGGGGACAGAGTCTGGGTCACTAGCCAGTGACCAGGAAGGAACCAGGCGATGTCGGGTTGCGATCAGGTGATGTCGTGAAGTTTGTCTCCGCTGCCACGTGGACCAGGAAGGATCGAGGACGACCAGGAGCTGGACACGGGCTGTCCCACGAAGGCTCTTGCTGTCGGCGGTGTCGGTTCTCGAGTCGGAGTCAACAGGCCTTGGCAAATGCAACCCACGCAGGAGGAATCGAAGATGGCTTCTGGATCTGACCGGGAAGGTCTGATGGGCTGCTCCTTTTCAGGGGAGCAATGGCCAGTCTGGAGCAGCCAGACCAGCAGTGAAAATTCGAAGGTTCGTCGTCTCAGAGGCCACTAGCCAACGGGCAAGTGACCGGACAACGCGTCGAGCAGAAAAAAGGGCCCCACGCAGCACTCAGTGAGTGTGGAGAGGTGATCTTTGGTGTAAAAGCTGCTCGGGGCTGGGGCTTCTCAATCCCCAATGCACAGCTTCGAGGGTGCCTCGGGAGCTGCACATGAAGCACTTCGCTGGCTTTCCAAGATGGCCGGTCCCCTGTCTCTCGTCGCCTCCACGGGTCTCAGCTTTGCTGGGACTGTGGATCGGGCTGTTGGATGTCTGGAAGTACGGTTCCTGTCGGTCACTGTCGTTCGAACTCCGGCGGGAGCAACAACAAAGAAAACCTTTGAGCACTCTTTGACCACAAGGGAGATTCTTCAGTCTTCTACGTCGAGTAGGATGTCGAAGGGTCCAGAGTTTCGTATCAAAGTTTCAGTCAGGATGATCTAATGTCTATGGGCACAGCTCCTACCTTTATTTCAAATCAAGGGGTTGGATCTCCTGCTAGGTCCTTCCTATGGGTGGGACCCAGGAAGGGGGTGGTTACACCCCTTTCCCTCTGTCCAGTTTCGCACCAGAGCTGGGGCTGGAGTGCCCCAGCACCGGTTTGAACTGGGCTTTGCCTGGGACGCCTTGTGCGCCCCAGGCAGTGTCTAGTTTCATTCAGCCCTCCCTGCCCCAATCCACTATCTCCTGTCTGGGGTGGTGTAACACCTCCCTGTGACAGGAAAACTTTTGTCCAGGCCTCCCCTGCCGGAGTTACGGTCAGCAGCAGGAGGCCAGACTTGTGTCTGTGGCAGCAGCATCCATTTTGTGATGCTGAGGCTCTGGTTAGTTTTAACCGCGTTTAAGGAAAGTAACATGTCTTCTCCCTCTAGAAGGGTGGAATGCTACCCCCGTCGCCAGGACTGGCGAGGGGGTAGTATTCCAAAGCGTATGACACCTTACACGAAATGTTTTGATAAGGCCAAACCAAGGATAGCATTGAACCGCGAGGTTCATAATGCACTTAAGAGTATATGGTATGGCAATATCCTAGACAGCTATAAGGACATGGTTCAGAAAGCTGCAGACAGGCTCAGCTCATGCTAGAGCACCATCTCACATAAAACCAAGCACTCTGCCTCCAGGATTGTTAAGGCCTGCCATAGGAGTGACTTATAGGTGTATATGTGTCCAGATATAAGGTTAGACATAGGTATACTATATCTAAGCAAGGGGTGATTACACGACCTTGCCCCAGCTGAGTGATCAGCCAGTTGTGTCAGTTTGGATGGCCAGCCAGGGGTGGCAAAAGATATGCTGCAGCCCCTGGTAGGCCTTGGCTACACCTATGCCCTGGGCACCTATAGTACTCTGTACAGGGGCTCATAAGGTGACCCAATCCCAATTGGTGATGTACCTAAAGTACATGGTTGGGAATTTAGGGAGAGAACAGCAGGGCTGTGGGTCTTATTAGCAGGCCCACAGCCACATTAAGTCGAAAACCAGTGAAGCAAAAAGCAAAAAGTGGGGTGACCATAGGAAAGCAGACCCTACTCTCCTACACTTGCTTGCGCACTGGTGCTCGTCGGCGTTCCCGGGTTTTGAGACCCGGGAGGCCGGATCGTATGGGAGCAGAGACGGAGCTGGAGGCGGAGCCTGAGGGGGTCGAGCTCTGTGGAGGCTGTGGAGAGAGTCGTGCGAGACTCTGGAGGAGCATTAGGTCGGCGACGGCAAGGATTAACTTTCGTGCCCCTGAAGGGAGAGGAGCTGCAGTAATACGGTCAGTGGGGAGAGGGAAGGGCCGTATCCAGCAGTATATTCAAAAATTCATCACTTTGCCGTCCGGCAGAGAGCTGGGTTTTCTTCAAGTTCTGTCCATGGAAAAGTGCCCCTCTACCTTAGGTTGTGGGAGCATAGAAATTGCTCCAGCCACGAGCCCCAGGGTTAGCGAAAAGGTTGCAGCTACAGAAGACGGGCGGGGGGAGAGAGCGCTGCCTGTCAAGAACAGGTATCCGCTTCGCTCCCAGTTAGAGTTGCAGAAAAAAGATTCACTGGTTGCCCAGGGTCGAAGTGCAGGGGGGGGCGGGGGCCGTTATCCCATTGACTCCTCTGAAGAAGAAAAATGAGAAAACCACGAAGGTGGGGGAGTTTAAAAAACGTAAGACACTGAAGGATCTTGCCCCACCACTAAAAACTACGCCCTTGCTCAAATCCTATTTTAAAATAATGGAGCAGGTGGCTATTTATAAAGGGCGGAAAGCTCCCTCTATATCTCCCTCTTTATCTTCCTCCACGCAGTTCCCCCCTCCTATCTCCATTGAAAATCAGTATTCTCCCTTAACTTGCGACCCAGACATTGGAGAGGAGATCTCCCCTACATCAGAGATATTTAATCTCCCGGGTCCAGCTGAGCATGCTACCTCGACTCAATATCCAGGGTTAGACCCCGACCCTACTTTTAGTGCTAAAATCAACATTGGTACAGTAGCTGACCCCCCCATCAGTCCTATGTTCAACATTGTGAACTGAAGTAGAAGGTGAGGAAAAAATTATCCAAGGTGCTTCCGGTGGTGGATCTGAGGATATGAATTGTGGTCAATCACAGCTGGAGTTGCTACTACAGTCCCTTAGAGGGGACTTACTTTCTAAATTCGAAATCTCTGAGGCAAACCAAAAAGGAATCCACAAGAACTGTGAAAACCTGGAAACTAAAATGGATGATATCTGCAAGCAGACTGGGGTTCTGGAAACAGTAGTCCAAGGACATTCAAAAGATATAGTGGGGTTAAAGGCGCAGAATAAGTCACTCCAAATGGACATTGAGAGGCTCGAGATCCATGCCAGAAGGAACAATTTAAAAATTTTGAAAATTCCTGAAGGAGCAGAGAGTGGGGATGTTAAAACATTCATTTGCAACCTTCTTAGAGAGGCAGTACTAAAAGATAGGCCCGATATAGATCTTTATAAAGAAATCCAAAGGGTCCACAGAGATCCCTTTAGGCAGCATCCAGATAGGAAAGCTCCTAGGAAAATGTTAGTTAATTTCCTCACCTATGCGGTTAAGGAGTTGATATTGGGAAGAGCGGTCACTGACTGATATGTCACTCCAAATCGACTCAGTGAAATATCTTATCCGCTCTGATGTGGGTAAAATAACAGCACAAAGGCAATGGGAGCTCGGGTCTAGAATGCCGGAGTTGAGGAGTCGGGGTGCGCATGTCCAGATGAAGCTCCCCGTATCTCTGAAGGTGATGTGGAGAAATAAGCTTCATAACTTTACTACCCCCCAAGAAGTTGATACATTTTTGATCTTAATGAAAGAAAATTCCCATTGAGGGGCCAGCTAACTGGGGGGGTTAGGCTTGAAGCTGAAACCTTAATGGCACTCTATATGGGGGTCCTTCTATCTTATATGGTCAAAGTATAAGGAGAAAACAATATAGTTATATGTTCAAATGGTGTAGTGAGTGTTGTAGGGAGTTAAATAAAATGCAGTTCGGGCAAAAAAGAAAATAAAATGTAAGAAAAATTAAAAAAGGGGAGGAAAGTTGTATATAACTATACGGGGGTCATTGCATGTTAAGTATTAGGTTTCACATAGGGGTTTGTCTTGTTGTCGGATCAAGGGAGGTCCCGAATAGGCGACAAGGATTGCCGAAGGAGATAAGGGTGGGTTCCTCATGGGGGGGCGGGGAGGTTGGAGGAGGTCACGGGGGGTAAGGGATAACTGTGGTAAAACAGAAAAAAATAATCCTCATACAACTGTGAAGAAAGAGAATTACAATGGCGGTGTGGGAGCAGCTTTTAGTCTATACATGGGAGTCCCAAGATGAATAGTACCACTAACAAAATCAAGTTAATCAGCTGGAATGTGAATGGGTTAAGAGATCGGAGGAAGATGTTCAGAGTGAGTGAGTTCCTTAATAATTGTAAGGCCCATATTTGTTTTCTAGAAGAAACCCACCTAGAAGCACAGGAGTGTAAGTTGGGGTTCGGGAAGCTTGGTTGGGTCCAAGATCTTCTTTATTCCGAGCAAAAGGGCAACACCAGGGGGGTTGCAATAATAATTAGAAGGAATGCAGGGATTAATGTTGAGAAATTTGAGACGGATGAGTCTGGGAGGTGGTTGGTGTCCTCATTATCAATAGGGGTTTTCCCGCTGGTGTGTGCAGTTTATTATGGGCCTAACCAAGATACTCCAGGGTCCCTCCTGAAATTAAAAGCCAGCCTCTCCGGCACAACAGCTCCCATCATCTTAGGGGGAACTTTAATTTGATATTTGATTAATTATTAGATCGTACCTCAAAAGTCAAATACACCCCCCCCCCCCCTCGCAAATCACATTTGGAGCTCAGTAATATCATTAAAGATTTCAATTTGACAGATATCTGGAGAGTCAAAAACGGGCATAAAAAGGATTTTTCCTTTTACAGTCGGAAGTATAGACATTACTCCAGAATTGATTTCTACCTGCTGGATCAGACCATCTTTTCCGCAGTAGATTCCATTTCATATATTCCAGCTACACTTTTGGATCATTCTGTAGTAGAGTTGATTGTTCACTTTTTAAACAAAAGGAATGCCAGAGAAGGTGGACTCTGGACAGATCCCTATTACTGAAGGAGAAGGTCAAGTTGGATCTAGTGACCCACTCAGATGAATATTTTAGGTATAACTGCGGTACTGCGAATGATTAAGTTGTCTTGGAGGCTTTTAAAGCCGTTTTAAGAGGACTGATTAGAGGAAATAAATCTAGGAGAAAGTGGGAGGAGGAGCACCTCCGGAAGATTAAGGAAAAAGAGCAAGAACTCCAGAGGGCCTCAGCAGTCTGCCAGAGTATAATACCACACCTGCAAAGTGAGCTATATGGATTGCGGGCAGAATTCCAAGCTAGTATTGATAAGATGTTAAAAGAGAGGTGGGATGCTAGTAAGCTCCAAAACTTCTCTTATGGTGAAAGATGTGGCTCTCTTCTTGCCTGGAAAGCCAGGACAGATAGGGTAAGGAATCAAATTAAAAGTCTATCTCCGAGCAGCACAGGAACTATTTTATATGACGGTGACCAAATTAGGGAGGAGGCCAGAATATTTACGCAGGATCTGTTTAAGGAAGATACTGTTTTTGCATCTCAAAGAGGTAAGGAATGGTTAAACCTTGTAGGCCTGCCCTAGTTGTCTGTGGCAGACAGGGTCTGTTTATGTTCCAACATAACAGAGGGGGAAGTTAAACCTCAGCTGAAGAAAATGGCCAGGGGTAAGGCAGCCGGCCCGGATGGGCTCCCAACTGAGCTTTATCTTGTAATACTCGATAAGGTAGTCCCTGTGTTAACAAACCTTTTTAACAAAATATACATATCGGGTGAGGCTGTCCCAAAGTCCTGGTCCGAAGCCACAGTAACTCTAATCTTAAAAGCTAACAAAGATCCGTTAAAAATAGAGTCATATAGACCAATTTCTCTGTTAAATACGGACTATAAAAAAAATTCTGGGGTTCTGGCAGCGAGGACAGCAAGAATTATTAAAACAATAATACATCAGGACCAAAGGGGTTTTATCCCTGGCAGGCAGTTGAATGAATTAACTTTTCAAGCTATTGGGGCAATAGATGTGGCAGTGGATAAGAAGCGACCGCTGACGTAAGTAGCCATTGATGCCGCTAAGGCTTCCAACCAGGTGAACTGGTCATATTTATGGGAATCCCTGTCCAGTTGTGATTTTCCTTGTAATTTTGTTTCGGCAGTTAAGTCTCTTTATTCTGGTCCCCAGGCAAAAATCTTAGTTAACGGAGCTCTGACTGATTGGGTTACCATCTCCCGTGGTACTAGGCAGGGGTGCCCTCTGTCACCCCTATTGTTCAATCTGAATATTGAACCTCTCGTCTGTCACCCCTATTGTTCAATCTGAATATTGAACCTCTTGTCTGTTAGTTCAGGTCCGATTCTTTGATTAAACCTTTTACAATTACAGATTTAGAGTTGAAATTCACCTTATATGCAGACAACCTGCTTATGTACATAACCAATCCTGTGGAAGCTATTCCTAGACTACTCGATCAGGCTGAACTTTTTGGGGAAATCTCAGGCTATAGAATTAACAAAGATAAGACCGAGATTATGGAATAGAACCAAGATGTGGAAACACAAGGGATCAAGCCTCGAATGAGGTATCTTGTGATCCATTTGGCCCAGAAAATTGAAGATATATCCAAGATCAACTGGACTAGAGTATTTAAAGACGTCTGTAGTCTACTTCTGCGGTGGTCAGGCCTCCCTTTAAATATCTTTGGGAGGGTGAACTTGATAAAAAATGATTATACTGCCAAAGATAACCTTTCTATTTAATTCAATTCCCCTATCTTTCTTGGCATCATATTGCGAAATCACAGGGAAAAATTGGCTCTTTTATTTTGAACACAAAGTCCTCTAAAATCTCCTGGAAAAAGCTTACGAGAAGCTTAAACACGGATGGTTTGGCTCTACCAGATTTACTTACATATTGCCACTCATTTCATTTTAAAAATGTTAGAATTATGGCTAATAAGACAGACGGATCCTCATTGGGCTTATTGTTTCAGGCTTTATTACATGATATCCCTCAGGGGCAAGAGTTTTTCAAATTTGGGGACCCAAAGTTCTATGAGAAAGTTAGGCTTAAGATTCTGGGTGCTGCTTTGAAGTACTGGCTGTACATCAGGAAAAATCTCAAAATTTCCTATTATACTTGTCAGGCCCCAATCTGGGACTCCCCGGGTACCCCTGACTGTCTTAGAGATCAACTGTCACGGCCATTGAAATTGGCAGGCCTAATATTCTGGGGTGATCTTCAGAAGGAATCACAGCTGTTGAGTTGGGAATGCCTCTCGGGTATGACAGGTGGCACTGTAGGAAGGTGGATACTTGACTATGGTTACCCCAGATTTTTTGCCTTGTGTTTAGCTGGTTTTCGACTTAGTTGGCCTGGTTCCCTGCTAATCAGGGCCCCAGGCTATCTGCTCTCTCCTTAAAATGGACTCCATGCACCCTAGGAGCATAACCAAATTGGTACAGGACACCTTGTCAGCCCCTATATAGTGCACTATAGGTGCCATGGGCATAGGTGCATCCAAGGCCTACCAGGGGCTGCAGCATAGCTTTTGCCACCCCTGGCTGGTTCTTAAATTGACACAACTGGCTGATCACTCAGCTGGGGCAAGTTGGTGTAATCACCTCTTGCTTAGATATAGTATACCTATATCTAAACCTATATCTGGACACATATAAACCTGTGAGTCACTCCTATGGCAGGCCTTAACAATCCTGGAGGCAGAGTGTGTGGTTTAATGTGAGATGGTGCTCTAGCATGAGCTAAGCCTGTCTGCAGCTGTCAGGACCAATTCCCTTAGCTGTTCCGGGATAATGCCAAACCATATACTATTAAGTGCATTATAATCCTCGCGGTTATATTGTAACTTTGGTTTGGCTTTATCAAAACATGTCGTGTAAGGTGTCATACGATTTGAAATACTATCCCCTCGACAGTCCTGTCGACGGGGATAGCATTCCACCCCTCTAGAGGGAGACGACATGCTACTTTGCTAAAACGCGGTTGATTTTTAAAAGAGCCTCAGATCCACAAAGTGGATGCCTCTGCCACAGACACGAGTCTGACCTCCTGCTGCTGACCGAAACTCAGCAGAGGAGGCCTGGACAAAGGGTTTCCTGTCACAGGGAGGTATCACACCACCCCAGACAGGAGATAGTGGATTGTAGCAGGGAGGTTTGAAAGAAACCAGACACTGCCTGGGGAGCACAAGGCTTCCCCTTGCATAATCCGGCCAAACCGGTTCTGGGGCAGACCAGCCCCAGTCCCAGCGCAGCCTGGATCAAAGGGAAAGGGGTGTAACCACCCCCTTCCTGGGTCCCACCCATAGGAGGGGACCTAGCAGGTAATCCAGCCCCCTAGATTGGTATAAGAATGGGAGCAGTGCCAAAGCACTCAGATTATCCTGATGAAACATAAGAATCAAAACTCTGGACCCTTCGACATCCTACTCGACGTAGAAGACTGAAGAATCTCCCTTGTGGTCAAGGAGTGACCACCCTGTGCAAGCAGGCACCATCCAGCACCTCGACCCTTGCTTTGTTGCAGTTCCCGCCGGAACTCGAGCGACAGAGATCGACGAGATCAAGCTTGCCTGCCTTCTTACAGCCCGATCCACAGTCCCTGCAGAGCTGAGACCCGTGGAGGCGCCGGAAGCGTGGGGCACGCCATCTTGAAAAAGGCCACGAGACGCTGACCGTGCAGCCCACGAGTGACCCTCGAAGCTGTACACCGGGGTTTGAGAAGCCCCAGCCCTGAGCCACTTTTGCACCAAAGATAACCCCTCTACCCCCGACGAGTGCTGCGTGGGGCCCTTCTGCTTCCTTTGGCTCAACGCGTTGGCCCGGTCACTTGCCAGCTGGCTTGTGGCCCCTGTGCTGACGAAAACCGAAATACGACTTGTGATTCTGGTTGCTCCAGACTTGCACCCGCTCCTCTGAAAAGGAGCACCTGCTCTGACCCTCCTGGTCCGAGTGAGAAGCAATCTTCCAGTCCTGAGTGGATTGCTCTTGCCAAGTGTTGTTTGCTCCGATCTTGAAGCCAACAGCGCCGACGGTGAGAGCCTTCGTGGGACAGCTCGTTTCCCGCTCCTGGACGTCGCAGATGCCCGAGAGCCCACGTGGCAGCGGAGAGAAGCTCCTCGACAACCACCTGATTGCGCCCGACATTGCCTGGTTCCGTCCTGGTTCCACCCTGGTCACTGCTGAGTGGCCCAGACTCTGTCCCCTCTGCTTTCAGGTACTTTACGACTCTGATCCACCCTTGCATCACACCGGACACTTCTCCTTCACATCGCCTGCAGCATCTTCAGCTTCAATAACCAGCAACCTGCGTGACGAAACCCGACGCCACATCGACCCTATGCACCCGCTTCCTGTGGGTGAGGTAACTCAGCAACGCCGGTGTTCCCACACTGGTACACACCTCTAGGGCCTGTGTCTAAAGTTTTGTCCTTCTAGGTTAAGCGGAAGTCTCCTTCAACAGTAACTTTCTAACTTTTACGCACCATTGACTTTGCATTGGTGCATGCGTGTGCTTTAAGCGCTGCACCCGAATCCCGCGGGCTTTTCCCGACTTCAGCATTGCTTGTCCCGACTGCTCCCAGCGATTCCCTAGGCCCTAGGCCTAACCACTGTTCGATTGGTATCTCTTATACCACTTTCTTAATATATGGTTTGAGTGGCCACCCGCCCTCATCCATCATTGTGCAACTTTCATATGTTATACTGTGCATTTGTTTAAACGCTTGTGCCCCTTTGCTCATAAAGAGTACTGGGGATTATTCTAGTAATAAATACATATATTTTTATGATATATACTTGTGTGGTGTCCTTTCATTTGATATTACAGGATTGTGATTGGTAAAACACGACCTCTTGAGTTAAGCCTTTAAGGCTGCTTAGTCCATGCTACCCCTAGGATAGCTTGTCTAATAAGGTTGACTTACAACCAGACACCATAAGGGATTGTTTGGACTGATACAAGGTGGTTCCAGAATTGGAAACATCATATATCAGGCCAACTTCTCACAGGCACACTATCTAGATTTAAGTATTATCAGCTGTCAGGATGGTGGGCAACAAATTCCTAGGACCATGAAGTAGTAAGCTCCAAATTTGATTCGGTCTCAAGGAGGGGAGGGCGGAAACAGGAGGTTTCGTTTTGGTATTGGGCTCTTCTTGAAGCCGGGGGAGCGACTGAACTTGAACTCCAAAAATTATGGGGTAATATTCTCAGTGCTGATACTAACAATATTCTGGACATCTGGGAAGATTCCTTCACTATGTTACAGACAGTAGTCAAACCTGCTGCTCTTAAAAGAAACCATCTCTACACTGCACATAGGGTATATTTGACTCCTGGAAAATTAGTTAAGATGACGGGCCTAGAATACCATTGTCCTAGGTGTAAGTACCCGACTGCGGACGATTTCCAAATGTTTCTGGACTGTCCAGGGATCTCCCACTATTGGTCTGAGGTACAAGAATTTTTGGAGGACGTGCTCCAAAAGCAAGTGGAGGTTAACCCTACAACAATCTTTTTTGGCCTAACGTCAGACTACCGCTTGAATGATCCGGCCTCCAAATTTGTCTTTTATGTCCTAATCCTGGCAAGGCGAGAGAGATGCAGGGCCTGGAAAGCTGCAAATGCCCCAAAGTTTGTAGAGTGCCTGAAACATATAATCTTTACAAAGGTATCTGATATGGCCTGTGACAGTACAAGTTCTGATAAGATCTGGGCGGCCCTAGTGGCCTGGCGAAACAAGTAACAGTGGTCCTATGATTTTGCCTGGGTTCTGTTGGCTCTTTGTCTCCTAAGTAACACATGGCTCTGTTGCCGGTGTGAACCGGAGTGGATTAAGAAAACAGTACCAGCTTGAGGGATTTTCATCTTCCTCTCTTTATAGGCCTCAATGCCAGGGCTGGAACTAGTTGGCCAGATGAGAAGGGATGTATGTTTCCCATCAGGAATGCCCATCGCAGTGTATGAGGACAAAAAAAAAAGTCCTCTTCCGATCTGCCCCTGTAAAACATTTAGCATTCACGTTTAATCGTCTTACTGTTGGGTAGAAAAAACTCAAAGTCAGGGCCCTAATGCCTCCCTTCACTAACTCAGAGGCGTCCCAAAAAAGCCTGTCGGCTATATCACATTTGTTAAAGTTGACAATAATACAGTCACCATCAACTTGTTTAGGGCAGTTACCAATCCATACCACCCGTGTAACCATTATTATATTAGATGAGATCTCGGCATTACCACAACAGTGTTGATCACACCATCTTTTAGTTTTCCATAATAGTGCCTAAGGGGATTCACTGCCCTGAGCATCAAGAGGGGGGATTCCTACAAGAACAGCCACCAAAGGGGTAGCTTCTGGGGGGAGATCAAGTCTACATAAATTAAGGCTTGGGCAAATCCTGTGTATGACAAAGGGCCCATCAATATCATCAGTCATACCATTTGGGAAAAGATGTATAGGGTTCTGAACAAACAAGGGGGTTAACCCTCCCTCTACCTGAAACCTCTTGACAGGCGCAGAACTAGCCAGATGACTAGATTTTAGCTTAGCCTGCGCCTGTAATAAGGGTTGACTAACAGGGTGAGGGTCTCCCTCTTGGGGCACAATCTCCTGGTGGGCCTCCGGTATCAAAATAGAATCAACTGAGCTATGTAAAGTTCTAAGGTCCCTGATGTAGGAATCAATTCGCTCACATTTCTTTAAGATACCCGCAACAACGCCATGGACCGCTGGCAAGTGCCAGGGGGCGATTTTGCGAGAGCGCTATATGCCAAGCCTGGTCAATTCCCCCTGGCGGGACCCACGGCACACACTGTTCAGGTGTGGCATGCGCCTAACAGACATCTGAAGTGGGAGGGGAGGCTTACACTCGCAACCCCGTTGTGGAACTCAGAGAAACTGGGAAGTCTATGGAAGTCTAAAGGCTTCAACAAATGAGACCTCATTGGGATCACACATATTAAACATGTCTGGGTAGGGGGCACGGTCCACACATTTCATTCTCTTCAGCAACAATACCACCTTCACGACCGTGAACACTACCGCTACCTTCAGATTAGCCATGCATTGCTCGCACATATTCCCAAAGACACGTTGCTTCCCGACACCTCCCTCCTTGAAGACCGGGTATTGGATGGTCTCCTCCCTGAAAAGACCATCTCCTTAATATACAGGAAACTCATAAATAATATGGCGGACCCGCTGGCACTTATAACAAGCATTGGAAATGCAATAGGTCTCGCATTAGAAAAGTTGGAGTTATTGGTATTGTAAATGACATATGTTATTTATTTGTTGGTTTTTAAAATTGCTAAATTGATGGCTTTGTCATTTACAATGCCAATAGTTATAACTTTTGCGAATGTGACACCTATAGCATTTGGAATGCAACATATTTTGTATTTACGTGACTTAGATGGCAGCTCTTGTTGTTAGGCCACATCTCTAGAGAGCAGGAGAGTGCAGCAGGGGAGAGAAGCACAGCAATGCAATAGGTCTTGCATTAGGAAAGTTTGAGCTATTGGTATTGTAAAGGACACATTTTTTATTTATGTGCTTGTTTTGAAAATAGCGAATTAATAGCTTTGTTATTTACAATGCCAATAGTTTTATCTTTTGCAAATGTGACACCTATTGTAACACAATATGTGTTGTGAGGGTGAGTGAGGGTGAGGGTGAGGGGTTGAGGGTGAGGTGTTGAGGGTGAGTGAGGGTGAGGTGTTGAGGGTGAGTGAGGGTGAGGTGTTGAGGGTGAGTGAGGCTGGGTGAGGGGTTAAGGGGGAGGGGTCGAGGGTGAGGGGTTGAGGGTGAGGGAGGGTGAGGGGTTGAGGGTGAGGGAGGGTGAGGGGTTGAGGGTGAGGGGTTGAGGGTGAGGGGTTGAGGGTGAGTGAGGGTGAGGGTGGGTGAGGGGTTGAGAGTGAGTGAGGGTGAGTGAGGGTGAGGTGAGGAGTTGAGGGTGGGTGAGGGTGAGGGTGAGGCTGAGGGGTTGAGGTTGAGTGAGGGTGAGTGAGAGCGAGGGTGAGGCTGAGGGGTTGAGGTTGAGTGAGGGTGAGTGAGAGCGAGGGTGAGGTTGAGTGAGGGTGAGTGAGAGCGAGGGTGAGTGAGGGGTTGAGGGTGAGGGGTTGAGGGTGAGTGAGGGTGAGGGGTTGAGGGTGAGGTGTTGAGGGTGAGTGAGGGTGAGGGGTTGAGGGTGAGGTGTTGAGGGTGAGTGAGGGTGAGGGGTTGAGGGTGAGGTGTTGAGGGTGAGAGAGGGTGAGGGTGAGAGAGGGTGAGGGGTTGAGAGTGAGTGAGGGTGAGGGGTTGAGAGTGAGTGAGGGTGAGTGAGTGAGGGTGAGTGAGGGTGAGGGGTTGAGGGTGAGTGAGGGTGAGGGGTTGAGGGTGAGTGAGGGTGAGGGGTTGAGGGTGAGTGAGGGTGAGTGAGGGTGAGTGAGGGTGAGTGAGGGTGAGTGAGGGTGAGTGAGGGGTTGAGGGTGAGGGGTTGAGGGTGAGGGGTTGAGGGTGAGGGGTTGAGGGTGAGTGAGGGTGAGTGAGGGTGAGGTGAGGAGTTGAGGGTGGGTGAGGGTGAGTGAGGGTGAGGCTGAGGGGTTGAGGTTGAGTGAGGGTGAGTGAGAGTGAGGGTGAGTGAGGGGTTGAGGGTGAGGGGTTGAGGGTGAGTGAGGGTGAGGGGTTGAGGGTGAGGTGTTGAGGGTGAGAGAGGGTGAGGGTGAGTGAGGGTGAGGGGTTGAGAGTGAGTGAGGGTGAGTGAGTGAGGGTGAGGTGTTGAGGGTGAGGTGTTGAGGGTGAGTGAGGGTGAGGTGTTGAGGGTGAGTGAGGGTGAGGGGTTGAGGGTGAGTGAGGGTGAGGGGTTGAGGGTGAGTGAGGGTGAGGGGGTGAGGGGTTGAGGGTGAGTGAGGGTGAGTGAGGGTGAGTGAGGGTGAGTGAGGGGTTGAGGGTGAGTGAGGGTGAGTGAGGGGTTGAGGGTGAGTGAGGGTGAGTGAGGGTGAGTGAGGGTGAGTGAGGGTGAGTGAGGGTGAGTGAGGGTGAGTGAGGGTGAGTGAGGGTGAGGTGAGGAGTTGAGGGTGGGTGAGGGTGAGGCTGAGGGGTTGAGGTTGAGTGAGGGTGAGTGAGAGTGAGGTTGAGTGAGGGGTTGAGGGTGAGGGGTTGAGGGTGAGGGGTTGAGGGTGAGGGGTTGAGGGTGAGGGGTTGAGGGTGAGTGAGGGTGAGGGGTTGAGAGTGAGTGAGGGTGAGTGAGTGAGGGTGAGGTGTTGAGGGTGAGGTGTTGAGGGTGAGTGAGGGTGAGGTGTTGAGGGTGAGTGAGGGTGAGGTGTTGAGGGTGAGTGAGGGTGAGGGGTTGAGGGTGAGTGAGGGTGAGGTGAGTGAGGGTGAGTGAGGGTGAGTGAGGGTGAGTGAGGGTGAGTGAGGGTGAGTGAGGGTGAGTGAGGGTGAGTGAGGGTGGGTGAGTGAGGGTGAGTGAGGGTGAGTGAGGGTGAGTGAGGGTGAGTGAGGGTGAGTGAGGGTGAGTGAGAGTGAGTGAGGGTGAGGGTGAGTGAGGGTGAGTGAGGGGTTGAGGGTGAGTGAGGGTGAGTGAGGGTGAGGTGAGGAGTTGAGGGTGGGTGAGGGTGAGTGAGGGTGAGGCTGAGGGGTTGAGGTTGAGTGAGGGTGAGTGAGAGTGAGGGTGAGTGAGGGGTTGAGGGTGAGGGGTTGAGGGTGAGTGAGGGTGAGGGGTTGAGGGTGAGGTGTTGAGGGTGAGAGAGGATGAGGGTGAGTGAGGGTGAGGGGTTGAGAGTGAGTGAGGGTGAGTGAGTGAGGGTGAGGTGTTGAGGGTGAGGTGTTGAGGGTGAGTGAGGGTGAGGTGTTGAGGGTGAGTGAGGGTGAGGGGTTGAGGGTGAGTGAGGGTGAGGGGTTGAGGGTGAGTGAGGGTGAGTGAGGGTGAGTGAGGGTGAGTGAGGGGTTGAGGGTGAGGGGTTGAGGGTGAGTGAGGGTGAGGGGTTGAGGGTGAGGTGTTGAGGGTGAGAGAGGGTGAGGGTGAGTGAGGGTGAGGGGTTGAGAGTGAGTGAGGGTGAGTGAGTGAGGGTGAGGTGTTGAGGGTGAGGTGTTGAGGGTGAGTGAGGGTGAGGTGTTGAGGGTGAGGGGTTGAGGGTGAGTGAGGGTGAGGGGTTGAGGGTGAGTGAGGGTGAGTGAGTGAGGGTGAGGTGTTGAGGGTGAGGTGTTGAGGGTGAGTGAGGGTGAGGTGTTGAGGGTGAGTGAGGGTGAGGGTGAGGGGTTGAGGGTGAGTGAGGGTGAGTGAGGGTGAGTGAGGGTGAGTGAGGGTGAGTGAGGGGTTGAGGGGTTGAGGGTGAGTGAGGGTGGGTGAGGGTGAGTGAGGGTGAGGCTGAGGGGTTGAGGTTGAGTGAGGGTGAGTGAGAGTGAGGGTGAGTGAGGGGTTGAGGGTGAGGGGTTGAGGGTGAGTGAGGGTGAGGGGTTGAGGGTGAGGTGTTGAGGGTGAGAGAGAGTGAGGGTGAGTGAGGGTGAGGGGTTGAGAGTGAGTGAGGGTGAGTGAGGGTGAGGTGTTGAGGGTGAGGTGTTGAGGGTGAGTGAGGGTGAGGTGTTGAGGGTGAGTGAGGGTGAGGGGTTGAGGGTGAGTGAGGGTGAGTGAGGTGAGTGAGGGTGAGTGAGGGTGAGTGAGGTGAGTGAGGGTGAGTGAGGGTGAGTGAGGGTGAGTGAGGGTGAGTGAGGTGAGTGAGGGTGAGTGAGGGGTTGAGGGGTTGAGGGTGAGTGAGGGTGAGTGAGGGTGAGGTGAGGAGTTGAGGGTGGGTGAGGGTGAGTGAGGGTGAGGCTGAGGGGTTGAGGTTGAGTGAGGGTGAGTGAGAGTGAGGGTGAGTGAGGGGTTGAGGGTGAGGGGTTGAGGGTGAGTGAGGGTGAGGGGTTGAGGGTGAGGTGTTGAGGGTGAGAGAGGGTGAGGGTGAGTGAGGGTGAGGGGTTGAGAGTGAGTGAGGGTGAGTGAGGGTGAGGTGTTGAGGGTGAGGTGTTGAGGGTGAGGTGTTGAGGGTGAGGTGTTGAGGGTGAGTGAGGGTGAGGGGTTGAGGGTGAGTGAGGGTGAGTGAGGGTGAGTGAGGGTGAGTGAGGGTGAGTGAGGTGAGTGAGGGTGAGTGAGGGTGAGTAAGTGAGGGTGAGTGAGGGTGAGTGAGGGTGAGTGAGGGTGAGTGAGGGGGAGTGAGGGTGAGTGAGGGTGAGTGAGAGTGAGGGTGAGTGAGAGTGAGGGTGAGTGAGAGTGAGGGTGAGTGAGGGGTTGAGGGTGAGGGGTTGAGGGTGAGTGAGGGTGAGGGGTTGAGGGTGAGGTGTTGAGGGTGAGAGAGGGTGAGGGTGAGTGAGGGTGAGGGGTTGAGAGTGAGTGAGGGTGAGTGAGTGGGGTTGAGGGTGAGTGAGGGTGAGTGAGGGTGAGTGAGGGTGAGTGAGGGTGAGTGAGGGTGAGTGAGGGTGAGTGAGGGTGAGTGAGGGTGAGTGAGGGTGAGGGTGAGGGGTTGAGGATGAGTGAGGGTGAGGGGTTGAGGGTGAGTGAGGGTGAGGGATTGAGGGTGAGGGGTTGAGGGTGAGGGTGAGTGAGGGTGAGGTGTTGAGGGTGAGTGAGGGTGAGGTGTTGAGGGTGAGTGAGGGTGAGGTGTTGAGGGTGAGTGAGGGTGAGTGAGGATGAGGGGTTGAGGGTGAGTGAGGGTGAGTGAGGGTGAGTGAGGGTGAGTGAGGGTGAGTGAGGGTGAGTGAGGGTGAGTGAGTGAGGGTGAGGGTGAGTGAGTGAGGGTGAGTGAGGGTGAGTGAGGGTGAGGGTGAATGTGAGTGAGGGTGAGTGAGGGTGAGTGAGGGTGAGGGTGAGTGAGGGTGAGTGAGGGTGAGTGAGGGTGAGGGTGAGTGAGGGTGAGGGGTTGAGGGTGGGTGAGGGTGAGTGAGGTTGAGGGTGAGTGAGGTTGAGGGTGAGTGAGGGTGAGGGTGAGGGTGAGTGAGGGTGAGTGTGAGTGAGGGTGAGTGAGGGTGAGGATGAGGGGTTGAGGGTGAGTGAGGGTGAGGGGTTGAGGGTGAGTGAGGGTGAGGGTGAGTTAGGGTGAGGGGTTGAGGGTGAGTGAGGGTGAGGGTGAGTGAGGGTGAGGGTGAGGGTGAGTTAGGGTGAGGGGTTGAGGGTGAGAGAGGGTGAGGTGTTGAGGGTGAGTGAGGGTGAGTTAGTGTGAGGGTGAGTGAGGGGTTGAGGGTGAGGTGTTGAGGGTGAGTGAGGGTGAGGCATTGAGGGTGAGTGAGGGTGAGGCATTGAGGGTGAGTGAGGGTGAGGTGTTGAGGGTGAGTGAGGGTGAGGGTGAGTGAGGGTGAGTGAGGGCGAGTGAGGGTGAGTGAGGGTGAGTGAGGGTGAGTGAGGGTGTGGGTGAGGGGTTGAGGGTGAGTGAGGGTGAGGGGTTGAGGGTGAGTGAGGGTGAGGGTGAGGGTGACTGAGGGTGAGGGATTGAGGGTGACTGAGGGTGAGGGATTGAGGGTGAGAGATTGAGGGTGAGGGGTTGAGGGTGAGTGAGGGTGAGTTAGTGTGAGGGTGAGTGAGGGTGAGTGAGGGTGAGTGAGGGTGAGTGATGGTGTGGGTGAGGGGTTGAGGGTGAGTGAGGGTGAGGGTGTTGAGGGTGAGTGAGGGTGAGGGGTTGAGGGTGAGTGAGGGTGAGGGTGAGGGTGACTGAGGGTGAGGGATTGAGGGTGACTGAGGGTGAGGGATTGAGGGTGAGAGATTGAGGGTGAGTGAGGGTGAGGATGAGGGGTTGAGGGTGAGTGAGGGTGAGGGGTTGAGGGTGAGTGAGGGTGAGGGGTTGAGGGTGAGTGAGGGTGAGGGTGAGTTAGGGTGAGGGGTTGAGGGTGGGTGAGGGTGAGTTAGGGTGAGGGGTTGAGGGTGAGTGAGGGTGAGGTGTTGAGGGTGAGTGAGGGTGAGTTAGTGTGAGGGTGAGTGAGGGGTTGAGGGTGAGGTGTTGAGGGTGAGTGAGGGTGAGGCATTGAGGGTGAGTGAGGGTGAGGTGTTGAGGGTGAGTGAGGGTGAGGGTGAGTGAGGGTGAGGGTGAGTGAGGGCGAGTGAGGGCGAGTGAGGGTGAGTGAGGGTGAGTGAGGGTGAGTGAGGGTGAGTGAGGGTGAGTGATGGTGTGGGTGAGGGGTTGAGGGTGAGTGAGGGTGAGGGGGTTGAGGGTGAGTGAGGGTGAGGGGTTGAGGGTGAGTGAGGGTGAGGGTGACTGAGGGTGAGGGATTGAGGGTGACTGAGGGTGAGGGATTGAGGGTGAGAGATTGAGGGTGAGGGGTTGAGGGTGAGTGAGGGTGAGGGTGAGGGGTTGAGGGTGAGTGAGGGTGAGGGGTTGAGGGTGAGTGAGGGTGAGGGGTTGAGGGTGAGTGAGGGTGAGTGAGGATGAGGGGTTGAGGGTGGGTGAGGGTGAGTGAGGTTGAGGGTGGGTGAGGGTGAGTGAGGGTGAGGGTGAGTGAGGGTGAGTGAGGGTGAGGGTGAGTGAGGGTGAGTGAGTGAGGGTGAGTGATGGTGTGGGTGAGGGGTTGAGGGTGAGTGAGGGTGAGGGGTTGAGGGTGAGTGAGGGTGAGGGTGAGTGAGGGTGAGGTATTGAGGGTGAGGGGTTGAGGTTGGGTGAGGGTGAGGGTGAGTGAGGGTGAGGTATTGAGGGTGAGGGGTTGAGGTTGAGTGAGGGTGAGGGTGAGGGGTTGAGGGTGAGTGAGGGTGAGGGGTTGAGGGTGAGTGAGGGTGAGGGTGAGTGAGGATGAGGGGTTGAGTGAGGTTGAGGGTGAGTGAGGTTGAGGGGGAGTGAGGGTGAGTGAGGGTGAGTGAGGGTGAGTGAGGGTGAGTGAGGGTGGGTGAGGGTGAGTGTGAGTGAGGGTGAGGGGTTGAGGGTGAGTGAGGGTGGGGGGTTGAGGGTGAGTGAGGGTGAGGGGTTGAGGGTGAGTGAGGGTGAGGGTGAGTTAGGGTGAGGGGTTGAGGGTGGGTGAGGGTGAGTGAGGGTGAGGGGTTGAGGGTGAGTGAGGATGAGTGAGAGTGAGGGTGAGTGAGGGGTTGAGGGTGAGTGAGGGTGAGGGTGAGTGAGGGTGAGGGGTTGAGGGTGAGGGTGAGTGAGGGTGAGGGTGAGTGAGTGAGGGTGAGGGTGAGTGAGGGTGAGTGCGGGTGAGTGAGGGTGAGGGTGAGGTGTTGAGGGTGAGTGAGGGTGAGTGAGGGTGAGTGGTTGAGGGTGAGTGAGGGTGAGTGAGGGTATGTATGTATGTATGTATGTTGAGTTTGAGGGTGAGTGAGGGTGAGGTGTTGAGGGTGAGTGAGGGTGAGGGGTTGAGGGTGAGTGAGGGTGAGGGGTTGAGGGTGAGTGAGGGTGAGGGGTTGAGGGTGAGTGAGGGTGAGTGAGGGTGAGGGTGAGGTGTTGAGGGTGAGTGAGGGTGAGTGAG
The DNA here is from genome assembly GCF_964263255.1 of Lissotriton vulgaris. NCBI lineage: Eukaryota > Metazoa > Chordata > Amphibia > Caudata > Salamandridae > Lissotriton > Lissotriton vulgaris. Next base: position 472,938,640 of record NC_141700.1, on the reverse strand, counting down.
GGTGAGTGAGGGTGAGGGGTTGAGGGTGGGTGAGGGTGAGTGAGGGTGAGGGTGAGTGAGGGTGGGTGAGGGTGAGTGAGGGTGAGTGAGGGTGAGTGAGGGTGAGGGGTTGAGGGTGGGTGAGGGTGAGGGTGAGGGGTTGAGGGTGAGGGGCTGAGGGTGAGTGAGGGTGAGGGGTTGAGGGTGAGTGAGGGTGAGTGAGGGTGAGGGGTTGAGGGTGAGTGAGGGTGAGAGGTTGAGGGTGAGGGGTTGAGGGTGATAGAGGATGAGTGAGAGTGAGGGTGAGTGAGGGGTTGAGGGTGAGGGGTTGAGGGTGAGTGAGGGTGAGGGGTTGAGGGTGAGTGAGGGTGAGGTGTTGAGGGTGAGGGTGGGTGAGCGTGAGGGTGAGCGTGAGGGTGAGTGAGGTGTTGAGGGTGAGGAGTTGAGGGTGAGTGAGGGTGAGGGGTTGAGGGTGAGTGAGGGTGAGGGTGAGGGGTTGAGGGTGAGTGAGGGTGAGGGGTTGAGGGTGAGTGAGGGTGAGGTGTTGAGGGTGAGTGAGGGTGAGGGTGGGTGAGCGTGAGGGAGGGGTTGAGGGTGAGGTGTTGAGGGTGAGTGAGGGTGTGGGTGAGGGGTTGAGGGTGAGTGAGGGTGAGGGGTTGAGGGTGAGTGAGGGTGTGACCATATCCATTCCAGACACTGATAATTAATTGGCGACAAAAGTTATTATTTGACGTGGCATATCTTAATTGCTAGGTTTTTTAATTACTAGTTGATGTTTAATTTTTGTAATCATTTTTTTAAGTATGCACCTCTTAAAAAATAAATAAAAATATTGCTTGTTATGTATTTCCATTTGTAGACCTAGAATAGTTATGGTGCATTGTATGTAGCTTTAAAAAATAAAAATGTAGACTGCTCAATGTATTTCCGTGAATAGATGCAGGTTGCCTCTTTCTGTCAAATAATATCCCTTGTTCAACTTACTATAGTGGCGCGGCATACTATGAAGCAGAGGAGGACTGACTGTCAGAGCCTTGCTCTTTCCTCTCTTGCCAACAGGGCTACTCCAGAATAAGACCACGAAAACCATAATTTGTGAAACATGGCCATTTGACTCGCAGCCCGGTCAGTGGAGGGGCTCCGCTTTCTGATCCGTAGAGGCTGATGCGCAGTCACTTTCTTGAAGAGGAAATGGGGAATAAAAACTTTACTTTTGCAGTGATGTCGATGAACCTGGCTTGATGTCACACTGCTGCATTGTGCTGATTTTCTAAGTAAAAACATGCATAGTGAGGAGCACTAATACGGGTTTGAGATGGTGGAAGAGCTGCTTATCTCTTATGGAGATAGATTATCTGGGGGGAGGAAGGGCTCCTAATGGGAAGTGTAGACGGGGAGAAATTGAGAAAAAAGCTGAGCAGGGAGGGTGTTATTGCGGCTATCTGTTTGCCCGAGGGGAGGAGAAATGCAGGCCTGAGGCAGAGCACACGCTGAGAAGCTTGTGGGAGGGGGGCTGGGCTGCCTTTGATCTGGTAATGCGAGGCAGGCAGGCAGGGGGCTGGTGGCATTGTGCACGAGCTTTTTAGGGCTTGCGCTTGCGCAATGACCTAAAAAGCACATGCACTTGAAGAAATCGCCAGTGGTGGATCAACACTGGATAAGCCGTAATAGAGCTTCGCCAGCGATGCGCAGAAGCGCATCAGCAGGCGAGCCCTAAAAATCACACTGGAATGCTGATGGGTTGGAGTTTGATGATGAGGTTTCCTCTCCTCGGGTGGTGGCGATACAGATGCAGCTCAGTTTGGTGCAATTAAAGATCCTACATAGGTCATATGTTACCGGGCCGAGTCTGGTCCGAATGGGTTGCTCAGAGGGTGGGGAGTGCAGGAGGGGATGCGACGAACTAGGAACATTCATGCATATCTGGTGGCACTGTACGGTGGTGCAGACGTACTGGTAGAAGATACATGAGAAGATGCGAGAGGTCCTGGAGGTAGAGTTAAGGCCGGAGGCCCGCAGGTGTATCCTGAATGTTTGGGAACCCACAGATCGGAATGCATACAGCAAGCAGTGGGTGACATTGGCATGCATGATAACGAAGCGTAATATTGCCAAGTTGTGGGGAGCAAGCCATTCGCCTTGGGTAGAGAAGTGGGCCGAAGATTTTAATTGGTGCATGTTTAGAGAACACTCAGTGTATGCAGCTAGAGGGTGTCCAGCAAAGTGGGGGAAAGTGTGGGAGGCTTGGAATCATTACAGTGGGGACATCTGTTTGCCCCCGATGCGCCAAGATGATTTAGAGGTGCACGAGTCCCCATGATCCATTCTCACTATTCTGGTTTGTATCCTTTTGATGTATGGAAAATAATGATTATACCTGTAACAGTTTAAATTGTCGCCTGATGCTTCTTTTTCTTTTTTGTTGTTGTCTTAATAAAAAGAATTAAAAAAAAAATAAAAAAAAAATAAGAAGATACCAGCAACACTGGTGTTCAGAGTGTCAATTATATCTTTGGCAATGCCAGTGAGTATAGATTCCAACCGGGAGCTAAATATGTCCTCCACCGCATGACACAATCACACATCATTCGCAACAGGCCCTTGCCTAGAGGTGCTCTTCTTTAGACCTTTGTCCCGTTTAATACATTTCTTGGTGACTCTCTTTTTCCCTATGCAACCCAGGGACAACACTTTTGGGACTTTTTCTGAAACCATAGAGTTTTCATTGATTACAGCAACTACCTCCCTTAATGGAGCACCATCGTTATTCAGAGCTCCTCTCCCCTCTTGTAGGCTTTTTATCAATACTATAGGTTCCAGTGGCACCGGGTTTTTATTCACTGTTTCAGTCACCACAGTCCCATCTCAAAGGATTGGAGAGGTACCCAGGCCCAGTTCCTTTTCTGCGTTGGCTATTTCCTTGCTCAATACTCCCACCGTCGAAGTCAGGTAAGAAATTATAGATTCAGACTTTCTTGGCATTTTAGATTTTAACCCCTCCTGGTCCGAACTGCAAAGATGTTTACTCTTACCCATAATAGTTATTAGGGGGCTGGCCCAGCCCAGCCTCTTCCGGGTACAGATGGGCCCACCCTTGACCCGGTCGCATCCCGCACTGCGGAGGGTCAGCAGGGCTTTAGAGGATGTATGCAGATGCCCGGATGACGCTCCAACCCTGCGCCAACCCGGGGCTGCTGGGAAACGTAGGCCGTTGCACTCACGGCGGTCCTGTGACATGCATAGCTGTACCCCTCACGGCGTTCGTGTGCAATGGAGCCGTTCACCTCACGGCAAGAAAGGAATTCCCCAAAGCGCGATAGTCATAGCAGTCCATCTGGTGATTAGCGCGTCTAGCACCCGCCCATAGTTCGCTCTCATGAGGTCCTCTCTCTCTCTTGTCACCATGATGCCTAGGTATGTGACTGCACTGTCACACCAGACCAAGGGGAAGTCCAGGACAAACTTTTTAGCCATCTCATTGAGGGGGAAGATTTGAGATGTACTCCATTTAATATTGATGCCGGAATACATACCAAATTGTATGAATTCACGCAAGATCAGATTAAGGCTTTCCTTGGGGTCTCGTAGGTACAAGGTGAGGTCATTGGCATATAGAGGAATTAAGATTTGTCATTCGGGGTATATTATAGCATGTTCACATTGATGTTGGTGTAATTTAGCTGCCAATGGTTCCATCTCCAACACAAAGAGGAGGAGCGACAAAGGGCACCCCTGCCTCATTCCTCTAGCAGTACTGAAGTCAGCAGAGCAAACTACATTGACCAGTATTTTAGCCTGCAGTTTGGTATAAAGTAGCTGAATCCAGGCCAAAAAGGGAACATGGAAGCCCATTCGCCTGAGCACACTAGCCATATAATCCCACTCTAAGGAATCGAAGGCTTTAGTGGCGTCTAAGATGACCGCCACTGCGTTCGTTTCCGGATCGATGTCCTGTAGAACTTCAAAAAGGGTCCGAAGATTGTGTGATGTTGCTCTGCCAGGTACGAATCCTGACAGATCCAGCAGTGCCAAGGCACTCATGAGAGGGTTGATACCATTTGCCACTTTTTTTGCTAGGAATTTAGCATCACAATTGATGAGAAACAGCAATCTCCCATTTTCCCAGGCTTGAGTAGGGATATGATGAGAGCCTCACATAGTGTTTGGGGAAGGACCCCTGTTTCTCTTGCTTCCTCATAGACGTGTCTGAGAATTGGGATAAGAATGCTGCTGAAAGTTTTGTGAAACTCTGCTGTGAGCCCATCAGGGCCCGGTGCCCGTTCAGATATCAGTTGCATGATTGCGGTTCGTATTTTGTTATCTTCAAAGTCTGTCAGAAGAAACTCCCTTTGGGTATCACCCAGCAAGCCCAATGCCATATCTTCAAAGTACGGTACAAATTCTACTTACTTTCCCCTATGTGATGAATATAGTGTGCTGTTAAATTTATGAAATGTGGACAATATATCCAGAGTGTTTCTGCGTAACTGTCCTTCATCATCAACCATCTCAAGGATCGTGGAGGAGAACCTAGGTGGTCGGGTCAGTTCTGTTAATGCCTTCCCTGGTTTCTCTCCCTCCCCGTATTGCCGGGCTCGGTAATATTTTCCAATGAATTTGCATTCCTTTCAGCCGTCTCACAATATGCCGTCAGCACCTCTCTGATGTGTTTTTGTATCTCGGGTCGGTGCGGGGTGCATTAAGCCTTTAGTTCTTTTTTCAATTTCTGAAGTGTGTTTTGTATGTCTCTCAATATCCCACCTCCCTTAGCAATGCATATGCCGCGAATAGTTACTTTAAATGCCTCCCACACTGTGGAGTATTGCGACACTGAATCGAAATTTGCCTAACTTAGTGACGGTAAGTTTCAATTCTATTAAGGACACGGAGGCGAGGATTATACTTTTCTCCCTTCGCTGTTTATTCTATAAAAACCACATAGCAGCCAGAAAAGCATCAAAACTTGAAAAAATGTCATTTATATCCCCAACATTGGGATATTAGGAAAAACATAATAAACAACATCATGTTAGAACTACAATTTCCATCAGTCCATCACGCAGTAGTCCTTCTATAGTGTCCATAGTCTCAAGGTAGGGCGTCCATCTTGTGATCTCCTCCTCTTTCTTCGCGCGAGTCACGCCAAAGTCTCAACGGTCCTGCTTTGCACCATCATTACCTGGCGGGAGAAAACACAACAGCGTGAGCGTTGCCAGACCCGCCAGAATTCTGAAGACCAAGGCATAACTTGTACTACGACAAATGACTGAAATTCAAGCAAAAAAGTGTTTACTTACATCAATACGGGGGGATCTCCGCAGGAGGTATGGGTGGGATAATCCTCGCCTCCGTGTCCTTAATAGAATTGAAACTTACCGTCACTAAGTTAGGCAAATTTTGATTCTATGTCAGGACCGAAGGCTTCGGATTATGCTTGTTCAAAGCTTATTCACCACCAAACTCGCAACATCCACCACCGGTTTGAAATAAAAACTTTTGAAGGTGGAATCTGAGGACCAATCCGCAGCTTGCATTAGGTCCTCCAAACGTGCTCCCAGGGAAAAAGCTTTTGAGGCCATGGCCCCTCTAGCTGAATGAGCTCCGAATTTTTTATTATCAATACCAGCCTCTTGTAACACCCACCGCACCCAACGGGCTATAGTGGGGGAAGATACAGCCTTGTGTGGCTTTCTTAGTGCGATCAGGAGCTGTCGTTCACCCGGAGGGCGAAGTTCCACAGTGACATCCTCATACGTCCTTAGACACTGTACAACACACAACTTGGGGACGTCCGCAAAGGCCGGATAAGAAATAGACCTTGTTGCGGACTTTGTGCGGCGGCCTACGGTAAAGGTAACCCCCTCTGGGGAAAACACTCTCGCCGAGACATCTAAAGCGCGCACATCAGAGACCCTGCGACACGACACCAAACAGAGGAGCATAGCCAATTTGGCCGATAACTCTTTTAAAGAAAGGTATTTGTTATGCTGCCATGAAAGAAAAAGATTCAGCACCACATTGACGTCCCAGAGGACGGAATATCGCGGCTCCGGAGGTAGAGAAAGCCGCACTCCCCTAAGGAGTCTACAGACAAGGGGGTGTTCCCCAACCGGAGCTCCATCTAACTTCTCATGAGCTGCTGAGATCGCAGAACGTATCGCGTTAATGGTCCGGTAGGCTAAACCGTCCGCTGCCAACTCTGCCAGGAAATTCAGGATGGGAACGACGCCTGCGACCATGGGATCCAAGTCCCGTCGAAGACACCAACGAACCCACCTCGTCCAAGCTGATCTATACCTCTTTGCGGTACTACCTGCCCAGGCTTTGGACAAAAGGTTTTCAGCCGACTCCGAAAGGCCTGGGAGCGACCAGCATCTCCGGAAAGCCTCCATGCCATGAGGCGGAGAGAACCCTGCACGAGGAGGTGATGAGGGTTCCCGTCCAGATTGAGGAGAAGACGAGGGAGCCGGGGGAGTAGGATTGGAAAATCCCAGGAAAGTTCCAGAAGAACTGGAAACAATACTTGCGATCTCCACACGGGCGTTACCATCACCACTTCCGCCATCTGCCGGCGAAGTTGGGCCGCCGCCCGCACTACCATGAAAAAAGGCAGGAAGGCATACGGTCGTTCCTGACTCCAATCTTGGAGGAACGCATCCGTGGCCTCCGCCAGAGGGTCCGGCCTCCAGCTGAAGAATTTCGGTATCTGGAAGTCCAGTCGGGAAGCAAACAGATCCACTGAAAAAGGACCCCACATTGCAGCCAGCCAGCGGAACACCCGAACATCCAGCTTCCAAAGGCTGGAGTCCCGCAGGTATCGCGAGTGCCAATCCGCTACCTGGTTGGCTTGTCCCGGAAGGTACTCCGCCGTTACCGAGATCTGATGGGCCAGACAATAGTCCCAAAAATCCTTCGCCAGATCTGCCAGCGCTCGTGATCGCGGACCCCCCAAGTGGTTCACATACCGAACCGCTGAGACGTTGTCCATTCTCAGAAGAACACATGACGTCGCGGAATCCCTGGTCCAGCAATTGACAGCAGGATATGGGAGTGCCCGACACTTTGGCCTCCTCTGCCATATCTAAGATCTTTGTGATCGGGCCTATTGCGTCTAACAACTTGTCCTGGCATGAGCGCCAGGAGCGGTCAATCCCCTTACGGGGGTCCTTAATAAACTTGGCCATGAACGTGGCCATTTTCCCGTCCAACTCCGGGGTCATGGGGACCTTCCCCTCCAACGTTGGACGGGAACACTCCCCTCTCAGACAACTCCGCGCTTCCTTCTCTAAGGGTTTGCGGAGGCGACCCGCCACAAACTGCGCAACTTTGTCCCCAGGCGCCCAAGCGGCCGACCGCGGATGAATTATGTCATCCAGATCGAGCATGCCTGAAGTATCCTTGGGTAACTCCGTCGCGGAGCTGGACGGTCGCCAAGATCTCACCGAATCCTCATCATCCTCATCCGTGTCTGTGGGGGAGTTCCCTCCCGGGGAGGAAAGGGCAGTCCCAGCCGATGTTGAAGGATCCTGGGGCGGGAGTGACGCTGGGGCAGGTACGGTCGCCTTAGCTAGAAAAGCGTCCCGTAGGCGCTCAAAGGCGTCCTTATCTACACCCTGCGCACCCCCGGAACCTCCATCTCTTCTTAGACGCCGGTGGCTTCCCTGGGTCTGACACGGGCGTCCCTGCAGGCACTGGCGCTAACTTTGCGCACTCCTCCACTATGCGGGCGGAGAGCCTGTCCTCCATAGGCCCCACTATCTCTTGTACACATCTATATATAGACTGATCCACAGCCGTATAAAACTCATCATCCTCTAGGTAGTGATGAGACTCCTCTTCCTCAACATAATACCCCTCAGCCATGATGCACCTGCTCAAAAGTATAAGTAAAGCCAAACTGAGGGTATGGTGGCGCTCACTGGGCCAAATATGGGCTAACCGGTGGTTAGCAACGTTTTTGCGCCGGCGGAACCAGGCAATCACAGAGGCAGCACCCGCTCTTTAGCGCGCCGACCCTCTCTTAGAGACCGGGTCCACGCCGCCTCCCAGCGCGCTCAGAACAGGCAGAGCAAACAAATACCTCACGGAACGGCCAAGCCGTTTCACGGTGCTTAATTCAGCCCGCAGGCGTCAACGCGGTTGAAACCACCGTTATAGACCCCAGCGGGGCGTTCAATTTTTGGGGAAATACAACCCAGAAAGGGCGTCAGGGTTAGGCGGCAGACTGGGCTCCGGCACGGCTCCTTCTCCCCAGCGCGGCTCCTGTCAGCGAGACGGAACCGCACTCGGGCAAACGAAACGCGACGGCTCCCTCTAGCAGTACAATAAACACCGCTGCACACACGGGGACATCGCGTAAGGGGCGAAAACGTCCCCGCGATCAAGGGCTCTGTGAAGAAAAACCTGAAACGGCAAAATGGACCAACAATAGGCGCACAGAGCTTTCTAAACACCACGTATAGCAAACATTATGAAGTAAAACATTCATACATCGCAAAGAAATCTCCACACACAAGTATGTGAGAGAGAAGAAAATAATTGCACTTAACTGGCTGCGAAGCAGCGAAGAAAGAGGAGGAGATCGCAAGATGGACGCCCTACCTTGAGACTATGGACACTATAGAAGGACTACTGCGTGATGGACTGATGGAAATTGTAGTTCTAAGATGATGTTGTTTATTATGTTTTTCCTAATATCCCAGTGTTGGGGATATAAATGAAATTTTTTCAAGTTTTGATGTTTTTCTGGCTGCTATGTGGTTTTTATAGAATAAACAGCGAAGAGAGAAAAGCATAATCCGAAGCCTCCGGTCCTGACATAGAATCTATGTTACGTGGGTATAACTCTTCTATCTCTTTTTCCAATTCAGATCGGAAGACGGTGTCCAATAGGGTGTGCGTGGGCAGTCGGCAAAAACTATATGGCGAGCATGGCGGGGTGAGAGTCAGCAATACCGGTGAGTGGTCAGAATAGGTGCGGGGTAAGTGCATTGATTGAGTGAGCCACGGCTGCAAGCCTCGGGATAGTAGCCAGCGGTCGATATGTGACCATGATGAATGTACCGTTGAGTAGCAAGTACCTTCTCTACCGTTCGGGTGCAAGTTACACCAGGCATCTATCAGTCTGTGTTCCATAATGATGTTTCCGAGTTGGCGTTGGGCGTTTGTGTAATGGTGTGGGTGTGACCGATCCGTTTCTGGATCAAATGTAATATTGAAATCGCCGCCCTATACTGTATGGGTGGACCCGATGTCCAGAATCTTTCCTCATAGGATGTGATAAAACTCTGCATCTTTAATATTGGGTCCATAACAGCAGGTATGGATTGGGAGGCTAGATTCCCCCGTATGATACAACAAAACAGCGCTAAACTCACCGCCACATCTTCTGACTCACCACAGAGCCGTGAGGGAAACGGCCAAGGGGTTTTCTGCAGCCTGCATCGCGCTGTGACGGAAACGGCCACTGAGACCCCGGCTGCCAAACTACAACTCCCAGCAGCCCCAGGACACCTGCGCACCTGCGACCTCTCAACCTGCGCACAGAGGTGCTTCAAATTGGGAGAGCGCGCCTCACACCGTGGGACGCGCGCGGGCGGTGCCCGGGCCAAGGGCGGGCCCGTTTGAGCCCGTTCGAGACTGCGAGAGGTGGGCTGGGCCCTCTCTCTTAGTTTTCCAACTGAATTACTCACCGTGGTCTATCAGTAAGTGATTATTTGTTATACTTTAGATCGCTTTGTGATTAGTATCTTAATGCGGTGGGCGATGGCAACACGCGAGGGACGAACAAGGAGAAACCCCGGATTGGGCTATGTGGCAGGAACATTCGACCAGTTTATCACAAGGGCATCATCTGTCTTAACTCATGAGATAGCGATTACCGAACGTAGACTTTCGTTTGCGTGTCATAATTTTGATCCTACACTTACAAAGAGGTCTTCATTGGGGGGGATATCGAATGTTCACTCACCGTGGAATGTCTTACAGTCTCCCCTTTTCCCTGCTTCGCAGCTGTTGAGTCCAAACCGGAATGACCCCATGAGTATTATTGCCGAGCGAGAGGTTTTACGCCCCTTGTTGGACCTCGGTGAGGCACTGGAAAATTCTTCCAATAATACTGTATTATGTACTGCTCTGATCCATAACCAACCTGCTAAATCTAAGCAGAATGCACAGGGTGCAACCTCTAAAAGGAAGAGAGGAGGAGCCCAACAGAAGGGGAAGAACGCTAAGAACTCTAAGTTCATCTAAACGGAGTAAACCAGATGAAAGCCTAAATGTGGTCCCTGAGGTGGAGGCCTCACCTCCAACACTCTTAGTGGTATACGACCAGAACCCAGAAGAGAGGACCACTGGACTCCCAAAAATTGATGAGCAATACTGGTTAAAAATAGGCGTACTAATAGAAGCATCCTTGAAACCTATCCTAATGAGACTCTCGACAATTGAAAACAGGCTCTTGGAGCTTGAGTCCTCACTAAGTAATGTTGTTAATGACATTAAGAGAAACTTAGTGGATGATGTACAGGGTACTGATCCTTTGGGGGGGGGGGGAGGAAGGGTGGACAAGGGCTGCACGGGCATTAATTTATATGCAACTGTAGGTATGTGCCCCCAACAACTGCTGATTAATGCCAAGAGGCTAGAAACAACCAATAAAGGTAAACGTATGGTTGTAGAGCCAATGGGTGGGGGACTGAGGAAAGCTTGGGATGTAGAAAACGCCCATCAACATCTAGACATTCCCCCTGAGTGTACCCCCTATGTTACTGTTTTGACTGGTGTCCCAGAACTAAGGCAAGGGCACCCTGAAACACATGATCAGTTAAAAAACAAGGCAATACACTAGTTAAACATTAATAGACCACTCCCCCCCAGGCGCAGTCTAGAATTGTATTTGTAAGAAGGGTGACCTGGGTAGGAACGAAGCAGAAAAAAATTCCAGGAGATTGTATTGTTATCAACTTTAATGATCCAAGGGCTGCTTTGCATGTCTGTGGGCATGCGTTGGTAAATCCGTGAACTCTCATACAGGCAAGAGACCTGGGTTACTTCTATACACCACCAGTCATCCTCCCGAATCAAGGGAACTTAGAGTATGGGGAAAATAGGAGGGCCCATTTAGCTAGAAAGTACATTGGTCCAACCATGGAAAATGGTGCCCAACCACCAGCCATCCCCCTTTACAATAGATTCAGTGCATTAGACCTAGTAGATTGACTGACTACAGTCGACATTGATCAATCTCTAATCACGGGCAAACAGAAAAGCATCAATGTATCACCATGTCGAGATGCAGATGACCCACCCAGACTGATGCCTTTAGTGGGTGGTAATAAGGCAATGCCATCAAGACTGGGGCAAAATGGGGGGGGTCTTTGTGAGATGATGTATCCACAGACGAGTCTCCTTTATAGTGAAGAAGTTGTCTGCCAGGTTATTCGAACCTCGCAGACTACCCCCGACCATAATAACCAAGGGAACACCTTTGAACTAGGTAACACTAAGAATATCTGTAAAGCTAGAAACTCAGTATGCAATGCTGTAGGTAATCTGCTAACTGAGTGAATGGGGGGTCACCTGCTCAACTAATTACTGGTGGCTCAAGAATATTATCTTGGAACATCGCGGGGCTCGCCTCCAAAGTCGACCAAGCAGACTGGGGCGAATATATTGATTCCCATGAAATATGTGTGTTCCAGGAAACCTGGGCTGTAGGTCCACAATATAGGGCAGGTTATGTGGCTTATTGTGAGCCGGCTGTTAAGGGTCCCATAGGGAGACCGTCCGGGGGTCTTTGTATATGGGTCGTTTCACACCTAGGATGCAAGGTCAAACTAGTTGAGACATATTCCCCTGATATAACCTGCATCCTTTTGTCCCATAAGAACGTCCAAAAACTTGCCATTGTTAATGTCTATTCCCGCCTGGTCCAGTATGGTGGGATATCCCCAACTATAGACAGCTTGTTAAATCTTTTATACAGATTGGTAGGAAACTTAAACTTTATAATATGCGGTGACTTTAACTGCCACTTTGAGCCATTAAGTGGAGTTACACATACAATTTCTGCCGAAGAGGATTCTACCTGGTCAATCCCCCCTCCCAATATGTATCCTATTAAACGATGGACTCCGTTAGTCCTACAGTTAACCTCCCTGACCCTGAGTTTCTCACTGAGGGCCTGCAATGGCCGGTTTCCCAGTGATAATCCTGGGCGACCGACCTTCAAGAGGTCTGGCCAGACCACGGTAATTGACTATATTTTGATTAGTGTAAAGTTATGGCATAATGTGGTTGATTTTGCTGTAGGAGAAAGATGTGTGAGTGATCACAACCCTATAGTTATGGTCTGGGACTACCAGTGGTGTGGCCCTAGAGGAGCCAGTAATGAGGCATCACAAAACAGTTTGGCGATTGTAGAGGGAGGGAGGCGGATCAGATGGACCAAGTTAAAACAATCAGAGGAATTACTTTCTAAATGACCCTGGAAGAGAGACTCCGGGAGCAAGATGGCGGCCGTGTAGCTGCGACCGTAGCGGTGGAGCGGTGAGGACGTGTAGCAGAAGGTCCAGAATGGAGACGTAGTCTCACAGCCAGGAGCTACCCGACCCCCGTTTTAGGGAAAAACCATTACCGAGGGAGAGTCAGGCGTTATGTTGACAGCGCTTTCCTGACACGGGTCCGCTAAACAACTGCTGCGGGCATTGGTGATTGCGGTAGCAGCTCTTTCCCCGGATCGAAAACGCTTCGGGTGCTCAGGAGGGCAGAGCCAGGTCCGAAGGCAGCAGCGGTGCGGAGCGGAGCTCAGAGTGGAGCTCACCAGCGGGAGCACCTTTCGAAAAACCCAGAGCGTGTCCAGTCAGTGGGGCGGTGCGTGGAAGAAAGCAATGGCTCCCAAACTAAATTTGGGGTCAAAAGTAGCTCTGGGGAAAAAGAAAGCTTTGCGTGAAGGAGCCGAAGTGGAGGCAGTCGAGGACACTCGGAAAGCCCAAACGCCCCCGGTGGAACAACAGAAGAAGAGGCAGCAGACTGCAGCACAGACTCGTTTGGCCACAGCGTCAATTGCGGATCTGTTCTCTAAGGCCGGTAAGGAGAAGGAGCTCAAGGAGCCGACCAAGGAGTCGGGGCGATATTCCTATAGAGGTGGAGGTCCTCCAAGAGACAATAACTGATGCTAGTGGGCCTCCCCTCCCCATTTCGACACCTCCTGCAACACAAGTGAAGTTGGGAGAGGAATCCCAGGGCTTAGTGGAGGGTTCTCCAGAGGTAGCGACCCCCGGAGAAGTAGCCTCATTAATGGGGGGAAACGATGGGCCACTTGTGCCTCTCGATATGGGTCTAAATGGGGCCGGTCCTCAATCGCTGGTACAGGCTACCACTGACACCAACAAGGTGGAGCCATCAGAACTGGGAGCCTCTGCTGAGACGGATATTCACTGTATTGAGACTGGTCCGGCGGCCGGTGGAGTAGGGAATGGACAAGAGAATGCTCCAAGTGAAGCTTTTTTCTCGGCTTCGGATATGGTCGGGTGGTCTGAGGAGGATGAGGAAGGTAGCTCCTATCTGGACTCGGAGAGTGACCCCGAGATTGATCAGCCTGCAACAGCACTAAGACCCGTAGCGGCAGCAAAGGGTCAGGCTCACCCCCAATGTGAACTGAGCTGGGATCATTCATCTTCTATGCCTTTGCAGGGTAGTCCCTGTCTGGAACTTACCCAAATGTCGCTCTTGGAAACTGTTGGACCCGGCCTCGTGGCGTGGTCCCACTCCTCCCGCATGGCGGGCCCTGGACGACATCGACCCCTGTCCTCCGGCCTGAAGCTACCCCTTCCAACCTTCACAAGAGCCACCACTCCTGGCGACCCCTACTCGCCCCACGCTGCTGGACCGATCCCTATCCCGGGCCACCCTCTCAGGCCCCGACTCCATCTTGGGCCTTCCACGTCCGGGCCCCGTGGCCTCGGCCCGACCTCGGCCGCGGCCCCAGCTAAGCCCCGACATCGAGGCACCAAGATCTGACCAGGTGGTAAAGCGGCCACTTGACGGATCAAGGAGGAGGAGAGTTTCGATGGCCCTCCAGCCGTCCCCGGACGGCTGGTTTCGATCGCCTCCGGCCTCCCTGGGCGCTGGCTCCACCCCCCTGCTGGGTGTCTGGACACTCTTATCCCGGCCCCTCTGACCCCCCAGGTGCGAGGGTCCGGACATCAAAGGACTTCAGACCTATATCTGGGGCAGCCCTGAAATGGGTCAGGATTTGTATCCTGGAGTCGAGAGACCCTGAGAAGAACTTGCCTACTTCGAACGCTGAAATCATCTTTGGAGCCCTGCTGGCGCTGCCGCAGCCCAACCTCGCTGAAATCATCTTTGGAGCCCTGCTGGCGCTGCCGCGGCCCAACCTCGCTGAAATCATCCTTGGAGCCCTGCTGGCGCTGCCGCGGCCCAACCTCGCTAAAATCATCTTTGGAGCCCTGCTGGCGCTGCCGCGGCCCAACCTCGCTGAAGTCATCTTTGGAACCCTGCTGGCGCTGCCGCGGCCCAACCTTGCTAAAACCATCTTCGGAGCCCTGCTGGCGCTGCCGCGGCCCGACCCCAGAGGAACCCCCCAGCTCGAGGATTGAGAGCTGAGCGTAGGGTATTCCCGTACCCGGCTGGTACTAAGACTGTCCCGCTACCCCCTTCCCACCGATACTAAGACTCTGAAGATCTCTCGATCCATTTGTACATATTGCTGAGATAACCTGCCTTGATTGCTGATAAAGACGTTAAGAATCTATCCTTGTGTAGTGTCCTTCTGTAGTGGTGTGATTGCTCGCCTGTACGATCCTAGGAGAGGAACCTCGCCAGAAGGCCTCTCGACGGCGCTCGGCCAGTTCCATAAGGAGAGGTGGGTCTCTGGTGGTCGGCCAGATAGCCTCTGCCTCCCCCCCCTAAGATCACCTTTCTAACATTGGTGGCAGGCGGTGCGATCCGAGCCAACGCAAATCGTACAGAGAGTGACTCACCCACTACTGACAGAAACGACCATGACTACCAAGGAAACCAGACCGACCGCGGAGTTCCAGAAGGAACGGTTGGAAGACTATAACCACAAAGAATTGAAACCGTTCTGAAAGGACCTGGGCATCGCTACCACTGGACTAGGCACCAAGGACGATTTCAAGCAGGCCCTGCAAACATGGGTAGAGACAGGAGCAACGACGTCCCAAAACGAGGATATCGCGATCCCAGATAGGCACCCGGAAACCATCACAACCACAGCAGAGGAAAGAAATACCAATATAAACACGGGCCTCTCCCACGAAGACGCCCGAGAGCGAGAAAAGAGGCGGCTCCACGGGTTGGAACTGGCCCGACTCCGTCTGGATGGAGAACTACAGCTGGCCGAGAAAAAGATAGCCCTTGAGCAACTACGGCTACAAGGGGACCTGGAGGAGAAACGAAGGCAGAGGTACTTAGAGGAGAAGGAGCTCACGTACGAGCACGAGCGTGGTTTAAAAGAACTTGAAATCAAGGCTAAAAGCGGGGAGGCCAGTGCCTCTGGAACCGGAGCCCACCTCCTCCTGTGGACACAAAGGTTCACATCCCCAAAGATGTCGTCAGAGAGTACTATAAAAACAACGACATCCAACAATGGTTTAAGGCCTACGAGGTAGCCATGACCTCGCACCGGGTGCCGCAAAAAGACTGGGGTGCTGGCTTGTGGGGGAAGTTCGTCATCGAGGGGAGAGACGCCCTGCTGCAGCTCCCCGACGCCGAGATGACCTCTTACGAACACATGAAAGCCGCCCTCCTTACCCGCTATGGACTCACCCCCGAGATGTACAGGCAGCGATTCCCAGACTGTAAGAGGATCCCCGGTACTACTTGGGTGGAGTATGTGAACTTCTATAGTAGAGCCTTAGAGGGGTGGATCAAATGCAGCCAAGTCACCACCTACGAGCAGCTGTTCAACCTCATTGTATGGGAGCATCTCTCCAACAACTGTTTTGTCGAACTCAGGCAGCATAGGCAGCATCTCCTCGACATGAAAACTGACCGAGCCACGGAAACTCGCCATCGAGGCCGATCGTTGGGAGAGCACCCGGGTCCCCCGGAACTCGATGGGAGACCCCGGCCGAGCTACCCAGGGGCTCCACCGTCCGCGAGGCGGAGGAGGAGGACAGAACCGGAACCGGGACGCCCCCGCGGTGCCTCCCCTGACCCACACTTTGCCCTCTCTGGCCCGAAGAGGGGCCCCCCAGCACGGCCGGGTCCCCGCTCGAACGTTATCTGCCACAAATGCCAGCGACCCGGTCACTATGCCAATGACCCCAACTGCCCCATGAACCAGCAATCCGCCACACCGGTCCGCCAAACCGCCAGATTGCCGCCGCCTCACTGGGAGAGGAGAGAGGCGAAGAAGAGGACTATGACCAAGACCAGACCGAGTGGGAGCCCGCCGCCATGTCTCTGGTATGTCTGGGCGAAAGAGACATGGTCCCTCGGGCCCCAATCCCGGCCAACACCCAGAAGTACAGCCAGTGGGTCACCATTAATGGGCACCTCCGTGACACGGGAGCCAGCGTGACGGCCGTCCGTTGCCACCTGGTGACCCCTGACCAGATCCTGCCCAATGTACTGTGCCCGGTGCGGTCTGCGGACAATTCAGAGAGCCTGTGCCAGATGGCCCGAATCCCCTTTGAGTGGGGGGGAGTGTCGGGCATGCTGAAAGTGACCGTCCGGGACGATGCCCCCGTGGACTGCCTCCTCGGGAACGACCTGGAAAGTTCCCCCTGGGCCGAAGTCGAGCGGAGAGAGCATCTGGGGATGCTAGGCCTCCCTGAGTGGGTCTGTGTGACCACCCGTTCCATGGCCACCAGGGACACCACCCCAACCGAAGAACCAGAGTGGCCGAGCCTCCACCGGCTGCCGTCTCCGAAGACTCCGACCCTGAGCCCGGTCCCCCTGGGCCCAACTGTGAAGAAATTGCCCCGCTCAGCGACCTCCCAATGGCGCCAAGAAGGTGGCCCCACACGGGAGCAGTTCCGAAAAGAACAGAAAACGTGTCCCTCCCTCGAGGGGATCCGACAGCAAGCCACCGCTCAAACCGCTGGAGACCCCTCGGGGTCCCACTGGGTCTATTGGGACAACGATCTCCTCTACAGTAAACAAAAGATTGCCGAGCTGGGGGCCAGCCGGGAGCTGGTGGTCCCTCTCCGGTTCCGAGACTTCCTCCTGAATCTGGCACACGATGTGCCCCTCGCCGGGCACCTGGGGCAGGACAAAACATACAGCCGCCTGGTGACCCATTTCTACTGGCCCAAGATGAGGAACGATGTAAGCAATCAATGCCGGACTTGCCCCACCTACCAAGCCAGGGGGAAGAGCGTCGGGAAGCACAAGGTCCCCCTGCAACCATTCCCCGTCGTCAACACCCCCTTCGAGCGAGTCGGAATCGACATCGTGGGACCCCTGGAGCCCCGAACATCTCATGGTCACCGTTTTATTCTCGTCCTGGTCGACCATGCCACCCGTTATCCCGAAGCCATCCCTCTCCGGACCGTGACGGCTCCCGTGGTGGGCCGGGCGCTAATGGGGATCTTCTCCCGGGTGGGCTTCCCCCGAGAAGTCGTCAGTGACCGGGGTACAAACTTCATTTCCCGCTACATGAAGTCCCTGTGGCAACAATGCGGGGTCACGTACAAATTTACGACTCCCTACCACCCCCAAGGGAACGGACTTGTGGAACGCTTCAATCGAACCCTCAAGGGAATGATCATGGGCCTGGAAGAGCCCTTACGACGCCAATGGGACGTGCTGCTGCCCTGCCTCCTCTTCGCCTACCGGGAAGTCCCTCAGAAGTCCCTGGGGTTCAGCCCCTTCGAACTATTGTACGGGCACCCCGTCCAGGGTCCCCTAAGCCTGGTCAAAGAAGGCTGGGAGATCGCTGCACAAGATGCTCCCCCAGACGTATACCGGTACCTCCTGACCCTCCGCAACCAAACTCAGTGGTTCCGGGAACTCGCCAAAAACAATCTCGAGGCCAGCCAGGAAGAGATGAAACGCTGGTATGATCAAAACGCCTCTTCCATTGAGTTCCAGCCGGGCCAACAGGTCTGAGTTATGTCCCCGGTCGAACCCTGTGCCCTCCAGGACAAGTGGACTGGGCCCTTCAAAGTGGTGGAGCGCAAGAGCCTGTCACCTACCTGGTGGACATGGAGTCCCCCAGGAACCCCCTCCGGGTCCTCCATGCCAACAGGCTCAAACCTCACTTTGTCCGGACGGAACTTAGCCTCCTGTTGGCTACCGACAGCGGGGCCGAAGACGACTCCGAGCCCCTACCGGACCTCCTGAACGCCTCCGAGAAGGACGGCTGCTTGGAGGGAGTCAACCTCTCCTCCGCCCTGACCCCAGACCATCGCCGAGACTGCCAAAAGCTGTTGGGACAATTTGCAGACTTGTTTTCTCTCACCCCCCGAGTCACCCCGTGGTGCGTCCACGGTGTCGACACCGGGGACAGCCCGCCTGTGCGACACCGGGCCTACCGAGTTCCCGATCGGGTTCGGACCTGCATTCAATCAGAGGTCTCCAAGATGCTGCCTCTGGGGGTGATCGAACCCTCTGACAGTCCATGGGCCAGCCCTGTCGTCCTGGTCCCCAAAGCCGCCACCCCTGGCGCTTCTCCCGAACTAAGGTTTTGTGTAGACTACCGGGGATTGAACGCCGTCACCCGGACCGACGCCCACCCCATTCCCCGGGCTGATGAACTGATCGACCGCCTGGGGGCGGCCCGCTACCTGAGCACATTCGACCTAACCTCCGGCTACTGGCAGATCGGACTCACACCAGGCGCCCAAGAGCGCGCCGCTTTCTCAACCCCCGATGGCCACTACCACTTCAGGGTGATGCCCTTCGGGATGAGAAACGCCCCCGCAACGTTCCAGCGGCTGGTGAATAAGGTACTGGCGGGGCTAGAAGAGTTCTGCGCCGCCTATCTGGACGATATCGCGATGTACAGCCTCCACTGGGCCGAACACCTTCAGCACCTCCGGGAGGTCTTAGCGGCCCTCCGCCGGGCCGGATTGACCATAAAAGCCAGCAAATGCCAGATCGGTCAAGGTTCCGTGACCTATCTGGGACACCAAGTGGGGAGCGGCCAGGTGGCCCCCCTACAACCCAAGATCGACGCCATCTTGGCCTGGGAGCCCCCGGTCACCCAGACAGAGGTCCGAGCTTTCCTGGGGCTCACTGGGTATTACCGGCGCTTTGTGAAGGATTATGGCAGCATTGTGGGCCCCCTCACTGAACTCACTTCCAAGAAGCAGCCACAGACGGTACACTGGACACCCGAGTGTCAGGTCGCCTTTGAGACCCTTAAGACAGCGATGTGTACCGCCCCCGTGCTCCAAGCCCCCGACTACAGCCGGGAGTTCGTAGTCCAAACAGATGCCTCCGAGCACGGTGTAGGAGCGGTCCTGTCCCAAATCAACGCAGAAGGAGTTGATCAGCCGGTGGCCTTCATCAGCCGACGTCTACCGGCCCGAGAGCAACGCTGGAGCACCATTGAACGAGAGGCCTTTGCCGGGGTGTGGGCCCTCAAGAAACTCCGACCCTATCTCTTCGGCACCCACTTCCGGGTGCAAACGGACCACCGACCCTGCGGTGGTTGATGCAGATGCGAGGAGAGAACCCGAAGTTGCTACGTTGGTCCATCTCCCTACAATGGATGGACTTCACTGTGGAGCATCGCCCCGGCAGCGACCACGCCAACTTTGACGGCCTGTCCCGCTTCTTCCGCCTCGGCGAGGAGAACCCCCAAGAAGATGGGTGACTCTCCCTGCCTTCAGCTGGGGGGGACGTGTGTTGGACCCGGCCTCGTGGTGTGGTCCCACTCCTCCCGCATGGCGGGCCCTGGACGACATCGACCCCTGTCCTCCGGCCTGAAGCTACCCCTTCCAACCTTCACAAGAGCCACCACTCTGGCGACCCCTACTCGCCCCACGCTGCTGGACCGATCCCTATCCCGGGCCACCCTCTCAGGCCCGACTCCATCTTGGGCCTTCCACGTCCGGGCCCCGTGGCCTCGGCCCGACCTCGGCCGCGGCCCCTGCTAAGCCCCGACATCGAGGCACCAAGATCTGACCAGGTGGTAAAGCAGCCACTTGACGGATCAAGGAGAAGGAGAGTTTCGATGGCCCTCCAGCCGTCCCCAGACGCCTGGTTTCGATCGCCTCCGGCCTCCCTGGGCGCTGGCTCCACCCCCCTGCTGGGTGTCTGGACACTATCATCCCGGCCCCACTGACCCCCCAGGTGCGAGGGTCCGGACATCAAAGGACTTCAGACCTATATCTGGGGCAGCCCCGAAATGGGTCAGCAGTTGTATCCTGGAGTCGAGAGACCCTGAGAAGAACTCGCCTACTTCGAACGCTGAAATCATCTTTGGAGCCCTGCTGGCGCTGCCGCGGCCCAACCTCATTGAAATCATCTTTGGAGCCCTGCTGGCGCTGCCGCGGCCCAACCTCGCTGAAATCATCTTTGGAGCCCTGCTGGCGCGGCCGCGGCCCAACCTCGCTGAAATCATCTTTGGAGCCCTGCTGGCGCTGCCGCGGCCCAACCTCGCTGAAGTCATCTTTGGAGCCCTGCTGGCGCTGCCGCAGCCCAACCTCGCTGAAACCATCTTCGGAGCCCTGCTGGCGCTGCCGCGACCCGACCCCAGAGGAACCCCCCAGCTCGAGGATTGAGAGCTGAGCGTAGGGTATTCCCGTACCCGGCTGGTACTAAGACTGTCCCGCTACCCCCTTCCCACCGATACTAAGACTCTGAAGATCTCTCGATCCATTTGTACATATTGCTGAGATAACCTGCCTTGATTGCTGATAAAGACGTTAAGAATCTATCCTTGTGTAGTGTCCTTCTGTAGTGGTGTGATTGCTCGCCTGTACGATCCTAGGAGAGGAACCTCGCCAGGGGGCCTCTCAACGGTGCTCGGCCAGTTCCATAAGGAGAGGTGGGTCTCGGGTGGTCGGCCAGATAGCCTCTGCCTCCCCCCCTAAGATCACCTTTCTAACAGAAACAATCCACAAAGAGATAATTGCGCATAGGGAGGAGACATGCCAGGACAATCGTAAGTCTCAGGCTGCAATGAGGAAGATGCAGGGCGTGGTTAGGAAGCTTTCCAAGGTCTGTGCCAACACCGGGGACAGAGTATCAAATTTGGAAGGCGGGGTGGTATCAACGGAGGCCGAGGTTGCCGAGGCTGTCACTAAGGTCAATGCACAATGCTCCCAGGTGGTGGATATACAGTGGAAGCTCGAGGAAATGGAGAACAGGCTTCGCCAGAATAACCTGAGGGTCCTCGGAATCCCGGAGGGGGTTGAGGGGTCCGATATTAGGGCGTATATCATCAAGCTCCGCGAACAAGCATTTCCCGACTTGTCCAGCTGGTACTGGCCTACTGAGGTCCAGAGAGTACACCGTACCCCCTTTAAAAATTAGAAGGAATGCCAAGGAGAGCGACAAACCCAGGGCAGTCTTAATCTTTCTTGGCAATTTCATCCTGAGACAGGCCATTTCGGAACTGGCTAGGCCGGATGCTAGAAGAAGCAGTGAGGGGGTCTAATTCTTCGTCCGGCCGGACTTCTGTCACACGACCGTAGAGAGACGCTGGCGATTAAGAGGAATGATTAAGCCGTTTCAGGATAAAAAGATGCAAGCCTTCCTGATAAATCCGGCACAGCTAAAAGTTATCAACGAAGGAAGGACATTGTATTTCCCTTCAGAAATTAAGGCGAAGGAGTACCTTGACTCTCTAGGCAAATAGGGGGATATCTGTAAGTGACTGGGGCGATCACTCGTTACGATTTAAGGTTTCAGGTGCCGCACAAAGATGGGGCGGGTTAACCTGTCTGGCTGTGGACTTTTGGACTTTGGGACTTTGTTCAAGGCTACAAGGGCTTATGTGGGAATTTTGTTTTTTTTTGGTATTTTTTTTTAAGTCCTCACTGCTATCACTGCGTGACCATCACATGCACTGACTAGGTCTGAGCGCTTCACAGAGTAGGGTGGGGGGGTCTCAGGGGGGTCTGGGTTGAGAGTGGGAGGGGTGGGGGGGACAGAGGGGTGGGAGAGGGGGGTGAGGGAGGGTTTGGGAGAAAACTTGGAAAATGGGAAAAATGGTGCATTATTGGTCAAGGCATAAGTTCAGCAAAGAACAGGCTGATTAAAGCTCAGTTTTTTATAGTAGGCTGTTTGGTTCATCAGGATGGCGAACATTAGAATCTGTACAATTAATGTGGGAGGTATGAATGATTGGAGGAAGAGGCAAAGTTTGGCGTATTTTGTGAAATACAATCGAATAGACGTTCTCTGCCTTCAAGAGACCCATCTCCCGTGGGCTAAGAGAAAAATGTTGCTTCTTAATGGGTTTGAGCTGGTGGCATTCTCAACCCAATCTTCAACAATTAGTGGGGCTGCGATCTTAGCAAGAACATCTTTGGGAGGGGCTAGACGTGTCAAAGGGGACAGTTATGGAAGATGGGTAATAGCGGAGATGGAAATGGGTTTTACACTACGTGTAGTTTATGGGTCCAACATGGATGACCCTGAGATCTTTGATCTTCTAGAATTAGAATTAGTTATTTGGCCAACCCCCACAGTATTATGTGGAGATCTAAATATCTTAGCGGATTGGCTGAATGGAGCACTGTATGTTGGGCGAAAACCTAAAGTTTTTAGGGCAATACAGGCTCTTATCAGCTCACATGGGCTGAAGGATGTGTGGGGCGCTAAAGAGCCCCAAAACTCTGGCTTTACATAATTCTCAAACCCCCATCAGAAGTATACCAAGCTGGATTACTTTTTTATCTCTTCCTCCGAAATTAATAGGGTAGGTATCATAAAACTCCCGAGATTAATCTCGGATCACAATCCTCTGATATTATCGTATGAGCTGAGTAAGGTGGAAAGGAAAAGGACAAGCTGGACCTTCGAAAGGAGATTACTAGCGGACAATAGGTTTGTAGAGCACCTCAATAAATGGTCGGGTGAATTTTTTGCAGCTAACAGATACAGCACCTCCCTCAATGGGGTTTGGGAGGCATTTAAAGCGGCCTTAAGGGGGGAATCTATTAGTTGCTCTGCCAGGCTGAGAAGAGAGGATAGGTGTGAGGTGGAGAGACTAATGGGGAAATTAGCTATCGTAGAACAACAACACATCAAGGATATTGCCTCAGGGGGGGGATAGTAGCGAAAGCCAAAATGCACTGCTGACGGTCAAAGCTGCGCTGCAGAAGGAGATAACTCAGAAGGCGATTGGTGAATTTCAAACCTCAAGGGCCGAACGCTATGAAACAGGGGAGCAAGCTGGTAGAGCCCTAGCGCTACGACTAAGACAGGAAAAAGCCAGGAATATAATTTCCTGTATAGAAGAGGATGGGATTGAATACACTGAGGCCAAGGATATACTAAAGGTTTTCGAGAACTTCTATCAAAGGCTCTATGATGAGGAAGATCGCAATATAATCCAGGGGGAGGAGTTTGTGGATAAGGGTCCCCGCCTGGATGATGCAGCAAGAGCAGAACTGGATAGGGATATCACTGAGAGTGAGGTTACAGCCACACTACGGGAATTAGCATCAGGTAAGGCAGCAGGCGCAGACAGAATCCCCCTGGAGGTCTATAAGTCTATTGAATCCAAGATCATCCCGTTGTTTGTGGATTTATTTAATGGGGTGCTGTGCTCAGGGGTGGTCCCGGAGTCATGGAGGGAAACCAATATAATAATTTTTCACAAGAAGGGGAAACCGAGCGAGAAACCAGGGTCCTACCGCCCGATTTCGTTGATCAACGCGGATACTAAGCTCTATTCGAAAATATGGGCCAAGAGGCAGGGCAGGATCATTGGCGGTCCCGTCTCCCCTTGGCAGCATGGGTTTGTCCCTGGTCGCGGTACGACAGATCATACAAGTAGAGCAATAGCCTTGTTTGATGCCCAGACTGCCACGGGAAGGGGGGGGGGGGTGGGGGGGGGGGAGATGGCCAAGATCCTGCTCGACGCGGAGAAAGCTTCTCACCGTGTTGTTGGGAGCTTTCTTTGGGGTATTCTTGCTGGGAGAGGTTTTGGTGAAAAAATCATTACAGCTCTCAAGGCTATGTATTTGGACCCGGTAGCACGAGTAGTGGTCATGGGCGAGAGATCGGACAAAATTGATATTAAGAGAGGGACGCGGCAAGGTTGCCCCTGCTCCCCTATTCTCTTCTCTCTTTATATCGACCCCCTCATTCAGGAAATATTGGGGTTCCCTAGGATAAGTCCTGTTGTATGCTAATGGCCACGTGAATAAAATGTTGGCATATGCAGATGACCTGGCAGTTATCACTTCCAATCCCCAGCAGGCGCTGCCAGTTTTGGCCCAGATGGCAAAGGTCTTCGGTCGTCGATCAGGATACCTATTAAACGAATCAAAAACACAGATAATCTGTTCTAAAAGTATTGTTAAGTCTGACCCAAGATTCGTGGACTCTGCTATTTATTTAGGGGTGAAAATTAATGCTTCAGTTGACAGAATTTTAGAGGAAAATTATCCCCCTCTTATTAAGGCTATAGAAGCTGAGCAAAAAAGAATAGGTGTGTTGCATCTTTCAGTGATGGGGAGGGTAAACGTATTAAAAATGTCAATATTTCCCAAAGTGCTGTATATGTTCCGGGCCATACCCCTATTTATTGATGAAAAAATAATGAAAAACTTGGAATCCGTTTTTATAAGATTCATTTGGCAGTATGGCAAAGTCAGGCGCTCTACCAGCCTTCTGTCATTCCCCAGGGAAAGGGGTGGGTTGGCACTCCCAAACCTAAGACTCTATCACTGGTCCTGCCTTTTGATACAAATGTCTGTCCTTTTTCACTCTGAGGAGGACTCTGAGGCGGAAAATATCGATTTGCAGAGCCCATCCTCCATGTTCGAGCTGTTGATAGGGAAAAAGGCAACAGGCCTACTGTTGTGCGAAGTTGAACGGAGATTTTATAAGAAGGCTCGACTCAAGACTCTTTACTGGGCATGGTTGGTCTGGAAATCTATCCTGAATTTTTTTAACGCTCCAAAGATAAATTCATACTTACACCTGTGTAACTCAAGTCTTTTTTCCCAGTTGGGAGCGGATAGGAATCTTCAGGTTTGGAAGGGACTGGGAGTTAAGACCCTAGGGGATATCATGGAGGGAGAGAGGTTGGTGGGGTTTGATGTTTTGCAGCAGATCTTGTCAGAGAAGACTCCGAAAATGAAGACTCTCACGCGCAAGAAGCCGAAATACAGGAGGAACACGTCTCCATGTCTGAAGTAGACTCCGATGCCGAAGACCTCACACCGGGCTAATGGATCGTGAGTACTGAGACTTCATTTCCCTACCACCATCTCCATAAAAGGCTCCTGTCCCTCCTCTGAGCCTTCCGGCTCGGGCTCTACTCGTCCACACGTCGGTGCCGATCCCAAACCTTCGCCGTCCAAATCGAAACACGTACTGTCGCGTACTATAGAGTTGCTTTCAGCTGTTTTAGAGTTGGTCATCACGCGGTCCCATAATGCCACTCTATATGTCGTAAATGGCTGCAGCACTAACAACCCAGGACAATGGACTCCGTAGGCTGTAGGGGTGTCCTGCTTATGCAGTGGCACCCTCTCACTTAGAACCAAGCAGCCTGCCTTCAGGATTGTCAAGGCCTGGTATAGGGATGACTTATATCTTTTAAGTGTTGTGACTCTTAGATATAGTAAACCCATATCTTAAGTAAGTGGTGCATGCACCAACTTACACAGGCTGCAATTGCTGGCCTGTAGTTCCATTTTGCATGGCCTCTCATGGGTGGCAAAATACATGGCCACAAACTGAATTGTATTCCCATTATTTTTACATAGGTACCCAGTAAATAGCCCTGAAGAAAAGCCCGACGATCAAGAAAACGGGCTTGGAAACGCGTCGGCTTGTTTACGAACTTCACACTTGCAAAGGGCAAAATATAGAACAGTGCACACCCATCGGTGTACGCAGCCAAGAGAATAATATTTTCAGAAAAAAAGCCCTTGCGAGACCAGTCCTTTAGTAGATAAAAATAAACCAATGCAGGTCTGGCGATAAACTAATTACTAGGTTACTAGTTAGAATAGGTTTGTAGAAAATGTAATGTGATTTGTTAAATGTGCAATTGTTTTGTGTGTAAAAAGTGTATATATTTGCATGTAGTGGATCACTGTTTTTGGATTGCAACATGTAAACCTCGGACAAATGTAAAAGTGTATGAATTGATTTAACTTAAATACGACATACAAATCGATTAAATACCCAAGGCTCAATTCTTTAGGGTATAAAATCTGCTCAGATTAAAAAAGTGGCAGAATTCAAACGTGACCGGGTTCCCTCATTTATAAACATTGTTACGTTGTCCTACCCGGCCCCGCAAAGGACACAACCCCACATTCTCCATAAGAATATAAAATAGAGCAGCACATTTAAAGTACATGTACAAGGGCTCTCAAGTAACCCTTGGGAAAGACTCACTTACGAGGAGTAATTCCAAGATGTCTCTGTGAACCTCCTTTTTGATATGCTTTAAGGCGGTGAGAAGTCTATGGTAACGTCATCTCATGCCACCCCATGCCACTTATCCTACCTACGTCACTTACGGCCTGGTTCGTACATTTCCCATCCATAAATTCAAAAGCAGCCCTTCGTGTAACTGCGGCACGTACGCTAGACTAAAGGTCATGCCTCGTAGACTGGAAGTTTGTCATAAATTTGCTTTGGGCAGCAGAAAAGTGTATTATTGCGCAATGGGATTTTATTTATATGTGTATGTACCAGTCTGTACGTCCTGTTGCCACATCCATCACTGCAGCTTGGCGTAGCTGCGGTGGGAAGTTCCCTTTTTCTCATGCATAGCCTTAGGATGTGGTCCATTATGTTGAAATAACAGGGGGGATGTTCAACTTTAACGTTCGTGAACTTAGCACACAAGTAGGGTGGGGGCTCAAACTGGAGCGAGAAGCCTTGCAGTCGGTGGAGCTGAATAAAATCTTGATCAGACAAGCCTTCTGCTTTCTTAAGAGAAAATGGCAGCACTCTGGCCAATCTAACCAAGGCCTATAATTTTGAACAGAATGGCCTACACAATGGTTCATGCTGGCTAAGTGATAAGAATGACCCAGGATATTTATACGGTAAAATCGGTCCCTCTCTCAGTGGCGAAGTGAGCAAGGGACCCAGGTCTGGGCATACCCTGCCAACTTAGGGCGAACAATGCAAAACCAAAGGGGATGATGGCCGGAGTGTTGAACAATGCAAGCACTCACCCCCAGTCAACTGATCTGGGTTTAATCCATCATCATTCTTTAGCTCACTCCGCCACCCCAGTTCAGACATGGCCGAATGCAAATCAGTCTGGCCCTGTTCCTCATGGGAACAGTCCAGCCCGAACTGCCAAGTCATGTCTTCCCTGGACCGGAAACCAGCATCCTGGGACCGGTTTCGGGTTCATAACCCACATCAGCCAGGCTACCTTGAATCCAGTTGCAAAGTGAGCAAGGGACCCACGTCTGGGCATACCCTGCCAAATTAGGGCGGACAATGCAAAACCAAAGAGGATGATGGACGGAGTGTTGAACAATGCAAGCACTCACCCCCAGTCAACTGATCTGGGTTTAATCCATCATCATTCTTTAGCTCACTCCGCCACCCCAGTTCAGACATGGCCATAATCAAATCAGTCTGACCCTGTACCTCATGGGAACAGCCAAGCCCTAACTGCCAAGCCATGTCTTCCCTGGACTGGAAACAAGCATCCTGGGACCGGTTTTGGGTTCATAACCCTCATCAACCAGGCTAGCTACCTTGAATCCAGACATGGCTTGGCAGTTCCGGCTGGACAGTTCCCATGAGGCACAGGGTCAGACTGATTTGCATCCGGCCATGTCTGAACTGGGGTGGTGGAGTGAGCTAAAGAATGATGATGGATTAAACCCAGATCAGTTGACGGGGGGGTGTTTGATTTGCTCAAACGCTCTGTCCATCATCCCCTTTGGTATTACCCGACTCTCTTCATGGCGCACACCGCACCGGAGAGTGATAGGGTGTATCCGACACCCCTCCATATGGCGCTGTTTGGCCCTCAAAGATGACCCCGAGCCAGAGTGGATATTGTGGTTTGTACGAGATGGGCTTGGCGGGAACTTAAATGTAGAGCACGCCTAGAAACTATGTTTGCCCCCTCGATTCCACTCATAAAGCATCCCGGACTGCGCATTACTGCAAAGGCGGGGGTAGGCCAAAGACTGCGGCAGCTCCAGCTTCACACACTGGGACTGGCATTCCCTAACGGGGTGTTTGCTGCTATGGATGAAGCACTGGGCGAGGACCACATGGGGCAGCTGGATAGGTTCACTTTTACCTACTTCGAGCAGCGCTGCGCAATCTCTACAAATCCTTCTCTGTAGCACCACCAACATTCCTGGTACTGGAGGAATTCCTAGTGAATCCCTCACTGCAGAGGCTCATTACTCGATTGTATTCAGGAATGCAGAGCACATCCCCAATATGTGACCACTGGCACGGCGCGAGTGGGAACAGGTCCTGGGAGACCCGATTGAGGAGGATACATGGAGATACTGCTGCGCGCAAATGAGGGAGTTGTCACCCAACTACAGACTGCGCCTCATCCATTTAAAATTTCTCCACAGGCTGTACAGGACCCCTGCTTGGCTACATAGGGCAGGTCTGAGTGAAGATGCGAGGTGCGTGCGATGTCTCGCCCCGGAGGCCTCTTTCTTGCATTTAGCCCAGGAATGCCCGGATGTGGCGCAGTTCTGGGAGTGAATTTTTGAGGCTCTGCTGCCTGGCGCTAAGGTTGAGTGTTCCCCCCCTGTTGGCCCTGTTGGGGTGTGTGCGTTAAATCGGTGTGGCGAAAAGGAAACTGGTTGCTATGCTGTTGCTCTTGGCAAAGAGAAGGGTAGCCATCTGCTGGGGTCGACGGCGCAGTCCGAAAGTTGCAGAGTGGCTTACAGAAGCAGCGTTTTACCACCATCAATTGTCTGAATACTGGAAGCTGATGGCTGCGCAGGCCCGTCCCAAGGACATATGGGCACCACTGCAGGGCTATTTAGACTCTTTACCTCTTGGCACTAAGGGCAGCGCTGCTGTTTAGGCACTGACACTGCATGTGGAGCATCCCACTATGCACGGGCCGCAGGGTATACAGAAGTAACTAGAGCATCACACCTGCACTCGAGCCAGAGCGGTCATCCTGCCTCCCTACCCTGTTAACCCCCTCTTTCCCATCCCTCCTTTCCCTTGTTAGGGCCATGCAGAACCCTGGAATATATTGTGGGAAGACGACGCTACTGGCAGCCGAGAGCCGCAACCGGGAACAGGGCCTTGGCTCATTAATGTTGCTCGGGACTATGCAAAATTATCCTTTGAAAGTATCCAGCTGTCAGCAAGGCTGCCAATCCTAAAACTAATCGCATGTTGTTCGCGCAACTTCTCGTATCTATTCATTGTATTCCTTTTTGAAAATTTCAGTAAAAAGAACTTTTAAATAAAAAATAAATAAAAAATTGAATAAATATTTCAAAAGATGAAATAGTGACTCAATCTTTCTCCACCCTATTAAGACAAAGGTGAAGGCACCTGATTATCTCTCGGTATTACCAGATCAGTCTGTTATTCACAGATCGTAACTACTCCTTCAAATGAGCAAAAAAGAGAGTGCTGTTAGATGTTATTTAGAGGCAAAACTGTGTGGCATATGAGTGTGCCTCCTCAGCGAATTTACCAAATAATCCATCCACAGATTCAAAGACATAGTGTAAAATACATACATGCCCCACACAAGCTGCAAATAATGAATCAACTGATATGTTTCCTCTTTTTTGACTGAAGTCAATCTCTAAGACAGCAATACATAAGAGGGGAGTCAGTATTTGAAACAATAGTTGCAGCCGGGCATAGGTCTCAATTAAACCAGGGGTAGTTATCACCACAAGATTTGTGTACAACAGAGGCACAAGAAATACAACCGCAGACTCCCACTCTACCTTACGTACTTGGGAATTTTGCCATCCCTAAAATTAAAAGGCTCTGTAAACCATCTGATGCCACGACTAAAAGAGATTCTTGAAGAAATTAAATATATGAAACAGCATATTGATATGGCAAACAAAATTAAATGACATTTGACTAAAATACACGATTAGATGGTGCCGTTCTTGGACAGAATGCAAGAAATGGAGCAACTCATTTGCAAAGATCATTGGGCCTGATTTAGATATCGACTGATGGGTTACTCCGTCACAACAGGGACGGATATCCCGTCTGCCGAAATCGAAATCCCATAGGATATTATGGGATTTAGATTTCGGCGGACGGGATATCCGTCTCCGTTGTGACGGAGTAAGCTGTCCGTCCATATCTAAACCAGGCCCATAGTGATGTTGCGTAGTAAGCAAAACATCTGGAGAACCATTCAGAACAATCCAATCTGAGAATTACAAATGTGCCTAAAAGAAGGGAGAATAATGCCAAACCTACTTAATTTGTCATGTCCTCCCCGAATTTTGGCAAGGCTTGACTTCATGCAGAATGATAGGAGTCCCTCCCATACTCCGTCACACGCTAAATACCCCACACCATACTAGTTAACTTCTCTGATTATAGACTTAAGGAGCTGGTATTGGCGAAAGCAATTCAAGAACACATTTTTTGTACATTATGATTTTTCATTCCACATATTTTCTGATATGACTTTTGAAACTGCACGTAGGCACAAGAAGTTTAGCAATATAACATTGCAGCTCCAAATAGTGGGAGCTCAGGCTTCCATACTACAAATGTCCAAACTAAAAGTACTATCTAAGGGGCATTTCAGGTGTGTTCTGAGGTCACAGATGCACAACCATTCTTGAAAGTTCTTAAAGGGGATTGATGTTTTGGAGGGTCTAGTTTAATTCTCAAATGGTCTAACATAAGAACGTTAAATATGTAAGTTTGAGATGTATATGTACTATGCATGGGATCGGGCTACTATCTGCGGGAACCAGAGTATTAGCACCTAGTCATGGTTCTGATAGCCTTTATGGTGTGGAGGAAGCAGGGGTTGAATGATAGGCTGAGCTCCTGCTTTGACACAAGGGTGAGTGGGACACTTTAAGGACAGGTACATGACTGGTACACCGGCTACAACACACCGAGTGGGCAGATGGGACAAGGGTTTAGTATTAAAAAAAGAAGGTATGAAGTAAAAGAGCATCTAATGAAGATTGAGAAAAATAACACAAAATCATTTTCTTCTTGAAAGTTATATGGATGGCAGACTTCTTTTTTAAAAAGAAATATGGACATTCGTACACATTAATGAACGTTAATGCACTCTAATGCACTTCATGCATTTTTTGGTATATGGTTTTGATTCAGAAGACTGTGTACAAAGCTGAGCGAATCAATGCTACTCGCAGAAATTCACTGAAAGGGCATTATTTCATCATTTTTAAAGCTGTATTGAGGTGTTAAAAAAAACAGTAATATTCATGCCGAGGCTTTCAGAAATGGTAGCCAATAATGGTACTTTTTTTCCTAGATGACTGATAATGTGAAGCTTTTTTCTTTTAATGTTGGGAGAAAAGCTCAGGTTATTAAAGATTGGATATTGACTCTTAAGCCTTTGGTGATCCTATTACAGGAGATGTATATCCCCTCGGCTGATCTGAATGAGATTAAGATGTTTAAATCTTGGATGGGTTTTAAATGACTTATATTAAACCCCATTATGTGAAATTCAGGGATCCAATGATCCAAAAATCCACTGAGTAAGGTGTTCATATATTCGTGCTTAATCAGTGTGGTTGTCAGGAAAAAATCTAGGTGACTTAAACCTTGTTGATAAACAGTTTATTAAGTGAAGATAAAGCCAACCAAATTTCTATTAGATGGAAAAAACCAAGAAGACAGCTTAGCCTCCAAATTAATGAATCAACATTGGCTGAATGAGTGGCAGGATATGGAGTTAGTTTTATTTCAGGAAACTTGGACAATAGGCCCTCCCTTTTTTACGGGGTTTCGTTCCTTCCACTCCCCAGCTGTGCCTGCAGCATCAGGAAAGGCAATGGGGGGTCTACTTACACTAATCTCAAATACCCTGCCACTCCAAGTTAGACAAGTCGGGCCACTACACACCCATTTCCAGATACTAGAGTTGGACATTAGGAAACAGAATATTTGTACTCTTGTCAACTTCTATAACAATGAATTTGGGAGAAAGTCTAAGGCTGTCGTGGATGCCTTAGCGATGGAGATTGACAAATTGTACAAAGGGAAGAAAGGGAGAAACGTGAATCTATATGGGCAGGGGATTTCAATACCCATCTATGTAAACTTACTGGGACTGGAGTCTGTGGTGTAGAAGCTACCAACGGTAATCCCCTCCTGCATTTCTCGCACAATGGGTATGGAGAGGCCTTAAACAACTTGTTATCCCAGTGGAATCTATTTATATTAAGCAAGTCTAATGAAATAGGGCAAGGGTCAACTTTTAGAAGAGGCACCCAGGAAACCACCATCGATTTTGTTTTAGTGTCGGGTCAACTACTACAGAAGGTAGACCTTAAGAGCATTAGGGTTTCACCCTATAGCAACCATGCCATCCTATTGACTCAGCTAAATATCCTTCCTACACCCAAAGATCATATTCAGGTTCTTGCGGATGTGAACCTGTCCAGAAAAAATGGTTACCAACTGAAATGGACAGTGGTAACAAATTCAAAGTTGGTCCCCGAAATACTGGCACACATAACGAAAGATATTATAGAATGCCTGGGAGAAGATCTAACCCCCGCAAACATGGTCACCAGATTCATTGCACTTCTGGCAACAAAAAAAATAGCAATTACGCGGGCAAAGTTATCAAATTCATTAGCAAAAAAGGGGTGGTTCGGCTCAGCCTGCACTAAAGCCAAAACAGATCTTGTAAATGCTGTAAAAAATTTCCTCAGGGACTACCCCAAGATCTGTTCACTACGCTTAGAATATAAAATAGCCAGGAGGGTGAGGGAGAATGACTTAAAAGCACAAGCATGGGATAATCTTGAACAAGCAGCCAGCACGGGCAATAGCAAAGCGTTCTGGGAAGTTGTAAACACTCCTTATTTGAAAGATATTAATGACCCTGTACTAGATGTTCGCGTAGACGAAGAATCTTGGGTGAGACATTTCGAAGAGATCTTCGTTAACCCCTCCTCCATTCACACAAACACCCTCCCCACCTAACACTCCTCAGGAAGGACTAGTCTTCACTACACCGAGCTCCGAAGTGCACTAACATCTTGTATCTCTGGTAAGGCACCAGGGCCGGATGGTGTTCCGATTGAACTCTTTCAAACTGATTGCGATATGTGGGTCCCCTTACTTTACAAACACATTTAACAGCATTGTGTTAGCAGGCCAACACATTTAACAGCATTGTGTTAGCAGGCCTACCGCCTTCGTGGAACCATAGTATAATAGTCCTGATTTATAAAAAAGGGGATAGGACCTCACCAAAGAATTACCGCCCTATATCCCTCCTCGATACCACTGCCAAACTAATGGGGAGGGTCCTATTGGCCAAACTGGAGGAGTGTGCAGAAACACATAATATATTCATGAAGGCACAATATGGGTTTCAGAGAGGTATGGGGACAGTCGACCAGTGCCTAAAAGTACGCGAAAGCCAGAAATGGGAAACTATACATGGCCTTCATGGACCTAACATCAGCCTTTGACTGTGTGTCACACTCTAGGCCCAGGGTCTCCAACCGGTCAATCGCGAGCTACTGGTAGCTCGCGGAGACCCCAGTAGTAGCTCGTGTAGCCCTTCATGGGCTATTACCTTTTCCGGCTCCATTTGCCCGCCCTCACCCAAACCAAGCGCTCAGATTGGAGCTAAGCTGGGGGTGGGGGCGGGCAAAGAGGATGACGCTCCTCTCCTGGAGCTGCAGACTCTTCTCATGAGAGTCTGACTCCTGTGACGTCATCGTTACCTGAAAACGCGCTGGCATCGCACTGTCTGCCATTGTGCGACAGATGCCAGCGCGGAGCAGTACGGAGCAGAGACGTGACTTCGACCGCAGGTAAGCTCAATGGACGAGCAGATAGATAGTTTAGTGGCGTTGGATTCTGTTTTTTTTATGAATGTGATGTTGAATAATGTTGAAAAATTCCCGGTACTACACTGACACGCCAGGCACAGGCACAAAAAACGCTTGGAGCAGAAGGGCACAAAAAACAAGGGGAAAACTGGTGAAACAGAGGGCAGAAAGGCACAAAAAATGAGTGGCACAGAGGGCAGAAGGGCACAAAAAAAGGGGGAAAACAAGTGAAACAGAGGGCGGAAAGGTACAAAAAGCGAGGAAAAAACGAGTGAAACAGAGGACAGAAGGGCACAAAGAACAAGGGGAAACGAGTGAAACAGAGGGCAGAAAGGCACAAAAAACAAGGGGAAAACGAGTGGAACAGAGGGCAGAAGGGCACAAAAAACAAGGGGAAAACGAGTGAAACAGAGGGCGGAAAGGTACAAAAAACGAGAGGAAAACGAGTGAAACAGAGGGCAGAAGGGCACAAAAAACAAGGGGAAAACAAGTGAAACAGGGCAGAAAGGCACAAAAAAAGAGTGGCACAGAGGCAAAAGGGCACAAAAAACAAGGGGAAAATGAGTGAAACAGGGGGCGGAGAGGTACAAAAACAAGGGGGAAACGAGTGAAACAGGGCAGAAAAGCACAAAAAACGAGTGGAACAGAGGGCAGAAAGGCACAAAAAACTAGGGGAAAATGAGTGAAACAGAGGGCAGAAGGGCACAAAAAACAAGGGGAAAGCAAGTGAAATAGAGGGCAGAAGGGCACAAAAAACAAGGAGAAAACAAGTGAAACAGAGGGCAGAAAGGCACAAAAAACAAGTGGCACAGAGGGCACAAAAAACAAGGGTAAAACGAGTGTAACAGGGCGGAAAGGTACAAAAAACGAGGGGAAAACGAGTGAAACAGAGGGCAGTAGGGCACAAAAACAAGGGGAAAATGAGTGAAACAGAGGACAGAATGGCACAAAAAACAAGTGGAACAGAGGGCAGAAAGGCACAAAAAACTAGGGGAAAACGAGTAAAACAGGGCAGAAGGGCACAAAAAACAAGGGGGAAACGAGTGAAACAGAGGGCAGAAGGACACAAAAAACAAGTGAAACAGAGGGCAGAAAGGCACAAAAAATGAGGGGGAAAACTAGTGAAACAGGACAGAAAGGCACAAAAAATGAGGGGGAAACGAGTGAAACAGAGGGCAGAAAGGCACAAAAAATGAGGGGAAAACGTCTGAAACAGAGGGCAGAAACGCACAAAAAAACAGGGGAAAACGAGTGAAACAGGGCAGAAAGGCACAAAAAACGAGTGGAACAGGGCAGAAGGGCACAAAAAACAAGTCGAAAACGAGTGAAACAGGACAGAAAGGCACAAAAAACTAGGGGAAAACGAGTGGAACAGAGGGCAGAAGGGCAAAAAAAACAAGGGGAAAACGAGTGAAACAGAAGGCAGAAAGGCACAAAAAACGAGTGGCACAGATGGCAGAAGGGCACAAAAAACGAAGCTAAAACGAGTGGAACAGAGGGCAGAAGGGCACAAAAACCAAGGGGAAAATGAGTGAAAAAGAGGGCAGAAAGCACAAAAAACGAGGGGAAAACTAGTGAAATAGAGGGCAGAAGGGCACAAAAAACAAGGGGAAAATGAGTGAAACAGAGGGCAGAAAGGCACACTATGGGCTCTGATAAAATTAGGCTTAAAGTTAATGAAACTGGGCGTGGGTGGTCTCTCCGATAAATGCGCAAGTTGCTTCGGGTTCAGTAGCTCACTGTGATTTTCACTGGCCAGAAGTAGCTCTGACTACACAAAAGGTTGGAGACCCCTGCTCTAGGCTATGGTCCATGATGGAGGACATGGGTATAGACCCACCTATTATTGGGTTCATCCGCCAGCTGCATGCAAATGCCACTGCCTGTGTAAGTTAAGGTAGAAAGGGGGAGTGCACACGTCATTTTAACATTGAAAAGGGAGTTAGACAGGGGTGTGTGCTCGCCCTGTTCCTTTTTTCCATCTATACGAACGGAGTTGAGTCCTCCCTGTCTGCTCTCTCTTTGTACATGCCCAAATTTGATCAAATCCCCCTCCCAATTTTGGCATACGCCGATGATGCGGTGCTGGTGGCAAGAACGGGCCTGGCCCTACAAAAACGAATTAAAGCTTACGCCATCTTTATGGCTTCCCTTGACCTAAAAGTAAATGAAACAAAATCTTTCATAATTGTAGCTGGAGCTGCCAAAAGAGAAATACTGACACAATTCCAGATGGCCGGCAATGATATTAAGGTGGTAGACTCCTTTTCATACCTAGGAGTGCTCTTTGATAAGGATCATTCTTGGTCCAAACTAGTAAAAACAAGAGCCCAGGGTATGCAAAGAAGCCTACACGCATTTAAAAGATTTGCAAAAAAATTGGGTGGAAGCTCACTAGACGTAACTAAAAATATTTATCAAGCCAAAATAAAATCAGCCACAACATATGGAGCAGGTGTGTGGGGGATGGCCAATAATGGCCTGTTACAGCAAATGGAAGACTCCTTTTTTTAAAACCGTGTGTCCTTACCCCAAGCGGCTTCAAATTATATTCTACCTATTGAATTAGGGCTCCCCTTTCTGAGCAACACCATAAGAATGGCCACGGTCCTCTTGTGGCTATCCATTTGGCAAATAACTTCAGTAGATTTGACACAAACCATTATAAGAGAATGCTGTTACCTAGATTATTACAAAAGAATTGGGTGGCTAAATCATGTAGAAACTGTATTAAAGGCTATAGGGATGGAAAAACTCTTTCAGGGCCCTCACTCCTGCAAGGGGGTCACGAAGAAACAGTTAAAAGATCTATATTCCCGAAGAGCAAAATGCGCCTGCAGGAAAAAAAACAGATCCATCACTCTACTATTGCGTATGACTTGGTCCCATTAATACCAGGAGATGGTTTCCATTACTTAGAACGGATAAACAACGCCCAGCACAGATTTATTTTACTGCGCTTCAGATTAAACATGATCCGTTACTCCTGGGATATCCACAAAAGAAGTATAGGCTAGCAAATCTTGATCGCTTCCCCTGTAACAACCTTGCGGCGCAGACAGTTCTCTTCCAGGGGATCCTCATCAATAGTCATTAGCATTAGAATGTTCCCGCCCATGCGCGGGACCCCGGAAACACTATATTATATGTGCCCCACATATATATATACATATATATATCACAGCTCAGGTTTCTTTCGCGTCCTAGGAAAGAAATTCCGGCACTCACAGGGAAAGTGTTCAGTAAGTTTTTAATCGCTCAGCAGACAAACGCGTTTCGGTATTCCTTCGTCAGTGTCTACCATTGACACGGAAGGAAGCGTACTTAAAAAGGTTTTCATTACGTTTGTGCATGCACATAGAAAGAGGACTGACGTTTTACCTCCGTGAGAAACGCTATTTACATAGTAAATTACTTTTTACTTCAACATTTCATTATTCGCAGTCATAAAGGCATTATAAATTACGTTTCAATTATTAAGGCATTTTGTATTTTGTGATTTACCCACAATTCAACATACAAGTGTAAAGTATATTTGCCTTTGTTGTGCGGTGTACGTTATTCAGCCGTGGATCGGCATTGCTCACGGGGTATAATGGATCTCGTATTTACAGAGTTTAAGCTTTACCCAGGTGGGAGGACAATTCTTCATTTCTATTCAATCCCAGGGGGGCCTTAGTTTGAAGGTCAATTATGTAGCGGGATTCTAGTCTTCTTAATTTCCGCAACCTGTCTCCACCCCTTGGGTCTACTGGTATGTGATCTAGCGCAAAAAATTGTAAGAGTTCCCTGTTGCTGTTGTGTTTGAGAGCAAAGTGTTTAGCTACGGGGTAGTTAAAATCCTTATTCATAATTGCACGTTGGTGCTCCAATATCCGTAGCTTAACATTTTTCACTGTGCTGCCTATGTACTTTAATCCACATGGGCACAATAGGCAGTAAATGACATATGCGGTATTACAGGTGAGAAACTTGGATATTTTCTTACTGTGTCCTGACCCTGGTATTTCGAAAGTTGTTCTTCTCTTGCTTTTCTCGCAGGCTTTGCATTTACCGCAAGGGTAAAAACCCGGCATATCTTTAATTCTGCCTGTCACTGTGATTTTCTCAGGTAAGTGGCTGTGTACAATTTTGTCCCTGATAGATCTTCCTTTCCTGAAAGTTATTAAAGGAAAAGTTGGGATTTCTTTTCCGATAACTTGATCCGTTTTCAGGATATGCCAACTCCTCTTTAGGATGGTTCTCAGATGATTGGAATCCTCTGAGAAGGTAGTTATAAACCTGAATTTCCCATCATTTTCTGATTTCCTAGTTTGTTCTTTCAGGAGTTGGTTTCGAGGGATTCGTTCCACTCTTCTCAAGGTATTTTCAAGCAGGATATTATCATATCCTCTAGCTTGAAATCTGATTATACTTTCTTTTGCAGCTTTTGCAAAGTCTGTCTCTTTGGAGCAATTTCTCTTAATCCTAAGAAGTTCTCCGTAAGGGATACTTCTGACTAGGGTCGGGGGATGGCTACTTCCGGCATGTAAAACCGAGTTGCCCGCTGTTATTTTTCTAAACAGTTCGGTCTCAATTGTCTCACCATTCAAGTTAACTCTCAAATCTAGATAGTTCACTGTGGATGCATTAATGTCTGCAGTGAATTTTAAATTCAAGTTGTTACAATTTAAAAATGCTACAAACTCTTCTGCTGAAGTTACAGATCCCTCCCATACTAGGAAAAGGTCGTCAATATACCTATACCAGACTTTCAGATTTTCTGCCCATTTTTGGAACCCAGGGCTTTGGGTCACCTGCTCCTCCCACCAGCCCACGAATAAATTCGCGTAGCTGGGGGCGAAGCAGGTTCCCATCGCCGTCCCAGTGACCTGCCTGTACATTTGTCCTTGGAACAAGAAAATGTTGTTGAAAAGACAGTATTCAATGAATTCCAGCAGCATTTGGCTATGTTTGCTGAACTTCATAGGTCTTTTATCAAGATAATGTTTCATTGCAAGTAATCCCTGTTTGTGATCAATACTCGTGTATAGACTGGTAATGTCCATAGTTATTAAGATGCACGAGGGGTTACACTTTACATTTTCAATCTTGTTCACAAAGTCTTTAGTGTCTCTGATGTACGATTTAAGCTGGAGAACACTCTGAAAAAGAAAATGGTCAATGAAGATAGACATGTTCTCAGATACACTTCCTATGGAGGAGACTATTGGTCTACCAGGGGGGTTCTTGCTGTCTTTGTGTATCTTAGGCAACTGGTAAAAGGTTGGCACGGTTGGATTGTTATTTTTCAAAAAGAAATATTTGTCGGTGTCCAACATGTCATTGCTATGCCACTTATTGATCAGTGATTGGAATTTAGCAATGCTGTCTTCATATGTCTTTCTAGTGGTTTTTTCATATGATGTCGGGTCTTCCAATTGTCTCAATGCTTCTTGGCAATATTGCACTCTTGACATTACTACGATGTTTCCACCTTTGTCAGATGGCTTACAGATGATATCTGGGTTGTTGTCAAGGGTTTTGAGAATCTCTCTTTGTTCCTTAGTCATATTTGGTGTTTTTCGTCTCATTGTTCTTTGTTGTGCTCTGAATTTTACTAAATCCTTTGTGACCGCCTCCGAGAAGGCATCAATGGCGTCATAAGGCATGATTGGTACGAATGTTGAGGGAGGTCTGAAATTTGTTGTTGGTGCCTCTTGTTCGACACCAATCCTTCTGGTTCGTTGGGTGATTGAATCTGTGTTTTCTAGTTCACCACTTTCCTCTGTCCTTAGTTCTTCCAGGATCTCCCAGGTTGTGATATCATTTGTTGTTAAGATATCAGTATCTCTCGTTCTTAATTGTCTTGTTTCTTTAGATGATGGTTTTAGTTTAAAGTATTTGTGTAGTTTTATTTTTCGCACAAAGGTGAACAAATCGATTCTTGTTTGTGTAAATTCGAGTCTTTCGTTGGGGCAGAATGACAAGCCCAATTGTAGAGTTTTTTCTTCCAATGGTGATAGAATCTTATCGGTCAGGTTTACAATGGTTAAACTGTCCTGGCTGTCTACCATTTTGCTCCCCTTTTGCTTCTCGTGACTCTCGGTGTGAAGTTGCCTTGGTTTCTGCCTCTGCCTCTGCCTCGGCCCCTTCCAGCCCCCTCTTCGGGTTCTTCTGTTGCTTCCGGGGGTCTGCTTTTTCCTCCCCTTAGCCAAGTTGACCGGACTAGGTCGTACTCCATACGAAAAGGGGTCTTCTCCTGTGAGGTGCCTGCCAATTCGTCACCCGATTGTTCATTTTCAGTGACTTCTGATTCAGAAGTTTCAACTCTTGGCTGGGACGCACGGGCAGCTCTTTTCTTCATCTCTCTCCGCGGGGCATCAAATTTTTTCGCGAATGTTAGTATCCTGCCTTGGGAATAGTCTCTCTCATCCCGCTCGAATTTTTCTTGTTTCCTTTGGCGAATCTTCAATTCGTATTTCTCAAGTCGCTTTCTCATTTCAGATCTCAGCTCTTCTTTCCTTTGGGTATTCGTGTCGTTATTGATCTCGTCCTCCAGTGCCTTGATTTCATTAATAGCCTTCTCTCTGTCACTCCATGCGAATCGTATTAGCAATTTTAACATCCCTTGACTGGATAGGGCTGTATGTTCTGCCCACAATTCCAACAGTCGGGGATCAGGGTTTTCATATGCCGGGACCGTGTAGATTCTAAGACCTCTCGGCACCCTGTTCACATCCACGTAGCTTTGTAGGGAGGTGGCTTCCCACCATTTTCTTGTCTCTCTTTCGCGCAGTCTCTCCAGTTTAATAAACAGATTTGTCAGTGTATCTTTGTCATTTTGGTTTGTCTTCCCATTGGGTTTGGCACCCTCTGTCTCTTTCTGGCGTTTTTGGAACATGCCACTCGCCGCTTCCTGCCGAGCCTTGTCACCAAACATTTCATCCTCCATAGTCTGGTATTTACTGTACACACTTTCCCTTCGCCTTGCGTCTCACCATAAACATTCAGCACTCCTACACGCACACGATCTTCCCCGGTCGCGAAGCCTCGCTGTGTCGGGTTTCTTCTTGCGTGGTCTTCGGTATTGCTTGCTTTTGTGAGCGCGGTGCCCCGTATTCGTATTTCCGCTCCGTTGCACCAAAATCCGGGTCACTCGCAGGCGGAAAAGAAAATCCCAACTTTTCCTTTAATAACTTTCAGGAAAGGAAGATCTATCAGGGACAAAATTGTACACAGCCACTTACCTGAGAAAATCACAGTGACAGGCAGAATTAAAGATATGCCGGGTTTTCACCCTTGCGGTAAATGCAAAGCCTGCGAGAAAAGCAAGAGAAGAACAACTTTCGAAATACCAGGGTCAGGACACAGTAAGAAAATATCCAAGTTTCTCACCTGTAATACCACATATGTCATTTACTGCCTATTGTGCCCATGTGGATTAAAGTACATAGGCAGCACAGTGAAAAATGTTAAGCTACGGATATTGGAGCACCAACGTGCAATTATGAATAAGGATTTTAACTACCCCGTAGCTAAACACTTTGCTCTCAAACACAACAGCAACAGGGAACTCTTACAATTTTTTGCGCTAGATCACATACCAGTAGACCCAAGGGGTGGAGACAGGTTGCGGAAATTAAGAAGACTAGAATCCCGCTACATAATTGACCTTCAAACTAAGGCCCCCCTGGGATTGAATAGAAATGAAGAATTGTCCTCCCACCTGGGTAAAGCTTAAACTCTGTAAATACGAGATCCATTATACCCCGTGAGCAATGCCGATCCACGGCTGAATAACGTACACCGCACAACAAAGGCAAATATACTTTACACTTGTATGTTGAATTGTGGGTAAATCACAAAATACAAAATGCCTTAATAATTGAAACGTAATTTATAATGCCTTTATGACTGCGAATAATGAAATGTTGAAGTAAAAAGTAATTTACTATGTAAATAGCGTTTCTCACGGAGGTAAAACGTCAGTCCTCTTTCTATGTGCATGCACAAACGTAATGAAAACCTTTTTAAGTACGCTTCCTTCCGTGTCAATGGTAGACACTGACGAAGGAATACCGAAACGCGTTTGTCTGCTGAGCGATTAAAAACTTACTGAACACTTTCCCTGTGAGTGCCGGAATTTCTTTCCTAGGACGCGAAAGAAACCTGAGCTGTGATTTATCACGTGGGGCGCCGCCACGAGAGGCACCCGCCTGCGAGTGACCCGGATTTTGGTGCAACGGAGCGGAAATACGAATACGGGGCACCGCGCTCACAAAAGCAAGCAATACCGAAGACCACGCAAGAAAAAACCCGACACAGCGAGGCTTCGCGACCGGGTAAGATCGTGTGCGTGTAGGAGTGCTGAATGTTTATGGTGAGACGCAAGGCGAAGGGAAAGTGTGTACAGTAAATACCAGACTATGGAGGATGAAATGTTTGGTGACAAGGCTCGGCAGGAAGCGGCGAGTGGCATGTTCCAAAAACGCCAGAAAGAGACAGAGGGTGCCAAACCCAATGGGAAGACAAACCAAAATGACAAAGATACACTGACAAATCTGTTTATTAAACTGGAGAGACTGCGCGAAAGAGAGACAAGAAAATGGTGGGAAGCCACCTCCCT
Source organism: Lissotriton vulgaris (assembly GCF_964263255.1). NCBI lineage: Eukaryota > Metazoa > Chordata > Amphibia > Caudata > Salamandridae > Lissotriton > Lissotriton vulgaris. Next base: position 472,895,908 of record NC_141700.1, on the reverse strand, counting down.
ACAAAGCTACGTGGATGTGAACAGGGTGCCGAGAGGTCTTAGAATCCACACGGTCCCGGCATATGAAAACCCTGATCCCCGACTGTTGGAATTGTGGGCAGAACATACAGCCCTATCCAGTCAAGGGATGTTAAAATTGCTAATACGATTCGCATGGAGTGACAGAGAGAAGGCTATTAATGAAATCAAGGCACTGGAGGACGAGATCAATAACGACACGAATACCCAAAGGAAAGAAGAGCTGAGATCTGAAATGAGAAAGCGACTTGAGAAATACGAATTGAAGATTCGCCAAAGGAAACAAGAAAAATTCGAGCGGGATGAGAGAGACTATTCCCAAGGCAGGATACTAACATTCGCGAAAAAATTTGATGCCCCGCGGAGAGAGATGAAGAAAAGAGCTGCCCGTGCGTCCCAGCCAAGAGTTGAAACTTCTGAATCAGAAGTCACTGAAAATGAACAATCGGGTGACGAATTGGCAGGCACCTCACAGGAGAAGACCCCTTTTCGTATGGAGTACGACCTAGTCCGGTCAACTTGGCTAAGGGGAGGAAAAAGCAGACCCCCGGAAGCAACAGAAGAACCCGAAGAGGGGGCTGGAAGGGGCCGAGGCAGAGGCAGAGGCAGAAACCAAGGCAACTTCACACCGAGAGTCACGAGAAGCAAAAGGGGAGCAAAATGGTAGACAGCCAGGACAGTTTAACCATTGTAAACCTGACCGATAAGATTCTATCACCATTGGAAGAAAAAACTCTACAATTGGGCTTGTCATTCTGCCCCAACGAAAGACTCGAATTTACACAAACAAGAATCGATTTGTTCACCTTTGTGCGAAAAATAAAACTACACAAATACTTTAAACTAAAACCATCATCTAAAGAAACAAGACAATTAAGAACGAGAGATACTGATATCTTAACAACAAATGATATCACAACCTGGGAGATCCTGGAAGAACTAAGGACAGAGGAAAGTGGTGAACTAGAAAACACAGATTCAATCACCCAACGAACCAGAAGGATTGGTGTCGAACAAGAGGCACCAACAACAAATTTCAGACCTCCCTCAACATTCGTACCAATCATGCCTTATGACGCCATTGATGCCTTCTCGGAGGCGGTCACAAAGGATTTAGTAAAATTCAGAGCACAACAAAGAACAATGAGACGAAAAACACCAAATATGACTAAGGAACAAAGAGAGATTCTCAAAACCCTTGACAACAACCCAGATATCATCTGTAAGCCATCTGACAAAGGTGGAAACATCGTAGTAATGTCAAGAGTGCAATATTGCCAAGAAGCATTGAGACAATTGGAAGACCCGACATCATATGAAAAAACCACTAGAAAGACATATGAAGACAGCATTGCTAAATTCCAATCACTGATCAATAAGTGGCATAGCAATGACATGTTGGACACCGACGAATATTTCTTTTTGAAAAATAACAATCCAACTGTGCCAACCTTTTACCAGTTGCCCAAGATACACAAAGACAGCAAGAACCCCCCTGGTAGACCAATAGTCTCCTCCATAGGAAGTGTATCTGAGAACATGTCTATCTTCATTGACCATTTTCTTTTTCAGAGTGTTCTCCAGCTTAAATCGTACATCAGAGACACTAAAGACTTTGTGAACAAGATTGAAAATGTAAAGTGTAACCCCTCGTGCATCTTAATAACTATGGACATTACCAGTCTATACACGAGTATTGATCACAAACAGGGATTACTTGCAATGAAACATTATCTTGATAAAAGACCTATGAAGTTCAGCAAACATAGCCAAATGCTGCTGGAATTCATTGAATACTGTCTTTTCAACAACATTTTCTTGTTCCAAGGACAAATGTACAGGCAGGTCACTGGGACGGCGATGGGAACCTGCTTCGCCCCCAGCTACGCGAATTTATTCGTGGGCTGGTGGGAGGAGCAGGTGACCCAAAGCCCTGGGTTCCAAAAATGGGCAGAAAATCTGAAAGTCTGGTATAGGTATATTGACGACCTTTTCCTAGTATGGGAGGGATCTGTAACTTCAGCAGAAGAGTTTGTAGCATTTTTAAATTGTAACAACTTGAATTTAAAATTCACTGCAGACATTAATGCATCCACAGTGAACTATCTAGATTTGAGAGTTAACTTGAATGGTGAGTCAATTGAGACCGAACTGTTTAGAAAAATAACAGCGGGCAACTCGGTTTTACATGCCGGAAGTAGCCATCCCCCGACCCTAGTCAGAAGTATCCCTTACGGAGAACTTCTTAGGATTAAGAGAAATTGCTCCAAAGAGACAGACTTTGCAAAAGCTGCAAAAGAAAGTATAATCAGATTTCAAGCTAGAGGATATGATAATATCCTGCTTGAAAATACCTTGAGAAGAGTGGAACGAATCCCTCGAAACCAACTCCTGAAAGAACAAACTAGGAAATCAGAAAATGATGGGAAATTCAGGTTTATAACTACCTTCTCAGAGGATTCCAATCATCTGAGAACCATCCTAAAGAGGAGTTGGCATATCCTGAAAACGGATCAAGTTATCGGAAAAGAAATCCCAACTTTTCCTTTAATAACTTTCAGGAAAGGAAGATCTATCAGGGACAAAATTGTACACAGCCACTTACCTGAGAAAATCACAGTGACAGGCAGAATTAAAGATATGCCGGGTTTTTACCCTTGCGGTAAATGCAAAGCCTGCGAGAAAAGCAAGAGAAGAACAACTTTCGAAATACCAGGGTCAGGACACAGTAAGAAAATATCCAAGTTTCTCACCTGTAATACCACATATGTCATTTACTGCCTATTGTGCCCATGTGGATTAAAGTACATAGGCAGCACAGTGAAAAATGTTAAGCTACGGATATTGGAGCACCAACGTGCAATTATGAATAAGGATTTTAACTACCCCGTAGCTAAACACTTTGCTCTCAAACACAACAGCAACAGGGAACTCTTACAATTTTTTGCGCTAGATCACATACCAGTAGACCCAAGGGGTGGAGACAGGTTGCGGAAATTAAGAAGACTAGAATCCCGCTACATAATTGACCTTCAAACTAAGGCCCCCCTGGGATTGAATAGAAATGAAGAATTGTCCTCCCACCTGGGTAAAGCTTAAACTCTGTAAATACGAGATCCATTATACCCCGTGAGCAATGCCGATCCACGGCTGAATAACGTACACCGCACAACAAAGGCAAATATACTTTACACTTGTATGTTGAATTGTGGGTAAATCACAAAATACAAAATGCCTTAATAATTGAAACGTAATTTATAATGCCTTTATGACTGCGAATAATGAAATGTTGAAGTAAAAAGTAATTTACTATGTAAATAGCGTTTCTCACGGAGGTAAAACGTCAGTCCTCTTTCTATGTGCATGCACAAACGTAATGAAAACCTTTTTAAGTACGCTTCCTTCCGTGTCAATGGTAGACACTGACGAAGGAATACCGAAACGCGTTTGTCTGCTGAGCGATTAAAAACTTACTGAACACTTTCCCTGTGAGTGCCGGAATTTCTTTCCTAGGACGCGAAAGAAACCTGAGCTGTGATTTATCACGTGGGGCGCCGCCACGAGAGGCACCCGCCTGCGAGTGACCCGGATTTTGGTGCAACGGAGCGGAAATTATGTAGCGGGATTCTAGTCTTCTTAATTTCCGCAACCTGTCTCCACCCCTTGGGTCTACTGGTATGTGATCTAGCGCAAAAAATTGTAAGAGTTCCCTGTTGCTGTTGTGTTTGAGAGCAAAGTGTTTAGCTACGGGGTAGTTAAAATCCTTATTCATAATTGCACGTTGGTGCTCCAATATCCGTAGCTTAACATTTTTCACTGTGCTGCCTATGTACTTTAATCCACATGGGCACAATAGGCAGTAAATGACATATGTGGTATTACAGGTGAGAAACTTGGATATTTTCTTACTGTGTCCTGACCCTGGTATTTCGAAAGTTGTTCTTCTCTTGCTTTTCTCGCAGGCTTTGCATTTACCGCAAGGGTAAAAACCCGGCATATCTTTAATTCTGCCTGTCACTGTGATTTTCTCAGGTAAGTGGCTGTGTACAATTTTGTCCCTGATAGATCCTCCTTTCCTGAAAGTTATTAAAGGAAAAGTTGGGATTTCTTTTCCGATAACTTGATCCGTTTTCAGGATATGCCAACTCCTCTTTAGGATGGTTCTCAGATGATTGGAATCCTCTGAGAAGGTAGTTATAAACCTGAATTTCCCATCATTTTCTGATTTCCTAGTTTGTTCTTTCAGGAGTTGGTTTCGAGGGATTCGTTCCACTCTTCTCAAGGTATTTTCAAGCAGGATATTATCATATCCTCTAGCTTGAAATCTGATTATACTTTCTTTTGCAGCTTTTGCAAAGTCTGTCTCTTTGGAGCAATTTCTCTTAATCCTAAGAAGTTCTCCGTAAGGGATACTTCTGACTAGGGTCGGGGGATGGCTACTTCCGGCATGTAAAACCGAGTTGCCCGCTGTTATTTTTCTAAACAGTTCGGTCTCAATTGTCTCACCATTCAAGTTAACTCTCAAATCTAGATAGTTCACTGTGGATGCATTAATGTCTGCAGTGAATTTTAAATTCAAGTTGTTACAATTTAAAAATGCTACAAACTCTTCTGCTGAAGTTACAGATCCCTCCCATACTAGGAAAAGGTCGTCAATATACCTATACCAGACTTTCAGATTTTCTGCCCATTTTTGGAACCCAGGGCTTTGGGTCACCTGCTCCTCCCACCAGCCCACGAATAAATTCGCGTAGCTGGGGGCGAAGCAGGTTCCCATCGCCGTCCCAGTGACCTGCCTGTACATTTGTCCTTGGAACAAGAAAATGTTGTTGAAAAGACAGTATTCAATGAATTCCAGCAGCATTTGGCTATGTTTGCTGAACTTCATAGGTCTTTTATCAAGATAATGTTTCATTGCAAGTAATCCCTGTTTGTGATCAATACTCGTGTATAGACTGGTAATGTCCATAGTTATTAAGATGCACGAGGGGTTACACTTTACATTTTCAATCTTGTTCACAAAGTCTTTAGTGTCTCTGATGTACGATTTAAGCTGGAGAACACTCTGAAAAAGAAAATGGTCAATGAAGATAGACATGTTCTCAGATACACTTCCTATGGAGGAGACTATTGGTCTACCAGGGGGGTTCTTGCTGTCTTTGTGTATCTTAGGCAACTGGTAAAAGGTTGGCACAGTTGGATTGTTATTTTTCAAAAAGAAATATTCGTCGGTGTCCAACATGTCATTGCTATGCCACTTATTGATCAGTGATTGGAATTTAGCAATGCTGTCTTCATATGTCTTTCTAGTGGTTTTTTCATATGATGTCGGGTCTTCCAATTGTCTCAATGCTTCTTGGCAATATTGCACTCTTGACATTACTACGATGTTTCCACCTTTGTCAGATGGCTTACAGATGATATCTGGGTTGTTGTCAAGGGTTTTGAGAATCTCTCTTTGTTCCTTAGTCATATTTGGTGTTTTTCGTCTCATTGTTCTTTGTTGTGCTCTGAATTTTACTAAATCCTTTGTGACCGCCTCCGAGAAGGCATCAATGGCGTCATAAGGCATGATTGGTACGAATGTTGAGGGAGGTCTGAAATTTGTTGTTGGTGCCTCTTGTTCGACACCAATCCTTCTGGTTCGTTGGGTGATTGAATCTGTGTTTTCTAGTTCACCACTTTCCTCTGTCCTTAGTTCTTCCAGGATCTCCCAGGTTGTGATATCATTTGTTGTTAAGATATCAGTATCTCTCGTTCTTAATTGTCTTGTTTCTTTAGATGATGGTTTTAGTTTAAAGTATTTGTGTAGTTTTATTTTTCGCACAAAGGTGAACAAATCGATTCTTGTTTGTGTAAATTCGAGTCTTTCGTTGGGGCAGAATGACAAGCCCAATTGTAGAGTTTTTTCTTCCAATGGTGATAGAATCTTATCGGTCAGGTTTACAATGGTTAAACTGTCCTGGCTGTCTACCATTTTGCTCCCCTTTTGCTTCTCGTGACTCTCGGTGTGAAGTTGCCTTGGTTTCTGCCTCTGCCTCTGCCTCGGCCCCTTCCAGCCCCCTCTTCGGGTTCTTCTGTTGCTTCCGGGGGTCTGCTTTTTCCTCCCCTTAGCCAAGTTGACCGGACTAGGTCGTACTCCATACGAAAAGGGGTCTTCTCCTGTGAGGTGCCTGCCAATTCGTCACCCGATTGTTCATTTTCAGTGACTTCTGATTCAGAAGTTTCAACTCTTGGCTGGGACGCACGGGCAGCTCTTTTCTTCATCTCTCTCCGCGGGGCATCACATTTTTTCGCGAATGTTAGTATCCTGCCTTGGGAATAGTCTCTCTCATCCCGCTCGAATTTTTCTTGTTTCCTTTGGCGAATCTTCAATTCGTATTTCTCAAGTCGCTTTCTCATTTCAGATCTCAGCTCTTCTTTCCTTTGGGTATTCGTGTCGTTATTGATCTCGTCCTCCAGTGCCTTGATTTCATTAATAGCCTTCTCTCTGTCACTCCATGCGAATCGTATTAGCAATTTTAACATCCCTTGACTGGATAGGGCTGTATGTGCTGCCCACAATTCCAACAGTCGGGGATCAGGGTTTTCATATGCCGGGACCGTGTAGATTCTAAGACCTCTCGGCACCCTGTTCACATCCACGTAGCTTTGTAGGGAGGTGGCTTCCCACCATTTTCTTGTCTCTCTTTCGCGCAGTCTCTCCAGTTTAATAAACAGATTTGTCAGTGTATCTTTGTCATTTTGGTTTGTCTTCCCATTGGGTTTGGCACCCTCTGTCTCTTTCTGGCGTTTTTGGAACATGCCACTCGCCGCTTCCTGCCGAGCCTTGTCACCAAACATTTCATCCTCCATAGTCTGGTATTTACTGTACACACTTTCCCTTCGCCTTGCGTCTCACCATAAACATTCAGCACTCCTACACGCACACGATCTTCCCCGGTCGCGAAGCCTCGCTGTGTCGGGTTTCTTCTTGCTTGGTCTTCGGTATTGCTTGCTTTTGTGAGCGCGGTGCCCCGTATTCGTATTTCCGCTCCGTTGCACCAAAATCCGGGTCACTCGCAGGCGGAAAAGAAAATCCCAACTTTTCCTTTAATAACTTTCAGGAAAGGAAGATCTATCAGGGACAAAATTGTACACAGCCACTTACCTGAGAAAATCACAGTGACAGGCAGAATTAAAGATATGCCGGGTTTTCACCCTTGCGGTAAATGCAAAGCCTGCGAGAAAAGCAAGAGAAGAACAACTTTCGAAATACCAGGGTCAGGACACAGTAAGAAAATATCCAAGTTTCTCACCTGTAATACCACATATGTCATTTACTGCCTATTGTGCCCATGTGGATTAAAGTACATAGGCAGCACAGTGAAAAATGTTAAGCTACGGATATTGGAGCACCAACGTGCAATTATGAATAAGGATTTTAACTACCCCGTAGCTAAACACTTTGCTCTCAAACACAACAGCAACAGGGAACTCTTACAATTTTTTGCGCTAGATCACATACCAGTAGACCCAAGGGGTGGAGACAGGTTGCGGAAATTAAGAAGACTAGAATCCCGCTACATAATTGACCTTCAAACTAAGGCCCCCCTGGGATTGAATAGAAATGAAGAATTGTCCTCCCACCTGGGTAAAGCTTAAACTCTGTAAATACGAGATCCATTATACCCCGTGAGCAATGCCGATCCACGGCTGAATAACGTACACCGCACAACAAAGGCAAATATACTTTACACTTGTATGTTGAATTGTGGGTAAATCACAAAATACAAAATGCCTTAATAATTGAAACGTAATTTATAATGCCTTTATGACTGCGAATAATGAAATGTTGAAGTAAAAAGTAATTTACTATGTAAATAGCGTTTCTCACGGAGGTAAAACGTCAGTCCTCTTTCTATGTGCATGCACAAACGTAATGAAAACCTTTTTAAGTACGCTTCCTTCCGTGTCAATGGTAGACACTGACGAAGGAATACCGAAACGCGTTTGTCTGCTGAGCGATTAAAAACTTACTGAACACTTTCCCTGTGAGTGCCGGAATTTCTTTCCTAGGACGCGAAAGAAACCTGAGCTGTGATTTATCACGTGGGGCGCCGCCACGAGAGGCACCCGCCTGCGAGTGACCCGGATTTTGGTGCAACGGAGCGGAAATACGAATACGGGGCACCGCGCTCACAAAAGCAAGCAATACCGAAGACCACGCAAGAAAAAACCCGACACAGCGAGGCTTCGCGACCGGGTAAGATCGTGTGCGTGTAGGAGTGCTGAATGTTTATGGTGAGACGCAAGGCGAAGGGAAAGTGTGTACAGTAAATACCAGACTATGGAGGATGAAATGTTTGGTGACAAGGCTCGGCAGGAAGCGGCGAGTGGCATGTTCCAAAAACGCCAGAAAGAGACAGAGGGTGCCAAACCCAATGGGAAGACAAACCAAAATGACAAAGATACACTGACAAATCTGTTTATTAAACTGGAGAGACTGCGCGAAAGAGAGACAAGAAAATGGTGGGAAGCCACCTCCCTACAAAGCTACGTGGATGTGAACAGGGTGCCGAGAGGTCTTAGAATCCACACGGTCCCGGCATATGAAAACCCTGATCCCCGACTGTTGGAATTGTGGGCAGAACATACAGCCCTATCCAGTCAAGGGATGTTAAAATTGCTAATACGATTCGCATGGAGTGACAGAGAGAAGGCTATTAATGAAATCAAGGCACTGGAGGACGAGATCAATAACGACACGAATACCCAAAGGAAAGAAGAGCTGAGATCTGAAATGAGAAAGCGACTTGAGAAATACGAATTGAAGATTCGCCAAAGGAAACAAGAAAAATTCGAGCGGGATGAGAGAGACTATTCCCAAGGCAGGATACTAACATTCGCGAAAAAATTTGATGCCCCGCGGAGAGAGATGAAGAAAAGAGCTGCCCGTGCGTCCCAGCCAAGAGTTGAAACTTCTGAATCAGAAGTCACTGAAAATGAACAATCGGGTGACGAATTGGCAGGCACCTCACAGGAGAAGACCCCTTTTCGTATGGAGTACGACCTAGTCCGGTCAACTTGGCTAAGGGGAGGAAAAAGCAGACCCCCGGAAGCAACAGAAGAACCCGAAGAGGGGGCTGGAAGGGGCCGAGGCAGAGGCAGAGGCAGAAACCAAGGCAACTTCACACCGAGAGTCACGAGAAGCAAAAGGGGAGCAAAATGGTAGACAGCCAGGACAGTTTAACCATTGTAAACCTGACCGATAAGATTCTATCACCATTGGAAGAAAAAACTCTACAATTGGGCTTGTCATTCTGCCCCAACGAAAGACTCGAATTTACACAAACAAGAATCGATTTGTTCACCTTTGTGCGAAAAATAAAACTACACAAATACTTTAAACTAAAACCATCATCTAAAGAAACAAGACAATTAAGAACGAGAGATACTGATATCTTAACAACAAATGATATCACAACCTGGGAGATCCTGGAAGAACTAAGGACAGAGGAAAGTGGTGAACTAGAAAACACAGATTCAATCACCCAACGAACCAGAAGGATTGGTGTCGAACAAGAGGCACCAACAACAAATTTCAGACCTCCCTCAACATTCGTACCAATCATGCCTTATGACGCCATTGATGCCTTCTCGGAGGCGGTCACAAAGGATTTAGTAAAATTCAGAGCACAACAAAGAACAATGAGACGAAAAACACCAAATATGACTAAGGAACAAAGAGAGATTCTCAAAACCCTTGACAACAACCCAGATATCATCTGTAAGCCATCTGACAAAGGTGGAAACATCGTAGTAATGTCAAGAGTGCAATATTGCCAAGAAGCATTGAGACAATTGGAAGACCCGACATCATATGAAAAAACCACTAGAAAGACATATGAAGACAGCATTGCTAAATTCCAATCACTGATCAATAAGTGGCATAGCAATGACATGTTGGACACCGACGAATATTTCTTTTTGAAAAATAACAATCCAACTGTGCCAACCTTTTACCAGTTGCCCAAGATACACAAAGACAGCAAGAACCCCCCTGGTAGACCAATAGTCTCCTCCATAGGAAGTGTATCTGAGAACATTGACCATTTTCTTTTTCAGAGTGTTCTCCAGCTTAAATCGTACATCAGAGACACTAAAGACTTTGTGAACAAGATTGAAAATGTAAAGTGTAACCCCTCGTGCATCTTAATAACTATGGACATTACCAGTCTATACACGAGTATTGATCACAAACAGGGATTACTTGCAATGAAACATTATCTTGATAAAAGACCTATGAAGTTCAGCAAACATAGCCAAATGCTGCTGGAATTCATTGAATACTGTCTTTTCAACAACATTTTCTTGTTCCAAGGACAAATGTACAGGCAGGTCACTGGGACGGCGATGGGAACCTGCTTCGCCCCCAGCTACGCGAATTTATTCGTGGGCTGGTGGGAGGAGCAGGTGACCCAAAGCCCTGGGTTCCAAAAATGGGCAGAAAATCTGAAAGTCTGGTATAGGTATATTGACGACCTTTTCCTAGTATGGGAGGGATCTGTAACTTCAGCAGAAGAGTTTGTAGCATTTTTAAATTGTAACAACTTGAATTTAAAATTCACTGCAGACATTAATGCATCCACAGTGAACTATCTAGATTTGAGAGTTAACTTGAATGGTGAGTCAATTGAGACCGAACTGTTTAGAAAAATAACAGCGGGCAACTCGGTTTTACATGCCGGAAGTAACCATCCCCCGACCCTAGTCAGAAGTATCCCTTACGGAGAACTTCTTAGGATTAAGAGAAATTGCTCCAAAGAGACAGACTTTGCAAAAGCTGCAAAAGAAAGTATAATCAGATTTCAAGCTAGAGGATATGATAATATCCTGCTTGAAAATACCTTGAGAAGAGTGGAACGAATCCCTCGAAACCAACTCCTGAAAGAACAAACTAGGAAATCAGAAAATGATGGGAAATTCAGGTTTATAACTACCTTCTCAGAGGATTCCAATCATCTGAGAACCATCCTAAAGAGGAGTTGGCATATCCTGAAAACGGATCAAGTTATCGGAAAAGAAATCCCAACTTTTCCTTTAATAACTTTCAGGAAAGGAAGATCTATCAGGGACAAAATTGTACACAGCCACTTACCTGAGAAAATCACAGTGACAGGCAGAATTAAAGATATGCCGGGTTTTTACCCTTGCGGTAAATGCAAAGCCTGCGAGAAAAGCAAGAGAAGAACAACTTTCGAAATACCAGGGTCAGGACACAGTAAGAAAATATCCAAGTTTCTCACCTGTAATACCACATATGTCATTTACTGCCTATTGTGCCCATGTGGATTAAAGTACATAGGCAGCACAGTGAAAAATGTTAAGCTACGGATATTGGAGCACCAACGTGCAATTATGAATAAGGATTTTAACTACCCCGTAGCTAAACACTTTGCTCTCAAACACAACAGCAACAGGGAACTCTTACAATTTTTTGCGCTAGATCACATACCAGTAGACCCAAGGGGTGGAGACAGGTTGCGGAAATTAAGAAGACTAGAATCCCGCTACATAATTGACCTTCAAACTAAGGCCCCCCTGGGATTGAATAGAAATGAAGAATTGTCCTCCCACCTGGGTAAAGCTTAAACTCTGTAAATACGAGATCCATTATACCCCGTGACCAATGCCGATCCACGGCTGAATAACGTACACCGCACAACAAAGGCAAATATACTTTACACTTGTATGTTGAATTGTGGGTAAATCACAAAATACAAAATGCCTTAATAATTGAAACGTAATTTATAATGCCTTTATGACTGCGAATAATGAAATGTTGAAGTAAAAAGTAATTTACTATGTAAATAGCGTTTCTCACGGAGGTAAAACGTCAGTCCTCTTTCTATGTGCATGCACAAACGTAATGAAAACCTTTTTAAGTACGCTTCCTTCCGTGCCAATGGTAGACACTGACGAAGGAATACCGAAACGCGTTTGTCTGCTGAGCGATTAAAAACTTACTGAACACTTTCCCTGTGAGTGCCGGAATTTCTTTCCTAGGACGCGAAAGAAACCTGAGCTGTGATTTATCACGTGGGGCGCCGCCACGAGAGGCACCCGCCTGCGAGTGACCCGGATTTTGGTGCAACGGAGCGGAAATACATATATATATATAAATAATATATATATAAAAACAAGCAATAGCAGCCAAATCACATTAGAGCTGAAATATGCTGTGAAGAATTTCCACCATACATGTATAATAAGCATTAGAAACATGAGAAACAACACCAAAGATTGTTTAGAAATTGTTTTAATGCTCAGAAAGCAGTAGAAATTCTCATAACTCACTGGAAGCATAGGAAGCTCCCAGGCTGCATTGCAAACACACAGTCTAAAAAGACTGAAAAGCTAACCTGTAGCTGAATAGCAATAAACTGACACCGTGCCTTTAAGGCACTCATGACCCCCTGTATCCCATCATGCCTCAGGGGTGACAGTTGTTCTTTCCGGCTCCTTCAGTGAAGGACCCTGGTTACACAGCTCCACTATTTTTCTGGTTTTTGACAGAAAAATACTTCTTTTTTGACAACTTTTACTCTTACTTCGACATTTAACATCTAGTCAAGTAGGATACTGCTTGTTTTCAGCAGTTTAGTGAACATTTTCCTCTGAGAATGCCTTCACTCTTTGATAAATGTCCTTCTTGTGGCAACAAGAAGGCAAAATCAGACATCCACGACGTCTGTATCCTTTGTCTGCCTGAAGATCATGATCCAGGCACCTGTCCACATTGTGAGAACCTGTCAGGAAGAACTCTCAAAGACAGGGAAAGGATTCGAATTTATGGCCTGGCTCACAGGGCTTCAAGAGGAAGATCTCCAGTGAAGAAGGGCTCCAAGAAGACTATCATACATCTTCAAGAAAGAAGTCTTCATACCCTTCAACTTCAGCGTCGGGCTCGGCGCTGAGAAAAAAACCACAGGAGAAGTTTTCCTCTTCAAAACTACCGTCGACGGCGGGCTCGCCGTCGAGGAGAAGACCAGGTACGTCGACGACGTCGAAAGATCCAGCTCCGTCGTCGAAATCCCCTCCGCCGCCGTCAACCGGGCGACGATCGGCGTCGAGGAAGGCTACTCCGCCGCCGTCAACCGGGCGACGGTCGGCGTCGAGATCCATTACCCCTCCGCCGTCATCAACCAGGCGACGACCGGCGTCGAGGGAGGTCACTTCGCCGTCGTCAACCAGGCGACGATCGGCGTCGAGAAGTGTGACCCCTCCGCCGTCGTCCAAGAAGCGGCGATCGGCGTCGAGGACCAAGACCCCTCCACCGTCGACAGTAGCTCGTCGATCGGCGTCGAGGACGCAGTCTCCGTCAGTGCAGCATCAGCGCTCTGCGTCGAGGGTGCCCAATACCCCTCCGCCGTCGTCGCACAGGCATTCAACGTAGAGGCAGAGATCTCCGTCGACGGCCGACCATCGCCGTTCGACGTCGAGGCAGAAGGCTCCGTCGACGACAGGACAGCGTCGTTCGACATCGAGAGAGAAGCTTCCGTCGACGACAGGACATCGTCGTTCGACGTCGAGGCAGAGAGCTCCGTCGACGGCCGGTCATCGCCGTTCGACGTCGAGGCAGAGGGCTCCGTCGACGGCTACTCATCACCGCTCGACGTTGAGAGACTACAGATCCTCTCATGGACATTCGGGGTCGAGATTGTTTGATCCTCCGACTCCCCGAAGGCGTTCGACGGCGAGAAAAGAACGCTCGATGTCGAGGCATTCAGATGCAATCATGGTGACGGAATCTGCGTCTCATCATTCATCTTATCGGTCCTCTGGCTCCTCAACTGAACATTCACGGTCCAGAAGCCCTATACACAGAACTCCTGAGCGTCGACCAGATCCATCGGCCGAACGAATCAGGCTGTCACCTAGATGGTACAGATCTTTAGACCATTGGCGAGATGCTGGGGCTACCAAGCGTATGCAGGAATATGCCAGCCCACACCACAGGTCTCCTCTCCAAGATCTGGTGGAGGAGATGGACAGGCGTAGGCCTCCCAGGCGCAAATCCCCTGTGAGACTACCCACCAAAGCGCCCAGAAGATCCCGATCTCCTAGAGGGGAACCTCGAATGGAAGGTCGGATAAGGTCTCGCTCTCCTAGGGGCAAATCGCGCGTGAGATCACCAGCCAGATCTCCCAGAACTGGATGTGCTGCAAAGAGGTGCGCTTAAACTGAACATCGAGATGTCTGTCCCTCAAGTAACAACGACAGTCATTTTTGAAACTTTACACAAAAAGGCCATCTCCAGACCTCTGCTGCCTTTAGTCCCGGGGATTATGGACCCTGTCAAGGAGGTTTTCCTAACCCCAGCAGCAATCAGAGCAGTACCGGCCCGCATTCAGAAGAAGTACAAACCGGCGGCCTCTGACCCGGTGTTTGTAAAATCTGACCCTCCAGCAGACTCTGTGATTGTGGCAGCGGCGAGGAAGATACATGCGGTTGCTGGTTCCTCTTCAGTCCCGCCAGATAAGGACAGCAAAACTCAAGACTCCTGGGGTCGAAAGGTTTGCAACTCTGCTGCTTCCACTCTTAAGGTCGCTAGTGCAGCTGCGCTTCTGGGACGATATGACAGAGCCTTATGGGACTGGATGGAAAGATTCAAAGCCAAGCTGCCAAAAGAGGACCAGCAGGACTTTGAAGAAACTGTTACAGAGGGGTGTCTGGTGGCGAATCAGATGATAAGCACGGCCGCGGATGGGGCGGTGCTTTCGGCTCATTCCTATTCCCATGGAGTTTGTGCCAGAAGATCGGCCTGGTTGCGCCTTACAGGTCTGAAACCGGATGCTCAGCATCGGATTCTGAATCTTCCCTTTTCGGGTTCCGCTCTCTTCGGAGAACATGCGGACGAAGAGATGACCCGAATGAAGACTGAGCTGGATACGGTGAAGGCGGTGGGCTTGGAAAAGAAAAAGGAATTCAAGCGCCGCTTCAAGACCAACAGGGGGAGAGGGGCTCAACAGAGGGACCCCTCAGTGGTCCCAAAACAAAACTCAAGGGAAACCCCAGTTCCGTGGCAAGCCCAGCAGAGGTAGAGGAGGTCACCAACAGTCCTCCAACACCACAAGAAGAGGAAAGGCCTGAACAGAGGCTTCCTCTGACGCCGTTGCCCACTCCAGTGGGAGGAAGTGCTTCACAACACCTGGCAGAGTGGGTCAGCATCACAAAAGATCAGTGGGTGCTGAGTATACTGCGCAATGGATACAGGATACGTTTCCGTGCTCTTCCAAAGAGCATCCCTCCAAAGAGCTCTTGCTCACA
This sequence comes from Lissotriton vulgaris, assembly GCF_964263255.1. Taxonomy (NCBI): domain Eukaryota; kingdom Metazoa; phylum Chordata; class Amphibia; order Caudata; family Salamandridae; genus Lissotriton; species Lissotriton vulgaris. Next base: position 472,880,578 of record NC_141700.1, on the reverse strand, counting down.
CCAGCTAAGCTTGCTCCGACGAGAGGTGAAAATCCTGCTGCAAAAAAGAGCGATAGAAGAGGTTCCTCTCGCTCTAAGAGGAAAAGGAGTTTACTCCAGATATTTCCTTGTCCCCAAAAAAGATCAGGAGGACAAGTTCAGACCAATACTCGACCTATGACTATTAAACAAAGTCATCGTCAAGGAAAAGTTCCGCATGTTAGCGCTTCACCAAATATGTCCACATCTTCAAGCCGGAGATTGGATGTGTTCGGTGGATCTGCAAGATGCGTACTTTCACATCCCGATTGCGCAACAACATCGCAAGTACCTAAGGTTTGTCGTAGGGAACAAACACTACCAGTACAAGGTGTTACCCTTCGGTCTCAAGTCCGCACCACGAGTCTTCACCAAATGCATGGCAGTGGTGGCGGCTTTTCTTCACAAGAAGGGTCTCTTCATTTACCCATACGTGGACGACTGGCTCCTAAAAGGTCCATCTCCGGTACAAGTAACGCACGATCTGCAACTGTGCCTGCACCAGCTACACAGACTCGGCCTCCATGTGAACCTGGAGAAGTCAGTCCAGCGGCCTACACAGTCCATCCACTACCTAGGCTCCGTTCTGGACACAAGCTTGGGAAAAGCGTTTGCTTCGGAGGAGAGACTTTTTTCCATGAAACAGAAATGTGGGATTCTGCTAGAGTCTCGGCTTCCAACAGCCCGACAAGTAGCATCTCTACTGGGTTCCATGGCGTCCTGCATTTTTCTCATCCCAAACGCCAGGCTGAGAATGCGTCCTCTACAACAGGCTCTGGAGGATCAGTGGGACCAAGCGACAGGACGCTGGGAAGATCGAATCAATCTTTCCCAGGCGACAAAAGAGACCATCAGATGGTGGACTCGGAGAAAGAATGTGATGGTGGGGGTGCCGTTTCACCAACCCATTCCTTCCCAGTCTATAGTGACGGATGCCTCCCTGCAAGGCTGGGGAGCACACATGGGTCCGCTTCAGATTCAAGGCCAGTGGTCTGCACAGGAGCAGACATACCATATCAACATGCTGGAACTCAGAGCGGTTTTCCTGGCTCTCAAAGCTTTCCTACCAGTGATCAAATCCAACTCAGTCCTGGTTCAGACGGACAATACGACCACCATGTTCTATCTGAACAAACAAGGAGGCACAAGATCTCGCCCACTATCTCGAGAGGCTCAGGCAATCTGGCATTGGCTCCTCTCTCGAGGTCTCACAGTAGTGGCAGTGCACCTTCCAGGCGAGTTGAACGTCAAGGCAGATGCACTCAGCAGGCACTTCGAAGATCAGCCAGACTGGGTGCTAAGCGACGAAGTAGTAGAAGAGCTTTTTCGTTGCTGGGGTCGTTAATCCATAGACTTGTTTGCAGACAACGAAAACACCAAATGCCACGCCTTCGCGTCCAGGTTCCACAGGCCAGGGACGCAGGGGAACGCTCTACTGTTGGATTGGGCAGGGATGTTCGCATACGCGTTTCCTCCCCTAGCGCTGATTCCGAGAGTGGTTTCCAAGCTCCTCAGGTCGAACATGGAAATGATCCTGATTGCTCCGGATTGGCCTCGGCAGTGGTGGTATCCGGACCTTCTACATCTGTCTGTGTGTCCACACAAACGGCTCCCTTGCAGGCCGGACCTGTTGAGCAAGATGAACAGGAGGATAATGCATCCCAACCTCCCATCATTGAACCTAACAGCATGGCTCCTGAGGTCCTGCAATATGGACATTTGAACTTGCCTCCCGAATGCATGAACATTTTAAAGGAGGCTAAGAGACCGTCCACGAGAGCGTCCTATGCTTTCAAGTGGAAAAGGTTTTACTTGTGGTGTAGAGATCATCATTTGTATCCGACTAAGGGGCAGGAGGACGTCATCTTACCATACCTCCTTTCCCTCGCAACTGCTGGTTTAAAGTACACTTCAATTAGAGTGCATTTGTCAGCTATTGTAGCATACAGAAAATCACCTGATCAGATGTCTTTCTTTCAGGTTCCAGTGGTCAAGGACTTCCTCCAGGGGTTGAAGAAAGTGTATCCCCCTGTGCGAAATCCTTCTCCCCCGTGGGAATTGAACCTAGTTCTATCAAGGTTAATGTCTCCACCTTTCGAGCCCATCCACAAGGCTTCCTTACAGCATCTCTCTTGGAAGGCAGCTTTTTTGGTGGCGATTACCTCTGCGCGCAGAGTAAGTGAGATACAAGCGCTCTGTGCGAAGGAACCATATACTATATTCCACCACAACAGAGTAGTCCTAAGGGCTCACCCATCTTTCTTGCCTAAGGTCATCTCTGATTTTCATATAAATCAGTCTATTTCCCTCCCTTCCTTTTTTCCAAATCCTACGACCCCAGCCGAGCGGTCACTTCACTCCTTAGATCTTAAGAGAGTACTTAAGTTTTATTTGGAAATGACTAAAGGGATTAGGAAAACGGACCAACTGTTTGTGAACTATGGCTCAATAAGAACAGGTTTTCCAGCGGCCAAGAGGTCCATCTCCAGATGGATTGTCTCTTGCATTAAGTTGGCCTATCAGCTAGCAGGCAAACCTTTGTTGATGTCTCCAAAAGCGCATTCCACTAGAGGGAAGGCCGCTACAGTAGCTTTCTTGCATGACATCCCAATGTCGGAAATATGCAAGGCGGCAACCTGGAAATCAGTTCATACCTTTACGAGGCATTACTGTCTCGAATCTGATTCCAGGGCCGATACTCAAGTAGGGCAAGCCTCCTTGAGGAATCTGTTTGGGTAGTCTATCGTCTACTCAGACTTATTGATGAGATTACTGTCTTATCATTCCTTTGCCCGCAGGGATGAGGAGAGGCTTGCTACTCTATTCTAATGCTTATGACTATTGATGAGGATCCCCTGGAAGAGAAGGATTAGTTACTTACCTGTAATCCTAGTTCTCTTCCAGGGGTATCCTCATCAAAGTCATAAGCAACCCTCCCGCCTCCCCGGGCAAAGCCTACTCTTTAATAAGGAGATATTGTTAACCTATTTGTTATTGGGTTTGTTTTCAGTCTCCGGAAAGAGCAACTGACCTAACTGTCACCCCTGGGGCATGATGGGATACAGGGGGTCATGAGTGCCTTAAAGGCACGGTGTCAGTTTATTGCTATTCAGCTACAGGTTAGCTTTTCAGTCTTTTTAGACTGTGTGTTTGCAATGCAGCCTGGGAGCTTCCTATGCTTCCAGTGAGTTATGAGAATTTATACTGCTTTCTGAGCATTAAAACAATTTCTAAACAATCTTTAGTGTTGTTTCTCATGTTTCTAATGCTTATTATACATGTATGGTGGAAATTCTTCACAGCATATTTCAGCTCTAAAGTGATTTGGCTGCTATTGCTTGTTTTTATATATATATATTATTTATATATATATATGTATATATATATGTGGGGCACATATAATATAGTGTTTCCGGGGCCCCGCGCATGGGCGGGAATATTCTAATGCTTATGACTTTGATGAGGATACCCCTGGAAGAGAACTAGGATTACAGGTAAGTAACTAATCCATCTGCATATCCTACTATTTTGTCAAAAATATTCTGAAGCTAGAAAATTGTTTATACTGCCAATTCTGAGGCATCATAATTTTAGGCAATGTCGGGTCGCAATGTATTTCCTAAAAGCCCTAAGTGACCCATTTGTCTGTTTCTGTGTTGCCTCATATCTATGGGCCTGCCTCAAGAAGAGGAAAAGGGTGGGCATAGTTTCTAGCAGCACCCTGTAACCATATTATGAACAGTTTTTTTAATATAATTGATTTTAAAGGTTTTAACTGGACCACAGCAAAATGTATTTAATAATGTTTTAACTAATGTATATATGAATATTTATTGATCTGGATATTTTTTATATGTATTCTTTTGCTTTTATGATCTGTTCACAATGATCGAATAAAGCTGTATGAAATAAAAGAAGACAGTTTATCAGCCGAGATCTGGAGTAAAGTGAACGAGCTCTGTTTTTCAGGTGTCAGGGGTACAAATTTTCACAAAATGGAATTTTATGTTAAAGAGCTGATATACTACACCCAAAGTTATATGAATAAAATGTATTTATCTAATCCAGTAAACTGTTTTAGATGTAATACCACAGATGTGGCCAATTGGTCCCATACTATATGGAATTGTGATAGACTAATGCATTTCTGTAACACCATTTTTCAATATCTTGATTTTTTTATTTTATTTTTTACATTTTTTTATTATTTTCTTAGACAGTACGAAACAGAAAGCATGTAATACTTACATACATTAAGCCTACTACAACATGCTAATGTCAGTAAAGATATGCTTTGCGTCCGCCTACAACCTTGTACGAAGGGGAATATAGACAAACTGAGGCATTTTTGAAATTGTGTCAGGCAAAAGGTGATGCATCACAACATCAAGGGTAACATTGAGTTTTGCTTAAGAGAGCCTATCAAAACAGTAATGCATAGCCCTAACAAAAATGGATGTGGAAGAGGGTTACAGTAGGCATGCCCAATATAAATTATGAGTAGGAAGAGGAAAGAGGGGAAGATATAGGAGGGGAACTGCCATGTGAGTGAGAGACAGTAAGAAAAGGGTGAGAATGACAGCTATGATCGAGGACGAAGCAGAATATACCACGAGGGCATCACTTGACGGCCACAAAGCTATCCAGTGTGTGCCTAATGGATTAAACCGCCAAAGGATTCCCTGTAGAGGCGAGTAAACTCTTATGTGAGCTTCTAAGATATATGATTCATGCCCTCAATATGTGAAATGACACATTATTTGATGTCTTCCAAGGACGATCCATATTCCGAGATACTCGGTTATTCCTCTACTTGATATTTCCCATTATAAACAACAGTCCAAAAGTCCCAAAGGCTTATCTTTCTTGCAATATTGGTGGCTCATTCACCACTTTTGCTGAGATGGAGACCCTCTTTGATTCCCTCATTTGTGGCTTGAGAAAATGAGTAAATTGTGACAATGCAAACAATATGTGTAAAGAGCTGGTGCATGTTCTAAATTTTCGAAGAGATAGGGTCTAAAGTTTATTGACTAAAAAGATACAAGATTTTTTCTTTGGAATAATTTTACATCATTTAGGGCCAGATGTAGGTAGCCCAATACCGAATTTCGGCCGTTACCGACCGGTATTTAGGGTTTGGGATGTAGGAAGCAGGTTTTAAGGATTCGGTAATTTAAGGAATCGGTAAATTACTGAATTCTTAAAATACCGATTCGGTAAATTACCGAATCCTTAATGTAGGGAGCACTCAAGTGAGTGCATTATTCATGTAAGGATTTGTTATTTACCACCAACTACAAGTTGGTGGTAATCACCGAATACCTTTAAAAAAGCAATTATTTGCCTTTTTTAAAGTGCCATGTGGCAGACATACATGCCCTTAGGGCATGTATGTGTGCCACATGTGCACCCATGCACTATTCAGGGGTGCAACAGGGTGTCAATGTGACACCCTGCCACCCTTGAAAATGTTCCCCCTATTACCGATTCTGTATTTACCGATTCGGTATTTACCGATTCGGTAATTACCATTCATTCCTATGGTCCTCCATGATACCGAATGATACCGATTTGGTAAAATTTACCGAATTTTTATCTACATACCATGTACCGATTCTGAAATACCGAACGGTAAAATCCGGTATTTTAGAATCGGTAAATAGTATTTACCTACATCTGGCCCTTAGTCACTTCAAATAATATTAAGCAGATATCCAGTTATTTGTCCAGTCAGATGTATATGGAAATATAAAGAAGATTGACTAAATACGGATTAGGATCAGTCATACTGAAATAGACCCTATTGAGTGTGTCCTGACCCTTATGATTCCTCACCTTTTGAATTACCCCTGCACCAGCATTCTAAAGAAATTCTTTTCTTAGCTCTACCACGTCCACCAGGATGTCATAATAGCATGGCTCCGCTCGCGACTCTGTATGACGTCACCGGAACCATAAGAAGACCTCGTCGGCGTGCTGATGTCAGTTCCTTTTTTTTCCGCGCCGTCGACACGTAACAGTTTTTTTCCGCTACTCTTCATTTCTCTGTGATTACTTTGTTTTTTCCACCTTCTTCGTGATTCATAGGAATGGCTAGGAGTGTGGGGGTGAGGAAAATTAAATTTTGGCCATGTTGTGTTCCCTAGCGCGTACCCCACCGACTCCATGTACCAGCTTAAAGTGCATGTAACTTCCCTCCTGTGCCAGCTATGAAGACGCAAATACATTTGCGTCCACCGTTAACTTGTCCTCTTTCAGATCCACCATGAATGGATTATGTAGTCCGTTCCTAAGTATGCTATGCCACCGTCTTTTTGTAGTACACTTCTCATATTCTCCCTGCTCTAGCAAGAGTAGGCCCTGAATTCCTGCCATCTGAACCTCTTTTGTGGCTCCTGACTCTGCCCAGGCTACCTCTGTACCCGTGAACTCTGTCCTACTTTCAGCGCGGCCCCTCGCGCTCAGCTCAGCCTGCTTTCTGCCAAGACTGACTATAACCTTCGAGTTATCTGTTCCGCTCCCCGAGAATACATTCCTGCCTACTAGATCCTGTAAACATCCTCTCCAGCTGCAGAGCCAAAAGGCCGACCTGTCTTAATGCAAGTAATTCATAGCCTCTGTTGCCATGCTTTCATGGAAGGCCCCGTGCCCCACGCTTCACATGTAGACACTCAGGCGCTCATACACGCATCCACAGTTAGTATAGAACAGCTTCTGCCCTAGAGACCTTTCCGCCCAGATAGTATAGTTCCTAAACATCAGATATCAGATATGATAGAAGTACAAGTTGATCTGACATGCCAGACTTCTGTCTCTTTCCGTCAGTGTGAATGTCAAGTCCCCTGCACCCCGTCAATCACACGTCATGCAGCTGCGCGCGCATCCAAGCTTCCGATTTCTGCTGACATTGCAACATTCTGTTAGCACCACCCCTTGGTGCCACCCACTTGCGTCACTTATCAGTGACGTTTCTAGCACACACCTCTGGTTCACGCCTAGTTTACGCCTCTTGATGATGTACTAGTACCACGTGTATAATGTTATCTTGTCTTCTCTCAGCTGTTACGCCTCTTACATTGATTCTTATGGTATAAATCAAGTATATAAACTATGTATTGTCAATAAACGAGAGCGCTCTATCCCTTCTGACACCCCTGTGGTGGTCAGAACATGATATCCTGATTCCTTTATGAGGAATAAAACCCTTAGAAACTCTAACACCACGGACTCTGTCTTTTTTCATTCCGATTGAGTTATTATTGATTAAGTACTTACCTGCATAGAAATTAAGAGAGTAAATTAATTATTTACGTCATTTTGGCGCCCGAACAGGGACCCCTCCCCCACCTCACGCGCCGGTTGGCGCGTTGCAAGCTGTGTCCCCTGCCATCAGTTAGATGGAATACACGTGTACTGGAAGGATTTCCTGCATCTCCCTCTGACCCACGGAGGTGACGAAGACTGCGATCAGTGCCCAGACGAGGCGGTGAGGAGTGCGGAGGATCCCGACCAGAGCCTAGCCGAAAGAAGCAAGGTCCGAGGTGTGAAGAGGCCCACCAGTTTTCCGAAGTTTTCCGAAGTTTTCCGAAATTCTCCGAAGTTTTCCGAAGTTCCGAGTCGAGTCCAGTCGAGTTTTCCGAGGCCTTCTGTTTCCGTGCTTCCCGGTGAGTACCATTGCTGGGTCGTATCTAGACGGGTTTGGGTACGCAAGTCCGGTCTGCACTGTTTTTAGGCAGTGTATCTGTACTGTTTAGCAGTATATCAAGTTTTCCGAATTTCTGCACTGTTACACCAGTGTATCCGTACTGTTGAGCAGTACATCCAGTATAGGGGGGTAGTCATCTATGTCTTCAATGTTTTTATGTAATTAATGTTGTGGTATGAATGTGACTGTTTAGACGTGTATTATTGTGTTTCTCGTATAATCTAGCTGTCAAGAGTATTAAGGAAGTAGCATTCAGTAATAAGTAAGCAAGATGCCGTTTTTTAACAAGTTAAAACAGATAGGAACTAGGAAAGGGTTACTGGAGGAAGAAATTCCTATCCCCCCTAGGGACACTCCAGGCAATTTTATGTATCAGAAACATGGCATAGATGCCATATTATATCTAGACTTATGGGCCGATTACACCAAACACCTAGACGAAAGACACAGATGGCCTGTTACCGGAACGTGGGATGCCGAGTGCATCATGAGGGTAGAAGAAGCATTATGGAAAAAGAAAGCTAGACAATCTCAGAAGGACGCCATAGAATTTTGGCGTAAGGAATCACGTAAGCGTGCTGACAAAGCACTCCGTAGAGAAGACAGACTTAAAGAATCAGATAAAGAGCAAGAAAACGAATTAGTTACTGAAGGGATCCGAGTAAAAACAGAACAAATAGACCGTGCCCGAAATAATCTTGTAAACGGTATGTATCTTGCAGCAGATGGCACATCTGAAGCCCAATCAGAAACACCGAAAAACTTACCGACACCATTAGTTCCAACTAAAGTAATGCATAAAACTACTAAAGACATATTCCTAAATTCATATCTAGAGGATGTAGCACCAGCTTATACCAATCTGCCTGTTCGTGCCCTGCCTATTGACAGGGATGGGGGTGGCACTGCGCCCCCAGATAATGTTCCGCCAGTATCACGACAGACCTCCTCTGTTCCGCCAGCTCCGCCACTTCCCGCACTTAAAACAGACCTACCGAAACCAGTCCTACCTGATCTTACTAAACGACAAATTCAGACTCAGATCCAGACTCCGCGGAGAGATAATGCTCAAGCATCCGCCTCAGGAGGTGCGACAGCGGGTCTACAGACCCCGCCACCGACACACAGATTGCATTTAAGGGACACGCAGAATCCTTTCCAGTCTCCCCACTTATCCCGGCTTGACGCATTTAAAGAGAAGATGTCAGTTTGCAGATATGACCCAGTACCCGGAAAAGATGATTTAATGATATTAGCATCACTACGATTAAGATCTGCCACCGATAGCTTGCTATGCTATGTAGGAATGCAGGAACTTCTCGACAGACTATATAAGTTTATACAGACAGGGAAAGACCCCGACAGTGTCAAAGATGCCATGCATAAACAGAAAGTTGACATTCAAGCACAGATATTACGATTTTTCATAAATTGTGTAATAAGAGAACGAGACAGGCCCGGGACAGATCAAAGTGAATTAGACGCATTAAACAAGTGGGGTCAAAATATAGCCGAAGGAAAGCATGATAAAGGGGCTTGTATAGCCAGTATGTCCCAGAAAATTAGAAAGGCAGTATTGACTGCACACCAGGAAGAGAATGATAAAGCTTCCTCCGAGGAGGAAGAAGACCATGAAGCACCAGGAAGGTCTACAGATACTATAGCGTACGTAGGTAAGGGAAATTACCTTAGGAAAGGCATCCGCCCGGAGAGCAAGAGAGTTCTTTTCTCTGCTTTAACAAATCCGAATTCTTCTGAACATCAGTTCCAGGAAACTGATAAAAGGCTTCGAGACCGAGTGGGGTATCATGTACTCAATTCTATGGAGGAACAAGAACTAGCCCGGTCAGCTGTGTTATGGGCCGAAAACCCAGACATGTATAATGATGACACATTAGTACAGACATTCTTGAACCTTTCCCCGGAAGAGCAGAAAATAGCAGGTGTATACATGATTCAGCACCTCCTCATCAAGTTCAGAAACCATCATTCTGATCCAGGTCCCTTACACGAGACATTAGAAGCACTACTCATGGATAGATGGAGAGGTTTTAGTACCAAATTAATACAAATAATTCTAGAACAACGACGTAAGTATAACACCTTCATAAACTCTGAATATGTTCCCGCCCCGCCTCCAGAAAGGAAAACGTACCACATGCAATGCGGTGGTGGCATTGAAAGTCAGAACCCCTTACGAGAAGTACACCCAGTTATGGGTACGGACCAACGCTTGAAGCGTGTGTATGTTCACACACCACTGACTAAGTTAGAACTGTTAGAAATGAAGAAATTAGTTCCGTGCCATGATAAAGACCCTGCAGGTTTTCACAGAGAGCTTAAAGACATGTTACTGATGGGAGATTACACGTATGATGATATTATGAAAATGTTAAAAGTACTGTTGCCCACGGGCATTTACGAGAAATTAAAGGAAAAGGATTGGGAGGTGGGAGAGTCAAAGATAGCATGGACAGAAATAGAAGACGAAGAAAGCAAACGAGTCCCAGGGGTAGGCCTTGGGGACAAGACTAAAGCATTACCAGGTTTAATAGTACAGGTTTTACCAAGATTATTGACAACTAGAAAGGAAGATTGGGACGCAATCTCGTCCTGTAAACAGAAACAAGATGAAGATACTAGTGACTTTTATTCAAGATTCGAGAAATGTTTCATCATAAATAGTGGCCTAAAAGTTAGCAGTGAGTCATATCCACACCTTTTTGTAACAAAATTAGTAGAGAATGCCCTACCATTAGTCAAAAATAGAGTGTACAAAGTTTAAAGTACTTGGCAAGCAAATACGCCATCCCAGATGTTACAAATGTTACAATATCACCAGAATAGAATTAGGGAAGAACAAGATCAGGAACAGAAACGTATGAAAGACACGAAAATGAAAATGTTAGTAGCTCAGACGATTCCAGCCGACGGTCATAGAAAAGGTGGGGCCCAGACCAATCATTCTGCCGCTCCCGTTAAAGGGACATGTAATTATTGCAAGCAGCCAGGTCACTACGTACATGAATGTCCAGTCCTGAAACACAACATCGAGACAGGTAAAACTAAAGAAAGACCGCGTCCGCCTAGACATGAACAGGGTCATCAACAGACCTCACAGAACGAACAGCCAATGCAGAATACACAGCCTATGCATGATCAGTCCCACACAGTACAGACAGTAGCAGTACCGCAGCCACAACATGCCCAGACACAGCCCATTGCCGCAACTCGGCAAGTATCACAACAGATGTACCAGTATGCCCAGTCGGCATATCCAGATTATCCCCGTTATACATGAAACAGCCTAGGGAGGGAAAGTGATTTGCCTCTTATTGAAATTCCTGTAGATCAAGAAGGTCCTTATGTACACAGTCACGTATTAGGAAAAGACAGAAAATTTTTAATTGACACAGGGGCAAGTCGCACTACAATAAGTCGCAATGAAGTCCCAGGGGCACCCCTCTCAGGCTCACAGAATGTTTCCCTTGGTTTTTCAGGACAGCCTATTGTAAACGAAGTATCAGAACCAGTACCACTAGCTGTAGGTCCATTATCTCGAGTTACAGATTTGTTACTTACGAAATCATGTCCAGAAAATCTGTTAGGAATTAAAACACTGAAGGCTCTAGGAGCTATAATATGCTGTTCCCCGGAGGGAGTCAGACTCTTTCTACGGGATTTCAAGGGTCATTATGTTTTACGTGATTTTGATGTCAGATTGAAAAATGTACCAGATCACTTATGGGCAAAAGGCCCAGCAGATGTAGGTTGTATGCATATCACTCCATATCGTGTCACACTCAAGACAGGAGTTGTTTTACCAAGAATCAGACAATACAAGTTACCACCCGATGCTGTAGTGGCTTTACTGAAAATAATTGAAGAGCTTATTGCCCAGGGAGTGGTCGTAGAGACCGACTCCAATATCTGTAATTCACCCATCATTCCAATTCTTAAACGTACAGACCGCAATGCACCGCCAGTATATCGGCTGGTGATTGATCTTCGAGAGCTGAATAAATGTATTGTACCACAGTATCCTGTGGTCCCCGATATCTCTTCCCTATTGACTGCTATTGATTCAGAAGCAACGTTCTTTACCGTAATCGATCTCAAGAACGCTTTCTTCAGTGTACCCATTGATCCGGAGAGCCAATATCTCTTCGGATTCAGTTTAAATGGACGAAGTTTCAAATTTTCCCGCGCACCTCAAGGATTTACAGAAAGCCCCAGCATCTATAGTCAAGCACTGAAAAGACAACTAGATTGTATCCAAATGCCAGTTAATACAGCTTTACTGCAATACGTCGATGATCTACTGATCACCGCACGAAGTGAGCCTGAATGTGAACAAGCATCTCTGACAGTTTTGCATTTCCTGGCCGACAAGGGACACAAGGTGTCTCCTTCGAAGCTACAATTCTGTGTTCAGCAAGTTGTGTACTTGGGTCACTTGCTGTCCAAAGTGGGGAGACAGCTCACTCCCGATCGCATTCAGTTGATTATAAATATGCCGCGACCCCAGACACAGAAGGAAGTGCGGGCCTTCATAGGCCTCACCTCGTACTGCAGACAATGGATTCCTCAATATGCATTTCTAGCTAAACCACTCATCCAGTTAACAACGCAGGAGGCAGCGACTTCCATTGCCCTCCCTTGGACTCAGGAACACACACAAGCCTTTGAGGAATTAAAGAAAGCTTTATGCCAAGCACCAGTTTTAGCGACACCATGTTACAGCAAACCGTTTACACTTTTTGTTACAGAACGTGACGGTACAGCGTTGTCTGTCCTCACTCAAGATCAAGCAGGTTCACATAAGCCTTGCGCTTATTTTTCAAGTACATTGGATTCAGTAGCACAGGCACTCCCTGCATGTTTAAAGTCAGTAGCAGCAACAGCGTTAGCAATCAGACAAAGCGACTCAATTGTTTTAGGTCATCAATTAACAGTGCAAGTTCCACATTCTGTAGAGGTTCTGTTAAACAGAACCCAGACTCAACACTTGACTATAGCACGACTTACAGGTTACGAATTGACATTATTCCAGCCACACATAGAAATCAGACGCTGCAGTATCCTGAACCCAGCAACACTGTTACCTACAGTTATGACAGATCCAGCTCCACATGATTGTATAGAGATCATTAATGCAGTAACAAAGCCCAGACGAGATTTAACAGATGTTCCATTGACAAATCCAGACCTGACACTTTATGTGGACGGTTCATGCATGAGAACAAGTACAGGAGAGTTAGTGGCCGCGTATGCCGTGACCACTGAAACTGAAGTTAAAGAAACACACCGTATTGATACACTGTCTGCTCAAGCGGCAGAGCTCATCGCTCTGACCCGAGCCTGTATTCTAGCCAAGAACAGAAATGTTAACATATACACAGATTCCCGCTATGCGTTCGGAGTCGTACACGACTTCGGCATGCTGTGGCAAGAAAGAGGTTTTCTGACCTCTCATGGTACAAAGATACAGCATGGTCCTCTCATTCAAGCACTATTAGAAGCAATACATCTGCCTTCAGCCATATCCGTGATGAAGTGTAAAGCACATACTAAAGCCACAGATTCTGTTTCCCAGGGTAACGACCTGGCAGATCAGACAGCAAAACATACAGCACTGACCGACACTCAGATAAATGATACGACAAAAACAACAGATCCGACAAACTGTATGACAGTCAGGGATCCCACACTAGATGTTATCGACATACAGACACATGCTACTCCAGAAGAAATAAAGAAATGGATCGAACTAGGAGGGATCCAGACAGATCAAGGTTGGATGACGAAGGAAAAATCTACATGGTTTCTCCCTGACTCTATGGTTCAAGTCATGATAAATACAGCACATAGTCCTGCCCATCTAGGAGAGAAAGCAATGTTAGACAGTTTGCAAAATCTCTGGAACAATAAACACTTACGAGCAGCAGCAAAACAGAAAGTGCGTACTTGCATGATCTGTTGTCAGTTCAATCCAGGTAAAAGCGTCCCTGTAGAGCAAGGTGGATTTCATCCTCCCGATCACCCTTTTGAAGTCCTCCAGATGGATTATATCCAGATGGACCGTTGTCGAGGATTTAAATATGTTCTCGTAGTTGTCTGTGCTCTGTCCCGCTGGACCGAAGCATACCCAGTCCCAGATTACACTGCTCCGACCACTGCCAAACAGTTGGTTCGTGAATCTTTCCCACGATACGGCCTGCCTCGTGTCGTGTACTCAGATAACGGTCAGCCATTCTCGTCTGCCTTAATGAAAGAAGTTTCCTTATTACTGGGATACCAGTGGAAGTTCCATTGTGTCCGACACCCAGAAGCCGCAGGCCTTGTTGAGAGGCATAACCAGACATTAAAGATCCGCCTTGCCAAAATATGTCAGGAAAAAGGGGTCGACTGGATAGTCGCCCTGCCAGTGGCACTATTCTATATGAGAATGGTCGCCCATTCGAGATCAGGGCTATCTCCGTACGAGGTGGTCTTTGGAAGACCACCGAATATGTGGGGGACGCCCATTCCTAAAAAGATTACTGATGTTGATTCTAATATGTTGACAGATTACCTTGCCTCCTTGATGTCTGCACTCCAATCATGTCGTTCACAGGTTGCCGCAGCCTTCCCTGACAACACTGATGTAAAGCCACATGACGTCCGTCCCGGTGATACTGTCCTCGTCCGCAACTTCGACAGAAAAAGTCCGTTGGAACCCCGCTGGAAGTCTCCGAAGACCGTTCTTCTAACAACAAGGACGGCGGTGAAAATCGAGGGAAGAAAGGGGTGGGTACACACGAGTCATATCAAGAAATTTGCTGGACTGAAACCTGACCCAGACTCGTCCACCCCCACCAAAGACTGTGTTACCAAAGACTTTACCGAATCGCAACGAGAAAAGACTCCTCAAGAACTATATCGCATGAAATTACGATCTAGCAAGTCAGACAGTTTAATTGTTTAAGTCCTCCCCTAGGTGAATCGGTTAAATAGTTTCTGACATGTATCCCCTAGATCGAGATAGAGAGAGAGAAGCAAAGAAACGTACATATTGCAAATCACTTCGTAGTCACTGCATAGTGACACTAATAATTATGTTTATTCTCAGCATTTTAATTATTATTGCTAGCATCTTGTTACCTATCTACTATCCTATTTTCAAGCGTGAACAATCTGCTTACAATGTTTCTGCTGAACACACTTTTAGTGAGTTACCTCCTCATGAGCTTTCCTACAGACTTGCGCTGCGCAACAATACATTCATTAGTATGTTACATCATTCTCATCAAACTAACAATGCTACAAATTGCTGGATATGTGGCCGACTCCCTCCCTACCAGAATTACAAGGGAGCTTTGCCTCTCTTTCCGTACCCGTTCTCTCACAATGGCTCCTGCGGAGCATGGTTCAAAATAATTAATTCTTTAGATCCCGACATTGCTGTTTTCGATGGGGGTTGGGTTTGGGGAAACCTGAACTTGGTCCTGCTAGACGTCTGTTACCCAGATAAGGAGGGACTTCCCACTAGAATAGGAACTGATCTAGAAAATGAAGTATATGGATTAGGTAATTACACAATTAGCCTTATGATTCTTACTGTCGAATCCGAAGCCACACCAGTTCTACCTATTATGTCAGTACTGCCAGTCACTGGTGACTTATGTATCAAGAAGAAAGGTTCAGTACACTTAGGTCATAGTAAATGCACTACTGTGGTCGAATTCAGTGATGATGGAAAATCATATTTCAAAGCTGTCAGTCATTCTTACTTTGTTTGTGGTCATACCGCATACATACGTCTACCTCCAGATTGGGATGGTACCTGTTACATTGCATTCCTCCTGCCACCTGTTTTTCTAGCTCCTCCTGATTACCATAGAAATAGCAATCTAGTAAAGAATAGACCCAGAAGAGATGTCCCACTTGTCGACTACACAGAAACGGCATGGGAACAGTACACCGATTTTAATAAAGGATTCTTTTTCTTTTTAGGACCTGTCCAGAATAGTAAATTAATACGCAGATTAACTAGAACACTTGAAGCAGTAGTAAATGAATCTGCCTCCGCCTTAGGTAACTTAACAGAAGAGCAGTCCGCTATGCGGGTTGTTGTCCTTCAGAATCGTCTTGTAATTGACGTCATCTTGGCAGATAGAGGTGGAGCCTGTAAGGTCATCGGGTCAAGTTGCTGTGTTTTCATTCCACAAAACGCACCATCAGTATATCAAGCTATCACCCGTCTTCATAATATTGCAAATCAGATACATCAGAATCCAGGCACCTGGACTTGGTCCGGTTGGTTCTGGACAACGTTAACAGCTTGGGGATGGAAGATCCTATCCTTCCTAGGCATTGGCCTAGTCCTAGTATTCAGTTGCTGCCTGTGCCTACAGTGTGGGCCAGCGATTTGTGGACTGTGTGCCACTTCTTGTATTGAACATTCCAGTTTTCACTCAAAACGTAACCGAAAGAAAGAAGAACAAATGATGTTACAAGAACAGACTGATCGATTCATGAGGATCGATATTTCATGAAGGGTCCGTAGGGAACAAGGAGGGAATGAGGAAAATTAAATTTTGGCCATGTTGTGTTCCCTAGCGCGTACCCCACCGACTCCATGTACCAGCTTAAAGTGCATGTAACTTCCCTCCTGTGCCAGCTATGAAGACGCAAATACATTTGCGTCCACCGTTAACTTGTCCTCTTTCAGATCCACCATGAATGGATTATGTAGTCCGTTCCTAAGTATGCTATGCCACCGTCTTTTTGTAGTACACTTCTCATATTCTCCCTGCTCTAGCAAGAGTAGGCCCTGAATTCCTGCCATCTGAACCTCTTTTGTGGCTCCTGACTCTGCCCAGGCTACCTCTGTACCCGTGAACTCTGTCCTACTTTCAGCGCGGCCCCTCGCGCTCAGCTCAGCCTGCTTTCTGCCAAGACTGACTATAACCTTCGAGTTATCTGTTCCGCTCCCCGAGAATACATTCCTGCCTACTAGATCCTGTAAACATCCTCTCCAGCTGCAGAGCCAAAAGGCCGACCTGTCTTAATGCAAGTAATTCATAGCCTCTGTTGCCATGCTTTCATGGAAGGCCCCGTGCCCCACGCTTCACATGTAGACACTCAGGCGCTCATACACGCATCCACAGTTAGTATAGAACAGCTTCTGCCCTAGAGACCTTTCCGCCCAGATAGTATAGTTCCTAAACATCAGATATCAGATATGATAGAAGTACAAGTTGATCTGACATGCCAGACTTCTGTCTCTTTCCGTCAGTGTGAATGTCAAGTCCCCTGCACCCCGTCAATCACACGTCATGCAGCTGCGCGCGCATCCAAGCTTCCGATTTCTGCTGACATTGCAACATTCTGTTAGCACCACCCCTTGGTGCCACCCACTTGCGTCACTTATCAGTGACGTTTCTAGCACACACCTCTGGTTCACGCCTAGTTTACGCCTCTTGATGATGTACTAGTACCACGTGTATAATGTTATCTTGTCTTCTCTCAGCTGTTACGCCTCTTACATTGATTCTTATGGTATAAATCAAGTATATAAACTATGTATTGTCAATAAACGAGAGCGCTCTATCCCTTCTGACACCCCTGTGGTGGTCAGAACATGATATCCTGATTCCTTTATGAGGAATAAAACCCTTAGAAACTCTAACACCACGGACTCTGTCTTTTTTCATTCCGATTGAGTTATTATTGATTAAGTACTTACCTGCATAGAAATTAAGAGAGTAAATTAATTATTTACGTCAGGGGCCATATGCCTATTACAGACCCTCATGACAACTGTCATTGGTGTCTTTCTTCGGATGACGACGTCGAAGGGTGTTCGTGCTATCCAAAGATGAACCCAAAGGCGCTGAAGGAGGGTGAAGCTGAACTCGTCATTGCAAGGGCGAAAAAAGAGAAGAGGGTCGCATACTTCGAAGTCAAAGAAGCATAAGAAGTTGAAAAGAAGACACGGTTCACGATGTCGCTCTTCGAAGGGCAAGGCTTCGAGATCAGCCTCACCTGTTCAGCGGCGCAGTGAAAAAGACTTTGACTCTCCTTCTCCGCAGATGACTCTGATCCACTCACCGGCTCCGAGGGGTTCGCCGGCACCCAGAGACTCTTGGACGCCCAGATGTTCTCCGGTGCACCGGGATTCTTCGGCTCCCAGAGAGTCTTCTCCTGTTCCTGCGGCTTTGTCTGTGTTGGCGCTGATGTCACCGGCTCTGCAGGCCCAGCCTCCAGTATGGCCTCGGATGGATCCAGACCAAGGGAGTTTTGATCCTTATGGTCCTTTCCCAGGAGCGGATCCCTTGCATTTCCTGAATGCAGTGTTTGGCATGTTTGCCAGGGCTTACCCTACTGGCGCACCTTCTGGCCCTGTGGGTCCGCTTGCCTTTAACTTGGGCATCCCCCAGCATTATGCCCAGGCGCCATTACAAAAAAAAGACAAAAAAGAAATACATAATATCTACAACATGACAGGAAAAGAAAAAAGAGAACATACAAAACCAAAGCGCAGAATGGAATAGATGTACATAAGGCTCTGTATAACTTCATAAAACAAATTATTTCTGGATACATTATTATAACCCATATATATATATATCTGTCTGTTTGATATCCCCTCTAGGAGACCTAACCTCCTGTACATTATTTACATCTAAATTTGACCTACACATACTCACTATCCGGCACACTTCCCATAAGACTATAAATGCAAATGATAAAGAATTAGAGAAGGAGGATAGAATCTTTCCATGACTTAGCTAAGATCTTAGGTTGCTGGCGACAGAAATTCCGTTAGAGCCCCCCAAATCTCACCACCAAGTTTATGTTTACATGGGCTTTTAATAGCATACAAACTAATCTCAAGTTTACAGATGGCAAATAACCTGCCTCTCCACATCTCAAATGTGGGGGGGGTCTTTCTGGCGCCACAATTAAGCTATACATAGCCTTGCGACTGCAATAGATATCTGAAAGAAACAGGTTAGTGTTAGATTCCTTACCTTAGAATATCCCCAGGCATCAGACTGGATCCGGAAAGTTTTGCGTAGCAGTACCCCTGCGCGTCGGTAGGTGTCGTCTGCGGCTCAGCGTCCGTCGTCGGCGCCGGAATGACGTCGTTGGAGTACTTATGCGCCGCCCTCGTGCTCTGACGTCAGTTCTTTTTTCCGTGCCAGCAAGCGCAGATCCGGGAAGAGCAGTACTCCAAGTCAAGTCAAGTCAAAACCACTTTAATCGATTAATTAAAATCATAAAAGATACACAATCAAGTCACACAGTTCATGAAATACATTTCATAGAATACATTTAGGATATCAATAATTATTAAAACATTTTTTCGGGGATAATAAAAAGGCCATAAAATACAGTTAAAAAAGCAGGGATTCAACGATCAGTCATATTTAATCATCTTAATTTTCTCAACCGGACAGCTGCTACAAAATAACTTGTAATATTAAAAATGTTCCAGGGATTACCCAGGAGTTGTAGGTAGAATAAAGCAGGCTTAGCCTGGAAAAACCCCTTCCCCTTTAAGAGTGGTATTATAAATTTAATTCTGATTTCATATTAATATCCGCAAAAAAGTGTAAAGTGCATAGTATCTTGCATTTAGCTGCTGTCACAATTACAAAAGGCTATATCCTCAGGCTTTCTCCACCCTTCATAAGATCCCAGTAAAAAGTGAATCAGGTTGCGATGGAATGGCCTTGTTACCGACTTTAAGTAGGGCTCAATGTATGGCGTTGTAACTAATAAAAAATGAGCTGTCACAAGAGTTTTTTTTAGTTCCTCACCCTCCCGTTCCTGTGACCTTTGAGACAGAAATTGCTCTTTCACCCAGTTGATGTCCTCTTTCACAATACCATCTGGATTTTCAAATGTATCTGGGCGCCCAAGTTTCGCTAACATTTTTTTTACATAAGAAAACCACTGTATTTCATTCCCCTTTTCCAGCCTGAGACAATCTTTTAGAATCCACCGATTTAAAATTAATTCAGGGTTGAGCCAGGTTTTTAGCCAACAAATAAGGAGGGCCAAACTAATCTGATCTGACCGATACCCCATCCCCAGCTCCTGGTGAGTGGCAAACGTGGGTGAAGATTGGGGAATAGATAAAAGGGAACGAAAAAAATTCTTTTCCACCTTTTGTAGTTCATCCACATGTTTATACCACCATATAGCTGCTCCATACAACGCTGCTGCCAAGCATTTTGCTTTATAAATAGAAAGAACCGCTTCACAGGGCCTTCCCCCTAACATCTGTGCAAAGCTTTGAACTGCTTGTGTTGATCTTCCTAGGGCAGCTTTTTTTGCTAAAAAGTGGGGGGCCCAAGAGCATCGTTCATCAAACAGTACCCCCAGGTAGGTAAAAAACTTCACCCTTTTTACTTACGCCCCCTTACAATAAAAAGTCCTTACTTTATTCTTACATAATCCCATGGACATTGTATGTGATTTTGCGATGTTTACGACCAGAGAGTCCATAAACTCCCCAAAGGCGTTCAGTAGCCTCTGTAGGCCTATCTGGGTGCGGGCTAATAAGACTGCATCGTCCATGTATAGGAGAACCGGGATGGTACTGTCCCCTATACGCGGAACGTCCAGAGTGGCAATGTCCAGGGATTTATCTAGAGCATTGATGTACAGAGTAAAAAGTAGAGGGGCCAGAATGCACCCTTGTCTGACCTCTCGACCAGATTTAAAGTGTCTTGTGCAAGAACCTTCGTGGGACATCCTAACAGATGCTAATAGATCCCTATGTAGGTCTGCTAGGAAATATACCACAATAACAATTTGTCCCCGTAGGAATAATTTTCACAATATTCTTCAATACATATCAGTCACCAAAGTGATCGTATACTCGTAAAGCAGCAAGGGAGATTACAGTATTAAACTGTTATTTTATTTTGTCGTTATCAAAAGTTTTTTTATGGCAACAAAAATACTACACAATATATATACACTTTTTCTTGTAGTATTAGACACCTTATGTTTTTTACATGGGGAAACACACTACCAAGAGTCTAGTTGGTGTTGTGTTTCTGTGGATCTATACTCGGAGTGTATTAAGAAGATGCACTTGTTTCTAGGTGATTAAGTCACTGCTTTTGGATCAATGATTACTTCTAAGACGCCAACTTGAAATCTATTTGGAAGATTGTTTGGAATTCGTAGCAAAATTAACTGGACTAAGGACTCTTGCGCCTCTTGCCAGTAAGTGGAATAGATGTTCTTTAAATTGAAGATTGGGTATAGTTGATGTTGAGTATTAGCCCTTTTTTAAATACAGGAATAATATTAGAGTGGGCCCAAGATGCAGGAAAACCTGAGTTAACAAAAGAATTAAAAACATTTGTTAACATTTTGGCCCACAGTTTAGGGTTACTTTTATAAAGATCGCCGGGAACGCCGTCCGGGCCTGGAGCCTTATTACTTGAGGATTCAGTTATTGCTCGCTCCACATCCACAACACTGAACACTAATCTAGGGGAGGAGGTACTACTGGTTTGAGCTACAAATGGTTCAAATATGTCATTACTAGCATATATACTTTCAAAGTGGGTCAACCACTCCTCTTCTGGAATATTAATTTCCAGTAAACCATTCTCTTCTCCTGAAAACAATGGGCTGTTTACGATTGACCAAAACTTGTCACTGTCCCTAAGAACTTCCTTATCCATCAAACTCTGCCATGCCTCAGATTTAATTTCATTTTTACGAATTAATATAGTTTGTTTATATTCTTTTCTGAGGGTAGTTATCATTGTTTTATTTTTAGGTTTGATTTTCAGCGCTTTTATCAGGTTTTGTTGAGCCCTCGAGCATTTCAAATCAAACCATCGTTTTAGCTTGTTAGGTTTGGGCCTGGAGGGGACAGTTAATTCCCGGTCAACCTGTTTAAAGATAGTTTCAAAGGCTACAATAATAACTCCTGAGTAGAACATTCAATACATTTTTGGATTTCTTCATTAACCTTTATACTTAAACTATCTGAGAGGAGTTCTGGAACTATTTTTGCCCATTTTAACCTCCTCCCTTGGTCTTGAGTTCTGATATTAGTTGGTCCTTTGCTACTTCCCGTGGTGTCTATAGGTTCAAAACCGTGATCTAGCTGTAATATCACCGGATTGTGATCACTAAATGGGGAATATACAGCAATGTAAGAAAATACATGCCCTAGTAAAACAGGAGATAGGAATATGTAGTCAATGATTGTCTTACTTTCTCGACCCTTAAATGTTACAACCCTCTCCCTGACATAAAAAAAACTAGGTTCGTAGAGGTCAACAGATGCCAGAAGCTCTTCCAGAACCTCCCCCTTATGTGTGTGTTCAAAATGAGGTAACAAAGCGTGAGCAGGGCCTTGGAGTGCCTTTATACGGCAGTTTTATACGGCAGTTGAGTTTACATAAATTAATGTTAAAATCCCCCATGAGAATAATATAAAAGAAAGTGGTTTGCTGTGCTTTATAAGTTTCTAAAAACTGTGTCAAGTAGCAGAGGTGTTCATTACAGTGCTCACTCTCTTCCGAGTTGTAAAAATGTAATTATCAGAGTTTTACGACTATTCGAGGTAGTGATCTCCGCTATAAAACAATTTGGGGAGGCACAATCTAATATTTTTTCTGACCACCCAACACCTTTATTTTGGTCCTGATGAAAAACCGGTAACTTTCCTGACGGTTTGAAACATGTAGACCTCACACATACCTCACAGATGCATTTGGTCAGAATAAAACCATCACTGTATCGACACGCACTGTTTTTACTTTTGTCCAGTAGTCTTAGAATAAAAAATTGCTTAAGCCATACCAGGACAAATTTTAACTCACTTACTTTTTTCTTTACATTCATCACTCACATACCCGCTCCACTGTATCCCAGGTGTTGCAGCACACCTTGATGGCATTCGGCTGTCAAGGTGGCCCCGATGATGAAGCATGTCACCGAGCAGGTCGGTGAGTGAGGGGTTCATTAAAAACAAAGAAGGACTTCTTCTTTTTTCATTAGAATTCCATCCCACCGATATCGCTCTTCAGCCTTATCTATGGTGATACTCCTCCTTTTGCTATAAATTTAAGCCAATTTTGGTCGTCACTTTTAGACCATAGCCCTGCAATGTTCCATGTCATTAGTCAATATTTGTTTGTACCCTCAATGATATTGTCACTTTCTGTGGGTAAAAAACGGGGTGTCTCCTGATTAGAGCCTAGTCATTTAATGTTGTTTAACTGGGACAAAGGCGAAAACCTATTTGATAAAACTAGTGAGTCCTTTCTCATAATTACCTGAGGACATGAGGATTTGGGGAAGTGGCGAAACCCAAGCTATTCCCATCCAGGCGATATTCCCTCTTGAAATTGTTTTGGGGACGCCAATCTGTAATACCAGGTCTATCACTACAACCTGAAACCGTTTTATGGTATTCATTAACCCTTCTTATGGGAGGATAAAAAAAACCTACAGTACTGCCTGATTTTCCCATCTTCTCTCTTCATATCAGAGGCGTCCCACAGCATCCGAGGCGGGTGACGGGGATTGTTAAAATTTACTATAACACAATCCCCTTTGGTTGCCTTTTGTGTGCTACCCAACCAACCCACCCGCCTTGCCATTACGGCCTTGACAACCTCTATGTCCTCTCCTAGAGAGCTCTTTAGGGTAGTGGACTCCCTCATAATTCTCCAAACCCCAGATCCCGTAGTGGCATCCCAAGAGCTCTGCAACAATATTGCCTCTTTTTTCCAGGCAAAACTTTTAGATATTTACTCTGCATTGGAGCTGCAGAGATCCCTTATTACTGAGCCCCCTGCCCTGGGAGCTTTGGACCTAACTCCAGCAGAAACATCTCCTGTTGGAACCCTAGACTCTTTTCCTCCTCTCTCTCTAGAGGACCTGGACAACCTCCTTAATAAAACCAAATCCGGCTCCCCCTTGGATGTATGTCCACTTAGGATTCTCAAACAGTGCAGAGATGTTTTTTCTGCCCCCGCTGGTTGACATTATGAATAAAGCAATGAGAGATGGCCATTTTCCCACCCAATGGAAAAATGCGGTGGTAAAACCCCTACTAAAAAAAGCCTCTTTAGATCCTGCGGTCCTGAGAAATTTTCGGCCCATTTCTCTCCTCCCGGCCCCTGCAAAAATGCTTGAAACACATCTTAACAAGCATCTTGCTGCATATATAGAGAATTCGGGTTGTCTTGACTCCTCCCAACATGGATTTAGGAGGGAACACAGCACGGAGTCTGCCCTCACCATCGTGCTGAATAATATCCGCACGCGTGTTGATGGAGGCCAGACCACCCTCCTGATCCTCCTAGATCTGACGGCGGCCTTCGATACCCTTTCTCCCTCAGTATTAACATCTAGGCTGAGGGAGGTTGGGGTTCAGGGGACAGCCCTGGATCTACTCACCTCTTTCCTCAACCATCGAGCGCAAAGAGTGAAGTTGGGGGAGTACCTATCTCCATCCCTGCCTGTGCAATGTGGGGTCCCTCAGGGGTCGGCTTTGAGTCCGACCCTATTCAACATCTATGTGACCCCACTTGCCAGGCTAATTAGATCTTATGGGATGGAGATTGTATCCTATGCGGATGACACCCAAATCCTCGTCTCTCTCTCCCAATCAGCAGCCCGACTGCCTCCAATTTTAGATCTTGTATGGAGGCAGTCGGGCAATGGATGATTTACAATTCATTAAAACTGAATGGAGAGAAGACGGAGGTGATGGTGTTTGGAGGGAAAGAGGATGTTTGGTCATCTAGTTGGTGGCCAGACTCATTAGGAGTCTGTCCCACCCCTACCTCCTCTGCTAAAAATCTAGGGGTCACGATTGATCCCGCCCTCAACCTGGATAAACAGGTCAACAGAACCATCTCTACCTGTTGGGGCATCATCCACATCCTCAGGAGGATTAGATACTACCTATCATTGCAGGCAAGGAAACAGCTTACAGTTGCCCTGATTGGCTCCAGACTGGACTACTGCAATGCGCTGTATGTGGGACTGAACAAAAGTCTACTGCAGCGCTTGCAGGTAGTCCACAACGCTGCTGCCAGGTTTGTCCTGGACCTCCCCAAACGGGCCTCAGCCACAGCGGCTAGAAAGCTATTACATTGGCTTCCTGTGGAGGATCGTATCCACTTTAAGACCCTGTGCATGACCTTTAGGGCACTAGCTAAAAACAGTCCTACGGGTATAGGATCTATTCTGTTCCGCTACACTCCTGCTAGGAACCTACGTTCTTCGAGTAGACTTCTTCTGTCAGCCCCCCGTTTCAGAAGAACTAAATGGGGGGGTAGGGCTTTCTCCACCCTGGCGCCCAAATGGTGGAACTCCCTCCCTTTGGAACTAAGATCCCTTCCCAAACTCCAGGCTTTCAGAAGAGCCCTGAAGACCCACCTTTTTGTGCAGGCCTACATGTAATGGTGATAAGCCCTTGTTTATGATATTAGTTGTTAGGCGCCTTGATACCTTCGGGTTATTGTCTGCGCAATATAAATTTTATTCAATCAAACCAATCATTATAATATTTGAGGAGATTTCAGACCCACCCGAGCAGTTCTGGTTATACCATTTGTTTGTGTTTGCTAAGAGGGTGTCTGTAGATTCAATTTCTCCCTCCACTAACGGGGGAATACTTACTAATATTACCACCAAAGGAGCTGCTTCAGGGGGAAGGTTAATGCTTGATTGGGTGGCAATTTTATTTCTTGGTTGTTGCTCCAGATGTACCACCTGACACCTGAATGGATTTAACATACTTTGCGATTCTATCCTTCTAGATTCACTGGTCTGTACAACCTCCACCCTATTAGGAGCAGTAGACCCAGTAGACCCCCCAGTCAAACTATGTCCCTGCCTCGCCTTATCGAGCACCAGGGGACGACATACCCCCTCACTTGAAACTTGGGCTCCCAATTTCCTAGTGGTTAAATTGGGATAACCAATGGGAGACCCATGTATCTGGTCAGGATCTAAGCCACAATTATGCAAGTTTAAGACCGAGTTAATCCACTCACATTTTTCTAACAGATTAGCAACACAAGTGTTCGGGGTATCAATGATGTCCTTTGCTATACTAGTTAGGACCAGCTCCAGCCGCGTAGTGAAAAAATCCTCCAACATGTCCCGTATAGTAGACTCTATATTACTTGCTATTGCAGGTTCACCAAGCTGTACAGGTTTTTGAGGATCCTTTTCGCGCTTGTTCCCTCTTTTCTGACCCTTTTTTTGGGCAGTTCTCTGATTCTTAATTTGACCTTTTTCAGTTATAGGCTGGGTAGATGAAATACTGGGGCCATTCATTACCTAGCAATCATCTTTAGCCACTGCACCATCAGCATCGATGTCCTTTATCCCAGTAGGAATATTAACAATTACCCGTGGCTCCAAGGGGACAGGGTTCTCTCGGATTGGCTCCACGGTGGGGGAGACTGATATTGGAGTAGCGGTTGGGTCCAGCCCAAGTTCCCCTTCGGCGGATTCAATTTCTGATGTTAATGCTCCCACTGCCGAGGTCAAGTAGGAGATAATAGAGGATGACTTCCTAGGTACCTTAGCCTTTACTCCCCCCTGGTCCTGTGAGGTATGTAATTTCCGCTTACCCATAGTTAGAAATCACGGCGAAGGGGGGTGGCCCGACCCGGCCTCCTCTGGCCCCTGATGGCCACAGATGGCCCGCCCTTTGCCCGGGCTTAGCCCTGGCGCCGCCTGCACGCGTCCTGCGGCGCGGGAGGCGGTCTGTCCTCTTGTAGCGCCTCCAGGCGCGTCACCAAAGCGCCGCTCCCCGGGGCTGCTGGTTGATGTAGTTCCCGCAGCTCTAGGCGGGAAATGATGGAGGCGGAGCCATTGCCCTCACGGCCGGGAAAGTGCTTTGGACCCGGCCGGTGCCCTCACGGCCCTCCGGGATACAGAAAAGTGCGCCTGAGACCCCCGAAGCCCGCTCGGCGAACTGCGCTCTTGTAGCGCCTCCAGGCGCATCGTGCGCATCACCAAAGCGCCGCTCCCCGGGGCTGCTGGTTGATGTAGTTATCGCAGCTCTGGGCGGGAAATGATGGAGGCGGAGCCGTTGCCCTCACGTCCCGGAAAGTGCACGGCCCTCCGGGATACAGAAAAGTGCACCTGAGACCCCCGTACTCCAAGTCAATTTTTGGCTAACTTTTTTGATCTCTTTTGCATCCTTCTCGAGTCCATATCGACTCTCGGTGCTGATAGGGATGCCCGGGTTCAAAACCTGCCACGACTGTAACCGATTGATGTCGGTTACCGACCCCCACCGTCGGTGCCTTTACTGTCTCGGGGCCGACCACGATGACAAGTCGTGCCCCCACTGCCGGGCCTTGAATTCGAAAGCTAGGCGGGAGTGGTCCCGTAAGCGTCTCGAGCTCTGGCAGTCGGCCCCGCGCCGCTCGAGGTCCCAGTCCAGGCGGAGGTCGACAGACCGGTCGCAGGGCCGCAGTCATCACAGGTCGGCGAGTCGACACCACTCGTAGGGCTCCAAGTCCTCAGCTAAGTCGAGGCACAAGAAGTCGAAGAAGCAACATCACTCTTCCGACTCCCCCCAACGCTCGCGCAAAGGGGCCGGGGGTTCGGGCAACACCACCCCTGCGGCTCCGCTGAAGCCGCAAGCGCCGTGTCCAGCTCCACACCTGCCGGTCTCTGGGCTGCACGAGACGCCGGAGGAGATCAGCGCCTTCCTCACGGCCATGAGGTCGCGCTTCCCTCCGTCGGCCCCCGCCGGGTCCAACTGGGAGCCACAGCGGGCTGGTGGCTCCGGCCCCGGCGCCGTCGGGTGCTTCGGCCCCGGCGCCGTCGACGACTCCAGTCCCGACGCTGCAAGGCCCCTCTGGATCCGTGCCGATGCCAGTCGACCTCCCGACCTCTCCGCTGGTGCCGTCACCAAAGGTGTCGCCCCTGACGCCGTCCCCGGGCGGTGTCTTTCCGGATCCGGCGTCGGACCGGCACCGCCCAGCGCTGTATTCGACGCCGATGGGTGGTCCAATCACTGAAGACCCGGCTCCATCTTTTGACCCTGATTACCAGGAGATGGAAAACGAGGAGGACTGGGAGGGGTCTGAGGACCCTCTGGCACTACAGTGCCAGTTGACACAGGACTGGACAGATGAGTTAGGGGACACTTCGCCCGACACTGGATTTGTCTCCCCTCCTACCGTGGCTACGAAGGAAGTGGCTGCTTTCAGCATGGTGTTGACAAGGGCTGCCAAGGCCTTACACCTTGAGCTCCCTGTCGTGGCCGTGAGGACTAACCTCCTCACTGAAGTGCTCAAACCATAGGCAAGCTCCTCGGAACCTCTACTGCCGTTCAACGAAGCCCTCACTGACGTTCTGTTGGGCACCTGGTCCAAGCCCTCTACAGGCCTCCCTGTAGATCGGAACGTGGCCCGACGCCACCGCCCGGCCCCGGGCGACCCCAGCTTTCTGTCCGTTCACCCCACCCCCGAGAGCCTGGTGATCCAGGCCTCTACGTCCCAAACCGCATTCCCGACTGCTCCCCCGGATCGGGAATCCAAAAGGTACGACCAGTTTGGAAAGAAACTGTTCTCGTCCCTGAGCTTGGGGCTGCGGTCTGTCAACACTGCTTGCCTTTTGGGCCGTTACACCCCCTCCCTGTGGGATACGGTTGCGGACGTGCTGCCCCAGTGCCCGGAGGAGGCCCGGACACGGCTCGCCCAAGCCCTAGCGGAGGGGCGAGATGCGGCACGGTATTCCATCCGATGTGGACTCGACACCACGGACTCGCTGGGTAGAGCGGTTGCGACGACGGTGGCGGTTCGACGCCACGCCTGGCTGAGGTCCACCAACTTTTCGGGTGATGTCCAGGCCACACTCATGGACATGCCCTTCGATGGCCGTCGCCTCTTTGGCGACAAAGCGGATAGCGCGCTGTCACGTTTTAAGGACTCCAGGGCTAGGGCCAAGTCCTTGGGCCTTGGCCAACGCCAGCAGACTTCCGCTTTTCGCCCCTTTCGTGGCCAAGGAAGGGGCGCCCCCTCACTTCCAGCCAGCCACAGGCCGCAGAACCAACAGCAGCGCGGACGTGGTAACCGCCGTGGGGATGCAGGGGGACAGCGGCCGGGTCAGTCCACATCCGCCCCCGCAGCATCTGCCTCAAAGCCTTTCTAGTCCAAGCTTTCAGGCCCATACGACGCCAGTGGGTGGCAGGGTACGCCATCACCTCCTCCACTGGCGTAACATCACGTCGGACAGGTGGGTGCTACAAATCGTCCGAAGCGGCTGCTCCCTCCCCTTCAAGGCGACCCCTCCAGCCATGCCACTGCAGTACCATCGCAGGTCGGGGGATCACTTGCAACTTCTGCAAGAGGAAGTTACGGCCCTCTTGGCCAAGGGGGCCATCGAGCGCGTTTCTGGGCCAGAAGTAGGGTGTGGTTGTTACTCTCACTACTTTCTGGTTCCAAGAAGGGCAAAGGGGGCCTACGCCCTATCTCAGACCTCTGGAACGTCAACGGCTTCCTCCGGAAGGAGAAGTTCAAGATGCGGACTTTGGCTCAGGCTTTAGCTGCCCTAGACCCTGGAGACTGGATGGTAGCGTTGGACTAGCAGGATGCGTATTTTCACATCCTGTCCTGCCGGCCCACCGGAGTTACCTGCGGTTCACGATAGGCCACGAGCACTTTCAGGTTACAGTGGTTCCCTTCGGCCTTACCAGCGCCCCTCAGGTGTTCCCGAAAATGATGGTGGTGGTCGCAGCTCATCTGCGCAGATCAGGGGTTTCAGTCTTCCTCTATTTCGACGACTGGTTGTTGAAGGCGGGCTCGCCCCAGACAGTCGTCAGCCACCTCCAGACTACGGCCGACCTCCTGCACCTGCTGGGGTTCTCCATCAATGTGCCGAAGTCACACCTGTGCCCCTCTCAGAAGCTCCTCTTCATTGGAGCGGTTCTGGACTCAGCGCAGTTTTGGGTTTATCCTCCCGAACAGCGGGTTCGGGATATTCAGGCTCTGATTCCGATCTTTCAGCCTTTATCCCGAGTCTCGGTCAGGGTGACGCTGCGGCTTCTGAAACTGATGGCCTCCTGCATCCTTCTGGTGCATCACCCCAGTTGGCGATGCGGGCTCTGCAGTGGGACCTGAAGTTTCAGTGGGCCTAGCATCAGGGCAACCTATCCGACCACGTCCTGATCTCGGAGGGCACTGCGAGACAGTTGCAGTGGTGGCTCACGGACCGCGATTGGGTCAGCAGCAGATCCCTCTCCCTACCCCCACCAGAGCACGTAGTTGTGACGGATGCGTCCCTCCTGGGATTGGGGGGCCACATGGGAGAGGCAGAGATCAGAGACCTCTGGTCTCCGGCGGAGTCCCGGCTCCACATCAACCTTCTGGAGCTGCGGGTGGACTGGCTTGCGCTGAAAGCCTTCCTTTCCTCTGTCCGGGGAAGTGTGGTGCAGGTGTTCACGGACAACACCACTGCCATGTGGTACTGCAACAAACAGGGCGGGGTAGGGTCGTGGACACTTTGTAAGGAGGCTCTGCGCCTCTTGCAATGGCTGGAACACCAGGGCGTCACTCTGGTGGTTCAACACCTGACAGGTTCCCTGAACGCCAGGGCGGACGAACTCAGCCGTCGGTGCATGATGGATCACAAATGGCGCCTGAACTCGGACATGGCGCAAGGTCTCTTTAAGCAGTGGGGAGAGCCTTGGTTAGATTTATTCGCCACAGAAGAGAACGCGCAATGTCATCAGTTCTGCGCGTTGGAATTTCCAAGGCGGCACTCACTCGGAGACGCTTTTCGTCGCGAGTGGAGCTGCGGTCTGTTCTACGCCTTTCCACCTAAACCACTTCTGCCCAGAGTGCTGAAGAAGATCAGGCACGATCGGTCCCAAGTCATCCTTGTGGCTCCGGACTGGGCTCAAAGATACTGGTATCCCGAGCTACTCAGCATGTCAGTCGATCCCCCGATTTGTCTGCCTCTTCAGGAGGACCATCTGTCGCAGCATCAGGGGACGGTCCTCCACCCGAACATGTCTAGTCTCCACCTCCATGCGTGGAGATTGAGCGGTGACAGTTGAGGCCATTTGACTTGCCTCCTGAAGTCTGTGATGGGATTCTGGCAGCCAGGCATCCCTCCACAAAATCGGTATACGCCTGCAGGTGGAACAAATTTTGTGGCATGGTGCACAGCAAAGGCTGTGGATCCCCTTTCTGCTCCCCTTTCAGAGGTTCTCCTCTTTCTTCTTTCTCTTGCCCAGCAGGGCTCTGCTCTGGGCACTGTTAAAGGCTTCCTCTCTGCCATTTCCGCCTTCTTAAGACTTTCTGATCAGCCTTCTCTTTTCAAATCCCCTGTTGTAAATAGGTTTTTGAAGGGCATCACTCACATGTTTCCTCCTGTCCCTTTCGTGATGCCTCAGTGGAATTTGAACCTTGTTCTGACCTATTTAATGTGCTCTCCTTTCGAGCCACTTCACAATTGCCCTCTTCGTCTTCTAACTCTTAAGACTGCATTCCAGGTTGCCATCAACTCTGCCAGGAGAGTGAGTGAGCTCTCTAAACCTACTTTCCTCTCTGTCCATCCGCACAAAGTTGTCTTGAGAACGCGTCCCTCTTTCCTGCCCTAGGTAGTCACAGCCTTCCACATCAGGCAGTCCATCACCTTGCCCACCTTCTTTCCGCTTCCACCTCCGCATCCCTCGAAAGAGGAAGAGAGGCTCCACCGTCTGGACCCAAAACGTGCGCTCTCATTCTATCTAGACCACACACAAGCCAGTTCCGGATGGATGACCAGCTCTTTGTTGGTTACGTGGGCGCTAAGAAGGGACAGGCGGTGCACAAACTGACCATTTCTCGATGGGTCGTTTTGTGCATAAAGGCTTGCTATTCACTGGCTAAAAAGAAGCCTCCTGTGGGGCTGCGGGCTCATTCCACTCGAGCCACGGCGGCTACTACTGCACTGGGTCAGGGAGTCCCCTTGCAAGACATCTGTCAGGTAGCTACGTGGGCTTCGCTGCACACGTTCGGAAGACACTACTGCCTGGACAGCCAAGTCCGGAGAGTTGGCATTTTCGGTTGTTTTGTTCTCCAGGACTTTCTGGTGTGATCATTGTTTCGCAGACCCACCACCGGGGTTGGTATTGCTGGGGTATCTATTCTAAGGTAAGGAGTCTAACACTAACCTGTTTCTTTCAGATGCACAAGTTACTTACCTTCGGTAACGATATATCTGTAAGAAACAGAAGTTCGTGTTAGATTTCTTACTGCCCCACCCATCCTCCCCGTTCTGCGAACCGTTATCTAGGGTTAAGGTTCTTCCCTTTGAGAGCCCTAGTTTCATGGCACCAGTGTCAGTTTATATCATGGCTCTGCATTCCTGGCGCGGAAAAGCTGTGTATAAGAACTGACGTCAGAGCGCGAGGGCGGCGTCTAAGTACTCTGAAGACGTCATCCCGGCACCAACGACGACGGACGCAGAGCTGCAGATGACGCCTACCGACCAGCAGGGGTACTTCTACGCAAAACTTTCCGGATCCAGTCTGATGCAAGGGGATATTCTGAGGTAAGGAATCTAACACTAACTACTGTTTCTTACAGATATATCGTTACCGAAGGTAAGTAACTTGTGCATGACGTATCTAGATATAAACATTCCATGTGTGGGCATTTCATCTTCTATAACCCCCAATAACATAACTAATGGGATTATCTCAATATGTGCCCCTGTAACTTCAGTTAAGAATGTCTGCATTCTATCTATCAACAATTTCAAATCTGGACATGTAGCAAACATGTGAACTATGTCTGCCTGTTCACCCCCACACAGAGTGCATTTATCCTCATTTACACCACCCCGTCGTGTAATTTTAGCCTGTGTATAGTACAAATTGAACATGGTTTTGTATTGTTGTGTTTTCAAATTTGAGGATATTAGGAGTTCTGTAGTAGGGCATCTCTGTGTATAGTCATAATCTAGTGAATAGTCCCTCCCATGTGCGTGGACCCCGGCAATCAAAAATAATCTCTTAAGTTGTCAAAAAATGCAGAACTGCAAAGACACTTAAGAGAGAATTTAAAGACAAATAAT
This sequence comes from Lissotriton vulgaris, assembly GCF_964263255.1. Lineage (NCBI taxonomy): Eukaryota > Metazoa > Chordata > Amphibia > Caudata > Salamandridae > Lissotriton > Lissotriton vulgaris. Next base: position 472,847,775 of record NC_141700.1, on the reverse strand, counting down.
GCAGCCTATATCCACAGGCTACACTGTCCAGTACTTCAACTAGAAATTCCACCCAAAAATACCACACACAGCACAGCCTGCCCAGTTTCCTCCATAGAGAAACTTGCCTCTACCAGTGAAAGCCTCTGGAATGATAGAGAGGAAGGCATGGACAGACAAGTCCCATAGGCTGCCATTATGTGGCTTAAATAGGATACTGTGCCTTTAAGAGAACTTTCCAGAACTTCTCCGAGTATCCCAGAATGCACAGCAGGTCCCTTTTACTTTCAGTTATTTTTTTCCGGCTCCTGCTAACAGGACCCTGGTGCATTGAGCTCTCCCTTTTTCAAGAGTTTATTGGAATTTTGTGCACTTTTGGTTTAAAAGTGTTTTCAGTTTGTGTACTTGGTGTTTCCCTTCACTCCTGTGTATTTAGGCTTTTTAGGGCTCTAAAATGCCTGCTCTCATCGGCAAGTGCCCAGCATGTGGAAGGAAGAAGTCCAAGACTGATCCACACGACGTCTGCATACTCTGTCTCCCTGAAGCACATTTCCCTGAAGAATGTGACATCTGCCAGAACTTTTCAGCAAGGACCCTGAGGGAAAGGCTGAAGATTAGGCTTCAAGGCCTAGAGGAGAGACGACTGCAGGCTACAGGTGGGTCTGGGCAGGCTGGGAAGGCTCCCTCTGCCTCTGCTGAGGCCTCTGGGGGGCTCCCCAGAGGCAGGAAGCCAGGCAAACGGTCCCGGTCTCTGTCGGCGTCGATTGCATCGACGACGACGTCGAGAGGGATGACGACGGTGTGTTCCCCATCTCCCCGGGGCTCCGGGTCGAGACGGCATGAAGGATCGACGTCGAAGGGCCTGGGTAGGCCGCCGTCGAGATCACCATCGACGGAATCTTCGTCGGTGTCGTCGACGTCAGCGTCGAGCCATCGGCATCGAAGAAGGGGCGAAAGGTGTCGGCGCTTGCGGTCGAGGCGACACCGCCGGTCGCCGTCGAGAATACTGATAACCTCCAAATACACCATAGTCAAAAAAGGAGTGTTATATATGGCTTTCATGGACCTCTCCTCAGCCTTTGACCTGGTCAACAGGTCGAGGCTGTGGGGGGTCCTTTTGGAGATAGGCATTGATAAATCCTTAGTGGGCTTTTTGGCTGACTTACACCAGGGGCTGGAGGCCACAGTTAGAGTGACCAGGGACGGTAGGTGCACAAATCCCTTCAGCTCCGAGAGAGGAGTGAGGCAGGGATGTATTCTTGCCCCGCTCCTCTTCACTTTGTACATAAACACCCTCGAGCCGGTTCTCTCTGCCTTGGGCGCCGACGTCCCGCGTGCAGGAGACACTAACATTCCAGTTCTCCTGTACGTGGATGACGCGGTCCTCTTGGCGAGAACCGGTGTTGCCCTGAATAAACTCCTGGCCTCCTTTGGGGAATTCATGACCTCACTAGACCTAAAAGTGAACACACAAAAATCTCACGTCATGATCATGGGAATAAAAGGGATAAAGAGGAGACCAATAACCATGGTCTGTTTAGGAAAGGAGGTCCAGAGGGTTCCCTCTTTTACCTACCTGGGCGTCCTATTTGATGATAAAGGTACGTGGGGTCCCCAACTTAAGGCCAAATCCAATGCACTAAGCAGATCGACAGGAGCCATCCTGAATTTTGCCAGAAAACTGGGTTCAAGACCGACGAGCGCGATCCTCAAAGTATATAATGCCAAGAGCATCGCAATCGCTAATTACGGGGCTTCAATCTGGGGATACATAGAGCCTGTCCCTATTCAAAGGGCAGAAAACGGGTTTTTAAGATCATTGCTTTCTGTTCCCCAGTCTACCCCTACTTTTTCTACTCACTCAGAACTGGGAGTTGGGTATGTCTCTGATGTGATAAAATCTGCCCCGGTTACTACTTGGCTCAAAACCTGGTTAAATGAAGAGATCTCTTTAAATCATAAAATTCTAGAAGATTGTTTAAATTTGGATGGAGTTCTCAAGATCCCCTGGATGTTGTATGTAAAAAATATGTTAGCAAAGGTGGGACGCATCGACCTTTTTTACTCACCTATGAGCATAACCAAAGCGGACGTTAAAACAGTTAAGGATTCACTGATGAACCTTTTTATTTTAGAGCGAGAGGAAACCGAACTCATGAAATTTACAGTGAGAAGGAATTTCAGATTGAAAACCGTCCCAGGCCCAGAACCCTACCTGATACTTGTAAACAACTCTTTCCACCGCTTTCTTTTAATTAGATTTCGGTTGAATTTAATTCATTTTTTATTGGGCTCATACTATAGATGGGAGACCCCGGAAAACAACAAACCATGTGATTGTGATAACTTCTCACCCCAGGACACCCTACATTTTATTATGTTCTGCGATCACTATGATAAAATCAGAAGGAAATATCTTGTCCCCATCCTTAGAGAGGCCCGCTTCTTACACGTGAAGCCAGCGCTCTTATTCCTGCAACTTTTGCACAATGCACACGTCACCTTTCATGTTGCAAGTTTTTTAGTAGCAGGAGTACGCATCAATAAAAAGCGCAGAAAATGTAATAACAGATTGATTATAAACGAAATTTTTTAAAGGCAACTGTTTTTAAGAATTTAACTCTCACAAGAAAATAGATTTAGCGATGTTTTATATATTTTAAATGTACCTTTTTAACCTTTTTATCTATTTCTTCTGTATATAGGAATTGCTTGCGCTCATGTCACTTTACATTCAGCTGCTATGAACTATGAATTACTATGTACATATTATGTAAATATTCTCCCTGTGTTATTTAACTTTTCTGTACGTGTAACCTTTGAAATGTATCCTGTGTCTTTTTATGATTTTTTAAAAATCGAATAAAAGTGATTGACTGACTGACTGATAGAGAGGAAGGCATGGACAGACAAGTCCCATAGGCTGCCATTATGTGGCTTAAATAGGATACTGTGCCTTTAAGAGAACTTTCCAGAACTTCTCCCAGTATCCCAGAATGCACAGCAGGTCCCTTTTACTTTCAGTTCTTTTTTCCGGCTCCTGCTAACAGGACCCTGGTGCATTGAGCTCTCCCTTTTTCAAGAGTTTATTGGAATTTTGTGCACTTTTGGTTTAAAAGTGTTTTCAGTTTGTGTACTTGGTGTTTCCCTTCACTCCTGTGTATTTAGGCTTTTTAGGGCTCTAAAATGCCTGCTCTCATCGGCAAGTGCCCAGCATGTGGAAGGAAGAAGTCCAAGACTGATCCACACGACGTCTGCATACTCTGTCTCCCTGAAGCACATTTCCCTGAAGAATGTGACATCTGCCAGAACTTTTCAGCAAGGACCCTGAGGGAAAGGCTGAAGATTAGGCTTCAAGGCCTAGAGGAGAGACGACTGCAGGCTGCAGGTGGGTCTGGGCAGGCTGGGAAGGCTCCCTCTGCCTCTGCTGAGGCCTCTGGGGGGCTCCCCAGAGGCAGGAAGCCAGGCAAACGGTCCCGGTCTCCGTCGGCGTCGATTGCATCGACGACGACGTCGAGAGGGATGACGACGGTGTGTTCCCCATCTCCCCGGGGCTCCGGGTCGAGACGGCATGAAGGATCGACGTCGAAGGGCCTGGGTAGGCCGCCGTCGAGATCACCATCGACGGAATCTTCGTCGGTGTCGTCGACGTCAGCGCCGAGCCATCGGCATCGAAGAAGGGGCGAAAGGTGTCAGCGCTTGCGGTCGAGGCGACACCGCCGGTCGCCGTCGAGAATACTGTTGGCGTCGAGGGGATCCTAAACGTCGAGGACCTCGAGAAAGCGTTCGGCGTCAAGAAGGAGTCGACGCTCATCATCGAGGCCTGAACGTTCGAAGTCGCGGAGGCGGCGTTGGGCGTCGAGGAAGAAGCATGCGACGTCGCGGAGGCGGCGTTCGACGCCGGAGTCGCGGAGGCGACGTTCGACGCCGGAAAAGCGACGCTCAGCGTCGAGAAGAAAGAGATCGGCGTCTCGGAAACTTCTAACTCTCCTAAGCGGCGCAGAAGGAGTTCTGGCGCCAGAACTCTCGCTGGGTCTGGTGGAGGACGCCGGAGACGGCGATCACCTACTGGAGGGGCTGGTTCGCAGTCCCCTCCCCCGAAGAAGTCACCGGGCTCGGTGTACTCGGTGGTTTATACACCACCTCGGCCGAAGACGCCCCCACCTTCTGTACCTAAGGAGGATCCTCCCATCAACCCTCCGCTTCCACCACTTCCTCCCTCGGGACAACCACTGCTTCCGCCTCATGGGCCCGCTCCTCGGTCGGAGATACCTCCTGTTCCTCCACCAAGGTCGGTGTCACTGCCTCCACTCCCTACACCGCCTAAGGGGACGCCTAAACCAAAACCCCAGGATAGGCCACGGAAGACGCCTCCACGGAAACCTGCGGAGCGTCCACGAACTGGGAGATCACACTCTCGTTCCAGGAGGAGGGAACGATCGCGCAACAGGTCATCCACGTGGTCGAGACGACGCCACAGGAGGCACAGGTCTCGTTCCCATACGGGGTCTTCAAGGACCAGGGACTATTCTCCGACTTTGTCGGAGTCACGGGAGACAAGGGTGTCACCGGTTGACGATCTGGTGTCCTTTCACAATGTCCTGTTAAGAGGTGCAGCAAAATTGGGCATCTCGTTGACGGTGCCCACGCCCAAGACATAGGTAATCTTCGAGACGCTGCACCAGAAACATCTGTCTCGGCCATTACTGCCACTGGTACCGGGCCTGGAGGACCCGGCCATGGACCTTTTTCTCACCCCGGCGGTGACTGAGGCGGCCCCCTCGAGACTACAGAAAAAATACCGGGCTCCCGACTCGGATCCGGCTTTTCTAAGGGTGGAACCTCCTCCAGACTCTGTGATAGTGACGGTGGCTCGTAAACTGCAATAAAGAAACAGTGTCCTGAGAGGTAAGGATCTGTAGACAATTAAAACATGCATGCACATAGTATTACTTGTAAAGAAAGAAGGAGAATATTCGTTGGTATGACAAAAGATAGTTAATCATCTTTATATTGTAACATTAGTTTCATGGTCGGATGTTATACAGCTAAAGACAGCACTGCATAAATTCAATTGGTGACAACCATATAAAACTTGCTGCAGAAAGGTGTACTAAGTGCAGGTGGCGACGCAAGTGGAGGTGAACAGTGTGGACGGCGCACTGTGAATAAGGTGCAGATAATTTACAGTGAGTGGCTCAAAAGCATATGCGACAACGTGATATCACAATAGGTAAAAGTTCTTTCAATTAGATGTAGAGCCACAAGGGAAGAGTGCGCCTGTTATTCAGACTGTTAGGTCGACGGAGTTTTGATCCTTGTAATTTCGGATCGTCATCAGGACTAGGTTGTCTGAGTTGGGGCGTGCTGTAAGGAAAGGAAGGAGGTTAGGGGTGAAGCTACAGGAGTTGAGGAAGGAAGGGCATGTCAGGGGGAGTAAAATACCTGTAATGGGTTCCGGATAGCATGAATCATCTATCTAGGAGTTGTCCACAAAAGGAAAGTGCAGTCTGTAGCAACTTATGCTGACCAAATCATGGTTCGTTTGAGGACTGCAGGTGGGCACTGGGAAGAGTAAGGGGAGCATTGTTTTAAAGGAGCATGGTGTTAGAAATGGCAAGCTATGTTTATGCACCAGCGTTCTGAAATCAGAAATCCATAATCAAAAATCAGTAAAGCGCTGACTCATTAGGAAAAGATTCGAGCGCTTGAGGATCAAAGCTGCACGTACCTTGGTTGATCTGTGCCCTGCTCGGCTGTCTTAGTAAAGCTGTGTTCAAGCACGAACGCTGAGGGAGAAGGGGGGGGGGGAGAGGGGAGAGAGGGAGCGCCCCTGTTAGTGGCTAGTTAAACGGGAGCGTGAGGTTTAGAGGTGATAGATCTCGGCTAGTTGGGGCATTTACCTGATTGAATCGGCGTGTCCGGCGGCTTCAGTGGAAGCGAGTGTCTGGAAGCCGATGGACGCGAGTTGGGAGAGTATAACTTCCGCGTTGGGCGGAGTTAGAGCAGGGGCAGGGGGTGGAGAATGGGCATATCAATGCGCGTCAGCGGGTACGTGTATGACACAAGGAGAGTAACACCGGTGACGCGTCAGAAAGGGAGGGGCGTTGCCGTCATAACGTATACAAGCAACAGAGGGGCGGATTTGTTTAGAAGCAAGTTAACAATGAAACAGTGAAGAATTCGGCGCATTAAAACGTATAGTCACATTTGTCCGTAAGGGAGCAGCCTGTGGTTAGTTTAAAAATACAAATAGCAATTACCACCTATGCCAAAGGAAAGATTCAGAGTTTTGAGAAATAACAATGTTATACATCACGTTATCTATCATGTTATAACAAGGGCTTATTGTTGTTAGTAGTTAAATAAATGATACAGTAGCCTATGCTTAGCGGATCTTTGAAGTGGTTGGAACCGCATGAGAACATGTTATACAGTGGAAAAGTGTCTGTAAACGTATTGTGTGAGGCAATGTTGAAGCATGAGCACACTTGATGTGTAAGGTGTATAGGTTTGGTGGTTAAGGGGAGAGTCGGACTGGGACTATCGGATCAGATAGTCTATCGGACTGTTCAATAATTATGAGGGTGACAAGCTGATGAATAAAGTCTTGGTACAGATTGGTTGCTGAGCATTATCTGATGAATGCAGTCTGGGTACAGATTAGTTGCTGAGCATTAGCTGAGTCAGGTGGTAACTGTGCCGTTCCATTCGTCGATGGTATTCAATCCTTTATTGATCGAGTCGCAAATGGTCATCCATTTGCATTCCGCCTTGTTTAGAAGGATTTTAATGTCACCCCCTCGGGTGGGCAGTGTGGGTTTTTCTACCACTTGCCAATGAATGTCAATGTCCAGGTGGCCATGTTGCAGGTAGTGTGATACCAAGGGGGCTGTCAATGTTTTGCAGTTAATACAGCTCTTATGCTGAATGATGCGTTGTTTAATCATTTGTGTTGTTTGCCCAATGTAGATGAAGTCGTATGGGCACTTGATCGCATAAATGACGTTTTGAGATCTGCAATTTGTGTGTTTCGTCAGTTAATGTGAGCGACCGTTGGCTGTAAATTCTTTAGTATTTGTGGTCACGCTACACACACTGCAATTTTGGCATCTATAGTGCCCCACAATTGGATCCAGGCCCCAGGATGCTGTGATGGTATTTCTTTCATGGTTGGTTTGTGGCCAAGTGATGGCATGTACCAGATGATTAGCCCAATTGTTGCCGCGTTGGTAGGAGAATAGAGGATCTTCTTTGAATTGTTCGTGTGAGCGTAGTAAGGGCCAATTGTTTCTGATGATCTTACTGATTTTGTTGCTGTGAGGACTGAATTTTGAGACGAAAGGGATCCTGGACATCGATTTCTTAGGTTGAATGGTGAGGAGGTTTTCTCTGTGGCAGTACCACTCTCTTTTCTTTGCTTTGGTGACCAATCTTTTAGGGTATCCGCGGTGTATTCGTTTTTTGGTGAGGATGTCAGCCTCCCTGAAATAGTCTTTTTTCCATTTACAATTCCGGCGGATCCGGAGGAATTGGCCATACGGTAATCCATCACGTAGTCCTCGGGGATGGTAGCTGGAATATAGCAGCAAGGTGTTTTTCTCTGTTGGTTTGCGGTATAGGGTTGTGCCCAAAAGTCTGTCTTCTGCGTGGATGGTCACATCCAAAAAAGGTAGGTCATTTTGTTTGCAGTCACTTGTGAATTTCAGATGTTCTTGTGAGTGGTTAAGCCAGTGAATGAAGGGGTGCAGTGTTTCAGCAGTTCCAGTCCACAGTAATAGCACGTCGTCTATATACCTGCGCCAAAGGTTGATGTTTTGGAAAAATGGATTGATTGGTGTTAAGATCAAGGACTTTTCTAGGTGATACACAAACAAAATTGCAAAGTTCGGGGCAAGGCAAGCTCCCATTAAAACGCCTTTCACTTGTAAATAGTAGGTGTCTCGGTAAAGGAAATAATTGTTTTTCAGTGCTATCCGGAGGAGATTCATGATGAAATCTGTGGGAATCCGTGCCGGTTGAGGTCTCGAAAGAAGGAGGGTGTGGATGACTTGCAGACCTTCATCATGGGGTATATTTGTATAAAGTGATTCGATGTCAAGACCTGCCATGACTTGCGTGTTGGTATCAAATGGTAAATCCTCAATTGTATTGATTAGGTCCATCGTATCACGAATGTAGGTGTCCGTTTCAGGGATAAATGGTTTTATTACAGAGTCTATGTATTTTCCAAATGGATCCACAACCAGAAACGATAGGTCTGCCCGGTGGATTAAGACTGTCTTTGTGAATCTTGGGCAAGACATACAGTACTGGAGTACGAGGACTGACACTGTTTAAGAATTCAAATTCCTTGTTTGTGATGATGTCTTTGTCTTTGGCTTCAGTGGTGACGGATAGTATTTTAGTACGGATATCCTCCAAGGGGTCTTTGGGGAGGTGTCGATAGTGTTCCTGATTAGCAAGTTGTCTTTTGATTTCCAGGTCGTATTTGGTTGTGTTCATAATTACTATTCCCCCGCCCTTGTCCGCTGGTTTTATAATAATGTCACTGTTGTCTTTCAGCGTTTTCAGGGCTTGTTTTTCTGCCAGCGGGATATTGTAAGGGATAAATTGTGATTGATTTTTGAGATCCATTACATCTTTGAGTACCAGCCGTTCGAATGCCAGAATTTCCGGTGGCATGGTGTGTGATGGGGAGGGTGGGCCGAAAGGTGATAGATTAAATGGTGTTGAATCAGTTTTATCTGCAAAGTATTGTCTGAGTCCTATCCTTCTGAAAAATTTCAGAAGACTGGATTGGAGGTCCAGGAAATCCGTACGTTCCGTTGGTACAAAAATAAGACCTCGAGATAGGAGGTTGATCTCATCATTGTTGAAGACGTAGTCTGAAAGGTTGAATATTGGTATTTGTAAGTCCATAGCTCTTGCTGGATCAGTAAATGCTTAAGTAAACAACGAGAATCCAACGCGGAGAAAGGGAGTGATCGACAGATGTTGAAGCACTCAGTGTTTTGTAAAATACCCCTCACACACCAAAAGGCCCCTTGGTGTCATGCTTCATCATCGGGGTCTTCGCACCCCTCTAACGGGATGCGGCGTGCTGCGACCAACGACTACGCGGGAGCACTTATAGATATGACTATGTGTGGTGTGAAGTGTGTGGGGTGTATTTATAAGTGAGTGGTGGGGTGTGGTGAAAAATTAAAAATTAAAAAGTACCTGGCACATGAGTATAAAGAAAAAAACTTTTTATTCTAGACTCTGGCTGGTACTGTTAAAATAAGTGCAGTGTGAGGTCGAATCTGTTATATTAAAGAACAGGACCTCTGGTGTGCGTCGACATGTTTCGGAGGCAAGCTCCTTCTTCAGGACGGGGGCACAACTTCCCCACCTTACTCACGTATTCTTAATAAAACTAGCTGTGTATTTACAGAAAAGTGAATTTTTAATGCTAAGTGTGCCTACAGCGGTCTGCTACAAGTACAATGACCTGTAGAAAGACAAAAAAGAAAAATAAACTAATGGTTACCCATGTAGCGGGTAGTTCAAGCAGGTGCAGTCACCTGGAACCTCACCAATTGCTTGTAATAAGCTCTGTTGAAAGAAGGGTACTCACAACACATACAACATATAACACAAAAGTACTAGGAGTTACTGGCAATGTTAATCATACTTGTGAAGCTTGCTTGCTGGCTTCATGAGCATAAAGGAACGTCAGGGGTGTTGCTTGATTGCAATCTGTAGTGAGGAATGATGCAGGTTTTAATAATTCATTCTCACTTACTTCGGAGGAGAGGTTCAGATGGCCGTTTTATGGTTGTTCTGGTAAATACTCACAGAATCAGGACGCAGTGGTCACCGTCTTACCCCTCACGCTGCTCCGCTGTTATGAGGTGGTCAAAGGGTTTTGTGCTATTTATACCTTGTATTGTAATTGGGCGGAGGCGTCTGTATGCCCAAACAAGGGTATTCCGCTCTCTGTTGTTAATTACATACCCATGTATGGAGCATCTGCTCCTCAGCCATACATAATACTTGTATGTCCGACACGGACTCACATGGGACCAGCGTCGATGAGCGTGTGTGCTGCTCTCAGGCGCATGCGCTTAGATTCCACACTGATTGTCCATCGCGCATGCATGTTATACTGCTGCGCTCGATTGTGGGACACGTGTTTTTTGCGCATGCGTGCCTGTTCTCTGTGCACTGCGGGGCAAGGGTAGTGTTTCGTAACCTGATTCGATGGTTATTTAAATGTTGCAAAAGTAGTACTGGGGACCCACAACCATATTGTTTACAAGGCTAAGAACGATGCAAGTGGTTAGTTGGTTAGATCAGTATATCGCATGTCCATAATGGTGCATCTTAGTTGGATAATTGACCCCAGGGCACCTCATCATTAAGCCCGATTATATGGGTGCCAAGTCTGAATACCCATCATTGTTCTTTTTGGAAGAGACCGTCATCAGAGGGCAGCTGCTCTATGATGGTCCAATTTAGATCATTTGCACAATGCTGTGCTGTCAGGTAATGCGTGGCCATTTTCGTGGTGCTTTTTTTACATCGCACATTGCTCTTGTGCTCATTCATTCTTGTCTTCATGGCCCTCGTGGTCATTCCTACATACTCGAGATTGCAGGGGCATCTTATAAGGTAGACCACGTTTTTGGAGTTACAGTTGAGAACCTCCTTTGCTCCCATGTAGTTCCATTGCGGAAAGTAAGTTTGGTGCTCTTCTGTGTCAGGTGGCAGCTGCTGCAGTTACCGCAAGGTAAATGACCATGAATGCCTATGGATGGTTGTATGGCAATCGTTGTTGGTTTAGGTCTGGTATGTACCAGCATGTCCCTGAGATTACGTCCCCTACGGTGAGCGAACAATGGTTTTTCTAGGTTCAGGTTGCCACATGTGAGTATCCTCCAGTGTTTGTTAACGATTTTGGATACTTCGTTGGACATGGTGTTGAATGTCGTCAAACAAATTGGCCGTTTGTTTTCATTTTGTTCTTTTTGTCGCTCTTCCAATAGTGCCTCTCTGTTATTGTTCTTAGCCCTCTTCATCGCTTTGTCAATAAGGTAGGTTATCTCGCAGGTGCCTGGGGTGAAAGCTATCGTATCTCAGCAGGCAATTCCTGGATGTCGTCTATGTACCTCCTCCAGCGTTTTACATTGGATCTGGATGCTGGAGGAGGTACATAGACGACATCCTAGTCATCTGGGAGGGTGACCGCCAAACCGCTGAAAATTTCCAAGCATGGTTAAATAACCAGAACGCCTTCCTAAAATTCACGAGCTCGATCTCAGACCACATGTTGGTCTTCTTGGATCTAAATATATACGCAGAAGAAGGACGTTTAAAAACCACCACCCATTTCAAGCCAACATCCAGGAATTGCCTGCTGAGATACAATAGCTTTCACCCCAGGCACCTGCGAGAGAACCTACCTTATGGACAATTTCTACGCCTTAGGCGTAACTGTACAGATAAGTCCAATTTAAAATTGCAGGCAAAAGACCTGAAAGAGAAACTGAAACTGCGAGAGTACCCTACCAATATCATTGACAAAGCGATGAAGAGGGCTAAGAACAATAACAGAGAGGCACTATTGGAAGAGCGACAAAAAGAACAAAATGAAAACAAACGGCCAATTTGTGTGACGACATTCAACACCATGTCCAACGAAGTATCCAAAATCGTTAACAAACACTGGAGGATACTCACATGTGGCAACCTGAACCTAGAAAAACCATTGTTCGCTCACCGTAGGGGACGTAATCTCAGGGACATGCTGGTACATACCAGACCTAAACCAACAACGATTGCCATACAACCATCCATAGGCATTCAAGGTCATTTCCCTTGCGGTAACTGCAGCAGCTGCCACCTGACACAGAAGAACACCAAACTTACTTTCCGCAATGGAACTACATGGGAGCAAAGGAGGTTCTCAAACTGTAACTCCAAAAACGTGGTCTACCTTATAAGATGCCCCTGCAATCTCGAGTATGTAGGAATGACCACGAGGGCCATGAAGACAAGAATGAATGAGCACAAGAGCAATGTGCGATGTAAAAAAAGCACCACGAAAATGGCCACGCATTACCTGACAGCACAGCATTGTGTAAATGATCTAAATTGGACCATCATAGAGCAGCTGCCCTCTGATGACGGTCTCTTCCAAAAAGAACAAAGATGGGTATTCAGACTTGGCACCCATATAATCGGGCTTAATAAAGAGGTGCCCTGGGGTCAATTATCCAACTAAGATGCACCATTATGGACATGCGATATACTGATCTAACCAACTAACCACTTGCATCGTTCTTAGCCTTGTAAACAATATGGTTGTGGGTCCCCACTACTACTTTTGCAACATTTAAATAACCATCGAATCAGGTTACGAAACACTACCCTCGCCCCACAGTGCACAGAGAACAGGCACGCATGGGCAAAAAACACGTGTCCCACAATCGAGCGCAGCAGTATAACACGCATGCGCGATGGACAATCAGTGCGGAATCTAAGCGCATGCGCCTGAGAGCAACACACGCGCTCATCGACGCTGGTCCCATGTGAGTCCGTGTCGGACATACAAGTATTATGTATGGCTGAGGAGCGGATGCTCCATACATGGGTATGTAATTAACAACAGAGCGCGGAATACCCTTGTTTGGGCATACAGACGCCTCCGCCCAATTACAATACAAGGTATAAATAGCACAAAACTCTTTGACCACCTCATAACAGCGGAGCAGCGTGAGGGGTAAGACGGTGACCACTGCGTCCTGATTCTGTGAGTATTTACCAGAACAACCATAAAACGGCCATCTGAACCTCTCCTCCGAAGTAAGTGAGAATGAATTATTAAAACCTGCATCATTCCTCACTACAGATTGCAATCAAGCAACACCCCTGATGTTCCTTTATGCTCATGAAGCCAGCAAGCAAGCTTCACAAGTATGATTAACATTGCCAGTAACTCCTAGTACTTTTGTGTTATATGTTGTATGTGTTGTGAGTACCCTTCTTTCAACAGAGCTTATTACAAGCAATTGGTGAGGTTCCAGGTGACTGCACCTGCTTGAACTACCCGCTACATGGGTAACCATTAGTTTGTTTTTCTTTTTTGTCTTTCTACAGGTCATTGTACTTGTAGCAGACCGCTGTAGGCACACTTAGCCTTAAAAGTTCACTTTTCTGTAAATGCACAGCTAGTTTTATTTAGAATACGTGAGTAAGGTGGGGAAGTTGTGCCCCCGTCCTGAAGAAGGAGCTTGCCTCCGAAACATGTCGACACACACCAGAGGTCCTGTTCTTTAACATAACAGATTCGACCTCACTTCACTTCTTTTAACAGTACCAGCCAGAGTCCAGAATAAAAAGTTTTTTTCTTTATACTCATGTGCCAGGTACTTTTTCATTTTTAATTTTTCACCACACCCCACCACTCACTTATAAATACACCCCACACACTTCACACCACACATAGTCATATCTATAAGTGCTCCCGCGTAGTCGTTGGTCGCAGCACGCCGCATCCCGTTAGAGGGGTGCGAAGACCCCGATGATGAAGCATGACACCAAGGGGCCTTTTGGTGTGTGAGGGGTATTTTACAAAACACTGAGTGCTTCAACATCTGTCGATCACTCATCCCCCCTCCCTTTCTCCGCGTTGGATACTCGTTGTTTACTTAAGCATTTTTGTGGAGCAGGAATCCAACCCTTTGCTCTACCTCCCTCTTGTGTTTTTGATATGATCTTGCTGGATCAGTGTCATCTATTGTTGATGTCCCCATTGGTAGAACCGATTGCGAGTTTGTCGTTCTCCCAGCAGTTGCGGTTGGTATTGGCGGTTTCTGGCGGGGCGATTTTGAGGAGGTGGTTGTCTGTGGCCGCGGCCCCTCCCTTAAAAACTGGCCGGGAGCAAGGGTGGAGGTCTGTTGCTGGCGGTTGAGGTACCTGGACGGTTATCCGAGTCTGAGTCTTCGACTGAGGTATTAGATGAGTCTGAGAATGTTATCCGCTGGTTGTTTCTAAAGCGTCCCCAATTGCGTGTTCTTGGTGGAATGTATGGGGTATTGTAGAATGCCTTGTTTAGATATGGGTAGGTGTTTTCCACTTTATAGTTTTTAATGTCTTTTTGGATTTTGTTTGTCTTTTTGTTGAGTTCGAAGGTGTTGAAGGTGCAGATTGTGGTATTTATTTTTTCTAGAAGGCTTTTGGCGTCAGAAAAATAAGTATCTGCTAGAATTTGTTTTTCGAGTTCTGCTATTTCCAGAAGTTCCAGGCGACTATGTTCGATGGCTGTATCTATACCCAGGACCATCCAATGTCTAGAACAGGTTGTAAATGCTAGTAATGATGGGATAGAATCTCATCTAGTTGCGCACAGTTCACCTGGTGTAATCCTACACCTTAAATGATTATACAATTTCAGATCTGTATACTGTAATCAATCAGTTATTTAATATCATAATCTGATTCATTTTAAATCGATCACAAAAATAATGCAATCCATAATCTTAATACAATAGTGATTGACAGTTTGTCATGATATTTACAATTATACAATATATTCTATATTGACATTTTATAACCAATCATAATTCATAACATTTCACTATTTTACATTCCTGCCCAATGCATTTCGGCACCTGTTAGTGCCTTTATCAGGGGCTGATCTGCAATGAAAATAAAAAAATATGAATAGGATTACACCAGGTGAACTGTGCGCAACTAGATGAGATTCTATCCCATCATTACTAGCATTTAAAACCACAGGCTGATTAGTTGCAGCACCGCTTGATTAAATTGAAAATCTAGTTTAGAAAGGAGTGCTCCTCACACATCCCCTGAACTGTTTTTTAGAACAGGTTGTAGCCAGATGGCTAAATTTGGTCCGGAACAGAGGATCTGTTGTGAAGATGGCAGGGGTGTTGCGTATTTGTAGTCCCACAGGATTGACGCCCGATCTACGGTAGTCTGTGAGCATCCGGGCATAAAGATCCGTTCTAATTTGTTTCTTTTTAAGTTTTTCTAGTGTCTCAAGAAGTGTTTTCGAAGTGTTGGGCGGGGTGGAAGAGGAAAGGGAAGGAGGGGGACCTGAAAGAAGGGAAGGTCCAACCATAAGAGAATTAATGTATTCCTCTGTGTAAGAGAGGGACTCCTTCGACATCGGCTCGTAAACAGCATGCCACCACTCCGTCATCCACAGTCCCACCAGATAAAGAATCTAGATGGCTGGATTCGGCTGGGAGGAAGGTTTGTGGGACGTCGGCGACTTCCATGAAGGCTGCGAGTGCCACGGCCTTGCTGGGGCGGTATGACCGAGCCCTCTGGGAATACCTCCAGCACTTTGTAGAACACCTGCCTCGTGACAAGAGAGAAGATTTCCAGGAGGTGTTAAATGAGGGGATGTTGGTGGCGAATCAGGTCATCAGTGCTGTAGCCGAATCTTCCCTCCTGGTGGCGCATGGCTTCTGCCATGGGATTAACCAGCGAAGACACGCCTGGCTCCGCCTCACGTCACTGAAAAAGGACGCACAACAAAGGGTTGCCAATTTACCATTCTCTGGCGAAACCCTGTTTGGAAAACATGCGGATGACGAAATGGCCCGCATGAAGGCGGAGGCCGAAACACTCACGGCTGTGGGTCTGGAAAAGCCCAAGGATAACAAGAAATCGTACCGCCCGTTCCAGAGACGGTTCGGTGGACAGGGCAGAGGGCGTGGCCAGGCTTCGGGACAGCAGCAGCAACAACAGCAGCAGTTCCGAAGACCGTTCCAGAAGCGCCAGAAAGGCAGAGGCGGCCAACAGTCGGCACCAGCGACCAAAGGCCCAGCCGGGTCTAGGCCCTGCGCGCTTACTTCCACTGCATCCGTTACCCACTCTGGTGGGGGGAATCGTTCAATTTTTTCTGGCAGAGTGGAGAAAAATTACTCAGGACAAGTGGGTGCTGAATATTGTTTGCAATGGATACAGTCTTCGGTTCACCAGCCGGCCTCCAGCAATTCCTCCGGTCAGCTCGCAGTTTCAGCTGCGCGAGCTCCAGGCGGAGGCCGATATCCTGTTAAGGAAAAGGGCGATAGAAGACGTACCTCTGTCTCAAAGAGGAAGAGGTCTGTACTCCCGGTTCTTCCTGGTTCGCAAGAAGGACAAGAACTAGTTCAGGCCCATTCTGGACTTGCGACAGGCAAACAAGTGGATTCCCAGAGAGAAGTTTCGCATGCTGTTGTTGCATCAGATTTATCCTCAGTTGCAACAGGGAGACTGGCTATGTGCTATAGACCTACAAGATGCGTACTTCCATGTGCCCATTGCACACAAACACAGGAAGTCCCTGCGATTCCAAGTCGGCGCCAATCATTATCAATACACAGTACTGCCATTCGGACTGTCTGCGCCAAGAACATTTTCAAAATGCATGCCGGTGGTAGCAGCACACCTGTGGAAGAACAAGGTGTTTGTCTACCCGTACCTGGGCGATTCGTCGATCAAGGCCTCCTCCTTCTCAGAAGCTCAAGCACACTTCCAGAAGACGTGCCTTCTCTTGAACAAGCTAGGGTTGCACATCAACATGGCCAAATCTGTCCCAACTCCGGGTCAATGCATACAGTGCTTGGGAGCCTCCATCAATACGCTATCAGCAAGCGTGTCTCCTTCGGAGGAGCGGCGATTATCACTCCTTCGGAAGGCTCAGGCTCTTATGACCACTCCATCTACATCAGTGAGGACGGTGTCTTCTTTACTGGGATCGATGGCCTCTTGTATCTTCCTAACGCCAAACGCACGACTGCACATGAGACCGTTGCAAGAGTGCTTGGAGGACCAGTGGGATCAGAGGAAAGGATCTTGGGACGACAAGATACGACTGTCTCTTCATGCTCTTAAGTCTCTGAAGTGGTGGTGTTCAGCGGAGAATCTCCTCAAAGGGGTTCCCTTCCACAAGGACATTCCCACTCAGACTGTCGTGACGGATGCTTCTCTCCACGGTTGGAGGGCGCACTCCGGAGACTTACAGATTCAAGGAACGTGGTCCCCAATGGAGGCCACGTATCACATCAATTTCCTGGAACTCAGAGCTGTTCACTTGGCACTGAAGGCCTTTCATCCGTCCTTTCAGACCAACTCTCTGCTTGTACAGACGGACAATACGACCACAATGTATTACCTCAACAAGCAAGGGGGTTCGAGATCACGCACTCTGTCGCAGGAGGTGCAGGCGATCTGGCACTGGCTTCTGGCCAGAGGACTGACGATAACGGCTACCCATCTGCCAGGTGTGCAGAATGTTCAGGCGGACGCACTGAGCAGACTGATTCAGGAAAACCACGAATGGGTCATAAACGACGATGTACTAGGAGAAGTCTTCGCAAGGTGGGGGACTCCAGACGTAGATCTGTTCGCCACCGCTGAAAACAGCAAATGCCGAGACTTCGCCTCCAGGTACTACCAGCAGGAGACGCTGGGGAATGCGCTATGGATCAACTGGTCGAACAGCTTTCTGTACGCTTTTCCACCCATTCCCCTGATTCCGGCGCTGCTCATCAAGCTGGCCCGGTCCAGGGCGCGGATGATACTCATTGCCCCGGAATGGCCCAGGCAGTGGTGGTTCACGGACCTGCTATACCGGTCTCTCCATCCTCACATACGGCTGCCGTGCATGATGGACCTTCTCACGAAGTTCGGGGGGCAGATGTTGCACCCCAACCTCTCATCTTTGAGTTTGGCGGCATGGCTCCTGAGATAGTGCAATATGGCCATTTGAATCTGCCCGAAGATTGCATGGACATACTGAAGGAGTCTAAGCGACCTTCCACTCGAACTTCCTATGCTTACAAGTGGAAGAGGTTCTGTATCTAGTGCAAGTCCAAGAACTATGACCCGACGACGTGCAAGGAAGATGTCATCCTTACTTACCTTCTACATTTGGCGCAGTCTGGACTTAATGTTCATTCCATTAAGGTTCATCTCGCTGCATTGACTGCCTACAGGAAATGCCCTTCACAGACTTCCTTCTTCCAGATCCCTGTGATCAAAGATTTTCTGGAAGGCTTGAAGAAAGTATTCCCTCCTGTCAGGCTCCCTTCGCCTTCATGGGAATTGAATGTGGTGCTGTCCAGGTTGATGAAGGAGCCTTTTGAATCTATTCATAAGGCTTCGTTGCAGCACCTGTCCTGGAAGACGGCGTTCCTCGTGGCCATTACATCGGCCCGCAGGGTGAGTGAAATTCAGGCGTTGTGTTGCCAAGAACCTTATACTGTATTTCATGCTGCTAAGGTTGTTATGCGTACTCACCCTAAATTTCTTCCCAAGGTTATTTCTGATTTTCATGTCATCTCCAGCGGAAAGGTCTCTACATTCCCTGGATGTTAGGAGGGTGTTGAAATTTTATCTGGATAAAACCAAAGATATTCGTAGGTCAGACCAATTGTTTATAAATTATGGATCGGTCAGGATGGGTCTTGCTACCTCTAAGCAGTCCATCTCTAGGTGGATTGTGCCCTGCATACAGCTGTGTTACCAAAAGGCTAATAAGACCTTAGGGGGTAAACCTAAGGCTCATTCCACCAGGGGCAAAGCTGCCACAACAGCTTTGCTCCGTAACGTTCCAATTGCAGAAATCTGCAAGGCGGCCACTTGGAAGTCGGTCCATACCTTTGCTAAGCATTACTGTCTGGACACTGATGCCAGGGCAGACGCTCAGGTTGGGCAGGCTTCGCTGCGAAATTTGTTCGCACAGTAGTGGTGTTAATTTTCTTCTCTCCACCACCGCTTTGGTGTGGGGATGGACTTGCCCTTCTATTCACTAGATTATGACTATACACAGAGATCCCCTACTACAGAAGGAGCAGTTTCTGTCCTGTAACTCCAGTTCTGTAGTAGGGGTATCTCTGTTATAGTCATAAGCGCCTGCCCTCCTCCCCGGTGGAGAAAGATATTCATGTAAGGAATGCTACAGGTCTGGCGTGTTACGCCTTCAAAAAGAACTGAAAGTAAAAGGGACCTGCTGTGCATTCTGGGATACTGGGAGAAGTTCTGGAAAGTTCTCTTAAAGGCACAGTATCCTATTTAAGCCACATAATGGCAGCCTATTGGGCTTGTCTGTCCATGCCTTCCTCTCTATCATTCCAGAGGCTTTTACTGGTAGAGGCAAGTTTCTCTATAGAGGAAACTGGGAAGGCTTTGCTGTGTGTGTGGTATTTTTTGGTGGAATTTCTAGTTGAAGTACTGGACAGTGTAGCCTGTGGATATAGGCTGCATTATTTGTCTTTAAATTCTCTCTTAAGTGTCTTTGCAGTTCTGCATTTTTTGACAATTTAAGAGATTATTTTTGATTGCCGGGGTCCACGCACATGGGCGGGACTATTCACTAGATTATGACTATAACAGAGATACCCCTACTACAGAACTGGAGTTACAGGACAGAAACTACTCCTTTTTTGGCTAGGTAGATAGATTCTTGTAAAATATTCCCTTCTACCAACACTCTCATATTCCCTTTAGCATTCTGTGCCTCAACATCATCTTTTTGTAGATCAATAAGTGCCTGATCTATATTCCCAATTTTGCCCCGAACCTTCACAATTTCTAAAAGACTACTTTTCTCAGCTAAACATAAGATGTCCCTCCTTCTGCACAAAAAGTCCCGGATCTGCAGGTATTTGAAAAAAAACAATTTAGGAAGATCATATTTAGTCATCAATGATGCATATGTCTTAACACCATTACCATCTACCAGCAGACCCAGGGTTGTAATACCATTGCTTCTCCTTCTATTCATGATACCAACTAGAAAAATAGGTGGGAGTAATGCTGCTGCATCCGTGGGTATATAGTAATTTATCTTACCAATATTTAGCTGTCTCTTTATTTGGCGCCAGGCCTTATAAGCGGCCTGGAGCCCCTTGAAGCGAGTCTTCTTATAAAAGCTCGGCTCGAGAATTTTAAAAAGGGTTCTTTCTGTCCTTGGGCCTAATAACTGATATATATGAGGCACATCCCCTGAGCTTTCGCCATTAGTTCCAACCAGTAAAATTCCAATGTGCTGTAATAAACATGCCCAATAATAAAATTGGAAGTTTGGTACTGCCCATCCCCCTCTATCCTGTGCCAGGGTCATAAATTTCAGTGCTCGCCGGGGCTTCCCCTGTGCCCATAGAAAACTATTGCAGATAGATTGTAGTCTCTGCATTTGTTTCCTAGTAATCTCAAGTGGTACTGCCCTAAAAAAATAAAGGACCTTTGGATGCACATTCATTTTAAGAACATTGCATCTTCCCAGCAATGACAAATGTAAGCTTTCCATCCTATCCAGATCTCTTTTAATCTTGCTAAGAATAGGTTCCCAATTGATTTTAACCATCGTATCTAGGCAAGCATTCAAACGTGTTCCCGAATATAAGGCCTCCTTTAAAACTCTCTGCTCCCTGAATTGTGCTTGTTCAGTACAGATTATCTGTGTCTTGGCTAGATTTAGTTTATAGCCCGCACTCCTCCCAAATATTGCTGCCAATTGTTCAGTCTGCTCCAGTGTAATAGCAGGATCCGGTGAAACTTGAAATATCATCTGCATAAGCAAATATATCCACCCGCTCCAACCTAGGACCTAATAGTTGTTTATTTAATCTGTGCTCTAGCAGGTTTAGGAACTGGTTGATATATATCGCAAATAACAGGGTGGAGCAGGGGCATCATTGGTGGGTGCCTCTTGATAACGTTAATGGATTTGATTCTAACCCTAATGTACATATTTGTGCCTTTGGGGATCTTTACATTGCCTAATTGGCTGAATAAACCCTGCACCATGCCACCTAAGTGTAGCCCATAAAAATTCCCATGAAACACGGTTAAGCGCCTTTTCCGCGTCTAATAATATCACCCTGCATGGCATCTTACGTGTATTGGCAATATCTAGCAATGTTGTTACTCTGCTAATATGGTTGACCTTGTCTCTACCTGGTATGAACCCGTGCTGGTGAACTGAAACCAAGGCCTTGATAACCTGCGATAGAGATATCGCTAAAATGTTTGCGTACATTTTATAGTCTCATTTTATAAGGGATATTGGTCTAAATGACCCTGGAAGTGTAGGAGGTTTATCTTTTTTTTAAAACACATTAATACTTGCTTCATCCCAGGATGCCGGAGCAACCCCTTTTTGTGCCTCCCGACACACCGCAAGCATATCTGCCTGCATTTCTGGTAGCAGTAGCTTATATATTTCTAGTGGCAGTCTATCAGGACCTGCAGCTTTTCCCAAAGCCAGTGAGCCCACAGCATCTATCAGCTCCTGCATTGATATTGGCTCCTCTAATGCCCTCTTATCTTCTTCATCCAGGATTATCCTGTGGGGGTCCTTATATAACTCCTCCTGCCCATCTATAATATGATCATCCTCGGAATACAGCTTCTCGTAAAATGTTCTAAACACCTCTAGGATACCCTCTGGTGTTTCTACAGTGTTCCCTACCAAGTCCTCAATTGCCACTATAGAGTGAGTTCTTGACCTCCTTACATCTGATCTTTTTTGCAAGGCATCTGCCTGTTGTTTCCCCAAACTCATAGCAGTCTTTCCTAAAAAGTGGTATTTTTTGGCAATATCTTTAGCCCATTCCTCGTTAATCTTAGACTTCCCCCAAGCCACACTCTGTTTGTGCCTGTGCAATGTCTGCCTTATCACGCACTGCCTCGATTATTCTACATTCTGCATGCCGTAACTCCTCATATAATTGCATCTGATGTTGTCTAAGTTGTTTCTCTCTGTGTCAGCCAAAACTCAGTATCTACCCCCCTGAGTCCCGCTTTCATTGCATCCCAGACCGTACCTAATTTAGTAGAGCCGTGATTTTTAACCAAACATTCTGTCACCCATTTACGAATAGAGTAACAAACTCCTCATTTAATAATAGTTTTTTATCAAAAGAGAATGTACTTCTAGGTCGCATTAAGCCAGACATTACAAGTTTCAGCATCACTGGATTATGATCCAAAGTTATACGAGGAGAAGTCGATATTTGTGCATCGTTTAGGAGCATTTAAGTTATAAAGAAGTAATCTAATCTGGTCAGCTTTTGGTGGGGGCACGAGTAATGCGTATACCCTGGTTCAGGATGGTTTAACCTAGGCCACACATCAACTAGTCCATGTTCATGGAGAAGCTGTATATACTTTGGGTTTCTTGCCAACATACTTATCTCCTCCAGGCCCTTTAATGATATCTTCAAGTTGAATATTAAAATCGCCAGTCAAGATCACGGGAGTTGCCCAGTTAGCTAATTCCATATTGAGATATTCAATAACTTGCTCCTCATCATGATTGGAGCCATAGACAGAGCATATTGTGCAGATCTTATTAGCTACAATACACTCCAATATGGCCCGTCGCCCATATTTATCAGCGGCAGTTCTGGTCGTTTTTAAAAGACCCTTTTTGGACAGTATAGCAACCCCACGAGTAGTAGTCCCTTGTGTGGTGCACACCTGCATCTCCAAATCAAGCTCTCTCAGATAGTTATGTTTGTTCCAAGGAATATGTGTCTCTTGGATACAGACTATATCGGGTGACATAATCCTTATTTCGCGGGCTACTCTTTGCCGTTTCCCCCTATCGTGAGGCCCGCACATTAAATGTGCACACTGTTAGTCCTGCCATCATCCTGGTTTGGGGCAATATATAGCCTCTCCTGCCCTTCTTGGCTGTCTCTTTCCCTTTCTATCTTTCCTTCATATATCCAAACACGGCTACTGGCTTTTTTTTACAGTTTTTAACACCCGGCCTCCCCCCCCCCCCAACCCGGCAGCCGCCCTCCTCCCCAAAGCATGGTAGCCTCCCCCTCCCTGTCCTGCCTCCCCTGCCAATGGAAGGCGCCCCCCCTTCCCCAGCATGAAGGCTAATAGACCCCATGGTCTACAGTGGTGGAGAGCCCCGCTGCCACCCCTAGCCCCCGTGCCCCCCGATGCATTCTGTCTTTGTCTCACCCATACGTAACACACTTAAAACAAGCACCCTTTAAACATTATTGGGAAATTTACATAGACATACAGATCAAAACCTTTTCGCACTCAGTTATCTTAGAGACAGTACAAACATTGTATTACTATTAGTATCAGTATATGACCATCATTATATATATATTCTTTCCCTAGTGCTTAATCTCTTGCAGATACTCTTTCGCCTTCAATTCAGAGGAAATCATTCTCATTGGGGGCAAGATGGCAGCTGGTCACTCGGCCGAGTGAGGGCTCGTAGCCTGCCGTCCATGTCTCTCCCCCTGATGTGAGACGGATTGACATACGGACATACGGAGACGCCTCACAAAGAATAATAATTTATTTATTTATACAGGATTTGTATGCGCATGGCTGCCCCAGCGATGATGCGTCCCAGCGCAACCAGAGACCGTCAAAGAGATCGGGGAGACTAACAAGTGCGAAAAGTTACAGAGTGGGGAACAACCATGTTTTCAATGATTTCCGAAAATGTCAGAAGATTGGGAATCGCTCGAATGCTAACTGGAAGAGAATTCCAAAGTTTAGCTGCCATAAAACCAAAAGAGCGACCCCCAGCCCTTGCTTTCCTCACTCGAGGGACACAGACCAGACCATGGTGTGCGGAGCGCAAAACGCGCCTAGGCAAGTAGGGCTTCAGCGGGCCTGATAGACCGGTGGGGGCTTGCTGTTTCAGAATTTTGTGTGCAGTGCATAGCACCTTAAATTGAATACGGGCTGCAATCGGCAACCAGTGCAGGTTCAGAAGTACTTGTGCAACAGATTGAGATCTTGGGAGTCCCGCTAGCATGCGAGCTGCCACATTTTGGACCCTCTGCAGTCGTTTAATACTTGCCTTATTGCCACCTAGATATAGGGCATTGCCATAGTCAAGCCTTGCAAGTATGGAGGAAACTGGATGAGAGAAGTGAATACAGAAATATTGTGGAATGCTGTGGGCTCTCCTTACCTCGCGGCGTCATTCAGCAGTCTGCTCTTCACGACTGCTCCGGTTCCGAGGTGTTTGTTGTGTCCTCCGGCGGTTGCTGGTGCTGCATGGGTATACCCTTGGCCTGACTGGAATTCAAGAAGGGATTCAGCCAAAGAACTCGAGAGCAGGGATGACGCGAACTGTTGGGGGAAATGCATCACTACTCAACAAAGCCGTGGAAAACAACCAAAATGAACAACTAGGTGGAGCGGCTACAAAAGACAGTCTGGTATGCAATGCTGAAGGCCAAAAGAAAGTCACTCCTGCAATATTCCTGGCGGCGAGCGAGGGGGGAAGCAGAGGCAAGACACCGCCGAGGGGACAGAGACATTGGAAAACTCTGCCGAGGTGAGCAAGGTGAGCGAGGTGCAAGACGAGGCCACAGTACAAGCTTTAACTAAACCAATGGGAGTAGGGAGGGGGAGATCCGTGGGTCTCTCTGATGGTCTAAGAAAAAGATAGAGCAGTGGGTGTCCGGCAATAACGAGAGACCCGGATAAATCAGGTAGCCTGGAAATGGAAGTGGTGACAGCAGCTGATGGTGGACTATCCCAGGAGCAGAGAGGAGGTTCTAATGATGGGTCAGAGACTGAGGCAACCAATATACAAGAGCCAGACATAGAGGGTCCTTTCTTTTCGTTGTCAGATCATTCAAGCTCTTCAGGGGATGAATCCCTGCAGGTATCCGCGGATCTTCTCAACCTATCAAATAGAGGCTGGAGTGAGACTAGTAGCATATGCCTGGAAGAAGAAACTCCGAGAAGAAGTGATAGAATATATACTACCGGGACTATACGTAAGAAATCAGTTCCACATGTATCAGATCAAGCTAGTGGTCAAGAGATCCAGGCTAACATTCCACGGGAAGGACAGTAGAGCAATCGGGAGATATTTCCCTAACACTCCTTTACGAGACAATGATGGCATATAGGAAAGAAAGTCGGGCAGAAAGTCTAAAAACTCAAGGTGCGTGTAGAAAATTTCAGAACTCAGTTCGACGGATGACGAAAACATGTTCTGAAATTGGAGAGAGGATAACGGAAGCAGAGACCCGTATTTCCAGCCTAGAGGATAGAGATGGTGGCACAGAGGACGACAACTGAGGCATTAACAACGCATAGGGACGACTTATCCTGGAAGATCGAGGATATGATAATCCGCCTAAGGCGGAACAATTTAAGAATTCTTGGTATAGCCGAAGGGGTTGAGGGGGCGGATCCCTGCAAGTTCGTTGTTAAACTTTTCACCTAGGCATTCCCTGAGTTAGCCCAATGGTCTTGGGACACTGAGATACAGCGGGCTTACAGATTTGCGTTTCAAGTAAAGTGTAATTAGGCCAATACAAGACCTAGAGCTATATTGATATGTCTCTCCAATTACTTGGCCAGGCAGGCCCTATTTGACTTAGCTAGGCCAGATAGACAGCGGAAAGCGGCAGGAGTTGAATTATTTGTGCGCCCTGATTTTTGCCCCACTACTGTGGAAAAGCGATGGCAACTTAGACAACTAATTGCGCCTTTTCAAGAGAAGGGTGCACAAGCATTTCTTTTAGCTCCTGCCAAATAAAAAATTACCCTTCGTGCCTTTTATGCTGATCTTGGCAGTTTCCTGCGCCGAGGTTTTCGACTCTGAGACCTCAATCACCGTCTGGTGTCAAATCAGCGCCATCTCGGATTTGATCTCCGCCGCTGCCTGTTTCGGAAGGTCCTCCTTCGACGCCGGCGCGTTGTCACCGTGCCGCTGCTAGCGCTGCCGATCCCAAAACAGCGATCCGGAAGGGAAGCACAAAGGCTGCTAGAGGAAGATGAGTACCTCCAGGAGCAAGAGGAAGGGGAGATTCGCGACTCCGTAGACGAATTTGAAGGTCTACATGAAACTAGTGGCTTAGACACTTCCCGGAGTGGGAGCTATCTTCACCAAAGGCTATTTGCTCTCACTATGTCACCGCTTATCATGTGGTGATCAGAAAAACTGCAGAGTTGTTGTACCTTCAGTTTCCTTCAGCTGAAGTTAAGTCAAATATTGTGACTGAAGTGCTTAATTATGCTTCTTCTAGTGAACCTCTACTGCCTTTCAATGAGGCCTTGACGGAGCCAATTATGGAAGTGTGGCAGAAGCCCTTGTCTGCTCCTGCAGTTTCCAGATCAGTGGCGAGGAGATACATACCTGCTCCTGGTGATCCAGCTTTTTTTTCTGGCCACCCATCTCGAGAAAGCTTGGTGGTTCAGGCTTCTTGCTCGAAGTAGTCTTCTGGGTTCTTTCCTACCACCCTGAGGGACAGAGATTCAAAAAAGTTAGAACAGTCGGCCAAAAAGGTGTTTTCGTCAGCAAGTATGTCGCTGAAGTCTACAAACGCCACTTGCTTGCTTGGTAGGTACATTCATACCCTTATGGACTCTCTTAAGCAATTGGCCCCTAAACTTCCTGAGGAAGATCGAGTTTTGAGGCTCTTTCAGATTCACAAGCAGCTGCCCTTCAGATCATTCAGTCGGGTCTGGACACTGCAAACTCAGTTGCCCAGGTAATGGGTTCTTCAGTTGCTACGAGAAGACATGCCTGGCTCAGATTTTTAGGTTTTTCGCCAGATGTTAAGGCTACTCTACTGGATCTGCCTTTCGATGGCTCAAGATTGTTTGGTACCAAAGCGGACTCTGCTTTGCAACGTTTTAAAGACAGTAGGGCTACTGCAAGATCTTTGGGCCTGCAGTCTCACCTTAGGGGCTATGGCTACAAGAGGTATCAAGGTTTTGGGAAGGCGGCTTCCTTTCGAGGCCGTCAGCAGCCTCAGCAACAACAGCAGAATCCTCTGGACAGGTCTTACAGGGAAAAAATAGAGGCTGTCTTCGAGGTGCCTCATGGCAGCAGTCCTCCTACTCCTCCTCCTCCTCTTCTCCTGTCCCCACCACTGGTACCACAGGAAAGCAGCTCTAGATCCCCCATCTTGGAGCATGCTGGTCCTGTAGGGGGTTGGGTGTCCTATTTTCTACAACATTTGGAATCAGTTACCTCAGACCGTTGGGTTTTGAATCTTGTGGAAAATGGGTACGCCCTCCCTATTCTAGAGTTTCTACCTCCTTACCCTCCTCACCAGGATTGATGGTGAGAGGTCCATTTACTGCTCTTACAACAGGAGGTTCTTGTCTTGTTGTAGGTGGTTCCAGAGCAGTAAAGGGGTCAGCGATGTTACTCCTGTTATTTCCCAATTTCCAAGAAGGACGGCAGATTGAGACCGATCCTGGATTTGAATTTTTACTTTGGGCAGGAAAAGTTCAAAATGTTGACCTTGGCTCAGGTCCTTCTGGCGCTGCAACAGGAAGACTGGATGGTGTGGATCGATTTGCAGGATGCGTGTTTTCATCTTCCCATCCTGAAGTCGCATCGGAAGTATCTTCGGTTTATGGTAGGGTCGCAACACTACCAGTTTGCGGTCCTTCCGTTCGGTCTCACTTCCGCACCACAGGTCTTCACAAAGGTGATGGCGGTGGTGGCAGCACATCTCAGAAAGTCAGGGGTTCCTGTTTTCCCATATCTGTACTACTGGCTGCTAAAAGCCAAGTCTCCAGAGCTGGAGTTGCGCCACTTGCATGCAACAACGCAATTGTTGTTCAACTTGGGTTTCTCGATAAATGTACCCAAATCTCACCTGGTGCCTTCTCAGCGCAGCCTGTTCATAGGGGCAGTACTGGACACTACTGTGTGTCGAGCTTTCCCGCCTCCGCAGAGGATTCTCGACATACAGGAGATGATTCCTTTATTTCACAATGGAGAT
Organism: Lissotriton vulgaris; assembly: GCF_964263255.1. Lineage (NCBI taxonomy): Eukaryota > Metazoa > Chordata > Amphibia > Caudata > Salamandridae > Lissotriton > Lissotriton vulgaris. The sequence continues at coordinate 472,820,044 of NC_141700.1, read as the reverse complement.
GTTGTTCCAGTCCTGAAGGTCCCACGCCTGCTCGGTATGTTTGCTTCCTGCATACTGTTGGTCAACCTTGCACGCTGGCACAAGAGGGCCTCCGCAGGCAATGGTATCAGCACAATGGAGATCTCGGGGAGATTAGAATCTCCAGTGACCCTGCAGCTTAGCTGTCTTGGTGGAGTGTGCAGGGCAACCTGTCTCAAGGAAAGCCCTTTCAGCCTCCTCCCTAGGATGGGGTGCTCCTCAGGGGGATCTGGAGATCAAAGGTTTTTGGTTTTCAGAGGAGAGGATGCTTCACATCAACCTTTTGGAATTGCGGGCAATATGTTTGGCTCTCAAGGCCTACCTTCCCTCCATCCACGGTCAGTCAGTTCAGGTCCTGACCAACACTACCGCAATGTGATACATCGACAAACAGGGAGGTGTAGGGTCTTATCGTCTCTGCAGAGACGCTCTACGACTCTGGTCCTGGGCTCAGGGCCATCAGATTTGTGTGATTGCAAATCATCTGGCCGGTGTGCTGGATGTACGACCGAACAGTCTCAGTCGGCATTACTCGGCCGATCACGAGTGGCGTGTTCATCCAGAGGTGGTCCTTCACATCTTCAAGATGTGGGAGTCTCCTCGGGTGGACCTTTTTGCCACTTGGGAGAATGTGCACTGCCCGTTGTTCAGTAGGCTTCAGTATCTGATGCAGGGGGTGTTGGGGGACGCGTTTCAATTGGATTGGAGCTCGCATCTCCTTTACGTGTTTCCTCCCATACCCTTGATTCCTGGAGTTCTGAGGAAGGTTTGCCAAGACCGGACCCAAGTCATTATGATTGCACCGGATTGGCCGAGAAGGATGTAGTACACAGATCTACTTCACCTCTCATTTCTCCCTCCGCTCCGTCTCCCTCTCAGGGCAGACCTCTTCTCATAGACGCAGGGGCCTGTTCTACACCCCCACCTCCAGAGCCTGCACCTTCATGCCTGGAGATTGAACGGAGCAACCTGAGTTCTTTTTCTCTCCCACTGGATGTGATGGATGTTATTTTATCATCCAGGGCACACTCCACCAGATCTATGTATTCATCTAGGTGCTCTACATTTGTGAAATGGTGTGGAGAGAGGTCCATTGATCCTTTGAAGGCTCATTTGTCTGACATCCTGAGATTTTCACTTTCCTTGGCCCTGCAGGGTTGTGCTGTGGCTACAGTAAAGGGATATTTGTCGGCTTTGTCTGCTTTTCCCTGTTTACCGGATCAGCCGTCTTTATTTAAGTCTCCCATTGTTATGAAGTTCATTAAGGCCCTAACCAATATGTTTCCTCCCACTCCCTTCATTATGCCTCAGTAGGATTTGAATATAGTTCATACATTTCTGATGGGGTCTCCTTTTGAGCCTCTTCATAGTTGCCATTTGAGACTTCTTTCTTTCAAGACCATCTTTTTGATGGCTATTTCCTCGGCCAGGAGGGTAAGTGAGCTTCAGGCTCTTAGTTCAAAACCTCTGTTTTTAACCATTCATGCAAAAAAGATGGTTCTAAGGACAAGGGCTGCTTTCCTGCCTAAGGTGGTTACTCCTTTCCGTTTAGGACAGCCTATTACTTTATCTACCCTCTATCCTCACCCTCACCCTTCCAAGGAGGAGGAGAGACTTCATCGCCTGGATCCTACGAGGGCGGTCAGCTTCTACCTGGACAGGACCAGGGAACTAAGGCTGGATGATCAGCTCTTCGTGGGCTACATTGGACGAATGAATAGAAAAGCTGTCCACAAACCAACACTCTCCAGGTGGATTATCATGTGTATCAAGATCAGCTACGCCCTGGCCAAGAAGGAGCCAACTGAAGGTATTAGAGCTCATTCTACCAGAGCTAAGTCTTCTTCTTCTTCTTTGGCTAGAGGTGTTCCTGTTGAGGACATCTGTTAGGCGGCGACTTGGGGTTCCCTCCATACCTTTGTGAAGCATTACTGCTTGGATTCTGAGGTTAGGAGGGACGGCCATTTTGCACGCTCTGGTCTGCAAGATTTTTTGGTATAGTCAGGTGGACACCCTCCTTCGGGAGAGGTACGGCTGGAGAATTTAATTTAAAAGGTGAGGAATCCACAGGCAGATGTTTCCATCAGAAGAACAAGCTACTTACCTTCGGTAACGCTTTTTCTGGTGGATACAGTATCTGCCTGCCTCACTGTTGTCTTCCTGTTTATACCAAAAAAGTTTTAACTGTCTGACATGGTTATTTTTAATATATCATTTTCATGCATACAGTTTGCTGCTAGGAAGTGCTTTGTTTATTGGCTTTTCCTTACTGTTTATATATATACTATATGTATTTGTATATATATTACGTATACTATATATACTTGTGGAAATGTTGTTGGTCGGCCCTTTTGCCTTGGAGGCTCGGAAAAAAGGGTGGAACTGACGTCAACACATCGACGAGATCTTCTTATGGCTCGGGTGGCGTCATACGGAGTTGCGAGCAGAGCCGTGCTATTATGACGTCCTCGTCGACGTGGGAGAGCTAAGAAAAGAATTTCCGTGGAATGCTGGCGCAAGGGTAATTCAAAAGGTGAGGAATCCACAGGCAGATACTGTATCCACCAGGAAGAGCATTACCGAAGGTAAGTAACTTGTTCTACTGTTGTTTTTACAAACATTTTCATCATGCATATTAAGTACTAGGCCTTCACATTCTCATTGTCGTTTTCTCTTATAGTTTTTTATTATGTATATTAACTATTTGTTTGATTCTCTTTTTATGCAATTTCCATTTTGTTTGTACCTCCCAATTAAAAATATTAAATAAAATAATGAAAAGCACAGGGTTACATTAAAACACCTTACAATGCATAACTCCAGTTTGTGAACAGCTTAAAAATTACTCAGTCATTTTATTGGTAAATTAAAATCAAACGTAATGGTCAAGTCAGATTTCAGATTACTATTTTGAAAATTACACTTTTAGAAATATGTAATTTTCCTGCCTTAATCAAATGTGCCTTTCTGCCAGTGTTCAGTGTCACTATTGAAGGCTTTCCAGTGGTGATATGTGTATTGATCCCAGATAGTGGACAACGGGCCTGGTTGTGGGGAGATCTTTTTGTCTGACAGGATGGCCATCTGGGCTGTGACCAGGAACTTAATTAACTTACACCTCATGGAACTCATCCAGGCCAGAGCCTGCTGCTTTGCCACTCTGATGATTTTGGACTTCCATATCAGGGACTAAGTCAGAAATTAAAACTTCAAACCAGGATGATCCTGATCTCTAAATCCGACCTTAGCTCCACAGTGATCAGAATAAAAATGTACTCTAGTCCCAGCCTATCACAAGCAGATGCCCGAGGCTGGCACTTTTTTAATGTTATTTTTTTTAAACCTCTTGCCTGCTAAGCCTTTTCCCCTAAAAATGCTAAGCCCTTTTTCTGCTATTTGGTAAACTTCATAACTTTATTTCCACATACAGAGATTCTGAAGGTATCCGGGTTTGGGGATTCCCCTGGAGAGCACTGAGAATTGACAAAATATAGCTAAATTTACTTTTTGGGTGAAAAATTGAAAAACATTATTCACAAGATAGCATAAATGACATCAACAGAAGGTTTTCTGTGCTTGGATCACCATCTACCCAGCTTTCAGGAAAAAGCATAGTTGGAGTAAAAAAAATAATCTCAGTTTATGCATTTTTCTAAGAGGTAGTCCATGTTTTTCCTAATTTTTATGGGTTCAACCTACTTTTTGTTTGTGGTGGAAACAGGTGCCTAAACTGTGCTAATAGCTATTACTCGTCTGCTGAAGGAGCACTGATATGGGTATGACCCGGGGCACCATTTGAGCCCATCAGAGTCTGTATCAACAAAGAGGGTAGATTCGCTTTGCACAGGGGGGACTTAACAGTTGATACTGCACAGTATTTACACCTGAAATAAGGGACGATCACAATTCCTAGATTGACTGGCCCCATTTGTCCTTAGAACCGATTACTCGTGTGTGTCAACTGGGGTAGGTGTGAATCCTCCATTCCGATCTGGCAGCTTAACAGATCCTATATACCTGACTCCACATTCAGAGGTCCATTAGCTGACTTGACCAGGATGGCATGGTGAGCAAAAGAATGATGAATTAAACCCAGATCATTGTGACTGGGGGTGAATGTTTGCATTGTACAGCATTCCGTCCATCATTTGTTTCTTTTGTCGCCCTAATTGGGAAGGTTATGCCCAGACGTGGGTCCCAAGCTCACTACTCTATTGGATTCAGGCTAGCCCGGCAGATGAAGGGTGATGTCCCGAAACCGGTCCCAGGATGCTTGTTTCTGGTCAAGGGAGGACCTGGCTAGGCAGTTCGGGCTGGATTGTTCCCATGAGGGGCAGTGTCAAGACTGATTTGTATATGGCTAGGTCCAAACTGGGGTGACGTGGTGAGCAAAAGTATGATGGATTAAACCTAGATCCTTGTGACTGGGTGTGAATGTTTGCATTGTTCAGCATTTGTCCGTCATTTGTTCCTTTTGCTATTGTATCTCTGGAAGGCGGGTGTGAGAGTACAAGGGGAAACTTTCTGTATTTGTATTTTTTTGTATTTATTTATTTATTTAGGTGTTTGGACAATAAAATCCATTACACAATCAAACATTCATTAAATTTCATAATAAATTATTTAAGCATAAACACCTATCAAATCTTTAAAAAAGTCCTGTAAACTCGAATTTTTGAAGTTTTCATGTTAAACAGTTGTTGTGAGACCATGGCTCAATTAATGGTTCTTTAAAACTGATTACTAGAGGAGTAGCAGTTTTCCTTTGTTAGTAATATAGTCCCATAATTTAAAGTGCAGGAGCTTTGTGCGAATCGGCCGTTGCCTAATATTGTCCCCGTTCAATTTAAGTTTATTTACTTCCAATAATAAAATCTTATGATTACATTTTAAAATATGACTGATAGTGAAAACGGGTAGGAGTCATGCTTTACAATTTGAAGGGCTATTTTACTGAAGAACATTTCAGTTCATTTATCTGCCTTCTTGTTGTCCCAAGGTTTAAGGTGTGATGGCTTTGTTCTTATTTTTCAATGTGCCTTTTAAAGCTTGCTTTCGATTTATTGATCTTCAGTTTTATTGCCCAGAGTAATAACTGTTCTTCCTTTTGTGCGTTATGTAAACACTGGGTTAAAAGTGCTGATGTATTGTGCAAATTAATAATTTTACTTTGTTCTTGAAGTGATCTGCTTGTTTTGCTTACCAATTTTACTTCTTTGTTAAAGTGCAGGAGTCTTATATTGGTTGTTCCATTGCTTTCATGTTTACTTTTTCAAATTTTACTCACCGACATATAACGGTATAGAGGAGCCACTCAGCCAAAATGTTACCTCTTGCCTGCATGTTCGTATTTCTAGCTCTCTAAAAATTCCTTTCAGCATTTGTTTTCTTTGTTTGAGGTACCGCGGGCAAATGCAGAGAATGTGTACCAGAGTTTCTTCCTTTTATTTGCATAGGCGACATTCTTGATACGATGTCCGATCCTTCCAGGATGGCCTTAGATCTTTTGTTTCCCATTTTCAGAATTGGAACTGCGTAACCTGGTGTTTTATTTTTAGTGAGAAGTGTGCTGTAAGATGTTCCTGGGGCAGCAGTTTTTTTTTATAGGAATGTATCACTGTCCAGGCATGTCGTCTACGTGCCAGACTGATCTTGTCTGTTTAGTATGAGAGATGCTTGTTTATGACTTTTATTACTTTATATAAGGCCTTGCACTCCAGGCTTCTTGTATTCCCAATTCTTCGATAGGTTGTTTTAGATGTAGCTCCCAGGAATATTTCTTATTTTTCTGTATTTGCTCCTCTGTTTCCTGCCAACAAATAAGGTTGATGGACCCAATTTCCGACATGCGTATTCTTCAACTTGGTTTTATAGTTTCATGAAGGCTCCTTTGCATGTTTGATTCAGCAGTCCAAACTCTAGGCACACCTGTGCTGGGGATGCTGTTTTCGAAATGCGGAACACGGCTTTATATACTCAGGTTTGGATTTTATCTAAGATGCCTTCTTCACTGCCTTTCAACATTTCCATACCATAAGTCACTGTTGGCATTAACTGAGCACTCATCACTGTTAATAGATGGCCAAATGAAGGACAGCTTAATTTCGTTCTTAGAGCTTTCAAGACGTAGTTCAAAGATTGAGCTTTCGCCTGCATTGCTTCTATGTGTTGTTTGCCTTTCATTTGATGCTCCACATTGGATCTGATTCCTAAATATTTGTAAGACTTAACTTCCTCAACTTTTTTCCCTTCCAAGAACCAAGAATGCTTCTTGTTAGCTGAGTCTACCCGCCGAACCACTTTAGCTTTTTTCAAATTTAGCTCTAACCAATGGAAGTAAATGGAAGTTTTTGAGGCCTCCATACTGTGCTGAAGTCATATTGACGTTTGGCTTAATAGGGCAATATCGTCTACATACTGAAGATATTCTATTTCTTCTTGAGCCCGTGTAGGCGGATGAGAGTTGATGTTCTGTACGGCTTGTGCAAGATCTGCTAGATATATGTTGGAACTGCATAGAGCTAGTACACACACCTGTTTTAATCCTTTTTTTGTATAAACTTTATTCGTTACACTCATGCCGGCTCCAATTGTGACCTGGGCTCAAGTTCCTGTGCATGACTTTTTGATTGCCTTCAATGGGCTATTTGGTGTAGCCCATGCAGCAATTTTTGGCACAAGTGCTCCCGCGGCACTCGATCAAAAGGCAGACTTAAGGTCTGCAAAGAAGGCAAACAGCTGTGGAGTGGTGTGGCTCACTGGTTAGAGGCGGCAGACCCGGAAGCAGAGGACGGCCCGGGACCAGGGCTCAATTCCCGACGCGGCAGGGTCGTGGACCAGGGTCAGCGGACTTGATAATTCTCACCTCGGTGCCTACTCTAACCAGGGATCACACTCGGCAACTCTGGGCATTAGCTTGCCTCATCTCCACAACGGCCCCCCACATACGCCGGGGATGCCTGGTTTCACCTTGGAGATACCCAGTAGGGACCATCTCACAGGGAAAGCCAGGACGGGTTCCCCAGCGGTCTACAGCGCGGAGATACCCCATGTGGGGTGATTCATGCGCTTTACAAGACATCATTACATTACATGTTGTCCTTGTTTTGGCCTTTTCTGCTAATAGTGTTAGGGCTGTTACATTTGTTAAAGTCTCCATACCCGCCCTAAACCCTGTTTGCAGTCCAGGTAAAAGGTTGTTGTCTTCTAACCAGGATTTGAGATACTGTGGTAAACAGGCTGCATAAAGCTTCGTCTCCAAGTCAATTAATGCTAGAAGTCTCTAACTTGCTGGTATAGAAGGGCTTCCGCTTTTATATATTGTCTGGGAAATGCTACCTTTCCAGAAATCCTGGACGGAGTTTGTGAAATATAGCTTGTTAAATAGAGGTGTAAAATACTGTGCCCAATAAGGAGGATTTCCTTTAAAAAGTAAGTTGAGTAGTCCGTTCAGCCCAGCTGCTCCCTCTGATTTTAATTTCTATGTTTTTTTCAAGTTGTTCAATATCCACAACCGGTGACAATTTTTCGTAGCTGTCGGTGGTATTCATTTTGTCCCTTTTGTCATTTGTAGATGTTGCCTGACTTGATGATGCTTGGCATGTACTCCTTTTGAGGTCTCCCTCTGTTTGGCGTGTATTTCTTTGACGCTGTTTCAGCGTACATTTCACACACGTGTTTTTCCCACATTGGCTTAATTTATACCTGCATTTTGATGTCGTATGTGCCTTAAAGACAGGCTGTTTATCAATTGCCAGAAGTTTTTTACTATTCTGTTGTCGGCTTGCCAAAAGCAGTCTGTTCCACAGATACTCTTGATATCTTGTTTTCGCTCCCAGCAGTTTTTCTTGTACTGGATTCTCAGTGCACGTCTTGTTCCTTGCTTTGTCTGTTTCATTAGTATTCTGATTTCTCGCATGATTTGCATTTTTTCTTTACACAGCTCCCTGCTGTACCATGCTTTCTTTCAAGTTCCCCCGAATTGTTTTCTGTTAGAATTGATCCAATGTGTGTTTTTTTGTTTAAAAATTTTTTAGTAACGTTTTTTAATCGTTCGCATGCTATTTGTAGATCCTCTTTTTAGGTCGAAGCCTAGCGTGATCTGCGCACATGCGCAGTCTCGCTGGCGAGATCTAATGATTTTGAGGAGCTTTTAGTTACGGGCTTTAAGCCCCGCCCCTCTTTCCCACTGGCCGGCGTCACAGTTTATGCTAAACGGTGGCCAGCCATTGGGAAAGAGCTTGTGGTGACGTACAGTTTTCTCTTTTTTGGCCGTCCCACTTGGACAAACTGCCCTGACTTTCTTCTGCTACAAAAGGTTTGTTATCTTTATGGGGGGGCCAAACACATGGCCCATAAAGGTAATAAAAACCTTTTGCAGCTGAAGGAAGTCAGGCTGAGTCCGTCCAAGAGGGACAACAGAAATAGAGAAAACTCAGCGTCATGGCGAGCGCTTGTTTAAGCACTCGATATTAAAGGAAATTATAATGTTGTGTCTTTATTGACATTACTTAAGGAACTTGGGTGAGGACCCATCTTGTCATGGGATGTTACTATATGTTGTTACTGCCTGTTAGAGTCAATCTACATCTGAGAACAAACTGCCCCTATTCACTTACAGGTCAATATCTTAATTAATCGAATTTTGTACGTCAAACCATTGAGAGGCAGAGGGTTGATGGGCGCTAATATGTGTCATTTCGAAGTTCTCATTGGAGTTTCCTGGGTGTCTAGGAACATTATTCTAATGATTGAAGCATTATGTAGTTATCAAGGGGCGTGTTTGGGATTCTGACTTCAAGGAAGCACTGTCACGTGGCGACTGTGTCCTCCAGCGAAAACAGGTATTACCTCCGGAGGGCGATGAACTGTGGGCTTGTGAGGTCGTGGCTAACAGAGCTCTGATCCTTCGAGAAAATAATTACCAGTTCTAGATTCCTTTTTTCTGGATCATTGAGAGCAGTTGCTGGAGTGAAAGGACCAGAACAAGACATTTTCTTGTCCGCTGCATTTTGGTGTTTCAACGTTGTATACATCTACGTTGGTTACCCTGGATTTTAATTTACACAGCATCAGTAATTAATGTTTGAATATACGTTGAAGTAATGACCGTTTTAGAACGTGGAAAGATCTACTAAGGACACTAATCAGTATTGTATCCTCAGAGTTGCATTAAAGAGAGAAAGTTGTTCTCCACGCTTGACCTTCTTATGGCCCTTTATCAGTCTTTAACCCAAACTACATGTAGTCTTATTTCCCTCTCTCAGTTTGCCCTGACTTCTTTGTGTGACAAACAGCCCTAACATCATAAAGGGCTTTTTTAAGGCTGACACTTTCCCTAGGGTGGCAAACACAAGGAGATGATGGACGGAGCCCTGGAACTTTTCAGACACTCACCCCCAGTCACAGATCTGGGTTGAATCCATCCTTCTTTAGCTCACTTTGTCACCCATTCAGATCCAGCTATATGCATATCAGTCATGTTCCGGTCCAGGAAAGACATGGCTTGGCAGTTTAGGCTGGACTGTCCCCATGAAGCACAGGTTCAAGACTGATTTTGCATATAGCTATGTCTGAGCTAGGGTGGCAAAGTGAGCTAAAGAACGATGATGGATTCAAACCAGAACTGTGACAGGGGGTGAGTATGAGAAAAGTTTCTGCGCTCCTCCATATTCTCCTTGTGTTTACTTTCCCTAGGGTGACCAGATTCTCAAAACCAAACAAGCATTGGCATAGCCAATAGGTCTCGCCTTTTGGACCTTATAAATGTTTGGTTATCCAGCACAATATCCTTGGTGCAACAACATCAACCGTTGCATGGCTAAACACTTATAAGGTCCTAAAGGCGAGACCTATTGGCTATGCCAATGCTTGTTTATTTGTTATTTTCCTCCCTTATTTTGTTTGTTTTTTATTGTGTCCAGTGAACCAACATGTAGGTATACCTACCTCAGCAGGTTTTCTATCCCTGTTCCCCTCCATTTCAGGCTTTTTATATGTTACGGGGCAGAGAGTAGGTCGTTAAATTATTGATTCAGCTCCAACTTGTGTTCTATTCCAGATGTCTGTGAAAAGTGATCGCTCTCCATATGGAGTCTAATTTGGAAGTGACATACCTGATACATTGCAGACTCATTTACTAGTGGTTGATCTATCGTAGAGCACTTATTCCTACTTAGAAATTTAATGGCGGCCGGTGTATCATCTTTTGAAGTCCCGTTCAGAAGACTTAATCCAAGCTGTTCCAACTTGGTTCTGTAAGTATTCCCATTTTGGTGCAGATTTTTCGTCTTCATGTTTTTACTTAAGTTTATGTTAAAATCGCGTGAAATTATAAAGTGCGGCTGTTTATGTTGTCTCCGGATTGTTTTGAGTATTTCGTATAAGATTTTCATATACTCTTTTAGATCTTTTCTGGGATGGATTTAGACATTTATTATTATTATAGTTTACTATTCTTAACCACTGTAACCAATTTGTCCTGAGTCAAACTGTTCTGTTTGCCATTTAAGTCTTGTCGAACAGAAGAGTGCTAGTCCTCCTTTCGGATTCCCAAACTTAGAAGTTTTTTCTGCCAAAACATGATAGCCTATATATCCAGTAATTTGTATTGGCTCTAGGCACCATGTTTCCTGCATCAGGATTGTGTCATACATTTGGAGAAATTCTGTTGCTTCATGGTGCTGTCGGAGATTCTCAAGCCCATGAACGTTCCGGGAGCAGATATTTAACCATTCTTGTTCTATTATTGGTCTAATAATCCTTTTGTCATGGCTGAGTTATTGCTCGACTGTTGTGCACCCAAGATCCTTCCTGGTTTGTTGCCCTAATTATTTTGCAATTCTCCTGATCCTTCTGCTTCGCCTTTTCATTGCCGAGTGCTTAGTGATACTTAAGAATTCAGTTTCCCTGAGACTCTTTCGATTATGCACAAATCGGCAGAAAGCATGCACCCGTACCTATATTCCCGGACTGGTAGCGGGCTTGGGAATCAGATAGTTGCCAAGACTTCTCAAATACTTGGGGGTTAAAGTCTATCATACAGATTCAGATTTTCTAGAGGTCAACCTAGGATGGACTCTGCAGGCCATGAGGAGTACCATACTGGCACACGTTTGAAACCACCTGTCATGGCTAGTTTTACCCTGTCAATAATGATAATCCTGCCTAGAGTACTACATTACTTTCGCAGTCAACCAGTCTAGGTCCCACAATGTTGGTTCAGGTCATTAAAAGTTTTACGCCAGGAACTGATCTGGCATGGGGACTCCAGAGAGTATCAATGCGCATTCTTCAACATCTGACACTGTGTGGGAGGCTGGGGGCTCGGAGTTCCAGATTTCAAGTTAAATTATTTAGCAGCACAGCCGCAGTGGCATGCCAGATGGCTTGCAGGGCTCAGTACTGGAGAAATGAGGGAAATTGGTGAATCACAAAGGGGGGGGGGGGGTGGCTACTAGCACTTTTGATGGGGGACAAAGCTGGGCCCGGAGCAGAAACTTAAACTACTTGCCACAAGCCTTAGCTGCTGGAAATGGGCAGTAAAGAAGAGCTGAGGCGGTACATTGTATGCGCCTGAGCTGACTTTAGTGGAACTGACCACATTATGGGGAGGATACTTTACAGCAGATGTATAAGAGCCTGTATAGTAGCAGAGACTCTTGAGGAACTTTATCCTGAGAAAGCCATTAGCAGTCAATATAGCTTAGCAGCCGAAGATTTGTCTACATGGCACACAATTCTTGGTGTATGCAGAAGAATTATAGGCTTTATGTAGTGTGATAGGAGAGCTGGGACTAGAGCCTTAGATGGACACATTTTTAGAGACCATACTTAACTTTGGGCACTGGCTGATTTCCTTGCTATATAACATGTTTGTCTCCATGATCGTTGATAACCTGCAAGGTGTGCTCGTTGAGAGGGAGGGCATACTAGTACCACAGATCAGAGCCAGGGAGTAGGAATATATTCTTTAGCACACACATACGGTCTTCAGAAATACATGGTTTAAGTTCACACAGTTTGAGGCCAGATGTACAAAGCATTTTTACAGTCGCAAATATCCCAATTTACAGCTTCAATCAATGACTCCTACACAGACTGTCAGTTAACCACCACTACACATAAATCATCAGTCACTCGCTACACATACATTATCAGTTAATATCCAGTACACACACCACCGGTCAACCATCACCCCTCCACACACACACACAGTCAATTGCCTCTACACACACACCGCCCGTCAACTGACACTACATACACACTGCGAATCAACCACCACTATGTACGCTGCCACAGAGCCACAGGCACACAACTCTAGCCATCCAACAGTCAGACATCACCATGAAGCTCAATGCCACTTTCTTTTCTAAAAACACTCCCAGAATTAATAGTTTACAATTAAACATTCAACTTAATACAGCACATTAATGTCAGGTTTTTTCACTTTGAAATAATCCATCTATTGATAAAAGATGAAAAAACAACTATATGTTTGCACGTATAACAGGAGTTAGTATACGCATCAAACAGTGAGCAACCTGGTGTCAAACCAAAATATATAGCAATAAAGACCATAGTGGCAGTTTCCTTGAAAACTTATGGTTGCTTCCAATACTTGATTAAAAATTATGGGCAGATCTAGGCCCTGATTAGGAGGACACTACATAAAACTCTTCTTTTGTATCCTCTTCAGACACAGACTGCATCTTGGACACCAAACGTCTTTTTTGGGTGTTGGAGGAATATATACATGAAAGTGACAATCTTTCACTCCAGCCAAACCCTCAACCACTCCAATTCTAGGAATACTTGCTTTCCCTACTGCAGCACAGAAGCCTATTACAGACTTCCGAAACCGTACAAAAGTCATCTTGGGATCGTTAGAATAATCTTTAACAACAACGTAAGCATTTACAGATGCCAAATGAACAGCCAACATCTGGGACCAGATGTAGGACTTTCTTGCAGCATTGCAAGTGTTCAACCTTTGGACTAATCTATCCACACCTCCGATGTGCTTGTTGTAGTCTAGAATGTACCTTGGTTTGTGCACAACTGTTACCTGACCCAGTCACTGATTAAGTACTTTCATCATGAATAGTTATGAACATCTAGACATTCATTCCGTCTGAAAATTTCAAAGCAAATAATTCATTACTGTGCAAGGCATTGCTCTATCCCCTTTGAAGTTTCTTATACACAAGCTCTTTCGGGTAACCTTTACAGTTAGAGCGGACTGTGCCACATGCCACAATGCGCCTTTTGAACAATTCTTTAAATATTCACTCTCCTGTGTAGAAATTGTCGACCTATAAATGGAGGCCTTTGTGCAAAGGTGTTCCCACACAATTCTTTCACTGGCTCCAAAAGTGGAAGAACAACCAGGATGGTCAATTCAAGAATCCCTACAGGGTACACCCTGACATTATATGGATATACAGTGGCACTTTGACACAACACTTACAGCTTAATACCATAACATGCCTTCTTTCTGGGTATGTACTGTCTGCAAACCAAACAGCCCTTGCCAAGGACTAGAGACTGGTGTGTAGATGTATCTTGACTTGGAACATAGACCTCTGAGAAATGATCATCTAAATCGTTAAGGACAGTGTGAATCTTTAAGAGATGGTCACAATCTGGGTAATCTTGTGGGAAGTCTGTAGCATTATCCACAAAATGGAGCATCCGCTGTAGAAGCAAATACCGATCAAGACTGGAAAAATACCAGTTGCCATCAAGGGACTAGCAGACAAATATAAAGACAATGATGTTTTTTTTAGCAATCCAATCAAATATATTAAATCCAAGAACTGCTTCTTCTCATGGCACTGTTGTCCCTCAAAGACTGTTCTGCATCCAAATTGGTCTGCTCTGTAATATTACTCCAAAACAAGTCATCAATAAAGAGCTGGAAGAAAATGATATGCAGTGAGTTCTCTGTTTTAACTCTACACCCTGCAACACCACTAAACGCAGGCAAAACAAGCTGCACCATGTTAGGGGCTACCCAGGGTAAGTAGCGACCTAGGGTTCAGCACTTTCAAAGGGAAGCCTTCCAGCCCCTGGCTACAATCTAGTTTCCTCATGCTGCACTAAAGACACATCAACGTCCTCCTCTAAACGAGGCACTTCATCAGTGCTAATAGTTGATTCATTATCAGACACCAACAGAATCTTGCATTTGTTCCTCTGCGTCAGTCTCAAAGCCGGGTTTGGAGACAAAGTAAAAAAAAAAAACCTACAACCTATTGTGCGGTTAGCCTGCAATCAGCCATAATGCTTACTAATAAAAGTGTCACAAAAAAGCAGACCGCTAAAACAACACTGCTTCTCTACAACCATCTGGAAAGAAACTATCAATACAAACCTCACAATTAACTTTCTACCACAAAACTATACTACTTGCCATGGACAGTTACAGCTCTCCCAAGTCCCAAGCATCAGGTGTTAGACTAATGCATGTTAGTGTGGCTGTCCGCATCACTGCACTAAAATAATAGTCACGCATTATTAGCACCCTGACACCACAGGTGTGCTGCTAGGACAAGATGGAAGTGATCACTGGACGTCGGTCTATAGAAGCTGCATTAACCACAGCAGCACGGTGAGTGGTGTGCACACTGTGCTCAGTTATTGTATTAGTTTGACACTCAATATACGAATTCATTTTAGTCAGCCTGCATGCAACTATTCTTGTCGTGGCTTGCAAGGGGATGGGCACAGCTGACTGCATTCATTATCTAAGACCATGCCTTGGCTGCCCCAGAGGCTGTAGCACTAAGGTGGTTTTAAACTGAACAGTCTGTCGTCTGTTTCAGTAATGCTCCAAGCTTTTCAACCCTATGCATTGTACCCTGGTGCCTTTTTACCTCAGACGCACACATTGCATCATTTGTAAAAGTGTAACAGGGACTTTAGCAAATCCTGCGGTGAATGACTGGTAAGTGGGAACTCATTATCAAACATGTTTTGTACGGTGTAGATGGCCTAAAGTGCCCGTTTGTCCTTAACACCTTTAAGTTTCAAGTATTTTTGTTTGCGTAGTTAATTAAAACCTTTGCAATACATATACTTTCGATACAGCAAGACGCATTAAATTTGCATCGTTAAAACAGTCCATGCCCCTATCATTTGGTATATTCAGAGCCAGTAAAATGCATTCATACACTTGGATATAACTGGGCAAATCAGGTGCACGATTAGAATACAGCAATACAAGATATTTGGCCAGTTTTTCCCTGTACTGATTAAATACAAATGAGACAGTCAGATTTTAAAATAAGGCTTCCTACACATTCTCCATATTCTCATCGCACGGAGACTGAAGGAGAGGTAGCAGATAGCTGCTTTAATCGTGTGAGTTGGAGCATCTCAAGAATAAAATGAAAGATTGCCTACACACCCATCCTCAAGTTTGCTGTTACGTTAAAATCCTAGGTAAATGGCAGGAGGTCCTGCGGGTCCGCTATATTTGTGATGTAACCAGAAGGGGAGAAATGTATAAATATGGTGCGCTGTCTCTTGGGTCGGGAGAGCTACTAAAGACTTGAGTGGAGACTGCGTAATCGTTTCCTTTAACAGACGCTACTTGGTGAAGAGAATTTTACATGCAGCCTTACAGATCAACTTAGGTGGGGTTGGCTCCGCTATTGTGGCTTTACTGCTGGGGTACTTCTATAGATCCTTCAGCAGTACATCGAGGACCAATAGGGTGGATTCATGGAGGTTTCCGGTTAATCCTAGTCGACCCGTGCTGGACCAACAGAAGTTAACTTATGATTTACCCCTTCTCAACTTTTATACCTTTGGAATCTTGTGACTGACTTTCCGGTATAGAACCCATAGTCTGCACCCGTGCATCATTTGGTACCAGGTCCTGTACCTACAGATTCTGGGGATGGCAAGGCTTGCAAACTTATCTCATGGAATGTAGCTGGATTAGCAAGCAAGTTTGCTGACCCCAGCTGGATCGCCTACATAAAAGGATTTCATGTGATTCGCCTACAGAAGACGTGCACTAACACCAATAACTTTTTCTTGGAAGGCTTTAAGTCATTTAGTGTTCCAGCCACTCCTTCACGCGCGGGAAGATCTATGGGTGGGCTGCTAATTTATGTATCCCTGAACGTACCTTGTCGTTTGAGTGTTAGCTACTGACAATCCTTGTTTGCTGGACTTATCCTTTGCCCTGTGGTTTGCCAACTTGTTGCTGTTGAACTTTTATAATGCCTTGCCCGCTACCCAAGATGTCTGTAATATTTTTAAAATGGGCTCCTTTTTAAGAAATGTGACCGCTCATGCCCCTCACAATGGTCATCTTATGGTTGCAGGAGATGTTATTATCCATCTCCGCGGGGACCCAACAGTAGGAATTTTAACTGAAATAGGATGCCCACGTTTCTTGGGCATGCATGTTGAGCATACTTCAGGGAGATATGCCTAATTCTCTAGTAGGCGAGTTCAATCAAACATTGTCCATGAGTAGGATGATTAAAGGTAGGAACTCCCTTAACCCAACATTGAAATGTAGGGGTAGTGCAACATTCATAGATTTTATTTTTTTCAATCCCCTTCTACCAATTTCTTTTGGATTATATAATTGAAGATAGTATTTTTAGTGACCATAACCCACTGTGTAATTCGACCACATGGCCAAGACTTGGAAAATCCCAAATGTCAGCATCTAGAGGGTCATTAAGGGTAATAGACAAAGGTAGAAGGCTAAGGTGGGCTCAGATAACCACTGACTCCTTCTATGAGTCTCTTAGGATTAAATGCAAGAAGGAATTTGACACTTGTACTAGTGGGTGGGAAGAGAAGGGGGCTGTCCTAGAAGCTTTCTCAGCCATCTTGCACTCTATTGGAGATGTGCTGAAGGTGCCGACCTTGAACTCAGAAGATCGAGTCATGAGATGCTTTGACCATAACTGTTCCCACGCGGCTAGGAACTTGGGGGGGGCGGGGGGGGGCACTTGGGACCAAACCCAGGGACAGTGCTCTGGTAAACGAGTGCAGAGGAATTAGCAAGGCACCAGGCTGATCTCAAGGATGAGGCATAGAGTAAGCTCACGAGACTTGTACCCTGAAAAATAGCAGCCAATTTTGGAGCATTGTCAATTGCCCTTTTTTTTGTCTGGGGAACATGCGTAGGCTCTGGACACACACATCACGGAGGAGGAATGGGTGAGTCATTTTCAGGAAATATTAAGAAGCACACCGGACACCAGTATCTCCAGTGGTGGAGGGAAGTCGGCCCTTGTTATCACAGCACATAAAGTCAGCAAGGGTATTGCAGGATTATCTAGGAATAAGGCACCTGATGGCATCCCCCTGGACCTTTACATATCTAACCCGCAACTGTGGGTGCTTGTCCTTACCACCGTCCTAAATGCAGCAATTAGGGATATTCCACCTAGCACACAACACACAAAAAAGGTTTAATTAGGGTCGGAGGCCAAAATTTTAAGACTAGCTGGAATATGTAGCCCCTAAACTAACTTTAACATACAAAATATACTCCAGCATCTAGAAAATAAGAGAAAAGAAGGAAGTTCCCACCAAGAATCAAATATGTGAAATGTAATGGACATAACAATTTATGTGTATGGATTCCCATCATTCACCAAGCCTGGTGATAAGCTTCATCATTTGGGTATCCCTTGATGTACGAAATGACAGACTAGCTCTATAAACATCAGAGCTTACGAATGTCAAAAGGTGTATATACCAAGATGAGCAAGGATAGAGTATATGGGACCCAACAAAAATTTTTTCGTGAATATTTTTTAAATGCAGTGAACAAAGTGGGGTGTGAAAATATAAAATTGGTGCGTGAATAGACTAACTATTCTTATTCGTGTCGGTCACGACCAAAGATTAAAAACGTGAATGCCAGGACTAGTTTTAACAAATAGCCGTCCTAAGCAGTGGTGGTCAACATGTTTCAGCACTTAAAGGCAAAAGATAAAGCCATGTGCTTTCATCAGGACCTCAACAAAACAAAACTAGAATAACTGCTATTTACAATACATCAAAAAAGGATATGGTGTGAGTACAATATCTCACAATCCCGATTCCTTCTTGATATCTTCAATTTTCTGAAAAATAATAATAAGTGAAGAAAATACAGGACACATGAGATTCTTGGAGAAAAAGGGACCAAACAGTTCTCTCTTAGTATGTGGCCACAAAACATTATGCCTACATATACGCCCCTGAATGGTACTTGACTCCATCTTACCTTTGTAATATGGAAGATAAAGCCTCACCCCACCTGGCAACAGCTCAGGATGTAGGAGGCGCCGCTCTAAAAAGAAAAATACACCAAACTAAAGTTCTTGTGGTGTATCAGACTTTAACATTTATAAACAATAACATTTATCCACAGCACACAAAACACAAAGCTATTCAGCATTAGATACACTCTCAAGATGTGTGTAATTTTACACTTAATGATGAAAATCAAAGACAGACCCTGAAGATGAAAAAAAATACTCAAGAATACTCTACACCTGAGTATATGCAGCAAATTCAGCTGTTATAATACAAATTAGGAAAAAGGTTAATGCTACTTTCCAGTCTGCAAATGGACATCCTCCATCTGCATAGATCCATATGGGCATTAACTGACAGTGTTTAACAAAAAGCCAACTACTGAGGTAAGTTTTCGAATCCAATCTTAGTTCCTTATATTCAAGTAGTGAGTATTTTGTGCCCCTTTATATATGAGCAATACGTGTAAAACTAGTATAACTGTCTCCAGAGATAGGATGTAAAAATATTATTAGTCAGCATGACCTTGCACAGACAGCCCCCAGTTGCCGCAAGCACAGCGTTCTGCCAAATCACCGTTCAGCCAGTCAGATAATCAAGTAACCGCCTACCTTTCCGTCGGTACCTCGGACGGTCAGCAGAGCCGTCGGGGAGGTACCGAACGAGGGGCGAGCAGGGTTAAGTATACTACGGAGCTCCAGCTGTCTTCCGGGTCCCACTCCGTAATCCCGCAGTGTAAGAAATCCCGCGAGACTACGTTTTGGAACTACAAAAACGATGGAAATTGTAGTTCCATTGCGGCCCGTTGTCAGAGTTTATGGAAACATTTGCACGCAGTAGGAAATATCTTAATTTATCACCAAACCACCATAAGATAACAATCTCGCTCGGGTGTTTAAGGGCATGTCCCATAATTTTAAAGAGCAGAATATGTTGGTTTAGCATTGTTAATGGAAATAGAAAAGTTCCTAGAAAAAGATTTTTGAAAAGTTTTTTAGGAATTCCTAATCTTCACATATTAAACAATAACAGTGGGTTTTGAAGCACTAGTACCCAGGAATATTTACAAAGAATGATGGGACAGCTAATCAAGATTGTAAGACATTAATCCTAGCTGTTCATTCTTTCCTGGCACTTCATGCTAATCATGACGATCAGTATCTGGGAACACCCACATATGTCAAGACATTGCTGCTAAAGCATTGCACCTACATTTCTTAAAGAAAACCAGCAAGTCTTTATAGCGATGACCATGGAATGCAATCATTTAATCCCTTCATGTCACTCTTGAGCCTAAAGACCCAGCGCTGTTCTCTGTGGAACAGGAGTTTAGAAGTATCTGTGACATGTTGTGGGATATAAGGTTGTTCCAAAATGGTCCATGTCATATCCTCAGGTTTATGATTCTTTTCTAAAAAATGAGCAGTTAATCTAGTGGCTTGTTTTTTGCACCTTATTGTGCTCATGTGTTCCATCATGCGCAGTTTAACTTTTCGTGTAGTCATCCCCACATACTGAAGTCTGCAGGGGCAAGTAATCAGGTAAACCACTCTCTCGCTGTTACAGTTGGTCATTCTATTCTGTACCCACGGGCGTTCTGTGCCTATATCTACTGTCTTAGATTTTCTTGTCATAGGGCACACCTTACAAGAGCCGCAAGGGTAGTGACCCTGTAAATTTGGAGTGCCCCAGATGGTATCTTGTGCAGCTGCTTTGATGGCGAGGGGTCTCGTGTGTACCAGCTTGTCTCGTAAATTGCTGTTTCTTTTGAATGCAAAGAGAGGGCGGGGCAAGCTATCACCTTCCACATTGAGAATTTTCCAATTCTTCAGAATGGATTTTTTTATCTCATTGGACATTGTTGAAAATGTGTTGACACATGTCAACCTCTGAGGCAAGGTCTGTTTGGTATTGACCTTGAGTAAACTTTCTCGATTGTTATTACTGGCCCGTTTGGCCGCTTGCCTAACAACTTTCTTTGGATAGTTTCTCTCTATCAGATGAGATGTCAGAGTTTTTGCATGTTTGAAAAAGCTTTCTTTTGTAGAGCAGTTCCTCCGAATACGGAGAAATTGCCCATAAGGCAAGTTATCCCTGAGGGCTACCGGATGGTGACTATTGTAGCTCAACAAAATGCTGGGAGCAAAAACGCTCCCCATGCTCGTGCCAGATCTACCTCCAAACATCTGGCACGAGCATGGGGAGCGTTTTTGCTCCCAGCATGGCGAATCTCTATGTTCACGTGTTCGAGCAGGAACATGTCCTCAACCAGACTAACCCGTATCGCAATTCCATCCGCCTGTGGAGGCGATACATTGATGACATCTTGGTTATCTGGAGAGGGGACACCTCAAGTGTGAAAGAGTTCCTTATGTGGCTAAACGGCAGGAACAACTTCTTGAGGTTTACAGTAGACATGAATAAACACACACTTCCCTTTCTGGACCTTCTGATCACTGCCTCACCTGACGGCCTTGAGACTGAATTGTACACCAAACCTATGGCAAGGAACTCCCTGTTGAGCTACAATAGTCACCATCCGGTAACCCTCAGGGATAACTTGCCTTATGGGCAATTTCTCCGTATTCGGAGGAACTGCTCTACAAAAGAAAGCTTTTTCAAACATGCAAAAACTCTGACATCTCATCTGATAGAGAGAAACTATCCAAAGAAAGTTGTTAGGCAAGCGGCCAAACGGGCCAGTAATAACAATCGAGAAAGTTTACTCGAGGTCAATACCAAACAGACCTTGCCTCAGAGGTTGACATGTGTCAACACATTTTCAACAATGTCCAATGAGATAAAAAAATCCATTCTGAAGAATTGGAAAATTCTCAATGTGGAAGGTGATAGCTTGCCCCGCCCTCTCTTTGCATTCAAAAGAAACAGCAATTTACGAGACAAGCTGGTACACACGAGACCCCTCGCCATCAAAGCAGCTGCACAAGATACCATCTGGGGCACTCCAAATTTACAGGGTCACTACCCTTGCGGCTCTTGTAAGGTGTGCCCTATGACAAGAAAATCTAAGACAGTAGATATAGGCACAGAACGCCCGTGGGTACAGAATAGAATGACCAACTGTAACAGCGAGAGAGTGGTTTACCTGATTACTTGCCCCTGCAGACTTCAGTATGTGGGGATGACTACACGAAAAGTTAAACTGCGCATGATGGAACACATGAGCACAATAAGGTGCAAAAAACAAGCCACTAGATTAACTGCTCATTTTTTAGAAAAGAATCATAAACCTGAGGATATGACATGGACCATTTTGGAACAACCTTATATCCCACAACATGTCACAGATACTTCTAAATTCCTGTTCCACAGAGAACAGCGCTGGGTCTTTAGGCTCAAGAGTGACATGAAGGGATTAAATGATTGCATTCCATGGTCATCGCTATAAAGACTTGCTGGTTTTCTTTAAGAAATGTAGGTGCAATGCTTTAGCAGCAATGTCTTGACATATGTGGGTGTTCCCAGATACTGATCGTCATGATTAGCATGAAGTGCCAGGAAAGAATGAACAGCTAGGATTAATGTCTTACAATCTTGATTAGCTGTCCCATCATTCTTTGTAAATATTCCTGGGTACTAGTGCTTCAAAACCCACTGTTATTGTTTAATATGTGAAGATTAGGAATTCCTAAAAAAACTTTTCAAAAATCTTTTTCTAGGAACTTTTCTATTTCCATTAACAATGCTAAACCAACGTATTCTGCTCTTTAAAATTATGGGACATGCCCTTAAACACCCGAGCGAGATTGTTATCTTATGGTGGTTTGGTGATAAATTAAGATATTTCCTACTGCGTGCAAATGTTTCCATAAACTCTGACAACGGGCCGCAATGGAACTACAATTTCCATCGTTTTTGTAGTTCCAAAACGTAGTCTCGCGGGATTTCTTACACCGCGGGATTACGGAGTGGGACCCGGAAGACAGCTGGAGCTCCGTAGTATACTTAACCCTGCTCGCCCCTCGTTCGGTACCTCCCCGACGGCTCTGCTGACCGTCCGAGGTACCGACGGAAAGGTAGGCGGTTACTTGATTATCTGACTGGCTGAACGGTGATTTGGCAGAACGCTGTGCTTGCGGCAACTGGGGGCTGTCTGTGCAAGGTCATGCTGACTAATAATATTTTTACATCCTATCTCTGGAGACAGTTATACTAGTTTTACACGTATTGCTCATATATCAAGGGGCACAAAATACTCACTACTTGAATATAAGGAACTAAGATTGGATTCGAAAACTTACCTCAGTAGTTGGCTTTTTGTTAAACACTGTCAGTTAATGCCCATATGGATCTATGCAGATGGAGGATGTCCATTTGCAGACTGGAAAGTAGCATTAACCTTTTTCCTAATTTGTATTATAACAGCTGAATTTGCTGCATATACTCAGGTGTAGAGTATTCTTGAGTATTTTTTTTCATCTTCAGGGTCTGTCTTTGATTTTCATCATTAAGTGTAAAATTACACACATCTTGAGAGTGTATCTAATGCTGAATAGCTTTGTGTTTTGTGTGCTGTGGATAAATGTTATTGTTTATAAATGTTAAAGTCTGATACACCACAAGAACTTTAGTTTGGTGTATTTTTCTTTTTAGAGCGGTGCCTCCTACATCCTGAGCTGTTGCCAGGTGGGGTGAGGCTTTATCTTCCATATTACAAAGGTAAGATGGAGTCAAGTACCATTCAGGGGCGTATATGTAGGCATAATGTTTTGTGGCCACATACTAAGAGAGAACTGTTTGGTCCCTTTTTCTCCAAGAATCTCATGTGTCCTGTATTTTCTTCACTTATTATTATTTTTCAGAAAATTGAAGATATCAAGAAGGAATCGGGATTGTGAGATATTGTACTCACACCATATCCTTTTTTGATGTATTGTAAATAGCAGTTATTCTAGTTTTGTTTTGTTGAGGTCCTGATGAAAGCACATGGCTTTATCTTTTGCCTTTAAGTGCTGAAACATGTTGACCACCACTGCTTAGGACGGCTATTTGTTAAAACTAGTCCTGGCATTCACGTTTTTAATCTTTGGTCGTGACCGACACGAATAAGAATAGTTAGTCTATTCACGCACCAATTTTATATTTTCACACCCCACTTTGTTCACTGCATTTAAAAAATATTCACTAAAAAATTTTTGTTGGGTCCCATATACTCTATCCTTGCTCATCTTGGTATATACACCTTTTGACATTCGTAAGCTCTGATGTTTATAGAGCTAGTCTGTCATTTCGTACATCAAGGGATACCCAAATGATGAAGCTTATCACCAGGCTTGGTGAATGATGGGAATCCATACACATAAATTGTTATGTCCATTACATTTCACATATTTGATTCTTGGTGGGAACTTCCTTCTTTTCTCTTATTTTCTAGACGCTGGAGTATATTTTGTATGTTAATATTCCACCTAGCACCTGGTCCATATCCCCGTTTTTAAAACTGGAAATAGGGACAGTACCCTTTGTTATAGGCCCATATCGGTACTCAACCCTTCTGTTAAAGTGGTGGGACGCATCCTGCTGGATAGGTTATCTTTTTGGGCAAACAATAACAATATTTTAACTGATATCCAATATGGCTTTCATCCAGGGAGGTCGACAGTTGATCAATGTCTGCATTTATACATGATTGTCAATAAATATTCCATTGCATGATCTGGCAGGTTATACCTGGCCGTCGTGGACATGTCCTCTGCCTTTGATCGTGTAAATAGAAATAAGTTATGGGAGACCCTAGTGTGCGTGGGTGTAGATAAAGACATTGTCTTATTCTTACGAGAGCTTCATAGGGACACCAAAGCAGAGGTACGGTATACGAGAGACTGTAAGGTTACTTGTCAATTTCCAATCCAGAGAGGGGTCCCACAGTGATTCATTTTGGCCCACTTTTTATTTAATTTATATATTAATAGCTTGGAAAAGGTTTTAGTTGACACACAGGCAGACTTTCCCCAGGTGGGATGGCAGGCTTCCCCCCTATTACTATATGCAGACGAATCAGTCCCTATGGCTCGGACCGCGAGGCGTTTGCAAATTTTACTTAACTCCCTTTTAAAGTTTATGGAGGACCGGGACATGTTGGTCAACAACTCCAAGTCATATGTGATGCAGGTGGGGCCAAGTTTAAAAAAGGATTTAATTTTAGGGTCGGGGCTACACCAGTCCCCAAGACTAGCTCCTTCTCGTACCTGGGGGTTATGTTGGACACCAAACTTAACTTGGGCCCCTTGAGAAGTAAAAAGAAAGGTGTTTTTTTAAGGGGTAACGCAGCAAACTTTAATTTTGCCTCACGGTTAGGCAATAAACCTATAGGTGCACTTTTGGAGATCTATAGAGCAAAATGTTTAACACAGGTATTTTATGGTAGTGAAATGTAGGGCTATACATCACACGAGGAGCAACAAAAAGCTCAAAACGAGTTCCTGAGACGTCTCCTATGTGTTCCACAGGGAACCCCCTCTTTCACCGTACATGAAGAACTGGGTATGCCTTGCCTGACTGACATGTTGTCGTTTCACCCCCTCTCTTACTGGCACAAAGTCTGGTTGAACAAGGGGACTGTCCTAAACAAAGAGATCTTAAGGGATTGTATTGCTCTGGACCATCCCCATTACATTCCTTGGTTTAAATATATCTGGGATGGGTATAGGACTCTTGTTAGGGCAGATCTCTATAGTAACCCGGATTCAATCGAAAGAAAAGATCTTCCTTGGGCCAAGGAGACTTTGTTTAGACAGCGGTTAGTGAATTATTAACAAGATTTCGTTTTGATTTATTCCATCTTCTCCTCGCCCACCCACGTCGGAGTAGAAAAGGCGAGATGCTGTTGCTGTGTGGTTGTGATGGCAAATCCCCTCAGGATATGATTCATTTTCTAATGTTATGTAGTAACTGTGAGGTGATTAGGAAAAACGTTTGAATCCTTTCCCTGTGAAGCAAATTTTAAGAAAGTGCGCCCTGGTTTTACCTTTTTAGCTATGCTTTCAGGGTCCACTTTATGGCACGTTCTTAGCTTTTTAAAGGCTGCATTTAGGTTTCGATCTAGCTGCAGCTACGCATGATATAGGCTTGAAAGTGTGGTACTTTTTTACTTTTATATATCACTAGCAGCCCGTCCCGACGTTGTCCGGGTATGAATTGCTGCCAGTCAGCAGTATATTGTTTTGTAGGATTTCGTTTTGATAGCATTTCTTATCTGTGACAGGCCTGTGAAACGCTCAGATTCCCAGTGCACTGCTGATGCACTTAAGAGTGCGCGTTCAGTAGTGTGTGAACTCGAGTTTCCCTACTTTATTTTTCCTTGCAATATTATATAGCGCGAACTCGACAACATGGCATGAGCACAATTTACATTACAGAAGAACACATTCACTTGTGGTAGACACGGGGAGACAAAGCGATTTGCCTGGAATCACAGAGCTGATGCCGAGATTCGAACGTAGGTCCCCAGCTCTAAAGTTCGCAATTCTAAAACTTGTGGCGGGAGGCGTGTCTAAAAGTGTATGTCGGTGCTGGCCATCAATGAGAGAGACCTGTGCATTTTTCAAATGGGTGGTGAATAAATGAGTATGTTGCTGGAGATGTGGGCTGCCGTGCCACCAATGTACTTATCGGGGGAGGGTAAACACCCATTATTCCGCAACTTTCTTTCCGCATACCATCACTCCGCATACTTTCATTACGAAAGTACCATGACTCCGCAATGCCATTATAACGCATGGCATTACATTTTATATGCTTTTACCACGCATACATTTACAACGAAATTCGTTGTAAATGCATGAATGGTAAAATCATGTTTTTTTTGTTAATGTTTGGATAAGGTAAGTATGGGTATAGGGGAATATGTTTTGGGGTACTCAGGTATATGTTTTGGGGTGTTTGGGTATTTTAAGGGTTCAGATATAGTTTTGGGTTATGGGGTACAGGGGTATTTTTAGGGTTCAGGGCTAGGTTCGGGTTTTGGGGTATAGGGGTATTTTTAGGGTTCAGGGCTAGGCTTGGGTTTTGGGGTACAGGGGTATTTTAAGGGTTCAGGGCTAGGTTTGGGTTTTGGGGTACAGGGGTATTTTTAGGGTTCAGGGCTAGGTCTGGGTGTTGGGGTACAGGGGTATTTTAGGGTTCAGGGGTAGGTTTGGGTTTTGGGGTACAGGGTTATTTTTAGGGTTCAGGGCTAGGTTTGGGTTTTGGGGTACAGGGGTATTTTTAGGGTTCAGGGCTAGGTTTGGGTTTTGGGGTACAGGGGTATATTAAGGGTTCAAGGCTAGGTTTGGGTTTTGGGGTACAGGGGTATTTTAGGGTTCAGGGGTAGGTTTGGGAATACAGTGGTATTTTAGGGTTCAGGGCTAGGTTTGGGTTTTGGGGTACAGTGGTATTTTTAGGGTTCAGGGGTAGGTTTGGGTTTTGAGGTACAGGGTTCGGGGCTAGGTTTATGTTTTGGGGTACAGGGGTATTTTTAGGGTTTATGGATAGGTTTGGGTTTTGGGGGACAGGGTATATTTATAGGGTTAAGATGGGTTAGTGTTTAAGGGTGTTTGGGTATTTTAAGGAGTATGGGTGGGTTATGATTATGGGGTGCACGGGTATTTAAAGGGAGCAGGGTGGGATTAGCACACGATATGAGACATGGCATGAAGGGCGGAACGTACCACACGCCCCCAGCATTTGTCACGCCCCCAGCACACGCCCACAGCACAACGCAGACACGCCCACAGGGGACTACTTTGCTGGCACAGTTCTTTTACCTTTTAAATGTATATGGTGGGCGTCTGCATAGCCTATGTCCTTCTGCTGCAACTGCCCTTTCCAACGCTGTATTGGGTGTTGTGATTGGTGCTGTGGTTCCTGAGATTACCCGCCTCAAAGGTTTGGGCTCTCTCTTTATTATATTAGTATAGCTGCCCGTCCCAACATTGTCCGGAAGCAATTAGGCTTCAGGGCCCCCGCCCCGACGTTGTCCGTGGGTCCCCCGGAGCCTTCCTCCATATATTGCAGTATTATACCTCTATGTTTACTTTGTACGCTTTTGTAACCTGCACACGTCACTTTTTCCTCCTGTAATGCAGTATTATACCTCTAAGTTTACTTTGTACACTTTTGTAACATGTACACGTAACTTTTTCCTCCTGTAATGCATCTTTTGACTCACTTTTCTAATGCTCCGTTTGCTTCCTCTTGCTCACGATGTACGCTTTTGTAACCTGCACACGTAACTTTTTCGTCCTGTAATGCACCGTTTGGCTCACTTTTGTAATGCTCCGTTTGCTTCCTCTTGCTCACCATTGTCATTATACCTCAATGTTTACTTTGTACGCTTTTGAAACATGCACACGTAACTTTTTCCTCCTGTAATGCACCATTTGGCTCACTTTTGTAATGCTCCGTTTGCTTCCTCTTTCTCACGATGTACGCTTTTGTAACCTGCACACGTAACTTGTTCCTCCTGTAATGCACCCTTTGGCTCACTTTTGTAATGCTCCGTTTGCTTCCTCTTGCTCACGATTGTCATTTTTGCTTAATTTTTCCACCGCTCCTAAATAAATAAATAAATAACCTACCTCATCCGCCGCTCACCGCTCCTCCCCGCCTGTCCGCGGCTCCTCACTGCCTGTCCGCCGCTTCTCACCGCCTGTCCGCCGCTCCTCACCTCTCCTCCCCGCGCCATGTCCGCCGGTCCTCCTCGCGATCCTGGACGCCGTTCCTCCCCGCGCTCCTCACGTCAGCACGCACGTCGCGGCCGGCGCTTCTTCCAAGGGACTACTTTTTTTTCGGTACATTTTTTAAATAACGTATATTTATTACGTTTATATAGCCTATGTCCATCTGCACACCCTCACGTTTACAACGATGTATCAGGTGTGTGGATTGGCGCTGTGGTTCCCGAGTTTACCCGCCTCAAAGTTCTTCCTTTATAATAGTAGTATAGATAGATGTGAACATGTATTT
Organism: Lissotriton vulgaris; assembly: GCF_964263255.1. Lineage (NCBI taxonomy): Eukaryota > Metazoa > Chordata > Amphibia > Caudata > Salamandridae > Lissotriton > Lissotriton vulgaris. The sequence continues at coordinate 472,791,781 of NC_141700.1, read as the reverse complement.
TATTGTCTCTTTCTGAATGTATTTTTAACAATGGCTGATAACCATTGATCAATGATATTCATGGATGGGAACCTCCTGTAATGTTTAATACAAAAGCCAAATAAAGCACTTTTGAGTTGATTTGAGAAGGGGCAGTGCAAAGACATGCAGCTTGGGAACCCAGAATAAAGTGCTGTTGTGCCTTGTGCCCATGAGATTGCATTTTTATTAAGGCTGAAGGCAAGGTGAAGCGCTGCTATTTTTAAACATACTTTGCTGCTAGAATTTTTTAAGAATTGGAAAATCCTTCTTTTAATTGCGCCGCATTTCAGTTTACTCGCCTGTCTTCCCTGAACCCCACTGCTCCCCGGTCCACCACGGGTTGTCCCGATTGCGTGGAGGGAGTATCCGGCAACATTCCCCACCCACTTCCGGGCAGGAGACTGGAGGGGGCGGAGCCTTCCCACTACTTAGCCCACCTGCCACAAGCTTCGCGTAGCGGGCGCGCCAAAGTCGCACCAAAAGGCAAGCCCGTCTGCACCAAGCCGGGGCCAGAACCCCTGTCCGTTCCCCGTCCCACATTAGATCCTACACCCCATGTAGGCTACGTTACCTAAGAGGAACGACATCTGACAAGTGCCTCCACTTGTGAAATGTAGCAGATGAACACACTGACTGTCCCCACTGTGGGTTTAACTTTAGGCCGGATGACAAGGTACAGAACACCCCTATAAATCAAGCCAGTATAAAGATGTTCTTGATAAACTGCAGATCATTCCCTAAGCATACCACTGAAATCGCGCTATTATTGAAAGAACTTAAACCTGATGTTCTCTTCCTGACGGAAATGTGGCTTAACAATGAGTCCGAGCCGGTCCTCGCTCAAAATCTCTCTAGCGGCTACCACATACAACAAGAGGACCGTAAGGAAGGTAGAGAGAGGGGCTTAGCAATCATTTTCAAAGACCACTTTAAGTGTCGCATCTCTCCATATCAGGTTTAAGATTGCAAGGTTCTCCTCTTTTCCATAGATTTCTCCCCCAGAATCACTTTTTCTGGGTTACTAATTTATTGCCCACCTGGTCCCCTGGGCCAATACCTTAACACCCTCCCGACAACCATCGACAATTTAGCTTGCTCATCATCCAACTTCACAGTTCTGGGAGATCTTCATATTCATCTAGACAATACCTCCGATCACGCCACTAATGAACTAAACTCGAACCTCTCCGCACTTCAGCTCAAGCAGTTAGTATCTAAACATACCCACATTAAAGGCCACCTGCTCGACCCCGTCTTCAGCAACTGCCCCGACCTCACGTCAAGGGATCCATCTCCGCTTCCCTGGTCCGACTATTTCTTGATTCCCATGACCAGGGAAATCCCAAACTACCCACTTTCCTCCAACCCAACCTCATGCCGGGAGCACAACTGGTCCAAGCTTCCCAGAGAATGCTGGATTTCAGCCCTCGAAACCACCACACCTAACAAGGACTCCAACCCCACCCTAGCCAAGGAGAAATGTAATTCCTGGATCCAGAGTTCCCTAGATGTTGTACTTCCCATAGGTCACACCCACAATAAATGCAGATCAAAGAGGGCTCCATGGTACTTCCTTAAATTACAGGAGCTCTAGCAACACTGCAAAAGGTTAGAGAGGAAATGGAGAAGTGTGGCTCAATGGTTAGAGTGGCAGACCCTGATGCAGAGGTCTATCCCGGGACCAGGGTTCAATTCCCCGCCTCGTGGGTCTTGGGCTAAAAAATTCCACGGACCTGATAATTCTCGCCTCGGTGCCTATTCCAATCATGGAGTCCCACTCTGCAACTCTGGGCAATAGCTTGCTTAATCTCCACAACGGCCCCCACAACGCTAAGGATGCCTGGCCTCCGCCTTGGGGGTGCCCAGGAGTGGACGCCTCACAGGGAAAGCCAGGATGGGTTCCACAGCGGTATTTGTACGAGCGCCTTGAGACTCTTGCGGGTGAGTAGTGCGCTATACAAGTATCAATTTACTTTTACATTTACCTGCGCAGTCCCTAGCATAGCTAAATACAGGGAGGCAATAAAAACCTATAAACTTGAAATCAAACTCACTCAAGCCGCCTTCTACGAGGAAAAAATTAAAGCATCCTCCAACTCCCCCAAGGAGATCTATCGGATTGTTAAAACCCTCTCAAAACTGCCCCAGAAACAACCTACCTCAGATGATGCTCTAACCCTGTGCAACAACCTGGCTGAGTTTTTCCACCAGAAAGTACAAAATATTTACTCCACCTTCATTCCTATCCAGTCGGAATCCACTAACTGTTTAGGACGCGGAAGTCAAGCTACGTTGGAACTACTCCCTCCCTTAGATCTCGTATCTTTAGATTCCATCCTGCACCGGGTAAAGTCAGGCTCCCCCTTAGACCCACCACCTCCCTGCGCCCTATTACCAGTCATAGCAAACATCATACCAACTGTTCTCGACTTGCTGAACACCTCCATCTCCGCTGGAGTGGTCTCCCACCATGTAAATGTGCCATGGTAAAGGCCCTCTTAAAAAAGCCAAATCTAGACAAGAACAACCTAAGCAACTATCGTACATTCTCCCTACTTACCTGGCTGAGTAAGATATTGGAAAAACATATTAACTCAGTGTTGGTAGAGTTTTTAGAAACCAACAACTAGCTCCATCCCTCACAGACTGGCTTCCGTCCCCAACACGGACTGAAACTGCCCTCCTTGCTGTAACAGAGGAGGCAAGGAGGATCTTGGATCAGGGAGGCTCTGCAGCAATCATTCTTCTCAATCTCAGTGTCACATTTGACATTGTAAACCACGACACGCTGATTCTGAGACTAAGGGTACTGGGTGTATCGGGTAATGCCATTGACTGATTACATCCCTTCCTAGGTGAACGATCCTTCCAGGTCTTTGAAGGCGATGCAGCTTCCAGACAGATGCTCCTAAGCTGTGGTGTGCCTCAGGTCTCTTCCCTGAGCCCCACATTATTCAATATTGACATGAGTCCCCTGGCAGAGATTGTCCTTCTATTTGGCATAAAAATCATCACCTACACTGACGACACTCAGCTTGTGGTGGCATTAAACCACCCCGAAAAATCAAGCAACCTTGAAAGCTGTCTTAAGGAGGTGGCCAAATGGATGTAACTCTCTTGCCTGAAACTCAACAGGGACAAAACCGAGATTATGCTTCTCAGAAACTCTCTCTCTCTCAGGTCAGAGCAATTTTGGCCGAAATGCCTTGGCCCAGCTTCAGTACCCAAAGACCAGATCAAAAACCTTGGCATATGGCTGGACCGCTCTCTCAGCTTTAACCACCAAGCGGCGAAACTCTCAGCTGCCTGCTACGGTTTGCTGAGGATGCTACGTAAGATATTCCCCTTTCTTCCATTTCAAGCAAAAAAAATCATGGTACATGGCCTCATCCTCTCCCGTTTGGATTATGGGAAAGCCCTTTATCTTGTGGCCCTGCAGTCCACCATATGCAAGCTTCAAATAATTCAAAACTGTGCAGCCCGCACGCTCCTCTAGACTCCCCACTGACAGTCTGCAGCCCCTGCGTTATGGAGCCTCCACTGGTTACCAATTAGGGAGAGAATCCAATTTAAAGCCATTTGCATTTCGGCACAAGGCTTTTTGGAAGACAGGCTCTTTAATCAGCCAGCCCTTGACAACACATACCAGCCAAACAGGCGTCTCCGCTCAGCATCCTCTTCCCTCCCTAGTTGCCCAGAATAAAGCGAGCTAGATACGGTGGACGCTCCTTTTCCTACAACTTCCCCAAGATTTGGAATGCTATCCCCCTCAGTGTGCAGAGGGAGACCAATTTCCTATCCTTCCGCAAACTCTTAAAAACCTTACTCTTTAACAACCGCTGATTCCTTCCTTTTGTCTGCGTCTGTCCACAGCGCTGGAATGCCTCAGGGTAGCTACCACGCTATATAATTTTCTTTTTATTTCATTTAGTCCAAGGATGATAACAGGGGCATACTGATAGAGGAAAACACGTTTAAACTGCCTTAGTGCCTGTTTGCAAACAGGTTTGCTCTGATGTGCCTCCTCACCAATTGCTACAATGAAGCCTGTGGTTGGGCAGGACCCAACTCATGAAGCCTTAACACCTGCAATGTCTGTCATATTTCTTGTCAGAGTGGCATTGCACCAGCCAGTACACCTGTAGTGTCTTCATACATTTAACTGATTCAATCAATCAGGATTAATAAAGCGCGGCTAATCACCCAATTGGGTATCCAGACGCTTGCTGGCCCCAGAGGCTTACTCGTACAGCCAGGTCTTGAGGGCCATTTGGAATTCCGCAAGTGAGGTGATGGTCCAGAGGTGCATGGGGAGGCTGTTCCAGGTCTTTGCTGTGATATGGGAGAAGGAGCATCCTCCACGTCTGCTTTGGTGTATGCGAGGAGTATGGGCAAGTGAAAGGGAGACGGAACATAGGCTTCGCAATGGTTGGTTGACGTTCACGTGGTGGTTAATGTAGGTGGATCCTTGGTTGAGTAGAGCCTTGTGTGTGTGGGTCAGAAGCATGAATTGGCATTTTTTCTATACATGAAGGTAGTGGAGTTTTCTGAGGTGGGGTGTGTTGTGGGTTCGTCAGGGAAGACCGAGGATGAGTCTGGCTGTGGTGTTCTGTTTGGTCTGGAAGTCCGTGTAGAAGGTGTGCAGAGATTCTTACATAGAGGGCATTGCCATTATCCAGTTGGCTGGTAATGACGGCCTGTGTCACAGTGTGTCTTGTGTGTAGGGATAGCCACATGAAGATCTTATGTAGCGTGCGCCGAGTGAAAACGCAGGCGGATGAGACAGCGTGGATCTATCTGTGAGACATCGTTGATCTCTGATGGCTGAACTGTGAGACACTCTAAAATATATGATGTCTTCTTTCTTAACTTTTTTTGCGCCGAAGCATTTATGAAATCCCAGAGTTTGTACATAAGATCATAAGGCCTTGGAACTAGTATGGAAAGGGCTAAAATAACAATACAATATGTCATCGTGTTATCTTTGTTAAGACAATGTGCTGGTGGTTTTGGGGGAAATTGATCTCTTACTTTCTGCTTCTTAATTGAAAAAAACATACATTGTGAATTATTTATTTACATAAATTGCTATTATGTTTTACAGTTATCATGAATATTACCGATAATGTTAAATTATGAGTCTACAATTTACATTGTACGCTGAGATTTAGCTCATTTATAATCTGCTTTTCATTTGCTTTTGTTCTGCAGGGATAATGTTTCTCTATCTTCTATTGTTTGCTACTTGGTGTATGTTTATTCTGTAGTCCGTTTATTCCCTGCTGATGTGTACAGTTGTTAATCTCTGCTAAAGATCTGCCTTGTGCAAGTTCTATGCAACTGTGCCAAGTACACACACATCATGGGTTAGAGGAACACATTTTAGTGCAGGTGTCATCATCACTGCACTAAAATGTAGTACTCGCGTATTATAGCTCTTAAGGGACCACCCGAGGAGCACTCTAGTATGAAGGGAAGCTGCAATGTATTTAAGCAGAGAACATGAAGTGCTGTCCAGCTGCGTGGTCTGTATTGTTTGTTTCTTACAACTTTGGGGCACTTTCTACAGCGCAGCTGACATCATCTCACTATCAGCAGTGAGCCCCTGCAATGTGTCACTGCACTACTGGAAGCTTGAGGATCTGCAGCCTGACCTTGACTATTGATGAGAAAATGCACTTTGAAATCTCATTGCTTTAGGCAATCACTGCAGATCTCATGTGGAACCAGACAGAAAATGAACTGAATCCAAGTTGGCTGAAGGGGAAAAGTGACAAGTGCATTATAGTTCTATGAGGGAGTCATTTCTGATCTTTCTTTCCATGGACTTCACTGCTTACTCACCAGAAAGTGTCCCTCTACGTGTCATATATTTGATCGTTGAAGGTCATTTATAAGTACACTGAAACCATGAACATTTCACCCATCTGAAAACTTGTTAGCAATGCAGCTTGACTGCAAATCAGCTACACCTACTCTGCACAGACATAGCAAGAACCAAAGATATCCCACTAGAAAGGAAAGACCGAGTACACAAGACAACACATTATAGATCTTGCACAAATTCAAAAGTTACTTTGAAACAAAAAACATATTCTAAATATGCTAAAATTATTACAACAGTTACAAAAAACATTCAAACAGGAAAAAGACACGTATTTGAACTGTGAAGTCTGCTCCTGGGGGCACATCTGCATCACAAATGTTCAATCTTCTCCCAAGTGGGGGCACACTATGAAGGCAAAAATTGGCACCACAGAGGGGAACTCCAGCCACATACAGAAACATTTTTCCTGGTGCCGAGCGGCTTTCTGCTCCCCTGGGGGCAAATCTGTCCAATAAATGGCTAATATGCCCCTGGTGAAAGTGGAAAACAAAGGAAATATGTGGGCCATTTTTGAGTATAGACCCTTTTCAAAGGGGCCACCTCCTATACATATATATATATATATATATATATACACATATTACCTACTGGCGATAGCCAGTAGGTATATATAGTTAGGATTATTTCTCTATGGAACTTTTGAAAATTCTATGTCTAATAACTTTGGCGTTTGTGGACGGAATCGGCTGAAATTTTCAGGAAAATGGCACATTTTGTTTCTGAGCAGCCCTTGAAAATTTGGGGGGATTTCGTCAAGGGGGGGCCGAGAAAAAAGGGGGGTCCCAAAACGCGTTTTTCCCATGTTAATTTCCATAGGGCGTTTGGCCTCACTTTTAGCTCGAACGGCTGAATGGATTTGCACGAAACTTGGCAAAATTGTAGGGACTGTTAGCCCGATGTGCCTTTGCTGGGTCTCAATATATATGCTCCAGTGGATTTTGAGAAATTAACGTTTTAAAAAATGTATATATCTGTGACAGCGTCCCAGATAGCGCTCCAGATCGCGTACTTTTCGCGTCACAGAGCTTTGCGAAGCGATGCTGATTGGCTCTCCGGTGTCTGTCAACATTCTAAACAGTCCGGAGCGGCCGCCATCTTGTCTCTCGGTAGGATCGAGAGACAAGAGGAGGAGAAAAACGAAGGGGGAATTTAATGAAAGGGGGCAAGGTAGTCCCCTCTTGACCCCCTAGGAATGATGTTGGGGTTATTAAAGGGTCCCGTGGGAAAAATAAAAAAAAATTGATTTTTCACGGTAGAAGCGCTTCCCGGGCTGCGAACTGGGCCGCAAACTGGTAGCGAAACGGGAATTCGCCATTTTGTGTTTCGTTTTAATTAAATTACAGGGTATAAGGGGGGACGGGAGACGTATCCTGACCCTTTATGTTTTCTGTGGGTGGCTGAGGAGGCTCATATTTTTTTTGCTGCGTGACGTCTGTTAACGTTCGATTCGATGGAAATCAGGAACTGTTGACCGCCATTTTGTCACTGCGATAAAATATTTTGTTATAAATTAATCCTTATTGATAAACATTGTCTGCGCCACCTTGCCTTTTTCCAATGCCAAAATTTTGTCGTGCACGGCAGCCATTTTAGATGCCTTGACCAGACCCACTCTCTGCACGCCGTCGATCCTCAGCACGGCTCCCCACCCTCGCAAGCATCTCCCCCACGCACTGGTCACCCCCGCTCTCTCTCTCTCATGCATGGGCCAGAAACCTCCTCCCATCTGCGCTGTTCTTCTCTGAGAATCACACCCCGTGCCCGCCCGACACCTCCCTTTCACCCTATTCACTACCGCACTCTCTGACAGTCCTCTTCCTCTGTGTCCGATTGTCCAGGCCGGTCCCAGGCTATCACCTAGCCCTGCGGATGTAGTTTATGGCCCCAGCTGTAGAGAATCACCCCTCTTCAAAGGAGTTACAGTAGATCAAGGCCCCCACCCCATGAGATCCGTCACACCATACGCGTTCCTACTATCTGATAACCATCCTGTATTGTGCTTGGGGAGGGGATTCTCACTGTGAGGGTGTGTGGGACCGAGCCTGAAGCGGAAGATTCCAGGGATGCCTCTTTGTACATCAAAGTCTTCACAATTATGTGTCAAATTAACAACATATAGCACTCCAACAAAGTAGTAGGATTATAAAACTTTAATAACTTATAAATATATACAACGCAACAAAAACAGTAAACACATTTAAACATTTTTTTGAAAAAAGAAGCAACAATGGTCAGTAGCTGCGTTTTGTGCGAATAGTCCCAAGGCAGCACAACGAGCTGAGTTCCGGACGGCACCCAGGTGATGTCACCTGGGTGCCGCACTGGTTTTTGGTATCCTACAATGCAGCTCCGAAAAATGGCGTGGGGCGTCCCGGGGGAGGCCTTGTCAGTAGTGGTCTGTTGTGCGAATAGTTCCAAGGCAGCAGAATGCGCTGAGATGTGGATGGCACCCAGGTGATGTCCAGTAAACTGCTGCACTGGTTTTGGTATCCTATAATGCTGCTCCGAAAAACGGCGTGGGGCGCCCCGGGGGGGGGGGGGGGGGCGGCATGAACGGGCCTCCCCAGGTGGCGGCTCGTGTGCTGTAGTGGGGCGCCCCTTTACCGTTTCAGTTGCCATTCTGCCCGCTTTTGGTACACTGTGCCAAAATCCGCCATTCAGCTGAGTTGCGCCCACTCTTGCGGTTCAGCGATAGGCGGCTGCCACAGGACTCTCAAAATGGCGGCAGGCTCTTTCCTTTTTGGGCGTGGTCCACTAAAATGGCCCTGGGACACCTTGGAACTCGGACGCTTGTCTGCTAGGTCTTGGACCCCATTCTCGAAAGCGTCCCCTCAGCCTTGAAGATTCTACAAAAGTCTTGGGGGCCCCCGACTCCTGCAGGCTTTCGGTGGGGAGCGGCTGCCATGATTGCTCGCGGAATGACCACGACGGAGCCACGAGATGGTGGTGCTCTCATGCTGACGCCAGCTTCAGTCTGAAACATCCAGAAACAAGGTGGGGCTTTCATCGTTTGGGAAAAAAAAAATGTTTTAATCCAATGAAAAGTGTTATTTTTAGGTCATATGATCAAGCCTTCCATCATTAAGAAACCAAAAGTAAAATGAACCAATGAAAAGTTTTATAAACAAGTCACATGACCTGTTATGCGGCATAGGGCTATAAAAAGCGTAGAAAATCCGTTGGCACGTGAGGCGGCGTCAGTAGCGGACCGATGTGCGAATAGGCCGAAGGCAGCACAACGCGCCGAGATCCGGATGGCACCGAGGTGGTGTCCAGCAAGTTTCCGCACTGGTGTGGCCATCCTACAATGCTGCGCCGAAAGTCGGCGTGGGGCGCCCCGTTGGCCTGTGAGGTCGCGTCAGTCAGTGGGGGCTGTGCGTCTCCCCCAAGATGGAGGCTCCTCGGCTGCAGTGGGGCGCCCCATAGCGTTTCACTCGCCGTCCAACTGAGTTGCGTCGGCACTTGCGGCTACAGTAGGCCGAAGGCAGCACAGCGCGCCGAGATCTGGATGGCACCGAGGTGGTGTCCAGCAAGTTGCCGCACTGGTGTGGCCATCCTACAATGCTGCGCCGAAAGTCGGCGTGGGGCGCCCCGTTGGCCTGTGAGGTTGCGTCAGTCAGTGGGGGCTGTTTGAGGATCTGACTGCATTGGTGATGCTGTGCGTCGCCCCCAAGATGGAGGCTCCTCGGCTGCAGTGGGGCGCCCCTTGGTGTTTCACTCGCTATCCAGTTGAGTTGCGTCCGCACTTGCGGCTACAGTAGGCCGAAGGCAGTACAACGCGCCGAGATCTGGATGGCACCGAGGTGGTGTTTAGCAAGTTGCTGCTCTGGTGTGGCCATCCTACAATGCTGCGCCGAAAGTCGGCGTGGGGTGCCCCGTTGGCCTGTGAGGTGGTGTCAGTAGCGGACCGATGTGTGAATAGGCCGGAACCAGCACAAGGCGCCAAGATCCGGATGGCACCGAGGTGGTGTCATAGTTGAGAGTTCTGAGCAGTGCTTGTAACACTGTCTGAAGCTTATTTGTACCTGCTGCAGCTTCACTATCGCCCTGGTGTGGCCAAAGATCGCCCATGACATAGGCGGCCGGCTCCCGGGGTCTGGCGGAACTTTTTTCCTTTTCCTTTCTGCATCTTGTCCCACAATCCGTTTGACCTGAAGACACGACCAGGTCCCTGAATGTGTGCAGGGGGACGCTATTGATTGAATCAAAATGGCGGCTTCACACAAAGCTGACTCAAGCGTTGCTGCTGATGCTATACAGACAAAAATTGGTTTTCAGTTTGTACATTCTTCAGGATTTTTCCATCCAAGGCTGGTTGAGAGTTTGTAGAACAATGGCTTCAGATTTTCAACATACTACTCTTCAAGATTCTTCCTAAATGTAACAATGTGAGACTCACTAGGAGAACGGCTGTTTATCTTTCCTTTCAAAATGCTGCCAACAATATTTTCTGAATGGAAGACACCATCTTGTAGCATAAAGGGCTGCGTCAAGGGTGGTATTGCCCAAAATGGCGCCGGTATAAATGGGACTCGAAACTTCTTGTTGTGTACTGGTTGCACAACCTTGATATCACGAGATACGTATGCAGTTTTGAAGCACATGGCGGGCGGGGACGAGAATTGATTGAATATTTCGACATCTCTATTGATATTAAGTTCTGATGTGTTATTGATTACTGTACTATTGAAAGTTCGAATTAACGTCACCCATGGTACTTGCCCGCAAATGTATATCTAGATAATTTTATTGAAAGTGGCCCTGTCGTATTTTAATTACAAAATGTACGTCCACCGATTCCGCAACTGTTAGACACCTTAGTTCTTGCAACCTAATGGCCCGCTCGTTACGTTCCTCTACAATGTAAATGTCTCCTCATCATATACGATTCCAGTTTGCTCCGTGGCCGGCCCACGTGGTTATAGGCCCGTATTTGTATACTGATATTTTCACAATAAAGGTTTTTAAAACAAAACATGGTAGTAGTATTTACATTGGTAAACTTTTTAATTTTAGTCACTGTTTTCGAATCAGTAAAAGGCAAGTGAAATAAAGCAGTCCAATTACATGACGGATAAAAGGTATAATGCGCAGGAACGCAGTAAAGATAAATGGTCAAGGGCAGTTGTGTTTTCCACTCCTGCAACATAAAGTGATCGATAAGAATCTGATATTCAGGCGTATCGGCGACTAAGACAGCAGGCCGAGCCTCTTTTACTCAACGGCTCCGTCATGGGACGAAGAAACGCCCTTTTTCTCGAAAAAGGAATATATTTTACTTGCAGGACGGTTGTACATTTTTCGGGAAAGTACATTAGCTTGAAACATTATAACATATATGTTTAAGAAAAAATAATGTTCGAAACCAATAAAAAGCGTAATTTTTAGGTCATATGACCAAGCCTTTCATCATTAAAATAACAAAAGTAAAATGAACCAATGAAAAGTTTTATTAACAAGTCACATGACCTGTTATGCTTACGTTACGCGCTGCGCGCCGCGCCCCGGATCGCTTCCGGGAAGCTGCGCTTCGCGCACCGGAGCACTTCCGGGTGCGCTAACGCGGCGTGTCATATAACGCATTACGCGACAACGTAGGTCCAGAATATAGTCAAAATGTCTCCACCAACCAGCGTTCGGAACACAACCCCTTTCAGCAGTCTAAAAAGTTCTGTTAAATGACAACAGAAGGGACAGGCAACAAGAACCATCAGTCAAAGAGGGGAGGGCAAGTTCTTCTCTACCGGGTCACGTTGGGGCTCTACCGGAACTGATCGAATTGGTAGTCTACAGTGTTTCTGGATGTTTCAGACTGAAGCTGGCGTCAGCATGAGAGCACCACCATCTCGTAGCTTAGTCGTGGCCATTCCACGAGCAATCATGGCAGCCGCTCCCCACCAGAAGCCTGCGGGAGTCGGGGGCCCCCAAGACTTTTGTAGAATTTTCAAGGCTGAGGGGACGCTTTCGAGAATGGGACCCAAGCCCTAGCAGACAAGCGTCCGAGTTCCAAGGTGTCCCAGGGCCATTTTAGTGGACCACGCCCAAATCTGAAGAGCCGGCCGCCATTTTGAGAGTCCTGTGGCAGCCGCCTATCGCTGCATCGCAAGAGCGGGAGCAACTCAACTACATGGTGAGCGAGACGCTGTGGTCGCAAGAGCGGGCGGTAAACAGCTGAATGGCGGAAGAGGCACAGTGTAGCAAAAGCGGGCGGAATGGCAACTGAAACGGTAAAGGGGCGCCCCACTACAGCGTGTCTTCAGGTCAAGCGGATTGTGGGACAGGGTCCAGAATGGAAGAGTCATCAAAAGGCAAAAAGTTCCGCCGGACCCCGGGAGCCGGCCGCCTATGTCGGGGGCGATCTCAGGCCACACCAGGGCAACACGACTTGGGGAGGGGGTGGGAGCCAAGCGCCCCCTCCCAGTCCGCGCCATCTCACCGCCCCTCGGGGGCCTCCGTCAAGCGGTTTAGGGAGGCACCGCATCACATTGTTTTCCAATGCAGTCAGGTCCACAAACGGCCCTCACTTACTTTGAGAATAGTGAAGCTGCAGCAGGTGCAAATAAGCTTCAGACAGTGTTACAAGCGCTGCTCAGAACTCTGAACTATGGCACCCAACATCCAGGACTTATGCCATTTGAGCATGGCAGTGACATCGAAGCAACTCAGGGACCAAAACTATGAACGTACACTCACGTATGAAAATCTTACTTGGGGAGGGGGCAGGAGCCAAGCGCCCCCTCCCAGTCCGCGCCACTACACCGTATGTTGAAAATCTGAAGCCATCGTTCTACAAACTCTCAACCAGCCTTGGATGGAAAAATCTTGAAGAATGTACAAACTGAAAACCAGTTTTTGTCTGCATAGCATCAGCAGCAACGCTTGCTATCAGAGTGCATGAGTTTCATGCTCGATCGATTGAGCTAGCCGGATCGGGCAACAAAAAGTATAAAATAGTTATGTAAATAGTTATTTAATAAAATGTTTTACCCTGTTACTTTGCTGGTGTGTTGTATATATTTATAATATTTGCATAGGGTTTGTCGTTATTTTGGGTGGGGTGGGGTGGGCGGCAGAGTCGAGCTGTCTTGCAGCCATCATGGTGTGGAGCTAAGTTCATCTCACTAGTTTCGTATTTCTCATGAGGGGTTGTTCTTAATGTTTCTATTTTAGCGAGGTCAAAAACAGATCCCATTAGTGGCCTACTGATTTTGCTCGATTCATTTTGTTTTTTTAAACGATTTTTCACTATCTGCAAAGACTAAACAGAGTATTGCGACTCTGTGCTTGTTTGTAAATACAAAATGAACCAAAGAGAACCAATTCAAAAATATTAAATGCTTGGATAACAATCAATCAAATGGAGAGAGAAGCAGGCACAACGGATTACAACGGGGGCAAAGGCCTGCGTTAACTACCCTTCACTATCTGCAAAGAGAGAGTACTCCTAAGAGAAAAGAGGGGGGGGGCAGCGTTCAAAGCACATCAGCGTGCATAAACACGAAAATGTTTTTACCTATCATGTACTTGACATTTGACAGCATTTGATATTTGCTATTAAAAAACCATTGAAATTCACTGAAAAAAACATAGGTTATAGACCATATATAGTTAGGAATTAGCATTTACAAAACCTCGAAAATTCACTGAAAAAGCCATAGGTTATAGACCATATATAGTTAGGGATTAGCATTTACAAAACCTTATTTTACTCGCATAAAACCATTGAAATTCTCATATCTAGTTAGTTGCGCTAACTATATATCGCGCACCCGCAATCCACTGCTGATGATGTCACATATTACATCATTCATGACATGGTCAGTGACATCACTGATGACATCACTGATGACATCTCAAATGACATCACTGATGACATCACTGATGACATCTCAAATGACATCACTGATGACATCTCAAATGATATCACTGATAACATCACTGATGACATCTCATTTGACATTACTGATCACATCAATGATGACATCATTCATGTGATAATACGATGAACCTCTTCAGACTCTAATATAACCTTAGATACACTCAGTGTAAACAGACACTCACAGACTGTCACTCATCCATGGAGTTACTCACACACCTAGTCAGTCATGCAAAGAATCAATCACATCTCCATTTCCTCAACTATACAGTTATACACACCTTACTTATTCAAACATATACTAACACATATTTACTCTCTTATCCAATCCCTGATACAAGTTCACAATGATCCATACAGCCACTCACATATTCACTGGCTCTTATGCACAGTTATTTATATATGTCAACTCTCACATGTACTGTGTTTTACATATGTACTTACTTTGACATGTAGCACTGAGATATCCATTCACTCACCAATACACTCATGCACACAGTCAACCACCCAGACAGCTGTTTCCACATGCAGTTTTGAACCCATACATCTAGTGAATCAACTGCTAACACATCTATGCACAGTCACACACCTCCCAGACACCCCCACACACACACTCGTTCTCCCATACAAATACTTGGGCAACCAATCAATAACCCATATAGTTACTCATATAGGTACTGATTAACACATGCAGCATCTTACACAACAACAGACATACTGATGCACACATTCAGACAGTTTAGTCACTAACCAATGCACTCAGTGAGACACATTTAATCACTCTTTCATACAGTCAGTAATGCACCTACTAAATCCTTCATCCAGACACTTATACATCCACTCATTCTTCAATTTGTAAGACATATTTTAATTTTACAGAAACATACAGTCACTGGATGATGTCATCAGTGATGTCATCAGTGATGTCACTGACCATGTCATGAATGATGTAATATGTGACATCATCAGCAGTGGATTGCGGGTGCGCGATATATAGTTAGCGCAACTAACTATATATGCGAATTTCAATGGTTTTATGCGAGTAAAATAAGGTTTTGTAAATGCTAATCCCTAACTATATATGGTCTATAACCTATGGTTTTTTCAGTGAATTTTCAAGGTTCTGTAAATGCTAATTCCTAACTATATATGGTCTATAACCTATGGTTTTTTCAGTGAATATATATATATATATATATATATATATATATATATATATTCACTGAAAAAACCATAGGTTTTACACACGTTATAGTTAGGAAATAGCATTTGAAAAACCTATGAAATTCACTGAAAAAACCCTAGGTTTTACACACGTTATAGTTAGGAAGTAGCATTTAAAAAACCTATGAAATTCACTGAAAAAACCATAGGTTTGACACCAGTTATAGTTAGCTGGAAATTTTACTGACATAAAACCAATGAAATTCCACGTTATAGTTAGTTGGACTCACTATAACTTGCGCGTGTAATGCACTGCTGATGACATCACATATTACATCACTCATGACATCACTGATGACACCATCCAGTGAATGTGTGTCTTTCAGATAAATAAATGTTTTATATATGTATGTTAAGGTCGATGGAAGAATATTTGTTTAAATTATTCTCTTAATGGATGTTTTTTTTAAAAAAGAAATGATTGGATAACTGGCTTATTAAGTGTATCTTAGTGAATACATATATTAGCGAGTAATGTTTAAATATTTAAATATATGTATCAGTGTTTCACTTTGTGTATAAGTGGCTGCATGGGTTGGTGAGTAGCTACATGTGTGTGTATATGGATTATTAGATGTTTTTTTAGTATCAGTATGAGTGTCTGTATGGTTTGGTGGGGGTGTTACTTATCATATAAAATGCATCAATGACTGGCTCACTGTTTGTATGTTTTTTGAAGACAGCATATGTGCAGGACTGTATGGGTGGATGAGTGTGTATATGTGTGTGTTAGTGAGTGAATGCCTGCCTCACTAGTGTCTTTATCAGTAACGACATATGTTTTAATTTAGTATATGTGAGTATTGATATATATAAGTCAGTATATGTGAGACTGAGAGATTGAAAGAGTTCCTGTTTAAATAAGTATGTGTTTCTATAAGTGATTGTTTAAGAGAGTAAGTATGTGTAAGTTTCCTTAGAAGGAAGGTGGTAGTGTGTGTATATCTGTATATGTAAATAAATAGATGTTTATTAGTTTATTTGCATGTGTGAATATGTGTGTGAGTAACTTTTGGATGACTGTCGGTGTGTAACAGGATGTATAGATGTATCACTACATACGATGAGTGAGTATATGTACGAGTGACTATATAGAACTGTTGGTGAATGAGTGGACGTGTATATAGATGGTGGAATTACTGAATTGGTTGTTGTAACTGGTGTGGGTATATCCACTTTTTTGAAAATGTTAGTTTCAATTTTTGAATATGTGTTTCAAGGGTTACTTTACAGTGAAAGGAGGTCTATCACTCTGTCACAAGTATGGTGTCATCAGTGATGTCATGAGTGATGTCACTGACCATGTTATGAGTAATGTAATATGTGATGTCATCAGCAGTGCATTACACGCGCAAGTTATAGTGAGTCCAACTAACTATAACGTGGAATTTCATTGGTTTTATGTCAGTAAAATTTCCAGCTAACTATAACTGGTGTCAAACCTATGGTTTTTTCAGTGAATTTCATAGGTTTTTTAAATGCTACTTCCTAACTATAACGTGTGTAAAACCTAGGGTTTTTTCAGTGAATTTCATAGGTTTTTCAAATGCTATTTCCTAACTATAACATGTGTAAAACCTATGGTTTTTTCAGTGAATTTCATAGGTTTTTTGAATGCTAGTTCCTAAGTATGAAAGATATACCTGAAATAAATATCGACATACCAATCTTACGTGCACAACCGAGTGCACGCACCCACCTATTTATTTCATGAAAGCTTTCCAATTTAAACCTAATAAATTTCTTCATAGACCAATGAAAGAACTTATAGTACGTTAAGACACTGAACCTAGGCTTTTTTTTTGTCATATAAACATTTTAATTAAATGGAGCCGAATTTTTTTTAATCGTTCGGGCGTGACTGGTTGTACACACCTTAATTTTTTTTTAAAAAATATAAAAGGTTTTATAATTTATTTATTGTATACTTAAATCGAGCTCTAAAAATATGTGAAATCCGTATGTGTTTGAATTCACTTCTTTTCACGTTTTTAAACTTCAGTAAAGAACATCGCTACTTCCAAATCACGTTCATAACTAGATAGTGTCACCGCCTACACGTCCTGAGAAGCGCATGTAAAGTCATGTGACTTGAAAACAAGACTTCCAATTGGTTCTTAGTAGTTTCTGTTCTGGAATTTACACGAAGCTCTCCACCCACTTTCCTCACAATCTTTTCTACTCTCAAGAGACAACAACGTCGAGCATCTTCCGGAAAACTTTGCTGAAATGGCTGCCCTTCCGCATTCATCTTCCGAATCTGAAGGAAATGAGCGACCACCGTTAAGAAGAAAAAAGGAATCTTTCATTTGGCAATTTTTTACTTATCCTGAAGATCAAAAGAAAGTGAATGCGCCAAAAGTAACCTGCACGATATGCAATTCGGAGCTCTCAAGGGGAAATCCAAATAGAAAATATTCCTTTTCTATACATACCATGCAGCGGCATGTTAAACAAAGGCACCCTGAGCATTATGCAAAAGCATCGACAAGAGCCCTGGCCATGCTATTACCATCAGAGGTGGCCAGCACATCTTCTGGTGGACGACCTGTATCTCCATCGAGTGCTGAGATGGACTTGAGACCATATCTTGCGAAGGTGCATATGAAATGCAACGAGTGTGGAGAAATTCTTTTGTATGGAGAGCAGAGCCTCGTTCTTATTAAACTGAAAATTGAAAGTCACAAATGCCCCGAGAAAAGATACATTTCTTCACTTTATTTTCATAGTATTACATACTAAAAAATGGAGTAGCAACTTTAAGAAATCGAAAGCATCATAACACTTGTTTCCAAAAAAAAAAAAAAGTTATTTTCAGAACTAACTCTTTCTACCAAAACGTGCTCCAAGAGCATATTATGAGATGTTTTTTCGCCGCTTTATTTCAGTGCGCGACCGGGTGCGCGCATCCACCTATCACGTAAAGGACCTGAGACTTGCATGTGAAGTCATGTGACTTCAAACAACACTTCTAATTGGTTCTTGGTAGTTTCTATTCTGGAATTTACACGCAGCACTCCACCCACTTCCATCACTTTCTTTTCTACTCTCAAGAGAGAACAACGTCGAACATCTTCCCGAAGACTTTGCTGCAATGGCTACCGTTCCGCATTCATCTTCCGAATCTGAAGGAAATGAACGACCACCTTTGACAAGAAAAACGGAGGCCACGCTATTACCATCAGAAGTGACCAGCATATCTTCTGCAGAACGACCTGTATCTCCATCGAGTGCTGAGATGGACTTGAAACCATATCTGCCGAACGTGCACATGAAATGCAAGAACTGTGGAAAACTTCTTGTATACGGAGAGCAAAGCTTTATTCTAATCAAACACAAAATTGAAAGTCATAAATGCTCCAAGAAAAGTTACATTTCTTAACTTTATTTGGATAGTATGACCTACTGAAAAATGTCGTAGCAACTTTAAGAAATCAAAAGCATCATAACACTTGTTTCCAAAAAAAAAAAAAAGTTCTTTTCAGAACTAACTCTTTGTACCAAAACGAGCTCCAAGAGCATATTAGCTGATATTTTCTCGCCGCTTTCTTTTAGTGCGCGACCGGGTGCGCGCACCCACCTATCGCGTAGAAGCAGCGAGACACGCATGTGAAGTCATGTGACTTTAAAACAACACTTCCAATTGGTTCTTACTAGTTTCTATTCTGCAATTTACACGGAACACTCCACCCACTTCCCTGGAAAACCAGTTTATCGAAAAACTTTTAAAGCCTCCCCTTATGAAACATTCGACATCGTTCACATAGCAGTGTAGTAAATAGCACTAGATACACTCCGTCCCTTAATTATAAGAGACTTATTGCTATGTGAGAAAAACTTTTGTTTTCACGCGATAATGTGAAATGCTGAGCCTGTTACAGAATTTTCTTTCACATATATGTTACTATTCTCCTTCGAGCACTAACACCGTAGAAAATACCACCAATAGCGGTGATATTTTTTACACCGAGAACGGGCGATTTGTATCGCTTAGAGCCCTTGCTATTATAAAGTTTTATTTCCTAAGTCTCTGATCTCCAACTGTGCAACGTGGCTCCCCTGTGTGTCGTAATGAGGTGCTAACAGCACCACGTACACTCTACTGTGACTAAGCATCCATAAATTCCTCGGACATCTCTACCCTGCTATCTGCAATTATAAACATCAAAAGGAGCTACGCTGCGCCCCTTGGAGAGGCCTCACTCCCACAGCTACAACGGCTTGGCAGTCGCCAAGATGCACAAGAACAGCGTCTCGGATCCATTGAACTTCTGTGACGGTCTCAATGAAAATAAGCACTAAACAATATTCAAGTATGTAGCAGTCCTTCTACTTGGTTAGAGACTAAAAATTTACCGCACCGCTGCAGCGATTTCTACCGCAAATAAACCTTGGTATTAATGAGGTTTAACGCAAATGCTGTAAAAATCGTTGCAAAGCGTGAGTATCACAGAAAAGTCAGCATTATTTATGCATAGCGACCTAATGCTATTAGCCATGTTATCCACCTCTCATTGGATAACATGGCTAAGAACTGCTCAGGGCAGGTGTTAGCTTTTAGAAATATTCCCGCTTAGCGCAAATATCTCCAAAACATAGTAATAAGAGATAGCGATGTTAAAGACTATTTTCAGTCGCTAACATCTTGGCACGCCCACTTTGCATCTCATTAGATATAAATGCAACTGACATGCAAAGTGGGGCCCAAAATGTTCACTATCTTCTACTAAGTGTCGCTAACTGGTGTTAGCAGCAGCTAGGTAATAGAGAGATAATTCTATCTCTGCTTTCTTGGCGTTTAAAACAAAAAAAACACAGATAAACACCCTTCATAATATACCTCTATATTCAAATTGAAGTAGGTGTAGGTCTTGACGCAGCAATCACATGCACAGTTTTGAAACAACATGGCACAGAAAGTCACTGAGTAAAATCTCATAAGTTACAGTCAGCCACTTTCAAGACGCATTACTTCAGAGGAACACTTCTTTATGATACAGGGCTCTAGAATGACACACATATCTCGTCTTTTTAGAAACCCTTCAGGTTTTTTTAACAGCTGTTAAACGCTTCCATACGCATCACAAAGCTGCTCCATCATGAGCATTGCCTCATCTGTCCTCAGGACGGACAACATTTGTGATGAACTTGCTGCTGTGCATGCACAACACTAACATTGTGCTTCCTTAACTCGTTCTATTCACTAAGCAGAACCATGACGGAACCACTCTATCATAAACACACCTGAACCATGGCTCATAAAAGGAGTAGCTCAATCATGACCATACAAGTACCACTAAGCCCCCCAGCCCCCTAATCTTGAGGAAGAATTGGCACTGCAACACAGGATTTAAAGTCCTGCAAAGAACACCATGTAACATTTAATATCATATGCACCATTGTTTTCATATATCACTTTTGCTAAACTCACTCAGTGAAATGTCGCTCATTTTATTAAATCACTTTTAAAGCATACCTTCTAACAATGCACCCAATCCTATGTGGAAGTGTTCAATATAAAAGATGACATTGCTTTAAGAAGGATAGAGAAATAAATAACACAATGTTGTAAAAATTTCTTTATTATATATACTTACCTAATAAAATTTTTTTAAAAAAGTAAATTTCTTATTAAAATGTAGCACCTGTGGAAAAAAATTAAAAATAAGATTATAAAGTATATTATTTATAGAAAAAACAATAGGAAACAATTAGACAGATGCAAAGAAAACTTTCAGATATTATTAATTAAACTGACCTTATAAATATAATATCTGTGGAGGAGAGTAAAAAAAAAATCTGTTATAATACATATTTCTGAATGCAATGTACCAAAATAAGTAAACAACATATTAAATGATTTATTTTTGCTGTCCTCAGAATACATTGATTTTCACTATCAAGAGTGATTTCAATATTAATCATCATATAACAGCGGGGAAAAAAAACCCATACAAAATCTGCATACATATTATAAATACTTGAAAAAAACATGTCTTAAATGTTTTCCTCAAATTCGCAATTTCTTGAGTAAGCACACTACATCTTCCTCAGTTACAACCTAATTAAAGTATACCACTTATTTTTCAAGATATCTCAACAAAGCCCCGTGCAGCAATCTCCTTTAAAAATATGTATTTGAAAGACACAGTTTCATCTCTCATGCCTTTCCGCGTGGCCAAATTGTATAAGCTAACTCATTATCTTTTAAATACCTCTCCCAAACACTTGCGTCCATATAAGTTTCTAAATAATTCTCAAAAGTACTCATTTTCTTCTCTCATATTTTTCCACGTGGCCAAATACTATGAGTTAAGTAGTTTTTTTCTGAAATTATTTAATCTTAGTCTTATCTATTGTTTTCTGTACTTTAACAATCAAAATTTGTACCATATTTTATACCATCAAACATTAAGTAAATTTGTACCTGATGTTATCACTATGCAAAACACAAATTTCATTTATAGATTTGTACACCCTCATTTACATGATATTTGTAAACTAGTAAGTTTCAGATCTTTATAGTATACATATTCCTACAGCAAATCATTCTACTGAAATTTGGGTTCCAAAAATAACAAATAAGAGTTACTTAAGGCAAAAGGCAATCGTTTTTTAAAAGTCAATTGGCTATCATTGCAAAGTGTCCAGCCACTAGCACACTTCAAATAAGCTGTATAATGTCCTGATGATGTAGAATGCCCTTCATGATAAATAATGGCTACAGTTACAAATGTTCTTCTAGAAATAGAAACTTGAGAACCCACAACATTTTTAATTAAAGTGGATAATTTACTCCCATCAGCTCTGCATCGTTGAAACATTAAAATTACATATTGTCCGTATCTATGGATAAATAAAGTTGATAACATTTCAGACTTGCATTGAGAACAGACCATGTTTTGATGCGCATCTTTAACTAGTTTATGAAAAGGCACTTCTTTGCAGTCTGGTAATGTCAAATATAAAAATCTTTCACTGGGTATCTCAGTACTACTTAAAAATGAGCAATTATCACACTTATGTTCCCATTTATAAGAAAGCCCAAAAAGACTATCAATATCTACACCTTCATCTTCCAAAACTGTAAACATATACATAATAAATTCATGACAATCTTGCTGAATATTCTGAGAAAATTGATTTACTCCTGCACATATGTCTAAAACATTCCTTAATTCCGAAACACTTGCTACTTCACTATCACCACTACTACACATTTCAAATATAGAATTTAAAGAATGGCAAAAGGTGTACTCCTGATTTTCTATAATCTGTTCCTTAACATTTTTCAGAAAGAAAACAACATTAACTACTACATTTGCATAGCAGTTGACACCAGACCTATTTTCAAACTTAAATCCAACAATCTCTTCAATACTAACAGTTTTGCTACAGCTACCAACAACAGCTACATCTTTTTTTCGTCGTTTCTGGACTACTTCAGCACATTTGTCCTCATTTTTCCTTTTCTGACCTACTATACGCCTTTCAATTAAAGGATATTGAGGTAAACTTGGAGCATATTCTCTTCTTAACCTATTATACTCCTTCACACAATTTAAATCTGCACTAATCTTTGTCTCATCATAATCAATTAGATAAAGTCCACATAAAGTTCTAACACGCGATAGAGCAACATACGCCATGCCCTCTTTGAATACAGTGCTTCCAATATTTACCAAAGCACAATCTACACTTAAACCTTGAGATTTATGTATAGTCACTGCATATGCCAAACAAATTGGAAATTGCTTACGACGGACATATAAGTCTTTCACAAGCAAAAAACGAGTTGAACATCGACTAATTTGTTGAACTTCCTCAATCCCATCAAATTTTATCCTTAAAAATTCAATCTCATCTCTATTGGTATAATTGACAAAACCAACAACATTACCCATTGCTCCATTAACCAATCCTCTTTCTACATGTAAATTTCTTCTTAAAATTATCCGACAATTTAAACATACATACAGATTTTTCTCTAAACCAGCAGTTTTAGATATAGTTTTTTGAAGAGAATCCAATTTTAATTTCAACTTTTCAGACAAAACAATAGTACTACCTTCATGCTCTATTCTATCTTTAGCTTCCAGTTTCTTAATTTCTTGATTTTCTAAATTCAACATTTTCTCATTAAAAACTGAACATTCTTTCAGAGTTGGCATCAAGCATATCACTGACTTATCTGCTACCTCTTTACTGTATATTCTCTCAGGAACATTATCTTCATTAGGAAACAGCTTGGAAAGTAATCGAGTTCGTAGAGTGTGTTTCGCATCTTCAGTTAATTTCCAATCCTAATATCTTGAAGAATACTTCCATATTTAATATCCTTTGCCTGTCGCATATTTTGAATCAGTTCAGTATATTTGAAATGTGACCATATATTTACATTTCCAATACTGCCCAGGCACTTTCTGGTCTCCTCATGTGTAACAGTTTCAAATACAGGTTGTTCTTTCACAGGAGTCAGCTGCAGTAGATCTCCAAAAACTATGACATGTTTACCTCCAAATAACACATCATACTCTGTCTTAAGTGTCTGTTGCATTCTTAAATGCACAAAAGCAAACATTAAATTGGAGACCATGCTTACTTCATCAATAATAAGAAGTTTCATTTTTTTAAGGACTCTAGAAACTTCAAAACAAGCTTCTCCAGATAGCTTCTGATATTGTAATTTATTTTCATGTTCAACTGGCAGCATCAGCAAACGATGTAAAGTAACACCTTTTATATTATGTGCTGCCAATCCAGTTGGAGCAGTAACAACACACGACAGTGTTGACTGAGTTGTTTGCTGTAAATATGTAGTAATTCCTTTAATTAGGAAACTTTTACCAGTCCCAGCTTCTCCACTTACATATAATCGAATAGGTTCAAATGACATACATGAGCAATCTTTTCTCTCATGACGAAAGCCATGCTCAATGTGCTCTGTCACTTCATCATATATCTGTCTTTGCTCAACATTAAACTGCTTCTTTAATTCTTCTAAGTCGATTACTTCCTCTTGACCTTGCTGCATTGCGCTTTCCACCTCATCCATGGCGGTGGCTGCTTCATTTTGAATAATTGGTTGTCCCAGTGGATCTTGACTTAATGATGCCGAACTTTGACTACCTTGTGAACTATCTCTAGCAATCTCTGCTGCAATTGTCGCTTCTTGCTCTATTTCGTCATTCAACATTTGGAGATAATTGCTGAAAACAGGACATTCAATACTACTTTTAGATGCGTTGAATGAATCTTCATAACTATCAAAGTCTCCAAGTAGTTCCTCTTCTCTACGCCATGGTTTAAAGAGTTGCAAAAGAGCAAAATAGTAAAATTCTCTTTTATCAGGTGTTTCGCAACTCAGTTTCCGATGATTTATCAAGTGTCCTTTTCTTTGTTTTACCAGACATCCTTCATGTCCAATTACAGCATGTACACCTATATCAATATTCTCTGTAACATTTCACTTAAAAGTATAATTTTGAAGTATTTCATACAGACAAATGTTTTCAAGCACAGTACTTCTATTTGGATAGTATGTATCCAACATATTTGTTTTCAAAATGTCTGTACTGTTTGGTTCTTTCTGGGCTAAATACTCAATTTCTTGCACAGGTTTCAGAACACGGTTTCGTGTTTCTGCTAGGCCCAAACTCACCCAGAGAATAGTCCTTGATTTCGCATAAAGACTTGCTGATGATAATCTGTCACAACATTCATATGCTCCAATTTCTCGATGAGACAGCATCTTCAAACTGTACGTATATAATTTCTTGCTCGGGCTCTTTTCATGACAAATGTCTTCCCACATGTCCTTCAGTTCCGTCTTTTCAGATTTCGTGATGTAAGACGTTACATATCGAGCCACAGCAATAGAGTTGTCTGCAACATATTGTATGTCCATGTTAGCATTCCACATGGACAAAATGACTGGGTTATAGTCATTAATATATTTCGATTCTTCACCTCTTCTTAAATTGTACGTATTTTTAGGTGACCTCCTTCTGATATTATGTCGCAAACATGACATCAAATTGTTGACTCTTCCTTTTGAAAGTACCGGTCGTGCAAATCCAAAGCGACATTTGGTGTAAAATTTGCTCTTTGATTTGAATTTTCGCCGACAATATTTTCCACAGCGATGACTTTGAAAACGTAACACTTTTCCTCTTAAGTCCTTATCAGTGGTACTATTAGGTATGTCACAAGTGGCATACTGTTCAATAAAAGACAGTACAGTCTCATCCGAGTCTATTCCAAATTTAGGAGCATCCTTGATCCATAGCAGCATATGAATATGAGGAGCACCTCTTGCTTGATATTCTTTTCTCCAAAAGAAATCCAGTACTTCACCAAGAGGCGGATTTTTCTTGTTAGTAATGAAAGACATCATAGCTTCAAATCTATGATTAAAATACCTGCAAACATTAACTGGATCTAATTAACACAATTCTCCAGGTGTCTTGTAGTTTATGTTTTCTATGTTTGCATTCGCCTCCCGAAGAAATTCAATTAAATCTTCCCAAGCATACTCTGCACAGCTTAGAGTTAAAAACCATGTTGGTGCTCCTAAGTTTCTAAGCATGCACTGCAAATCTCCATGACGACGGTACCAATTCTCATTAGTACCCCGCTGACAAGCCATTAAATTAATTAAATGAGAATCCAAAACACTATCTTTCTGATGCACTTTATCCATAAATTCCTTTGCTGAAATATTTTGCAGATGTACACCACTTTTTAAGATATGATTTACTGCATAAGACAGACCAGATAAGTCACTCTCAAACAGAAGATGAAACAGATATGGAATGCATTGGCGAAACCTTGGATCGTCTGCATATAATCTTGTTGTCCGGTACTCAGATGCAGGAATCTGCATAGGTCGATCATCATATCGTGTACCTTCACCTGTAGGAAATAACTGTGGAAAACAGCGACCTTCCAAAGTTTCTTCCCAGACACTAATAGGATTTCCTTTCGCCTTTTTCATCTGAAATAATTCAATAGCATTCCCTATTGCTTCTTTGGAATGCAGTGGATGAACACTGTAATGTTCATAAATTTCTTCAGATCTGGATACATCAACTTTTTCAATTTGTCCACTAGACAAATCACTATCCTCTTCTTCACTTACATCTTCTTGTTCTACGTATACATCTTTGTAATACTTATTATTTTGCACTAAATACAACGTTGCCTTTTTCACTTTCCTAACAACCACTAAATCTTGCCAGATTTTCTTACTCTTTGTAGGTACACCATTAACTAAAATAACTAGAGGTTCCTCTTCTATATTTTCAACACCAATTGTTTCCATATTTTTTTTAAGATCAAGAGGCAAATACAAAACTCTACCCTTTAATCCTCTTAGTAAGTCTGAAGGATTTAATTTACCAGTCTTAGGCTCCATTCGAACAATAGCCTGAAAAAGATGTACACATTGAATCAGAATCGTCTCATAAGTATTTAAATCCATCAATTCTGATGGAATATTTACCAACTCTAGATTATTATGAACAGCTCTAGCAGGCATTTTATTCTCATTTAATTTATTATAACAATATTTACAAACACGTTGCTCAAAACCCAAATCAAAATAGTTTTCCACCAACAAATAAGTTGCAAAATCTTTCCATTGACCATTACTTTCATCTTCACTTTTTAAATATAAATCAACTAACCTCGTTTGACTTTTGTAATTAATGCGTCGGCAACAGACACAAGAAAAATTTGGTTTCTCACCTGCAATTACCTTAAACTTTATTATTTCTTGTTCAAAATTTTCAATATTTACATTCCCAACATTTTCTAACACATTTCCTTCTATAATTATATCACCTTCTGCATTATCTTCCTCGGGACCAAAATAACTTACCTCAATTTCTGCACAAATCTTCTTAACATCTAATTCACATCCATACAAAAGAGCACTATTTAACTGTTTAAGTTTAAGTGCTGGACTTTTTGCATAGTACAACTTTCTCACTAATTTTCTCATTTTAGTATGATGCACTGCTAACATCCGGAAGTGATGAAACACACTCTGGCATATTTTTTTAGAGAGACAAGCCAGAGAATGGCCTTGCAGACCTATTTTCTCGCGCACTCTGCATTCATCTAATTCTTGCAACATTTTAATTTTTTTCTTTAGACTTTCTTTAGTGTACTTACGTAAGAAATTGCGAAAGAAATCAATTGAATCCTGTCATACACTACAAATACTACTACAATTCCAACTGTAAACAGGAGCATTAGGACGTCCCTCTAAAGCTTCTCTAGCCATAACATCTTCTGCATTTCTAACCACAATTTTCTCTTTCTCAATAACACAACCATCCTTCACCTCATACGCTCGACCAGTGGTGTCAACTGCATGCAACAGATCGTTACTTTGAAAGTAACTCTCTTCATTAAAAAATGGCTCAGAAGTTGAAGTATGCATCCACTTCCCAGAAAACACTTTACAAAAATTACTCCTATTTATATGTCTCTTCCATTTACTTTTACCTTTGAAAACTCGAATCGCCTTATTTAAAATATTTATTCTATTAAGTATTAAAATAAATAATTTTCGTTTTGTCTCAAATGCGTGCTCAACAAAACCCTCTATATATAGTTTTTTTTTAAGAAAAACAGATCTTTTTTTAGAAACTTTCTCCTTTTGTAATAAATTCGCAACGACTCTGTTGTAAAACATACGCTTCCTGATTTGGCTGAATTGATTGCTCCGGGTTTTACTGTACTGACTTTCATCTTTCCTAATTCCAGTAATAGTACTTTGTTTAACTCCAGATCTCCTTTTAGATGATGAAATCGTTTTCTCCTTCTGAACTTCAATATTTACATTTTTCCTTCCCAAAATGCTTTTCAAAAACTTTTTAGTTTGCTTACCAGGAGCACTCTTCTTTGTATCCGTCCTCTCAGTCTTTGAAAATAATTCTGTACTTTTCCTCTTTAAACTGTACGTCCGTTTGTAGAGTTTCTTTTTTTCAATTCTGGTCGGCATCTTAATTTAAAATTTTGATGAGATTGTGAACCTGTAAGACACAAAAATAACAAATATTATAGTTCACTACTAGCATATACCGTACAAATTAAAACCACACATTCATTTTTTAATAAAATACAGATAATAACAGAAAATCTCTGAACAAAGTAGTAAATCCTGTAGTGAATTTTCCTTGTAAATTTATCACACTCTATATTTCTTTAAACTTGATAGACAATTTTTTTAAAAAAATTTTAAAGCATACAAACAGTACACTTTTTTCAAGAACTATCGGTCATCATAAGTGTTTTCATCTTTTTTTCTACAATCTCTTTTACACTTCATGAGAACATATCTTATCACTCTCATGAAGCACTTCATTGACGAATATATCAAGAAAACTATCATCACAAATGCTTTGCTATCATTTTTTTAAATTTATTTAAAAGTTCATAATTTAAAAGAACTTCTAACATCAGTTCATCAGGGACTTCTCCAAGTCCATTGTCCTCCTCTTCTATCAGCTCTAAATATGCTGAATCTAATGAAATGTCCATAAAATAGTCATTTTCATCTTCTTCCTCTCCAACAACCACGTCTAATATTTCCTCCATCAGTTCATTTATAATTTCAAAATGCACTTCATTTTCTTCAAAAAAATTCTCCATTGTATTTTTTCAATAAATTCTTCTTTATCCTTTTAAAAAAATATAAAGACTAAATTATATCTTTGTCCATAAGTGTATAATTGAAAACTACCTTTACTAATTTTTAAACTACAGATAATTTTATAATCTCTAACTTATTAACTCTATAATTTGTAAGATACCACATTCCTCTTGTTTTGAAAAAGAAATTGGCAATATAACTCTAAACATTGACACTGTGCTTTTTTAAAAATTAAATAATTACTGTTGATAAAAGACATTTCACTGTAAAATTTATTTTTAGATTTTCTACATATTTGAAATATTTATTACCTGTACAATAATTTTTAGAGACCCATTTCTTTTATTTCATCACTACAAAGTGCAATATAAATGTATGCACTCTAAAGAAAAGGATCACACTATACAAACCATTTAATTCACTTTACAGATTACTACTTCCCACAGAGACAGTTCCATTTATATTACAACAGTATACTCACCATGTCAATGTCTTAGCATATGCAAAATGTCATACTTACCATGAACAGCCACCTCATAATAAAGCTCTACA
The DNA here is from genome assembly GCF_964263255.1 of Lissotriton vulgaris. NCBI lineage: Eukaryota > Metazoa > Chordata > Amphibia > Caudata > Salamandridae > Lissotriton > Lissotriton vulgaris. The sequence continues at coordinate 472,762,558 of NC_141700.1, read as the reverse complement.
TTAATATTTAAAAAAGTGCCTATACATAGTATATTCACAGATATGCAGGAAACATGAGCATTACATTTAGATCCATATCATAATACCTCTCTGTAATTAAAAATGGAACACTGCCAAACATATTACAACAAGATTTTAAAAATAATGAGCACTTCACAAGTATTATTAAAACAAACCTGAAAGAATTATACTCCAATGATTTCTAAATCTGAACTCCTTGCAAAAGAACACATATCCCAAGCTCATTAAAACATAATTTGAACTGTCAATGGAGAACATCTCAAAAAACATATGTAGTATAAGCAGATAGAACCACATGTGACAAATTTAAGATAAAATCATGTTCAAAACATTTACAAATTATTTTCATCACCACCCACAGAAATTGCCAAAGCATCAAAAGGAACTCGCCTGAAAAAAAGAATATATACTCTCAATATATAACTTCAACAGGTTGATCCTTACAGGCACCAAACACTCTAAAAATGGAAAAAATAAAATTGTATTAACTTATTACAAACTTATTTCCTACACAATATACAATCATTATAGCATTGAACAAGCATAAGTAATAAGATTCCCAAAATACTCTCCATTAAAAATAAATACAAAATTTCTCATTTATAAAAGCATTGTGCCACAGATATGTCACTTTTCCCCATGTTAAAATTCATGCACCTACAACAGTAGGCTTTCAAAAGTAAAAGGCCAAGTCACAAAACAAAAAAAGCCTTATTAATGAAAACATTGCGCCGCCACTGCGTCACTTTTGCCATGGGAAAAGTGACGCACGGGTGACGCAAAGCCGTCATAAATAAGGCCCCATGTCCATAGACAAAAACTACAGGGCCAGCATTATACACATGCAAGCAGTACACTTGCACAGAACCACAAAACACCAAGAGCCACCATGTTAATATATATTCTTAATATAATAAACCTCTGAGAATGGATACATATTTCCGTGGCAAACTACTAAGCAATATTTAAGTGACTAGACTCCTAGAAAATTTATCAAGTCATTCTGCTCCTCTCCACTGCATAGCCGGCGACCTAATTCTGTGGAGTTCCTATACAACCGGCAGTGCTGCGCCGTTTCCTTTACCATCTTGGTAAATTCAAAATGGATGTCCCTCCTGCCTTCGCAAACGAGCCGGACCACATACAACTATTTCGACAGAGAATGCTTCTGTACTACGGCACCTTAACACTCTCAACTTTGAATACTTCATATCGATTATCATTTCGATATTCGTATTTCACCTGTGTGCAGCCTGTATTTCATTGCCTGAGCTGTGATTTCACGTGGGCCCTGGATTTATGTCTCTGCAATTTGGTTCCTCCTGAAGCGAATTACAATCACCTCATGAATCCGTTACTTGATCATGAACAGCTTTGTTACAACGGAGGGTTTATGGCCTTTGCAGCGATACAAGGAGTTCTGGGTCATTGGAATATATTCGCAGCGGCGCAAGATTTCCTAACAGAGAGCTACATCGAAAACCCACCGAGCTACCCTCTGATGGTAAAAGACGCTCCAATAATGACAGATCATGAATGCTCCTTTCCACTTCTCAATTGGATGGCTGACATGTTTTCAGATAATAACAGTGATTTCTTGTTAGAAGCACTTGCTGCCTATTTTGCCTACACAATGGACGGTTAACTCTTTCCTAACAGAAAACTACATCGAAAACCAACCGAGCTGCCCTCTGATAATAAAAGAGGCTCCGATTTTAACAGATCATGAGTATTGCTTTACTCTTTTCCATTGGATAGCTGACATACTTTCAAATGATAAAAGTGATTTATTGTTAGAAGCAGAAGCTACCTATTTTGCCTAAACAATGCTTCAATAACTCTTATACAAGCCTTATACGTCCTCATTTCCTTTTGCTTCCCTATATTCTTCACGTTCTTTTCCATATTTTCTTTTGAAGAACAGACCTATTGGCTTTACTAACAGTGGACATTATGATTTCGTGCTGGTTAAATTTTGGTCTTTTATGTGGACTACATTTGTTTCTTCAGCTACTCGATTTTCAACTTTATTTTTTTTTACAGTCTAATCTCAACAATTCTATTGCATATCTTATCTAAGGTTATTTCAAACGTACTCGATGCAAAACTCGCTAATATATGCTACATGTGCCCTAATTAATGTGTAAATTTTAAACGAGTTTTTTATAACTGTAAACGCCATTTCGCATCTCAAATGCTTATTTCCGCCTCACACGCCTCTACTCCTTTAATTTCCTATAAAATTATGTTTTTAAAAAACTTTACAGAAAAATATGTTCTTTCAACAATATTTCCATTATTACTTGTGCTGTATTTCAAATGCAATACTGCAACCTTCAAAAGATATCTCAATACAGTAGTTCTCCTCAATAGTGATTTGCGAAGCATCCAACAGATTACAAACATGCACCTCTCACCATTTTGTCGCTTTTGGCGCCTTTTTTTCCCTCACACAGTGACATAACACAAACTTGATAGTGCTTCGCATGTAGACAACTGATTGATAAAGTAATGATGTATAACCACTTGCATTTTCATATATCGTTCCCTAACTAAAAGGCCAGAGACCTTCTTCCATTTATTAAAATATGATATACTTCCTTATAAGAGTGTACAATGTTTTTTTCCAACTATATTCATTTTTCTTCAACTATAGCGTTTGTATTCCATGTACTACTGACAATACCAATTACTGTGTTTTTTGCAATTTCTGTACTCATATTACATAATGATTTGCCTTTAAAACAGTACATTTCTAAATAAACATTTCAAATATTCACGGTTTCTCTTTTAATCCATAATCTCAAGTGAAATGATTTCATATTGAAAAACTATTCATGGATTCAACATAACCTTAACTGTAGTAACTAAGGACCTTATTTATGAAGACCTTCCGCCGCCGGTGCCTCATTTTTTAAAATGGGAAAAACTGACGCACCGGTGGCGCAAGGCCTTCATAAATGAAGCCCAGAATGTTTTCTTTTCTCGACCTCACTTACTGATACTAGAACCTGCAAGCCAATTACTGCCCGTGAACTCTTTCTTAGTAGGTCGCGCACCGTACAGACAGTTATACCACTGTTAAAAAAAAATGTTTACTGTTACCAAGCACCGCCACAGTTCCGCTTCACTCAGAGTTAATCACTGCTCCCACGCTTCTACAGGCCAGACGCTATGTCGTATTTCTCTCCTTATCACCCTTTCATCTCCACAATAACAAACAGGTCTCCGCCAGCCAACAGAGAACAGACTCAGATGCAGAGGCACCAAAGAGTGAAATACGACATACCCTCTGCTCTGAGAAAGCAACCAAGCGGTAATTGAGAACGAAAACATTCAGTAGCGCTTTAAAAATACCAATGCAATTATATAATTTTTTTTTTTTAAACGTTCCAATTACTTTGATAGGACTATCTGTGTGTGCCTCCACAGCAAACTTCCTCAGCCCGGACTGAAGGGAAACACACACAGACAATAAGATAACACGGGGCAACGGAGATGGAAAACAGAAGGGACATGAACATGCAGTCAAACAGCAGAACTGAGAGAGATATTTATATACTCTGTTTCCAACCTCAATGTACGAACACATTTACTACACAAATCTCTGTACAACCTCATGGTCAAAACTTTTCATTTTATTTCACTCGACCACCTCCCTCACCCCACAAGTGCAAACGGCGACCAGAAACCGCACTATAATTTTGACGTCTAACAGAAACTTTGTGAATACCTTAATCATTACCACTTTAGCCCCCTTCCCCGTCCCTCTCGCCCCACCCCCACCAGTGCAGACCACGGCCACCAACCAGCCTGAAATTTTGTCGACTGACAAAAAGTTTACGAATTCATTAACCATTAGCATTTTTTCACAACGGTATCACTAGTAATTTACCATTTCTCTCTCTTTCTGCATTATCTGTGTCTCTGCTAATATCATTTCTTCATTTCCTCAACAACTTCTCTCATTATATATAAACGCTTCAAAATTTCAAAAATAATTACTCTCTATATTAAAAATATTTTTTACTGCGTATTCAACATTTAAATGGAAGAAATTACTTTTAGAAATACAACACATTATGACAGCCAAAAGTTAGTTTTTACATGGAAAATCAATCATTGTTTGTGATTAAACTATATTATACGGTACATGACAAAACAAACAGTTACACACTTACCTTTACCAATGCTTTGAACGATGTAGAACAGTGAAAGTCACAAAACAGGTATTCGTTTGCGGAACTCTGAATAATGCTATCACTGCAACCAAAATTCAATGGCACAGATATCCACTCAATACACACTCATATAACTCTCTTCAGCCAATCACATTTCCTCACGCAAAATTGTAAAATCAAATTTACATTTCAATTGGTAGTCCTTCACAATATTTTCAGACTCACGTGAGAGACACCCATCACCAACTGCCATCTCCGGCTGTTTCCATGGTAACACCTCATTCTGCACCTTGCTGAAGGCACAGGTCAAAAGTTCATGTCTCAACGTTCTACAGCAAACTAAGAAGACTGTTTTCCCTCCAGAAACACCTGCCAATCCACAGCTCTGTTACATGTCTTTTTTTCACACCCAATAGTACTTTTCGTTTAACATAAACATTAACATGCAACGTACTCTTCAATCTCCACTTATTACAATCAACCAATCATTTTTATTTTTTTAACCACACCCAGCCTCTTCCTTTTCTTTTATTTAGAATTTCAACTTCTAACTACCATTCCACTTCCAGAACCGATCGGAGGATGACTACAAATCCCTTGAAAATGAAGGTCTGGCTAATAGGACACAGTTATATTCACTGGAGTGAAAAATATGCAGTAAGCAGACGAATTTGCAATCTCGGCTTACCAAATGTACACATAACATGGATTGCCAAAAGAGGATTGAAATGTCACCAATTGATTCCATTGGTGAAAACTTTTATGCATCTCCCAGAACCAGACCTTATAATTGTGCACTGTGGTGGGAACGATCTAGGCACAATCACTGGGGTAGGTCTGGAAATGCTTCTAAAAGACACCTTTCGACAATTGATGACACTTTTTCCTCGATCCGCCTTGGTATATTCCAATATATGCCAAAGACAGAAATGGAATTGGTCCAATCAACATTGTGCACAATTTGAGAAAGCAAGGAGACATGTGAATAAATCTGTTTCTGCTTTCCTCAGAGATTATAGCATGGGTTCTATTTACCACAACAACTTGCGATACCACATGCAAGACGTCTATAGGAGAGACGGTGTTCATTTCACGAATGAGGGAAACAGAATCTTCCTCTGCAACATCAGGCTCTGCATCGGTACTTACTTATAAATGCAGAAAACACTCAATTAACACAAGGGCTCTTTTCAGAGCCACCTTATATCTAAGCACTCAAACTTCTGATTTATCTCCATTTTCACACTCTTGTTAATAGGTGTGCGCGACCGGGTGCGTGCACCCCGTTATTTTTTTCCAGAAAAAAAATATATCTTTTCGCGTTTAAGGGCCTTACTGCACACCCCGAGAAAACCTACGCAGCAAGACAATCTCTACCTTCTCCCCTTTCCATGTTTCAACGCTTTGAAATAAACAATATATTTACTCGCAGTGACAAAATGTCGGACAAAACGTCCTGATTTCCTTCGAATCGAACGTTAACAGACGTCACGCAGCAAAAAAAAATTTCGCTCACGCGCAGCGCTTGGGTGCGCGCGCGCGTGCGCGCCTATAGATATATAATTGACTTTAACTTCAATTTTCTCAACGACTACTGAACGAATTTACACCATTCCAAAAAAAGCGTAATCTGCGAACCGGACTCTACAGTTTTGCCAAATTTCTTATAAATCCATTCAGCCGTTCGACCTGTAGCCGAGTCTAAAGGTCCTATGGAAAATAACATGGAGAAAACACGTTTTGGGACCCCCCTTATATCTCAGCCCCCACTTGACCAATCCCCCCCAAACTTTCAGGGAAGGAGCGCAGCGGACCGAGCCATCTTCTTTGAGAAATTCGCTAAGATTCTTCAACCAGGGCCAAAGTTATTCCAAATAGAATGTTGAGGATTTCCTATGGAAAACAATCCTAACTATAACTACCTACTGGCGACCGCTGCTGGCGCAGCTTCTTCGCTTCGAGGTATCGAATTGCTTCCAGTCCACCAGACATTGCACGTCAGGCTTGGGTCTCTGCGGTGCAGGACGTTACTCAACGAAGGGACAGAGGCACTGTTCCTGCTGTCTCAAGACTCCACTGACACTCGCTCTGTTCGGTGTGAACGTATCAGGGGACCCGAGGGGCATCTGCTTATTTTCAGCAAGGACTTCCTGATTGAAGCATTCCCCGTTTTTCCAGTCGGATTGTTCACCCACAGTGCCAATCAATTCCCTGCAACACTTACCCGGTTTACTGCATTCTGGGAGCTGTAGTCGATGCTTGGGCTACAGCGGAGTTGCTAACACGTGACCTGTGTCATGCGGACTACCGCCAATGGGAAGGATACTGGACGATTTTTAAATGGGGTGGGAAGTATTTCCCTGCATTCAACAGCATCTGACGAAGGCGAGAGGGCCGAAATGCATTATGCTATGTTGATCCATTAAACGATGTCCTGAAGCTACCCCCGAGAGACCTCCGCCTGTTCTTTGTAGCAGGCTCACTTTGGATATTTGGCGCTGGTCAGAGGCGCGTAGGAGGCCCCGTTCTTCCAAGTGGCTGGAAGCATCTCTGGCACTCGCTGCTGGCGCAGCTTCTTCGCTTCGAGGTATCGAATTGCTTCCAGTCCACCAGACATTGCACGTCAGGCTTGGGTCTCTGCGGTGCAGGACGTTACTCAACGAAGGGACAGAGGCACTGTTCCTGCTGTCTCAAGACTCCACTGACACTCGCTCTGTTCGGTGTGAACGTATCAGGGGACCCGAGGGGCATCTGCTTATTTTCAGCAAGGACTTCCTGATTGAAGCATTCCCCGTTTTTCCAGTCGGATTGTTCACCCACAGTGCCAATCAATTCCCTGCAACACTTACCCGGTTTACTGCATTCTGGGAGCTGTAGTCGATGCTTGGGCTACAGCGGAGTTGCTAACACGTGACCTGTGTCATGCGGACTACCGCCAATGGGAAGGATACTGGACGATTTTTAAATGGGGTGGGAAGTATTTCCCTGCATTCAACAGCATCTGACGAAGGCGAGAGGGCCGAAATGCATTATGCTATGTTGATCCATTAAACGATGTCCTGAAGCTACCCCCGAGAGACCTCCGCCTGTTCTTTGTAGCAGGCTCACTTTGGATATTTGGCGCTGGTCAGAGGCGCGTAGGAGGCCCCGTTCTTCCAAGTGGCTGGAAGCATCTCTGGCACTCGCTGCTGGCGCAGCTTCTTCGCTTCGAGGTATCGAATTGCTTCCAGTCCACCAGACATTGCACGTCAGGCTTGGGTCTCTGCGGTGCAGGACGTTACTCAACGAAGGGACAGAGGCACTGTTCCTGCTGTCTCAAGACTCCACTGACACTCGCTCTGTTCGGTGTGAACGTATCAGGGGACCCGAGGGGCATCTGCTTATTTTCAGCAAGGACTTCCTGATTGAAGCATTCCCCGTTTTTCCAGTCGGATTGTTCACCCACAGTGCCAATCAATTCCCTGCAACACTTACCCGGTTTACTGCATTCTGGGAGCTGTAGTCGATGCTTGGGCTACAGCGGAGTTGCTAACACGTGACCTGTGTCATGCGGACTACCGCCAATGGGAAGGATACTGGACGATTTTTAAATGGGGTGGGAAGTATTTCCCTGCATTCAACAGCATCTGACGAAGGCGAGAGGGCCGAAATGCATTATGCTATGTTGATCCATTAAACGATGTCCTGAAGCTACCCCCGAGAGACCTCCGCCTGTTCTTTGTAGCAGGCTCACTTTGGATATTTGGCGCTGGTCAGAGGCGCGTAGGAGGCCCCGTTCTTCCAAGTGGCTGGAAGCATCTCTGGCACTCGCTGCTGGCGCAGCTTCTTCGCTTCGAGGTATCGAATTGCTTCCAGTCCACCAGACATTGCACGTCAGGCTTGGGTCTCTGCGGTGCAGGACGTTACTCAACGAAGGGACAGAGGCACTGTTCCTGCTGTCTCAAGACTCCACTGACACTCGCTCTGTTCGGTGTGAACGTATCAGGGGACCCGAGGGGCATCTGCTTATTTTCAGCAAGGACTTCCTGATTGAAGCATTCCCCGTTTTTCCAGTCGGATTGTTCACCCACAGTGCCAATCAATTCCCTGCAACACTTACCCGGTTTACTGCATTCTGGGAGCTGTAGTCGATGCTTGGGCTACAGCGGAGTTGCTAACACGTGACCTGTGTCATGCGGACTACCGCCAATGGGAAGGATACTGGACGATTTTTAAATGGGGTGGGAAGTATTTCCCTGCATTCAACAGCATCTGACGAAGGCGAGAGGGCCGAAATGCATTATGCTATGTTGATCCATTAAACGATGTCCTGAAGCTACCCCCGAGAGACCTCCGCCTGTTCTTTGTAGCAGGCTCACTTTGGATATATATATATATATATATATATATATATATATATATATATATATATATATATATATATACACTGAAAAAACTATAGGTTTTAGCTCATATATAGTTAGGGATTAGCATTTACAAAACCTTAATTTACTCGCACAAAACCATAGAAATTCGCATATATAGTTAGATGCAATAACTATATATCGCGCACCCGCAACCCACTGCTGATGATGTAAAATGTAAATGTAAATGTAGGTATACTTATATAGCGCGACCTGTCACCACAAAGGGCATCCTGGCGCTTGCCTAGGGAACCCGTCCTGGTATTCCCCTGTGAGAGGCCCCGGCAGGGTATCCACAAGGTGAAAGCCAGGCATCCCACCGCGAGGGGCCGTTGTGGAGATTAAGCAAGCTATTGCCCAGAGTCGCAGAGCGTGAACCCAAGAGTCGAGAAGGCACCGGAGCGAGAATTATCGAGACCGTGGAATTTTTAGCCCAAGACCCGCCGAGGCGGGGAATTGAACCCTGGTCCAGGGCCGATCTCAGCTTCCGGGTCTGCCGCCTCTAACCCCTGAGCCACACTTCTCCACAATATCACATATTACATCATTCATGACATGGTCAGTGACATCACTGATGACATCACTGATGACATCTCAAATGACATCACTGATGACAACATCCAGTGACTGTATGTTTCTGTAAAGTTAAAATATGTCTTACATATTGAAGAATGAGTGGATGTATAAGTGTTTGGATGAAGGGTTTAGTAGGTGCATGACTGACTGTATGAGAGAATGATTAAATGTGTCTCACTGAGTGCATGGGTTAGTGACTAAACTGTCTTAATTTGTACATCATTATTACTGTAGTTCTGTAAACTGCTGCATGTGTTGATCAGTAGCTATATGAGTAACTATATGGGTTATTGATTGGTTGCCCAAATATTTGTATGGGAGACTGAGTGTGTGTGTGGGGTGGCTGGGAGGTGTGCGACTCTGTGCATAGATGTGTGAGCAGTTGATTCAGTAGATGTATGGGTTCAAAAGTGCATGTGAAAACAGCTGTATGGGCGGTTGACTGTGTGCATGAGTGTATTGGTGAGTGAATGGATATCTCAGTGCTACATGTCAAAGTAACTACATATGTAAAACACAGTACATGTAAGAGTTGACATATATAAATAACTGTGCATAAGAGCCAGTGAATGTGTGAGTGGCTGTATGGATCATTGTGAACTTGTATCAGGGATTGTATAAGAGAGTAAATATGTGTTAGTATATGTTTGATTAAGTAAGCTGTGTATAACTGTATAGTTGAGGAAATGGAGGTGTGATTGATTCTTTGCATGACTGACTAGATGTGTGAGTAACTCCATGGATGAGTAACAGTCTGTGAGAGTCTGTTTACACTGATTGTATCTAAGGTTATATTAGAGTCTGAAGAGGTTGATCGTATTATCAAATGAATGATATCATCAGTGATGTGATCAGTAATGACAAATGAGATGTTATCAGTGATTTTACAAGTGATGTCATTTGAAATGTCATCAGTGATGTCACTGACCATGTCATGAATGATGTCATTTGAGATGTCATCAGTGATGTCATCAGTGATGTCACTGACCATGTCATGAATGATGTAATATGTGACATCATCAGCAGTGGGTTGCGGGTGCGCGATATATAGTTATTGCATCTACTATATATGCGAATTTCTATGGTTTTGTGCGAGTAAATTAAGGTTTTGTAAATGCTAATCCCTAACTATATATGGGCTAAAACCTATAGTTTTTTCAGTGAATTTGAATGGTTTTTTAATAGCAAATATCAAAAGCTGTCAAATGTCAAGTACGTGATAGGTAAAAACTTTTTCGTGTTTATGCACGCTGATGTGCTTTGAACGCTGCCCCCCCCCCTCCTTTCTCTTAGTAGTACTCTCTCTTTGCAGATAGTGAAGGGTAGTTAACGCAGGCCTTTGCCCCCGTTGTAATCCGTCGTGCCTGCTTGTCTCTCCATTTGATTGATTGTTATCCAAGCATTTACTGTTTTAGAATTGATTCTCTTTGGTTCATTCTCTATTTACAAACAAGCACAAAGTCGCAATACTCTGTTTAGTCTTTGCAGATAGTGAAAAATCGTGTAAAAAAACAAAAGTAATCGAGCAAAATCAGTAGGCCACTAATGGGATCTCTTTTTGACCTCGCTAAAATAGAAACATAAGGAACAACCCTTCATGAGAAATCCGAAAATAGTGAGATGAACTGAGCTCCACACCATGAGGGCTGCAAGACAGCTCGGCTCCGCCACCCACCCCGCCCAAAATAACGATAAACTCTATGCAAATAATATATATATATATAACACACCAGCAAAGTAACAGGGTAAAACATTTTATTAAATAACTATTTACATAACTATTTTATACTTTTTGTTGCCTGATCCGGCTAGCTCAATCGATCGAGCATGAAACTCATGCACTCTGATAGCAAGCGTTGCTGCTGATGCTATGCAGACAAAAACTGGTTTTCAGTTTGTACATTCATCAAGATTTTTCCATCCAAGGCTGGTTGAGAGTTTGTAGAACGATGGCTTCAGATTTTCAACATACGGTGTGGTGGCGCGGACTGGGAGGGGGCGCTTGGCTTCTGCCCCCTCCCCAAGTCGTGTTGCCCTGGTGTGGCCTAAGATCGCCCCCGACATAGGCGGCCGGCTCCCGGGGTCCAGCGGAACTTTTTGCCTTTTGATGACTCTTCCATTCTGGACCTTGTCCCACAATCCTTTTGACCTGAAGACACGCTGTAGTGGGGCGCCCCTTTACCGTTTCAGTTGCCATTCCGCCCGCTTTTGCTACACTGTGCCTCTTCCGCCATTCAGCTGTTTACCGCCCGCTCGTGCGACTACAGCGTCTCGCTCACCATGTAGTTGAGTTGCTCCAGCTCTTGCGATGCAGCGATAGGCGGCTGCCACAGGACTCTCAAAATGGCGGCCGGCTCTTCAGATTTGGGCGTGATCCACTAAAATGGCCCTGGGACACCTTGGAACTCGGACGCTTGTCTACTAGGGCTTGGGCCCCATTCTCGAAAGCGTCCCCTGAGCCTTGAAGATTCTACAAAAGTCTTGGGGGCCCCGACTCCCACAGGCTTCTGGTGGGGAGCGGCTGCCATGATTGCTTGTGGAATGGCCACGACTGAGCTACGAGATGGTGGTGCTCTCATGCTGACGCCAGCTTCAGTCTGAAACATCCAGAAACACTGTAGACTACTGTAGGAGAGATGGGTCTGCTATCCTATGGTCACCCCAATTTTTTGCTTTTTGCTTCACTGGTTTTCGACTTACTGAGGCTGTGGGCCTGCTAATCAGACCCCCAGCCTGCTGTTCTCTCTCTAAATTTATAATACATGTGCAATTGGTACATACCACAATTGGAAATGGACTCCTTGTCAGCCCCTGTACCATGCAATATAGGTGCTCAGGGCATAGGTGCCACCAAGGCCTACCAGGGGCTGAAGCATAGCTTTTGCCACCCCTGGCTGGTTCTTAAATTGACACAACTGGCTGATCACTCAGCTGGGGCAAGTGGGTGTAATCACCCCTTGCTTAGATATAGTATACCTATATCTAAACCTATATCTGGACACATGTAAACCTGTGAGCCACTCCTATGGAAGGCCTCATCAATCCTGGAGGCAGAGTGCGTGGTTTTATGTGAGATGGAGCTCTGGCATGAGCTGAGCCTGTCTGCAGCTGTCGGGAACAACTCCCTAAGCTGATCCAGGATAATGCCATACCATATACTCTTAAGCGCCTTATAATCCTCGCGGTTATATAGCAACTTTGGTTTGGCTTTATCAAAACATGTCGTGTAAGGTGTCATACGAATTGGAATACTACCCCCTCGCCAGTTCTGGCGACGGGGGTAGCATTCCACCCTTCTAGAGGGATAAGACATGTTACTTTACTGAAACGCGGTTGATTTAAAATGAGCCTCAGATCCACAAAATGGATGCCTCTGCCACAGACACAAGTCTGGCCTCCTGCTGCTGACCGAAACTCAGCAAATGGTGGCCTGGACAAAGCGTTTCCTGTCGCAGGGCGGTGTCAAACCACCCCAGACAGGAGATAGTGGATTGTAGCAGGGAGGTTTCAAAGAAACCAGACACTGCCTGGGGAGCACAAGGCTGCCCCTTGCATAATCCGGCCAAACCGGTTCTGGGGCATCCCAGCCCCAGTCCCAGCGCGGCCTGGATCAAAGGAAAGGGGTGTAACCACCCCCTTCCTGGGTCCCACCCATAGGAGGGGACCTAGCAGGATGTCCAGCCCACCAGATTTGAATAAGAGTGGGAGCAGTGCCAATGCAACTCAGATCATCCTGAAGAAACATAAGAAACAAATTCTGGACCCTTCGACCTACTACTCGACGTAGAAGACTGAAGAATCTCCCTTGTGGTCAAGGAGTGACCACCCTGTGCAAACAGGCACCATCCAGCCCTCGACCCTTGCTTTGTTGCAGTTCCCGCCGGAACTCGAGCGACAGAGATCGACGAGATCAAGCTTGCCTGCCTTCTCCCAGCCCGATCCACAGTCCCTGCAGAGCTGAGACCCGTGGAGGCGACCGGAAGCGTGGGGCACGCCATCTTGAAAAGGCCACGAGACGCTGACCGTGCAGCCCACGAGTGACCCTCGAAGCTGTACACCGGGGTTTGAGAAGCCCCCACCCCGAGCTACACTTGCACCAAAGCTACCCCCTCCACACTCGACGAGTGCTGCGTGGGGCCCTTCTGCTTGTGGTGGCTCGACGCGTTGGCCCGGTCACTTGCCAGCTGGCTTGTGGCCCCTGTGCCGACGAAAACTTGAAAACGACTTGCTTTCCTGGTTGCTCCAGGTCTGCACCAGCTCCTGTGAAAAGGAGCCCCCACTCTGACCCTCCTGGTCTGAGTGAGAAGCAATCTCCCGGTTCCGCGTGGATTGCTTTTGCCAAGTGCTGTTTGCTGCAATCTTGAAGCCGACGGTGCTGACGGCGAGAGCCTGCGTGGGACAGATCGTGACCTGCTCCTGGACGTCGCAGATGCCCCAGAGCCCACGTGACAGCGGAGAGAAGCCTCTCGACAACCATCTGATTGCGCCCGACATTGCCTGGTTCCGTCCTGGTTCCACCCTGGTCACTGCTGAGTGACCCAGACTCTGTCCCCTCTGCTTTCAGATACATCTCGACTTCGATCCGTCCTTGGATCACACCGGACACTTCCCATCGCCTGCAGCTTCTCCAGCTTCAAGCACCAAGAGTCTGCGTGTCAAAACCCGACGCCACTTCGACCCTGTGCACCCACTTCCTGTGGGTGAGGTAACATTGCAACGGCGGTGTTCCTACACTGGTCCACACCTCTAGGGACTGTGTCTTAAGTTTTGTTCCTCTAGGTTCAGCGGAAGTATCTTTAAACTCACTTTGTGTAACTTTGTGTAACTTTTACGCACCATTGACATTGCATTGGTGCAAGCCGATTTTTCCGTGCTGCACCCGAATTCCGTGGGCTACTCCCGACTTCAGCATTGCTAGTCCTGACTGCTCCCAGCGATTCTCTAGGCCCTAGGCCTAACCACTGTTCGATTGGTATCTCTTATACCATTTTTTTAGTGTATGGTTTTAGTGGCCACCGGCCCTCATCCAAAATTGTGCAACTTTGTATGTTATACTGTGCTTTTGATTTAACGCTTGTGCCCCTTTCCTCATAAAGAGTACTGGGGATTAATTTAGAAATAAATACATATATTTTTATAATATATACTTGTGTGGTGTCCTTTCATTTGATTACAGGATTGTATGTGGTAAAACAGCTCGCTTAACACGACCTCTTAAGTTAAGCCTTTAAGGCTGCTTAGTCCATGCTACCACTAGGATAGCTTGTCTGACAAGGTTGACTTACAACCAGACATCTTTGGGGTTTGTTTGGACTGATACCAAGTGGTTCCAGAATTGGAAACACTACATATCAGGCCAACTTCTCACATTGGTGTGCAGCGGTGCGGATTTGAGCTTGCTGTTGTTTTACCATTGCAATCTTTATATCAAATTGAAAGATCACATCAAGTACCTTAGGTACATATAAATCAAAAGCTTAGCATATTAAGTTCTACTGAACTTAGTAGTTGTAGATTAAAGGGATTAGCACACCCTGACTACAACTCACTAGCAAGGTACAGTAGGAAAACACTTAGTGTAGGTAAGTGCACCACTTACACCTCACTAGCAGCCATGTCTGACACAGGAGGAGCCTCAGGTTCTACCCCTGTGATAGTTGACCCTACCAAGGCAACTAGCAGATATGACAACCTTAGCCACAAAGACTTGAGTGCCTTGTGCACAGCAAGAGGGCTAAAAAAGGGCAGAGGCCCTACCATTCCTTCCCTGATAGCCATCTTGGAAAAGGATGACTTAGATAAGGTGAGTCAGGCTCCCTTAGAGTTAGGAGAAGGACAGAACTCCCCTGAGAATGAGGATCTTCCAGAAGATGAGGAGGAGGAAGAGGAAGAGGAAGGCTCAGATGTAGAAGAGCCTGAAGATCAGGATCAGAGGGTGACCCAGGTACAGGTTGGCAGGCTTAACCAAGCCAATCTAGACCTACATGGTAGTGGAGAGGGCCAGCACCTCCCCAGATCCCATAACCTAATTCTCCCAGACAACAGGAGGGTGAGATCTCTATCAAGGGACTCTCATGTTTCTAGTGTCTCAAGAGAATCTCAAAGGGGAATGACTTCCCCCCAGAGGAAAGAGCATAGGGCCAGAATGAGGGCTGTCCAACTTCAGATAGAGAGGGAGGAGGTAGCCTTGGCTCAAGCTAAACTTGCTTTAGCAAGAGAAAGAAAATTGTGTGGCTTAGATGCCACTGGTGGCAGCAAAATTCCTAAAGACAAAGACAGGGCCTATGACAATAGAAACCTGACAAAATGTGTGCCCCCCTACAAGGAAAGGGATGACATCCACAAATGGATGACTGCTCTTGAGAGGGCCTGCATGGTACAGCAGGTCCCTGAGGATCAGTGGGCAGCAATTTTATGGTACTCCTTTTCTGAGAAAGGGAGGGATAGGCTCCTCACTGTTAGACCTGAGGATGCCAAAACTACTCTGTCCTGAAGAGTGCTCTTATTGAAGGGTTTGGCCTCACCACTGAGCAATACAGGTTGTTGTTCAGAGGCACCCAAAAAGCACAGACTCAGGACTGGACGGATTTTGTTGATTGTGCCACTAAGGCTCTGGAGGGTTGGCTGCAGGGAAGTAAAGTCTCAGACTATACAGGATTGTACAATCTTATAATGAGAGAGCAGATCCTTAATAACTGTCAGAACCAGCTGTTGCATCAATACCTTATTGACTCTGATCTGACCTCTCCCCAAGAATTGGGAAAGAAGGCAGACAAATGGGTCAGAAAGAGGATTAAGCAGAAACCCCAGAACCATGGTGACCAGAAGAAAACAGACCAGAAGGGTGGCAATCAGAAAGATAAAGAAAAGGACCAGAAGTCTTCAGGCCCCCAAACTAGTAATAAGGAGGGGGGTTCCCAAAATGACAAAAAGAAAAAGAAGAATGATGGCCCAAAGAAACCTTGGTGTAATACCTGCAAATCAGTTTCACACTGGGGCAGTGAATGCACTAAGAAAAATCCAGTTCCTGCCACTGCAGCTCCTAAAGCAACTGCAAACCCTAGTACAGTCAGCAGTGGTAGTGCACAACCTAAAGGGATAGTAGGGTTAACCTTGGGTACTGAGGTGGAATCTGGCCTAGTCAGAATCCCCACACAGGCAGTTCTCCTATATGATGTGGACTTATCTTTGACCACTGCAGTAAGCCCCAGTAACCTGGGTAAATATAGGCAGACTCCCTTAATCAATGAGAAACTGTCTCAGGCCTACAGGGACTCTTGTGCCAGTGTCACTATGGTGACACCAGACTTTGTGGACCCTGGACAGATTGTACTAGGTGAAAGTTACCTAGTGACCAATGCAAGCAACTCCACTACTTCACATAGTGTGGCTGTTGTGAACTTCTCCTGGGGAGGGGTAGATGGCCTAAAGAAAGTTGTTGTGAGTGCAGACCTCCCAGTAGACTGTCTGTTAGGCAATGGTCTTGAAAGCTCAGTTTGGTCAGAAGTGGAGTACAGGACTCATGCAGAAATGCTAGGGATTTCAGCTCCTGTCCTTGCAGTGACAACGTCTCAGGCTAAGAAGTGCCTTCCTGAACCAGTGGTGGATCTTGAAACATTAGACCAACCACAACCCAAGAGAAGGAGCAAGAGGGTTAAGGCTGTGCCTTCCCCCTTGCCCCAGGTTGAGGATCAGGTTTCACAGGAAACTGATTCTGCAGTCCAAGAGGAGACTGTCTCTGAGGAGCTTGAACCTGACCAGGTTGAGTTTCTGGGGACAGGGGGACCCTCAAGGGCAGACCTGGGGCAGGCCCAATTAGATTGCCCTTCACTTGAGCCCCTCGGACAGCAAGCTGCTGCTGAGGCTGCAGGGAATGCTCAAGGTGCCCATAAAGTTTATTGGGATGAAGGACTCCTTTATTCAGAGGCTAGAGACCCCAAGCCTGGCACAACCAGGAGGTTGGTTATACCTTTGAAGTTTAGGGGTTTCCTTCTCACCTTGGCCCATGATATTCCCCTTGCAGGACACTTAGGCCAGAACAAGACGTGGGACAGGCTTGTTCCACACTTTCACTGGCCTCACATGTCAGAAAATGTCAAGGAGTTTTGTCGCTCCTGTGTCACTTGCCAAGCCAGTGGTAAGTCAGGTGGCACAACAAAGGCCCCCCTGATACCACTACCTGTGGTGGGGGTACCCTTTGAAAGAGTTGGAATAGATATTGTGGGTCCCATTGATCCTCAAACAGCATCTGGGCACAGATTTATACTGGTGGTAGTGGATCATGCCACCAGGTACCCAGAGGCAATTCCCCTGAGGACCACCACAGCACCTGTGGTGGCAAAAGCCCTCATTGCAGTTTTCTCAAGAGTGGGCTTTCCAAAGGAGGTTCTTTCAGACAGAGGTACCAACTTTATGTCTGGATACTTAAAAGCAATGTGGAAAGAGTGTGGAGTAAACTATAAGTTTACCACACCCTACCATCCACAGTGCAATGGGCTTGTTGAAAGGTTCAACAAGACCCTAAAGGGAATGATAAAAGGTTTACCAGAGAAGCTTAGGCGGAAATGGGACATCCTTTTACCCTGCTTGCTCTTTGCTTACAGAGAGGTCCCACAGAAGGGGGTTGGCTACAGCCCTTTTGAACTTTTGTTTGGCCACCCTGTGAGGGGTCTATTGTGTTTGGTGAAGGAAGGATGGGAGTTACCTTTCAAAAAGCCTAAACTAGATATTGTGGACTATGTACTTGGTCTCCGCTCCAGGGTGGCTGAGTATATGGAGAGAGCATCCAAAAACCTGGAGGCCAGTCAAGAATTACAGAAAGCTTGGCATGACCAAAAGGCTGTTCTGGTTGAGTTCCAGCCAGGGCAGAAGGTGTGGGTGTTGGACCCAGTGGGGCCAGCAGCTCTCCAGGACAAATGGACTGGACCCTACCCTATCATTGAGAAAAAGGGAGAAGTCACCTATGTGGTTGACTTTGGCACCCCTAGGAGCCCCCACAGGGTGCTCCATGTAAACCGTTTGAAAGCATTTGTTGACAGGGAGGACATGAGTCTCCTCATGGCCACAGATGGGGAACAGGAGGAAGAGAGTGACCCTCTCCCAGACCTGCTTTCCCAGAACCCTGATGATGGTTCAGTTGATGGAGTAGCCTTGACAGGCAGCCTCACTGAGCAGCAACAGGTGGACTGCAGACAGGTGTTGCAGGCCCACAGACATATGTTTTCACTCACACCCAGCCAGACTAACTGGTGCACCCATGAGGTGGACACTGGTGACAGTCTGCCTGTGAAGAATAGGATCTACAGGCAACCTGACCATGTCAGGGATTGTATAAAGGCTGAGGTGCAAAAGATGTTGGAGCTTGGAGTGATTGAGCCATCAGAGAGCCCATGGGCTAGCCCAGTGGTCCTTGTGCCAAAACCTCATACCAAAGATGGAAAGAGAGAAATGAGGTTTTGTGTGGACTACAGAGGTCTCAATGCTGTCACTAGGACAGATGCACATCCCATTCCAAGAGCAGATGAGCTCATTGATAAATTGGCTTCTGCCAAGTTTCTGAGCACATTTGATTTGACAGCTGGCTACTGGCAAATCAGACTAGCTGAAGAGTCAAAAGCTAAAACAGCATTCTCTACCCCTAGTGGACATTATGAGTTTGTGGTGATGCCCTTTGGTTTGAAGAATGCACCTGCCACCTTCCAAAGGCTGGTGAACCAAGTCCTTGCTGGGTTGGATGACTTTTGTGCAGCATATCTAGATGATATTGCTGTCTTTAGCTCCACCTGGGAGGATCACCTGATCCACCTGAAGAAGGTTCTGGAGGCCCTGCAAAAGGCAGGCCTGACTATCAAGGCTACTAAGTGCCAGATAGGGCAGAGCAAGGTTGTGTACCTGGGCCACCTAGTAGGTGGGGGTCAGGTTCAACCACTGGAGAGCAAGATCCAGACCATACAGGACTGGGCTCCTCCAACTACCCAGACACAAGTCAGAGCCTTCTTGGGCCTGACTGGGTATTACAGAAAATTTGTAAAGAACTATGGGTCCATTGTGACACCATTGAATGACTTGACATCCAAGAAGATGCCCAAAAAGGTTCAGTGGACAGTTAGCTGTCAAAAGGCATTTGATGACCTGAAGAAGGCCATGTGCTCTGCACCTATCCTGAAGAGTCCTGACTACTCCAAACAGTTCATTGTACAGACAGATGCTTCTGAGTTGGGGGTGGGAGCTGTGCTTTCACAACTTAATCAAGATGGTCAAGACCAGCCCATTGCTTTCATTAGCAGAAGGCTGACCCCCAGGGAGAAACGTTGGTCAGCTATTGAGAGGGAGGCCTTTGCTGTGGTTTGGGCCCTGAAGAAGCTGAGGCCATACTTGTTTGGTACTCACTTCCTAATTCAGACAGACCATAAGCCCCTCTTGTGGCTAAATCAGATGAAGGGTGAAAATCCCAAACTGCTCAGGTGGTCCATTTCCCTACAGGGGATGGACTTTACAGTGGAGCACCGCCCAGGGAATGACCATGGTAATGCAGATGGTCTTTCCAGGTACTTCCACTTAGAACATGAAGACTTATCTGGTCAAGGTTAAGTTTAATGTCCCTGCGTTTGGGGGGGTTGTGTAGGAGAGTAGGGTCTGCTATCCTATGGTCACCCCAATTTTTTGCTTTTTGCTTCACTGGTTTTCGACTTACTGAGGCTGTGGGCCTGCTAATCAGACCCCCAGCCTGCTGTTCTCTCTCTAAATTTATAATACATGTGCTATAGGTACATACCACAATTGGAAATGGACTCCTTGTCAGCCCCTGTACCATGCACTATAGGTGCTCAGGGCATAGGTGCCACCAAGGCCTACCAGGGGCTGAAGCATAGCTTTTGCCACCCCTGGCTGGTTCTTAAATTGACACAACTGGCTGATCACTCAGCTGGGGCAAGTGGGTGTAATCACCCCTTGCTTAGATATAGTATACCTATATCTAAACCTATATCTGGACACATGTAAACCTGTGAGCCACTCCTATGGAAGGCCTCATCAATCCTGGAGGCAGAGTGCGTGGTTTTATGTGAGATGGAGCTCTGGGATGAGCTGAGCCTGTCTGCAGCTGTCGGGAACAACTCCCTAAGCTGATCCAGGATAATGCCATACCATATACTCTTAAGCGCCTTATAATCCTCGCGGTTATATAGCAACTTTGGTTTGGCTTTATCAAAACATGTCGTGTAAGGTGTCATACGAATTGGAATACTACCCCCTCGCCAGTTCTGGCGGCAGGGGTAGCATTCCACCCTTCTAGAGGGATAAGACATGTTACTTTACTGAAACGCGGTTGATTTAAAATGAGCCTCAGATCTACAAAATGGATGCCTCTGCCACAGACACAAGTCTGGCCTCCTGCTGCTGACCGAAACTCAGCAAATGGTGGCCTGGACAAAGGGTTTCCTGTCGCAGGGCGGTGTCAAACCACCCCAGACAGGAGATAGTGGATTGTAGCAGGGAGGTTTCAAAGAAAACAGACACTGCCTGGGGAGCACAAGGCTGCCCCTTGCATAATCCGGCCAAACCGGTTCTGGGGCATCCCAGCCCCAGTCCCAGCGCGGCCTGGATCAAAGGAAAGGGGTGTAACCACCCCCTTCCTGGGTCCCACCCATAGGAGGGGGCCTAGCAGGATGTCCAGCCCACCAGATTCGAATAAGAGTGGGAGCAGTGCCAATGCAACTCAGATCATCCTGAAGAAACATAAGAAACGAATTCTGGACCCTTCGACCTACTACTCGACGTAGAAGACTGAAGAATCTCCCTTGTGGTCAAGGAGTGACC
This sequence comes from Lissotriton vulgaris, assembly GCF_964263255.1. Classification (NCBI taxonomy): domain Eukaryota; kingdom Metazoa; phylum Chordata; class Amphibia; order Caudata; family Salamandridae; genus Lissotriton; species Lissotriton vulgaris. The sequence goes on along the minus strand of NC_141700.1, from coordinate 472,741,560 downwards.
ACCCTGTGCAAACGGGCACCATCCAGCCCTCGACCCTTGCTTTGTTGCAGTTCCCGCCGGAACTCGAGCGACAGAGATCGACGAGATCAAGCTTGCCTGCCTTCTCCCAGCCCGATCCACAGTCCCTGCAGAGCTGAGACCCGTGGAGGCGACCGGAAGCGTGGGGCACGCCATCTTGAAAAGGCCACGAGACGCTGACCGTGCAGCCCACAAGTGACCCTCGAAGCTGTACACTGGGGTTTGAGAAGCCCCCACCCCGAGCTACACTTGCACCAAAGCTACCCCCTCCACACTCGACGAGTGCTGCGTGGGGCCCTTCTGCTTGTGGTGGCTCGACGCGTTGGCCCGGTCACTTGCCAGCTGGCTTGTGGCCCCTGTGCCGACGAAAACTTGAAAACGACTTGCTTTCCTGGTTGCTCCAGGTCTGCACCAGCTCCTGTGAAAAGGAGCCCCCACTCTGACCCTCCTGGTCTGAGTGAGAAGCAATCTCCCGGTTCCGCGTGGATTGCTTTTGCCAAGTGCTGTTTGCTGCAATCTTGAAGCCGACGGTGCTGACGGCGAGAGCCTGCGTGGGACAGATCGTGACCTGCTCCTGGACGTCGCAGATGCCCCAGAGCCCACGTGACAGCGGAGAGAAGCCTCTCGACAACCATCTGATTGCGCCCGACATTGCCTGGTTCCGTCCTGGTTCCACCCTGGTCACTGCTGAGTGACCCAGACTCTGTCCCCTCTGCTTTCAGATACATCTCGACTTCGATCCGCCCTTGGATCACACCGGACACTTCTGCTTCCCATCGCCTGCAGCTTCTCCAGCTTCAAGCACCAAGAGCCTGCGTGTCAAAACCCGACGCCACTTCGACCCTGTGCACCCACTTCCTGTGGGTGAGGTAACATTGCAACGCCGGTGTTCCTACACTGGTCCACACCTCTAGGGTCTGTGTCTTAAGTTTTGTTCCTCTAGGTTCAGCGGAAGTATCTTTAAATTCACTTTGTGTAACTTTTACGCTACATTGACATTTTATTGGTGCAAGCCGCACTTTCCGTGCTGCACCCGAATTCCGTGGGCTACTCCCGACTTCAGCATTGCTAGTCCTGACTGCTCCCAGCGATTCTCTAGGCCCTAGGCCTAACCACTGTTCGATTGGTATCTCTTATACCATTTTTTTAGTATATGGTTTGAGTGGCCACCGGCCCTCATCCAAAATTGTGCAACTTTGTATGTTATACTGTGCTTTTGATTTAACGCTTGTGCCCCTTTCCTCATAAAGAGTACTGGGGATTAATTTAGAAATAAACACATATATTTTTATAATATATACTTGTGTGGTGTCCTTTCATTTGATTACAGGATTGTATGTGGTAAAACAGCTCGCTTAACACGACCTCTTAAGTTAAGCCTTTAAGGCTGCTTAGTCCATGCTACCACTAGGATAGCTTGTCTGACAAGGTTGACTTACAACCAGACATCTTTGGGGTTTGTTTGGACTGATGCCAAGTGGTTCCAGAATTGGAAACACTACATATCAGGCCAACTTCTCACAACTACCAATTCGATCAGTTCCGGTAGCGCCCCAACGTGACCCGGTAGGGAAGAACTTGCCCTCCCCTCTTTGACTGATGGTTCTTGTTGCCTGTCCCTTCTGTTGTCATTTAACAGAACTTTTTAGACTGCTGAAAGGGGTTGTGTTCCGACCGCTGGTTGGTGGAGACATTTTGACTATATTCTGGACCTACGTTGTCGCGTAATGCGTTATATGACACGCCGCGTTAGCGCACCCGGAAGTGCTCAGGTGCGCGAAGCGCAGCTTCCCGGAAGCGATCTGGGGCGCAGCGCGTAACGTAAGCATAACAGGTCATGTGACTTGTTTATAAAACTTTTCATTGGTTCATTTTACTTTTGTTATTCTAATGATAAAAGGCTTGGTCATATGACCTAAAAATTACGCTTTTTATTGCTTTCGAACATTATTTTTTCTTAAACATATATGTTATAATGTTCCAGGCTAATGTACTTTCCCGGAAAATTTACAACTGTCCTGCAAGTAAAATATATTCCTTTTTCTAGCAAAAGTGCGTTTCTTCGTCCCATGACGGAGCCGTTGAGCAAAAGATGCTCGGCCTGCTGTCTTAGTCGCCTATACGCCTGAATATCAGATTCTTATCGATCACTTTATGTTGCATGAGTAAAAAACACAACAGCCCTTGACCATTTATCTTAACTGCGTTCCTGCGTATTATACCTTTTATCCGTCATGTAATTGGACTGCTTTATTTCACTTGCCTTTTACTGATTCGAAAACAGTGACTTAAATTAAAAACTTTACCAATGTAAATACTACTACCATGTTTTGTTTTAAAAACCTTTATTGTGAAAATGTCAGTATACAAATACGGGCCTATAACCACGTGGGCCGGCCACGGAGCAAACTGGAATCGTATATGATGAGGAGACATTTACACTGTAGAGGAACGTAATGAGCGGGCCATTAGGTTGCAAGAACTAAGGTGTCTAACAGTTGCGGAATCGGTGGACGTACATTTTGTAATTAAAATACGACAGGGCCACTTACAATAAAATTTTCTAGATATACATTTGCGGGCAAGTACCATGGGTGACGTTAATTCGAACTTACAATAGTACAGTAATCAATAACACATCAGAACTTAATATCAATAAGGATGTCGAAATATTCAATCAATTCTCGTCCCCGCCCGCCATGTGCTTCAAAACTGCATACGTATCTCGTGATATCAAGGTTGTGCAACCAGTACACAACAAGGAGTTACGAGTCCCATTTATACCGGCGCCATTTTGGGCGAGGCCGGGCAGGTCCAGGATATAGTCAAAATGTCTCCACCAACCAGCGGTCGGACCAGAACCCCTTTCGGCAGTCAAAAAAGGTTCAGTTAAATGACAACAGAAGAGATAGGCAACAAGAACCAACAGTCAAAAGAGGGGAGGGCAAGATCTAAAGCCATTGTTCTACAAACTCTCAACCAGCCTTGGATGGAAAAATCCTGAAGAATGTACAAACTGAAAACCAGTTTTTGTCTGTATAGCATCACCAGCAACTCTTGAGTCAGCTTTGTGTGAAGCCGCCATTTTGATTCAATCAATAGCGTCCCCCTGCACACATTCAGGGACCTGGTCGTGTCTTCAGGTCAAACGGATTGTGGGACAAGATGCAGAAAGGAAAAGGAAAAAAGTTCCGCCGGACCTCGGGAGCCAGCCGCCTATGTCATGGGCGATCTTTGGCCACACCAGGGCAATAGTGAAGCTGCAGCAGGTGCAAATAAGCTTCAGACAGTGTTACAAGCACTGCTCAGAACTCTCAACTATGGCACTCAACATCCAGGACTTGCCATCCGGATCTTGGCGCCTTGTGCTGGTTCCGACCTATTCACACATCGGTCCGCTACTGACACCACCTCATAAGCCAACGGGGCACCCCACGCCGACTTTCGGCGCAGCATTGTAGGATGGCCACACCAGTGCGGCAACTTGCTAGACACCACCTCGGTGCCATCCAGATCTCGGCGCGTTGTGCTGCCTTCGGCCTACTGTAGCCGCAAGTGCGGACGCAACTCAGCTGGATAGCGAATGAAACACCAAGGGGCGCCCCACTGCAGCCGAGGAGCCTCCATCTTGGGGGCGACGCACAGCATCACATTGCTTTCCAATGCAGTCAGATCCTCAAACAGCCCCCACTGACTGACGCGACCTCACAGGCCAACGGGGCGCCCCACGCCGACTTTCGGCGCAGCATTGTAGGATGGCCACACCAGTGCGTCAACTTGCTGAACACCACCTCGGTGTCATCCGGATCTTGGCGCGTTGTGCTGCCTTCGGCCTATTCGCACATCGGTCCGCTACTGACGCCGCCTCACGTGCCAACGGATTTTCTACGCTTTTTATAGCAGCGCTTAACGTAAGCATAACAGGTCATGTGACTTGTTTATAAAACTTTTCATTGGTTCATTTTACTTTTGGTTTCCTAATGATAGAAGGCTTGATCATATGACCTAAAAATAACACTTTTCATTGGATTAAAACATTTTTTTTTTCCCAAACGATGAAAGCCCCACCTTGTTTCTGGATGTTTCAGACTGAAGCTGGCGTCAGCATGAGAGCACCACCATCTCGTGGCTCCGTCGTGGTCATTCCGCGAGCAATCATGGCAGCCGCTCCCCACCGGAAACCTGCAGGAGTCGGGGGCCCCCAAGACTTTTGTAAAATCTTCAAGGCTCAGGGGACATCCGAGTTCCAAGGTGTCCCAGGGCCATTTTAGTGGACCAGGCACAAATCCGAAGAGCCGTCCACCATTTTAAGAGTCCTGTGGCAGCCGCCTATCGCTGCACCGCAAGAGTGGGCGCAACTCAACTACATGGTGAGCGAGACGCTGTAGCCGCAAGAGCGGGCGATAAACAGCTGAATGGAGGATGAGGCACAGTGTAGCAAAAGCGGGCGGAATGGCAACTGAAATGGTAAAGGGGCGCCCCAGTACAGCAGACGAGCCTCCACCTGGGGAGGCCCTTTCACGCCGCCTCCCCCCCCCCCCCCCCCCCCGGGGCGCCCCACGCCGTTTTTCGGAGCAGCATTGTAGGATGCCAAAACCAGTGCGGCAACTTACTGGACATCACCTGGTTGCCATCCACATCTCAGCGCGTTCTGCTGCCTTGGGACTATTCGCACAACAGTCCGCTACTGAGGAGGCCTCCCCCCGCACCACCCGGGACGCCCCACGCCATTTTTCGGAGCTGCATTGTAGGATACCAAAAACCAGTGCGGCACCCAGGTAACATCACCTGGGTGCCGTCCAGAACTCAGCACGTTGTGCTGCCTTGGGACTATTCGCACAAAACACAGCTACTGACCATTGTTGCTTCTTTTTTAAAAAAATGTTTAAATGTATTTACTGTTTTTGTTGCGTTGTATATATTTATAAGTTATTAAAATGTTATAATCCTACTACTTTGTTGGAGTGCTATATATTTTTAATGTGACACATAATTGTAAAAACTTTGATGTACAAAGAGGCATCCCTGGAATCTTCCGCTTCAGGCTCGGACCCACACACCCTCACAGTGAGAATCCCCTCCCCAAGCACAATACAGGATAGTTATCAGATAGTAAGAACGCGTGTGGTGTTATGTTATGTTATGTTATGTTACATACATTTGTAATGCGCACTGCTGCCCCAGCTAAGGGGCGTCCAGGCGCATGGCAGGTAAAAATGCAACACCACAGGAAACAGAACAGAAGGGAGAAAAGTGAATTTATTAAAACAAAACGGTTTTCAAGGCTTTACGAAAGACTAGCAGATCATCTAACAGTCGCAACTCTACAGGAAGGGAGTTCCAGAGCTCGGCTGCTCTGACCCGGAAGGAACGGCCGCCAACCCGACACAGCCTGTATCGGGGAACCACAGTAAGTGCATGACCCAAGGATCTCAGGGGCCGAGTAGGCACATACCATGACAGAAGGTCCGCAAGAATGGGGGGACCTGTTCCATTCAAAATCTTGAACGCCATACACAGCACTTTAAACTGAATTCTGGCCTTGATAGGCAACCAGTGCAGTGATCTCAAAGTGCTGGAGGCAGAGCAAGTACGGGGAAGGCCAACAATGGCTCTCGCCCCAGCGTTCTGAACGCGTTGGAGGCGGGTAACCTCAGCCACGTTGGACCCTACCAGAAGAGAGCTGGCATAGTCCAGGCGGGATAACACAGTAGCCTGGACTATCAGCTGCCTGGTGCGATGGTCAAAGAACTTCAAAACCGGGCGAAGCGACCGTATGATACCAAAGCAACAGGCCGCAATTTTCTTCGTATGGCCAACGTAGCTGAGGGAAGGATCCATCCATACTCCTAAGTTCTTTAATTCCGTGACCGGGAGGGTGTGACGGATCTCATCGGGTGGGGGCCTTGATCTACTGTAACTCCTTTGAAGAGGGGTGATTCTCTACAGCTGGGGCCATAAACTACACCTGCAGGGCTAGGTGATAGCCTGGGACCGGCCTGGACAATCGGACACAGAGGAAGAGCAGTGTCAGAGGGTGCGGTAGTGAATAGGGTGAAAGGGAGGTGTCGGGCGGGCACAGGGTGTGATTCTCAGAGAAGAGCAGCGCAGATGGGAGGAGGTTTCTGGCCCATGCATGAGAGAGAGAGCGGGGGTGACCAGTGCGTGGGGGAGATGCTTGCGAGGGTGGGGAGCCATGCTGAGGATCGGCGGCGTGCAGAGAGTGGGTCTGGTCAAGGCATCTAAAATGGCTCCCGTACCCCCTTATACCTAGTAATTTAATTAAATCGAAACACAAAATGGCGAATTCACGTTTCGCTACCAGTTTGCGACCCGGTTCGCGAACCGAGAAGCGCTTCTACCGCGAAAAATCAAATTTTTATTATTTGCCCCACAGGACCCTTTAATAACCCCAACATCATTCCTAGGGGGTCAAGAAGGATCTACCTTGCCCCCTTTCATTAAATTCCCCTTCGTTTTTCTCCTCCTCTTGTCTCTCGATCCTACCGAGAGACAAGATGGCGGCCGCACCGGACTGTTTAGAATGTTGACAGACACCGGAGAGCCAATCAGCTTCGCTACGCAAAGCTCCGTTACGCGAAAAGTATGCGATCTGGTGCGCTATCTGGGACGCTGCCACAGATATATCTGTTTTTTTAAACGTTAATTTCTCAAAATCCACTGGAGCACATATATTGAGACCCAGCAAAGGCACATCGGGCTAACAGTCCCTATAATTTTGCCAAGTTTCGTGTAAATCCATTCAGCCGTTCGAGCTAAAAGTGAGGCCAAAGGCCCTATGGAAAAATGAATGGGAAAAACGCGTTTTGGGCCCCCCCTTTTTTCTCGGCCCCCCCTTGGCGGAACCCCCCCAAATTCCGTCCACAAACGCCAAAGTTATTAGACATAGAATTTTCAAAAGTTCCATAGAGAAAAAATCCTAACTATATATACCTACTGGCGACCGCCAGTAGGTAATATATATATATATATATATATATATTAACAACCGACTTCAGAAGAAATTCGAATGAAGCAGGCACAGACTCCAGGCTGTAGGTAAAAGGCTTCTTTTTATAGAAATCGGGTCACCCACGACCCCGAGGCAAAAGAGACGTGTTTCGGCTTCAGATGAAGCCTTTGTCAATCTGTTTGGCGTCATTACTTTTCCAAATAAATAGCCGCTCCCCCTCAAAGCATAGGTAGACATAGAGAGCACACTCAATCAGCATACGACTCAACCAGCAACAATGTGAGTACAAGTTAATTACTTATGCTATAAGCAATATATTGAAACACTGAAAATGCATATATACACTCTATAGTAATTTCCATGCTGAAAGTGTTAATTTAAACAAACTGTGCTATCAGAGACAGTGTTAAACCCGCTAGAGAGAGAACTAGCCTACATCGAATATGAGGCACCAAACACTCTTTGATGTGTCGCCTGTACATTAACACACATCATATAAATAATGATAAATGCCAAATGCAATGTTTAAAAAAATTCCAGCTGCTGTAAAAGATCGATTGCCACCCAGTCCCCATGTGAGCCAAAATGCGTAGAGCGCTGTCTCCCCATCAGCAGTCCCCTTCTCCTGTTCAGAGATTGTAAAAGTTAATAATGCAGCAATCGAGATTAACACCACAAATGGCATCTGGGAGGGGTAATGTTTTGGATGCCATAGGACAAAACCATGCAAGCAAGTCTCTGTGTTCAACATGGAAGTTCTCTTACTCGACGCAAGCATTGGTTCGATACTGGATTACCGCTCCCATAATGCAGCAGGGCGGATGCGTGCATGCATCCTTTAAGCAAATGGCACATTCAGGATTTGGGATTATTAGAAACACATTGCCGGGACTCAAATATAGTTCATGAAGGCTCCGGGAGACGATACAGTCTACATTTCAACTGATGAAAAACAGCATAGCAAGAGGAATTAAAACAGACTCAAACTCGGGGTGGAGGGGGACCAGTAAATCTAAAAAAGTCAAATGTGCTACACAGACCTCACTGCTTCGGCATAGGCGTCAGCAATGCCCGGTCACCAAAGGGCGTCAGACTCCTTGACAGGCATTTCTTGCTGAGAAAACTAGAACTCTTGTGGGCAGTAACAAAACCGCCACGCCGCGGGATCCCAATCTCCCACAGCCGGCATCCTCAATCTTCTTCCTGACAACCACAGTGGGGGCTCAACCTCTAGCACCATACATATATATTTTTTTCTGGTGTCTAGTGGTTTTCTGCACCCCTGTATGAAGATCAACCTAAAAAATAGCCACTCTACACATAGGAGGGGCGAAAAAAAAATGGCTCTGCCTTTTATGGGCGGGACACACTTTTACAACAACCCCTGTTGCATAGTTGTTTTCCATTCACTGGCAGCAGATAGGCCCAAAAAAATGCCCCTTCTGCCCCCCCACACGGGGGGAGATATATACGTCAAATATTGGAGAGCTATCCTTGCCCAAGGACCGCTCCCCTAACATGTACAAAAGAAAATGTCCCAAGTGTTTCTGGTGTCTAGCGGTCCCCCCTCAAAAGGCAAATCGCCCTCGCGTGATAGAAAACAAAGGACATGTGTGGATCATTTATGGGGAGCTACGCTTAACATGCACCCCACTCCCCAACGCACATATTGAAAGATTATTGGTACAGGGTGCAGATACACCCACAAAGCAGGAAATCTGTCCCAAGGGGTGTGGAAAACAGAGGAAACATGTATGTCCCCCCCCCCATATTGACCTTTAATCCCTGGTGTCTAGTGGGTGTTTGTTCCCTCCCCCAGGGGGTAGAATATTGACCTAAAAAAACGATCAGCCTAATTAAACGTTTGATCTGGCTGCCCAGTGATTGCATTCCTGCTGCATTATCACTGTACCACCTATGATCATGCAGGAGGAATGCACAGAAGAGAGATACTGGGAGAAAGCATAAACTTTTCTCTTTACCACAGTGTGCCTCTTCCAACCCACATCTCTTCATCAAGCAAGCAGACCTACTGACAGAAGGTACTTGCTCAAGCATGGTGATAACAAAAAGGCTTTTAGCTCGACCGTGCATTATCATGATATGAGACGTGCGTGTGTGAACGTCATGGCCTTGCAGAAGTGATTGCTCTACCAACCCATGCAGTCCACAGGGGTATGACCAGTTCCTTCCTGCGGGTGCTAGATTGTGTTGGACACGTCCTTAGCACCTGAGAAGCAGTCGTAAGGACGTTTCCAGCATTTATTAGCATCCAAGGAGTTAAAACTTTTAAAATTCATATCTCCGGTTCCCCTCATTGGATTACGGCCTATCCCTTGTTCTAAGTCAAACAGTTCTCAATATAAACTTGGGATGTACACCTGGGATGACTAATTGAAGTTTGGACCACTAAACAATTTTTCCTCTTTGATTTTCTAGTGCTCAAGATTTAGGTCTATCTGCCTGTTTGTTGTCTGCTTTTGCTGCCTTTCTGATTTTCCATAATGACTGACTGGTGCATCTGTAGTAACTTATTACATGAAGTTGCCACCATTGGTACTTCTGCTACTCTAAAACAAGGAGGTGAAACTCTTGGTTGAAAACCATACTTCAGCAAAATAGTGAAAACCCCTAACATACTATGCAAAGATTTATTGTAAGCAAATTCTGCTAGCAGAATCCAAGAAATCGTTCTACATCTCCTTGCCTCAATAAAACATCTGCTTTACCATAGCAATCCCAGTTTGGAAATTAATTGACTTTAAGAGCTTCAAGTTTTTATAGTCAGTCCATATTGTGGGCTGTATGTACTGAACCTTCAGAAGAGCCTCCAAATCTTAAATGCGTCCTTTATTGTCAGTAGTTCCTGATCATATATTATGTAGCATCTTTCTTTTTCTGAAAAAGATTGAGTAGAGCACCACTGGGTTCATCAGTGTCCGGATGGCACTGCAACATGTCTTCTATTTCAAAAACCAATGCATCCCTCTCTCCAAAGAAACACAGTCTGGATGTCTGACTTGGGGAGCTGCAGTAAAAAAAAATGTAAGTTTCAAATGTGATTTCTAGTTCAGCTCCCCATTTAATAGATACACTCTTCTTTCTTAGAGCAGTCATGGTTTTCGGAACTGGAACCAACACTTCTCTGATATGCAATCTGTGTTGGTCCAGATTCACTGAAAACACTGTCATCATTAATGTAAGTATCTAACCAGTCTCTAAAAACATCATTAATAAAGTGTTAAAAGGGGGCAGGACCTTTGCATAACCAAAAGGCATAATAAGGGACACAAAGAAGTCATATTGGGTGTTGAAGGCTGTCTTCAACTTACCTTCTTATTTGTTACAAACTAGATTATAAGCCCCATAGGTCTAGCTTTGAGAAGATCTTTGCAGTTTTGATCTGCTTTATGAACACAGGTGTATTGGGAAGTGAATATCTGTTCGTGATGGTAATACCATTGACCTTTCAGGTGTCTATGCAAAAATGATAGCCCCATCCAGTTTTGGGTTGAAAGATTTCAGTGATCCAGCTGGGTACACTGGGTGATTTATGAAAGCCATCTTTCAGTACTCATCTAAAGCTGCATGTATTTTAAGAGTCAATTGATATATTCTGATATGTGGAATCTTTGCTTTAGAGATTAGATTAGTGGTACAACTGTAGAATCTATGTGGTGGTATTTTGTCTACTCCTTTACTAAACATATCTCAAACTACTTTATAAGCTGCGGTAAGTAAGTCATCTTCTATTAGCTCTTTTTCGTGCAAAATAAAGTAAGGTATGGGTATGTTGTAATCCCTCTCTAGGCTAACAGTGTGGCAAACAATATTCCAAAGACATACAGATTTTTCCTTCTTATCATTTATTTGAGGATGGTGAGTTTGAAGCCATGAAGTTCTTAACACCAAGAGACAGACATGAGTGGCAATGGCATACAACATGAGTGATTCCACAGGCACATTTTAAAAGCCATAAGATGGGGCTTTGTCTCCTATCTCCTGAAGTTAAACATTTGCCATCAGTGCTTTGTACGGCTTCTGCTACAGTCTTAAATTGCAGTTCCGCTGATAATTCTGGCAACAATTCGGATCTATAGACAATCCAGATACTTCACTATCAATCAGTGCTCTAGTAGGATTAGGAACACAAACATTTTAATTTACACACTCAGGTTGACGTGTGCATTCGGATGCACACTAGTATTGAAGATATGATCATTTTGGGTTTGCAAGACTGAGGTGAGCATTCTGGCTTTCTTGTGTCCCTCCCCACCACAATATAAAAAAGTGTTCTTCTTTGTTTATCCTTCTAATATGATGTTACAACAACATGTCACCTCCTTTACCATCTGCCAGGCAACACGCTCTCCTTCTGAGAACACCTATCGGAACTCATTAAGCACTCTTCACTCTCCAATGTGACTTCAGTCTACACTGGAATGATGAGAAAGACACACAAATCCAATCTCTTAATCAGCAAAAACCCTATTCAGCACTGAACAATCTCTTGCTGAGCAAAAACCCTATCCAGCATTGCATAGAACAAACGCATGCCAGAGGTGTAAACCTTGACACCATCATTGCCCACAACGAAGCTGTAGGTGTTGGCAACATCTTACCAGTTGACTGGTCTTATCACCACAAAGTTCTATTTAAATCAACCAAACAAAAATACCTCCTATTCGCACTCAGAAAACCATCCAGTGGTCCTGCAGCATAAGTCAGATAACTCTGGGTGATCTGGAAGAGAGAAATATGTCTCTACTTCCCCCAATAGATAACCTCAAAACAGATCCCACTATAACTCAAAATGTCATCTATACTAGACCAACCAGCACCATTCAATCTAAAAGAATTAGGGATGTGATCCTGGTTCAGTGAAGACCTCAACACAGAAAGAAGACAGCTGAGAGCTGCAGAAAGACTTTGGAGAACAAAACCATTTGCAACCCAACTTCAACAGCTCATAGGGGAATACAGAAAATATACAAACCACATCGTGAAAGTTAAAGCCACATTTTTCTGTAGAGTGTTAAACAAAGCACAAAACCACTCCATAGAACATTTCAGCATCAATAAATAAAAAAACTTCGAAAACAACCAAACAAAATGACCCATGCCTCCAAAATAGATTGTGACACACTTGCGAATTTCGTCAATAATAAAAATCACGGATATCGAACTCTCCTTATACCACAACACTATACCAGCCTCCCAAAAATCTCCCCTAAGAATGAAGGAAATCAACACAACTCCTCTCCCTTAGTACTCCCAAGGGGTCACCACTCGCCCTGAGCCCTCAGTGTGCAATTTAAACCTAGAAGCCCCAGCAACTTACAAGAGCTGGAGGAAGTTCAGCTTGCTCACGGAGGAGGATATCACAAAGATGATTGTGAATCCCAAGCCCTACCCTCACCTAGCGCACCCTCTCCCAGCCTCACTGGTGAAGAGTCTCAACCACGCCTTAACACCTCTCTGGACTAAGTTAATAAACAGCTCCCAGAACAATGGTTTGATGCTCTACTGCCTCAAATTTGGACACGTCACCCCTTGCTAAAGAAAGCAGGTGTGGACCCAGATGACCTCAACAATTTTAGGCCCGTCTCCAACCTTCTCTGCCTTGCAAAAATACTTGTGAAATGCAACCAACAATCTCTTTGACTCACTCCAATGGGGTTTTGGAAAGGATGTAGCACGGAAACAGCATTATTAAATATAGCAGATAACATACACAAGTGGCTGGACGCTGATGGATGCTGCCTATTCATCCTCCTAGACCTGTCAGTGGCCTTTGACATGGTTGATCACAAGCTGCTGCCAGAATCCCTACAAAATGGATCAGAGCTTATGGCTTGGTTCTGAAATGGTTCACCTCATATCTACATAATCGCTCCCAACAAATGAAAATAAACAATCCGACCTCAGATACTGCCACCATAACAAGGGGTGTCCCACAAGGCTCAGTCCTCTCACATACACCATTCAATTTATACATGGAACCCCTCACCACCATACACAAACAAGCAGACATTCTGTACCACATTTATGCGGACGACACTCCTGCTTTACTTAAAACAATCCACACTAGAGGACTTATGACAGTTAAACACCACTCTGAAAGGTCCAAAACTGGATAACCACCTGAAACTAAGATAAGGTGGAAATCATGCTCCTATCGAGTGGATAAACATCATTGACGCTCTTAAATGCAAATTGACACTGACTGAATCCGTCATATTCCTGGGGATCATCCTTGACCGAAGTCTGAGCATGAACCTTCACATATAAATTCAGAGAAGAGTGCATTTTACAGCCTAAAGCGCCTACTCAAAAAAAAGCCCTACCAACCCTCAAATGATCAGAAAACTGCCATGTAAGTGATGGTACATTCTAGACTGGACTAAGGGAACGCCACCCTCACTGGCATCACAAAATCATTCTTAGCCCCCCTAAGAGCCACACTAAAAGCAGAAGCAAGGATGGTCACTAGAGTAAAAAGACATGATCACATCTCACCATCCCTGATAAACCTTAAGTGGCTCTCAATAGAGGCCTGCTGTTGCTTTAAAACAGCCTGCCTCGTTCACAAAGTCCCTCATAACAGGAAACCAGCCTAACTTGTGGCCAGACTCACAAAGTCTGGCCAGTCGAGAAATCTAAGAAGCTCCAAAACAGCTTCACATCCCATCCAAAAAGCCCTTATGTGCCCCTTCTTGGGTAATGCACCCAAAATCTGGAACTCCCTCTCAGTTCATAGCAGGACAACCCCCTCCTTCATGAGCTTCAAAAGAGAGTTAAAAGATATTCTCCTCAATCAGCACCTCAACCCTTCGAACTCTAAAACCTAACATACAACTGGATTCTCTTTTGCTCAGCTCTAAGAATTGCTTTGATCCAACTTCCAGCAAGCTTGTATTTAGTAATCCATATTCTTTAAAACTGACTTGGCTATGTATGTGAGGCGCTCTGATACCATCAGGTCTTGCCAGTGTTATATATAAACCTTTAAATAAATACATACAAATGTAAATGTTACATTTTTCCTCTGTGATCGTTTCAGAGGAATCCTACCTCTGAGAAACCCACTTTCACATTTATTTTTTCGTACCTACATGCTATTTGTTGTGCCTCATTGTGTAATGCTAGGCCAGTGAAATCACCAGTAGTTGTTTGACGACAAGCAAGAGTACATCTTTTAGTTCCCCTCTTAAACCTTTTTAAAATGTAATGGCCTCAGATTCATCCATTGAATTGGCTTATTTATGTCACAATAGAAAGTCTCGCTGTTAAATTGGAAACAATAGCAACCACAGTCTGTGAAGCAACTAGTGACGAAATGGTCGTACTCTTTAAATGTGCAGTGTCTCTTACTGCCTAACTCAAAATGTTATTTAACAGAGAAGTCCAAATACTGCTGTGGCACCTCATCTACTTGTTTCAGTCAGATAGGCATTACATGTCATCAGTTTGAAGTTCACACTAGGATGGTGGGATCTTAATGGAACAACAGATAGTTCAGAATGCAATATTACATTCTTTCAGAATGCAGTGCTCTTATGTTTATTCAACTAACTGCAAGCTTCAATAGAAACTCTCATTCAAACCTGACTACAACTAGGAGACCCTCTCTGAGTTCTGGCATATAGGCACCAGTAGTGTAAAAAGTAAGATGAAAAGGCCTGTTTCCAAAGGACACCAGATGCGAAGGAATCCTGCAGAAGACAAAACATAAAGAGGGATGTGTAAAAAATAACAAATATGTCAGAAACGCAGATGGTGAACAAGCTGAGCAGAGAATGAACCTTAAAACATAGCAAGTTGCTAGTACATACTCATTCCCACTGCCGCTAATTGAAGTTACCTAGAAGTACTCGTTGTCACCTGTGGTCCTGTAAGTGACCCTGATTGGTCTTCATTTCAGGTGACTTTGCTAATCTTTGTTTCTCAAACCAGTCTCACAAACTTGTCCTCCATCTTCTCCCAACTCTCTGCCTTGTTTTGCCTCCATGTCCTTTTCGGCTCTCTGGCTATTCTTTCTCTTCTCTTGCAACATTGGATACCCCAGTAACTCGTCTTCGATAATCTGCAACTTATCTGACTGACTTCAGTAAATTTGGAAATAGGCCTTTCCAAACCTCTGACTTTTAGAGGATGTATTTGTTTAGAGGTTTCCTGGCAAATGGAAAACTAGTCATGGTACTATTTTGTTTAAGTAAACTGCTTATCGCAAGGAAAATCTCTTGTAAGTGCTACCTGACTAAAAAGGTGGTAGCAAAAAGATTGAGAATTTGTTACCCATCACTAGCTTATCCTTCGAGAATATGTGAACTATCTAATTTTTGTAGGAAGCGGTGATTAAATCACTAAGCGATTTTCTGTAAAGTTTCCTGACTGAGCATTGTAAGGTGTCATTTTTCTTAATGAAACCTTTAACTCTAAGAACATGTTGGACTTGGCCCTTTTTGCACGGTCATCCCTAAACGTTTTGCCTTTCTCCTAGCCTTTTCTCTGACATGGTGTTGGTGGTTTTAGGACTCTGGGTACTTTAGCACTGCTGTCCAGGGTAAAGAGTGTGTGCTTTCTGTGTTACATATGGTAAGATTGGTCTACACTTGTTTGGCCTATTTAATTTACCTGTCAGTCCCTTGTAGAGTGGTATCTCATATACCCAGGGCTGGTAAATTAAATGCTACTGGTGGGCTTGCAGCGCTGATTGCACCACCCACCAAAGTAGCCTTTCAAACCTATCTCAGGCCTCTGCCATTGCAGGGCAGTGTGACTGCCGCTGTGACGTGGCACCTAAAGTTTGTGCCATTTCTGTGACCCCCATTTTATTGCATATCAGTCAACACTAAGGTAGGCCCAAGCTAGCCCTATGGGCAGAGTGCATTGTAGGTAAAAGGTAGGACATGTACCTTAAGTGTGTGACATGTCCTGGTAGTGACAAACAGCCATTTTGGTTTCTCACTACTGTAAGGCTGCCCTCCCATAGGAATGCATTGGTTATTCCCTGATAAGTGTTTCAGTTGTAATTCCTGATATGAGAGGAGCAGGGTGGTCAAGTTTAGTATATTTGGAATGCTAATAATAAATGCTGCGCAATGGTGTGCGCAGATTTATTATAACTATTTTAGAAATGGCAGTTTTAGAAGTTGGCATTTCTGTGTGCTATGTGTCTTCCTGCCTGAAGTGATTTGCATGTCTGGCTTTTGAGTGACGGGCTTGTGAGGTGTGTGTGGCTCCAGGATGGGCAGGGCGAGTCAGCACTAGGCTGAATGGGACATCTGCATTTGGAGTAGTGGGAAGAGAAATCCATGGTCCTTGAATAGGTCTGTGCCTAGCCTGTACTATGCTGGCTCCGCCCCCCTGTGATGTGTCTGATGACAAGCCCCCACCTGACAAAGGGGAAGAGGAGCCTGGTAAACAAAGTGCTCCAGTTCCCCCCTGAACCAGTTTTGGCTGGTTCTCCCAAGCCCTGTACCAGGGCAGACAAAGCAAGGGTGTAATATAAATGTAGGGGCTGTGACCCCATGAAATGTGTGGTGTTCCTGTGCTTGGGGGGCTTGCTGCTGCTGGCCCTCAGGAGGAACCGCCATGAGGGACTGTCTCCCTGCTGGAGTGCCCTGTGTGCTGGCCTGCCTGGGCCCCGCTTTGCCCCCTTAATACCTAAGGACTTTGGACCTAGCGCCTCGTGGAGCGCTTCTATTTTATTTGCAGCACTGGGCTGCGACTTGGAGATTCCCCCTGCACTGTTTTCTTCAGCGGGAGCCCAGCCTGCATTTTGCTCAACTGAGTGGGAGCCTACCCCGCTTTATGCATATTTTTAATGCGGGTACTCACCCCGCGTTTGGTGGTTTCTAGCGGGTGCCCACCCCGCGTTTGGTGTTGTTGGCTGGTGCCCACCCCACTTATGTGATTATTTTTTAAGGCGGGTGCTTACCCCGCATTGTGGCCGATAACGAAGAGCCCGACCCGGACGCCAGGCAGAGTCTGCCTGACTGTGGGCGGAGCTCAGGAGCATCCAGAGGTGCATGGAGAGGAAGTCCCGCCCACCGCAGGAGCCGTCCGGAGCCTTGCGGGTTCCCCTCCAATGTCCTGTGTCCCAGAAGAGGGACCAGGTGAAGGCAAAGTGAAGGGGGAGCCTCGCGGGCTCCTCAGGCTGCCACGACTGGCGCAGGGAAGAGCAGAGTTCCCACAGAGAGCCCAGTGAGTGGGGAGCCGCAGGGGAAGCCGAGAGGAGAGCTCCCTTTTGAGGCACATTGCAGGTGCCTGTTTGTTCTGAGGGGACCCGCAGGAGAGCGGGCCGGTCCAACGTTGGGGGCAATTTTGTTAAGAGAGCCCCAGACAGGGCTCCAGAGCACCACGTCGTTTTTCCTGCGCAGCTGCTCCGCTGTAGCGGGCAGCTGAACCAAGGGGGCACCTTTTGTTAGAGAGTCCCAGAGTGGGGCTCAGGAGGCACAGTGGTGCCAGTACTGATTAATTTTCCTCAGCTGCGCCGCACCAGTCCGGGCAGCTGCAACGGTGGGCATATTTGTTGGCAAAGTCCCAGTGGGGTCCCAGAGGGCACAGTGAGTGCCAGTGCCTACAGTTCCCTTCACAGCTGCAGCGCAATTAGAGGCAGCTGCAACGTTTAGGCCAGAGCATTTTTTAGGAGTCCCAGTGGGGACCCTGGAGGCACAGTGGTGCCAGCGCAATTGCGCACTTTGATTCTGCTGCATTGGCAGGACAGCCCTGACATTTTTGACAGAGGGCATTTAAGCCCCAGAGGGAAGGCCAGTTTAGGGTGTTATGCCCCATGATTAGGGCATACTGTGTTTATACTGGTGAGGGTTATTGCCTAATGTGATTTATACTTATGAGGTTGGCGCATAATGTGTTTTACGCCTAAAGTGATGCTAATTGCATAATGTGAGTTATGTTGCAGGATTTAATACTGAGTACAGTGTTTTGCCAGTAGTTACTGGTTGTGTTCTACATTTATTATTTGTGCTTCATGATGGTTCTGGCATTGGTCCAATTGGCCCTGTCATGTGTATATAATCCCCTGTAAATATTGCCTAGTGCCAGTTGGCATAGTGTATATTGTGTGATTACTATTCTAATGTGTTTTGCATAATACAAAGGCTATTTTATATATAACCTTGTGTGGAGTTTTTTTGTGGTGTGCTTACTGTGTTGCTGTGTGTGTGTTGCGTAACGCTTTACACATTGCCTCTGGGATAAGCCTGACTGCTTGTGACAAGCTACCAAGGGGTTGAGCAGGGGTCATCTTCACCGTGTAACTCCCTTGCCCTAACTAGAGTGGTGGTTTCTGCCTGGCTTAGGCGCAAGCCCTAGCCAACCAGAAATCCCATTTCTAACAGAACATATATATGATGGGCTGCTCTTGTAGTCCAAAGAAGGAAATATTTCCACTGCTCCCTTCTTTAAGTATGTAAAAGATCTAAACTCATCACTTAATAATTGAGTGTTTGGTTTATATGAAATAGTAATAACATTACAATTGTTTGAAGAAATATACACATGATTTAATAAAAAAATTCCTATTTCCATTTCGAATAATATTTGCTTATTCTCTTTTAGGTTTTTTAGTATTCAGAAAATTATTGACTTGACTCTGATTTTTAACCACCAGGTGAAGAAAACATGAAAAGAAAGCAGGTCGTAAGAGATTTGAGGAGCTGCACTAGAAAAGAAGCACTAATCAAAACTTCAGCATTAAAGGAAAATGTGAAAATGCTCCATAGCTGCGATAAAGGAACATCATTCGGAAGCCAGGTGTCCCCTGGAATTAATCAGGAACTGGAACAGAATAGATCTATCCAATGCATAAATGTCTTCAGTGAGGCACCTTATGGAACTGTTCATCAAAGAACTTCAAGAGGACAGCTATTAGAATATTCTAATGACTGGCAGAATGATTTGGGTCATTTGAATCTTCTTCCATGTCAACCAAATATACATAAAAAATTGAGTCTCTATTCATGTACAGAATGCAGCAAAACCTTTAGTAAGAAGGAATACCTTACTGAACATAAAAACACACACATTGAAGCAAGACCTTACCAATGTAATCAGTGTGAGAAAAGCTTCACTAAGAAGGACAATCTTTTTGTCCACAAGAGAGCACATACAGGGGAGAGACCGTATCATTGTATTATATGTGATAAACACTTCAGCCAGAAGGGAGTTCTCAATAGACATCAACGAATACACATTGGAGAAAGGCCATATCAGTGCAATATATGTGAGAAACGCTTCAGTCAGAAAGGAGTTCTCAATAGGCACCAGAGAACACACATGGGAGAGAAACCTTATCAATGTACTGAATGTGACAAAAGTTTCAGTCAGAAAGGAACACTTATTGCACATCAAAGAGCACATTCCATCTATAAGAAAGAATGGATCGTATTCCCGGATGGAAACATCCAACATGAAACATCCAACAATGAATAATCTTTTTTTTTTGCTTCATTCTGCTTAGTAGTAAACGTACTGAACAGATATAAGCAGCGTTTTTTTTTTAGTTAATTTGAATCTAAATCGCTCCGGTGATCAGCATCCGTAGAAGAACCTGCAAACAATATAGATATATATTGCCTTTATGATAGCAAGAGATTATAGACTGGACCTGTTACCTTGTAAGTCAGGATTTGCATAATCTGCAGCAAAGGAAATCCGTAACTGTGATTAATATTCCCCTTACCAATGTTTTTGCAGGGGTATGTGTAGTAAGCTCACCTAGTAAGCAACAAGGGGGACAATGAGGGCCTGATAAAGGTCCACCGTACTTGCCCTGGGTAGAACTAGAAGACAAAAGAGGTACGGTGTTCCTGGGTGGCAAGTTGGCCACCTGGTGAGTACTCAGAGTGGTGGGGAGGTTGGGAATACCTCCTTTCGGAGCCAGGACCCTCACACACCCAGCAAGCTAGGTGTCATGCTTCATCATATGGGTCTGCTCCTCGTCGAGCCGGCGCTGCAATGCTCAACGGGCACCCATAAAGGGTCTCTTTATCGGAGATATTTTGTTCCTTGCCGTATAGGTGCCGTGGGTGTGAGGGGCCTGGTAAGATGTAGATGTGGTGTGTGGGTTAAAACAGGTAAGGGAATCCTCTATAATTATTTTTATTCTGGAGAGGTCACAACCTGATTAAAAAGTAAAAAGAAGGAGGGCGACTATTTTGTTTTAATCTGACAAAAATTATGCTCTACCCCTTAGTGGTCAACATGTTTCTTGCCTATAAAATGTCTCTAAAATATCAGTTGGCAATTCCTCAGCACCTAGTCACTAAATGAAAACTATCTACAGGGTGTGGTGTGGTTCTACATGCCACTTCTTCTCTCGGTAGGACGTTGCCCCGGAGAAAAGCAGCCAACCTCTTAAGAATGCAAGTGCTGCTTCATCAGACCGCAGCGGAGTATATGGACACTCAACGTAGTGTGGCTGCTCCCGCTCAGAGCAGTCCGGCTCACCTACCTGCTTCGCTGCATCAGGAAGGACTTTCTGAGTGTCCATATACTCCGCTGCGGTCTGATGAAGCAGCACTTGAATCATTAAGAGGTTGGCTGCTTTTCTCCGGGGCAACGTCCTACCGAAAGAAGAAGTGTTACGGGGACTGGAGCTAGAGTTGTGACCACCATGGAGCAGTCTAGTCATGTAGTAGCTAAAGTTCGCTCTGATATAATGGCACCACCCATGAACAGGAATGACCCATTGGCTCGACTAGATAACTGCAGGGGGAGAATCTCTTGAACCCAGAATCCTCTCAGTTTCCCCAAGCTCAGGGACACAAAGTGGGTGGTTTCTATAGCTCTAATGAAGGGCAGGAAGGCATGCTCCCTGGGGACTTGATTAACCATCCCCCTAGCCTGGGCTCTGTTCACCTCCCGCCAACGTATCCCACCTTGATCCCGGGACAAAGGAAGACTTTTTTCAACTGAAGAACAAGGGGGTGTATTGGATTAATTCAAATATTGCTCCAGGGTGGAAAGCCAAATCATCATGGTGCATCAGATAAAGTGCGTGGGTAGCACTAAGAAAACCTGGGCGGGGGAGTGTGTTTTTGATTTTAATAATTCTTTTATGGTAAATCAAATCTTAAGAGCAGTTTTGCAAACCAACTACAGGTGTTTGAACTCAGCAATCCTGCCACTCAAACTGGGATACTTTTACAGACCCAGAAGTTACCACTCCGGGTATCAACAGGAGTGGTACCATGAGGTGGGCCATAGAAGCCGTATGGAGGAGTCTACAGGAGTAAGCTTAGTAAATAGGTTCACTCCTCTGAGCTCATTGAAAGGATGTGATTGACGGTGGGCTGGTTCTTGAGACCTTGTGGCACCTATACTACAGGGGAAGGCACAGCCACTGGACCAGGTATATAGTGAGTATGAAGGTTGTAAATTTCTTTCCTTGAACATCGCAGGGCTTGCAAGTAAGATTGAGGACCCCAAATCGTTACTCCGTTTTAAGAGCTTTGATGTGCTTTGCCCTCCGGAAACTTAGGCTGTAGAGAACAGTTATCATTTGGATGGCTAAAAAACCTTCTTTGTGCCAACTACCCCATCTAGGCTAGGGAGAACCAAGGGGGGGGGCTTTTTACCTTTGTTTCATTAGCAGTCCATGGCATTCCCGTTACTTGACTTCATGCCTCCTCCACTCTACATGTGATGTTAATATCCAGCGAAAAGAGCAAGCTCCTGCTGGAGAATTTTTGTAATGCGGGAGTTGCATACTTTGATGAAAGTAATATAACTCGGTTGGGGTCTGTACTTCGAAACATTAACCTGAGAGGACAGAGTTATTATAACATTTTTCTAACAGGATTTCAATATCCACATGTATGGAGATATCAGGCAAGGAGGGGTGAAAGCTATGGGCTGCGCACTACAAACAGGCTTGCACATAGAACACACACCTCAGGGTATCGGACTTAATACTATCCTGCAAGAATTTGATTTAATTTCCATTATGAATGAGCTGCCCCTGGGATAACCCGACATTATTACAAAATTTTATTGGGAGAGGGTGTGAGATCATCATTGATTTTATTTTTGTTTTTACACCTTTTAATTCTTTGATAATAGATTTTTTAGTTAGGGCTAGTGTACATAGCGACCACAATCCCAACTGTGTCGTAACAGGAGGGTCTCGAGCTCACAGACACATCAAGAAGGGGTTAGGAGTTTCTTTAAAAGTGGTGGAAGCGGGGAGGAGTCTAAAGTGGGGGGCAAATTGTCCAAGAGCTACATCATGAGTCTCTTTTAACCCGGTGTTGTAGAGGGTTTGCCATTTGTCACAACAGTGAGGCTAGTGCATCGGATATCATGGATGCATTTGGAAATATGTACAGTTTCGTAGGGAAGTTGTTACAGGTCCCAGGCGGGGGCCGTAAACAACTAGGACTGAGATGGTTTGAATCAACGTGTTCCCAGGCATCCTGGAAATTGAAACAGGCTTTGGGAGTCACGCCTCGAGATCAGGTGGCTGTCAAAAGCCTACGGAGAGCATACAAGACTACTCTAGTAAACCATAGGTCCGCCTTGAAGGAGACGGCCTGGATCAATTTAGTGGAGGCCAGTACATAGGGCAATAGCTCAAAGTTCTGGGGTATTATCATCAATCCCTTCCTAGCTGGAGACAATGGCAACCTACTGGATGCCCATATTACAGAGGACAATTGGATAAAGCATTTTGAGGGTATCTTCCAGTCAGACACCCCGTTAACTGATAGGCAGGAAAGGGTGGAAGGCAAGACGGAACTCTGTTTTACCACACAAGAGGTAAGAGCCGTTATCCTGGGATTGTCCAAAAACTAGGCCCCAGGGCCAGATCTGATTCTGCCAGATCTTGACATTGTTCATGTGGAAACCTGGGTGCCTGTACTCACAGATGTTATCAACCCATCAGTCCAGGTCGGACGCCGAGACTCTTAGGCCTTATTGACCATAGTCCCGGTGTTTAAAAAGGGGGATCGGACAGTACACTTTGCTACAGGCCCATCTCCCTTTTGGATTCTGTGGTGAAGGTATTGGGTTGTATGGTACTGGATAGACTTGTATCCTGGGCAGATAAAAACAACTTCATAGCCAAGATACAATATGGTTTAACCCAGGTACACTGTGGCCCGCTGCTGCTCTATCTACCTAGCCTTTCTGGACCTGTCCTCAGCGTTCAACTGTGTAAATAGATAAAGCTGTGGCTATTGATGTCCTCTATTGGCATTAACAGAAACATTGTTTTCTTTTTTAGGGACCTTCATAGAGACTCAAAAGTGGCTGTCCGCTATTCAAAAGACCTCAAAATGACCCACATGTTTGACATCAAGAGAGGGGTACCCCAGGGGTGCATACTATCCCCCTTTATTTTTAATTTATATATCAATACCCTAGAGAAGGCCCTTTTGGACATAAAAGCTGATTGTCCCCAAGTAGGCACGCGTAGCCTGCCGGTCATCCTTCATGCACACAATGCTACAATGCTGTTCTCATGGCGAGGACAGCCAGGGGTCTACAACGCCTACTGAACTCTTTTGTTAATTTTATGGATAACTTGGACTTGACGATTAATCATTCCAAATCGTTTGACATGCAGGTGGGATCCCGTAAAGCCAAGCAGTCTACCTTTAAGTTGGGAACCTCATCAATACCCAAGACTAACGTCTTCTCCTATTTGGAAGTACTGTTTGACGATACCTTGAGTTGGTGCCCGTTGCTTACTCGTAAGAGAGGGGACCTAGTCAAAGATACTTCAGATGCTTTTAACTTTGCTTCCAGAGTGGGAGGGAAACCAATGAGCTCTTTTGAAGGTATATGAAGCAAAATGTATTTTAAAGGCCAGCTATGGGAGTGAGAGATGGGGTCATATTGGGGTAGAGGCCCTTCCATTCACAGAAAATTTCTTCCTACGGCGGGTCCTTTCAGTACTGCAAAGCATCCCTTCTTACGTTGTGCAAAAAGAGCTGGGGATGCCTTTTTCTTACAGACGAATTGGCTTTCTGCTTACTAGCATTGTGGTTAAAGATTTGGGCTAAGCAAGAAAACCCACTTAGCAAAGACATTTTAAAGGATTGTCTTTCTCTTGACCACGTTATGAGCATCCGATGGCTCCAGTGTATAAGAGTGGGCTCTCTAGGCTAGGTAGGGCAGAACTATTTGATAACCCCGAGCTGATATGCAAGAGGGACCTTGCCTGGGCTAAAAAGTGTTTCTCAAGTAGGAGCCGCTGTGAAAGGGAGAAAACAGAGCTGTGTAAGCCCAGTGTGTGTGTAGATATATTGCGCTAAAAACTGTACCAACCACTGAACCATGTCTTCTAGGGCTTAAAAACTTTCATGATCGCTTTTTATTGACAAGATTTCAGCTTAATCTTTTTCACTATCTCTTGGCACAACCATGTAGCGCTCATAGAGGTCAGTGCCTCATGCCCTGTGGCTGTGACGGTCAGTCTCCTCAGGACATGATGCACTTTTTAATGTTTTGTAATTTTTATGCGGCTCCCAGAAAGTTATTTATTATCCCTATTCTTAAAAAGGCTTGTTTTAGGAGGGTGAGACCAGCTTTTTTTTTTTTGCAACTCCTCTCTAATGATACTGTTTTGTACACGCTTTTTACGGGTTGCTCTTAGACTCAGGTCAAGTTGCGACTAATCTTGGCATCGGGATTCATGAATCTTTACCCTGTAATTAGACTACTCTGGTTGTACTGTATTGTGTATTTGTAGTCTGGTGATGTTTTATCGATGTTTGTATGACTTTTATGGTTTTATTTGTAAAACTGAATAAAGTTTTGATGATAATGATGATGATTGATCTTGGGTGGGAATTAACAATGTGTTATGGGTGCAACTTTGTAGAGAAAGGTCAGGATGGCACTTTTCAAAAGGTGTCTAGATTTGGCTTTGATGAGGACCTGAATGTGACTTTTGCCCCAGTGGAATTCCCAATGTGCCGACGATTTAGTAACCCTTACCCGTGACTCCTTCTGCTCCATTTGAAAGTGTGAGGGGCACCTGACTCCAAAAACATTGTGTCCCAAAGGGGGTCAGCATAAAAGTTTGAAGATTACTGTGTTAATGTGATCTAGCAAAGACCTGTATAACATATTTGGTGTCGAGGTATGGTTTGATTTATGTAAATGGAGTGTTTTTTGTTATAGCTAAACCGGGTTTATATTGTGTTCAAATTTGTAGTGGTATTTTATTGCAATGTAGAATTGCCTCATTTACGTTGTATATTTAAAGATGCCTTCTAATGCTTAAGTATATGTTTTTGATAATTTGTTTCCCTCAAAGATGTGCATGTTAGTAAAAGATTAGTCATTTGCCTTCAGAGTTACTGAAATAAATAATTGGTATTAAACCAAGCATGCTAGTGTTTCTCTGAATTTGGTTTATTGCAATTATTCGGTCATTCACTTAATCAATGAATACATCTGTCAATCAAATGTGCTCAAGTAGAAATCAGTCTATTGAATTATTCAGATGTCCAATTATCTAATCCATTGTGATACAACACATTAGCCTGACAAAAAGTATGACCTTTTCTTGAAGGCTATAAAAGTACAGTAATTATTCGAATGCTATTTACATCTCATTAATAACCTGTGCAGCTTGTCAAATGATATGCTCATATTCTTGCACTTTATCTAGTCCAGGTAGTGTTTTTCTGAGTCTCTTAATGTGCCTGAAAGATAGCTGCAATTCTACATCAACAGTCAAACATAGCAGTATTCTGTCATAGGTCACTAAGACATTCACATTAAGTAGATTAATATATTTAATACAAATAAAAAAACTAACCATAAAATATATAAATCCTAATAGCTCAAAGTACTCTGTATGTAGTACAACAATAAATTGCATTTTTATCATCCGGTTAGCCTTTTTACCTCACACTAACCAATCTTCTGCCCTGAAAGTAATGAAAAAGACATTTAAAAAATGTAAAGGGCCTTTACAACACATTTGAGCGCACGGGCAATATCCCGGGGGAAATGCTAGAGGCAGCGATCGTTGTTATCCCAAAGCCCGGGAAGGATACGACGACCTGTGGAGCGTACCGGCCTATCTCACTTTTAAATATTGACCTTAAATGATATACTAGTATTCTGGCGGCCCGGCTGGCACCG
This sequence comes from Lissotriton vulgaris, assembly GCF_964263255.1. Lineage (NCBI taxonomy): Eukaryota > Metazoa > Chordata > Amphibia > Caudata > Salamandridae > Lissotriton > Lissotriton vulgaris. Next base: position 472,715,438 of record NC_141700.1, on the reverse strand, counting down.
TACATGGCTCATCTTGTTGAGCCTGACCAGGCTGGATTCATATCACAGAGGCAAACCAGCGACAATACTAAATGCGTCCTCCGCTTGATAGAGAAGGCATCCTGCACTCGGGGCGAATATATGCTATTGGCCATTGATGCCGAAAAAGCCTTTGACTGGGTGCACTGGCCCTACCTGGAAATGGTTCTGATGACCGCGGGATTTGGAGAGAAATTTAGGACCCGGATCCTGAACTGTTATCGGCTACCCATGGCGACAGTTCTCGTAAATAGCTGCTTATCCTCCCGCTTCCCTATTAGTAGGGGCACGCAACAGGGTTGCCCCTTGTCGCCTCTCCTATTCGCGCTATATATGGAGCCTCTAACTCTCAGAGTCCGGAAGCATCCTCTTATCACGGGGATTAAGTTCGGAGGTGACGTCCACACCATCAGTCTCTATGCAGACGACATTCTTCTCTCCCTGTCGGAGCCGGCCACAGCCCTCCGTGCCGTCCTAGTCGAACTAGACAAGTTTGCGAGGAGCTCGGGGTTTAAAATAAATGTGGAAAAATCCATGGCGCGGGACCTCTCCCTCTCGACGCAGACGCTGGCCTTTTTAAAAGAGGAATTCCCCGTGCACTGGGCGGCCACGACAATCACCTATTTGGGCATTCACTTGGCACCGACTCTTCGGGGCATTGCGGACACAAACTACTCTCTCCTCCGCACACGTATACGCACGGAGCTCAGACGATGGAAACATTGCACTATGTCCTGGTTGGGTAGGACTGCGGCCACTAAAATGACAATCCTTCCACAGATCCTGTACCTCTTCCAAACCCACCCTCTCCGACCCCCGGCGGGTTGGCTTCAACAGACCCAAGCAGAGCTCTCGCTCTTTATCTGGAACGGTCGCAAACCTCGGTTTCGACAACAGACTGCGGTTTTGCCACCAGAACAGGGTGGGGTGGGGGTGCCGGACCTTCAAACCTACTTTCATGCTGCTCAAATACGATACCCAGTAGAATGGCAAAGGTTGGAGTCAGAGAAGCACTGGCTCTTTCAAGACCAATCAATAGCAGGCAGACCTTTGCAAGGAATTCCCTTCCTTCGCAAACTACATCGCCCTCCTAACTTATATGCTTCCTACATCACTGGTACTATCATGGAGTCCTGGGACCACACCGCCGTCTCAGCACAGTTGACTACCTTTCCTTCTCCGATGACCCCATTGTGTGACAACCCCGATTTCCATCCCGACATGGAAGCCCTTGCATTTCAAGTATGGCGCGTCTCCCCCTGTAGGTCGCTAGGGCACCTCTTTGATTTAAATGGCATCATCCCATTACCACAGATTAGAGAATATTACGACATTCCGGAAAAGGGCCGCCTGAAGTATCTACAATTACGCCACTGGGCTCTGCACCCCTCAGTCAGGCCACAAGCACAGCGCTTACTGAGCCCCTACCATAGGTGGTTGGTAACCCAAACCTCCAACAAAATTATTTTGGATCTGTATAAACAACTTCCTGCTCACACCACACACACACATATAATGCAGGTCGAGTGAGATGGGAAAGGGATCTGGGGAGGTCTTTAACACACAAGGATTGGGGGGGCATATATCACAGGGTGTGACACTCAGCTTACCATACAGGTCTTACAGAAACATTAACAAAAGTCGCCACATATTGGTACTACACACCTAAGCGACTGCACCGGTTTAACTCACGACGGAGTGACCTTTGCTGGAGAGGCTATGGGGAGGTGGGCACCCTGGTGCATGTTCTGTGAGATTGCAGCCGCCTGCGGCCCTACTGGACTCAGATACTAGATGAAGTGGACCTACACCTTGACACACAGCTTCCACGATTCCCCTCCTACATCCTACTTTGTTTACCTAACCCCCTGACATACCCACTCAAATCCCGTAGAGGCAGGATGATTGCGATTGCCCTCGGGGCAGTCATACAAAACATCTTGGTTCATTGGAGGTCCATCCAACTTCCTTCACATACAGCTTGGCTTCAGAGACTCTGGATGGTGTTGGGCATTGAGAAACTAACGTTGACATTAGCTGGTAGAGGGTCGGAATTCCCCGAGTTATGGCGACCATTCTTGACATTACTGACATCGGAATTGAGGGAACTGACATGCCCCCGTTATTTGCGATTGCTTCGCCTCTCTGACACTCCGATTCCGTATTTCGCTCCTGGAAAGGCCTGTGGACCTCACCACTGACCACTGCATTATTTTTCCCCATGTTCCCCTTACCTTCTCAATTCCAAGTGGACGAGGAGTGGGCGGGTTAGGGAGGGAATGGGCGGGGCGGGGGAGAGGGAAGGGGTTTGTTATTGTTTTTTTTTTCCTTTCTAAATGTTGTCTTAGCACCTCAATGGCAGGCCCTCTCCATGTCCATTGCCGATGGCAACACTGAACCGGATACTTGCTGTTTCTCTCGATTACTGTATAGGAGCTGAGGGTCTTGAATATCTGTCTGCTCTATATTTAATAAAAAGATTTAAACCATAAAAAATGTAAAGGAACAGTCTTATCTTCCCTAACAGTGCCAAGTGGAAAGCTGATACTGGAAAGGGAAAACGTTTTAATTCAGAGGAACCAATCTAAGGAGGATGAGGGAGCATCAGCTGGATACCTTCAGTACTGAACTTTAGCTTTCAATTCAAAAGCCCAAACCAGTAATAGTTATTTTCGTTAACAGCTTAATGTTCATACCTTCCCTAAATAAAGGCCCTAAAATGTTAGTTCCTTTCTGGGTCATAAGAGCAGGCCGTTCTGAAAACGATGTCCGGATCAGGTGTGTTGGTTGATTTCATTATCCAACTTATTGTTAATATTAAATGGTCTACTTTGGAAGGTTGCTACCAAGAGAAAAAGTAAGTTAAGACCTTAGCAACGTTCAGGATATCAAATTTATCTACAGAAGTTGGGAAGAAGTTATTTATTTAGCCTTTTATCAGACGCAAGGTGATTAATAAGATTGTCTAAAGTTTTTGTTAGTACTCAATCAAACAGGCAAGAAGGTAATTAAATTGGACCTTAACCTAGGATGATTCCATGACAGACATGTGTTTGCTGGTGTGTCTTAGGTTCTCCAGTATTAGGGTGTCATTCATAGATTCACATGCTTGAATATTCCCTGTTGTCGGAGTGGGAGTCCCACAGTAAATAAAATAGCAATAACATACTCATATGTATATGTAAAAATATAACACATGAAATACACATTAGAAAAGAGGCAGTAAATGCCTAGACATAATTCCACATAGGAATACATGGAGAGAGAAAAAACACTTGTAGTCTATTCCTGTCATTATGTTGGTCCAAACTGTAGCCAATCAGGCGCCAGCAGCCCTCCAGAACCTTCTCCTCAGAGCTCAGTACCTTAGATTTTCTACCCCACGTCGTGTGAAAGGGAGTCTCCCTGAGCTCTGCTCAGTTTTCTCTACTTCAGGTTTTCCTGTGTGTTCAGCATGTCTTCAAGTAAGAAGTCTCTTTTTAGACCTTGCTCTTCTTGTGGAAAGCTACGCCTTTATTCAGAAGGTCCACACAGTAAGTGTATTTACTGGCTTTACCCCGACCATGATGTGGGTAAATGTAAGTTCTGTAGAACTTTTTCTACAAAGACTCTAAAGGACAGGGAAGGCCGTCTCCTGCTGTGGCTTCAGAGACTTAAGGATAAGGATACTGTACTTTCTGATGCTGAAAGTCTCATTTCTGGTCGTTCCCATCAACTTCAAAACGTAGTAGTGTGCAGGAGTTGCCCTCTCCATTCATTAAAAAGAAGAAATTGTCTCTTTCTTTGGCCCCTGCGGTGTCTTCACCTCTTCCTACTACGTCCACGCCCACGAGACCTGGCTCTCAGGCGTCTGCTGCGTCTTCCTCTCATGTTTCTGTGAGAAAACATGTTTCATCGTCGACGGGAGCGTCGACGGTCGTCCCAACGACGAGATCTGCAGTCTCCGGGTCATCACGACGACAGTGACGATGATGTCTGCTTCAGGATCGTCGACGGCTGTTTCGTCATCGTCGTCGACGAAGGTAACCCTCGGTTTCAAGACTGTGCCATCTGTCATTCCGATTGCTTCGTCGTCGACGAAGAGTGCTAAGACATCAGCTTCTTCAACGGCCTCGTAGACGAGTATTCCGTCGACAGCCGCTCCGTTGCCGAAGAAGAAGTCATCTTCGTCTCCGTCGACGAAAATTCCGTCGACGGCGCCATTGCCATCGACGACGATACCGTTGATGACGGATTCTTCCAGTTTGGTTCAATCAACTCCATCGTCGTCGTCAGCTCCGTCGACGATTACTTCTGCGTTTGCCTCTCTGCCTTTGCTGGCACTGTCGTCCACTGGATCAGCCACTGTCGACCCACTTCACCAGCGCCGCAAAGTGCCTATTGACCAGATTTCTATCACCAGTGATCCACAGCCTCCTTCTCCCTTGTTTGCCACGGACTCGGACCAGGACTCGGAAGAAGATGTACACGAGTCCTTTAGAGCGGCACATAGTCCATCTGATTTAGTCATCATGTGCCAGGATTATAGTAACAATGATGAGGACCAATAATTTCCAACAGAAGGAAACGCCTGTTCAAGTTCCTACTGCGACTTTGCCTGTGTCGCTCATTTCTAATCTCCAGCATATGTTGGACGACTATAATAGGCGTTTCCCACCATCTCCACAGGTACCTGCAGTTCCTTCTGTTCTGACGCCTGTTGCAGTACCTGCTTCGGCTCCTCTGTCGCCTCTGCCAACTTCTGCTCCTCAAATACAAACTTCAGTTCGGATACACACGACTGTGTATGCCAACGACAAGGATGAAATTCCTCCAGACCGCGAAGATGGTGAGGTTCGAGATGATGATGAGGATATGGCGGAGTGGGATGACTATCCAGTTCAAGTTTGACATTTGTATAGCGCACTACTCACCCAGAGGGTCTCAAGGCGCTTGAGGGAGGGGGATGCTTACTTATCTAATATCCATGTTTTTAGTTGTTTTCTGAAGGAGAGGTGGTTCTGAGTAAGGGGGAGGTGGGTGGGGAGAGAATTCCAGGTTTTGGCCACTAAGTAGGAGAAGGATCTTCCCCCCATGGTGGATCTGTGGATACGAGGAATTGTGGCGAGGGCTTGGTTGGACGATCGAAGTTGGCAGGTGGGTGTGTAAAAGGACAAGCGCGTGTTGAGGCATTCGGGTCCTAGGTGATAGAGGGCTTTGTGTGCGTGGGTGAGGAGACGGAACGTTATTCTCTGGCTGACGGGGAGCCAGTCGAGGTCTTTTAGGTGACCGGATATGTGAGCTTGACGGGGGACGTCAAGAATGGGTCTGGCTGAGGCGTTTTGTACGCGTTGGAGTTTTTTCTGTAGTTTGGCTGTGTTTCCGGCGTAAAGGGTGTTTCCGTAATCTAGTCGGCTCGTGACCAGTGCGTGGGTGACCGTCTTTCTTGTTTCGGTGGGGATCCAACTGAAGATTTTTTTGAGCATACGTAGGACGTTGAAGCATGATGATGAGACGGCGTTGACTTGTCTGGTCATCGAGAGGGAGGAGTCCAGGATGAAGCCCAGGTTACGTGAGTGGTCCGTAGGTGTGGGAGCGTTTCCCAGTGATGGTGGCCACCATGAGTCATCCCAAGCAGATGGGATTGATCCTAAGATGAGGACTTCTGTTTTGTCCGAGTTCAGTTTTAGACGGCTGATCTCCATCCACTCGGCTACTTCTTTCATTCCTTCGTGTAGGTTGGTTTTGGCGGTGTTTGGGTCTTTGGTGAGGGAGAGGATAAGCTGGGTATCGTCTGCGTAGGAGATGATGTTGAGGTTATGTTTGCGGGCAATGGTTGCGAGGGGACTCATGTAGACGTTGAAGAGTGTGGGACTGAGTGATGAACCTTGTGGGACGCCGCAGATGACTTTGGTGGCCTCTGATCTGAAAGGGGGGAGGCAGACTCTTTGGGTTCTTCCGGCGAGGAACGAGATGATCCAGTCCAGTGCTTTTCCTTGTATTCCAATGTTGCTGAGGCGTTGTATGAGGGTTCTATGACAGACTGTGTCGAAAGCTGCGGAGAGGTCAAGTAGGATAAGGGCAGCTGTTTCTCCGTTGTCAAGAAGTTTTCGAATGTCGTCTGTAGCTACGATGAGGGCGGTCTCAGTGCTGTGTTTGGCTCGGAACCCGGATTGTGATGAATCGAGGGATTTGTTGGATTCGAGGAAGGCGGCGAGTTGACTGTTGACGACTTTTTCAATGACTTTGGTCGGGAATGGGAGGAGCGAGATAGGGCAATAGTTCTTAAGTTCAGTGGGGTCTGCTGTGGGTTTCTTCAAGAGGGCGCTGAGTTCGGCGTGTTTCCAGCTTTCCGGGAAGGTAGCGGAGTTGAGGGAGCAATTGATGACGTCTCGAAGGTGGGGTGCGATAATGGAGTCAGCTTTGTTGAAAATGTGGTGGGGACAAGGGTCGGTTGGCGATCCTGAATGGATAGAGTTCATCAGGCGGATGGTGTCTTCAGTGGTGACTGGGTTCCAGGTGCAGAGGTTGTTGGGGGGGGGGGTTGAGATCTGAGGTTGGTCCGGTGGACTGGTCTCCGGATTCGTTTACGAAGCTGTTATGAATGTCGGCGATTTTGTTGTGAAAGAATGAGGCAAGGGAGTCGCAGAGGTCTTGGGAGGGAGTGATGTTGTTGGTGCCGGCTGTGGGGTTGGTGAATTCTTTGACGATGTTAAATAGTTCCTTGCTGCTGTGGCCGTTGTTGTCGAGTCGATCCTTGAGTGCTGCTTTCTTGGTGGATCGGATCGGTTGGTGGTGTTTACGGGTGGTGTTCTTGAGGGTGGCTAGGTTTTCGGTGGTTGGGTTTTTTTTCCAGATTTTCTCGACGGTGCGGCAGGTCTTCTTGGATTTCTTAAGTTCATCATTGAACCAGGGGGCTTTTTTGTTACCTTGCTTGGTTGGATTGTTTTTCAAGGGTGCTAATTCGTCAGCGCTGCGGGTGGGTACACAGACAAAATATCGAGTTTTAAATTTCGATATACAATTATATCGAAGTTTAAATATCGATGGGACAAAATATAGAAGGTAAGTAATATTGACAGTCTTAATATCGATATTAGTATGATATCAGTAATATCGAAGTTTTAAATATCGATGTCAATAGTATCGAAATAAATAATTTCGATGTTACTAATATCAATTTTTAAATAAATTTAGTGTATATTATATTGTATTTATTATATTTTATTATTTATTTTTAATGTAATTTAATTAAATATTGTCTTTTAGTACTGTAGCGGGTTGTGGGTTTATAGGGGAATAGGGTGGGAAGTAATTTAATTATGTTAAATTAATTATTAATTAGTAGGAATTATTAATTAATTAATTGAGAATTAATTTTTAATTAATTTTAATTAATTGATTAATTGATAAATATGTTCTGTAGCGGGTTATGGGTTTATAGGGGAATAGGGTGGGAAGTAATTTAATAATAATTAATTAATTAATATATGTTTGTAAATATTTTAATTAATAATTAATTGGTAATTAATTTATATTAATTAGTTAATTAATTAATATAATTTTGTACATATTTGTAATTATTAATTAGTTGGTAATTAATTAATATTAATTAGTTAATTACATTAATTAGAGTAATTTTTTATATATATAATTTTTTGTTATTCTTAATTAATTGGGAAAAAATTATATTAATTATTAAATTAAATTATTTACAGCTAATGTGCTAATATATTTACTTTATTGTTATTGTTAATTAATAATTAATTGGTAATTAAATAATATTATTTAATTTTGGGTAAAGGAGTATTTTTAGGGTTCAGGGTCAGTTTTCAGTTTTTGGGTAAAGGGGTATTTTTAGGGTTCAGGGTCAGTTTTCAGTTTTTGGGTAAAGGGGTATTTTTAGGGTTCAGGGTCAGTTTTCAGTTCTTGGGTAAAGGGGTATTTTTAGGGTTCAGGGTCAGTTTTCAGTTTTTGGGTAAAGGGGTATTTTTAGGGTTCAGGGTCAGTTTTCAGTTTTTGGGTAAAGGGGTATTTTTAGGGTTCAGGGTCAGTTTTCAGTTCTTGGGTAAAGGGGTATTTTTGGGGTTCAGGGTCAGTTTTCAGTTCTTGGGTAAAGGGGTATTTTTTGGGTTCAGGGTCAGTTTTCAGTTTTTGGGTGAAGGGGTATTTTTAGGGTTCAGGGTCAGTTTTGGGTTTTTGGGGTACAGGGATATTTTTAGGGTTCAGGGTCAGTTTTGGGTTTTTGGGGTACAGGCGTACAGGGTAAAAATAAAATAAATTTACATTAAATCAATTAAATGAAATTAAAAAAAAATTACATTAAATTATTAAGTGTTTTATTTATTTTAAATGTATATGTATTAGTTTTAATTTTGTTTTAATATTTTTATTTAATATTTGTAAAATTATATGTATTTTAAAATTATTTTTACATTATTATTAATACATTTAAAAAAACGATATTTTTAATTTCGATATTTTTGTACTACGATATTAATTTTTCGATATTTTTGTACATACCTTTATGAAGATATGACTCCGATATTTTTGATTTCGATATTTTTGTGCCGATATTTTTGTATTTCGATATTCTGTCTGTCGATATTATGTCAGACATTCCTGCGGGTGATCCATTGTGCGAGGTTGGTGGCAGCTTGGTTTGGGTCTGATGAAACGGTAGTAGGGTTTTGGTGGAGCGATGTGAATAGCTGGTCGGTGGTTATTTTGTTCCAGTTTCTGCGGGGAATTGGTTGTGGGAGGTTATGGGTCGTATTCTTTTTGTAGTTGAAGTGAACGCAGCTGTGGTCTGTCCAATGGAGAGCAGAGGTATGATTGAAGGAGATGTGCTTGCTGGAGGTGAAGATTGGGTCGAGCGTGTGCCCGGCGCAGTGGGTGGGGGTATCAACAAGTTGATTGAGTCCAAGATTTGCGAGGTTGTCCAGAAGGGTGGTGGTGTTGTTGTCGTCGTTCTTTTCCAGGTGGAAGTTGAGGTCACCTAGTAGAATGTAGTCTTCGGAGGGGAGGGCGTGTGGGCTGATGAAGTCAGTGATGTCATCACAGAATTGTGTGCGGGGTTCTGGTGGCCTGTAGATGAGGGTGCCTCTGAGTGTGGTCTTGGGGTCGGTGTGGATTCAGTCACCGTCCCCCTCTCCGGTAACGCCAGGAGATTCTCCTCCTGTGGACATTGCGAGTTTCCATCAGTGCTCTTATGTTTATTCAACTAACTCAAAGCTTCAATAGAAATTCTCATACAAACCTGACACAACTAGGAGACCCTCTCTGAGTTCTGGCATATAGGCACCAGTAGTGTAAAAAGTAAGATGAAAAGGCCTGTTTCCAAAGGACACCAGATGCGAAGGAATCCTGCAGAAGACAAAACATAAAGAGGGATGTGTAAAAAATAACAAATATGTCAGAAACGCAGATGGTGAACAAACTGAGCAGAGAATGAACCTTAAAACATAGCAAGTTGCTAGTACATACTCATTCCCACTGCCGCTAATTGAAGTTACCTAGAAGTACTCGTCACCTGTGGTCCTGTAAGTGACCCTGATTGGTCTTCATTTCAGGTGACGTTGCTAATCTTTGTTTCTCAAACCAGTCTCACAAACTTGTCCTCCATCTTCTCCCAACTCTCTGCCTTGTTTTGCCTCCATGTCCTTTTCGGCTCTCTGGCTATTCTTTCTCTTCTCTTGCAACATTGGATACCCCAGTAACTCGTCTTCGATAATCTGCAACTTATCTGACTGACTTCAGTAAATTTGGAAATAGGCCTTTCCAAACCTCTGACTTTTAGAGGATGTATTTGTTTAGAGGTTTCCTGGCAAATGGAAAACTAGACATGGTACTATTTTGTTTAAGTAAACCGATTATCACAAGGAAAATCTCTTGTAAGTGCTACCTGACTAAAAAGGTGGTAGCAAAAAGATTGAGAATTTGTTACCCATCACTAGCTTATCCTTCAAGAATATGTGAACTATCTTATTTTTGTAGGAAGCGGTGATTAAATCACTAAGCGATTTTCTGTAAAGTTTCCTGACTGAGCATTGTAAGGTGTAATTTTTCTTAATGAAACCTTTAACTCTAAGAACATGTTGGACTTGGCCCTTTTTGCACGGTCATCCCTAAACGTTTTGCCTTTCTCCTAGCCTTTTCTCTGACATGGTGTTGGTGGTTTTAGGACTCTGGGTACTTTAGCACTGCTGTCCAAGGTAAAGAGTGTGTGCTCTCTGTGTTACATATGGTAAGATTGGTCTACACCTGTTTGGCCTATTTAATTTACCTGTCAGTCCCTTGTAGAGTGGTATCTCATATACCCAGGGCTGGTAAATTAAATGCTACTGGTGGGCTTGCAGCACTGATTGCACCACCCACCAAAGTAGCCTTTCAAACCTATCTCAGGCCTCTGCCATTGCAGGGCAGTGTGACTGCCGCTGTGACGTGGCACCTAAAGTTTGTGCCATTTCTGTGACCCCCATTTTATTGCATATCAGTCAACACTAAGGTAGGCCCAAGCTAGCCCTATGGGCAGAGTGCATTGTAGGTAAAAGGTAGGACATGTACCTTAAGTGTGTGACATGTCCTGGTAGTGACAAACAGCCATTTTGGTTTCTCACTACTGTAAGGCTGCCCTCCCATAGGAATGCATTGGTTATTCCCTGATAAGTGTTTCAGTGGTAATTCCTGATACGAGAGAAGCAGGGTGGTCAAGTTTAGTATATTTGGAATGCTAATAATAAATGCTGTTCAATGGTGTGCGCAGATTTATTATAACTATTTTAGAAATGGCAGTTTTAGAAGTTGGCATTTCTGTGTGCTATGTGTCTTCCTGCCTGAAGTGATTTGCATGTCTGGCTTTTGAGTGACGGGCTTGTGGGGTGTGTGTGGCTCCAGGATGGGCAGGGCGAGTCAGCACTAGGCTGAATGGGACATCTGCATTTGGAGTAGTGGGAAGAGAAATCCATGGTCCTTGAATAGGTCTGTGCCTAGCCTGTACAATGCTGGCTACGCCCCCCTATGATGTATCTGATGACGAGCCCCCACCTGACAAAGGGGAAGAGGAGCCTGGTAAACAAAGTGCTCCAGTTCCCCCCTGAACCAGTTTTGGCTGGTTCTCCCAAGCCCTGTACCAGGGCAGACAAAGCAAGGGTGTAATATAAATGTAGGGGCTGTGACCCCATGAAATGTGTGGTGTTCCTATGCTTGGGGGGCTTGCTGCTGCTGGCCCTCAGGAGGAACCGCCACGAGGGACTGCCTCCCTGCTGGAGTGCCCTGTGTGCTGGCCTGCCTGGGCCCTGCTTTTCCCCCTTAATACCTAAGGACTTTGGACCTAGCGCCTCTTGGAGCGCTTCTATTTTATTTGCAGCAATGAGCTGCGACTTGGAGATTCCCCCTGCACTGTTTTCTTCAGCGGGAGCCCAGCCTGCATTTTGCCCAACTGAGTGGGAGCCTACCCCGCTTTATGCATATTTTTAATGCAGGTGCTCGCCCCGCGTTTGGTGGTTTCTAGCGGGTGCCCACCCCGCGTTTGGTGTTGTTGGCTGGTGCCCACCCCAATTATGTGATTATTTTTTAAGGCGGGTGCTTACCCCGCATTGTGGCCGATAACGAAGAGCCCTACCCGGAGGCCAGGCAGAGTCTGCCTGACTGTGGGCGGAGCTCAGGAGCATCCAGAGGTGCAGGGAGAGGAAGTCCCGCCCACCGCAGGAGCCGTCCGGAGCCTTGCGGGTTCCCCTCCAAAGTCCTGTGTCCCAGAAGAGGGACCAGGTGAAGGCAAAGTGAAGGGGGAGCCTCGCGGGCTCCTCAGGCTGCCACGACTGGCACAGGGACGAGCAGAGTTCCCACAGAGAGCCCAGTGAGTGGGGAGCCGCAGGAGAAGCCGAGAGGAGAGCTCCCTTTTGAGGCACATTGCAGGTGCCTGTTTGTTCTGAGGGGACCCGCAGGAGAGCGGGCCGGTCCAACCTTGGGGGCAATCTTGTTAAGAGAGCCCCAGACAGGGCTCTAGAGCACCACGTTGTTTTTCCTGCACAGCTGCTCCGCTGTAGCGGGCAGCTGAACCAAGGGGGCACCTTTTGTTGGAGAGTCCCAGAGTGGGGCTCAGGAGGTACAGTGGTGCCAGTACTGATTAATTTTCCTCAGCTGCGCCGCACCAACCCGGGCAGCTGCAACGATGGGCATATTTGTTGGCAAAGTCCCAGTGGGGTCCCAGAGGGCACAGTGAGTGCCAGTGCCTACAGTTACCTTCACAGCTGCAACGCAATTAGAGGCAGCTGCAACGTTTAGGCCAGAGCATTTTTTAGGAGTCTCAGTGGGGACCCTGGAGGCACAGTGGTGCCAGCGCAATTGCGCACTTTGATTCTGCTGCATTGGTAGGACAGCCCTGACATTTTTGACAGAGGGCATTTAAGCCCCAGAGGGAAGGCCAGTTTAGAGTGTTATGCCCCATGATTAGGGCATACTGTGTTTATACTGGTGAGGTTTATTGCCTAATGTGATTTACGCATAATGTGTTTTACGCCTAAAGTGATGCTAATTGCATAATGTGAGTTATGTTGCAGGATTTAATACTGAGTACAGTGTTTTGCCAGTAGTTACTGGTTGTGTTCTACATTTATTATTTGTGCTTCATGATGGTTCTGGCAGTGGTCCAATTGGCCCTGTCATGTGTATATAATCCCCTGTAAATATTGCCTAGTGCCAGTTGGCATAGTGTATATTGTGTGATTACTATTCTGATGTGTTTTGTATAATACAAAGGCTATTTTTATATATAACCTTGTGTGGAGTTTTTTTGTGGTGTGCTTACTGTGTTGCTGTGTGTGTGTTGCGCAACGCTTTACACATTGCCTCTGGGATAAGCCTGACTGCTTGTGACAAGATACCAAGGGGGTGAGGATCTTCACCGTGTAACTCCCTTGCCCTAACTAGAGTGGTGGTTTCTGCCTGGCTTAGGCGCAAGCCCTACCCAACCAGAAATCCCATTTCTAACAGAACATATTTATGATGGGCTGCTCTTGTAGTCCAAAGAAGGAAATATTTCCACTGCTCCCTTCTTTAAGTATGTAAAAGATCTAAACTCATCACTTAATAATTGAGTGTTTGGTTTATATGAAATAGTAATAACATTACAATAGTTTGAAGGAATATATACATGATTTAATAAAAAAATTACCATTTCCATTTCGAATAATATTTGCTTATTCTCTTTTAGGTTTTTTAGTATTCAGAAAATTATTGGCTTGACTCTGATTTTTAACCACCAGGTGAAGAAAACATGAAAAGAAAGCAGGTCGTAAGAGATTTGAGTAGTTGCACTAGAAAAGATTCAGAAAAGGGGGTGGTGATGGACAGAGTATCTGAATTAAGCAGAACACTCCTACCCAGTCCAAGGATCAGGGCTTGATCCATCACCGTTCTTTAGCTAACTGCACCATCCCAGCTCAGAACCTGGCTACATGCAAATTAGTCTGTCCCTGGCCCAGTGCATCATGGGAACAGGGCAGACCAAACTACCAAGCCAATTCATTTACTGGAAAGGAAACAAGCTTCCGGGGACCGGTTTCTGGCATTACAGCCGTCTTCGGCCCGGCTTGCTTGAATCCTGATGGTGCAGTGAGAAGGGACTCACATTTGAGCATACCCTTCCACGCTTATGGTGGACAAAACGATTCAGAAAAGGGGGTGGTGATGGACAGAGTATCTGAATTAAGCAGAACACTCCTACCCAGTCCAAAGATCAGGGCTTGATCCATCACCGTTTTTTAGCTAACTGCACCATCCCAGCTCAGAACCTGGCTACATGCAAATTAGTCTGTCCCTGGCCCAGTGCATCATGGGAACAGGGCAGACCAAACTACCAAGCCAATTCTTTTACTGGAAAGGAAACAAGCTTCCGGGGACCGGTTTCTGGCATTACAGCCGTCTCCGGCCCGGCTTGCTTGAATCCTGATGGTGCAGTGAGCAAGGGACTCACATCTGAGCATACCCTTCCACGCTTATGGTGGACAAAACGATTCAGAAAAGGGGGTGGTGATGGACAGAGTATCTGAATTAAGCAGAACACTCCTACCCAGTCCAAAGATCAGGGCTTGATCCATCACCGTTTTTTAGCTAACTGCACCATCCCAACTCAGAACCTGGCTACATGCAAAATTAGTCTGTCCCTGGCCCAGTGCATCATGGGAACAGGGCAGACCAAACTACCAAGCCAATTCTTTTACTGGAAAGGAAACAAGCTTCCGGGGACCAGTTTCTGCCATTACAGCCGTCTTCGGCCCGGCTTGCTTGAATCCTGATGGTGCAGTGAGCAAGGGACTCACATCTGAGCATACCCTTCCATGCTTATGGTGGACAAAACGATTCAGAAAAGGGGGTGGTGATGGACAGAGTATCTTAATTAAGCAGAACACTCCTACACAGTCCAAAGATCAGGGCTTGATCCATCACCGTTTTTTAGCTAACTGCATCATCCCAGCTCAGAACCAGGCTACATGCAAATTAGTCTGTCCCTGGCCCAGTGCATCATGGGAACAGGGCAGACCAAACTACCAAGCCAATTCTTTTACTGGAAAGGAAACAAGCTTCCGGGGACCGGTTTCTGGCATTACAGCCGTCTTCGGCCCGGCTTGCTTGAATCCTGATGGTGCAGTGAGCAAGGGACTCACATCTGAGCATACCCTTCCACGCTTATGGTGGACAAAACGATTCAGAAAAGGGGGTGGTGATGGACAGAGTATCTGAATTAAGCAGAACACTCCTACCCAGTCCAAAGATCAGGGCTTCATCCATCACCGTTTTTTAGCTAACTGCACCATCCCAGCTCAGAACCTGGCTACATGCAAATTAGTCTGTCCCTGGCCCAGTGCATCATGGGAACAGGGCAGACCAAACTACCAAGCCAATTCTTTTACTGGAAAGGAAACAAACTTCCGGGGATCGGTTTCTGGCATTACAGCCGTCTTCGGCCCGGCTTGCTTGAATCCTGATGGTGCAGTGAGCAAGGAACTCACATCTGAGCATACCCTTCCACGCTTATGGTGGACAAAACGATTCAGAAAAGGGGGTGGTGATGGACAGAGTATCTGAATTAAGCAGAACACTCCTACCCAGTCCAAAGATCAGGGCTTGATCCATCACCGTTTTTTAGCTAACTGCACCATCCCAGCTCAGAACCTGGCTACATGCAAATTGGTCTGTCCCTGGACCAGTGCATCATGGGAACAGGGCAGACCAAACTACCAAGCCAATTCTTTTACTGGAAAGGAAACAAGCTTCCGGTGACCGGTTTCTGGCATTACAGCCGTCTTTGGCCCGGCTTGCTTGAATCCTGATGGTGCAGTGAGCAAGGGACTCACATCTGAGCATACCCTTCCACGCTTATGGTGGACAAAACGATTCAGAAAAGGGGGTGGTGATGGACAGAGTATCTGAATTAAGCAGAACACTCCTACACAGTCCAAAGATCAGGGCTTGATCCATCACCGTTTTTTAGCTAACTGCACCATCCCAGCTCAGAACCTGGCTACATGCAAATTAGTCTGTCCCTGGCCCAGTGCATCATGGGAACAGGGCAGACCAAACTACCAAGCCAATTCTTTTACTGGAAAGGAAACAAGCTTCCGGGGACCGGTTTCTGCCATTACAGCCGTCTTCGGCCCGGCTTGCTTGAATCCTGATGGTGCAGTGAGCAAGGGACTCACATCTGAGCATACCCTTCCACGCTTATGGTGGACAAAATGATTCAGAAAAGGGGGTGGTGATGGACAGAGTATCTGAATTAAGCAGAACACTCCTACCCAGTCCAAAGATCAGGGCTTGATCCATCACCGTTTTTTAGCTAACTGCACCATCCCAGCTCAGAACCTGGCTACATGCAAATTAGTCTGTCCCTGGCCCAGTGCATCATGGGAACAGGGCAGACCAAACTACCAAGCCAATTCTTTTACTGGAAAGGAAACAAGCTCCCGGGGACCGGTTTCTGGCATTACAGCCGTCTTCGGCCCGGCTTGCTTGAATCCTGATGGTGCAGTGAGCAAGGGACTCACATCTGAGCATACCCTTCCACGCTTATGGTTGACAAAACGATTCAGAAAAGGGGGTGGTGATGGACAGAGTATCTGAATTAAGCAGAACACTCCTACCCAGTCCAAAGATCAGGGCTTGATCCATCACCGTTTTTTAGCTAACTGCACCATCCCAGCTCAGAACCTGGCTACATGCAAATTAGTCTGTCCCTGGCCCAGTGCATCATGGGAACAGGGCAGACCAAACTACCAAGCCAATTCTTTTACTGGAAAGGAAACAAGCTTCCGGGGACCTGTTTCTGGCATTACAGCCGTCTTCGGCCCGGCTTGCTTGAATCCTGATGGTGTAGTGAGCAAGGGACTCACATCTGAGCATACCCTTCCACGCTTATGGTGGACAAAACGATTCAGAAAAGGGGGTGGTGATGGACAGAGTATCTGAATTAAGCAGAACACTCCTACCCAGTCCAAAGATCAGGGCTTGATCCATCACCGTTTTTTAGCTAACTGCACCATCCCAGCTCAGAACCTGGCTACATGCAAATTAGTCTGTCCCTGGCCCAGTGCATCATGGGAACAGGGCAGACCAAACTACCAAGCCAATTCTTTTACTGGAAAGGAAACAAGCTTCCGGGGACCTGTTTCTGCCATTACAGCCGTCTTCGGCCCGGCTTGCTTGAATCCTGATGGTGTAGTGAGCAAGGGACTCACATCTGAGCATACCCTTCCACGCTTATGGTGGACAAAACGATTCAGAAAAGGGGGTGGTGATGGACAGAGTATCTGAATTAAGCAGAACACTCCTACCCAGTCCAAAGATCAGGGCTTCATCCATCACCGTTTTTTAGCTAACTGCACCATCCCAGCTCAGAACCTGCCTACATGCAAATTAGTCTGTCCCTGGCCCAGTGCATCATGGGAACAGGGCAGACCAAACTACCAAGCCAATTCTTTTACTGGAAAGGAAACAAGCTTCCGGGGACCGGTTTCTGCCATTACAGCCGTCTTCGGCCCGGCTTGCTTGAATCCTGATGGTGCAGTGAGCAAGGGACTCACATCTGAGCATACCCTTCCACGCTTATGGTGGACACAACGATTCAGAAAAGGGGGTGGTGATGGACAGAGTATCTGAATTAAGCAGAACACTCCTACCCAGTCCAAAGATCAGGGCTTGATCCATCACCGTTTTTTAGCTAACTGCACCATCCCAGCTCAGAACCTGGCTACATGCAAATTGGTCTGTCCCTGGACCAGTGCATCATGGGAACAGGGCAGACCAAACTACCAAGCCAATTCTTTTACTGGAAAGGAAACAAGCTTCCGGGGACCGGTTTCTGGCATTACAGCCGTCTTCGGCCCGGCTTGCTTGAATCCTGATGGTGCAGTGAGCAAGGGACTCACATCTGAGCATACCCTTCCACGCTTATGGTGGACAAAACGATTCAGAAAAGGGGGTGGTGATGGACAGAGTGTCTGAATTAAGCAGAACACTCCTACCCAGTCCAAAGATCAGGGCTTGATCCATCACCGTTTTTTAGCTAACTGCACCATCCCAGCTCAGAACCTGGCTACATGCAAATTTGTCTGTCCCTGGCCCAGTGCATCATGGGAACAGGGCAGACCAAACTACCAAGCAAATTCTTTTACTGGAAAGGAAACAAGCTTCCGGGGACCGGTTTCTGCCATTACAGCGGTCTTCGGCCCGGCTTGCTTGAATCCTGATGGTGCAGTGAGCAAGGGACTCACATCTGAGCATACCCTTCCACGCTTATGGTGGACAAAACGATTCAGAAAAAGGGGTGGTGATGGACAGAGTATCTGAATTAAGCAGAACACTCCTACCCAGTCCAATGATCAGGGCTTGATCCATCACCGCTTTTTAGCTAACTGCACCATCCCAGCTCAGAACCTGGCTACATGCAAAATTAGTCTGTCCCTGGCCCAGTGCATCATGGGAACAGGGCAGACCAAACTACCAAGCCAATTCTTTTACTGGAAAGGAAACAAGCTTCCGGGGACCGGTTTCTGCCTTTACAGCCGTCTTCGGCCCGGCTTGCTTGAATCCTGATGGTGCAGTGAGCAAGGGACTCACATCTGAGCATTCCCCTCCACGCTTATGGTGGACAAAACGATTCAGAAAAGGGGGTGGTGATGGACAGAGTATCTGAATTAAGCAGAACACTCCTACCCAGTCCAAAGATCAGGGCTTGATCCATCACCGTTTTTTAGCTAACTGCACCATCCCAGCTCAGAACCTGGCTACATGCAAATTAGTCTGTCCCTGGCCCAGTGCATCATGGGAACAGGGCAGACCAAACTACCAAGCCAATTCTTTTACTGGAAAGGAAACAAGCTTCCGGGGACCGGTATCTGGCATTACAGCCGTCTTCGGCCTGGCTTGCTTGAATCCTGATGGTGCAGTGAGCAAGGGACTCACATCTGAGCATACCCTTCCACGCTTATGGTGGACAAAACGATTCAGAAAATGGGGTGGTGATGGACAGAGTATCTGAATTAAGCAGAACACTCCTACCCAGTCCAAAGATCAGGGCTTGATCCATCACCGTTTTTTAGCTAACTGCACCATCCCGCTCAGAACCTGGCTACATGCAAATTAGTCTGTCCCTGGCCCAGTGCATCATAGGAACAGGGCAGACCAAACTACCAAGCCAATTCATTTACTGGAAAGGAAACAAGCTTCCGGGGACCGGTTTCTGGCATTACAGCCGTCTTCGGCCCGGCTTGCTTGAATCCTGATGTTGCAGTGAGCAAGGGACTCACATCTGAGCATACCCTTCCACGCTTATGGTGGACAAAACGATTCAGAAAAGGGGTTGGTGATGGACAGAGTATCTGAATTAAGCAGAACACTCCTACCCAGTCCAAAGATCAGGGCTTGATCCATCACCGTTTTTTAGCTAACTGCACCATCCCAGCTCAGAACCTGGCTACATGCAAAATTAGTCTGTCCCTGGCCCAGTGCATCATGGGAACAGGGCAGACCAAACTACCAAGCCAATTCTTTTACTGGAAAGGAAACAAGCTTCCGGGGACCAGTTACTGCCATTACAGCCGTCTTCGGCCCGGCTTGCTTGAATCCTGATGGTGCAGTGAGCAAGGGACTCACATCTGAGCATACCCTTCCACGCTTATGGTGGACAAAACGATTCAGAAAAGGGGGTGGTGATGGACAGAGTATCTGAATTAAGCAGAACATTCCTACACAGTCCAAAGATCAGGGCTTGATCCATCACCGTTTTTTAGCTAACTGCACCATCCCAGCTCAGAACCTGGCTACATGCAAATTAGTCTGTCCCTGGCCCAGTGCATCATGGGAACAGGGCAGACCAAACTACCAAGCCAATTCTTTTACTGGAAAGGAAACAAGCTTCCGGGGACCGGTTTCTGCCATTACAGCCGTCTTCGGCCCGGCTTGCTTGAATCCTGATGGTGCAGTGAGCAAGGGACTCACATCTGAGCATACCCTTCCACGCTTATGGTGGACAAAACAATTCAGAAAAGGGGGTGGTGATGGACAGAGTATCTGAATTAAGTAGAACACTCCTACCCAATCCAAAGATAAGGGCTTGATCCATCACCGTTTTTTAGCTAACTGCACCATCCCAGCTCAGAACCTGGCTACATGCAAATTAGTCTGTCCCTGGCCCAGTGCATCATGGGAACAGGGCAGACCAAACTACCAAGCCAATTCTTTTACTGGAAAGGAAACAAGCTTCTGGGGACCTGTTTCTGGCATTACAGCCGTCTTCGGCCCGGCTTGCTTGAATCCTGATGGTGTAGTGAGCAAGGGACTCACATCTGAGCATACCCTTCCACGCTTATGGTGGACAAAACGATTCAGAAAAGGGGGTGGTGATGGACAGAGTATCTGAATTAAGCAGAACACTCCTACCTAGTCCAAAGATCAGGGCTTGATCCATCACCGTTTTTCAGCTAACTGCACCATCCCAGCTCAGAACCTGGCTACATGCAAATTAGTCTGTCCCTGGCCCAGTGCATCATGGGAATAGGGCAGACCAAACTACCAAGCCAATTCTTTTACTGGAAAGGAAACAAGCTTCCGGGGACCTGTTTCTGCCATTACAGCCGTCTTCGGCCCGGCTTGCTTGAATCCTGATGGTGTAGTGAGCAAGGGACTCACATCTGAGCATACCCTTCCACGCTTATGGTGGACAAAACGATTCAGAAAAGGGGGTGGTGATGGACAGAGTATCTGAATTAAGCAGAACACTCCTACCCAGTCCAAAGATCAGGACTTCATCCATCACCGTTTTTTAGCTAACTGCACCATCCCAGCTCAGAACCTGCCTACATGCAAATTAGTCTGTCCCTGGCCCAGTGCATCATGGGAACAGGGCAGACAAAACTACCAAGCCAATTCTTTTACTGGAAAGGAAACAAGCTTCCGGGGACCGGTTTCTGGCATTACAGCCGTCTTCGGCCCGGCTTGCTTGAATCCTGATGGTGCAGTGAGCAAGGGACTCACATCTGAGCATACCCTTCCACGCTTATGGTGGACAAAACGATTCAGAAAAGGGGGTGGTGATGGACAGAGTATCTGAATTAAGCAGAACACTCCTACCCAGTCCAAAGATCAGGGCTTGATCCATCACCGTTTTTTAGCTAACTGCACCATCCCAGCTCAGAACCTGGCTACATGCAAATTAGTCTGTCCCTGGCCCAGTGCATCATGGGAACAGGGCAGACCAAACTACCAAGCCAATTCTTTTACTGGAAAGGAAACAAGCTTCTGGGGACCTGTTTCTGGCATTACAGCCGTCTTCGGCCCGGCTTGCTTGAATCCTGATGGTGTAGTGAGCAAGGGACTCACATCTGAGCATACCCTTCCACGCTTATGGTGGACAAAACGATTCAGAAAAGGGGGTGGTGATGGACAGAGTATCTGAATTAAGCAGAACACTCCTACCCAGTCCAAAGATCAGGGCTTGATCCATCACCGTTTTTCAGCTAACTGCACCATCCCAGCTCAGAACCTGGCTACATGCAAATTAGTCTGTCCCTGGCCCAGTGCATCATGGGAATAGGGCAGACCAAACTACCAAGCCAATTCTTTTACTGGAAAGGAAACAAGCTTCCGGGGACCTGTTTCTGCCATTACAGCCGTCTTCGGCCCGGCTTGCTTGAATCCTGATGGTGTAGTGAGCAAGGGACTCACATCTGAGCATACCCTTCCACGCTTATGGTGGACAAAACGATTCAGAAAAGGGGGTGGTGATGGACAGAGTATCTGAATTAAGCAGAACACTCCTACCCAGTCCAAAGATCAGGGCTTCATCCATCACCGTTTTTTAGCTAACTGCACCATCCCAGCTCAGAACCTGCCTACATGCAAATTAGTCTGTCCCTGGCCCAGTGCATCATGGGAACAGGGCAGACAAAACTACCAAGCCAATTCTTTTACTGGAAAGGAAACAAGCTTCCGGGGACCGGTTTCTGGCATTACAGCCGTCTTCGGCCCGGCTTGCTTGAATCCTGATGGTGCAGTGAGCAAGGGACTCACATCTGAGCATACCCTTCCACGCTTATGGTGGACAAAACTATTCAGAAAAGGGGGTGGTGATGGACAGAGTATCTGAATTAAGCAGAACACTCCTACCCAGTCCAAAGATCAGGGCTTGATCCATCACCGTTTTTTAGCTAACTGCACCATCCCAGCTCAGAACCTGGCTACATGCAAATTAGTCTGTCCCTGGCCCAGTGCATCATGGGAACAGGGCAGACCAAACTACCAAGCCAATTCTTTTACTGGAAAGGAAACAAGCTCCTGGGGACCGGTTTCTGGCATTACAGCCGTCTTCGGCCCGGCTTGCTTGAATCCTGATGGTGCAGTGAGCAAGGGACTCACATCTGAGCATACCCTTCCACGCTTATGGTGGACAAAACGATTCAGAAAAGGGGGTGGTGATGGACAGAGTATCTGAATTAAGCAGAACACTCCTACCCAATCCAAAGATCAGGGCTTGATCCATCGCCGTTTTTTAGCTAACTGCACCATCCCAGCTCAGAACCTGGCTACATGCAAATTAGTCTGTCCCTGGCCCAGTGCATCATGGGAACAGGGCAGACCAAACTACCAAGCCAATTCTTTTACTGGAAAGGAAACAAGCTTCTGGGGACCTGTTTCTGGCATTACAGCCGTCTTCGGCCCGGCTTGCTTGAATCCTGATGGTGTAGTGAGCAAGGGACTCACATCTGAGCATACCCTTCCACGCTTATGGTGGACAAAACGATTCAGAAAAGGGGGTGGTGATGGACAGAGTATCTGAATTAAGCAGAACACTCCTACCCAGTCCAAAGATCAGGGCTTGATCCATCACCGTTTTTCAGCTAACTGCACCATCCCAGCTCAGAACCTGGCTACATGCAAATTAGTCTGTCCCTGGCCCAGTGCATCATGGGAACAGGGCAGACCAAACTACCAAGCCAATTCTTTTACTGGAAAGGAAACAAGCTTCCGGGGACCTGTTTCTGCCATTACAGCCGTCTTCGGCCCGGCTTGCTTGAATCCTGATGGTGTAGTGAGCAAGGGACTCACATCTGAGCATACCCTTCCACGCTTATGGTGGACAAAACGATTCAGAAAAGGGGGTGGTGATGGACAGAGTATCTGAATTAAGCAGAACACTCCTACCCAGTCCAAAGATCAGGGCTTCATCCATCACCGTTTTTTAGCTAACTGCACCATCCCAGCTCAGAACCTGCCTACATGCAAATTAGTCTGTCCCTGGCCCAGTGCATCATGGGAACAGGGCAGACAAAACTACCAAGCCAATTCTTTTACTGGAAAGGAAACAAGCTTCCGGGGACCGGTTTCTGGCATTACAGCCGTCTTCGGCCCGGCTTGCTTGAATCCTGATGGTGCAGTGAGCAAGGGACTCACATCTGAGCATACCCTTCCACGCTTATGGTGGACAAAACGATTCAGAAAAGGGGGTGGTGATGGACAGAGTATCTGAATTAAGCAGAACACTCCTACCAAGTCCAAAGATCAGGGCTTGATCCATCACCGTTTTTTAGCTAACTGCACCATCCCAGCTCAGAACCTGGCTACATGCAAATTAGTCTGTCCCTGGCCCAGTGCATCATGGGAACAGGGCAGACCAAACTACCAAGCCAATTCTTTTACTGGAAAGGAAACAAGCTCCCGGGGACCGATTTCTGGCATTACAGCCGTCTTCGGCCCGGCTTGCTTGAATCCTGATGGTGCAGTGAGCAAGGGACTCACATCTGAGCATACCCTTCCACGCTTATGGTGGACAAAACGATTCAGAAAAGGGGGTGGTGATGGACAGAGTATCTGAATTAAGCAGAACACTCCTACCCAGTCCAAAGATCAGGGCTTGATCCATCACCGTTTTTTAGCTAACTGCACCATCCCAGCTCAGAACCTGGCTACATGCAAATTAGTCTGTCCCTGGCCCAGTGCATCATGGGAACAGGGCAGACCAAACTACCAAGCCAATTCTTTTACTGGAAAGGAAACAAGCTTCCGGGGACCGGTTTCTGGCATTACAGCCGTCTTCGGCCCGGCTTGCTTGAATCCTGATGGTGCAGTGAGCAAGGGACTCACATCTGAGCATACCCTTCCACGCTTATGGTGGACAAAACGATTCAGAAAAGGGGGTGATGATGGACAGAGTATCTGAATTAAGCAGAACACTCCTACCCAGTCCAAAGATCAGGGCTTGATCCATCACCGTTTTTTAGCTAACTGCACCATCCCAGCTCAGAACCTGGCTACATGCAAATTAGTCTGTCCCTGGCCCAGTGCATCATGGGAACAGGGCAGACCAAACTACCAAGCCAATTCTTTTACTGGAAAGGAAACAAGCTTCCGGGGACCGGTTTCTGGCATTACAGCCGTCTTCGGCCCGGCTTGTTTGAATCCTGATGGTGCAGTGAGCAAGGCACTCACATCTGAGCATTCCCTTCCACGCTTATGGTGGACAAAACGATTCAGAAAAGGGGGTGGTGATGGACAGAGTATCTTAATTAAGCAGAACACTCCTACCCAGTCCAAAGATCAGGGCTTGATCCATCACCGTTTTTTTAGCTAACTGCACCATCCCAGCTCAGAACCTGGCTACATGCAAATTAGTCTGTCCCTGGCCCAGTGCATCATGGGAACAGGGCAGACCAAACTACCAAGCCAATTCTTTTACTGGAAAGGAAACAAGCTCCCTGGGACCGGTTTCTGGCATTACAGCCGTCTTCGGCCCGGCTTGCTTGAATCCTGATGGTGCAGTGAGCAAGGGACTCACATCTGAGCATACCCTTCCACGCTTATGGTGGACAAAACGATTCAGAAAAGGGGGTGGTGATGGACAGAGTATCTGAATTAAGCAGAACACTCCTACCCAGTCCAAAGATCAGGGCTTGATCCATCACCGTTCTTTAGCTAACTGCACCATCCCAGCTCAGAACCTGGCTACATGCAAATTAGTCAGTCCCTGGCCCAGTGCATCATGGGAACAGGGCAGACCAAACTACCAAGCCAATTCATTTACTGGAAAGGAAACAAGCTTCCGGGGACCGGTTTCTGCCATTACAGCCGTCTTCGGCCCGGCTTGCTTGAATCCTGATGGTGTAGTGAGTAAGGGACTCACATCTGAGCATACCCTTCCACGCTTATGGTGGACAAAACGATTCAGAAAAGGGGGTGATGATGGACAGAGTATCTGAATTAAGCAGAACACTCCTACCCAGTCCAAAGATCAGGGCTTGATCCATCACCGTTTTTTAGCTAACTGCACCATCCCAGCTCAGAACCTGGCTACATGCAAATTAGTCTGTCCCTGGCCCAGTGCATCATGGGAACAGGGCAGACCAAACTACCAAGCCAATTCTTTTACTGGAAAGGAAACAAGCTTCCGGGGACCTGTTTCTGCCATTACAGCCGTCTTCGGCCCGGCTTGCTTGAATCCTGATGGTGTAGTGAGCAAGGGACTCACATCTGAGCATACCCTTCCACGCTTATGGTGGACAAAACGATTCAGAAAAGGGGGTGGTGATGGACAGAGTATCTGAATTAAGCAGAACACTCCTACCCAGTCCAAAGATCAGGGCTTCATCCATCACCGTTTTTTAGCTAACTGCACCATCCCAGCTCAGAACCTGCCTACATGCAAATTAGTCTGTCCCTGGCCCAGTGCATCATGGGAACAGGGCAGACAAAACTACCAAGCCAATTCTTTTACTGGAAAGGAAACAAGCTTCCGGGGACCGGTTTCTGGCATTACAGCCGTCTTCGGCCCGGCTTGCTTGAATCCTGATGGTGCAGTGAGCAAGGGACTCACATCTGAGCATACCCTTCCACGCTTATGGTGGACAAAACGATTCAGAAAAGGGGGTGGTGATGGACAGAGTATCTGAATTAAGCAGAACACTCCTACCCAGTCCAAAGATCAGGGCTTGATCCATCACCGTTTTTTAGCTAACTGCACCATCCCAGCTCAGAACCTGGCTACATGCAAATTGGTCTGTCCCTGGACCAGTGCATCATGGGAACAGGGCAGACCAAACTACCAGGCCAATTCTTTTACTGGAAAGGAAACAAGCTTCCGGTGAGCGGTTTCTGGCATTACAGCCGTCTTCGGCCCGGCTTGCTTGAATCCTGATGGTGCAGTGAGCAAGGGACTCACATCTGAGCATACCCTTCCACGCTTATGGTGGACAAAACGATTCAGAAAAGGGGGTGGTGATGGACAGAGTATCTGAATTAAGCAGAACACTCCTACCCAGTCCAATGATCAGGGCTTGATCCATCACCGCTTTTTAGCTAACTGCACCATCCCAGCTCAGAACCTGGCTACATGCAAATTAGTCTGTCCCTGGCCCAGTGCATCATGGGAACAGGGCAGACCAAACTACCAAGCCAATTCTTTTACTGGAAAGGAAACAAGCTTCCGGGGACCGGTTTCTGCCATTACAGCCGTCTTCGCCCCGGCTTGCTTGAATCCTGATGGTGCAGTGAGCAAGGGACTCACATCTGAGCATACCCTTCCACGCTTATGGTGGACAAAACGATTCAGAAAAGGGGGTGGTGATGGACAGAGTATCTGAATTAAGCAGAACACTCCTACCCAGTCCAATGATCAGGGCTTGATCCATCACCGCTTTTTAGCTAACTGCACCATCCCAGCTCAGAACCTGGCTACATGCAAAATTAGTCTGTCCCTGGCCCAGTGCATCATGGGAACAGGGCAGACCAAACTACCAAGCCAATTCTTTTACTGGAAAGGAAACAAGCTTCCGGGGACTGGTTTCTGCCTTTACAGCCGTCTTCGGCCCGACTTGCTTGAATCCTGATGGTGCAGTGAGCAAGGGACTCACATCTGAGCATACCCTTCCACGCTTATGGTGGACAAAACGATTCAGAAAAGGGGGTGGTGATGGACAGAGTATCTTAATTAAGCAGAACACTCCTACCAAGTCCAAAGATCAGGGCTTGATCCATCACCGTTTTTTAGCTAACTGCACCATCCCAGCTCAGAACCTGGCTACATGCAAATTAGTCTGTCCCTGGCCCAGTGCATCATGGGAACAGGGCAGACCAAACTACCAAGCCAATTCTTTTACTGGAAAGGAAACAAGCTCCCGGGGACCGGTTTCTGGCATTACAGCCGTCTTCGGCCCGGCTTGCTTGAATCCTGATGGTGCAGTGAGCAAGGGACTCACATCTGAGCATACCCTTCCACGCTTATGGTGGACAAAACGATTCAGAAAAGGGGGTGGTGATGGACAGAGTATCTGAATTAAGCAGAACACTCCTACCCAGTCCAAAGATCAGGGCTTGATCCATCACCGTTTTTTAGCTAACTGCACCATCCCAGCTCAGAACCTGGCTACATGCAAATTAGTCTGTCCCTGGCCCAGTGCATCATGGGAACAGGGCAGACCAAACTACCAAGCCAATTCTTTTACTGGAAAGGAAACAAGCTTCCGGGGACCGGTTTCTGGCATTACAGCCGTCTTCGGCCCGGCTTGCTTGAATCCTGATGGTGCAGTGAGCAAGGGACTCACATCTGAGCATACCCTTCCACGCTTATGGTGGACAAAACGATTCAGAAAAGGGGGTGATGATGGACAGAGTATCTGAATTAAGCAGAACACTCCTACCCAGTCCAAAGATCAGGGCTTGATCCATCACCGTTTTTTAGCTAACTGCACCATCCCAGCTCAGAACCTGGCTACATGCAAATTAGTCTGTCCCTGGCCCAGTGCATCATGGGAACAGGGCAGACCAAACTACCAAGCCAATTCTTTTACTGGAAAGGAAACAAGCTTCCGGGGACCGGTTTCTGGCATTACAGCCGTCTTCGGCCCGGCTTGCTTGAATCCTGATGGTGCAGTGAGCAAGGCACTCACATCTGAGCATACCCTTCCACGCTTATGGTGGACAAAACGATTCAGAAAAGGGGGTGGTGATGGACAGAGTATCTTAATTAAGCAGAACACTCCTACCCAGTCCAAAGATCAGGGCTTGATCCATCACCGTTTTTTAGCTAACTGCACCATCCCAGCTCAGAACCTGGCTACATGCAAATTAGTCTGTCCCTGGCCCAGTGCATCATGGGAACAGGGCAGACCAAACTACCAAGCCAATTCTTTTACTGGAAAGGAAACAAGCTCCCGGGGACCGGTTTCTGGCATTACAGCCGTCTTCGGCCCGGCTTGCTTGAATCCTGATGGTGCAGTGAGCAAGGGACTCACATCTGAGCATACCCTTCCACGCTTATGGTGGACAAAACGATTCAGAAAAGGGGGTGGTGATGGACAGAGTATCTGAATTAAGCAGAACACTCCTACCCAGTCCAAAGATCAGGGCTTGATCCATCACCATTCTTTAGCTAACTGCACCATCCCAGCTCAGAACCTGGCTACATGCAAATTAGTCTGTCCCTGGCCCAGTGCATCATGGGAACAGGGCAGACCAAACTACCAAGCCAATTCATTTACTGGAAAGGAAACAAGCTTCCGGGGACCGGTTTCTGCCATTACAGCCGTCTTCGGCCCGGCTTGCTTGAATCCTGATGGTGTAGTGAGCAAGGGACTCACATCTGAGCATACCCTTCCACGCTTATGGTGGACAAAACGATTCAGAAAAGGGGGTGGTGATGGACAGAGTATCTTAATTAAGCAGAACACTCCTACCCAGTCCAAAGATCAGGGCTTGATCCATCACCGTTTTTTAGCTAACTGCACCATCCCAGCTCAGAACCAGGCTACATGCAAATTAGTCTGTCCCTGGCCCTGTGCATCATGGGAACAGGGCAGACCAAACTACCAAGCCAATTCTTTTACTGGAAAGGAAACAAGCTTCCGGGGACCGGTTTCTGGCATTACAGCCGTCTTCGGCCCGGCTTGCTTGAATCCTGATGGTGCAGTGAGCAAGGGACTCACATCTGAGCATACCCTTCCACGCTTATGGTGGACAAAACGATTCAGAAAAGGGGGTGGTGATGGACAGAGTATCTGAATTAAGCAGAACACTCCTACCCAGTCCAAAGATCAGGGCTTGATCCATCACTGTTTTTTAGCTAACTGCACCATCCCAGCTCAGAACCTGGCTACATGCAAATTAGTCTGTCCCTGGCCCAGTGCATCATGGGAACAGGGCAGACCAAACTACCAAGCCAATTCTTTTACTGGAAAGGAAACAAGCTTCCGGGGACCGGTTTCTGGCATTACAGCCGTCTTCGGCCCAGCTTGCTTGAATCCTGATGGTGCAGTGAGCAAGGAACTCACATCTGAGCATACCCTTCCACGCTTATGGTGGACAAAACGATTCAGAAAAGGGGGTGGTGATGGACAGAGTATCTGAATTAAGCAGAACACTCCTACCCAGTCCAATGATCAGGGCTTGATCCATCACCGCTTTTTAGCTAACTGCACCATCCCAGCTCAGAACCTGGCTACATGCAAAATTAGTCTGTCCCTGGCCCAGTGCATCATGGGAACAGGGCAGACCAAACTACCAAGCCAATTCTTTTACTGGAAAGGAAACAAGCTTCCGGGGACCGGTTTCTGCCTTTACAGCCGTCTTCGGCCCGGCTTGCTTGAATCCTGATGGTGCAGTGAGCAAGGGACTCACATCTGAGCATACCCTTCCACGCTTATGGTGGACAAAATGATTCAGAAAAGGGGGTGGTGATGGACAGAATATCTAAATTAAGCAGAACACTCCTACCCAGTCCAAAGATCAGGGCTTGATCCATCACCGTTTTTTAGCTAACTGCACCATCCCAGCTCAGAACCTGGCTACATGCAAATTAGTCTGTCCCTGGCCCAGTGCATCATGGGAACAGGGCAGACCAAACTACCAAGCCAATTCTTTTACTGGAAAGGAAACAAGCTCCCGGGGACCGGTTTCTGGCATTACAGCCGTCTTCGGCCCGGCTTGCTTGAATCCTGATGGTGCAGTGAGCAAGGGACTCACATCTGAGCATACCCTTCCACGCTTATGGTGGACAAAACGATTCAGAAAAGGGGGTGGTGATGGACAGAGTATCTGAATTAAGCAGAACACTCCTACCCAGTCCAAAGATCAGGGCTTGATCCATCACCGTTTTTTAGCTAACTGCATCATCCCAGCTCAGAACCTGGCTACATGCAAATTAGTCTGTCCCTGGCCCAGTGCATCATGGGAACTGGGCAGACCAAACTACCAAGCCAATTCTTTTACTGGAAAGGAAACAAGCTTCCGGGGACCGGTTTCTGGCATTACAGCCGTCTTCGGCCCGGCTTGCTTGAATCCTGATGGTGCAGTGAGCAAGGGACTCACATCTGAGCATACCCTTCCACGCTTATGGTGGACAAAACGATTCAGAAAAGGGGGTGGTGATGGACAGAGTATCTGAATTAAGCAGAACACTCCTACCCAGTCCAAAGATCAGGGCTTGATCCATCACCGTTTTTTTAGCTAACTGCACCATCCCAGCTCAGAACCTGGCTACATGCAAAATTAGTCTGTCCCTGGCCCAGTGCATCATGGGAACAGGGCAGACCAAACTACCAAGCCAATTCTTTTACTGGAAAGGAAACAAGCTTCCGGGGACCAGTTTCTGCCATTACAGCCGTCTTCGGCCCGGCTTGCTTGAATCCTGATGGTGCAGTGAGCAAGGGACTCACATCTGAGCATACCCTTCCACGCTTATGGTGGACAAAACGATTCAGAAAAGGGGGTGGTGATGGACAGAGTATCTTAATTAAGCAGAACACTCCTACCCAGTCCAAAGATCAGGGCTTGATCCATCACCGTTTTTTTAGCTAACTGCACCATTCCAGCTCAGAACCTGGCTACATGCAAATTAGTCTGTCCCTGGCCCAGTGCATCATGGGAACAGGGCAGACCAAACTACCAAGCCAATTCTTTTACTGGAAAGGAAACAAGCTCCCGGGGACCGCTTTCTGGCATTACAGCCGCCTTCGGCCCGGCTTGATTGAATCCTGATGGTGCAGTGAGCAAGGGACTCACATCTGAGCATACCCTTCCACGCTTATGGTGGACAAAACGATTCAGAAAAGGGGGTGGTGATGGACAGAGTATCTGAATTAAGCAGAACACTCCTACCCAATCCAAAGATCAGGGCTTCATCCATCACCGTTTTTTAGCTAACTGCACCATCCCAGCTCAGAACCTGGCTACATGCAAATTAGTCTGTCCCTGGCCCAGTGCATCATGGGAACAGGGCAGACCAAACTACCAAGCCAATTCTTTTACTGGAAAGGAAACAAGCTTCCGGGGACCGGTTTCTGGCATTACAGCCGTCTTCGGCCCGGCTTGCTTGAATCCTGATGGTGCAGTGAGCAAGGGACTCACATCTGAGCATACCCTTCCACGCTTATGGTGGACAAAACGATTCAGAAAAGGGGGTGGTGATGGACAGTATCTGAATTAAGTAGAACACTCCTACCCAGTCCAAAGATCAGGGCTTGATCCATCACCGTTTTTTAGCTAACTGCACCATCCCATCTCAGAACCTGGCTACATGCAAATTGGTCTGTCCCTGGACCAGTGCATCATGGGAACAGGGCAGACCAAACTACCAAGCCAATTCTTTTACTGGAAAGGAAACAAGCTTCCGGTGACCGGTTTCTGGCATTACCGCCGTCTTCGGCCCGGCTTGCTTGAATCCTGATGGTGCAGTGAGCAAGGGACTCACATCTGAGCATACCCTTCCACGCTTATGGTGGACAAAACGATTCAGAAAAGGGGGTGGTGATGGACAGAGTATCTGAATTAAGCAGAACACTCCTACACAGTCCAAAGATCAGGGCTTGATCCATCACCGTTTTTTAGCTAACTGCACCATCCCAGCTCAGAACCTGGCTACATGCAAATTAGTCTGTCCCTGGCCCAGTGCATCATGGGATTAGGGCAGACCAAACTACCAAGCCAATTCTTTTACTGGAAAGGAAACAAGCTTCCGGGGACCGGTTTCTGCCATTACAGCCGTCTTCGGCCCGGCTTGCTTGAATCCTGATGGTGCAGTGAGCAAGGGACTCACATCTGAGCATACCCTTCCACGCTTATGGTGGACAAAACGATTCAGAAAAGGGGGTGGTGATGGACAGAGTATCTGAATTAAGCAGAACACTCCTACCCAGTCCAAAGATCAGGGCTTGATCCATCACCGTTTTTTAGCTAACTGCACCATCCCAGCTCAGAACCTGGCTACATGCAAATTAGTCTGTCCCTGGCCCAGTGCATCATGGGAACAGGGCAGACCAAACTACCAAGCCAATTCTTTTACTGGAAAGGAAACAAGCTCCCGGGGACCGGTTTCTGGCATTACAGCCGTCTTCGGCCCGGCTTGCTTGAATCCTGATGGTGCAGTGAGCAAGGGACTCACATCTGAGCATACCCTTCCACGCTTATGGTGGACAAAACGATTCAGAAAAGGGGGTGGTGATGGACAGAGTATCTGAATTAAGCAGAACACTCCTACCCAGTCCAAAGATCAGGGCTTGATCCATCACCGTTTTTTAGCTAACTGCACCATCCCAGCTCAGAACCTGGCTACATGCAAATTAGTCTGTCCCTGGCCCAGTGCATCATGGGAACAGGGCAGACCAAACTACCAAGCCAATTCTATTACTGGAAAGGAAACAAGCTTCCGGGGACCTGTTTCTGGCATTACAGCCGTCTTCGGCCCGGCTTGCTTGAATCCTGATGGTGTAGTGAGCAAGGGACTCACATCTGAGCATACCCTTCCACGCTTATGGTGGACAAAACGATTCAGAAAAGGGGGTGGTGATGGACAGAGTATCTGAATTAAGCAGAACACTCCTACCCAGTCCAAAGATCAGGGCTTCATCCATCACCGTTTTTTAGCTAACTGCACCATCCCAGCTCAGAACCTGGCTACATGCAAATTAGTCTGTCCCTGGCCCAGTGCATCATGGGAACAGGGCAGACCAAACTACCAAGCCAATTCTATTACTGGAAAGGAAACAAGCTTCCGGGGACCTGTTTCTGGCATTACAGCCGTCTTCGGCCCGGCTTGCTTGAATCCTGATGGTGTAGTGAGCAAGGGACTCACATCTGAGCATACCCTTCCACGCTTATGGTGGACAAAACGATTCAGAAAAGGGGGTGGTGATGGACAGAGTATCTGAATTAAGCAGAACACTCCTACCCAGTCCAAAGATCAGGGCTTCATCCATCACCGTTTTTTAGCTAACTGCACCATCCCAGCTCAGAACCTGGCTACATGCAAATTTGTCTGTCCCTGGCCCAGTGCATCATGGGAACAGGGCAGACCAAACTACCAAGCCAATTCTTTTACTGGAAAGGAAACAAGCTTCCGGGGATCGGTTTCTGGCATTACAGCCGTCTTCGGCCCGGCTTGCTTGAATCCTGATGGTGCAGTGAGCAAGGGACTCACATCTGAGCATACCCTTCCACGCTTATGGTGGACAAAACGATTCAGAAAAGGGAGTGGTGATGGACAGAGTATCTGAATTAAGCAGAACACTCCTACCCAGTCCAAAGATCAGGGCTTGATCCATCACCGTTTTTTAGCTAACTGCACCATCCCAGCTCAGAACCTGGCTACATGCAAATTGGTCTGTCCCTGGACCAGTGCATCATGGGAACAGGGCAGACCAAACTACCAAGCCAATTCTTTTACTGGAAAGGAAACAAGCTTCCGGTGACCGGTTTCTGGCATTACAGCCGTCTTCGGCCCGGCTTGCTTGAATCCTGATGGTGCAGTGAGCAAGGGACTCACATCTGAGCATACCCTTCCACGCTTATGGTGGACAAAACGATTCAGAAAAGGGGGTGGTGATGGACGAAGTATCTGAATTAAGCAGAACACTCCTACACAGTCCAAAGATCAGGGCTTGATCCATCACCCTTTTTTAGCTAACTGCACCATCCCAGCTCAGAACCTGGCTACATGCAAATTAGTCTGTCCCTGGCCCAGTGCATCATGGGAACAGGGCAGACCAAACTACCAAGCCAATTCTTTTACTGGAAAGGAAACAAGCTTCCGGGGACCGGTTTCTGCCATTACAGCCGTCTTCGGCCCGGCTTGCTTGAATCCTGATGGTGCAGTGAGCAAGGGACTCACATCTGAGCATACCCTTCCACGCTTATGGTGGACAAAATGATTCAGAAAAGGGGGTGGTGATGGACAGAGTATCTGAATTAAGCAGAACACTCCTACCCAGTCCAAAGATCAGGGCTTGATCCATCACCGTTTTTTAGCTAACTGCACCATCCCAGCTCAGAACCTGGCTACATGCAAATTAGTCTGTCCCTGGCCCAGTGCATCATGGGAACAGGGCAGACCAAACTACCAAGCTAATTCTTTTACTGGAAAGGAAACAAGCTCCCGGGGACCGGTTTCTGGCATTACAGCCGTCTTCAGCCCGGCTTGCTTGAATCCTGATGGTGCAGTGAGCAAGGGACTCACATCTGAGCATACCCTTCCACGCTTATGGTGGACAAAACGATTCAGAAAAGGGGGTGGTGATGGACAGAGTATCTGAATTAAGCAGAACACTCCTACCCAGTCCAAAGATCAGGGCTTGATCCATCACCGTTTTTTAGCTAACTGCACCATCCCAGCTCAGAACCTGGCTACATGCAAATTAGTCTGTCCCTGGCCCAGTGCATCATGGGAACAGGGCAGACCAAACTACCAAGCCAATTCTTTTACTGGAAAGGAAACAAGCTTCCGGGGACCTGTTTCTGGCATTACAGCCGTCTTCGGCCCGGCTTGCTTGAATCCTGATGGTGTAGTGAGCAAGGGACTCACATCTGAGCATACCCTTCCACGCTTATGGTGGACAAAATGATTCAGAAAAGGGGGTGGTGATGGACAGAGTATCTGAATTAGGCAGAATACTCCTACCCAGTCCAAAGATCAGGGCTTGATCCATCACCGTTTTCTAGCTAACTGCACCATCCCAGCTCAGAACCTGGCTACATGCAAATTAGTCTGTCCCTGGCCCAGTGCATCATGGGAACAGGGCAGACCAAACTACCAAGCCAATTCTTTTACTGGAAAGGAAACAAGCTCCCGGGGACCGGTTTCTGGCATTACAGCCGTCTTCGGCCCGGCTTGCTTGAATCCTGATGGTGCAGTGAGCAAGGGACTCACATCTGAGCATACCCTTCCACGCTTATGGTGGACAAAACGATTCAGAAAAGGGGGTGGTGATGGACAGAGTATCTGAATTAAGCAGAACACTCCTACCCAGTCCAAAGATCAGGGCTTGATCCATCACCGTTTTTAGCTAACTGCACCATCCCAGCTCAGAACCTGGCTACATGCAAATTAGTCTGTCCCTGGCCCAGTGCATCATGGGAACAGGGCAGACCAAACTACCAAGCCAATTCTTTTACTGGAAAGGAAACAAGCTTCCGGGGACCGGTTTC
Organism: Lissotriton vulgaris; assembly: GCF_964263255.1. Lineage (NCBI taxonomy): Eukaryota > Metazoa > Chordata > Amphibia > Caudata > Salamandridae > Lissotriton > Lissotriton vulgaris. The sequence continues at coordinate 472,680,482 of NC_141700.1, read as the reverse complement.
TGGCATTACAGCCGTCTTCGGCCCGGCTTGCTTGAATCCTGATGGTGCAGTGAGCAAGGGACTCACATCTGAGCATACCCTTCCACGCTTATGGTGGACAAAATGATTCAGAAAAGGGGGTGGTGATGGACAGAGTATCTGAATTAAGCAGAACACTCCTACCCAGTCCAAAGATCAGGGCTTGATCCATCACCGTTTTTTAGCTAACTGCACCATCCCAGCTCAGAACCTGGCTACATGCAAATTAGTCTGTCCCTGGCCCAGTGCATCATGGGAACAGGGCAGACCAAACTACCAAGCCAATTCTTTTACTGGAAAGGAAACAAGCTCCCGGGGACCGGTTTCTGGCATTACAGCCGTCTTCAGCCCGGCTTGCTTGAATCCTGATGGTGCAGTGAGCAAGGGACTCACATCTGAGCATACCCTTCCACGCTTATGGTGGACAAAACGATTCAGAAAAGGGGGTGGTGATGGACAGAGTATCTGAATTAAGCAGAACACTCCTACCCAGTCCAAAGATCAGGGCTTGATCCATCACCGTTTTTTAGCTAACTGCACCATCCCAGCTCAGAACCTGGCTACATGCAAATTAGTCTGTCCCTGGCCCAGTGCATCATGGGAACAGGGTAGACCAAACTACCAAGCCAATTCTTTTACTGGAAAGGAAACAAGCTTCCGGGGACCTGTTTCTGGCATTACAGCCGTCTTCGGCCCGGCTTGCTTGAATCCTGATGGTGTAGTGAGCAAGGGACTCACATCTGAGCATACCCTTCCACGCTTATGGTGGAAAAAATGATTCAGAAAAGGGGGTGGTGATGGACAGAGTATCTGAATTAAGCAGAACACACCTACCCAGTCCAAAGATCAGGGCTTGATCCATCACCGTTTTTTAGCTAACTGCACCATCCCAGCTCAGAACCTGGCTACATGCAAATTAGTCTGTCCCTGGCCCAGTGCATCATGGGAACAGGGCAGACCAAACTACCAAGCCAATTCTTTTACTGGAAAGGAAACAAGCTCCCGGGGACCGGTTTCTGGCATTACAGCCGTCTTCGGCCCGGCTTGCTTGAATCCTGATGGTGCAGTGAGCAAGGGACTCACATCTGAGCATACCCTTCCACGCTTATGGTGGACAAAACGATTCAGAAAAGGGGGTGGTGATGGACAGAGTATCTTAATTAAGCAGAACACTCCTACCCAGTCCAAAGATCAGGGCTTGATCCATCACAGTTTTTTAGCTAACTGCACCATCCCAGCTCAGAACCTGGCTACATGCAAATTAGTCTGTCCCTGGCCCAGTGCATCATGGGAACAGGGCAGACCAAACTACCAAGCCAATTCTTTTACTGGAAAGGAAACAAGCTTCCGGGGACCGGTTTCTGGCATTACAGCCGTCTTCGGCCCGGCTTGCTTGAATCCTGATGGTGCAGTGAGCAAGGGACTCACATCTGAGCATACCCTTCCACGCTTATGGTGGACAAAACGATTCAGAAAAGGGGGTGGTGATGGACAGAGTATCTGAATTAAGCAGAACACTCCTACCCAGTCCAAAGATCAGGGCTTGATCCATCACCGTTTTTTTAGCTAACTGCACCATCCCAGCTCAGAACCTGGCTACATGCAAAATTAGTCTGTCCCTGGCCCAGTGCATCATGGGAACAGGGCAGACCAAACTACCAAGCCAATTCTTTTACTGGAAAGGAAACAAGCTTCCGGGGACCAGTTTCTGCCATTACAGCCGTCTTCGGCCCGGCTTGCTTGAATCCTGATGGTGCAGTGAGCAAGGGACTCACATCTGAGCATACCCTTCCACGCTTATGGTGGACAAAACGATTCAGAAAAGGGGGTGGTGATGGACAGAGTATCTTAATTAAGCAGAACACTCCTACCCAGTCCAAAGATCAGGGCTTGATCCATCACCGTTTTTTAGCTAACTGCACCATTCCAGCTCAGAACCTGGCTACATGCAAATTAGTCTGTCCCTGGCCCAGTGCATCATGGGAACAGGGCAGACCAAACTACCAAGCCAATTCTTTTACTGGAAAGGAAACAAGCTCCCGGGGACCGCTTTCTGGCATTACAGCCGCCTTCGGCCCGGCTTGATTGAATCCTGATGGTGCAGTGAGCAAGGGACTCACATCTGAGCATACCCTTCCACGCTTATGGTGGACAAAACGATTCAGAAAAGGGGGTGGTGATGGACAGAGTATCTGAATTAAGCAGAACACTCCTACCCAGTCCAAAGATCAGGGCTTGATCCATCACAGTTTTTTAGCTAACTGCACCATCCCAGCTCAGAACCTGGCTACATGCAAATTAGTCTGTCCCTGGCCCAGTGCATCATGGGAACAGGGCAGACCAAACTACCAAGCCAATTCTTTTACTGGAAAGGAAACAAGCTTCCGGGGACCGGTTTCTGGCATTACAGCCGTCTTCGGCCCGGCTTGCTTGAATCCTGATGGTGCAGTGAGCAAGGGACTCACATCTGAGCATACCCTTCCACGCTTATGGTGGACAAAACGATTCAGAAAAGGGGGTGGTGATGGACAGAGTATCTTAATTAAGCAGAACACTCCTACCCAGTCCAAAGATCAGGGCTTGATCCATCACCGTTTTTTAGCTAACTGCACCATCCCAGCTCAGAACCTGGCTACATGCAAAATTAGTCTGTCCCTGGCCCAGTGCATCATGGGAACAGGGCAGACCAAACTACCAAGCCAATTCTTTTACTGGAAAGGAAACAAGCTTCCGGGGACCAGTTTCTGCCATTACAGCCGTCTTAGGCCCGGCTTGCTTGAATCCTGATGGTGCAGTGAGCAAGGGACTCACATCTGAGCATACCCTTCCACGCTTATGGTGGACAAAACGATTCAGAAAAGGGGGTGGTGATGGACAGAGTATCTTAATTAAGCAGAACACTCCTACCCAGTCCAAAGATCAGGGCTTGATCCATCACCGTTTTTTAGCTAACTGCACCATTCCAGCTCAGAACCTGGCTACATGCAAATTAGTCTGTCCCTGGCCCAGTGCATCATGGGAACAGGGCAGACCAAACTACCAAGCCAATTCTTTTACTGGAAAGGAAACAAGCTCCCGGGGACCGCTTTCTGGCATTACAGCCGCCTTCGGCCCGGCTTGATTGAATCCTGATGGTGCAGTGAGCAAGGGACTCACATCTGAGCATACCCTTCCACGCTTATGGTGGACAAAACGATTCAGAAAAGGGGGTGGTGATGGACAGAGTATCTGAATTAAGCAGAACACTCCTACCCAGTCCAAAGATCAGGGCTTGATCCATCACCGTTTTTTAGCTAACTGCACCATCCCAGCTCAGAACCTGGCTACATGCAAATTAGTCTGTCCCTGGCCCAGTGCATCATGGGAACAGGGCAGACCAAACTACCAAGCCAATTCTTTTACTGGAAAGGAAACAAGCTCCCGGGGACCGGTTTCTGGCATTACAGCCGTCTTCAGCCCGGCTTGCTTGAATCCTGATGGTGCAGTGAGCAAGGGACTCACATCTGAGCATACCCTTCCACGCTTATGGTGGACAAAACGATTCAGAAAAGGGGGTGGTGATGGACAGAGTATCTGAATTAAGCAGAACACTCCTACCCAGTCCAAAGATCAGGGCTTGATCCATCACCGTTTTTTAGCTAACTGCACCATCCCAGCTCAGAACCTGGCTACATGCAAATTAGTCTGTCCCTGGCCCAGTGCATCATGGGAACAGGGTAGACCAAACTACCAAGCCAATTCTTTTACTGGAAAGGAAACAAGCTTCCGGGGACCTGTTTCTGGCATTACAGCCGTCTTCGGCCCGGCTTGCTTGAATCCTGATGGTGTAGTGAGCAAGGGACTCACATCTGAGCATACCCTTCCACGCTTATGGTGGAAAAAATGATTCAGAAAAGGGGGTGGTGATGGACAGAGTATCTGAATTAAGCAGAACACACCTACCCAGTCCAAAGATCAGGGCTTGATCCATCACCGTTTTTTAGCTAACTGCACCATCCCAGCTCAGAACCTGGCTACATGCAAATTAGTCTGTCCCTGGCCCAGTGCATCATGGGAACAGGGCAGACCAAACTACCAAGCCAATTCTTTTACTGGAAAGGAAACAAGCTCCCGGGGACCGGTTTCTGGCATTACAGCCGTCTTCGGCCCGGCTTGCTTGAATCCTGATGGTGCAGTGAGCAAGGGACTCACATCTGAGCATACCCTTCCACGCTTATGGTGGACAAAACGATTCAGAAAAGGGGGTGGTGATGGACAGAGTATCTTAATTAAGCAGAACACTCCTACCCAGTCCAAAGATCAGGGCTTGATCCATCACAGTTTTTTAGCTAACTGCACCATCCCAGCTCAGAACCTGGCTACATGCAAATTAGTCTGTCCCTGGCCCAGTGCATCATGGGAACAGGGCAGACCAAACTACCAAGCCAATTCTTTTACTGGAAAGGAAACAAGCTTCCGGGGACCGGTTTCTGGCATTACAGCCGTCTTCGGCCCGGCTTGCTTGAATCCTGATGGTGCAGTGAGCAAGGGACTCACATCTGAGCATACCCTTCCACGCTTATGGTGGACAAAACGATTCAGAAAAGGGGGTGGTGATGGACAGAGTATCTGAATTAAGCAGAACACTCCTACCCAGTCCAAAGATCAGGGCTTGATCCATCACCGTTTTTTTAGCTAACTGCACCATCCCAGCTCAGAACCTGGCTACATGCAAAATTAGTCTGTCCCTGGCCCAGTGCATCATGGGAACAGGGCAGACCAAACTACCAAGCCAATTCTTTTACTGGAAAGGAAACAAGCTTCCGGGGACCAGTTTCTGCCATTACAGCCGTCTTCGGCCCGGCTTGCTTGAATCCTGATGGTGCAGTGAGCAAGGGACTCACATCTGAGCATACCCTTCCACGCTTATGGTGGACAAAACGATTCAGAAAAGGGGGTGGTGATGGACAGAGTATCTTAATTAAGCAGAACACTCCTACCCAGTCCAAAGATCAGGGCTTGATCCATCACCGTTTTTTAGCTAACTGCACCATTCCAGCTCAGAACCTGGCTACATGCAAATTAGTCTGTCCCTGGCCCAGTGCATCATGGGAACAGGGCAGACCAAACTACCAAGCCAATTCTTTTACTGGAAAGGAAACAAGCTCCCGGGGACCGCTTTCTGGCATTACAGCCGCCTTCGGCCCGGCTTGATTGAATCCTGATGGTGCAGTGAGCAAGGGACTCACATCTGAGCATACCCTTCCACGCTTATGGTGGACAAAACGATTCAGAAAAGGGGGTGGTGATGGACAGAGTATCTGAATTAAGCAGAACACTCCTACCCAGTCCAAAGATCAGGGCTTGATCCATCACAGTTTTTTAGCTAACTGCACCATCCCAGCTCAGAACCTGGCTACATGCAAATTAGTCTGTCCCTGGCCCAGTGCATCATGGGAACAGGGCAGACCAAACTACCAAGCCAATTCTTTTACTGGAAAGGAAACAAGCTTCCGGGGACCGGTTTCTGGCATTACAGCCGTCTTCGGCCCGGCTTGCTTGAATCCTGATGGTGCAGTGAGCAAGGGACTCACATCTGAGCATACCCTTCCACGCTTATGGTGGACAAAACGATTCAGAAAAGGGGGTGGTGATGGACAGAGTATCTTAATTAAGCAGAACACTCCTACCCAGTCCAAAGATCAGGGCTTGATCCATCACCGTTTTTTAGCTAACTGCACCATCCCAGCTCAGAACCTGGCTACATGCAAAATTAGTCTGTCCCTGGCCCAGTGCATCATGGGAACAGGGCAGACCAAACTACCAAGCCAATTCTTTTACTGGAAAGGAAACAAGCTTCCGGGGACCAGTTTCTGCCATTACAGCCGTCTTAGGCCCGGCTTGCTTGAATCCTGATGGTGCAGTGAGCAAGGGACTCACATCTGAGCATACCCTTCCACGCTTATGGTGGACAAAACGATTCAGAAAAGGGGGTGGTGATGGACAGAGTATCTTAATTAAGCAGAACACTCCTACCCAGTCCAAAGATCAGGGCTTGATCCATCACCGTTTTTTAGCTAACTGCACCATTCCAGCTCAGAACCTGGCTACATGCAAATTAGTCTGTCCCTGGCCCAGTGCATCATGGGAACAGGGCAGACCAAACTACCAAGCCAATTCTTTTACTGGAAAGGAAACAAGCTCCCGGGGACCGCTTTCTGGCATTACAGCCGCCTTCGGCCCGGCTTGATTGAATCCTGATGGTGCAGTGAGCAAGGGACTCACATCTGAGCATACCCTTCCACGCTTATGGTGGACAAAACGATTCAGAAAAGGGGGTGGTGATGGACAGAGTATCTGAATTAAGCAGAACACTCCTACCCAGTCCAAAGATCAGGGCTTGATCCATCACAGTTTTTTAGCTAACTGCACCATCCCAGCTCAGAACCTGGCTACATGCAAATTAGTCTGTCCCTGGCCCAGTGCATCATGGGAACAGGGCAGACCAAACTACCAAGCCAATTCTTTTACTGGAAAGGAAACAAGCTTCCGGGGACCGGTTTCTGGCATTACAGCCGTCTTCGGCCCGGCTTGCTTGAATCCTGATGGTGCAGTGAGCAAGGGACTCACATCTGAGCATACCCTTCCACGCTTATGGTGGACAAAACGATTCAGAAAAGGGGGTGGTGATGGACAGAGTATCTGAATTAAGCAGAACACTCCTACCCAGTCCAAAGATCAGGGCTTGATCCATCACCGTTTTTTTAGCTAACTGCACCATCCCAGCTCAGAACCTGGCTACATGCAAAATTAGTCTGTCCCTGGCCCAGTGCATCATGGGAACAGGGCAGACCAAACTACCAAGCCAATTCTTTTACTGGAAAGGAAACAAGCTTCCGGGGACCAGTTTCTGCCATTACAGCCGTCTTCGGCCCGGCTTGCTTGAATCCTGATGGTGCAGTGAGCAAGGGACTCACATCTGAGCATACCCTTCCACGCTTATGGTGGACAAAACGATTCAGAAAAGGGGGTGGTGATGGACAGAGTATCTTAATTAAGCAGAACACTCCTACCCAGTCCAAAGATCAGGGCTTGATCCATCACCGTTTTTTAGCTAACTGCACCATTCCAGCTCAGAACCTGGCTACATGCAAATTAGTCTGTCCCTGGCCCAGTGCATCATGGGAACAGGGCAGACCAAACTACCAAGCCAATTCTTTTACTGGAAAGGAAACAAGCTCCCGGGGACCGCTTTCTGGCATTACAGCCGCCTTCGGCCCGGCTTGATTGAATCCTGATGGTGCAGTGAGCAAGGGACTCACATCTGAGCATACCCTTCCACGCTTATGGTGGACAAAACGATTCAGAAAAGGGGGTGGTGATGGACAGAGTATCTGAATTAAGCAGAACACTCCTACCCAGTCCAAAGATCAGGGCTTCATCCATCACCGTTTTTTAGCTAACTGCACCATCCCACCTCAGAACCTGGCTACATGCAAATTAGTCTGTCCCTGGCCCAGTGCATCATGGGAACAGGGCAGACCAAACTACCAAGCCAATTCTTTTACTGGAAAGGAAACAAGCTTCCGGCGACCGGTTTCTGGCATTACAGCCGTCTTCGGCCCGGCTTGCTTGAATCCTGATGGTGCAGTGAGCAAGGGACTCACATCTGAGCATACCCTTCCACGCTTATGGTGGACAAAACGATTCAGAAAAGGGGGTGGTGATGGACAGTATCTGAATTAAGCAGAACACTCCTACCCAGTCCAAAGATCAGGGCTTGATCCATCACCGTTTTTTAGCTAACTGCACCATCCCATCTCAGAACCTGGCTACATGCAAATTGGTCTGTCCCTGGACCAGTGCATCATGGGAACAGGGCAGACCAAACTACCAAGCCAATTCTTTTACTGGAAAGGAAACAAGCTTCCGGTGACCGGTTTCTGGCATTACAGCCGTCTTCGGCCCGGCTTGCTTGAATCCTGATGGTGCAGTGAGCAAGGGACTCATATCTGAGCATACCCTTCCACGCTTATGGTGGACAAAACGATTCAGAAAAGGGGGTGGTGATGGACAGAGTATCTGAATTAAGCAGAACACTCCTACACAGTCCAAAGATCAGGGCTTGATCCATCACCGTTTTTTAGCTAACTGCACCATCCCAGCTCAGAACCTGGCTACATGCAAATTAGTCTGTCCCTGGCCCAGTGCATCATGGGATTAGGGCAGACCACACTACCAAGCCAATTCTTTTACTGGAAAGGAAACAAGCTTCTGGGGACCGGTTTCTGCCATTACAGCCGTCTTCGGCCCGCCTTGCTTGAATCCTGATGGTGCAGTGAGCAAGGGACTCACATCTGAGCATACCCTTCCACGCTTATGGTGGACAAAACGATTCAGAAAAGGGGGTGATGATGGACAGAGTATCTGAATTAAGCAGAACACTCCTACCCAGTCCAAAGATCAGGGCTTGATCCATCACCGTTTTTTAGCTAACTGCACCATCCCAGCTCAGAACCTGGCTACATGCAAATTAGTCTGTCCCTGGCCCAGTGCATCATGGGAACAGGGCAGACCAAACTACCAAGCCAATTCTTTTACTGGAAAGGAAACAAGCTTCCGGGGACCTGTTTCTGGCATTACAGCCGTCTTCGGCCCGGCTTGCTTGAATCCTGATGGTGTAGTGAGCAAGGGACTCACATCTGAGCATACCCTTCCACGCTTATGGTGGAAAAAATGATTCAGAAAAGGGGGTGGTGATGGACAGAGTATCTGAATTAAGCAGAACACTCCTACCCAGTCCAAAGATCAGGGCTTGATCCATCACCGTTTTTTAGCTAACTGCACCATCCCAGCTCAGAACCTGGCTACATGCAAATTAGTCTGTCCCTGGCCCAGTGCATCATGGGAACAGGGCAGACCAAACTACCAAGCCAATTCTTTTACTGGAAAGGAAACAAGCTCCCGGGGACCGGTTTCTGGCATTACAGCCGTCTTCGGCCCGGCTTGCTTGAATCCTGATGGTGCAGTGAGCAAGGGACTCACATCTGAGCATACCCTTCCACGCTTATGGTGGACAAAACGATTCAGAAAAGGGGGTGGTGATGGACAGAGTATCTTAATTAAGCAGAACACTCCTACCCAGTCCAAAGATCAGGGCTTGATCCATCACAGTTTTTTAGCTAACTGCACCATCCCAGCTCAGAACCTGGCTACATGCAAATTAGTCTGTCCCTGGCCCAGTGCATCATGGGAACAGGGCAGACCAAACTACCAAGCCAATTCTTTTACTGGAAAGGAAACAAGCTTCCGGGGACCGGTTTCTGGCATTACAGCCGTCTTCGGCCCGGCTTGCTTGAATCCTGATGGTGCAGTGAGCAAGGGACTCACATCTGAGCATACCCTTCCACGCTTATGGTGGACAAAACGATTCAGAAAAGGGGGTGGTGATGGACAGAGTATCTGAATTAAGCAGAACACTCCTACCCAGTCCAAAGATCAGGGCTTGATCCATCACCGTTTTTTTAGCTAACTGCACCATCCCAGCTCAGAACCTGGCTACATGCAAAATTAGTCTGTCCCTGGCCCAGTGCATCATGGGAACAGGGCAGACCAAACTACCAAGCCAATTCTTTTACTGGAAAGGAAACAAGCTTCCGGGGACCAGTTTCTGCCATTACAGCCGTCTTCGGCCCGGCTTGCTTGAATCCTGATGGTGCAGTGAGCAAGGGACTCACATCTGAGCATACCCTTCCACGCTTATGGTGGACAAAACGATTCAGAAAAGGGGGTGGTGATGGACAGAGTATCTTAATTAAGCAGAACACTCCTACCCAGTCCAAAGATCAGGGCTTGATCCATCACCGTTTTTTAGCTAACTGCACCATTCCAGCTCAGAACCTGGCTACATGCAAATTAGTCTGTCCCTGGCCCAGTGCATCATGGGAACAGGGCAGACCAAACTACCAAGCCAATTCTTTTACTGGAAAGGAAACAAGCTCCCGGGGACCGCTTTCTGGCATTACAGCCGCCTTCGGCCCGGCTTGATTGAATCCTGATGGTGCAGTGAGCAAGGGACTCACATCTGAGCATACCCTTCCACGCTTATGGTGGACAAAACGATTCAGAAAAGGGGGTGGTGATGGACAGAGTATCTGAATTAAGCAGAACACTCCTACCCAGTCCAAAGATCAGGGCTTGATCCATCACAGTTTTTTAGCTAACTGCACCATCCCAGCTCAGAACCTGGCTACATGCAAATTAGTCTGTCCCTGGCCCAGTGCATCATGGGAACAGGGCAGACCAAACTACCAAGCCAATTCTTTTACTGGAAAGGAAACAAGCTTCCGGGGACCGGTTTCTGGCATTACAGCCGTCTTCGGCCCGGCTTGCTTGAATCCTGATGGTGCAGTGAGCAAGGGACTCACATCTGAGCATACCCTTCCACGCTTATGGTGGACAAAACGATTCAGAAAAGGGGGTGGTGATGGACAGAGTATCTTAATTAAGCAGAACACTCCTACCCAGTCCAAAGATCAGGGCTTGATCCATCACCGTTTTTTAGCTAACTGCACCATCCCAGCTCAGAACCTGGCTACATGCAAAATTAGTCTGTCCCTGGCCCAGTGCATCATGGGAACAGGGCAGACCAAACTACCAAGCCAATTCTTTTACTGAAAAGGAAACAAGCTTCCGGGGACCAGTTTCTGCCATTACAGCCGTCTTCGGCCCGGCTTGCTTGAATCCTGATGGTGCAGTGAGCAAGGGACTCACATCTGAGCATACCCTTCCACGCTTATGGTGGACAAAACGATTCAGAAAAGGGGGTGGTGATGGACAGAGTATCTTAATTAAGCAGAACACTCCTACCCAGTCCAAAGATGAGGGCTTGATCCATCACCGTTTTTTAGCTAACTGCACCATTCCAGCTCAGAACCTGGCTACATGCAAATTAGTCTGTCCCTGGCCCAGTGCATCATGGGAACAGGGCAGACCAAACTACCAAGCCAATTCTTTTACTGGAAAGGAAACAAGCTCCCGGGGACCGCTTTCTGGCATTACAGCCGCCTTCGGCCCGGCTTGATTGAATCCTGATGGTGCAGTGAGCAAGGGACTCACATCTGAGCATACCCTTCCACGCTTATGGTGGACAAAACGATTCAGAAAAGGGGGTGGTGATGGACAGAGTATCTGAATTAAGCAGAACACTCCTACCCAGTCCAAAGATCAGGGCTTGATCCATCACAGTTTTTTAGCTAACTGCACCATCCCAGCTCAGAACCTGGCTACATGCAAATTAGTCTGTCCCTGGCCCAGTGCATCATGGGAACAGGGCAGACCAAACTACCAAGCCAATTCTTTTACTGGAAAGGAAACAAGCTTCCGGGGACCGGTTTCTGGCATTACAGCCGTCTTCGGCCCGGCTTGCTTGAATCCTGATGGTGCAGTGAGCAAGGGACTCACATCTGAGCATACCCTTCCACGCTTATGGTGGACAAAACGATTCAGAAAAGGGGGTGGTGATGGACAGAGTATCTGAATTAAGCAGAACACTCCTACCCAGTCCAAAGATCAGGGCTTGATCCATCACCGTTTTTTTAGCTAACTGCACCATCCCAGCTCAGAACCTGGCTACATGCAAAATTAGTCTGTCCCTGGCCCAGTGCATCATGGGAACAGGGCAGACCAAACTACCAAGCCAATTCTTTTACTGGAAAGAAAACAAGCTTCCGGGGACCAGTTTCTGCCATTACAGCCGTCTTCGGCCCGGCTTGCTTGAATCCTGATGGTGCAGTGAGCAAGGGACTCACATCTGAGCATACCCTTCCACGCTTATGGTGGACAAAACGATTCAGAAAAGGGGGTGGTGATGGACAGAGTATCTTAATTAAGCAGAACACTCCTACCCAGTCCAAAGATCAGGGCTTGATCCATCACCGTTTTTTAGCTAACTGCACCATTCCAGCTCAGAACCTGGCTACATGCAAATTAGTCTGTCCCTGGCCCAGTGCATCATGGGAACAGGGCAGACCAAACTACCAAGCCAATTCTTTTACTGGAAAGGAAACAAGCTCCCGGGGACCGCTTTCTGGCATTACAGCCGCCTTCGGCCCGGCTTGATTGAATCCTGATGGTGCAGTGAGCAAGGGACTCACATCTGAGCATACCCTTCCATGCTTATGGTGGACAAAACGATTCAGAAAAGGGGGTGGTGATGGACAGAGTATCTGAATTAAGCAGAACACTCCTACCCAGTCCAAAGATCAGGGCTTCATCCATCACCGTTTTTTAGCTAACTGCACCATCCCACCTCAGAACCTGGCTACATGCAAATTAGTCTGTCCCTGGCCCAGTGCATCATGGGAACAGGGCAGACCAAACTACCAAGCCAATTTTTTTACTGGAAAGGAAACAAGCTTCCGGGGACCGGTTTCTGGCATTACAGCCGTCTTCGGCCCGGCTTGCTTGAATCCTGATGGTGCAGTGAGCAAGGGACTCACATCTGAGCATACCCTTCCACGCTTATGGTGGACAAAACGATTCAGAAAAGGGGGTGGTGATGGACAGTATCTGAATTAAGCAGAACACTCCTACCCAGTCCAAAGATCAGGGCTTGATCCATCACCGTTTTTTAGCTAACTGCACCATCCCATCTCAGAACCTGGCTACATGCAAATTGGTCTGTCCCTGGACCAGTGCATCATGGGAACAGGGCAGACCAAACTACCAAGCCAATTCTTTTACTGGAAAGGAAACAAGCTTCCGGTGACCGGTTTCTGGCATTACAGCCGTCTTCGGCCCGGCTTGCTTGAATCCTGATGGTGCAGTGAGCAAGGGACTCATATCTGAGCATACCCTTCCACGCTTATGGTGGACAAAACGATTCAGAAAAGGGGGTGGTGATGGACAGAGTATCTGAATTAAGCAGAACACTCCTACACAGTCCAAAGATCAGGGCTTGATCCATCACCGTTTTTTAGCTAACTGCACCATCCCAGCTCAGAACCTGGCTACATGCAAATTAGTCTGTCCCTGGCCCAGTGCATCATGGGAACAGGGCAGACCAAACTACCAAGCCAATTCTTTTACTGGAAAGGAAACAAGCTCCCGGGGACCGGTTTCTGGCATTACAGCCGTCTTCGGCCCGGCTTGCTTGAATCCTGATGGTGCAGTGAGCAAGGGACTCACATCTGAGCATACCCGTCCACGCTTATGGTGGACAAAACGATTCAGAAAAGGGGGTGGTGATGGACAGAGTATCTGAATTAAGCAGAACACTCCTACCCAGTCCAAAGATCAGGGCTTGATCCATCACCGTTTTTTAGCTAACTGCACCATCCCAGCTCAGAACCTGGCTACATGCAAATTAGTCTGTCCCTGGCCCAGTGCATCATGGGAACAGGGCAGACCAAACTACCAAGCCAATTCTATTACTGGAAAGGAAACAAGCTTCCGGGGACCGGTTTCTGGCATTACAGCCGTCTTCGGCCCGGCTTGCTTGAATCCTGATGGTGTAGTGAGCAAGGGACTCACATCTGAGCATACCCTTCCACGCTTATGGTGGACAAAACGATTCAGAAAAGGGGGTGGTGATGGACAGAGTATCTGAATTAAGCAGAACACTCCTACCCAGTCCAAAGATCAGGGCTTGATCCATCACCGTTTTTTAGCTAACTGCACCATCCCAGCTCAGAACCTGGCTACATGCAAATTAGTCTGTCCCTGGCCCAGTGCATCATGGGAACAGGGCAGACCAAACTACCAAGCCAATTCTTTTACTGGAAAGGAAACAAGCTCCCGGGGACCGGTTTCTGGCATTACAGCCGTCTTCGGCCCGGCTTGCTTGAATCCTGATGGTGCAGTGAGCAAGGGACTCACATCTGAGCATACCCTTCCACGCTTATGGTGGACAAAACGATTCAGAAAAGGGGGTGGTGATGGACAGAGTATCTGAATTAAGCAGAACACTCCTACCCAGTCCAAAGATCAGGGCTTGATCCATCACCGTTTTTAGCTAACTGCACCATCCCAGCTCAGAACCTGGCTACATGCAAATTGGTCTGTCCCTGGACCAGTGCATCATGGGAACAGGGCAGACCAAACTACCAAGCCAATTCTTTTACTGGAAAGGAAACAAGCTTCCGGGGACCGGTTTCTGCCATTACAGCCGTCTTCGGCCCGGCTTGCTTGAATCCTGATGGTGCAGTGAGCAAGGGACTCACATCTGAGCATACCCTTTCACGCTTATGGTGGACAAAATGATTCAGAAAAGGGGGTGGTGATGGACAGAGTATCTGAATTAAGCAGAACACTCCTACCCAGTCCAAAGATCAGGGCTTGATCCATCACCGTTTTTTAGCTAACTGCACCATCCCAGCTCAGAACCTGGCTACATGCAAAATAGTCTGTCCCTGGCCCAGTGCATCATGGGAACAGGGCAGACCAAACTACCAAGCCAATTCTTTTACTGGAAAGGAAACAAGCTCCCGGGGACCGGTTTCTGGCATTACAGCCGTCTTCAGCCCGGCTTGCTTGAATCCTGATGGTGCAGTGAGCAAGGGACTCACATCTGAGCATACCCTTCCACGCTTATGGTGGACAAAACGATTCAGAAAAGGGGGTGGTGATGGACAGAGTATCTGAATTAAGCAGAACACTCCTACCCAGTCCAAAGATCAGGGCTTGATCCATCACCGTTTTTTAGCTAACTGCACCATCCCAGCTCAGAACCTGGCTACATGCAAATTAGTCTGTCCCTGGCCCAGTGCATCATGGGAACAGGGCAGACCAAACTACCAAGCCAATTCTTTTACTGGAAAGGAAACAAGCTTCCGGGGACCTGTTTCTGGCATTACAGCCGTCTTCGGCCCGGCTTGCTTGAATCCTCATGGTGTAGTGAGCAAGGGACTCACATCTGAGCATACCCTTCCACGCTTATGGTGGACAAAATGATTCAGAAAAGGGGGTGGTGATGGACAGAGTATCTGAATTAAGCAGAACACTCCTACCCAGTCCAAAGATCAGGGCTTGATCCATCACCGTTTTTTAGCTAACTGCACCATCCCAGCTCAGAACCTGGCTACATGCAAATTAGTCTGTCCCTGGCCCAGTGCATCATGGGAACAGGGCAGACCAAACTACCAAGCCAATTCTTTTACTGGAAAGGAAACAAGCTCCCGGGGACCGGTTTCTGGCATTACAGCCGTCTTCGGCCCGGCTTGCTTGAATCCTGATGGTGCAGTGAGCAAGGGACTCACATCTGAGCATACCCTTCCACGCTTATGGTGGACAAAACGATTCAGAAAAGGGGGTGGTGATGGACAGAGTATCTGAATTAAGCAGAACACTCCTACCCAGTCCAAAGATCAGGGCTTGATCCATCACCGTTTTTTAGCTAACTGCACCATCCCAGCTCAGAACCTGGCTACATGCAAATTAGTCTGTCCCTGGCCCAGTGCATCATGGGAACAGGGCAGACCAAACTACCAAGCCAATTCTTTTACTGGAAAGGAAACAAGCTTCCGGGGACCGGTTTCTGCCATTACAGCGGTCTTTGGCCCGGCTTGCTTGAATCCTGATGGTGCAGTGAGCAAGGGACTCACATCTGAGCATACCCTTCCACGCTTATGGTGGACAAAACGATTCAGAAAAAGGGGTGGTGATGGACAGAGTATCTGAATTAAGCAGAACACTCCTACCCAGTCCAATGATCAGGGCTTGATCCATCACCGCTTTTTAGCTAACTGCACCATCCCAGCTCAGAACCTGGCTACATGCAAAATTAGTCTGTCCCTGGCCCAGTGCATCATGGGAACAGGGCAGACCAAACTACCAAGCCAATTCTTTTACTGGAAAGGAAACAAGCTTCCGGGGACCGGTTTCTGCCTGTACAGCCGTCTTCGGCCCGGCTTGCTTGAATCCTGATGGTGCAGTGAGCAAGGAACTCACATCTGAGCATACCCTTCCACGCTTATGGTGGACAAAACGATTCAGAAAAGGGGGTGGTGATGGACAGAGTATCTTAATTAAGCAAAACACTCCTACCCAGTCCAAAGATCAGGGCTTGATCCATCACCGTTTTTTAGCTAACTGCACCATCCCAGCTCAGAACCTGGCTACATGCAAATTAGTCTGTCCCTGGCCCAGTGCATCATGGGAACAGGGCAGACCAAACTACCAAGCCAATTCTTTTACTGGAAAGGAAACAAGCTCCCGGGGACCGGTTTCTGGCATTACAGCCGTCTTCGGCCCGGCTTGCTTGAATCCTGATGGTGCAGTGAGCAAGGGACTCACATCTGAGCATACCCTTCCACGCTTATGGTGGACAAAACGATTCAGAAAAGGGGGTGGTGATGGACAGAGTATCTGAATTAAGCAGAACACTCCTACCCAGTCCAAAGATCAGGGCTTGATCCATCACCGTTTTTTAGCTAACTGCACCATCCCAGCTCAGAACCTGGCTACATGCAAATTAGTCTGTCCCTGGCCCAGTGCATCATGGGAACAGGGCAGATCAAACTACCAAGCCAATTCTTTTACTGGAAAGAAAACAAGCTTCCGGGGACCGGTATCTGGCATTACAGCCGTCTTCGGCCCGGCTTGCTTGAATCCTGATGGTGCAGTGAGCAAGGGACTCACATCTGAGCATACCCTTCCACGCTTATGGTGGACAAAACGATTCAGAAAATGGGGTGGTGATGGACAGAGTATCTGAATTAAGCAGAACACTCCTACCCAGTCCAAAGATCAGGGCTTGATCCATCACCGTTTTTTAGCTAACTGCACCATCCCAGCTCAGAACCTGGCTACATGCAAAATTAGTCTGTCCCTGGCCCAGTGCATCATGGGAACAGGGCAGACCAAACTACCAAGCCAATTCTTTTACTGGAAAGGAAACAAGCTTCCGGGGACCAGTTACTGCCATTACAGCCGTCTTCGGCCCGGCTTGCTTGAATCCTGATGGTGCAGTGAGCAAGGGACTCACATCTGAGCATACCCTTCCACGCTTATGGTGGACAAAACGATTCAGAAAAGGGGGTGGTGATGGACAGAGTATCTGAATTAAGCAGAACACTGCTACCCAGTCCAAAGATCAGGGCTTCATCCATCACCGTTTTTTAGCTAACTGCACCATCCCAGCTCAGAACCTGGCTACATGCAAATTAGTCTGTCCCTGGCCCAGTGCATCATGGGAACAGGGCAGACCAAACTACCAAGCCAATTCTTTTACTGGAAAGGAAACAAGCTTCCGGGGACCGGTTTCTGGCATTACAGCCGTCTTCGGCCCGGCTTGCTTGAATCCTGATGGTGCAGTGAGCAAGGGACTCACATCTGAGCATACCCTTCCACGCTTATGGTGAACAAAACGATTCAGAAAAGGGGGTGGTGATGGACAGAGTATCTGAATTAAGCAGAACACTCCTACCCAGTCCAAAGATCAGGGCTTGATCCATCACCGTTTTTTAGCTAACTGCACCATCCCAGCTCAGAACCTGGCTACATGCAAATTGGTCTGTCCCTGGACCAGTGCATAATGGGAACAGGGCAGACCAAACTACCAAGCCAATTCTTTTACTGGAAAGGAAACAAGCTTCTGGTGACCGGTTTCTGGCATTACAGCCGTCTTCGGCCCGGCTTGCTTGAATCCTGATGGTGCAGTGAGCAAGGGACTCACATCTGAGCATACCCTTCCACGCTTATGGTGGACAAAACGATTCAGAAAAGGGGGTGGTGATGGACAGAGTATCTGAATTAAGCAGAACATTCCTACACAGTCCAAAGATCAGGGCTTGATCCATCACCGTTTTTTAGCTAACTGCACCATCCCAGCTCAGAACCTGGCTACATGCAAATTAGTCTGTCCCTGGCTCAGTGCATCATGGGAACAGGGCAGACCAAACTACCAAGCCAATTCTTTTACTGGAAAGGAAACAAGCTTCCGGGGACCGGTTTCTGCCATTACAGCCGTCTTCGGCCCGGCTTGCTTGAATCCTGATTGTGCAGTGAGCAAGGGACTCACATCTGAGCATACCCTTCCACGCTTATGGTGGACAAAACGATTCAGAAAAGGGGGTGGTGATGGACAGAGTATCTGAATTAAGCAGAACACTCCTACCCAGTCCAAAGATCAGGGCTTGATCCATCACCGTTTTTTAGCTAACTGCACCATCCCAGCTCAGAACCTGGCTACATGCAAATTAGTCTGTCCCTGGCCCAGTGCATCATGGGAACAGGGCAGATCAAACTACCAAGCCAATTCTTTTACTGGAAAGGAAACAAGCTTCCGGGGACCGGTATCTGGCATTACAGCCGTCTTCGGCCCGGCTTGCTTGAATCCTGATGGTGCAGTGAGCAAGGGACTCACATCTGAGCATACCCTTCCACGCTTATGGTGGACAAAACGATTCAGAAAATGGGGTGGTGATGGACAGAGTATCTGAATTAAGCAGATAACTCCTACCCAGTCCAAAGATCAGGGCTTGATCCATCACCGTTTTTTAGCTAACTGCACCATCCCGCTCAGAACCTGGCTACATTCAAATTAGTCTGTCCCTGGCCCAGTGCATCATAGGAACAGGGCAGACCAAACTACCAAGCCAATTCATTTACTGGAAAGGAAACAAGCTTCCGGGGACCGGTTTCTGGCATTACAGCCGTCTTCGGCCCGGCTTGCTTGAATCCTGATGTTGCAGTGAGCAAGGGACTCACATCTGAGCATACCCTTCCACGCTTATGGTGGACAAAACGATTCAGAAAAGGGGTTGGTGATGGACAGAGTATCTGAATTAAGCAGAACACTCCTACCCAGTCCAAAGATCAGGGCTTGATCCATCACCGTTTTTTAGCTAACTGCACCATCCCAGCTCAGAACCTGGCTACATGCAAAATTAGTCTGTCCCTGGCCCAGTGCATCATGGGAACAGGGCAGACCAAACTACCAAGCCAATTCTTTTACTGGAAAGGAAACAAGCTTCCGGGGACCAGTTACTGCCATTACAGCCGTCTTCGGCCCGGCTTGCTTGAATCCTGATGGTGCAGTGAGCAAGGGACTCACATCTGAGCATACCCTTCCACGCTTATGGTGGACAAAATGATTCAGAAAAGGGGGTGGTGATGGACAGAGTATCTGAATTAAGCAGAACACTGCTACCCAGTCCAAAGATCAGGGCTTCATCCATCACCGTTTTTTAGCTAACTGCACCATCCCAGCTCAGAACCTGGCTACATGCAAATTAGTCTGTCCCTGGCCCAGTGCATCATGGGAACAGGGCAGACCAAACTACCAAGCCAATTCTTTTACTGGAAAGGAAACAAGCTTCCGGGGACCGGTTTCTGGCATTACAGCCGTCTTCGGCCCGGCTTGCTTGAATCCTGATGGTGCAGTGAGCAAGGGACTCACATCTGAGCATACCCTTCCACGCTTATGGTGAACAAAACGATTCAGAAAAGGGGGTGGTGATGGACAGAGTATCTGAATTAAGCAGAACACTCCTACCCAGTCCAAAGATCAGGGCTTGATCCATCACCGTTTTTTAGCTAACTGCACCATCCCAGCTCAGAACCTGGCTACATGCAAATTGGTCTGTCCCTGGACCAGTGCATAATGGGAACAGGGCAGACCAAACTACCAAGCCAATTCTTTTACTGGAAAGGAAACAAGCTTCTGGTGACCGGTTTCTGGCATTACAGCCGTCTTCGGCCCGGCTTGCTTGAATCCTGATTGTGCAGTGAGCAAGGGACTCACATCTGAGCATACCCTTCCACGCTTATGGTGGACAAAACGATTCAGAAAAGGGGGTGGTGATGGACAGAGTATCTGAATTAAGCAGAACACTCCTACCCAGTCCAAAGATCAGGGCTTGATCCATCACCGTTTTTTAGCTAACTGCACCATCCCAGCTCAGAACCTGGCTACATGCAAATTAGTCTGTCCCTGGCCCAGTGCATCATGGGAACAGGGCAGATCAAACTACCAAGCCAATTCTTTTACTGGAAAGGAAACAAGCTTCCGGGGACCGGTATCTGGCATTACAGCCGTCTTCGGCCCGGCTTGCTTGAATCCTGGTGGTGCAGTGAGCAAGGGACTCACATCTGAGCATACCCTTCCACGCTTATGGTGGACAAAACGATTCAGAAAATGGGGTGGTGATGGACAGAGTATCTGAATTAAGCAGAACACTCCTACCCAGTCCAAAGATCAGGGCTTGATCCATCACCGTTTTTTAGCTAACTGCACCATCCCGCTCAGAACCTGGCTACATTCAAATTAGTCTGTCCCTGGCCCAGTGCATCATAGGAACAGGGCAGACCAAACTACCAAGCCAATTCATTTACTGGAAAGGAAACAAGCTTCCGGGGACCGGTTTCTGGCATTACAGCCGTCTTCGGCCCGGCTTGCTTGAATCCTGATGTTGCAGTGAGCAAGGGACTCACATCTGAGCATACCCTTCCACGCTTATGGTGGACAAAACGATTCAGAAAAGGGGTTGGTGATGGACAGAGTATCTGAATTAAGCAGAACACTCCTACCCAGTCCAAAGATCAGGGCTTGATCCATCACCGTTTTTTAGCTAACTGCACCATCCCAGCTCAGAACCTGGCTACATGCAAAATTAGTCTGTCCCTGGCCCAGTGCATCATGGGAACAGGGCAGACCAAACTACCAAGCCAATTCTTTTACTGGAAAGGAAACAAGCTTCCGGGGACCAGTTACTGCCATTACAGCCGTCTTCGGCCCGGCTTGCTTGAATCCTGATGGTGCAGTGAGCAAGGGACTCACATCTGAGCATACCCTTCCACGCTTATGGTGGACAAAACGATTCAGAAAAGGGGGTGGTGATGGACAGAGTATCTGAATTAAGCAGAACACTGCTACCCAGTCCAAAGATCAGGGCTTCATCCATCACCGTTTTTTAGCTAACTGCACCATCCCAGCTCAGAACCTGGCTACATGCAAAATTAGTCTGTCCCTGGCCCAGTGCATCATGGGAACAGGGCAGACCAAACTACCAAGCCAATTCTTTTACTGGAAAGGAAACAAGCTTCCGGGGACCAGTTACTGCCATTACAGCCGTCTTCGGCCCGGCTTGCTTGAATCCTGATGGTGCAGTGAGCAAGGGACTCACATCTGAGCATACCCTTCCACGCTTATGGTGGACAAAACGATTCAGAAAAGGGGGTGGTGATGGACAGAGTATCTGAATTAAGCAGAACACTGCTACCCAGTCCAAAGATCAGGGCTTCATCCATCACCGTTTTTTAGCTAACTGCACCATCCCAGCTCAGAACCTGGCTACATGCAAATTAGTCTGTCCCTGGCCCAGTGCATCATGGGAACAGGGCAGACCAAACTACCAAGCCAATTCTTTTACTGGAAAGGAAACAAGCTTCCGGGGACCGGTTTCTGGCATTACAGCCGTCTTCGGCCCGGCTTGCTTGAATCCTGATGGTGCAGTGAGCAAGGGACTCACATCTGAGCATACCCTTCCACGCTTATGGTGGACAAAACGATTCAGAAAAGGGGGTGGTGATGGACAGAGTATCTGAATTAAGCAGAACACTGCTACCCAGTCCAAAGATCAGGGCTTCATCCATCTCCGTTTTTTAGCTAACTGCACCATCCCAGCTCAGAACCTGGCTACATGCAAATTAGTCTGTCCCTGGCCCAGTGCATCATGGGAACAGGGCAGACCAAACTACCAAGCCAATTCTTTTACTGGAAAGGAAACAAGCTTCCGGGGACCGGTTTCTGGCATTACAGCCGTCTTCGGCCCGGCTTGCTTGAATCCTGATGGTGCAGTGAGCAAGGGACTCACATCTGAGTATACCCTTCCACGCTTATGGTGAACAAAACGATTCAGAAAAGGGGGTGGTGATGGACAGAGTATCTGAATTAAGCAGAACACTCCTACCCAGTCCAAAGATCAGGGCTTGATCCATCACCGTTTTTTAGCTAACTGCACCATCCCAGCTCAGAACCTGGCTACATGCAAATTGGTCTGTCCCTGGACCAGTGCATAATGGGAACAGGGCAGACCAAACTACCAAGCCAATTCTTTTACTGGAAAGGAAACAAGCTTCTGGTGACCGGTTTCTGGCATTACAGCCGTCTTCGGCCCGGCTTGCTTGAATCCTGATTGTGCAGTGAGCAAGGGACTCACATCTGAGCATACCCTTCCACGCTTATGGTGGACAAAACGATTCAGAAAAGGGGGTGGTGATGGACAGAGTATCTGAATTAAGCAGAACACTCCTACCCAGTCCAAAGATCAGGGCTTGATCCATCACCGTTTTTTAGCTAACTGCACCATCCCAGCTCAGAACCTGGCTACATGCAAATTAGTCTGTCCCTGGCCCAGTGCATCATGGGAACAGGGCAGATCAAACTACCAAGCCAATTCTTTTACTGGAAAGGAAACAAGCTTCCGGGGACCGGAATCTGGCATTACAGCCGTCTTCGGCCCGGCTTGCTTGAATCCTGATGGTGCAGTGAGCAAGGGACTCACATCTGAGCATACCCTTCCACGCTTATGGTGGACAAAACGATTCAGAAAATGGGGTGGTGATGGACAGAGTATCTGAATTAAGCAGAACACTCCTACCCAGTCCAAAGATCAGGGCTTGATCCATCACCGTTTTTTAGCTAACTGCACCATCCCGCTCAGAACCTGGCTACATTCAAATTAGTCTGTCCCTGGCCCAGTGCATCATAGGAACAGGGCAGACCAAACTACCAAGCCAATTCATTTACTGGAAAGGAAACAAGCTTCCGGGGACCGGTTTCTGGCATTACAGCCGTCTTCGGCCCGGCTTGCTTGAATCCTGATGTTGCAGTGAGCAAGGGACTCACATCTGAGCATACCCTTCCACGCTTATGGTGGACAAAACGATTCAGAAAAGGGGTTGGTGATGGACAGAGTATCTGAATTAAGCAGAACACTCCTACCCAGTCCAAAGATCAGGGCTTGATCCATCACCGTTTTTTAGCTAACTGCACCATCCCAGCTCAGAACCTGGCTACATGCAAAATTAGTCTGTCCCTGGCCCAGTGCATCATGGGAACAGGGCAGACCAAACTACTAAGCCAATTCTTTTACTGGAAAGGAAACAAGCTTCCGGGGACCAGTTACTGCCATTACAGCCGTCTTCGGCCCGGCTTGCTTGAATCCTGATGGTGCAGTGAGCAAGGGACTCACATCTGAGCATACCCTTCCACGCTTATGGTGGACAAAACGATTCAGAAAAGGGGGTGGTGATGGACAGAGTATCTGAATTAAGCAGAACACTGCTACCCAGTCCAAAGATCAGGGCTTCATCCATCACCGTTTTTTAGCTAACTGCACCATCCCAGCTCAGAACCTGGCTACATGCAAAATTAGTCTGTCCCTGGCCCAGTGCATCATGGGAACAGGGCAGACCAAACTACCAAGCCAATTCTTTTACTGGAAAGGAAACAAGCTTCCGGGGACCAGTTACTGCCATTACAGCCGTCTTCGGCCCGGCTTGCTTGAATCCTGATGGTGCAGTGAGCAAGGGACTCACATCTGAGCATACCCTTCCACGCTTATGGTGGACAAAACGATTCAGAAAAGGGGGTGGTGATGGACAGAGTATCTGAATTAAGCAGAACACTGCTACCCAGTCCAAAGATCAGGGCTTCATCCATCACCGTTTTTTAGCTAACTGCACCATCCCAGCTCAGAACCTGGCTACATGCAAATTAGTCTGTCCCTGGCCCAGTGCATCATGGGAACAGGGCAGACCAAACTACCAAGCCAATTCTTTTACTGGAAAGGAAACAAGCTTCCGGGGACCGGTTTCTGGCATTACAGCCGTCTTCGGCCCGGCTTGCTTGAATCCTGATGGTGCAGTGAGCAAGGGACTCACATCTGAGCATACCCTTCCACGCTTATGGTGAACAAAACGATTCAGAAAAGGGGGTGGTGATGGACAGAGTATCTGAATTAAGCAGAACACTCCTACCCAGTCCAAAGATCAGGGCTTGATCCATCACCGTTTTTTAGCTAACTGCACCATCCCAGCTCAGAACCTGGCTACATGCAAATTGGTCTGTCCCTGGACCAGTGCATAATGGGAACAGGGCAGACCAAACTACCAAGCCAATTCTTTTACTGGAAAGGAAACAAGCTTCCGGTGACCGGTTTCTGGCATTACAGCCGTCTTCGGCCCGGCTTGCTTGAATCCTGATGGTGCAGTGAGCAAGGGACTCACATCTGAGCATACCCTTCCACGCTTATGGTGGACAAAACGATTCAGAAAAGGGGGTGGTGATGGACAGAGTATCTGAATTAAGCAGAACATTCCTACACAGTCCAAAGATCAGGGCTTGATCCATCACCGTTTTTTAGCTAACTGCACCATCCCAGCTCAGAACCTGGCTACATGCAAATTAGTCTGTCCCTGGCCCAGTGCATCATGGGAACAGGGCAGACCAAACTACCAAGCCAATTCTTTTACTGGAAAGGAAACAAGCTTCCGGGGACCGGTTTCTGCCATTACAGCCGTCTTCGGCCCGGCTTGCTTGAATCCTGATTGTGCAGTGAGCAAGGGACTCACATCTGAGCATACCCTTCCACGCTTATGGTGGACAAAACGATTCAGAAAAGGGGTGGTGATGGACAGAGTATCTGAATTAAGCAGAACACTCCTACCCAGTCCAAAGATCAGGGCTTGATCCATCACCGTTTTTTAGCTAACTGCACCATCCCAGCTCAGAACCTGGCTACATGCAAAATAGTCTGTCCCTGGCCCAGTGCATCATGGGAACAGGGCAGACCAAACTACCAAGCCAATTCTTTTACTGGAAAGGAAACAAGCTCCCGGGGACCGGTTTCTGGCATTACAGCCGTCTTCGGCCCGGCTTGCTTGAATCCTGATGGTGCAGTGAGCAAGGGACTCACATCTGAGCATACCCTTCCACGCTTATGGTGGACAAAACGATTCAGAAAAGGGGGTGGTGATGGACAGAGTATCTGAATTAAGCAGAACACTCCTACCCAATCCAAAGATCAGGGCTTGATCCATCACCGTTTTTTAGCTAACTGCACCATCCCAGCTCAGAACCTGGCTACATGCAAATTAGTCTGTCCCTGGCCCAGTGCATCATGGGAACAGGGCAGACCAAACTACCAAGCCAATTCTTTTACTGGAAAGGAAACAAGCTTCTGGGGACCTGTTTCTGGCATTACAGCCGTCTTCGGCCCGGCTTGCTTGAATCCTGATGGTGTAGTGAGCAAGGGACTCACATCTGAGCATACCCTTCCACGCTTATGGTGGACAAAACGATTCAGAAAAGGGGGTGGTGATGGACAGAGTATCTGAATTAAGCAGAACACTCCTACCCAGTCCAAAGATCAGGGCTTGATCCATCACCGTTTTTTAGCTAACTGCACCATCCCAGCTCAGAACCTGGCTACATGCAAAATAGTCTGTCCCTGGCCCAGTGCATCATGGGAACAGGGCAGACCAAACTACCAAGCCAATTCTTTTACTGGAAAGGAAACAAGCTCCCGGGGACCGGTTTCTGGCATTACAGCCGTCTTCGGCCCGGCTTGCTTGAATCCTGATGGTGCAGTGAGCAAGGGACTCACATCTGAGCATACCCTTCCACGCTTATGGTGGACAAAACGATTCAGAAAAGGGGGTGGTGATGGACAGAGTATCTGAATTAAGCAGAACACTCCTACCCAATCCAAAGATCAGGGCTTGATCCATCACCGTTTTTTAGCTAACTGCACCATCCCAGCTCAGAACCTGGCTACATGCAAATTAGTCTGTCCCTGGCCCAGTGCATCATGGGAACAGGGCAGACCAAACTACCAAGCCAATTCTTTTACTGGAAAGGAAACAAGCTTCTGGGGACCTGTTTCTGGCATTACAGCCGTCTTCGGCCCGGCTTGCTTGAATCCTGATGGTGTAGTGAGCAAGGACTCACATCTGAGCATACCCTTCCACGCTTATGGTGGACAAAACGATTCAGAAAAGGGGGTGGTGATGGACAGAGTATCTGAATTAAGCAGAACACTCCTACCCAGTCCAAAGATCAGGGCTTGATCCATCACCGTTTTTTAGCTAACTGCACCATCCCAGCTCAGAACCTGGCTACATGCAAATTAGTCTGTCCCTGGCCCAGTGCATCATGGGAACAGGGCAGATCAAACTACCAAGCCAATTATTTTACTGGAAAGGAAACAAGCTTCCGGGGACCGGTATCTGGCATTACAGCCGTCTTCGGCCCGGCTTGCTTGAATCCTGATGGTGCAGTGAGCAAGGGACTCACATCTGAGCATACCCTTCCACGCTTATGGTGGACAAAACGATTCAGAAAATGGGGTGGTGATGGACAGAGTATCTGAATTAAGCAGAACACTCCTACCCAGTCCAAAGATCAGGGCTTGATCCATCACCGTTTTTTAGCTAACTGCACCATCCCGCTCAGAACCTGGCTACATTCAAATTAGTCTGTCCCTGGCCCAGTGCATCATAGGAACAGGGCAGACCAAACTACCAAGCCAATTCATTTACTGGAAAGGAAACAAGCTTCCGGGGACCGGTTTCTGGCATTACAGCCGTCTTCGGCCCGGCTTGCTTGAATCCTGATGTTGCAGTGAGCAAGGGACTCACATCTGAGCATACCCTTCCACGCTTATGGTGGACAAAACGATTCAGAAAAGGGGTTGGTGATGGACAGAGTATCTGAATTAAGCAGAACACTCCTACCCAGTCCAAAGATCAGGGCTTGATCCATCACCGTTTTTTAGCTAACTGCACCATCCCAGCTCAGAACCTGGCTACATGCAAAATTAGTCTGTCCCTGGCCCAGTGCATCATGGGAACAGGGCAGACCAAACTACCAAGCCAATTCTTTTACTGGAAAGGAAACAAGCTTCCGGGGACCAGTTACTGCCATTACAGCCGTCTTCGGCCCGGCTTGCTTGAATCCTGATGGTGCAGTGAGCAAGGGACTCACATCTGAGCATACCCTTCCACGCTTATGGTGGACAAAACGATTCAGAAAAGGGGGTGGTGATGGACAGAGTATCTGAATTAAGCAGAACACTGCTACCCAGTCCAAAGATCAGGGCTTCATCCATCACCGTTTTTTAGCTAACTGCACCATCCCAGCTCAGAACCTGGCTACATGCAAAATTAGTCTGTCCCTGGCCCAGTGCATCATGGGAACAGGGCAGACCAAACTACCAAGCCAATTCTTTTACTGGAAAGGAAACAAGCTTCTGGGGACCTGTTTCTGGCATTACAGCCGTCTTCGGCCCGGCTTGCTTGAATCCTGATGGTGTAGTGAGCAAGGGACTCACATCTGAGCATACCCTTCCACGCTTATGGTGGACAAAACGATTCAGAAAAGGGGGTGGTGATGGACAGAGTATCTGAATTAAGCAGAACACTCCTACCCAGTCCAAAGATCAGGGCTTGATCCATCACCGTTTTTTAGCTAACTGCACCATCCCAGCTCAGAACCTGGCTACATGCAAATTAGTCTGTCCCTGGCCCAGTGCATCATGGGAACAGGGCAGATCAAACTACCAAGCCAATTCTTTTACTGGAAAGGAAACAAGCTTCCGGGGACCGGTATCTGGCATTACAGCCGTCTTCGGCCCGGCTTGCTTGAATCCTGATGGTGCAGTGAGCAAGGGACTCACATCTGAGCATACCCTTCCACGCTTATGGTGGACAAAACGATTCAGAAAATGGGGTGGTGATGGACAGAGTATCTGAATTAAGCAGAACACTCCTACCCAGTCCAAAGATCAGGGCTTGATCCATCACCGTTTTTTAGCTAACTGCACCATCCCGCTCAGAACCTGGCTACATTCAAATTAGTCTGTCCCTGGCCCAGTGCATCATAGGAACAGGGCAGACCAAACTACCAAGCCAATTCATTTACTGGAAAGGAAACAAGCTTCCGGGGACCGGTTTCTGGCATTACAGCCGTCTTCGGCCCGGCTTGCTTGAATCCTGATGTTACAGTGAGCAAGGGACTCACATCTGAGCATACCCTTCCACGCTTATGGTGGACAAAACGATTCAGAAAAGGGGTTGGTGATGGACAGAGTATCTGAATTAAGCAGAACACTCCTACCCAGTCCAAAGATCAGGGCTTGATCCATCACCGTTTTTTAGCTAACTGCACCATCCCAGCTCAGAACCTGGCTACATGCAAAATTAGTCTGTCCCTGGCCCAGTGCATCATGGGAACAGGGCAGACCAAACTACCAAGCCAATTCTTTTACTGGAAAGGAAACAAGCTTCCGGGGACCAGTTACTGCCATTACAGCCATCTTCGGCCCGGCTTGCTTGAATCCTGATGGTGCAGTGAGCAAGGGACTCACATCTGAGCATACCCTTCCACGCTTATGGTGGACAAAACGATTCAGAAAAGGGGGTGGTGATGGACAGAGTATCTGAATTAAGCAGAACACTGCTACCCAGTCCAAAGATCAGGGCTTCATCCATCACCGTTTTTTAGCTAACTGCACCATCCCAGCTCAGAACCTGGCTACATGCAAATTAGTCTGTCCCTGGCCCAGTGCATCATGGGAACAGGGCAGACCAAACTACCAAGCCAATTCTTTTACTGGAAAGGAAACAAGCTTCCGGGGACCGGTTTCTGGCATTACAGCCGTCTTCGGCCCGGCTTGCTTGAATCCTGATGGTGCAGTGAGCAAGGGACTCACATCTGAGCATACCCTTCCACGCTTATGGTGAACAAAACGATTCAGAAAAGGGGGTGGTGATGGACAGAGTATCTGAATTAAGCAGAACACTCCTACCCAGTCCAAAGATCAGGGCTTGATCCATCACCGTTTTTTAGCTAACTGCACCATCCCAGCTCAGAACCTGGCTACATGCAAATTGGTCTGTCCCTGGACCAGTGCATAATGGGAACAGGGCAGACCAAACTACCAAGCCAATTCTTTTACTGGAAAGGAAACAAGCTTCTGGTGACCGGTTTCTGGCATTACAGCCGTCTTCGGCCCGGCTTGCTTGAATCCTGATTGTGCAGTGAGCAAGGGACTCACATCTGAGCATACCCTTCCACGCTTATGGTGGACAAAACGATTCAGAAAAGGGGGTGGTGATGGACAGAGTATCTGAATTAAGCAGAACACTCCTACCCAGTCCAAAGATCAGGGCTTGATCCATCACCGTTTTTTAGCTAACTGCACCATCCCAGCTCAGAACCTGGCTACATGCAAATTAGTCTGTCCCTGGCCCAGTGCATCATGGGAACAGGGCAGATCAAACTACCAAGCCAATTCTTTTACTGGAAAGGAAACAAGCTTCCGGGGACCGGTATCTGGCATTACAGCCGTCTTCGGCCCGGCTTGCTTGAATCCTGATGGTGCAGTGAGCAAGGGACTCACATCTGAGCATACCCTTCCACGCTTATGGTGGACAAAACGATTCAGAAAATGGGGTGGTGATGGACAGAGTATCTGAATTAAGCAGAACACTCCTACCCAGTCCAAAGATCAGGGCTTGATCCATCACCGTTTTTTAGCTAACTGCACCATCCCGCTCAGAACCTGGCTACATTCAAATTAGTCTGTCCCTGGCCCAGTGCATCATAGGAACAGGGCAGACCAAACTACCAAGCCAATTCATTTACTGGAAAGGAAACAAGCTTCCGGGGACCGGTTTCTGGCATTACAGCCGTCTTCGGCCCGGCTTGCTTGAATCCTGATGTTGCAGTGAGCAAGGGACTCACATCTGAGCATACCCTTCCACGCTTATGGTGGACAAAACGATTCAGAAAAGGGGTTGGTGATGGACAGAGTATCTGAATTAAGCAGAACACTCCTACCCAGTCCAAAGATCAGGGCTTGATCCATCACCGTTTTTTAGCTAACTGCACCATCCCAGCTCAGAACCTGGCTACATGCAAAATTAGTCTGTCCCTGGCCCAGTGCATCATGGGAACAGGGCAGACCAAACTACCAAGCCAATTCTTTTACTGGAAAGGAAACAAGCTTCCTGGGACCAGTTACTGCCATTACAGCCGTCTTCGGCCCGGCTTGCTTGAATCCTGATGGTGCAGTGAGCAAGGGACTCACATCTGAGCATACCCTTCCACGCTTATGGTGGACAAAACGATTCAGAAAAGGGGGTGGTGATGGACAGAGTATCTGAATTAAGCAGAACACTGCTACCCAGTCCAAAGATCAGGGCTTCATCCATCACCGTTTTTTAGCTAACTGCACCATCCCAGCTCAGAACCTGGCTACATGCAAATTAGTCTGTCCCTGGCCCAGTGCATCATGGGAACAGGGCAGACCAAACTACCAAGCCAATTCTTTTACTGGAAAGGAAACAAGCTTCCGGGGACCGGTTTCTGGCATTACAGCCGTCTTCGGCCCGGCTTGCTTGAATCCTGATGGTGCAGTGAGCAAGGGACTCACATCTGAGCATACCCTTCCACGCTTATGGTGAACAAAACGATTCAGAAAAGGGGGTGGTGATGGACAGAGTATCTGAATTAAGCAGAACACTCCTACCCAGTCCAAAGATCAGGGCTTGATCCATCACCGTTTTTTAGCTAACTGCACCATCCCAGCTCAGAACCTGGCTACATGCAAATTGGTCTGTCCCTGGACCAGTGCATAATGGGAACAGGGCAGACCAAACTACCAAGCCAATTCTTTTACTGGAAAGGAAACAAGCTTCTGGTGACCGGTTTCTGGGATTACAGCCGTCTTCGGCCCGGCTTGCTTGAATCCTGATGGTGCAGTGAGCAAGGGACTCACATCTGAGCATACCCTTCCACGCTTATGGTGGACAAAACGATTCAGAAAAGGGGGTGGTGATGGACAGAGTATCTGAATTAAGCAGAACACTCCTACCCAGTCCAAAGATCAGGGCTTGATCCATCACCGTTTTTTAGCTAACTGCACCATCCCAGCTCAGAACCTGGCTACATGCAAATTAGTCTGTCCCTGGCCCAGTGCATCATGGGAACAGGGCAGATCAAACTACCAAGCCAATTCTTTTACTGGAAAGGAAACAAGCTTCCGGGGACCGGAATCTGGCATTACAGCCGTCTTCGGCCCGGCTTGCTTGAATCCTGATGGTGCAGTGAGCAAGGGACTCACATCTGAGCATACCCTTCCACGCTTATGGTGGACAAAACGATTCAGAAAATGGGGTGGTGATGGACAGAGTATCTGAATTAAGCAGAACACTCCTACCCAGTCCAAAGATCAGGGCTTGATCCATCACCGTTTTTTAGCTAACTGCACCATCCCGCTCAGAACCTGGCTACATTCAAATTAGTCTGTCCCTGGCCCAGTGCATCATAGGAACAGGGCAGACCAAACTACCAAGCCAATTCATTTACTGGAAAGGAAACAAGCTTCCGGGGACCGGTTTCTGGCATTACAGCCGTCTTCGGCCCGGCTTGCTTGAATCCTGATGTTGCAGTGAGCAAGGGACTCACATCTGAGCATACCCTTCCACGCTTATGGTGGACAAAACGATTCAGAAAAGGGGTTGGTGATGGACAGAGTATCTGAATTAAGCAGAACACTCCTACCCAGTCCAAAGATCAGGGCTTGATCCATCACCGTTTTTTAGCTAACTGCACCATCCCAGCTCAGAACCTGGCTACATGCAAAATTAGTCTGTCCCTGGCCCAGTGCATCATGGGAACAGGGCAGACCAAACTACTAAGCCAATTCTTTTACTGGAAAGGAAACAAGCTTCCGGGGACCAGTTACTGCCATTACAGCCGTCTTCGGCCCGGCTTGCTTGAATCCTGATGGTGCAGTGAGCAAGGGACTCACATCTGAGCATACCCTTCCACGCTTATGGTGGACAAAACGATTCAGAAAAGGGGGTGGTGATGGACAGAGTATCTGAATTAAGCAGAACACTGCTACCCAGTCCAAAGATCAGGGCTTCATCCATCACCGTTTTTTAGCTAACTGCACCATCCCAGCTCAGAACCTGGCTACATGCAAAATTAGTCTGTCCCTGGCCCAGTGCATCATGGGAACAGGGCAGACCAAACTACCAAGCCAATTCTTTTACTGGAAAGGAAACAAGCTTCCGGGGACCAGTTACTGCCATTACAGCCGTCTTCGGCCCGGCTTGCTTGAATCCTGATGGTGCAGTGAGCAAGGGACTCACATCTGAGCATACCCTTCCACGCTTATGGTGGACAAAACGATTCAGAAAAGGGGGTGGTGATGGACAGAGTATCTGAATTAAGCAGAACACTGCTACCCAGTCCAAAGATCAGGGCTTCATCCATCACCGTTTTTTAGCTAACTGCACCATCCCAGCTCAGAACCTGGCTACATGCAAATTAGTCTGTCCCTGGCCCAGTGCATCATGGGAACAGGGCAGACCAAACTACCAAGCCAATTCTTTTACTGGAAAGGAAACAAGCTTCCGGGGACCGGTTTCTGGCATTACAGCCGTCTTCGGCCCGGCTTGCTTGAATCCTGATGGTGCAGTGAGCAAGGGACTCACATCTGAGCATACCCTTCCACGCTTATGGTGAACAAAACGATTCAGAAAAGGGGGTGGTGATGGACAGAGTATCTGAATTAAGCAGAACACTCCTACCCAGTCCAAAGATCAGGGCTTGATCCATCACCGTTTTTTAGCTAACTGCACCATCCCAGCTCAGAACCTGGCTACATGCAAATTGGTCTGTCCCTGGACCAGTGCATAATGGGAACAGGGCAGACCAAACTACCAAGCCAATTCTTTTACTGGAAAGGAAACAAGCTTCCGGTGACCGGTTTCTGGCATTACAGCCGTCTTCGGCCCGGCTTGCTTGAATCCTGATGGTGCAGTGAGCAAGGGACTCACATCTGAGCATACCCTTCCACGCTTATGGTGGACAAAACGATTCAGAAAAGGGGGTGGTGATGGACAGAGTATCTGAATTAAGCAGAACATTCCTACACAGTCCAAAGATCAGGGCTTGATCCATCACCGTTTTTTAGCTAACTGCACCATCCCAGCTCAGAACCTGGCTACATGCAAATTAGTCTGTCCCTGGCCCAGTGCATCATGGGAACAGGGCAGACCAAACTACCAAGCCAATTCTTTTACTGGAAAGGAAACAAGCTTCCGGGGACCGGTTTCTGCCATTACAGCCGCCTTCGGCCCGGCTTGCTTGAATCCTGATTGTGCAGTGAGCAAGGGACTCACATCTGAGCATACCCTTCCACGCTTATGGTGGACAAAACGATTCAGAAAAGGGGTGGTGATGGACAGAGTATCTGAATTAAGCAGAACACTCCTACCCAGTCCAAAGATCAGGGCTTGATCCATCACCGTTTTTTAGCTAACTGCACCATCCCAGCTCAGAACCTGGCTACATGCAAAATAGTCTGTCCCTGGCCCAGTGCATCATGGAAACAGGGCAGACCAAACTACCAAGCCAATTCTTTTACTGGAAAGGAAACAAGCTCCCGGGGACCGGTTTCTGGCATTACAGCCGTCTTCGGCCCGGCTTGCTTGAATCCTGATGGTGCAGTGAGCAAGGGACTCACATCTGAGCATACCCTTCCACGCTTATGGTGGACAAAACGATTCAGAAAAGGGGGTGGTGATGGACAGAGTATCTGAATTAAGCAGAACACTCCTACCCAATCCAAAGATCAGGGCTTGATCCATCACCGTTTTTTAGCTAACTGCACCATCCCAGCTCAGAACCTGGCTACATGCAAATTAGTCTGTCCCTGGCCCAGTGCATCATGGGAACAGGGCAGACCAAACTACCAAGCCAATTCTTTTACTGGAAAGGAAACAAGCTTCTGGGGACCTGTTTCTGGCATTACAGCCGTCTTCGGCCCGGCTTGCTTGAATCCTGATGGTGTAGTGAGCAAGGGACTCACATCTGAGCATACCCTTCCACGCTTATGGTGGACAAAACGATTCAGAAAAGGGGGTGGTGATGGACAGAGTATCTGAATTAAGCAGAACACTCCTACCCAGTCCAAAGATCAGGGCTTGATCCATCACCGTTTTTTAGCTAACTGCACCATCCCAGCTCAGAACCTGGCTACATGCAAAATAGTCTGTCCCTGGCCCAGTGCATCATGGGAACAGGGCAGACCAAACTACCAAGCCAATTCTTTTACTGGAAAGGAAACAAGCTCCCGGGGACCGGTTTCTGGCATTACAGCCGTCTTCGGCCCGGCTTGCTTGAATCCTGATGGTGCAGTGAGCAAGGGACTCACATCTGAGCATACCCTTCCACGCTTATGGTGGACAAAACGATTCAGAAAAGGGGGTGGTGATGGACAGAGTATCTGAATTAAGCAGAACACTCCTACCCAGTCCAAAGATCAGGGCTTGATCCATCACCGTTTTTTAGCTAACTGCACCATCCCAGCTCAGAACCTGGCTACATGCAAATTGGTCTGTCCCTGGACCAGTGCATAATGGGAACAGGGCAGACCAAACTACCAAGCCAATTCTTTTACTGGAAAGGAAACAAGCTTCCGGTGACCGGTTTCTGGCATTACAGCCGTCTTCGGCCCGGCTTGCTTGAATCCTGATGGTGCAGTGAGCAAGGGACTCACATCTGAGCATACCCTTCCACGCTTATGGTGGACAAAACGATTCAGAAAAGGGGGTGGTGATGGACAGAGTATCTGAATTAAGCAGAACATTCCTACACAGTCCAAAGATCAGGGCTTGATCCATCACCGTTTTTTAGCTAACTGCACCATCCCAGCTCAGAACCTGGCTACATGCAAATTAGTCTGTCCCTGGCCCAGTGCATCATGGGAACAGGGCAGACCAAACTACCAAGCCAATTCTTTTACTGGAAAGGAAACAAGCTTCCGGGGACCGGTTTCTGCCATTACAGCCGCCTTCGGCCCGGCTTGCTTGAATCCTGATTGTGCAGTGAGCAAGGGACTCACATCTGAGCATACCCTTCCACGCTTATGGTGGACAAAACGATTCAGAAAAGGGGTGGTGATGGACAGAGTATCTGAATTAAGCAGAACACTCCTACCCAGTCCAAAGATCAGGGCTTGATCCATCACCGTTTTTTAGCTAACTGCACCATCCCAGCTCAGAACCTGGCTACATGCAAAATAGTCTGTCCCTGGCCCAGTGCATCATGGAAACAGGGCAGACCAAACTACCAAGCCAATTCTTTTACTGGAAAGGAAACAAGCTCCCGGGGACCGGTTTCTGGCATTACAGCCGTCTTCGGCCCGGCTTGCTTGAATCCTGATGGTGCAGTGAGCAAGGGACTCACATCTGAGCATACCCTTCCACGCTTATGGTGGACAAAACGATTCAGAAAAGGGGGTGGTGATGGACAGAGTATCTGAATTAAGCAGAACACTCCTACCCAATCCAAAGATCAGGGCTTGATCCATCACCGTTTTTTAGCTAACTGCACCATCCCAGCTCAGAACCTGGCTACATGCAAATTAGTCTGTCCCTGGCCCAGTGCATCATGGGAACAGGGCAGACCAAACTACCAAGCCAATTCTTTTACTGGAAAGGAAACAAGCTTCTGGGGACCTGTTTCTGGCATTACAGCCGTCTTCGGCCCGGCTTGCTTGAATCCTGATGGTGTAGTGAGCAAGGGACTCACATCTGAGCAT
Source organism: Lissotriton vulgaris (assembly GCF_964263255.1). NCBI lineage: Eukaryota > Metazoa > Chordata > Amphibia > Caudata > Salamandridae > Lissotriton > Lissotriton vulgaris. The sequence goes on along the minus strand of NC_141700.1, from coordinate 472,644,861 downwards.
ACCCTTCCACGCTTATGGTGGACAAAACGATTCAGAAAAGGGGGTGGTGATGGACAGAGTATCTGAATTAAGCAGAACACTCCTACCCAGTCCAAAGATCAGGGCTTGATCCATCACCGTTTTTTAGCTAACTGCACCATCCCAGCTCAGAACCTGGCTACATGCAAAATAGTCTGTCCCTGGCCCAGTGCATCATGGGAACAGGGCAGACCAAACTACCAAGCCAATTCTTTTACTGGAAAGGAAACAAGCTCCCGGGGACCGGTTTCTGGCATTACAGCCGTCTTCGGCCCGGCTTGCTTGAATCCTGATGGTGCAGTGAGCAAGGGACTCACATCTGAGCATACCCTTCCACGCTTATGGTGGACAAAACGATTCAGAAAAGGGGGTGGTGATGGACAGAGTATCTGAATTAAGCAGAACACTCCTACCCAATCCAAAGATCAGGGCTTGATCCATCACCGTTTTTTAGCTAACTGCACCATCCCAGCTCAGAACCTGGCTACATGCAAATTAGTCTGTCCCTGGCCCAGTGCATCATGGGAACAGGGCAGACCAAACTACCAAGCCAATTCTTTTACTGGAAAGGAAACAAGCTTCTGGGGACCTGTTTCTGGCATTACAGCCGTCTTCGGCCCGGCTTGCTTGAATCCTGATGGTGTAGTGAGCAAGGACTCACATCTGAGCATACCCTTCCACGCTTATGGTGGACAAAACGATTCAGAAAAGGGGGTGGTGATGGACAGAGTATCTGAATTAAGCAGAACACTCCTACCCAGTCCAAAGATCAGGGCTTGATCCATCACCGTTTTTTAGCTAACTGCACCATCCCAGCTCAGAACCTGGCTACATGCAAATTAGTCTGTCCCTGGCCCAGTGCATCATGGGAACAGGGCAGATCAAACTACCAAGCCAATTATTTTACTGGAAAGGAAACAAGCTTCCGGGGACCGGTATCTGGCATTACAGCCGTCTTCGGCCCGGCTTGCTTGAATCCTGATGGTGCAGTGAGCAAGGGACTCACATCTGAGCATACCCTTCCACGCTTATGGTGGACAAAACGATTCAGAAAATGGGGTGGTGATGGACAGAGTATCTGAATTAAGCAGAACACTCCTACCCAGTCCAAAGATCAGGGCTTGATCCATCACCGTTTTTTAGCTAACTGCACCATCCCGCTCAGAACCTGGCTACATTCAAATTAGTCTGTCCCTGGCCCAGTGCATCATAGGAACAGGGCAGACCAAACTACCAAGCCAATTCATTTACTGGAAAGGAAACAAGCTTCCGGGGACCGGTTTCTGGCATTACAGCCGTCTTCGGCCCGGCTTGCTTGAATCCTGATGTTGCAGTGAGCAAGGGACTCACATCTGAGCATACCCTTCCACGCTTATGGTGGACAAAACGATTCAGAAAAGGGGTTGGTGATGGACAGAGTATCTGAATTAAGCAGAACACTCCTACCCAGTCCAAAGATCAGGGCTTGATCCATCACCGTTTTTTAGCTAACTGCACCATCCCAGCTCAGAACCTGGCTACATGCAAAATTAGTCTGTCCCTGGCCCAGTGCATCATGGGAACAGGGCAGACCAAACTACCAAGCCAATTCTTTTACTGGAAAGGAAACAAGCTTCCGGGGACCAGTTACTGCCATTACAGCCGTCTTCGGCCCGGCTTGCTTGAATCCTGATGGTGCAGTGAGCAAGGGACTCACATCTGAGCATACCCTTCCACGCTTATGGTGGACAAAACGATTCAGAAAAGGGGGTGGTGATGGACAGAGTATCTGAATTAAGCAGAACACTGCTACCCAGTCCAAAGATCAGGGCTTCATCCATCACCGTTTTTTAGCTAACTGCACCATCCCAGCTCAGAACCTGGCTACATGCAAAATTAGTCTGTCCCTGGCCCAGTGCATCATGGGAACAGGGCAGACCAAACTACCAAGCCAATTCTTTTACTGGAAAGGAAACAAGCTTCTGGGGACCTGTTTCTGGCATTACAGCCGTCTTCGGCCCGGCTTGCTTGAATCCTGATGGTGTAGTGAGCAAGGGACTCACATCTGAGCATACCCTTCCACGCTTATGGTGGACAAAACGATTCAGAAAAGGGGGTGGTGATGGACAGAGTATCTGAATTAAGCAGAACACTCCTACCCAGTCCAAAGATCAGGGCTTGATCCATCACCGTTTTTTAGCTAACTGCACCATCCCAGCTCAGAACCTGGCTACATGCAAATTAGTCTGTCCCTGGCCCAGTGCATCATGGGAACAGGGCAGATCAAACTACCAAGCCAATTCTTTTACTGGAAAGGAAACAAGCTTCCGGGGACCGGTATCTGGCATTACAGCCGTCTTCGGCCCGGCTTGCTTGAATCCTGATGGTGCAGTGAGCAAGGGACTCACATCTGAGCATACCCTTCCACGCTTATGGTGGACAAAACGATTCAGAAAATGGGGTGGTGATGGACAGAGTATCTGAATTAAGCAGAACACTCCTACCCAGTCCAAAGATCAGGGCTTGATCCATCACCGTTTTTTAGCTAACTGCACCATCCCGCTCAGAACCTGGCTACATTCAAATTAGTCTGTCCCTGGCCCAGTGCATCATAGGAACAGGGCAGACCAAACTACCAAGCCAATTCATTTACTGGAAAGGAAACAAGCTTCCGGGGACCGGTTTCTGGCATTACAGCCGTCTTCGGCCCGGCTTGCTTGAATCCTGATGTTGCAGTGAGCAAGGGACTCACATCTGAGCATACCCTTCCACGCTTATGGTGGACAAAACGATTCAGAAAAGGGGTTGGTGATGGACAGAGTATCTGAATTAAGCAGAACACTCCTACCCAGTCCAAAGATCAGGGCTTGATCCATCACCGTTTTTTAGCTAACTGCACCATCCCAGCTCAGAACCTGGCTACATGCAAAATTAGTCTGTCCCTGGCCCAGTGCATCATGGGAACAGGGCAGACCAAACTACCAAGCCAATTCTTTTACTGGAAAGGAAACAAGCTTCCGGGGACCAGTTACTGCCATTACAGCCATCTTCGGCCCGGCTTGCTTGAATCCTGATGGTGCAGTGAGCAAGGGACTCACATCTGAGCATACCCTTCCACGCTTATGGTGGACAAAACGATTCAGAAAAGGGGGTGGTGATGGACAGAGTATCTGAATTAAGCAGAACACTGCTACCCAGTCCAAAGATCAGGGCTTCATCCATCACCGTTTTTTAGCTAACTGCACCATCCCAGCTCAGAACCTGGCTACATGCAAATTAGTCTGTCCCTGGCCCAGTGCATCATGGGAACAGGGCAGACCAAACTACCAAGCCAATTCTTTTACTGGAAAGGAAACAAGCTTCCGGGGACCGGTTTCTGGCATTACAGCCGTCTTCGGCCCGGCTTGCTTGAATCCTGATGGTGCAGTGAGCAAGGGACTCACATCTGAGCATACCCTTCCACGCTTATGGTGAACAAAACGATTCAGAAAAGGGGGTGGTGATGGACAGAGTATCTGAATTAAGCAGAACACTCCTACCCAGTCCAAAGATCAGGGCTTGATCCATCACCGTTTTTTAGCTAACTGCACCATCCCAGCTCAGAACCTGGCTACATGCAAATTGGTCTGTCCCTGGACCAGTGCATAATGGGAACAGGGCAGACCAAACTACCAAGCCAATTCTTTTACTGGAAAGGAAACAAGCTTCTGGTGACCGGTTTCTGGCATTACAGCCGTCTTCGGCCCGGCTTGCTTGAATCCTGATTGTGCAGTGAGCAAGGGACTCACATCTGAGCATACCCTTCCACGCTTATGGTGGACAAAACGATTCAGAAAAGGGGGTGGTGATGGACAGAGTATCTGAATTAAGCAGAACACTCCTACCCAGTCCAAAGATCAGGGCTTGATCCATCACCGTTTTTTAGCTAACTGCACCATCCCAGCTCAGAACCTGGCTACATGCAAATTAGTCTGTCCCTGGCCCAGTGCATCATGGGAACAGGGCAGATCAAACTACCAAGCCAATTCTTTTACTGGAAAGGAAACAAGCTTCCGGGGACCGGTATCTGGCATTACAGCCGTCTTCGGCCCGGCTTGCTTGAATCCTGATGGTGCAGTGAGCAAGGGACTCACATCTGAGCATACCCTTCCACGCTTATGGTGGACAAAACGATTCAGAAAATGGGGTGGTGATGGACAGAGTATCTGAATTAAGCAGAACACTCCTACCCAGTCCAAAGATCAGGGCTTGATCCATCACCGTTTTTTAGCTAACTGCACCATCCCGCTCAGAACCTGGCTACATTCAAATTAGTCTGTCCCTGGCCCAGTGCATCATAGGAACAGGGCAGACCAAACTACCAAGCCAATTCATTTACTGGAAAGGAAACAAGCTTCCGGGGACCGGTTTCTGGCATTACAGCCGTCTTCGGCCCGGCTTGCTTGAATCCTGATGTTGCAGTGAGCAAGGGACTCACATCTGAGCATACCCTTCCACGCTTATGGTGGACAAAACGATTCAGAAAAGGGGTTGGTGATGGACAGAGTATCTGAATTAAGCAGAACACTCCTACCCAGTCCAAAGATCAGGGCTTGATCCATCACCGTTTTTTAGCTAACTGCACCATCCCAGCTCAGAACCTGGCTACATGCAAAATTAGTCTGTCCCTGGCCCAGTGCATCATGGGAACAGGGCAGACCAAACTACCAAGCCAATTCTTTTACTGGAAAGGAAACAAGCTTCCTGGGACCAGTTACTGCCATTACAGCCGTCTTCGGCCCGGCTTGCTTGAATCCTGATGGTGCAGTGAGCAAGGGACTCACATCTGAGCATACCCTTCCACGCTTATGGTGGACAAAACGATTCAGAAAAGGGGGTGGTGATGGACAGAGTATCTGAATTAAGCAGAACACTGCTACCCAGTCCAAAGATCAGGGCTTCATCCATCACCGTTTTTTAGCTAACTGCACCATCCCAGCTCAGAACCTGGCTACATGCAAATTAGTCTGTCCCTGGCCCAGTGCATCATGGGAACAGGGCAGACCAAACTACCAAGCCAATTCTTTTACTGGAAAGGAAACAAGCTTCCGGGGACCGGTTTCTGGCATTACAGCCGTCTTCGGCCCGGCTTGCTTGAATCCTGATGGTGCAGTGAGCAAGGGACTCACATCTGAGCATACCCTTCCACGCTTATGGTGAACAAAACGATTCAGAAAAGGGGGTGGTGATGGACAGAGTATCTGAATTAAGCAGAACACTCCTACCCAGTCCAAAGATCAGGGCTTGATCCATCACCGTTTTTTAGCTAACTGCACCATCCCAGCTCAGAACCTGGCTACATGCAAATTGGTCTGTCCCTGGACCAGTGCATAATGGGAACAGGGCAGACCAAACTACCAAGCCAATTCTTTTACTGGAAAGGAAACAAGCTTCTGGTGACCGGTTTCTGGGATTACAGCCGTCTTCGGCCCGGCTTGCTTGAATCCTGATGGTGCAGTGAGCAAGGGACTCACATCTGAGCATACCCTTCCACGCTTATGGTGGACAAAACGATTCAGAAAAGGGGGTGGTGATGGACAGAGTATCTGAATTAAGCAGAACATTCCTACACAGTCCAAAGATCAGGGCTTGATCCATCACCGTTTTTTAGCTAACTGCACCATCCCAGCTCAGAACCTGGCTACATACAAATTAGTCTGTCCCTGGCTCAGTGCATCATGGGAACAGGGCAGACCAAACTACCAAGCCAATTCTTTTACTGGAAAGGAAACAAGCTTCCGGGGACCGGTTTCTGCCATTACAGCCGTCTTCGGCCCGGCTTGCTTGAATCCTGATGGTGCAGTGAGCAAGGGACTCACATCTGAGCATACCCTTCCACGCTTATGGTGAACAAAACGATTCAGAAAAGGGGGTGGTGATGGACAGAGTATCTGAATTAAGCAGAACACTCCTACCCAGTCCAAAGATCAGGGCTTGATCCATCACCGTTTTTTAGCTAACTGCACCATCCCAGCTCAGAACCTGGCTACATGCAAATTGGTCTGTCCCTGGACCAGTGCATAATGGGAACAGGGCAGACCAAACTACCAAGCCAATTCTTTTACTGGAAAGGAAACAAGCTTCTGGTGACCGGTTTCTGGCATTACAGCCGTCTTCGGCCCGGCTTGCTTGAATCCTGATGGTGCAGTGAGCAAGGGACTCACATCTGAGCATACCCTTCCACGCTTATGGTGGACAAAACGATTCAGAAAAGGGGGTGGTGATGGACAGAGTATCTGAATTAAGCAGAACATTCCTACACAGTCCAAAGATCAGGGCTTGATCCATCACCGTTTTTTAGCTAACTGCACCATCCCAGCTCAGAACCTGGCTACATGCAAATTAGTCTGTCCCTGGCTCAGTGCATCATGGGAACAGGGCAGACCAAACTACCAAGCCAATTCTTTTACTGGAAAGGAAACAAGCTTCCGGGGACCGGTTTCTGCCATTACAGCCGTCTTCGGCCCGGCTTGCTTGAATCCTGATTGTGCAGTGAGCAAGGGACTCACATCTGAGCATACCCTTCCACGCTTATGGTGGACAAAACGATTCAGAAAAGGGGGTGGTGATGGACAGAGTATCTGAATTAAGCAGAAGACTCCTACCCAGTCCAAAGATCAGGGCTTGATCCATCACCGTTTTTTAGCTAACTGCACCATCCCAGCTCAGAACCTGGCTACATGCAAATTAGTCTGTCCCTGGCCCAGTGCATCATGGGAACAGGGCAGATCAAACTACCAAGCCAATTCTTTTACTGGAAAGGAAACAAGCTTCCGGGGACCGGTATCTGGCATTACAGCCGTCTTCGGCCCGGCTTGCTTGAATCCTGATGGTGCAGTGAGCAAGGGACTCACATCTGAGCATACCCTTCCACGCTTATGGTGGACAAAACGATTCAGAAAATGGGGTGGTGATGGACAGAGTATCTGAATTAAGCAGAACACTCCTACCCAGTCCAAAGATCAGGGCTTGATCCATCACCGTTTTTTAGCTAACTGCACCATCCCGCTCAGAACCTGGCTACATTCAAATTAGTCTGTCCCTGGCCCAGTGCATCATAGGAACAGGGCAGACCAAACTACCAAGCCAATTCATTTACTGGAAAGGAAACAAGCTTCCGGGGACCGGTTTCTGGCATTACAGCCGTCTTCGGCCCGGCTTGCTTGAATCCTGATGTTGCAGTGAGCAAGGGACTCACATCTGAGCATACCCTTCCACGCTTATGGTGGACAAAACGATTCAGAAAAGGGGGTGGTGATGGACAGAGTATCTGAATTAAGCAGAACACTCCTACCCAATCCAAAGATCAGGGCTTGATCCATCACCGTTTTTTAGCTAACTGCACCATCCCAGCTCAGAACCTGGCTACATGCAAATTAGTCTGTCCCTGGCCCAGTGCATCATGGGAACAGGGCAGACCAAACTACCAAGCCAATTCTTTTACTGGAAAGGAAACAAGCTTCTGGGGACCTGTTTCTGGCATTACAGCCGTCTTCGGCCCGGCTTGCTTGAATCCTGATGGTGTAGTGAGCAAGGGACTCACATCTGAGCATACCCTTCCACGCTTATGGTGGACAAAACGATTCAGAAAAGGGGGTGGTGATGGACAGAGTATCTGAATTAAGCAGAACACTCCTACCCAGTCCAAAGATCAGGGCTTGATCCATCACCGTTTTTTAGCTAACTGCACCATCCCAGCTCAGAACCTGGCTACATGCAAAATAGTCTGTCCCTGGCCCAGTGCATCATGGGAACAGGGCAGACCAAACTACCAAGCCAATTCTTTTACTGGAAAGGAAACAAGCTCCCGGGGACCGGTTTCTGGCATTACAGCCGTCTTCGGCCCGGCTTGCTTGAATCCTGATGGTGCAGTGAGCAAGGGACTCACATCTGAGCATACCCTTCCACGCTTATGGTGGACAAAACGATTCAGAAAAGGGGGTGGTGATGGACAGAGTATCTGAATTAAGCAGAACACTCCTACCCAATCCAAAGATCAGGGCTTGATCCATCACCGTTTTTTAGCTAACTGCACCATCCCAGCTCAGAACCTGGCTACATGCAAATTAGTCTGTCCCTGGCCCAGTGCATCATGGGAACAGGGCAGACCAAACTACCAAGCCAATTCTTTTACTGGAAAGGAAACAAGCTTCTGGGGACCTGTTTCTGGCATTACAGCCGTCTTCGGCCCGGCTTGCTTGAATCCTGATGGTGTAGTGAGCAAGGACTCACATCTGAGCATACCCTTCCACGCTTATGGTGGACAAAACGATTCAGAAAAGGGGGTGGTGATGGACAGAGTATCTGAATTAAGCAGAACACTCCTACCCAGTCCAAAGATCAGGGCTTGATCCATCACCGTTTTTTAGCTAACTGCACCATCCCAGCTCAGAACCTGGCTACATGCAAATTAGTCTGTCCCTGGCCCAGTGCATCATGGGAACAGGGCAGATCAAACTACCAAGCCAATTATTTTACTGGAAAGGAAACAAGCTTCCGGGGACCGGTATCTGGCATTACAGCCGTCTTCGGCCCGGCTTGCTTGAATCCTGATGGTGCAGTGAGCAAGGGACTCACATCTGAGCATACCCTTCCACGCTTATGGTGGACAAAACGATTCAGAAAATGGGGTGGTGATGGACAGAGTATCTGAATTAAGCAGAACACTCCTACCCAGTCCAAAGATCAGGGCTTGATCCATCACCGTTTTTTAGCTAACTGCACCATCCCGCTCAGAACCTGGCTACATTCAAATTAGTCTGTCCCTGGCCCAGTGCATCATAGGAACAGGGCAGACCAAACTACCAAGCCAATTCATTTACTGGAAAGGAAACAAGCTTCCGGGGACCGGTTTCTGGCATTACAGCCGTCTTCGGCCCGGCTTGCTTGAATCCTGATGTTGCAGTGAGCAAGGGACTCACATCTGAGCATACCCTTCCACGCTTATGGTGGACAAAACGATTCAGAAAAGGGGTTGGTGATGGACAGAGTATCTGAATTAAGCAGAACACTCCTACCCAGTCCAAAGATCAGGGCTTGATCCATCACCGTTTTTTAGCTAACTGCACCATCCCAGCTCAGAACCTGGCTACATGCAAAATTAGTCTGTCCCTGGCCCAGTGCATCATGGGAACAGGGCAGACCAAACTACCAAGCCAATTCTTTTACTGGAAAGGAAACAAGCTTCCGGGGACCAGTTACTGCCATTACAGCCGTCTTCGGCCCGGCTTGCTTGAATCCTGATGGTGCAGTGAGCAAGGGACTCACATCTGAGCATACCCTTCCATGCTTATGGTGGACAAAACGATTCAGAAAAGGGGGTGGTGATGGACAGAGTATCTGAATTAAGCAGAACACTGCTACCCAGTCCAAAGATCAGGGCTTCATCCATCACCGTTTTTTAGCTAACTGCACCATCCCAGCTCAGAACCTGGCTACATGCAAAATTAGTCTGTCCCTGGCCCAGTGCATCATGGGAACAGGGCAGACCAAACTACCAAGCCAATTCTTTTACTGGAAAGGAAACAAGCTTCTGGGGACCTGTTTCTGGCATTACAGCCGTCTTCGGCCCGGCTTGCTTGAATCCTGATGGTGTAGTGAGCAAGGGACTCACATCTGAGCATACCCTTCCACGCTTATGGTGGACAAAACGATTCAGAAAAGGGGGTGGTGATGGACAGAGTATCTGAATTAAGCAGAACACTCCTACCCAGTCCAAAGATCAGGGCTTGATCCATCACCGTTTTTTAGCTAACTGCACCATCCCAGCTCAGAACCTGGCTACATGCAAATTAGTCTGTCCCTGGCCCAGTGCATCATGGGAACAGGGCAGATCAAACTACCAAGCCAATTCTTTTACTGGAAAGGAAACAAGCTTCCGGGGACCGGTATCTGGCATTACAGCCGTCTTCGGCCCGGCTTGCTTGAATCCTGATGGTGCAGTGAGCAAGGGACTCACATCTGAGCATACCCTTCCACGCTTATGGTGGACAAAACGATTCAGAAAATGGGGTGGTGATGGACAGAGTATCTGAATTAAGCAGAACACTCCTACCCAGTCCAAAGATCAGGGCTTGATCCATCACCGTTTTTTAGCTAACTGCACCATCCCGCTCAGAACCTGGCTACATTCAAATTAGTCTGTCCCTGGCCCAGTGCATCATAGGAACAGGGCAGACCAAACTACCAAGCCAATTCATTTACTGGAAAGGAAACAAGCTTCCGGGGACCGGTTTCTGGCATTACAGCCGTCTTCGGCCCGGCTTGCTTGAATCCTGATGTTGCAGTGAGCAAGGGACTCACATCTGAGCATACCCTTCCACGCTTATGGTGGACAAAACGATTCAGAAAAGGGGTTGGTGATGGACAGAGTATCTGAATTAAGCAGAACACTCCTACCCAGTCCAAAGATCAGGGCTTGATCCATCACCGTTTTTTAGCTAACTGCACCATCCCAGCTCAGAACCTGGCTACATGCAAAATTAGTCTGTCCCTGGCCCAGTGCATCATGGGAACAGGGCAGACCAAACTACCAAGCCAATTCTTTTACTGGAAAGGAAACAAGCTTCCGGGGACCAGTTACTGCCATTACAGCCATCTTCGGCCCGGCTTGCTTGAATCCTGATGGTGCAGTGAGCAAGGGACTCACATCTGAGCATACCCTTCCACGCTTATGGTGGACAAAACGATTCAGAAAAGGGGGTGGTGATGGACAGAGTATCTGAATTAAGCAGAACACTGCTACCCAGTCCAAAGATCAGGGCTTCATCCATCACCGTTTTTTAGCTAACTGCACCATCCCAGCTCAGAACCTGGCTACATGCAAATTAGTCTGTCCCTGGCCCAGTGCATCATGGGAACAGGGCAGACCAAACTACCAAGCCAATTCTTTTACTGGAAAGGAAACAAGCTTCCGGGGACCGGTTTCTGGCATTACAGCCGTCTTCGGCCCGGCTTGCTTGAATCCTGATGGTGCAGTGAGCAAGGGACTCACATCTGAGCATACCCTTCCACGCTTATGGTGAACAAAACGATTCAGAAAAGGGGGTGGTGATGGACAGAGTATCTGAATTAAGCAGAACACTCCTACCCAGTCCAAAGATCAGGGCTTGATCCATCACCGTTTTTTAGCTAACTGCACCATCCCAGCTCAGAACCTGGCTACATGCAAATTGGTCTGTCCCTGGACCAGTGCATAATGGGAACAGGGCAGACCAAACTACCAAGCCAATTCTTTTACTGGAAAGGAAACAAGCTTCTGGTGACCGGTTTCTGGCATTACAGCCGTCTTCGGCCCGGCTTGCTTGAATCCTGATTGTGCAGTGAGCAAGGGACTCACATCTGAGCATACCCTTCCACGCTTATGGTGGACAAAACGATTCAGAAAAGGGGGTGGTGATGGACAGAGTATCTGAATTAAGCAGAACACTCCTACCCAGTCCAAAGATCAGGGCTTGATCCATCACCGTTTTTTAGCTAACTGCACCATCCCAGCTCAGAACCTGGCTACATGCAAATTAGTCTGTCCCTGGCCCAGTGCATCATGGGAACAGGGCAGATCAAACTACCAAGCCAATTCTTTTACTGGAAAGGAAACAAGCTTCCGGGGACCGGTATCTGGCATTACAGCCGTCTTCGGCCCGGCTTGCTTGAATCCTGATGGTGCAGTGAGCAAGGGACTCACATCTGAGCATACCCTTCCACGCTTATGGTGGACAAAACGATTCAGAAAATGGGGTGGTGATGGACAGAGTATCTGAATTAAGCAGAACACTCCTACCCAGTCCAAAGATCAGGGCTTGATCCATCACCGTTTTTTAGCTAACTGCACCATCCCGCTCAGAACCTGGCTACATTCAAATTAGTCTGTCCCTGGCCCAGTGCATCATAGGAACAGGGCAGACCAAACTACCAAGCCAATTCATTTACTGGAAAGGAAACAAGCTTCCGGGGACCGGTTTCTGGCATTACAGCCGTCTTCGGCCCGGCTTGCTTGAATCCTGATGTTGCAGTGAGCAAGGGACTCACATCTGAGCATACCCTTCCACGCTTATGGTGGACAAAACGATTCAGAAAAGGGGTTGGTGATGGACAGAGTATCTGAATTAAGCAGAACACTCCTACCCAGTCCAAAGATCAGGGCTTGATCCATCACCGTTTTTTAGCTAACTGCACCATCCCAGCTCAGAACCTGGCTACATGCAAAATTAGTCTGTCCCTGGCCCAGTGCATCATGGGAACAGGGCAGACCAAACTACCAAGCCAATTCTTTTACTGGAAAGGAAACAAGCTTCCTGGGACCAGTTACTGCCATTACAGCCGTCTTCGGCCCGGCTTGCTTGAATCCTGATGGTGCAGTGAGCAAGGGACTCACATCTGAGCATACCCTTCCACGCTTATGGTGGACAAAACGATTCAGAAAAGGGGGTGGTGATGGACAGAGTATCTGAATTAAGCAGAACACTGCTACCCAGTCCAAAGATCAGGGCTTCATCCATCACCGTTTTTTAGCTAACTGCACCATCCCAGCTCAGAACCTGGCTACATGCAAATTAGTCTGTCCCTGGCCCAGTGCATCATGGGAACAGGGCAGACCAAACTACCAAGCCAATTCTTTTACTGGAAAGGAAACAAGCTTCCGGGGACCGGTTTCTGGCATTACAGCCGTCTTCGGCCCGGCTTGCTTGAATCCTGATGGTGCAGTGAGCAAGGGACTCACATCTGAGCATACCCTTCCACGCTTATGGTGAACAAAACGATTCAGAAAAGGGGGTGGTGATGGACAGAGTATCTGAATTAAGCAGAACACTCCTACCCAGTCCAAAGATCAGGGCTTGATCCATCACCGTTTTTTAGCTAACTGCACCATCCCAGCTCAGAACCTGGCTACATGCAAATTGGTCTGTCCCTGGACCAGTGCATAATGGGAACAGGGCAGACCAAACTACCAAGCCAATTCTTTTACTGGAAAGGAAACAAGCTTCTGGTGACCGGTTTCTGGGATTACAGCCGTCTTCGGCCCGGCTTGCTTGAATCCTGATGGTGCAGTGAGCAAGGGACTCACATCTGAGCATACCCTTCCACGCTTATGGTGGACAAAACGATTCAGAAAAGGGGGTGGTGATGGACAGAGTATCTGAATTAAGCAGAACATTCCTACACAGTCCAAAGATCAGGGCTTGATCCATCACCGTTTTTTAGCTAACTGCACCATCCCAGCTCAGAACCTGGCTACATACAAATTAGTCTGTCCCTGGCTCAGTGCATCATGGGAACAGGGCAGACCAAACTACCAAGCCAATTCTTTTACTGGAAAGGAAACAAGCTTCCGGGGACCGGTTTCTGCCATTACAGCCGTCTTCGGCCCGGCTTGCTTGAATCCTGATGGTGCAGTGAGCAAGGGACTCACATCTGAGCATACCCTTCCACGCTTATGGTGAACAAAACGATTCAGAAAAGGGGGTGGTGATGGACAGAGTATCTGAATTAAGCAGAACACTCCTACCCAGTCCAAAGATCAGGGCTTGATCCATCACCGTTTTTTAGCTAACTGCACCATCCCAGCTCAGAACCTGGCTACATGCAAATTGGTCTGTCCCTGGACCAGTGCATAATGGGAACAGGGCAGACCAAACTACCAAGCCAATTCTTTTACTGGAAAGGAAACAAGCTTCTGGTGACCGGTTTCTGGCATTACAGCCGTCTTCGGCCCGGCTTGCTTGAATCCTGATGGTGCAGTGAGCAAGGGACTCACATCTGAGCATACCCTTCCACGCTTATGGTGGACAAAACGATTCAGAAAAGGGGGTGGTGATGGACAGAGTATCTGAATTAAGCAGAACATTCCTACACAGTCCAAAGATCAGGGCTTGATCCATCACCGTTTTTTAGCTAACTGCACCATCCCAGCTCAGAACCTGGCTACATGCAAATTAGTCTGTCCCTGGCTCAGTGCATCATGGGAACAGGGCAGACCAAACTACCAAGCCAATTCTTTTACTGGAAAGGAAACAAGCTTCCGGGGACCGGTTTCTGCCATTACAGCCGTCTTCGGCCCGGCTTGCTTGAATCCTGATTGTGCAGTGAGCAAGGGACTCACATCTGAGCATACCCTTCCACGCTTATGGTGGACAAAACGATTCAGAAAAGGGGGTGGTGATGGACAGAGTATCTGAATTAAGCAGAACACTCCTACCCAGTCCAAAGATCAGGGCTTGATCCATCACCGTTTTTTAGCTAACTGCACCATCCCAGCTCAGAACCTGGCTACATGCAAATTAGTCTGTCCCTGGCCCAGTGCATCATGGGAACAGGGCAGATCAAACTACCAAGCCAATTCTTTTACTGGAAAGGAAACAAGCTTCCGGGGACCGGTATCTGGCATTACAGCCGTCTTCGGCCCGGCTTGCTTGAATCCTGATGGTGCAGTGAGCAAGGGACTCACATCTGAGCATACCCTTCCACGCTTATGGTGGACAAAACGATTCAGAAAATGGGGTGGTGATGGACAGAGTATCTGAATTAAGCAGAACACTCCTACCCAGTCCAAAGATCAGGGCTTGATCCATCACCGTTTTTTAGCTAACTGCACCATCCCGCTCAGAACCTGGCTACATTCAAATTAGTCTGTCCCTGGCCCAGTGCATCATAGGAACAGGGCAGACCAAACTACCAAGCCAATTCATTTACTGGAAAGGAAACAAGCTTCCGGGGACCGGTTTCTGGCATTACAGCCGTCTTCGGCCCGGCTTGCTTGAATCCTGATGTTGCAGTGAGCAAGGGACTCACATCTGAGCATACCCTTCCACGCTTATGGTGGACAAAACGATTCAGAAAAGGGGTTGGTGATGGACAGAGTATCTGAATTAAGCAGAACACTCCTACCCAGTCCAAAGATCAGGGCTTGATCCATCACCGTTTTTTAGCTAACTGCACCATCCCAGCTCAGAACCTGGCTACATGCAAATTAGTCTGTCCCTGGCCCAGTGCATCATGGGAACAGGGCAGACCAAACTACCAAGCCAATTCTTTTACTGGAAAGGAAACAAGCTTCCGGGGACCGGTTTCTGGCATTACAGCCGTCTTAGGCCCGGCTTGCTTGAATCCTGATGGTGCAGTGAGCAAGGGACTCACATCTGAGCATACCCTTCCACGCTTATGGTGAACAAAACGATTCAGAAAAGGGGGTGGTGATGGACAGAGTATCTGAATTAAGCAGAACACTCCTACCCAGTCCAAAGATCAGGGCTTGATCCATCACCGTTTTTTAGCTAACTGCACCATCCCAGCTCAGAACCTGGCTACATGCAAATTGGTCTGTCCCTGGACCAGTGCATAATGGGAACAGGGCAGACCAAACTACCAAGCCAATTCTTTTACTGGAAAGGAAACAAGCTTCTGGTGACCGGTTTCTGGCATTACAGCCGTCTTCGGCCCGGCTTGCTTGAATCCTGATGGTGCAGTGAGCAAGGGACTCACATCTGAGCATACCCTTCCACGCTTATGGTGGACAAAACGATTCAGAAAAGGGGGTGGTGATGGACAGAGTATCTGAATTAAGCAGAACATTGCTACACAGTCCAAAGATCAGGGCTTGATCCATCACCGTTTTTTAGCTAACTGCACCATCTCAGCTCAGAACCTGGCTACATGCAAATTAGTCTGTCCCTGGCTCAGTGCATCATGGGAACAGGGCAGACCAAACTACCAAGCCAATTCTTTTACTGGAAAGGAAACAAGCTTCCGGGGACCGGTTTCTGCCATTACAGCCGTCTTCGGCCCGGCTTGCTTGAATCCTGATTGTGCAGTGAGCAAGGGACTCACTTCTGAGCATACCCTTCCACGCTTATGGTGGACAAAACGATTCAGAAAAGGGGGTGGTGATGGACGGAGTATCTGAATTAAGCAGAACACTCCTACCCAGTCCAAAGATCAGGGCTTGATCCATCACCGTTTTTTAGCTAACTGCACCATCCCAGCTCAGAACCTGGCTACATGCAAATTAGTCTGTCCCTGGCCCAGTGCATCATGGGAACAGGGCAGACCAAACTACCAAGCCAATTCTTTTACTGGAAAGGAAACAAGCTCCCGGGGACCGGTTTCTGGCATTACAGCCGTCTTCGGCCCGGCTTGCTTGAATCCTGATGGTGCAGTGAGCAAGGGACTCACATCTGAGCATACCCTTCCACGCTTATGGTGGACAAAACGATTCAGAAAAGGGGGTGGTGATGGACAGAGTATCTGAATTAAGCAGAACACTCCTACCCAATCCAAAGATCAGGGCTTGATCCATCACCGGTTTTTAGCTAACTGCACCATCCCAGCTCAGAACCTGGCTACATGCAAATTAGTCTGTCCCTGGCCCAGTGCATCATGGGAACAGGGCAGACCAAACTACCAAGCCAATTCTTTTACTGGAAAGGAAACAAGCTTCTGAGGACCTGTTTCTGGCATTACAGCCGTCTTCGGCCCGGCTTGCTTGAATCCTGATGGTGTAGTGAGCAAGAGACTCACATCTGAGCATACCCTTCCACGCTTATGGTGGACAAAACGATTCAGAAAAGGGGGTGGTGATGGACAGAGTATCTGAATTAAGCAGAACACTCCTACCCAGTCCAAAGATCAGGGCTTGATCCATCACCGTTTTTCAGCTAACTGCACCATCCCAGCTCAGAACCTGGCTACATGCAAATTAGTTTGTCCCTGGCCCAGTGCATCATGGGAACAGGGCAGACCAAACTACCAAGCCAATTCTTTTACTGGAAAGGAAACAAGCTTCTGGGGACCTGTTTCTGCCATTACAGCCGTCTTCGGCCCGGCTTGCTTGAATCCTGATGGTGTAGTGAGCAAGGGACTCACATCTGAGCATACCCTTCCACGCTTATGGTGGACAAAACGATTCAGAAAAGGGGGTGGTGATGGACAGAGTATCTGAATTAAGCAGAACACTCCTACCCAGTCCAAAGATCAGGGCTTCATCCATCACCGTTTTTTAGCTAACTGCACCATCCCAGCTCAGAACCTGCCTACATGCAAATTAGTCTGTCCCTGGCCCAGTGCATCATGGGAACAGGGCAGACAAAACTACCATGCCAATTCTTTTGCTGGAAAGGAAACAAGCTTCCCCGGACCGGTTTCTGGCATTACAGACGTCTTCGGCCCGGCTTGCTTGAATCCTGATGGTGCAGTGAGCAAGGGACTCACATCTGAGCATACCCTTCCACGCTTATGGTGGACAAAACGATTCAGAAAAGGGGGTGGTGATGGACAGAGTATCTGAATTAAGCAGAACACTCCTACCCAGTCCAAAGATCAGGGCTTGATCCATCACCGTTTTTTTAGCTAACTGCACCATCCCAGCTCAGAACCTGGCTACATGCAAATTGGTCTGTCCCTGGACCAGTGCATCATGGGAACAGGGCAGACCAAACTACCAAGCCAATTCTTTTACTGGAAAGGAAACAAGCTTCCGGTGAACGGTTTCTGGCATTACAGCCGTCTTCGGCCCGGCTTGCTTGAATCCTGATGGTGCAGTGAGCAAGGGACTCACATCTGAGCATACCCTTCCACGCTTATGGTGGACAAAACGATTCAGAAAAGGGGGTGGTGATGGACAGAGTATCTGAATTAAGCAGAACACTCCTACCCAGTCCAAAGATCAGGGCTTGATCCATCACCGTTTTTTAGCTAACTGCACCATCCCAGCTCAGAACCTGGCTACATGCAAATTAGTCTGTCCCTGGCCCAGTGCATCATGGGAACAGGGCAGACCCAACTACCAAGCCAATTCTTTTACTGGAAAGGAAACAAGCTTCCGGGGACCGGTTTCTGCCATTACAGCCGTCTTCGGCCCGGCTTGCTTGAATCCTGATGGTGCAGTGAGCAAGGGACTCACATCTGAGCATACCCTTCCACGCTTATGGTGGACAAAACGATTCAGAAAAGGGGGTGGTGATGGACAGAGTATCTGAATTAAGCAGAACACTCCTACCCAGTCCAATGATCAGGGCTTGATCCATCACCGCTTTTTAGCTAACTGCACCATCCCAGCTCAGAACCTGGCTACATGCAAAATTAGTCTGTCCCTGGCCCAGTGCATCATGGGAACAGGGCAGACCAAACTACCAAGCCAATTCTTTTACTGGAAAGGAAACAAGCTTCCGGGGACCGGTTTCTGCCTTTACAGCTGTCCTCGGCCCGACTTGCTTGAATCCTGATGGTGCAGTGAGCAAGGGACTCACATCTGAGCATACCCTTCCACGCTTATGGTGGACAAAACGATTCAGAAAAGGGGGTGGTGATGGACAGAGTATCTTAATTAAGCAGAACACTCCTACCCAGTCCAAAGATCAGGGCTTGATCCATCACCGTTTTTCAGCTAACTGCACCATCCCAGCTCAGAACCTGCCTACATGCAAATTAGTCTGTCCCTGGCCCAGTGTATCATGGGAACAGGGCAGACCAAACTACGTAGCCAATTCTTTTACTGGAAAGGAAACAAGCTCCCGGGGACCGGTTTCTGGCATTAGAGCCGTCTTCGGCCCGGCTTGCTTGAATCCTGATGGTGCAGTGAGCAAGGGACTCACATCTGAGCATACCCTTCCACGCTTATGGTGGACAAAACGATTCAGAAAAGGGGGTGGTGATGGACAGAGTATCTGAATTAAGCAGAACACTCCTACCCAATCCAAAGATCAGGGCTTGATCCATCACCGTTTTTTAGCTAACTGCACCATCCCAGCTCAGAACCTGGCTACATGCAAATTAGTCTGTCCCTGGCCCAGTGCATCATGGGAACAGGGCAGACCAAACTACCAAGCCAATTCTTTTACTGGAAAGGAAACAAGCTTCTGGGGACCTGTTTCTGGTATTACAGCCGTCTTCTGCCCGGCTTGCTTGAATCCTGATGGTGTAGTGAGCAAGGGACTCACATCTGAGCATACCCTTCCACGCTTATGGTGGACAAAACGATTCAGAAAAGGGGGTGATGATGGACAGAGTATCTGAATTAAGCAGAACACTCCTACCCAGTCCAAAGATCAGGGCTTGATCCATCACCGTTTTTCAGCTAACTGCACCATCCCAGCTCAGAACCTGGCTACATGCAAATTAGTCTGTCCCTGGCCCAGTGCATCATGGGAACAGGGCAGACCAAACTACCGAGCCAATTCTTTTACTGGAAAGGAAACAAGCTTCCGGGGACCTGTTTCTGCCATTACAGCCGTCTTCGGCCCGGCTTGCTTGAATCCTGATGGTGTAGTGAGCAAGGGACTCACATCTGAGCATACCCTTCCACGCTTATGGTGGACAAAACGATTCAGAAAAGGGGGTGGTGATGGACAGAGTATCCGAATTAAGCAGAACACTGCTACCCAGTCCAAAGATCAGGGCTTGATCCATCACCGTTTTTTAGCTAACTGCACCATCCCAGCTCAGAACCTGGCTACATGCAAATTAGTCTGTCCCTGGCCCAGTGCATCATGGGAACAGGGCAGACCAAACTACCAAGCCAATTCTTTTACTGGAAAGGAAACAAGCTTCCGGGGACCGGTTTCTGCCATTACAGCCGTCTTCGGCCCAGCTTGCTTGAATCCTGATGGTGCAGTGAGCAAGGGACTCACATCTGAGCATACCCTTCCACGCTTATGGTGGACAAAACGATTCAGAAAAGGGGGTGGTGATGGACAAAGTATCTGAATTAAGCAGAACACTCCTACCCAGTCCAAAGATCAGGGCTTGATCCATCACCGTTTTTTAGCTAACTGCACCATCCCAGCTCAGAACCTGGCTACATGCAAATTAGTCTGTCCCTGGCCCAGTGCATCATGGGAACAGGGCAGACCAAACTACCAAGCCAATTCTTTTACTGGAAAGGAAACAAGCTCCCGGGGACCGGTTTCTGGCATTACAGCCGTCTTCGGCCCGGCTTGCTTGAATCCTGATGGTGCAGTGAGCAAGGGACTCACATCTGAGCATACCCTTCCACGCTTATGGTGGACAAAACGATTCAGAAAAGGGGGTGGTGATGGACAGAGTATCTGAATTAAGCAGAACACTCCTACCCAATCCAAAGATCAGGGCTTGATCCATCACCGGTTTTTAGCTAACTGCACCATCCCAGCTCAGAACCTGGCTACATGCAAATTAGTCTGTCCCTGGCCCAGTGCATCATGGGAACAGGGCAGACCAAACTACCAAGCCAATTCTTTTACTGGAAAGGAAACAAGCTTCTGGGGACCTGTTTCTGGCATTACAGCCGTCTTCGGCCCGGCTTGCTTGAATCCTGATGGTGTAGTGAGCAAGGGACTCACATCTGAGCATACCCTTCCACGCTTATGGTGGACAAAACGATTCAGAAAAGGGGGTGGTGATGGACAGAGTATCTGAATTAAGCAGAACACTCCTACCCAGTCCAAAGATCAGGGCTTGATCCATCACCGTTTTTCAGCTAACTGCACCATCCCAGCTCAGAACCTGGCTACATGCAAATTAGTTTGTCCCTCGCCCAGTGCATCATGGGAACAGGGCAGACCAAACTACCAAGCCAATTCTTTTACTGGAAAGGAAACAAGCTTCTGGGGACCTGTTTCTGCCATTACAGCCGTCTTCGGCCCGGCTTGCTTGAATCCTGATGGTGTAGTGAGCAAGGGACTCACATCTGAGCATACCCTTCCACGCTTATGGTGGACAAAACGATTCAGAAAAGGGGGTGGTGATGGACAGAGTATCTGAATTAAGCAGAACACTCCTACCCAGTCCAAAGATCAGGGCTTCATCCATCACCGTTTTTTAGCTAACTGCACCATCCCAGCTCAGAACCTGCCTACATGCAAATTAGTCTGTCCCTGGCCCAGTGCATCATGGGAACAGGGCAGACAAAACTACCAAGCCAATTCTTTTACTGGAAAGGAAACAAGCTTCCCCGGACCGGTTTCTGGCATTACAGACGTCTTCGGCCCGGCTTGCTTGAATCCTGATGGTGCAGTGAGCAAGGGACTCACATCTGAGCATACCCTTCCACGCTTATGGTGGACAAAACGATTCAGAAAAGGGGGTGGTGATGGACAGAGTATCTGAATTAAGCAGAACACTCCTACCCCGTCCAAAGATCAGGGCTTGATCCATCACCGTTTTTTTAGCTAACTGCACCATCCCAGCTCAGAACCTGGCTACATGCAAATTGGTCTGTCCCTGGACCAGTGCATCATGGGAACAGGGCAGACCAAACTACCAAGCCAATTCTTTTACTGGAAAGGAAACAAGCTTCCGGTGAACGGTTTCTGGCATTACAGCCGTCTTCGGCCCGGCTTGCTTGAATCCTGATGGTGCAGTGAGCAAGGGACTCACATCTGAGCATACCCTTCCACGCTTATGGTGGACAAAACGATTCAGAAAAGGGGGTGGTGATGGACAGAGTATCTGAATTAAGCAGAACACTCCTACCCAGTCCAAAGATCAGGGCTTGATCCATCACCGTTTTTTAGCTAACTGCACCATCCCAGCTCAGAACCTGGCTACATGCAAATTAGTCTGTCCCTGGCCCAGTGCATCATGGGAACAGGGCAGACCCAACTACCAAGCCAATTCTTTTACTGGAAAGGAAACAAGCTTCCGGGGACCGGTTTCTGCCATTACAGCCGTCTTCGGCCCGGCTTGCTTGAATCCTGATGGTGCAGTGAGCAAGGGACTCACATCTGAGCATACCCTTCCACGCTTATGGTGGACAAAACGATTCAGAAAAGGGGGTGGTGATGGACAGAGTATCTGAATTAAGCAGAACACTCCTACCCAGTTCAATGATCAGGGCTTGATCCATCACCGCTTTTTAGCTAACTGCACCATCCCAGCTCAGAACCTGGCTACATGCAAAATTAGTCTGTCCCTGGCCCAGTGCATCATGGGAACAGGGCAGACCAAACTACCAAGCCAATTCTTTTACTGGAAAGGAAACAAGCTTCCGGGGACCGGTTTCTGCCTTTACAGCCGTCTTCGGCCCGACTTGCTTGAATCCTGATGGTGCAGTGAGCAAGGGACTCACATCTGAGCATACCCTTCCACGCTTATGGTGGACAAAACGATTCAGAAAAGGGGGTGGTGATGGACAGAGTATCTTAATTAAGCAGAACACTCCTACCCAGTCCAAAGATCAGGGCTTGATCCATCACCGTTTTTCAGCTAACTGCACCATCCCAGCTCAGAACCTGCCTACATGCAAATTAGTCTGTCCCTGGCCCAGTGTATCATGGGAACAGGGCAGACCAAACTACGTAGCCAATTCTTTTACTGGAAAGGAAACAAGCTCCCGGGGACCGGTTTCTGGCATTACAGCCGTCTTCGGCCCGGCTTGCTTGAATCCTGATGGTGCAGTGAGCAAGGGACTCACATCTGAGCATACCCTTCCACGCTTATGGTGGACAAAACGATTCAGAAAAGGGGGTGGTGATGGACAGAGTATCTGAATTAAGCAGAACACTCCTACCCAATCCAAAGATCAGGGCTTGATCCATCACCGTTTTTTAGCTAACTGCACCATCCCAGCTCAGAACCTGGCTACATGCAAATTAGTCTGTCCCTGGCCCAGTGCATCATGGGAACAGGGCAGACCAAACTACCAAGCCAATTCTTTTACTGGAAAGGAAACAAGCTTCTGGGGACCTGTTTCTGGCATTACAGCCGTCTTCGGCCCGGCTTGCTTGAATCCTGATGGTGTAGTGAGCAAGGGACTCACATCTGAGCATACCCTTCCACGCTTATGGTGGACAAAACGATTCAGAAAAGGGGGTGGTGATGGACAGAGTATCTGAATTAAGCAGAACACTCCTACCCAGTCCAAAGATCAGGGCTTGATCCATCACCGTTTTTCAGCTAACTGCACCATCCCAGCTCAGAACCTGGCTACATGCAAATTAGTCTGTCCCTGGCCCAGTGCATCATGGGAACAGGGCAGACCAAACTACCAAGCCAATTCTTTTACTGGAAAGGAAACAAGCTTCCGGGGACCTGTTTCTGCCATTACAGCCGTCTTCGGCCCGGCTTGCTTGAATCCTGATGGTGTAGTGAGCAAGGGACTCACATCTGAGCATACCCTTCCACGCTTATGGTGGACAAAACGATTCAGAAAAGGGGGTGGTGATGGACAGAGTATCTGAATTAAGCAGAACACTCCTACCCAATCCAAAGATCAGGGCTTGATCCATCACCGTTTTTTAGCTAACTGCACCATCCCAGCTCAGAACCTGGCTACATGCAAATTAGTCTGTCCCTGGCCCAGTGCATCATGGGAACAGGGCAGACCAAACTACCAAGCCAATTCTTTTACTGGAAAGGAAACAAGCTTCTGGGGACCTGTTTCTGGCATTACAGCCGTCTTCGGCCCGGCTTGCTTGAATCCTGATGGTGTAGTGAGCAAGGGACTCACATCTGAGCATACCCTTCCACGCTTATGGTGGACAAAACGATTCAGAAAAGGGGGTGGTGATGGACAGAGTATCTGAATTAAGCAGAACACTCCTACCCAGTCCAAAGATCAGGGCTTGATCCATCACCGTTTTTTTAGCTAACTGCACCATCCCAGCTCAGAACCTGGCTACATGCAAATTGGTCTGTCCCTGGACCAGTGCATCATGGGAACAGGGCAGACCAAACTACCAAGCCAATTCTTTTACTGGAAAGGAAACAAGCTTCCGGTGAATGGTTTCTGGCATTACAGCCGTCTTCGGCCCGGCTTGCTTGAATCCTGATGGTGCAGTGAGCAAGGGACTCACATCTGAGCATACCCTTCCACGCTTATGGTGGACAAAACGATTCAGAAAAGGGGGTGGTGATGGACAGAGTATCCGAATTAAGCAGAACACTGCTACCCAGTCCAAAGATCAGGGCTTGATCCATCACCGTTTTTTAGCTAACTGCACCATCCCAGCTCAGAACCTGGCTACATGCAAATTAGTCTGTCCCTGGCCCAGTGCATCATGGGAACAGGGCAGACCAAACTACCAAGCCAATTCTTTTACTGGAAAGGAAACAAGCTTCCGGGGACCGGTTTCTGCCATTACAGCCGTCTTCGGCCCAGCTTGCTTGAATCCTGATGGTGCAGTGAGCAAGGGACTCACATCTGAGCATACCCTTCCACGCTTATGGTGGACAAAACGATTCAGAAAAGGGGGTGGTGATGGACAGAGTATCTGAATTAAGCAGAACACTCCTACCCAGTCCAAAGATCAGGGCTTGATCCATCACCGTTTTTTAGCTAACTGCACCATCCCAGCTCAGAACCTGGCTACATGCAAATTAGTCTGTCCCTGGCCCAGTGCATCATGGGAACAGGGCAGACCAAACTACCAAGCCAATTCTTTTACTGGAAAGGAAACAAGCTCCCGGGGACCGGTTTCTGGCATTACAGCCGTCTTCGGCCCGGCTTGCTTGAATCCTGATGGTGCAGTGAGCAAGGGACTCACATCTGAGCATACCCTTCCACGCTTATGGTGGACAAAACGATTCAGAAAAGGGGGTGGTGATGGACAGAGTATCTGAATTAAGCAGAACACTCCTACCCAATCCAAAGATCAGGGCTTGATCCATCACCGGTTTTTAGCTAACTGCACCATCCCAGCTCAGAACCTGGCTACATGCAAATTAGTCTGTCCCTGGCCCAGTGCATCATGGGAACAGGGCAGACCAAACTACCAAGCCAATTCTTTTACTGGAAAGGAAACAAGCTTCTGGGGACCTGTTTCTGGCATTACAGCCGTCTTCGGCCCGGCTTGCTTGAATCCTGATGGTGTAGTGAGCAAGGGACTCACATCTGAGCATACCCTTCCACGCTTATGGTGGACAAAACGATTCAGAAAAGGGGGTGGTGATGGACAGAGTATCTGAATTAAGCAGAACACTCCTACCCAGTCCAAAGATCAGGGCTTGATCCATCACCGTTTTTCAGCTAACTGCACCATCCCAGCTCAGAACCTGGCTACATGCAAATTAGTTTGTCCCTGGCCCAGTGCATCATGGGAACAGGGCAGACCAAACTACCAAGCCAATTCTTTTACTGGAAAGGAAACAAGCTTCTGGGGACCTGTTTCTGCCATTACAGCCGTCTTCGGCCCGGCTTGCTTGAATCCTGATGGTGTAGTGAGCAAGGGACTCACATCTGAGCATACCCTTCCACGCTTATGGTGGACAAAACGATTCAGAAAAGGGGGTGGTGATGGACAGAGTATCTGAATTAAGCAGAACACTCCTACCCAGTCCAAAGATCAGGGCTTCATCCATCACCGTTTTTTAGCTAACTGCACCATCCCAGCTCAGAACCTGCCTACATGCAAATTAGTCTGTCCCTGGCCCAGTGCATCATGGGAACAGGGCAGACAAAACTACCAAGCCAATTCTTTTACTGGAAAGGAAACAAGCTTCCCCGGACCGGTTTCTGGCATTACAGACGTCTTCGGCCCGGCTTGCTTGAATCCTGATGGTGCAGTGAGCAAGGGACTCACATCTGAGCATACCCTTCCACGCTTATGGTGGACAAAACGATTCAGAAAAGGGGGTGGTGATGGACAGAGTATCTGAATTAAGCAGAACACTCCTACCCAGTCCAAAGATCAGGGCTTGATCCATCACCGTTTTTTTAGCTAACTGCACCATCCCAGCTCAGAACCTGGCTACATGCAAATTGGTCTGTCCCTGGACCAGTGCATCATGGGAACAGGGCAGACCAAACTACCAAGCCAATTCTTTTACTGGAAAGGAAACAAGCTTCCGGTGAACGGTTTACGGCATTACAGCCGTCTTCGGCCCGGCTTGCTTGAATCCTGATGGTGCAGTGAGCAAGGGACTCACATCTGAGCATACCCTTCCACGCTTATGGTGGACAAAACGATTCAGAAAAGGGGGTGGTGATGGACAGAGTATCTGAATTAAGCAGAACACTCCTACCCAGTCCAAAGATCAGGGCTTGATCCATCACCGTTTTTTAGCTAACTGCACCATCCCAGCTCAGAACCTGGCTACATGCAAATTAGTCTGTCCCTGGCCCAGTGCATCATGGGAACAGGGCAGACCCAACTACCAAGCCAATTCTTTACTGGAAAGGAAACAAGCTTCCGGGGACCGGTTTCTGCCATTACAGCCGTCTTCGGCCCGGCTTGCTTGAATCCTGATGGTGCAGTGAGCAAGGGACTCACATCTGAGCATACCCTTCCACGCTTATGGTGGACAAAACGATTCAGAAAAGGGGGTGGTGATGGACAGAGTATCTGAATTAAGCAGAACACTCCTACCCAGTCCAATGATCAGGGCTTGATCCATCACCGCTTTTTAGCTAACTGCACCATCCCAGCTCAGAACCTGGCTACATGCAAAATTAGTCTGTCCCTGGCCCAGTGCATCATGGGAACAGGGCAGACCAAACTACCAAGCCAATTCTTTTACTGGAAAGGAAACAAGCTTCCGGGGACCGGTTTCTGCCTTTACAGCCGTCTTCGGCCCGACTTGCTTGAATCCTGATGGTGCAGTGAGCAAGGGACTCACATCTGAGCATACCCTTCCACGCTTATGGTGGACAAAACGATTCAGAAAAGGGGGTGGTGATGGACAGAGTATCTTAATTAAGCAGAACACTCCTACCCAGTCCAAAGATCAGGGCTTGATCCATCACCGTTTTTCAGCTAACTGCACCATCCCAGCTCAGAACCTGCCTACATGCAAATTAGTCTGTCCCTGGCCCAGTGTATCATGGGAACAGGGCAGACCAAACTACGTAGCCAATTCTTTTACTGGAAAGGAAACAAGCTCCCGGGGACCGGTTTCTGGCATTACAGCCGTCTTCGGCCCGGCTTGCTTGAATCCTGATGGTGCAGTGAGCAAGGGACTCACATCTGAGCATACCCTTCCACGCTTATGGTGGACAAAACGATTCAGAAAAGGGGGTGGTGATGGACAGAGTATCTGAATTAAGCAGAACACTCCTACCCAATCCAAAGATCAGGGCTTGATCCATCACCGTTTTTTAGCTAACTGCACCATCCCAGCTCAGAACCTGGCTACATGCAAATTAGTCTGTCCCTGGCCCAGTGCATCATGGGAACAGGGCAGACCAAACTACCAAGCCAATTCTTTTACTGGAAAGGAAACAAGCTTCTGGGGACCTGTTTCTGGCATTACAGCCGTCTTCGGCCCGGCTTGCTTGAATCCTGATGGTGTAGTGAGCAAGGGACTCACATCTGAGCATACCCTTCCACGCTTATGGTGGACAAAACGATTCAGAAAAGGGGGTGGTGATGGACAGAGTATCTGAATTAAGCAGAACACTCCTACCCAGTCCAAAGATCAGGGCTTGATCCATCACCGTTTTTCAGCTAACTGCACCATCCCAGCTCAGAACCTGGCTACATGCAAATTAGTCTGTCCCTGGCCCAGTGCATCATGGGAACAGGGCAGACCAAACTACCAAGCCAATTCTTTTACTGGAAAGGAAACAAGCTTCCGGGGACCTGTTTATGCCATTACAGCCGTCTTCGGCCCGGCTTGCTTGAATCCTGATGGTGTAGTGAGCAAGGGACTCACATCTGAGCATACCCTTCCACGCTTATGGTGGACAAAACGATTCAGAAAAGGGGGTGGTGATGGACAGAGTATCTGAATTAAGCAGAACACTCCTACCCAGTCCAAAGATCAGGGCTTGATCCATCACCGTTTTTTTAGCTAACTGCACCATCCCAGCTCAGAACCTGGCTACATGCAAATTGGTCTGTCCCTGGACCAGTGCATCATGGGAACAGGGCAGACCAAACTACCAAGCCAATTCTTTTACTGGAAAGGAAACAAGCTTCCGGTGAACGGTTTCTGGCATTACAGCCGTCTTCGGCCCGGCTTGCTTGAATCCTGATGGTGCAGTGAGCAAGGGACTCACATCTGAGCATACCCTTCCACGCTTATGGTGGACAAAACGATTCAGAAAAGGGGGTGGTGATGGACAGAGTATCCGAATTAAGCAGAACACTGCTACCCAGTCCAAAGATCAGGGCTTGATCCATCACCGTTTTTTAGCTAACTGCACCATCCCAGCTCAGAACCTGGCTACATGCAAATTAGTCTGTCCCTGGCCCAGTGCATCATGGGAACAGGGCAGACCAAACTACCAAGCCAATTCTTTTACTGGAAAGGAAACAAGCTTCCGGGGACCGGTTTCTGCCATTACAGCCGTCTTCGGCCCGGCTTGCTTGAATCCTGATGGTGCAGTGAGCAAGGGACTCACATCTGAGCATACCCTTCCACGCTTATGGTGGACAAAACGATTCAGAAAAGGGGGTGGTGATGGACAGAGTATCTGAATTAAGCAGAACACTCCTACCCAGTCCAATGATCAGGGCTTGATCCATCACCGCTTTTTAGCTAACTGCACCATCCCAGCTCAGAACCTGGCTACATGCAAAATTAGTCTGTCCCTGGCCCAGTGCATCATGGGAACAGGGCAGACCAAACTACCAAGCCAATTCTTTTACTGGAAAGGAAACAAGCTTCCGGGGACCGGTTTCTGCCTTTACAGCCGTCTTCGGCCCGACTTGCTTGAATCCTGATGGTGCAGTGAGCAAGGGACTCACATCTGAGCATACCCTTCCACGCTTATGGTGGACAAAACGATTCAGAAAAGGGGGTGGTGATGGACAGAGTATCTTAATTAAGCAGAACACTCCTACCCAGTCCAAAGATCAGGGCTTGATCCATCACCGTTTTTTAGCTAACTGCACCATCCCAGCTCAGAACCTGGCTACATGCAAATTAGTCTGTCCCTGGCCCAGTGTATCATGGGAACAGGGCAGACCAAACTACGTAGCCAATTCTTTTACTGGAAAGGAAACAAGCTCCCGGGGACCGGTTTCTGGCATTACAGCCGTCTTCGGCCCGGCTTGCTTGAATCCTGATGGTGCAGTGAGCAAGGGACTCACATCTGAGCATACCCTTCCACGCTTATGGTGGACAAAACGATTCAGAAAAGGGGGTGGTGATGGACAGAGTATCTGAATTAAGCAGCACACTCCTACCCAATCCAAAGATCAGGGCTTGATCCATCACCGTTTTTTAGCTAACTGCACCATCCCAGCTCAGAACCTGGCTACATGCAAATTAGTCTGTCCCTGGCCCAGTGCATCATGGGAACAGGGCAGACCAAACTACCAAGCCAATTCTTGTACTGGAAAGGAAACAAGCTTCTGGGGACCTGTTTGTGGCATCACAGCCGTCTTCGGCCCGGCTTGCTTGAATCCTGATGGTGTAGTGAGCAAGGGACTCACATCTGAGCATACCCTTCCACATTTATGGTGGACAAAACGATTTAGAAAAGGGGGTGGTGATGGACAGAGTATCTGAATTAAGCAGAACACTCCTACCCAGTCCAAAGATCAGGGCTTGATCCATCACCGTTTTTCAGCTAACTGCACCATCCCAGCTCAGAACCTGGCTACATGCAAATTAGTCTGTCCCTGGCCCAGTGCATCATGGGAACAGGGCAGACCAAACTACCAAGCCAATTCTTTTACTGGAAAGGAAACAAGCTTCCGGGGACCTGTTTCTGCCATTACAGCCGTCTTCGGCCCGGCTTGCTTGAATCCTGATGGTGTAGTGAGCAAGGGACTCACATCTGAGCATACCCTTCCACGCTTATGGTGGACAAAACGATTCAGAAAAGGGGGTGGTGATGGACAGAGTATCTGAATTAAGCAGAACACTCCTACCCAGTCCAAAGATCAGGGCTTCATCCATCACCGTTTTTTAGCTAATTGCACCATCCCAGCTCAGAACCTGCCTACATGCAAATTAGTCTGTCCCTGGCCCAGTGCATCATGGGAACAGGGCAGACAAAACTACCAAGCCAATTCTTTTACTGGAAAGGAAACAAGCTTCCGGGGACCGGTTTCTGGCATTACAGACGTCTTCGGGCCGGCTTGCTTGAATCCTGATGGTGCAGTGAGCAAGGGACTCACATCTGAGCATACCCTTCCACGCTTATGGTGGACAAAACGATTCAGAAAAGGGGGTGGTGATGGACAGAGTATCTGAATTAAGCAGAACACTCCTACCCAGTCCAAAGATCAGGGCTTGATCCATCACCGTTTTTTTAGCTAACTGCACCATCCCAGCTCAGAACCTGGCTACATGCAAATTGGTCTGTCCCTGGACCAGTGCATCATGGGAACAGGGCAGACCAAACTACCAAGCCAATTCTTTTACTGGAAAGGAAACAAGCTTCTGGTGAACGGTTTCTGGCATTACAGCCGTCTTCGGCCCGGCTTGCTTGAATCCTGATGGTGCAGTGAGCAAGGGACTCACATCTGAGCATACCCTTCCACGCTTATGGTGGACAAAACGATTCAGAAAAGGGGGTGGTGATGGACAGAGTATCTGAATTAAGCAGAACACTCCTACCCAGTCCAAAGATCAGGGCTTGATCCATCACCGTTTTTTAGCTAACTGCACCATCCCAGCTCAGAACCTGGCTACATGCAAATTAGTCTGTCCCTGGCCCAGTGCATCATGGGAACAGGGCAAACCAAACTACCAAGCCAATTCTTTTACTGGAAAGGAAACAAGCTTCCGGGGACCGGTTTCTGCCATTACAGCCGTCTTCGGCCCGGCTTGCTTGAATCCTGATGGTGCAGTGAGCAAGGGACTCACATCTGAGCATACCCTTCCACGCTTATTGTGGACAAAACGATTCAGAAAAGGGGGTGGTGATGGACAGAGTATCTGAATTAAGCAGAACACTCCTACCCAGTCCAATGATCAGGGCTTGATCCATCACCGCTTTTTAGCTAACTGCACCATCCCAGCTCAGAACCTGGCTACATGCAAAATTAGTCTGTCCCTGGCCCAGTGCATCATGGGAACAGGGCAGACCAAACTACCAAGCCAATTCTTTTACTGGAAAGGAAACAAGCTTCCGGGGACCGGTTTCTGCCTTTACAGCCGTCTTCGGCCCGACTTGCTTGAATCCTGATGGTGCAGTGAGCAAGGGACTCACATCTGAGCATACCCTTCCACGCTTATGGTGGACAAAACGATTCAGAAAAGGGGGTGGTGATGGACAGAGTATCTTAATTAAGCAGAACACTCCTACCCAGTCCAAAGATCAGGGCTTGATCCATCACCGTTTTTCAGCTAACTGCACCATCCCAGCTCAGAACCTGCCTACATGCAAATTAGTCTGTCCCTGGCCCAGTGTATCATGGGAACAGGGCAGACCAAACTACGTAGCCAATTCTTTTACTGGAAAGGAAACAAGCTCCCGGGGACCGGTTTCTGGCATTACAGCCGTCTTCGGCCCGGCTTGCTTGAATCCTGATGGTGCAGTGAGCAAGGGACTCACATCTGAGCATACCCTTCCACGCTTATGGTGGACAAAACGATTCAGAAAAGGGGGTGGTGATGGACAGAGTATCTGAATTAAGCAGAACACTCCTACCCAATCCAAAGATCAGGGCTTGATCCATCACCGTTTTTTAGCTAACTGCACCATCCCAGCTCAGAACCTGGCTACATGCAAATTAGTCTGTCCCTGGCCCAGTGCATCATGGGAACAGGGCAGACCAAACTACCAAGCCAATTCTTTTACTGGAAAGGAAACAAGCTTCTGGGGACCTGTTTCTGGCATTACAGCCGTCTTCGGCCCGGCTTGCTTGAATCCTGATGGTGTAGTGAGCAAGGGACTCACATCTGAGCATACCCTTCCACGCTTATGGTGGACAAAACGATTCAGAAAAGGGGGTGGTGATGGACAGAGTATCTGAATTAAGCAGAACACTCCTACCCAGTCCAAAGATCAGGGCTTGATCCATCACCGTTTTTCAGCTAACTGCACCATCCCAGCTCAGAACCTGGCTACATGCAAATTAGTCTGTCCCTGGCCCAGTGCATCATGGGAACAGGGCAGACCAAACTACCAAGCCAATTCTTTTACTGGAAAGGAAACAAGCTTCCGGGGACCTGTTTCTGCCATTACAGCCGTCTTCGGCCCGGCTTGCTTGAATCCTGATGGTGTAGTGAGCAAGGGACTCACATCTGAGCATACCCTTCCACGCTTATGGTGGACAAAACGATTCAGAAAAGGGGGTGGTGATGGACAGAGTATCTGAATTAAGCAGAACACTCCTACCCAATCCAAAGATCAGGGCTTGATCCATCACCGTTTTTTAGCTAACTGCACCATCCCAGCTCAGAACCTGGCTACATGCAAATTAGTCTGTCCCTGGCCCAGTGCATCATGGGAACAGGGCAGACCAAACTACCAAGCCAATTCTTTTACTGGAAAGGAAACAAGCTTCTGGGGACCTGTTTCTGGCATTACAGCCGTCTTCGGCCCGGCTTGCTTGAATCCTGATGGTGTAGTGAGCAAGGGACTCACATCTGAGCATACCCTTCCACGCTTATGGTGGACAAAACGATTCAGAAAAGGGGGTGGTGATGGACAGAGTATCTGAATTAAGCAGAACACTCCTACCCAGTCCAAAGATCAGGGCTTGATCCATCACCGTTTTTTTAGCTAACTGCACCATCCCAGCTCAGAACCTGGCTACATGCAAATTGGTCTGTCCCTGGACCAGTGCATCATGGGAACAGGGCAGACCAAACTACCAAGCCAATTCTTTTACTGGAAAGGAAACAAGCTTCCGGTGAATGGTTTCTGGCATTACAGCCGTCTTCGGCCCGGCTTGCTTGAATCCTGATGGTGCAGTGAGCAAGGGACTCACATCTGAGCATACCCTTCCACGCTTATGGTGGACAAAACGATTCAGAAAAGGGGGTGGTGATGGACAGAGTATCCGAATTAAGCAGAACACTGCTACCCAGTCCAAAGATCAGGGCTTGATCCATCACCGTTTTTTAGCTAACTGCACCATCCCAGCTCAGAACCTGGCTACATGCAAATTAGTCTGTCCCTGGCCCAGTGCATCATGGGAACAGGGCAGACCAAACTACCAAGCCAATTCTTTTACTGGAAAGGAAACAAGCTTCCGGGGACCGGTTTCTGCCATTACAGCCGTCTTCGGCCCAGCTTGCTTGAATCCTGATGGTGCAGTGAGCAAGGGACTCACATCTGAGCATACCCTTCCACGCTTATGGTGGACAAAACGATTCAGAAAAGGGGGTGGTGATGGACAGAGTATCTGAATTAAGCAGAACACTCCTACCCAGTCCAAAGATCAGGGCTTGATCCATCACCGTTTTTTAGCTAACTGCACCATCCCAGCTCAGAACCTGGCTACATGCAAATTAGTCTGTCCCTGGCCCAGTGCATCATGGGAACAGGGCAGACCAAACTACCAAGCCAATTCTTTTACTGGAAAGGAAACAAGCTCCCGGGGACCGGTTTCTGGCATTACAGCCGTCTTCGGCCCGGCTTGCTTGAATCCTGATGGTGCAGTGAGCAAGGGACTCACATCTGAGCATACCCTTCCACGCTTATGGTGGACAAAACGATTCAGAAAAGGGGGTGGTGATGGACAGAGTATCTGAATTAAGCAGAACACTCCTACCCAATCCAAAGATCAGGGCTTGATCCATCACCGGTTTTTATCTAACTGCACCATCCCAGCTCAGAACCTGGCTACATGCAAATTAGTCTGTCCCTGGCCCAGTGCATCATGGGAACAGGGCAGACCAAACTACCAAGCCAATTCTTTTACTGGAAAGGAAACAAGCTTCTGGGGACCTGTTTCTGGCATTACAGCCGTCTTCGGCCCGGCTTGCTTGAATCCTGATGGTGTAGTGAGCAAGGGACTCACATCTGAGCATACCCTTCCACGCTTATGGTGGACAAAACGATTCAGAAAAGGGGGTGGTGATGGACAGAGTATCTGAATTAAGCAGAACACTCCTACCCAGTCCAAAGATCAGGGCTTGATCCATCACCGTTTTTCAGCTAACTGCACCATCCCAGCTCAGAACCTGGCTACATGCAAATTAGTTTGTCCCTGGCCCAGTGCATCATGGGAACAGGGCAGACCAAACTACCAAGCCAATTCTTTTACTGGAAAGGAAACAAGCTTCTGGGGACCTGTTTCTGCCATTACAGCCGTCTTCGGCCCGGCTTGCTTGAATCCTGATGGTGTAGTGAGCAAGGGACTCACATCTGAGCATACCCTTCCACGCTTATGGTGGACAAAACGATTCAGAAAAGGGGGTGGTGATGGACAGAGTATCTGAATTAAGCAGAACACTCCTACCCAGTCCAAAGATCAGGGCTTCATCCATCACCGTTTTTTAGCTAACTGCACCATCCCAGCTCAGAACCTGCCTACATGCAAATTAGTCTGTCCCTGGCCCAGTGCATCATGGGAACAGGGCAGACAAAACTACCAAGCCAATTCTTTTACTGGAAAGGAAACAAGCTTCCCCGGACCGGTTTCTGGCATTACAGACGTCTTCGGCCCGGCTTGCTTGAATCCTGATGGTGCAGTGAGCAAGGGACTCACATCTGAGCATACCCTTCCACGCTTATGGTGGACAAAACGATTCAGAAAAGGGGGTGGTGATGGACAGAGTATCTGAATTAAGCAGAACACTCCTACCCAGTCCAAAGATCAGGGCTTGATCCATCACCGTTTTTTTAGCTAACTGCACCATCCCAGCTCAGAACCTGGCTACATGCAAATTGGTCTGTCCCTGGACCAGTGCATCATGGGAACAGGGCAGACCAAACTACCAAGCCAATTCTTTTACTGGAAAGGAAACAAGCTTCCGGTGAACGGTTTACGGCATTACAGCCGTCTTCGGCCCGGCTTGCTTGAATCCTGATGGTGCAGTGAGCAAGGGACTCACATCTGAGCATACCCTTCCACGCTTATGGTGGACAAAACGATTCAGAAAAGGGGGTGGTGATGGACAGAGTATCTGAATTAAGCAGAACACTCCTACCCAGTCCAAAGATCAGGGCTTGATCCATCACCGTTTTTTAGCTAACTGCACCATCCCAGCTCAGAACCTGGCTACATGCAAATTAGTCTGTCCCTGGCCCAGTGCATCATGGGAACAGGGCAGACCCAACTACCAAGCCAATTCTTTACTGGAAAGGAAACAAGCTTCCGGGGACCGGTTTCTGCCATTACAGCCGTCTTCGGCCCGGCTTGCTTGAATCCTGATGGTGCAGTGAGCAAGGGACTCACATCTGAGCATACCCTTCCACGCTTATGGTGGACAAAACGATTCAGAAAAGGGGGTGGTGATGGACAGAGTATCTGAATTAAGCAGAACACTCCTACCCAGTCCAATGATCAGGGCTTGATCCATCACCGCTTTTTAGCTAACTGCACCATCCCAGCTCAGAACCTGGCTACATGCAAAATTAGTCTGTCCCTGGCCCAGTGCATCATGGGAACAGGGCAGACCAAACTACCAAGCCAATTCTTTTACTGGAAAGGAAACAAGCTTCCGGGGACCGGTTTCTGCCTTTACAGCCGTCTTCGGCCCGACTTGCTTGAATCCTGATGGTGCAGTGAGCAAGGGACTCACATCTGAGCATACCCTTCCACGCTTATGGTGGACAAAACGATTCAGAAAAGGGGGTGGTGATGGACAGAGTATCTTAATTAAGCAGAACACTCCTACCCAGTCCAAAGATCAGGGCTTGATCCATCACCGTTTTTCAGCTAACTGCACCATCCCAGCTCAGAACCTGCCTACATGCAAATTAGTCTGTCCCTGGCCCAGTGTATCATGGGAACAGGGCAGACCAAACTACGTAGCCAATTCTTTTACTGGAAAGGAAACAAGCTCCCGGGGACCGGTTTCTGGCATTACAGCCGTCTTCGGCCCGGCTTGCTTGAATCCTGATGGTGCAGTGAGCAAGGGACTCACATCTGAGCATACCCTTCCACGCTTATGGTGGACAAAACGATTCAGAAAAGGGGGTGGTGATGGACAGAGTATCTGAATTAAGCAGAACACTCCTACCCAATCCAAAGATCAGGGCTTGATCCATCACCGTTTTTTAGCTAACTGCACCATCCCAGCTCAGAACCTGGCTACATGCAAATTAGTCTGTCCCTGGCCCAGTGCATCATGGGAACAGGGCAGACCAAACTACCAAGCCAATTCTTTTACTGGAAAGGAAACAAGCTTCTGGGGACCTGTTTCTGGCATTACAGCCGTCTTCGGCCCGGCTTGCTTGAATCCTGATGGTGTAGTGAGCAAGGGACTCACATCTGAGCATACCCTTCCACGCTTATGGTGGACAAAACGATTCAGAAAAGGGGGTGGTGATGGACAGAGTATCTGAATTAAGCAGAACACTCCTACCCAGTCCAAAGATCAGGGCTTGATCCATCACCGTTTTTCAGCTAACTGCACCATCCCAGCTCAGAACCTGGCTACATGCAAATTAGTCTGTCCCTGGCCCAGTGCATCATGGGAACAGGGCAGACCAAACTACCAAGCCAATTCTTTTACTGGAAAGGAAACAAGCTTCCGGGGACCTGTTTATGCCATTACAGCCGTCTTCGGCCCGGCTTGCTTGAATCCTGATGGTGTAGTGAGCAAGGGACTCACATCTGAGCATACCCTTCCACGCTTATGGTGGACAAAACGATTCAGAAAAGGGGGTGGTGATGGACAGAGTATCTGAATTAAGCAGAACACTCCTACCCAGTCCAAAGATCAGGGCTTGATCCATCACCGTTTTTTTAGCTAACTGCACCATCCCAGCTCAGAACCTGGCTACATGCAAATTGGTCTGTCCCTGGACCAGTGCATCATGGGAACAGGGCAGACCAAACTACCAAGCCAATTCTTTTACTGGAAAGGAAACAAGCTTCCGGTGAACGGTTTCTGGCATTACAGCCGTCTTCGGC
Source organism: Lissotriton vulgaris (assembly GCF_964263255.1). NCBI lineage: Eukaryota > Metazoa > Chordata > Amphibia > Caudata > Salamandridae > Lissotriton > Lissotriton vulgaris. The sequence continues at coordinate 472,607,989 of NC_141700.1, read as the reverse complement.
CCGGCTTGCTTGAATCCTGATGGTGCAGTGAGCAAGGGACTCACATCTGAGCATACCCTTCCACGCTTATGGTGGACAAAACGATTCAGAAAAGGGGGTGGTGATGGACAGAGTATCCGAATTAAGCAGAACACTGCTACCCAGTCCAAAGATCAGGGCTTGATCCATCACCGTTTTTTAGCTAACTGCACCATCCCAGCTCAGAACCTGGCTACATGCAAATTAGTCTGTCCCTGGCCCAGTGCATCATGGGAACAGGGCAGACCAAACTACCAAGCCAATTCTTTTACTGGAAAGGAAACAAGCTTCCGGGGACCGGTTTCTGCCATTACAGCCGTCTTCGGCCCGGCTTGCTTGAATCCTGATGGTGCAGTGAGCAAGGGACTCACATCTGAGCATACCCTTCCACGCTTATGGTGGACAAAACGATTCAGAAAAGGGGGTGGTGATGGACAGAGTATCTGAATTAAGCAGAACACTCCTACCCAGTCCAATGATCAGGGCTTGATCCATCACCGCTTTTTAGCTAACTGCACCATCCCAGCTCAGAACCTGGCTACATGCAAAATTAGTCTGTCCCTGGCCCAGTGCATCATGGGAACAGGGCAGACCAAACTACCAAGCCAATTCTTTTACTGGAAAGGAAACAAGCTTCCGGGGACCGGTTTCTGCCTTTACAGCCGTCTTCGGCCCGACTTGCTTGAATCCTGATGGTGCAGTGAGCAAGGGACTCACATCTGAGCATACCCTTCCACGCTTATGGTGGACAAAACGATTCAGAAAAGGGGGTGGTGATGGACAGAGTATCTTAATTAAGCAGAACACTCCTACCCAGTCCAAAGATCAGGGCTTGATCCATCACCGTTTTTTAGCTAACTGCACCATCCCAGCTCAGAACCTGGCTACATGCAAATTAGTCTGTCCCTGGCCCAGTGTATCATGGGAACAGGGCAGACCAAACTACGTAGCCAATTCTTTTACTGGAAAGGAAACAAGCTCCCGGGGACCGGTTTCTGGCATTACAGCCGTCTTCGGCCCGGCTTGCTTGAATCCTGATGGTGCAGTGAGCAAGGGACTCACATCTGAGCATACCCTTCCACGCTTATGGTGGACAAAACGATTCAGAAAAGGGGGTGGTGATGGACAGAGTATCTGAATTAAGCAGCACACTCCTACCCAATCCAAAGATCAGGGCTTGATCCATCACCGTTTTTTAGCTAACTGCACCATCCCAGCTCAGAACCTGGCTACATGCAAATTAGTCTGTCCCTGGCCCAGTGCATCATGGGAACAGGGCAGACCAAACTACCAAGCCAATTCTTGTACTGGAAAGGAAACAAGCTTCTGGGGACCTGTTTGTGGCATCACAGCCGTCTTCGGCCCGGCTTGCTTGAATCCTGATGGTGTAGTGAGCAAGGGACTCACATCTGAGCATACCCTTCCACATTTATGGTGGACAAAACGATTTAGAAAAGGGGGTGGTGATGGACAGAGTATCTGAATTAAGCAGAACACTCCTACCCAGTCCAAAGATCAGGGCTTGATCCATCACCGTTTTTCAGCTAACTGCACCATCCCAGCTCAGAACCTGGCTACATGCAAATTAGTCTGTCCCTGGCCCAGTGCATCATGGGAACAGGGCAGACCAAACTACCAAGCCAATTCTTTTACTGGAAAGGAAACAAGCTTCCGGGGACCTGTTTCTGCCATTACAGCCGTCTTCGGCCCGGCTTGCTTGAATCCTGATGGTGTAGTGAGCAAGGGACTCACATCTGAGCATACCCTTCCACGCTTATGGTGGACAAAACGATTCAGAAAAGGGGGTGGTGATGGACAGAGTATCTGAATTAAGCAGAACACTCCTACCCAGTCCAAAGATCAGGGCTTCATCCATCACCGTTTTTTAGCTAATTGCACCATCCCAGCTCAGAACCTGCCTACATGCAAATTAGTCTGTCCCTGGCCCAGTGCATCATGGGAACAGGGCAGACAAAACTACCAAGCCAATTCTTTTACTGGAAAGGAAACAAGCTTCCGGGGACCGGTTTCTGGCATTACAGACGTCTTCGGGCCGGCTTGCTTGAATCCTGATGGTGCAGTGAGCAAGGGACTCACATCTGAGCATACCCTTCCACGCTTATGGTGGACAAAACGATTCAGAAAAGGGGGTGGTGATGGACAGAGTATCTGAATTAAGCAGAACACTCCTACCCAGTCCAAAGATCAGGGCTTGATCCATCACCGTTTTTTTAGCTAACTGCACCATCCCAGCTCAGAACCTGGCTACATGCAAATTGGTCTGTCCCTGGACCAGTGCATCATGGGAACAGGGCAGACCAAACTACCAAGCCAATTCTTTTACTGGAAAGGAAACAAGCTTCTGGTGAACGGTTTCTGGCATTACAGCCGTCTTCGGCCCGGCTTGCTTGAATCCTGATGGTGCAGTGAGCAAGGGACTCACATCTGAGCATACCCTTCCACGCTTATGGTGGACAAAACGATTCAGAAAAGGGGGTGGTGATGGACAGAGTATCTGAATTAAGCAGAACACTCCTACCCAGTCCAAAGATCAGGGCTTGATCCATCACCGTTTTTTAGCTAACTGCACCATCCCAGCTCAGAACCTGGCTACATGCAAATTAGTCTGTCCCTGGCCCAGTGCATCATGGGAACAGGGCAAACCAAACTACCAAGCCAATTCTTTTACTGGAAAGGAAACAAGCTTCCGGGGACCGGTTTCTGCCATTACAGCCGTCTTCGGCCCGGCTTGCTTGAATCCTGATGGTGCAGTGAGCAAGGGACTCACATCTGAGCATACCCTTCCACGCTTATTGTGGACAAAACGATTCAGAAAAGGGGGTGGTGATGGACAGAGTATCTGAATTAAGCAGAACACTCCTACCCAGTCCAATGATCAGGGCTTGATCCATCACCGCTTTTTAGCTAACTGCACCATCCCAGCTCAGAACCTGGCTACATGCAAAATTAGTCTGTCCCTGGCCCAGTGCATCATGGGAACAGGGCAGACCAAACTACCACACCAATTCTTTTACTGGAAAGGAAACAAGCTTCCGGGGACCGGTATCTGGCATTACAGCCGTCTTCGGCCCGGCTTGCTTGAATCCTGATGGTGCAGTGAGCAAGGGACTCACATCTGAGCATACCCTTCCACGCTTACGGTGGACAAAACGATTCAGAAAATGGGGTGGTGATGGACAGAGTATCTGAATTAAGCAGAACACTCCTACCCAGTCCAAAGATCAGGGCTTGATCCATCGCCGTTTTTTAGCTAACTGCACCATCCCGCTCAGAACCTGGCTACATGCAAATTAGTCTGTCCCTGGCCCAGTGCATCATAGGAACAGGGCAGACCAAACTACCAAGCCAATTCATTTACTGGAAAGGAAACAAGCTTCCGGGGACCGGTTTCTGGCATTACAGCCGTCTTCGGCCCGGCTTGCTTGAATCCTGATGTTGCAGTGAGCAAGGGACTCACATCTGAGCATACCCTTCCACGCTTATGGTGGACAAAACGATTCAGAAAAGGGGTTGGTGATGGACAGAGTATCTGAATTAAGCAGAACACTCCTACCCAGTCCAAAGATCAGGGCTTGATCCATCACCGTTTTTTAGCTAACTGCACCATCCCAGCTCAGAACCTGGCTACATGCAAAATTAGTCTGTCCCTGGCCCAGTGCATCATGGGAACAGGGCAGACCAAACTACCAAGCCAATTCTTTTACTGGAAAGGAAACAAGCTTCCGGGGACCAGTTACTGCCATTACAGCCGTCTTCGGCCCGGCTTGCTTGAATCCTGATGGTGCAGTGAGCAAGGGACTCACATCTGAGCATACCCTTCCACGCTTATGGTGGACAAAACGATTCAGAAAAGGGGGTGGTGATGGACAGAGTATCTGAATTAAGCAGAACACTGCTACCCAGTCCAAAGATCAGGGCTTCATCCATCACCGTTTTTTAGCTAACTGCACCATCCCAGCTCAGAACCTGGCTACATGCAAATTAGTCTGTCCCTGGCCCAGTGCATCATGGGAACAGGGCAGACCAAACTACCAAGCCAATTCTTTTACTGGAAAGGAAACAAGCTTCCGGGGACCGGTTTCTGGCATTACAGCCGTCTTCGGCCCGGCTTGCTTGAATCCTGATGGTGCAGTGAGCAAGGGACTCACATCTGAGCATACCCTTCCACGCTTATGGTGAACAAAACGATTCAGAAAAGGGGGTGGTGATGGACAGAGTATCTGAATTAAGCAGAACACTCCTACCCAGTCCAAAGATCAGGGCTTGATCCATCACCGTTTTTTAGCTAACTGCACCATCCCAGCTCAGAACCTGGCTACATGCAAATTGGTCTGTCCCTGGACCAGTGCATAATGGGAACAGGGCAGACCAAACTACCAAGCCAATTCTTTTACTGGAAAGGAAACAAGCTTCCGGTGACCGGTTTCTGGCATTACAGCCGTCTTCGGCCCGGCTTGCTTGAATCCTGATGGTGCAGTGAGCAAGGGACTCACATCTGAGCATACCCTTCCACGCTTATGGTGGACAAAACGATTCAGAAAAGGGGGTGGTGATGGACAGAGTATCTGAATTAAGCAGAACATTCCTACACAGTCCAAAGATCAGGGCTTGATCCATCACCGTTTTTTAGCTAACTGCACCATCCCAGCTCAGAACCTGGCTACATGCAAATTAGTCTGTCCCTGGCCCAGTGCATCATGGGAACAGGGCAGACCAAACTACCAAGCCAATTCTTTTACTGGAAAGGAAACAAGCTTCCGGGGACCGGTTTCTGCCATTACAGCCGTCTTCGGCCCGGCTTGCTTGAATCCTGATTGTGCAGTGAGCAAGGGACTCACATCTGAGCATACCCTTCCACGCTTATGGTGGACAAAACGATTCAGAAAAGGGGGTGGTGATGGACAGAGTATCTGAATTAAGCAGAACACTCCTACCCAGTCCAAAGATCAGGGCTTGATCCATCACCGTTTTTTAGCTAACTGCACCATCCCAGCTCAGAACCTGGCTACATGCAAAATAGTCTGTCCCTGGCCCAGTGCATCATGGGAACAGGGCAGACCAAACTACCAAGCCAATTCTTTTACTGGAAAGGAAACAAGCTCCCGGGGACCGGTTTCTGGCATTACAGCCGTCTTCGGCCCGGCTTGCTTGAATCCTGATGGTGCAGTGAGCAAGGGACTCACATCTGAGCATACTCTTCCACGCTTATGGTGGACAAAACGATTCAGAAAAGGGGGTGGTGATGGACAGAGTATCTGAATTAAGCAGAACACTCCTACCCAATCCAAAGATCAGGGCTTGATCCATCACCGTTTTTTAGCTAACTGCACCATCCCAGCTCAGAACCTGGCTACATGCAAATTAGTCTGTCCCTGGCCCAGTGCATCATGGGAACAGGGCAGACCAAACTACCAAGCCAATTCTTTTACTGGAAAGGAAACAAGCTTCTGGGGACCTGTTTCTGGCATTACAGCCGTCTTCGGCCCGGCTTGCTTGAATCCTGATGGTGTAGTGAGCAAGGGACTCACATCTGAGCATACCCTTCCACGCTTATGGTGGACAAAACGATTCAGAAAAGGGGGTGGTGATGGACAGAGTATCTGAATTAAGCAGAACACTCCTACCCAATCCAAAGATCAGGGCTTGATCCATCACCGTTTTTTAGCTAACTGCACCATCCCAGCTCAGAACCTGGCTACATGCAAATTAGTCTGTCCCTGGCCCAGTGCATCATGGGAACAGGGCAGACCAAACTACCAAGCCAATTCTTTTACTGGAAAGGAAACAAGCTTCTGGGGACCTGTTTCTGGCATTACAGCCGTCTTCGGCCCGGCTTGCTTGAATCCTGATGGTGTAGTGAGCAAGGGACTCACATCTGAGCATACCCTTCCACGCTTATGGTGGACAAAACGATTCAGAAAAGGGGGTGGTGATGGACAGAGTATCTGAATTAAGCAGAACACTCCTACCCAGTCCAAAGATCAGGGCTTGATCCATCACCGTTTTTCAGCTAACTGCACCATCCCAGCTCAGAACCTGGCTACATGCAAATTAGTCTGTCCCTGGCCCAGTGCATCATGGGAACAGGGCAGACCAAACTACCAAGCCAATTCTTTTACTGGAAAGGAAACAAGCTTCCGGGGACCTGTTTCTGCCATTACAGCCGTCTTCGGCCCGGCTTGCTTGAATCCTGATGGTGTAGTGAGCAAGGGACTCACATCTGAGCATACCCTTCCACGCTTATGGTGGACAAAACGATTCAGAAAAGGGGGTGGTGATGGACAGAGTATCTGAATTAAGCAGAACACTCCTACCCAGTCCAAAGATCAGGGCTTGATCCATCACCGTTTTTTTAGCTAACTGCACCATCCCAGCTCAGAACCTGGCTACATGCAAATTGGTCTGTCCCTGGACCAGTGCATCATGGGAACAGGGCAGACCAAACTACCAAGCCAATTCTTTTACTGGAAAGGAAACAAGCTTCCGGTGAACGGTTTCTGGCATTACAGCCGTCTTCGGCCCGGCTTGCTTGAATCCTGATGGTGCAGTGAGCAAGGGACTCACATCTGAGCATACCCTTCCACGCTTATGGTGGACAAAACGATTCAGAAAAGGGGGTGGTGATGGACAGAGTATCCGAATTAAGCAGAACACTGCTACCCAGTCCAAAGATCAGGGCTTGATCCATCACCGTTTTTTAGCTAACTGCACCATCCCAGCTCAGAACCTGGCTACATGCAAATTAGTCTGTCCCTGGCCCAGTGCATCATGGGAACAGGGCAGACCAAACTACCGAGCCAATTCTTTTACTGGAAAGGAAACAAGCTTCCGGGGACCGGTTTCTGCCATTACAGCCGTCTTCGGCCCGGCTTGCTTGAATCCTGATGGTGCAGTGAGCAAGGGACTCACATCTGAGCATACCCTTCCACGCTTATGGTGGACAAAACGATTCAGAAAAGGGGGTGGTGATGGACAGAGTATCTGAATTAAGCAGAACACTCCTACCCAGTCCAATGATCAGGGCTTGATCCATCACCGCTTTTTAGCTAACTGCACCATCCCAGCTCAGAACCTGGCTACATGCAAAATTAGTCTGTCCCTGGCCCAGTGCATCATGGGAACAGGGCAGACCAAACTACCAAGCCAATTCTTTTACTGGAAAGGAAACAAGCTTCCGGGGACCGGTTTCTGCCTTTACAGCCGTCTTCGGCCCGACTTGCTTGAATCCTGATGGTGCAGTGAGCAAGGGACTCACATCTGAGCATACCCTTCCACGCTTATGGTGGACAAAACGATTCAGAAAAGGGGGTGGTGATGGACAGAGTATCTTAATTAAGCAGAACACTCCTACCCAGTCCAAAGATCAGGGCTTGATCCATCACCGTTTTTTAGCTAACTGCACCATCCCAGCTCAGAACCTGGCTACATGCAAATTAGTCTGTCCCTGGCCCAGTGTATCATGGGAACAGGGCAGACCAAACTACGTAGCCAATTCTTTTACTGGAAAGGAAACAAGCTCCCGGGGACCGGTTTCTGGCATTACAGCCGTCTTCGGCCCGGCTTGCTTGAATCCTGATGGTGCAGTGAGCAAGGGACTCACATCTGAGCATACCCTTCCACGCTTATGGTGGACAAAACGATTCAGAAAAGGGGGTGGTGATGGACAGAGTATCTGAATTAAGCAGAACACTCCTACCCAATCCAAAGATCAGGGCTTGATCCATCACCGTTTTTTAGCTAACTGCACCATCCCAGCTCAGAACCTGGCTACATGCAAATTAGTCTGTCCCTGGCCCAGTGCATCATGGGAACAGGGCAGACCAAACTACCAAGCCAATTCTTGTACTGGAAAGGAAACAAGCTTCTGGGGACCTGTTTGTGGCATTACAGCCGTCTTCGGCCCGGCTTGCTTGAATCCTGATGGTGTAGTGAGCAAGGGGCTCACATCTGAGCATACCCTTCCACATTTATGGTGGACAAAACGATTTAGAAAAGGGGGTGGTGATGGACAGAGTATCTGAATTAAGCAGAACACTCCTACCCAGTCCAAAGATCAGGGCTTCATCCATCACCGTTTTTTAGCTAATTGCACCATCCCAGCTCAGAACCTGCCTACATGCAAATTAGTCTGTCCCTGGCCCAGTGCATCATGGGAACAGGGCAGACAAAACTACCAAGCCAATTCTTTTACTGGAAAGGAAACAAGCTTCCGGGGACCGGTTTCTGGCATTACAGACGTCTTCGGCCCGGCTTGCTTGAATCCTGATGGTGCAGTGAGCAAGGGACTCACATCTGAGCATACCCTTCCACGCTTATGGTGGACAAAACGATTCAGAAAAGGGGGTGGTGATGGACAGAGTATCTGAATTAAGCAGAACACTCCTACCCAGTCCAAAGATCAGGGCTTGATCCATCACCGTTTTTTTAGCTAACTGCACCATCCCAGCTCAGAACCTGGCTACATGCAAATTGGTCTGTCCCTGGACCAGTGCATCATGGGAACAGGGCAGACCAAACTACCAAGCCAATTCTTTTACTGGAAAGGAAACAAGCTTCTGGTGAACGGTTTCTGGCATTACAGCCGTCTTCGGCCCGGCTTGCTTGAATCCTGATGGTGCAGTGAGCAAGGGACTCACATCTGAGCATACCCTTCCACGCTTATGGTGGACAAAACGATTCAGAAAAGGGGGTGGTGATGGACAGAGTATCTGAATTAAGCAGAACACTCCTACCCAGTCCAAAGATCAGGGCTTGATCCATCACCGTTTTTTAGCTAACTGCACCATCCCAGCTCAGAACCTGGCTACATGCAAATTAGTCTGTCCCTGGCCCAGTGCATCATGGGAACAGGGCAAACCAAACTACCAAGCCAATTCTTTTACTGGAAAGGATACAAGCTTCCGGGGACCGGTTTCTGCCATTACAGCCGTCTTCGGCCCGGCTTGCTTGAATCCTGATGGTGCAGTGAGCAAGGGACTCACATCTGAGCATACCCTTCCACGCTTATTGTGGACAAAACGATTCAGAAAAGGGGGTGGTGATGGACAGAGTATCTGAATTAAGCAGAACACTCCTACCCAGTCCAATGATCAGGGCTTGATCCATCACCGCTTTTTAGCTAACTGCACCATCCCAGCTCAGAACCTGGCTACATGCAAAATTAGTCTGTCCCTGGCCCAGTGCATCATGGGAACAGGGCAGACCAAACTACCACACCAATTCTTTTACTGGAAAGGAAACAAGCTTCCGGGGACCGGTATCTGGCATTACAGCCGTCTTCGGCCCGGCTTGCTTGAATCCTGATGGTGCAGTGAGCAAGGGACTCACATCTGAGCATACCCTTCCACGCTTACGGTGGACAAAACGATTCAGAAAATGGGGTGGTGATGGACAGAGTATCTGAATTAAGCAGAACACTCCTACCCAGTCCAAAGATCAGGGCTTGATCCATCGCCGTTTTTTAGCTAACTGCACCATCCCGCTCAGAACCTGGCTACATGCAAATTAGTCTGTCCCTGGCCCAGTGCATCATAGGAACAGGGCAGACCAAACTACCAAGCCAATTCATTTACTGGAAAGGAAACAAGCTTCCGGGGACCGGTTTCTGGCATTACAGCCGTCTTCGGCCCGGCTTGCTTGAATCCTGATGTTGCAGTGAGCAAGGGACTCACATCTGAGCATACCCTTCCACGCTTATGGTGGACAAAACGATTCAGAAAAGGGGTTGGTGATGGACAGAGTATCTGAATTAAGCAGAACACTCCTACCCAGTCCAAAGATCAGGGCTTGATCCATCACCGTTTTTTAGCTAACTGCACCATCCCAGCTCAGAACCTGGCTACATGCAAAATTAGTCTGTCCCTGGCCCAGTGCATCATGGGAACAGGGCAGACCAAACTACCAAGCCAATTCTTTTACTGGAAAGGAAACAAGCTTCCGGGGACCAGTTACTGCCATTACAGCCGTCTTCGGCCCGGCTTGCTTGAATCCTGATGGTGCAGTGAGCAAGGGACTCACATCTGAGCATACCCTTCCACGCTTATGGTGGACAAAACGATTCAGAAAAGGGGGTGGTGATGGACAGAGTATCTGAATTAAGCAGAACACTCCTACCCAGTCCAAAGATCAGGGCTTGATCCATCACCGTTTTTTAGCTAACTGCACCATCCCAGCTCAGAACCTGGCTACATGCAAATTGGTCTGTCCCTGGACCAGTGCATAATGGGAACAGGGCAGACCAAACTACCAAGCCAATTCTTTTACTGGAAAGGAAACAAGCTTCCGGTGACCGGTTTCTGGCATTACAGCCGTCTTCGGCCCGGCTTGCTTGAATCCTGATGGTGCAGTGAGCAAGGGACTCACATCTGAGCATACCCTTCCACGCTTATGGTGGACAAAACGATTCAGAAAAGGGGGTGGTGATGGACAGAGTATCTGAATTAAGCAGAACATTCCTACACAGTCCAAAGATCAGGGCTTGATCCATCACCGTTTTTTTAGCTAACTGCACCATCCCAGCTCAGAACCTGGCTACATGCAAATTGGTCTGTCCCTGGACCAGTGCATAATGGGAACAGGGCAGACCAAACTACCAAGCCAATTCTTTTACTGGAAAGGAAACAAGCTTCCGGGGACCGGTTTCTGGCATTACAGCCGTCTTCGGCCCGGCTTGCTTGAATCCTGATGGTGCAGTGAGCAAGGGACTCACATCTGAGCATACCCTTCCACGCTTATGGTGAACAAAACGATTCAGAAAAGGGGGTGGTGATGGACAGAGTATCTGAATTAAGCAGAACACTCCTACCCAGTCCAAAGATCAGGGCTTGATCCATCACCGTTTTTTAGCTAACTGCACCATCCCAGCTCAGAACCTGGCTACATGCAAATTGGTCTGTCCCTGGACCAGTGCATAATGGGAACAGGGCAGACCAAACTACCAAGCCAATTCTTTTACTGGAAAGGAAACAAGCTTCCGGTGACCGGTTTCTGGCATTACAGCCGTCTTCGGCCCGGCTTGCTTGAATCCTGATGGTGCAGTGAGCAAGGGACTCACATCTGAGCATACCCTTCCACGCTTATGGTGGACAAAACGATTCAGAAAAGGGGGTGGTGATGGACAGAGTATCTGAATTAAGCAGAACATTCCTACACAGTCCAAAGATCAGGGCTTGATCCATCACCGTTTTTTAGCTAACTGCACCATCCCAGCTCAGAACCTGGCTACATGCAAATTAGTCTGTCCCTGGCCCAGTGCATCATGGGAACAGGGCAGACCAAACTACCAAGCCAATTCTTTTACTGGAAAGGAAACAAGCTTCCGGGGACCGGTTTCTGCCATTACAGCCGTCTTCGGCCCTGCTTGCTTGAATCCTGATTGTGCAGTGAGCAAGGGACTCACATCTGAGCATACCCTTCCACGCTTATGGTGGACAAAACGATTCAGAAAAGGGGGTGGTGATGGACAGAGTATCTGAATTAAGCAGAACACTCCTACCCAGTCCAAAGATCAGGGCTTGATCCATCACCGTTTTTTAGCTAACTGCACCATCCCAGCTCAGAACCTGGCTACATGCAAAATAGTCTGTCCCTGGCCCAGTGCATCATGGGAACAGGGCAGACCAAACTACCAAGCCAATTCTTTTACTGGAAAGGAAACAAGCTCCCGGGGACCGGTTTCTGGCATTACAGCCGTCTTCGGCCCGGCTTGCTTGAATCCTGATGGTGCAGTGAGCAAGGGACTCACATCTGAGCATACCCTTCCACGCTTATGGTGGACAAAACGATTCAGAAAAGGGGGTGGTGATGGACAGAGTATCTGAATTAAGCAGAACACTCCTACCCAATCCAAAGATCAGGGCTTGATCCATCACCGTTTTTTAGCTAACTGCACCATCCCAGCTCAGAACCTGGCTACATGCAAATTAGTCTGTCCCTGGCCCAGTGCATCATGGGAACAGGGCAGACCAAACTACCAAGCCAATTCTTTTACTGGAAAGGAAACAAGCTTCTGGGGACCTGTTTCTGGCATTACAGCCGTCTTCGGCCCGGCTTGCTTGAATCCTGATGGTGTAGTGAGCAAGGGACTCACATCTGAGCATACCCTTCCACGCTTATGGTGGACAAAACGATTCAGAAAAGGGGGTGGTGATGGACAGAGTATCTGAATTAAGCAGAACACTCCTACCCAGTCCAAAGTTCAGGGCTTGATCCATCACCGTTTTTCAGCTAACTGCACCATCCCAGCTCAGAACCTGGCTACATGCAAACTAGTTTGTCCCTGGCCCAGTGCATCATGGGAACAGGGCAGACCAAACTACCAAGCCAATTCTTTTACTGGAAAGGAAACAAGCTTCCGGGGACCTGTTTCTGCCATTACAGCCGTCTTCGGCCCGGCTTGCTTGAATCCTGATGGTGTAGTGAGCAAGAGACTCACATCTGAGCATACCCTTCCACGCTTATGGTGGACAAAACGATTCAGAAAAGGGGGTGGTGATGGACAGAGTATCTGAATTAAGCAGAACACTCCTACCCAGTCCAAAGATCAGGGCTTCATCCATCACCGTTTTTTAGCTAACTGCACCATCCCAGCTCAGAACCTGCCTACATGCAAATTAGTCTGTCCCTGGCCCAGTGCATCATGGGAACAGGGCAGACAAAACTACCAAGCCAATTCTTTTACTGGAAAGGAAACAAGCTTCCGGGGACCGGTTTCTGGCATTACAGACGTCTTCGGCCCGGCTTGCTTGAATCCTGATGGTGCAGTGAGCAAGGGACTCACATCTGAGCATACCCTTCCACGCTTATGGTGGACAAAACGATTCAGAAAAGGGGGTGGTGATGGACAGAGTATCTGAATTAAGCAGAACACTCCTACCCAGTCCAAAGATCAGGGCTTGATCCATCACCGTTTTTTTTAGCTAACTGCACCATCCCAGCTCAGAACCTGGCTACATGCAAATTGGTCTGTCCCTGGACCAGTGCATCATGGGAACAGGGCAGACCAAACTACCAAGCCAATTCTTTTACTGGAAAGGAAACAAGCTTCCGGTGAACGGTTTCTGGCATTACAGCCGTCTTCGGCCTGGCTTGCTTGAATCCTGATGTTGCAGTGAGCAAGGGACTCACATCTGAGCATACCCTTCCACGCTTATGGTGGACAAAACGATTCAGAAAAGGGGTTGGTGATGGACAGAGTATCTGAATTAAGCAGAACACTCCTACCCAGTCCAAAGATCAGGGCTTGATCCATCACCGTTTTTTAGCTAACTGCACCATCCCAGCTCAGAACCTGGCTACATGCAAAATTAGTCTGTCCCTGGCCCAGTGCATCATGGGAACAGGGCAGACCAAACTACCAAGCCAATTCTTTTACTGGAAAGGAAACAAGCTTCCGGGGACCAGTTACTGCCATTACAGCCGTCTTCGGCCCGGCTTGCTTGAATCCTGATGGTGCAGTGAGCAATGGACTCACATCTGAGCATACCCTTCCACGCTTATGGTGGACAAAACGATTCAGAAAAGGGGGTGGTGATGGACAGAGTATCTGAATTAAGCAGAACACTGCTACCCAGTCCAAAGATCAGGGCTTCATCCATCACCGTTTTTTAGCTAACTGCACCATCCCAGCTCAGAACCTGGCTACATGCAAATTAGTCTGTCCCTGGCCCAGTGCATCATGGGAACAGGGCAGACCAAACTACCAAGCCAATTCTTTTACTGGAAAGGAAACAAGCTTCCGGGGACCGGTTTCTGGCATTACAGCCGTCTTCGGCCCGGCTTGCTTGAATCCTGATGGTGCAGTGAGCAAGGGACTCACATCTGAGCATACCCTTCCACGCTTATGGTGAACAAAACGATTCAGAAAAGGGGGTGGTGATGGACAGAGTATCTGAATTAAGCAGAACACTCCTACCCAGTCCAAAGATCAGGGCTTGATCCATCACCGTTTTTTAGCTAACTGCACCATCCCAGCTCAGAACCTGGCTACATGCAAATTGGTCTGTCCCTGGACCAGTGCATAATGGGAACAGGGCAGACCAAACTACCAAGCCAATTCTTTTACTGGAAAGGAAACAAGCTTCTGGTGACCGGTTTCTGGCATTACAGCCGTCTTCGGCCCGGCTTGCTTGAATCCTGATGGTGCAGTGAGCAAGGGACTCACATCTGAGCATACCCTTCCACGCTTATGGTGGACAAAACGATTCAGAAAAGGGGGTGGTGATGGACAGAGTATCTGAATTAAGCGGAACATTCCTACACAGTCCAAAGATCAGGGCTTGATCCATCACCGTTTTTTAGCTAACTGCACCATCCCAGCTCAGAACCTGGCTACATGCAAATTAGTCTGTCCCTGGCTCAGTGAATCATGGGAACAGGGCAGACCAAACTACCAAGCCAATTCTTTTACTGGAAAGGAAACAAGCTTCCGGGGACCGGTTTCTGCCATTACAGCCGTCTTCGGCCCGGCTTGCTTGAATCCTGATTGTGCAGTGAGCAAGGGACTCACATCTGAGCATACCCTTCCACGCTTATGGTGGACAAAACGATTCAGAAAAGGGGGTGGTGATGGACAGAGTATCTGAATTAAGCAGAACACTCCTACCCAGTCCAAAGATCAGGGCTTGATCCATCACCGTTTTTTAGCTAACTGCACCATCCCAGCTCAGAACCTGGCTACATGCAAATTAGTCTGTCCCTGGCCCAGTGCATCATGGGAACAGGGCAGACCAAACTACCAAGCCAATTCTTTTACTGCAAAGGAAACAAGCTCCCGGGGACCGGTTTCTGGCATTACAGCCGTCTTCGGCCCGGCTTGCTTGAATCCTGATGGTGCAGTGAGCAAGGGACTCACATCTGAGCATACCCTTCCACGCTTATGGTGGACAAAACGATTCAGAAAAGGGGGTGGTGATGGACAGAGTATCTGAATTAAGCAGAACACTCCTACCCAATCCAAAGATCAGGGCTTGATCCATCACCGGTTTTTAGCTAACTGCACCATCCCAGCTCAGAACCTGGCTACATGCAAATTAGTCTGTCCCTGGCCCAGTGCATCATGGGAACAGGGCAGACCAAACTACCAAGCCAATTCTTTTACTGGAAAGGAAACAAGCTTCTGGGGACCTGTTTCTGGCATTACAGCCGTCTTCGGCCCGGCTTGCTTGAATCCTGATGGTGTAGTGAGCAAGGGACTCACATCTGAGCATACCCTTCCACGCTTATGGTGGACAAAACGATTCAGAAAAGGGGGTGGTGATGGACAGAGTATCTGAATTAAGCAGAACACTCCTACCCAGTCCAAAGATCAGGGCTTGATCCATCACCGTTTTTCAGCTAACTGCACCATCCCAGCTCAGAACCTGGCTACATGCAAATTAGTTTGTCCCTGGCCCAGTGCATCATGGGAACAGGGCAGACCAAACTACCAAGCCAATTCTTTTACTGGAAAGGAAACAAGCTTCTGGGGACCTGTTTCTGCCATTACAGCCGTCTTCGGCCCGGCTTGCTTGAATCCTGATGGTGTAGTGAGCAAGGGACTCACATCTGAGCATACCCTTCCACGCTTATGGTGGACAAAACGATTCAGAAAAGGGGGTGGTGATGGACAGAGTATCTGAATTAAGCAGAACACTCCTACCCAGTCCAAAGATCAGGGCTTCATCCATCACCGTTTTTTAGCTAACTGCACCATCCCAGCTCAGAACCTGCCTACATGCAAATTAGTCTGTCCCTGGCCCAGTGCATCATGGGAACAGGGCAGACAAAACTACCAAGCCAATTCTTTTACTGGAAAGGAAACAAGCTTCCCGGGACCGGTTTCTGGCATTACAGACGTCTTCGGCCCGGCTTGCTTGAATCCTGATGGTGCAGTGAGCAAGGGACTCACATCTGAGCATACCCTTCCACGCTTATGGTGGACAAAATGATTCAGAAAAGGGGGTGGTGATGGACAGAGTATCTGAATTAAGCAGAACACTCCTACCCAGTCCAAAGATCAGGGCTTGATCCATCACCGTTTTTTTAGCTAACTGCACCATCCCAGCTCAGAACCTGGCTACATGCAAATTGGTCTGTCCCTGGACCAGTGCATCATGGGAACAGGGCAGACCAAACTACCAAGCCAATTCTTTTACTGGAAAGGAAACAAGCTTCCGGGGACCGGTATCTGGCATTACAGCCGTCTTCGGCCCGGCTTGCTTGAATCCTGATGGTGCAGTGAGCAAGGGACTCACATCTGAGCATACCCTTCCACGCTTACGGTGGACAAAACGATTCAGAAAATGGGGTGGTGATGGACAGAGTATCTGAATTAAGCAGAACACTCCTACCCAGTCCAAAGATCAGGGCTTGATCCATCGCCGTTTTTTAGCTAACTGCACCATCCCGCTCAGAACCTGGCTACATGCAAATTAGTCTGTCCCTGGCCCAGTGCATCATAGGAACAGGGCAGACCAAACTACCAAGCCAATTCATTTACTGGAAAGGAAACAAGCTTCCGGGGACCGGTTTCTGGCATTACAGCCGTCTTCGGCCCGGCTTGCTTGAATCCTGATGTTGCAGTGAGCAAGGGACTCACATCTGAGCATACCCTTCCACGCTTATGGTGGACAAAACGATTCAGAAAAGGGGTTGGTGATGGACAGAGTATCTGAATTAAGCAGAACACTCCTACCCAGTCCAAAGATCAGGGCTTGATCCATCACCGTTTTTTAGCTAACTGCACCATCCCAGCTCAGAACCTGGCTACATGCAAAATTAGTCTGTCCCTGGCCCAGTGCATCATGGGAACAGGGCAGACCAAACTACCAAGCCAATTCTTTTACTGGAAAGGAAACAAGCTTCCGGGGACCAGTTACTGCCATTACAGCCGTCTTCGGCCCGGCTTGCTTGAATCCTGATGGTGCAGTGAGCAAGGGACTCACATCTGAGCATACCCTTCCACGCTTATGGTGGACAAAACGATTCAGAAAAGGGGGTGGTGATGGACAGAGTATCTGAATTAAGCAGAACACTGCTACCCAGTCCAAAGATCAGGGCTTCATCCATCACCGTTTTTTAGCTAACTGCACCATCCCAGCTCAGAACCTGGCTACATGCAAATTAGTCTGTCCCTGGCCCAGTGCATCATGGGAACAGGGCAGACCAAACTACCAAGCCAATTCTTTTACTGGAAAGGAAACAAGCTTCCGGGGACCGGTTTCTGGCATTACAGCCGTCTTCGGCCCGGCTTGCTTGAATCCTGATGGTGCAGTGAGCAAGGGACTCACATCTGAGCATACCCTTCCACGCTTATGGTGAACAAAACGATTCAGAAAAGGGGGTGGTGATGGACAGAGTATCTGAATTAAGCAGAACACTCCTACCCAGTCCAAAGATCAGGGCTTGATCCATCACCGTTTTTTAGCTAACTGCACCATCCCAGCTCAGAACCTGGCTACATGCAAATTGGTCTGTCCCTGGACCAGTGCATAATGGGAACAGGGCAGACCAAACTACCAAGCCAATTCTTTTACTGGAAAGGAAACAAGCTTCCGGTGACCGGTTTCTGGCATTACAGCCGTCTTCGGCCCGGCTTGCTTGAATCCTGATGGTGCAGTGAGCAAGGGACTCACATCTGAGCATACCCTTCCACGCTTATGGTGGACAAAACGATTCAGAAAAGGGGGTGGTGATGGACAGAGTATCTGAATTAAGCAGAACATTCCTACACAGTCCAAAGATCAGGGCTTGATCCATCACCGTTTTTTAGCTAACTGCACCATCCCAGCTCAGAACCTGGCTACATGCAAATTAGTCTGTCCCTGGCCCAGTGCATCATGGGAACAGGGCAGACCAAACTACCAAGCCAATTCTTTTACTGGAAAGGAAACAAGCTTCCGGGGACCGGTTTCTGCCATTACAGCCGTCTTCGGCCCGGCTTGCTTGAATCCTGATTGTGCAGTGAGCAAGGGACTCACATCTGAGCATACCCTTCCACGCTTATGGTGGACAAAACGATTCAGAAAAGGGGGTGGTGATGGACAGAGTATCTGAATTAAGCAGAACACTCCTACCCAGTCCAAAGATCAGGGCTTGATCCATCACCGTTTTTTAGCTAACTGCACCATCCCAGCTCAGAACCTGGCTACATGCAAAATAGTCTGTCCCTGGCCCAGTGCATCATGGGAACAGGGCAGACCAAACTACCAAGCCAATTCTTTTACTGGAAAGGAAACAAGCTCCCGGGGACCGGTTTCTGGCATTACAGCCGTCTTCGGCCCGGCTTGCTTGAATCCTGATGGTGCAGTGAGCAAGGGACTCACATCTGAGCATACCCTTCCACGCTTATGGTGGACAAAACGATTCAGAAAAGGGGGTGGTGATGGACAGAGTATCTGAATTAAGCAGAACACTCCTACCCAATCCAAAGATCAGGGCTTGATCCATCACCGTTTTTTAGCTAACTGCACCATCCCAGCTCAGAACCTGGCTACATGCAAATTAGTCTGTCCCTGGCCCAGTGCATCATGGGAACAGGGCAGACCAAACTACCAAGCCAATTCTTTTACTGGAAAGGAAACAAGCTTCTGGGGACCTGTTTCTGGCATTACAGCCGTCTTCGGCCCGGCTTGCTTGAATCCTGATGGTGTAGTGAGCAAGGGACTCACATCTGAGCATACCCTTCCACGCTTATGGTGGACAAAACGATTCAGAAAAGGGGGTGGTGATGGACAGAGTATCTGAATTAAGCAGAACACTCCTACCCAATCCAAAGATCAGGGCTTGATCCATCACCGTTTTTTAGCTAACTGCACCATCCCAGCTCAGAACCTGGCTACATGCAAATTAGTCTGTCCCTGGCCCAGTGCATCATGGGAACAGGGCAGACCAAACTACCAAGCCAATTCTTTTACTGGAAAGGAAACAAGCTTCTGGGGACCTGTTTCTGGCATTACAGCCGTCTTCGGCCCGGCTTGCTTGAATCCTGATGGTGTAGTGAGCAAGGGACTCACATCTGAGCATACCCTTCCACGCTTATGGTGGACAAAACGATTCAGAAAAGGGGGTGGTGATGGACAGAGTATCTGAATTAAGCAGAACACTCCTACCCAGTCCAAAGATCAGGGCTTGATCCATCACCGTTTTTCAGCTAACTGCACCATCCCAGCTCAGAACCTGGCTACATGCAAATTAGTCTGTCCCTGGCCCAGTGCATCATGGGAACAGGGCAGACCAAACTACCAAGCCAATTCTTTTACTGGAAAGGAAACAAGCTTCCGGGGACCTGTTTCTGCCATTACAGCCGTCTTCGGCCCGGCTTGCTTGAATCCTGATGGTGTAGTGAGCAAGGGACTCACATCTGAGCATACCCTTCCACGCTTATGGTGGACAAAACGATTCAGAAAAGGGGGTGGTGATGGACAGAGTATCTGAATTAAGCAGAACACTCCTACCCAGTCCAAAGATCAGGGCTTGATCCATCACCGTTTTTTTAGCTAACTGCACCATCCCAGCTCAGAACCTGGCTACATGCAAATTGGTCTGTCCCTGGACCAGTGCATCATGGGAACAGGGCAGACCAAACTACCAAGCCAATTCTTTTACTGGAAAGGAAACAAGCTTCCGGTGAACGGTTTCTGGCATTACAGCCGTCTTCGGCCCGGCTTGCTTGAATCCTGATGGTGCAGTGAGCAAGGGACTCACATCTGAGCATACCCTTCCACGCTTATGGTGGACAAAACGATTCAGAAAAGGGGGTGGTGATGGACAGAGTATCCGAATTAAGCAGAACACTGCTACCCAGTCCAAAGATCAGGGCTTGATCCATCACCGTTTTTTAGCTAACTGCACCATCCCAGCTCAGAACCTGGCTACATGCAAATTAGTCTGTCCCTGGCCCAGTGCATCATGGGAACAGGGCAGACCAAACTACCGAGCCAATTCTTTTACTGGAAAGGAAACAAGCTTCCGGGGACCGGTTTCTGCCATTACAGCCGTCTTCGGCCCGGCTTGCTTGAATCCTGATGGTGCAGTGAGCAAGGGACTCACATCTGAGCATACCCTTCCACGCTTATGGTGGACAAAACGATTCAGAAAAGGGGGTGGTGATGGACAGAGTATCTGAATTAAGCAGAACACTCCTACCCAGTCCAATGATCAGGGCTTGATCCATCACCGCTTTTTAGCTAACTGCACCATCCCAGCTCAGAACCTGGCTACATGCAAAATTAGTCTGTCCCTGGCCCAGTGCATCATGGGAACAGGGCAGACCAAACTACCAAGCCAATTCTTTTACTGGAAAGGAAACAAGCTTCCGGGGACCGGTTTCTGCCTTTACAGCCGTCTTCGGCCCGACTTGCTTGAATCCTGATGGTGCAGTGAGCAAGGGACTCACATCTGAGCATACCCTTCCACGCTTATGGTGGACAAAACGATTCAGAAAAGGGGGTGGTGATGGACAGAGTATCTTAATTAAGCAGAACACTCCTACCCAGTCCAAAGATCAGGGCTTGATCCATCACCGTTTTTTAGCTAACTGCACCATCCCAGCTCAGAACCTGGCTACATGCAAATTAGTCTGTCCCTGGCCCAGTGTATCATGGGAACAGGGCAGACCAAACTACGTAGCCAATTCTTTTACTGGAAAGGAAACAAGCTCCCGGGGACCGGTTTCTGGCATTACAGCCGTCTTCGGCCCGGCTTGCTTGAATCCTGATGGTGCAGTGAGCAAGGGACTCACATCTGAGCATACCCTTCCACGCTTATGGTGGACAAAACGATTCAGAAAAGGGGGTGGTGATGGACAGAGTATCTGAATTAAGCAGAACACTCCTACCCAATCCAAAGATCAGGGCTTGATCCATCACCGTTTTTTAGCTAACTGCACCATCCCAGCTCAGAACCTGGCTACATGCAAATTAGTCTGTCCCTGGCCCAGTGCATCATGGGAACAGGGCAGACCAAACTACCAAGCCAATTCTTGTACTGGAAAGGAAACAAGCTTCTGGGGACCTGTTTGTGGCATTACAGCCGTCTTCGGCCCGGCTTGCTTGAATCCTGATGGTGTAGTGAGCAAGGGGCTCACATCTGAGCATACCCTTCCACATTTATGGTGGACAAAACGATTTAGAAAAGGGGGTGGTGATGGACAGAGTATCTGAATTAAGCAGAACACTCCTACCCAGTCCAAAGATCAGGGCTTCATCCATCACCGTTTTTTAGCTAATTGCACCATCCCAGCTCAGAACCTGCCTACATGCAAATTAGTCTGTCCCTGGCCCAGTGCATCATGGGAACAGGGCAGACAAAACTACCAAGCCAATTCTTTTACTGGAAAGGAAACAAGCTTCCGGGGACCGGTTTCTGGCATTACAGACGTCTTCGGCCCGGCTTGCTTGAATCCTGATGGTGCAGTGAGCAAGGGACTCACATCTGAGCATACCCTTCCACGCTTATGGTGGACAAAACGATTCAGAAAAGGGGGTGGTGATGGACAGAGTATCTGAATTAAGCAGAACACTCCTACCCAGTCCAAAGATCAGGGCTTGATCCATCACCGTTTTTTTAGCTAACTGCACCATCCCAGCTCAGAACCTGGCTACATGCAAATTGGTCTGTCCCTGGACCAGTGCATCATGGGAACAGGGCAGACCAAACTACCAAGCCAATTCTTTTACTGGAAAGGAAACAAGCTTCTGGTGAACGGTTTCTGGCATTACAGCCGTCTTCGGCCCGGCTTGCTTGAATCCTGATGGTGCAGTGAGCAAGGGACTCACATCTGAGCATACCCTTCCACGCTTATGGTGGACAAAACGATTCAGAAAAGGGGGTGGTGATGGACAGAGTATCTGAATTAAGCAGAACACTCCTACCCAGTCCAAAGATCAGGGCTTGATCCATCACCGTTTTTTAGCTAACTGCACCATCCCAGCTCAGAACCTGGCTACATGCAAATTAGTCTGTCCCTGGCCCAGTGCATCATGGGAACAGGGCAAACCAAACTACCAAGCCAATTCTTTTACTGGAAAGGATACAAGCTTCCGGGGACCGGTTTCTGCCATTACAGCCGTCTTCGGCCCGGCTTGCTTGAATCCTGATGGTGCAGTGAGCAAGGGACTCACATCTGAGCATACCCTTCCACGCTTATTGTGGACAAAACGATTCAGAAAAGGGGGTGGTGATGGACAGAGTATCTGAATTAAGCAGAACACTCCTACCCAGTCCAATGATCAGGGCTTGATCCATCACCGCTTTTTAGCTAACTGCACCATCCCAGCTCAGAACCTGGCTACATGCAAAATTAGTCTGTCCCTGGCCCAGTGCATCATGGGAACAGGGCAGACCAAACTACCACACCAATTCTTTTACTGGAAAGGAAACAAGCTTCCGGGGACCGGTATCTGGCATTACAGCCGTCTTCGGCCCGGCTTGCTTGAATCCTGATGGTGCAGTGAGCAAGGGACTCACATCTGAGCATACCCTTCCACGCTTACGGTGGACAAAACGATTCAGAAAATGGGGTGGTGATGGACAGAGTATCTGAATTAAGCAGAACACTCCTACCCAGTCCAAAGATCAGGGCTTGATCCATCGCCGTTTTTTAGCTAACTGCACCATCCCGCTCAGAACCTGGCTACATGCAAATTAGTCTGTCCCTGGCCCAGTGCATCATAGGAACAGGGCAGACCAAACTACCAAGCCAATTCATTTACTGGAAAGGAAACAAGCTTCCGGGGACCGGTTTCTGGCATTACAGCCGTCTTCGGCCCGGCTTGCTTGAATCCTGATGTTGCAGTGAGCAAGGGACTCACATCTGAGCATACCCTTCCACGCTTATGGTGGACAAAACGATTCAGAAAAGGGGTTGGTGATGGACAGAGTATCTGAATTAAGCAGAACACTCCTACCCAGTCCAAAGATCAGGGCTTGATCCATCACCGTTTTTTAGCTAACTGCACCATCCCAGCTCAGAACCTGGCTACATGCAAAATTAGTCTGTCCCTGGCCCAGTGCATCATGGGAACAGGGCAGACCAAACTACCAAGCCAATTCTTTTACTGGAAAGGAAACAAGCTTCCGGGGACCAGTTACTGCCATTACAGCCGTCTTCGGCCCGGCTTGCTTGAATCCTGATGGTGCAGTGAGCAAGGGACTCACATCTGAGCATACCCTTCCACGCTTATGGTGGACAAAACGATTCAGAAAAGGGGGTGGTGATGGACAGAGTATCTGAATTAAGCAGAACACTCCTACCCAGTCCAAAGATCAGGGCTTGATCCATCACCGTTTTTTAGCTAACTGCACCATCCCAGCTCAGAACCTGGCTACATGCAAATTGGTCTGTCCCTGGACCAGTGCATAATGGGAACAGGGCAGACCAAACTACCAAGCCAATTCTTTTACTGGAAAGGAAACAAGCTTCCGGTGACCGGTTTCTGGCATTACAGCCGTCTTCGGCCGGGCTTGCTTGAATCCTGATGGTGCAGTGAGCAAGGGACTCACATCTGAGCATACCCTTCCACGCTTATGGTGGACAAAACGATTCAGAAAAGGGGGTGGTGATGGACAGAGTATCTGAATTAAGCAGAACATTCCTACACAGTCCAAAGATCAGGGCTTGATCCATCACCATTTTTTTAGCTAACTGCACCATCCCAGCTCAGAACCTGGCTACATGCAAATTGGTCTGTCCCTGGACCAGTGCATAATGGGAACAGGGCAGACCAAACTACCAAGCCAATTCTTTTACTGGAAAGGAAACAAGCTTCCGGGGACCGGTTTCTGGCATTACAGCCGTCTTCGGCCCGGCTTGCTTGAATCCTGATGGTGCAGTGAGCAAGGGACTCACATCTGAGCATACCCTTCCACGCTTATGGTGAACAAAACGATTCAGAAAAGGGGGTGGTGATGGACAGAGTATCTGAATTAAGCAGAACACTCCTACCCAGTCCAAAGATCAGGGCTTGATCCATCACCGTTTTTTAGCTAACTGCACCATCCCAGCTCAGAACCTGGCTACATGCAAATTGGTCTGTCCCTGGACCAGTGCATAATGGGAACAGGGCAGACCAAACTACCAAGCCAATTCTTTTACTGGAAAGGAAACAAGCTTCCGGTGACCGGTTTCTGGCATTACAGCCGTCTTCGGCCCGGCTTGCTTGAATCCTGATGGTGCAGTGAGCAAGGGACTCACATCTGAGCATACCCTTCCACGCTTATGGTGGACAAAACGATTCAGAAAAGGGGGTGGTGATGGACAGAGTATCTGAATTAAGCAGAACATTCCTACACAGTCCAAAGATCAGGGCTTGATCCATCACCGTTTTTTAGCTAACTGCACCATCCCAGCTCAGAACCTGGCTACATGCAAATTAGTCTGTCCCTGGCCCAGTGCATCATGGGAACAGGGCAGACCAAACTACCAAGCCAATTCTTTTACTGGAAAGGAAACAAGCTTCCGGGGACCGGTTTCTGCCATTACAGCCGTCTTCGGCCCTGCTTGCTTGAATCCTGATTGTGCAGTGAGCAAGGGACTCACATCTGAGCATACCCTTCCACGCTTATGGTGGACAAAACGATTCAGAAAAGGGGGTGGTGATGGACAGAGTATCTGAATTAAGCAGAACACTCCTACCCAGTCCAAAGATCAGGGCTTGATCCATCACCGTTTTTTAGCTAACTGCACCATCCCAGCTCAGAACCTGGCTACATGCAAAATAGTCTGTCCCTGGCCCAGTGCATCATGGGAACAGGGCAGACCAAACTACCAAGCCAATTCTTTTACTGGAAAGGAAACAAGCTCCCGGGGACCGGTTTCTGGCATTACAGCCGTCTTCGGCCCGGCTTGCTTGAATCCTGATGGTGCAGTGAGCAAGGGACTCACATCTGAGCATACCCTTCCACGCTTATGGTGGACAAAACGATTCAGAAAAGGGGGTGGTGATGGACAGAGTATCTGAATTAAGCAGAACACTCCTACCCAATCCAAAGATCAGGGCTTGATCCATCACCGTTTTTTAGCTAACTGCACCATCCCAGCTCAGAACCTGGCTACATGCAAATTAGTCTGTCCCTGGCCCAGTGCATCATGGGAACAGGGCAGACCAAACTACCAAGCCAATTCTTTTACTGGAAAGGAAACAAGCTTCTGGGGACCTGTTTCTGGCATTACAGCCGTCTTCGGCCCGGCTTGCTTGAATCCTGATGGTGTAGTGAGCAAGGGACTCACATCTGAGCATACCCTTCCACGCTTATGGTGGACAAAACGATTCAGAAAAGGGGGTGGTGATGGACAGAGTATCTGAATTAAGCAGAACACTCCTACCCAGTCCAAAGTTCAGGGCTTGATCCATCACCGTTTTTCAGCTAACTGCACCATCCCAGCTCAGAACCTGGCTACATGCAAACTAGTTTGTCCCTGGCCCAGTGCATCATGGGAACAGGGCAGACCAAACTACCAAGCCAATTCTTTTACTGGAAAGGAAACAAGCTTCCGGGGACCTGTTTCTGCCATTACAGCCGTCTTCGGCCCGGCTTGCTTGAATCCTGATGGTGTAGTGAGCAAGAGACTCACATCTGAGCATACCCTTCCACGCTTATGGTGGACAAAACGATTCAGAAAAGGGGGTGGTGATGGACAGAGTATCTGAATTAAGCAGAACACTCCTACCCAGTCCAAAGATCAGGGCTTCATCCATCACCGTTTTTTAGCTAACTGCACCATCCCAGCTCAGAACCTGCCTACATGCAAATTAGTCTGTCCCTGGCCCAGTGCATCATGGGAACAGGGCAGACAAAACTACCAAGCCAATTCTTTTACTGGAAAGGAAACAAGCTTCCGGGGACCGGTTTCTGGCATTACAGACGTCTTCGGCCCGGCTTGCTTGAATCCTGATGGTGCAGTGAGCAAGGGACTCACATCTGAGCATACCCTTCCACGCTTATGGTGGACAAAACGATTCAGAAAAGGGGGTGGTGATGGACAGAGTAT
Source organism: Lissotriton vulgaris (assembly GCF_964263255.1). NCBI lineage: Eukaryota > Metazoa > Chordata > Amphibia > Caudata > Salamandridae > Lissotriton > Lissotriton vulgaris. The sequence continues at coordinate 472,581,981 of NC_141700.1, read as the reverse complement.
CTGAATTAAGCAGAACACTCCTACCCAGTCCAAAGATCAGGGCTTGATCCATCACCGTTTTTTTTAGCTAACTGCACCATCCCAGCTCAGAACCTGGCTACATGCAAATTGGTCTGTCCCTGGACCAGTGCATCATGGGAACAGGGCAGACCAAACTACCAAGCCAATTCTTTTACTGGAAAGGAAACAAGCTTCCGGTGAACGGTTTCTGGCATTACAGCCGTCTTCGGCCTGGCTTGCTTGAATCCTGATGTTGCAGTGAGCAAGGGACTCACATCTGAGCATACCCTTCCACGCTTATGGTGGACAAAACGATTCAGAAAAGGGGTTGGTGATGGACAGAGTATCTGAATTAAGCAGAACACTCCTACCCAGTCCAAAGATCAGGGCTTGATCCATCACCGTTTTTTAGCTAACTGCACCATCCCAGCTCAGAACCTGGCTACATGCAAAATTAGTCTGTCCCTGGCCCAGTGCATCATGGGAACAGGGCAGACCAAACTACCAAGCCAATTCTTTTACTGGAAAGGAAACAAGCTTCCGGGGACCAGTTACTGCCATTACAGCCGTCTTCGGCCCGGCTTGCTTGAATCCTGATGGTGCAGTGAGCAATGGACTCACATCTGAGCATACCCTTCCACGCTTATGGTGGACAAAACGATTCAGAAAAGGGGGTGGTGATGGACAGAGTATCTGAATTAAGCAGAACACTGCTACCCAGTCCAAAGATCAGGGCTTCATCCATCACCGTTTTTTAGCTAACTGCACCATCCCAGCTCAGAACCTGGCTACATGCAAATTAGTCTGTCCCTGGCCCAGTGCATCATGGGAACAGGGCAGACCAAACTACCAAGCCAATTCTTTTACTGGAAAGGAAACAAGCTTCCGGGGACCGGTTTCTGGCATTACAGCCGTCTTCGGCCCGGCTTGCTTGAATCCTGATGGTGCAGTGAGCAAGGGACTCACATCTGAGCATACCCTTCCACGCTTATGGTGAACAAAACGATTCAGAAAAGGGGGTGGTGATGGACAGAGTATCTGAATTAAGCAGAACACTCCTACCCAGTCCAAAGATCAGGGCTTGATCCATCACCGTTTTTTAGCTAACTGCACCATCCCAGCTCAGAACCTGGCTACATGCAAATTGGTCTGTCCCTGGACCAGTGCATAATGGGAACAGGGCAGACCAAACTACCAAGCCAATTCTTTTACTGGAAAGGAAACAAGCTTCTGGTGACCGGTTTCTGGCATTACAGCCGTCTTCGGCCCGGCTTGCTTGAATCCTGATGGTGCAGTGAGCAAGGGACTCACATCTGAGCATACCCTTCCACGCTTATGGTGGACAAAACGATTCAGAAAAGGGGGTGGTGATGGACAGAGTATCTGAATTAAGCGGAACATTCCTACACAGTCCAAAGATCAGGGCTTGATCCATCACCGTTTTTTAGCTAACTGCACCATCCCAGCTCAGAACCTGGCTACATGCAAATTAGTCTGTCCCTGGCTCAGTGAATCATGGGAACAGGGCAGACCAAACTACCAAGCCAATTCTTTTACTGGAAAGGAAACAAGCTTCCGGGGACCGGTTTCTGCCATTACAGCCGTCTTCGGCCCGGCTTGCTTGAATCCTGATTGTGCAGTGAGCAAGGGACTCACATCTGAGCATACCCTTCCACGCTTATGGTGGACAAAACGATTCAGAAAAGGGGGTGGTGATGGACAGAGTATCTGAATTAAGCAGAACACTCCTACCCAGTCCAAAGATCAGGGCTTGATCCATCACCGTTTTTTAGCTAACTGCACCATCCCAGCTCAGAACCTGGCTACATGCAAATTAGTCTGTCCCTGGCCCAGTGCATCATGGGAACAGGGCAGACCAAACTACCAAGCCAATTCTTTTACTGCAAAGGAAACAAGCTCCCGGGGACCGGTTTCTGGCATTACAGCCGTCTTCGGCCCGGCTTGCTTGAATCCTGATGGTGCAGTGAGCAAGGGACTCACATCTGAGCATACCCTTCCACGCTTATGGTGGACAAAACGATTCAGAAAAGGGGGTGGTGATGGACAGAGTATCTGAATTAAGCAGAACACTCCTACCCAATCCAAAGATCAGGGCTTGATCCATCACCGGTTTTTAGCTAACTGCACCATCCCAGCTCAGAACCTGGCTACATGCAAATTAGTCTGTCCCTGGCCCAGTGCATCATGGGAACAGGGCAGACCAAACTACCAAGCCAATTCTTTTACTGGAAAGGAAACAAGCTTCTGGGGACCTGTTTCTGGCATTACAGCCGTCTTCGGCCCGGCTTGCTTGAATCCTGATGGTGTAGTGAGCAAGGGACTCACATCTGAGCATACCCTTCCACGCTTATGGTGGACAAAACGATTCAGAAAAGGGGGTGGTGATGGACAGAGTATCTGAATTAAGCAGAACACTCCTACCCAGTCCAAAGATCAGGGCTTGATCCATCACCGTTTTTCAGCTAACTGCACCATCCCAGCTCAGAACCTGGCTACATGCAAATTAGTTTGTCCCTGGCCCAGTGCATCATGGGAACAGGGCAGACCAAACTACCAAGCCAATTCTTTTACTGGAAAGGAAACAAGCTTCTGGGGACCTGTTTCTGCCATTACAGCCGTCTTCGGCCCGGCTTGCTTGAATCCTGATGGTGTAGTGAGCAAGGGACTCACATCTGAGCATACCCTTCCACGCTTATGGTGGACAAAACGATTCAGAAAAGGGGGTGGTGATGGACAGAGTATCTGAATTAAGCAGAACACTCCTACCCAGTCCAAAGATCAGGGCTTCATCCATCACCGTTTTTTAGCTAACTGCACCATCCCAGCTCAGAACCTGCCTACATGCAAATTAGTCTGTCCCTGGCCCAGTGCATCATGGGAACAGGGCAGACAAAACTACCAAGCCAATTCTTTTACTGGAAAGGAAACAAGCTTCCCGGGACCGGTTTCTGGCATTACAGACGTCTTCGGCCCGGCTTGCTTGAATCCTGATGGTGCAGTGAGCAAGGGACTCACATCTGAGCATACCCTTCCACGCTTATGGTGGACAAAATGATTCAGAAAAGGGGGTGGTGATGGACAGAGTATCTGAATTAAGCAGAACACTCCTACCCAGTCCAAAGATCAGGGCTTGATCCATCACCGTTTTTTTAGCTAACTGCACCATCCCAGCTCAGAACCTGGCTACATGCAAATTGGTCTGTCCCTGGACCAGTGCATCATGGGAACAGGGCAGACCAAACTACCAAGCCAATTCTTTTACTGGAAAGGAAACAAGCTTCCGGTGAACGGTTTCTGGCATTACAGCCGTCTTCGGCCCGGCTTGCTTGAATCCTGATGGTGCAGTGAGCAAGGGACTCACATCTGAGCATACCCTTCCACGCTTATGGTGGACAAAACGATTCAGAAAAGGGGGTGGTGATGGACAGAGTATCTGAATTAAGCAGAACACTCCTACCCAGTCCAAAGATCAGGGCTTGATCCATCACCGTTTTTTAGCTAACTGCACCATCCCAGCTCAGAACCTGGCTACATGCAAATTAGTCTGTCCCTGGCCCAGTGCATCATGGGAACAGGGCAGACCCAACTACCAAGCCAATTCTTTTACTGGAAAGGAAACAAGCTTCCGGGGATAGGTTTCTGCCATTACAGCCGTCTTCGGCCCGGCTTGCTTGAATCCTGATGGTGCAGTGAGCAAGGGACTCACATCTGAGCATACCCTTCCACGCTTATGGTGGACAAAACGATTCAGAAAATGGGGTGGTGATGGACAGAGTATCTGAATTAAGCAGAACACTCCTACCCAGTCCAAAGATCAGGGCTTGATCCATCGCCGTTTTTTAGCTAACTGCACCATCCCGCTCAGAACCTGGCTACATGCAAATTAGTCTGTCCCTGGCCCAGTGCATCATAGGAACAGGGCAGACCAAACTACCAAGCCAATTCATTTACTGGAAAGGAAACAAGCTTCCGGGGACCGGTTTCTGGCATTACAGCCGTCTTCGGCCCGGCTTGCTTGAATCCTGATGTTGCAGTGAGCAAGGGACTCACATCTGAGCATACCCTTCCACGCTTATGGTGGACAAAACGATTCAGAAAAGGGGTTGGTGATGGACAGAGTATCTGAATTAAGCAGAACACTCCTACCCAGTCCAAAGATCAGGGCTTGATCCATCACCGTTTTTTAGCTAACTGCACCATCCCAGCTCAGAACCTGGCTACATGCAAAATTAGTCTGTCCCTGGCCCAGTGCATCATGGGAACAGGGCAGACCAAACTACCAAGCCAATTCTTTTACTGGAAAGGAAACAAGCTTCCGGGGACCAGTTACTGCCATTACAGCCGTCTTCGGCCCGGCTTGCTTGAATCCTGATGGTGCAGTGAGCAAGGGACTCACATCTGAGCATACCCTTCCACGCTTATGGTGGACAAAACGATTCAGAAAAGGGGGTGGTGATGGACAGAGTATCTGAATTAAGCAGAACACTGCTACCCAGTCCAAAGATCAGGGCTTCATCCATCACCGTTTTTTAGCTAACTGCATCATCCCAGCTCAGAACCTGGCTACATGCAAATTAGTCTGTCCCTGGCCCAGTGCATCATGGGAACAGGGCAGACCAAACTACCAAGCCAATTCTTTTACTGGAAAGGAAACAAGCTTCCGGGGACCGGTTTCTGGCATTACAGCCGTCTTCGGCCCGGCTTGCTTGAATCCTGATGGTGCAGTGAGCAAGGGACTCACATCTGAGCATACCCTTCCACGCTTATGGTGAACAAAACGATTCAGAAAAGGGGGTGGTGATGGACAGAGTATCTGAATTAAGCAGAACACTCCTACCCAGTCCAAAGATCAGGGCTTGATCCATCACCGTTTTTTAGCTAACTGCACCATCCCAGCTCAGAACCTGGCTACATGCAAATTGGTCTGTCCCTGGACCAGTGCATAATGGGAACAGGGCAGACCAAACTACCAAGCCAATTCTTTTACTGGAAAGGAAACAAGCTTCCGGTGACCGGTTTCTGGCATTACAGCCGTCTTCGGCCCGGCTTGCTTGAATCCTGATGGTGCAGTGAGCAAGGGACTCACATCTGAGCATACCCTTCCACGCTTATGGTGGACAAAACGATTCAGAAAAGGGGGTGGTGATGGACAGAGTATCTGAATTAAGCAGAACATTCCTACACAGTCCAAAGATCAGGGCTTGATCCATCACCGCTTTTTAGCTAACTGCACCATCCCAGCTCAGAACCTGGCTACATGCAAATTAGTCTGTCCCTGGCCCAGTGCATCATGGGAACAGGGCAGACCAAACTACCAAGCCAATTCTTTTACTGGAAAGGAAACAAGCTTCCGGGGACCGGTTTCTGCCATTACAGCCGTCTTCGGCCCGGCTTGCTTGAATCCTGATTGTGCAGTGAGCAAGGGACTCACATCTGAGCATACCCTTCCACGCTTATGGTGGACAAAACGATTCAGAAAAGGGGGTGGTGATGGACAGAGTATCTGAATTAAGCAGAACACTCCTACCCAGTCCAAAGATCAGGGCTTGATCCATCACCGTTTTTTAGCTAACTGCACCATCCCAGCTCAGAACCTGGCTACATGCAAATTAGTCTGTCCCTGGCCCAGTGCATCATGGGAACAGGGCAGACCAAACTACCAAGCCAATTCTTTTACTGGAAAGGAAACAAGCTCCCGGGGACCGGTTTCTGGCATTACAGCCGTCTTCGGCCCGGCTTGCTTGAATCCTGATGGTGCAGTGAGCAAGGGACTCACATCTGAGCATACCCTTCCACGCTTATGGTGGACAAAACGATTCAGAAAAGGGGGTGGTGATGGACAGAGTATCTGAATTGAGCAGAACACTCCTACCCAATCCAAAGATCAGGGCTTGATCCATCACCGTTTTTTAGCTAACTGCACCATCCCAGCTCAGAACCTGGCTACATGCAAATTAGTCTGTCCCTGGCCCAGTGCATCATGGGAACAGGGCAGACCAAACTACCAAGCCAATTCTTTTACTGGAAAGGAAACAAGCTTCTGGGGACCTGTTTCTGGCATTACAGCCGTCTTCGGCCCGGCTTGCTTGAATCCTGATGGTGTAGTGAGCAAGGGACTCACATCTGAGCATACCCTTCCACGCTTATGGTGGACAAAACGATTCAGAAAAGGGGGTGGTGATGGACAGAGTATCTGAATTAAGCAGAACACTCCTACCCAGTCCAAAGATCAGGGCTTGATCCATCACCGTTTTTTTAGCTAACTGCACCATCCCAGCTCAGAACCTGGCTACATGCAAATTGGTCTGTCCCTGGACCAGTGCATCATGGGAACAGGGCAGACCAAACTACCAAGCCAATTCTTTTACTGGAAAGGAAACAAGCTTCTGGTGAACGGTTTCTGGCATTACAGCCGTCTTCGGCCCGGCTTGCTTGAATCCTGATGGTGCAGTGAGCAAGGGACTCACATCTGAGCATACCCTTCCACGCTTATGGTGGACAAAACGATTCAGAAAAGGGGGTGGTGATGGACAGAGTATCTGAATTAAGCAGAACACTCCTACCCAGTCCAAAGATCAGGGCTTGATCCATCACCGTTTTTTAGCTAACTGCACCATCCCAGCTCAGAACCTGGCTACATGCAAATTAGTCTGTCCCTGGCCCAGTGCATCATGGGAACAGGGCAAACCAAACTACCAAGCCAATTCTTTTACTGGAAAGGATACAAGCTTCCGGGGACCGGTTTCTGCCATTACAGCCGTCTTCGGCCCGGCTTGCTTGAATCCTGATTGTGCAGTGAGCAAGGGACTCACATCTGAGCATACCCTTCCACGCTTATGGTGGACAAAACGATTCAGAAAAGGGGGTGGTGATGGACAGAGTATCTGAATTAAGCAGAACACTCCTACCCAGTCCAAAGATCAGGGCTTGATCCATCACCGTTTTTTAGCTAACTGCACCATCCCAGCTCAGAACCTGGCTACATGCAAATTAGTCTGTCCCTGGCCCAGTGCATCATGGGAACAGGGCAGACCAAACTACCAAGCCAATTCTTTTACTGGAAAGGAAACAAGCTCCCGGGGACCGGTTTCTGGCATTACAGCCGTCTTCGGCCCGGCTTGCTTGAATCCTGATGGTGCAGTGAGCAAGGGACTCACATCTGAGCATACCCTTCCACGCTTATGGTGGACAAAACGATTCAGAAAAGGGGGTGGTGATGGACAGAGTATCTGAATTGAGCAGAACACTCCTACCCAATCCAAAGATCAGGGCTTGATCCATCACCGTTTTTTAGCTAACTGCACCATCCCAGCTCAGAACCTGGCTACATGCAAATTAGTCTGTCCCTGGCCCAGTGCATCATGGGAACAGGGCAGACCAAACTACCAAGCCAATTCTTTTACTGGAAAGGAAACAAGCTTCTGGGGACCTGTTTCTGGCATTACAGCCGTCTTCGGCCCGGCTTGCTTGAATCCTGATGGTGTAGTGAGCAAGGGACTCACATCTGAGCATACCCTTCCACGCTTATGGTGGACAAAACGATTCAGAAAAGGGGGTGGTGATGGACAGAGTATCTGAATTAAGCAGAACACTCCTACCCAGTCCAAAGATCAGGGCTTGATCCATCACCGTTTTTTTAGCTAACTGCACCATCCCAGCTCAGAACCTGGCTACATGCAAATTGGTCTGTCCCTGGACCAGTGCATCATGGGAACAGGGCAGACCAAACTACCAAGCCAATTCTTTTACTGGAAAGGAAACAAGCTTCTGGTGAACGGTTTCTGGCATTACAGCCGTCTTCGGCCCGGCTTGCTTGAATCCTGATGGTGCAGTGAGCAAGGGACTCACATCTGAGCATACCCTTCCACGCTTATGGTGGACAAAACGATTCAGAAAAGGGGGTGGTGATGGACAGAGTATCTGAATTAAGCAGAACACTCCTACCCAGTCCAAAGATCAGGGCTTGATCCATCACCGTTTTTTAGCTAACTGCACCATCCCAGCTCAGAACCTGGCTACATGCAAATTAGTCTGTCCCTGGCCCAGTGCATCATGGGAACAGGGCAAACCAAACTACCAAGCCAATTCTTTTACTGGAAAGGATACAAGCTTCCGGGGACCGGTTTCTGCCATTACAGCCGTCTTCGGCCCGGCTTGCTTGAATCCTGATGGTGCAGTGAGCAAGGGACTCACATCTGAGCATACCCTTCCACGCTTATTGTGGACAAAACGATTCAGAAAAGGGGGTGGTGATGGACAGAGTATCTGAATTAAGCAGAACACTCCTACCCAGTCCAATGATCAGGGCTTGATCCATCACCGCTTTTTAGCTAACTGCACCATCCCAGCTCAGAACCTGGCTACATGCAAAATTAGTCTGTCCCTGGCCCAGTGCATCATGGGAACAGGGCAGACCAAACTACCACACCAATTCTTTTACTGGAAAGGAAACAAGCTTCCGGGGACCGGTATCTGGCATTACAGCCGTCTTCGGCCCGGCTTGCTTGAATCCTGATGGTGCAGTGAGCAAGGGACTCACATCTGAGCATACCCTTCCACGCTTACGGTGGACAAAACCATTCAGAAAATGGGGTGGTGATGGACAGAGTATCTGAATTAAGCAGAACACTCCTACCCAGTCCAAAGATCAGGGCTTGATCCATCGCCGTTTTTTAGCTAACTGCACCATCCCGCTCAGAACCTGGCTACATGCAAATTAGTCTGTCCCTGGCCCAGTGCTTCATAGGAACAGGGCAGACCAAACTACCAAGCCAATTCATTTACTGGAAAGGAAACAAGCTTCCGGGGACCGGTTTCTGGCATTACAGCCGTCTTCGGCCCGGCTTGCTTGAATCCTGATGTTGCAGTGAGCAAGGGACTCACATCTGAGCATACCCTTCCACGCTTATGGTGGACAAAACGATTCAGAAAAGGGGTTGGTGATGGACAGAGTATCTGAATTAAGCAGAACACTCCTACCCAGTCCAAAGATCAGGGCTTGATCCATCACCGTTTTTTAGCTAACTGCACCATCCCAGCTCAGAACCTGGCTACATGCAAAATTAGTCTGTCCCTGGCCCAGTGCATCATGGGAACAGGGCAGACCAAACTACCAAGCCAATTCTTTTACTGGAAAGGAAACAAGCTTCCGGGGACCAGTTACTGCCATTACAGCCGTCTTCGGCCCGGCTTGCTTGAATCCTGATGGTGCAGTGAGCAAGGGACTCACATCTGAGCATACCCTTCCACGCTTATGGTGGACAAAACGATTCAGAAAAGGGGGTGGTGATGGACAGAGTATCTGAATTAAGCAGAACACTCCTACCCAGTCCAAAGATCAGGGCTTGATCCATCACCGTTTTTTAGCTAACTGCACCATCCCAGCTCAGAACCTGGCTACATGCAAATTGGTCTGTCCCTGGACCAGTGCATAATGGGAACAGGGCAGACCAAACTACCAAGCCAATTCTTTTACTGGAAAGGAAACAAGCTTCCGGTGACCGGTTTCTGGCATTACAGCCGTCTTCGGCCCGGCTTGCTTGAATCCTGATGGTGCAGTGAGCAAGGGACTCACATCTGAGCATACCCTTCCACGCTTATGGTGGACAAAACGATTCAGAAAAGGGGGTGGTGATGGACAGAGTATCTGAATTAAGCAGAACATTCCTACACAGTCCAAAGATCAGGGCTTGATCCATCACCGTTTTTTAGCTAACTGCACCATCCCAGCTCAGAACCTGGCTACATGCAAATTGGTCTGTCCCTGGACCAGTGCATAATGGGAACAGGGCAGACCAAACTACCAAGCCAATTCTTTTACTGGAAAGGAAACAAGCTTCCGGGGACCGGTTTCTGGCATTACAGCCGTCTTCGGCCCGGCTTGCTTGAATCCTGATGGTGCAGTGAGCAAGGGACTCACATCTGAGCATACCCTTCCACGCTTATGGTGAACAAAACGATTCAGAAAAGGGGGTGGTGATGGACAGAGTATCTGAATTAAGCAGAACACTCCTACCCAGTCCAAAGATCAGGGCTTGATCCATCACCGTTTTTTAGCTAACTGCACCATCCCAGCTCAGAACCTGGCTACATGCAAATTGGTCTGTCCCTGGACCAGTGCATAATGGGAACAGGGCAGACCAAACTACCAAGCCAATTCTTTTACTGGAAAGGAAACAAGCTTCCGGTGACCGGTTTCTGGCATTACAGCCGTCTTCGGCCCGGCTTGCTTGAATCCTGATGGTGCAGTGAGCAAGGGACTCACATCTGAGCATACCCTTCCACGCTTATGGTGGACAAAACGATTCAGAAAAGGGGGTGGTGATGGACAGAGTATCTGAATTAAGCAGAACATTCCTACACAGTCCAAAGATCAGGGCTTGATCCATCACCGTTTTTTAGCTAACTGCACCATCCCAGCTCAGAACCTGGCTACATGCAAATTAGTCTGTCCCTGGCCCAGTGCATCATGGGAACAGGGCAGACCAAACTACCAAGCCAATTCTTTTACTGGAAAGGAAACAAGCTTCCGGGGACCGGTTTCTGCCATTACAGCCGTCTTCGGCCCGGCTTGCTTGAATCCTGATTGTGCAGTGAGCAAGGGACTCACATCTGAGCATACCCTTCCACGCTTATGGTGGACAAAACGATTCAGAAAAGGGGGTGGTGATGGACAGAGTATCTGAATTAAGCAGAACACTCCTACCCAGTCCAAAGATCAGGGCTTGATCCATCACCGTTTTTTAGCTAACTGCACCATCCCAGCTCAGAACCTGGCTACATGCAAAATAGTCTGTCCCTGGCCCAGTGCATCATGGGAACAGGGCAGACCAAACTACCAAGCCAATTCTTTTACTGGAAAGGAAACAAGCTCCCGGGGACCGGTTTCTGGCATTACAGCCGTCTTCGGCCCGGCTTGCTTGAATCCTGATGGTGCAGTGAGCAAGGGACTCACATCTGAGCATACCCTTCCACGCTTATGGTGGACAAAACGATTCAGAAAAGGGGGTGGTGATGGACAGAGTATCTGAATTAAGCAGAACACTCCTACCCAATCCAAAGATCAGGGCTTGATCCATCACCGTTTTTTAGCTAACTGCACCATCCCAGCTCAGAACCTGGCTACATGCAAATTAGTCTGTCCCTGGCCCAGTGCATCATGGGAACAGGGCAGACCAAACTACCAAGCCAATTCTTTTACTGGAAAGGAAACAAGCTTCTGGGGACCTGTTTCTGGCATTACAGCCGTCTTCGGCCCGGCTTGCTTGAATCCTGATGGTGTAGTGAGCAAGGGACTCACATCTGAGCATACCCTTCCACGCTTATGGTGGACAAAACGATTCAGAAAAGGGGGTGGTGATGGACAGAGTATCTGAATTAAGCAGAACACTCCTACCCAGTCCAAAGTTCAGGGCTTGATCCATCACCGTTTTTCAGCTAACTGCACCATCCCAGCTCAGAACCTGGCTACATGCAAACTAGTTTGTCCCTGGCCCAGTGCATCATGGGAACAGGGCAGACCAAACTACCAAGCCAATTCTTTTACTGGAAAGGAAACAAGCTTCCGGGGACCTGTTTCTGCCATTACAGCCGTCTTCGGCCCGGCTTGCTTGAATCCTGATGGTGTAGTGAGCAAGAGACTCACATCTGAGCATACCCTTCCACGCTTATGGTGGACAAAACGATTCAGAAAAGGGGGTGGTGATGGACAGAGTATCTGAATTAAGCAGAACACTCCTACCCAGTCCAAAGATCAGGGCTTCATCCATCACCGTTTTTTAGCTAACTGCACCATCCCAGCTCAGAACCTGCCTACATGCAAATTAGTCTGTCCCTGGCCCAGTGCATCATGGGAACAGGGCAGACAAAACTACCAAGCCAATTCTTTTACTGGAAAGGAAACAAGCTTCCGGGGACCGGTTTCTGGCATTACAGACGTCTTCGGCCCGGCTTGCTTGAATCCTGATGGTGCAGTGAGCAAGGGACTCACATCTGAGCATACCCTTCCACGCTTATGGTGGACAAAACGATTCAGAAAAGGGGGTGGTGATGGACAGAGTATCTGAATTAAGCAGAACACTCCTACCCAGTCCAAAGATCAGGGCTTGATCCATCACCGTTTTTTTTAGCTAACTGCACCATCCCAGCTCAGAACCTGGCTACATGCAAATTGGTCTGTCCCTGGACCAGTGCATCATGGGAACAGGGCAGACCAAACTACCAAGCCAATTCTTTTACTGGAAAGGAAACAAGCTTCCGGTGAACGGTTTCTGGCATTACAGCCGTCTTCGGCCTGGCTTGCTTGAATCCTGATGTTGCAGTGAGCAAGGGACTCACATCTGAGCATACCCTTCCACGCTTATGGTGGACAAAACGATTCAGAAAAGGGGTTGGTGATGGACAGAGTATCTGAATTAAGCAGAACACTCCTACCCAGTCCAAAGATCAGGGCTTGATCCATCACCGTTTTTTAGCTAACTGCACCATCCCAGCTCAGAACCTGGCTACATGCAAAATTAGTCTGTCCCTGGCCCAGTGCATCATGGGAACAGGGCAGACCAAACTACCAAGCCAATTCTTTTACTGGAAAGGAAACAAGCTTCCGGGGACCAGTTACTGCCATTACAGCCGTCTTCGGCCCGGCTTGCTTGAATCCTGATGGTGCAGTGAGCAATGGACTCACATCTGAGCATACCCTTCCACGCTTATGGTGGACAAAACGATTCAGAAAAGGGGGTGGTGATGGACAGAGTATCTGAATTAAGCAGAACACTGCTACCCAGTCCAAAGATCAGGGCTTCATCCATCACCGTTTTTTAGCTAACTGCACCATCCCAGCTCAGAACCTGGCTACATGCAAATTAGTCTGTCCCTGGCCCAGTGCATCATGGGAACAGGGCAGACCAAACTACCAAGCCAATTCTTTTACTGGAAAGGAAACAAGCTTCCGGGGACCGGTTTCTGGCATTACAGCCGTCTTCGGCCCGGCTTGCTTGAATCCTGATGGTGCAGTGAGCAAGGGACTCACATCTGAGCATACCCTTCCACGCTTATGGTGAACAAAACGATTCAGAAAAGGGGGTGGTGATGGACAGAGTATCTGAATTAAGCAGAACACTCCTACCCAGTCCAAAGATCAGGGCTTGATCCATCACCGTTTTTTAGCTAACTGCACCATCCCAGCTCAGAACCTGGCTACATGCAAATTGGTCTGTCCCTGGACCAGTGCATAATGGGAACAGGGCAGACCAAACTACCAAGCCAATTCTTTTACTGGAAAGGAAACAAGCTTCTGGTGACCGGTTTCTGGCATTACAGCCGTCTTCGGCCCGGCTTGCTTGAATCCTGATGGTGCAGTGAGCAAGGGACTCACATCTGAGCATACCCTTCCACGCTTATGGTGGACAAAACGATTCAGAAAAGGGGGTGGTGATGGACAGAGTATCTGAATTAAGCGGAACATTCCTACACAGTCCAAAGATCAGGGCTTGATCCATCACCGTTTTTTAGCTAACTGCACCATCCCAGCTCAGAACCTGGCTACATGCAAATTAGTCTGTCCCTGGCTCAGTGAATCATGGGAACAGGGCAGACCAAACTACCAAGCCAATTCTTTTACTGGAAAGGAAACAAGCTTCCGGGGACCGGTTTCTGCCATTACAGCCGTCTTCGGCCCGGCTTGCTTGAATCCTGATTGTGCAGTGAGCAAGGGACTCACATCTGAGCATACCCTTCCACGCTTATGGTGGACAAAACGATTCAGAAAAGGGGGTGGTGATGGACAGAGTATCTGAATTAAGCAGAACACTCCTACCCAGTCCAAAGATCAGGGCTTGATCCATCACCGTTTTTTAGCTAACTGCACCATCCCAGCTCAGAACCTGGCTACATGCAAATTAGTCTGTCCCTGGCCCAGTGCATCATGGGAACAGGGCAGACCAAACTACCAAGCCAATTCTTTTACTGCAAAGGAAACAAGCTCCCGGGGACCGGTTTCTGGCATTACAGCCGTCTTCGGCCCGGCTTGCTTGAATCCTGATGGTGCAGTGAGCAAGGGACTCACATCTGAGCATACCCTTCCACGCTTATGGTGGACAAAACGATTCAGAAAAGGGGGTGGTGATGGACAGAGTATCTGAATTAAGCAGAACACTCCTACCCAATCCAAAGATCAGGGCTTGATCCATCACCGGTTTTTAGCTAACTGCACCATCCCAGCTCAGAACCTGGCTACATGCAAATTAGTCTGTCCCTGGCCCAGTGCATCATGGGAACAGGGCAGACCAAACTACCAAGCCAATTCTTTTACTGGAAAGGAAACAAGCTTCTGGGGACCTGTTTCTGGCATTACAGCCGTCTTCGGCCCGGCTTGCTTGAATCCTGATGGTGTAGTGAGCAAGGGACTCACATCTGAGCATACCCTTCCACGCTTATGGTGGACAAAACGATTCAGAAAAGGGGGTGGTGATGGACAGAGTATCTGAATTAAGCAGAACACTCCTACCCAGTCCAAAGATCAGGGCTTGATCCATCACCGTTTTTCAGCTAACTGCACCATCCCAGCTCAGAACCTGGCTACATGCAAATTAGTTTGTCCCTGGCCCAGTGCATCATGGGAACAGGGCAGACCAAACTACCAAGCCAATTCTTTTACTGGAAAGGAAACAAGCTTCTGGGGACCTGTTTCTGCCATTACAGCCGTCTTCGGCCCGGCTTGCTTGAATCCTGATGGTGTAGTGAGCAAGGGACTCACATCTGAGCATACCCTTCCACGCTTATGGTGGACAAAACGATTCAGAAAAGGGGGTGGTGATGGACAGAGTATCTGAATTAAGCAGAACACTCCTACCCAGTCCAAAGATCAGGGCTTCATCCATCACCGTTTTTTAGCTAACTGCACCATCCCAGCTCAGAACCTGCCTACATGCAAATTAGTCTGTCCCTGGCCCAGTGCATCATGGGAACAGGGCAGACAAAACTACCAAGACAATTCTTTTACTGGAAAGGAAACAAGCTTCCCGGGACCGGTTTCTGGCATTACAGACGTCTTCGGCGGCCCGGCTTGCTTGAATCCTGATGGTGCAGTGAGCAAGGGACTCACATCTGAGCATACCCTTCCACGCTTATGGTGGACAAAATGATTCAGAAAAGGGGGTGGTGATGGACAGAGTATCTGAATTAAGCAGAACACTCCTACCCAGTCCAAAGATCAGGGCTTGATCCATCACCGTTTTTTTAGCTAACTGCACCATCCCAGCTCAGAACCTGGCTACATGCAAATTGGTCTGTCCCTGGACCAGTGCATCATGGGAACAGGGCAGACCAAACTACCAAGCCAATTCTTTTACTGGAAAGGAAACAAGCTTCCGGTGAACGGTTTCTGGCATTACAGCCGTCTTCGGCCCGGCTTGCTTGAATCCTGATGGTGCAGGAGCAAGGGACTCACATCTGAGCATACCCTTCCACGCTTATGGTGGACAAAACGATTCAGAAAAGGGGGTGGTGATGGACAGAGTATCTGAATTAAGCAGAACACTCCTACCCAGTCCAAAGATCAGGGCTTGATCCATCACCGTTTTTTAGCTAACTGCACCATCCCAGCTCAGAACCTGGCTACATGCAAATTAGTCTGTCCCTGGCCCAGTGCATCATGGGAACAGGGCAGACCCAACTACCAAGCCAATTCTTTTACTGGAAAGGAAACAAGCTTCCGGGGACCGGTTTCTGCCATTACAGCCGTCTTCGGCCCGGCTTGCTTGAATCCTGATGGTGCAGTGAGCAAGGGACTCACATCTGAGCATACCCTTCCACGCTTATGGTGGACAAAACGATTCAGAAAATGGGGTGGTGATGGACAGAGTATCTGAATTAAGCAGAACACTCCTACCCAGTCCAAAGATCAGGGCTTGATCCATCGCCGTTTTTTAGCTAACTGCACCATCCCGCTCAGAACCTGGCTACATGCAAATTAGTCTGTCCCTGGCCCAGTGCATCATAGGAACAGGGCAGACCAAACTACCAAGCCAATTCATTTACTGGAAAGGAAACAAGCTTCCGGGGACCGGTTTCTGGCATTACAGCCGTCTTCGGCCCGGCTTGCTTGAATCCTGATGTTGCAGTGAGCAAGGGACTCACATCTGAGCATACCCTTCCACGCTTATGGTGGACAAAACGATTCAGAAAAGGGGTTGGTGATGGACAGAGTATCTGAATTAAGCAGAACACTCCTACCCAGTCCAAAGATCAGGGCTTGATCCATCACCGTTTTTTAGCTAACTGCACCATCCCAGCTCAGAACCTGGCTACATGCAAAATTAGTCTGTCCCTGGCCCAGTGCATCATGGGAACAGGGCAGACCAAACTACCAAGCCAATTCTTTTACTGGAAAGGAAACAAGCTTCCGGGGACCAGTTACTGCCATTACAGCCGTCTTCGGCCCGGCTTGCTTGAATCCTGATGGTGCAGTGAGCAAGGGACTCACATCTGAGCATACCCTTCCACGCTTATGGTGGACAAAATGATTCAGAAAAGGGGGTGGTGATGGACAGAGTATCTGAATTAAGCAGAACACTGCTACCCAGTCCAAAGATCAGGGCTTCATCCATCACCGTTTTTTAGCTAACTGCATCATCCCAGCTCAGAACCTGGCTACATGCAAATTAGTCTGTCCCTGGCCCAGTGCATCATGGGAACAGGGCAGACCAAACTACCAAGCCAATTCTTTTACTGGAAAGGAAACAAGCTTCCGGGGACCGGTTTCTGGCATTACAGCCGTCTTCGGCCCGGCTTGCTTGAATCCTGATGGTGCAGTGAGCAAGGGACTCACATCTGAGCATACCCTTCCACGCTTATGGTGAACAAAACGATTCAGAAAAGGGGGTGGTGATGGACAGAGTATCTGAATTAAGCAGAACACTCCTACCCAGTCCAAAGATCAGGGCTTGATCCATCACCGTTTTTTAGCTAACTGCACCATCCCAGCTCAGAACCTGGCTACATGCAAATTGGTCTGTCCCTGGACCAGTGCATAATGGGAACAGGGCAGACCAAACTACCAAGCCAATTCTTTTACTGGAAAGGAAACAAGCTTCCGGTGACCGGTTTCTGGCATTACAGCCGTCTTCGGCCCGGCTTGCTTGAATCCTGATGGTGCAGTGAGCAAGGGACTCACATCTGAGCATACCCTTCCACGCTTATGGTGGACAAAACGATTCAGAAAAGGGGGTGGTGATGGACAGAGTATCTGAATTAAGCAGAACATTCCTACACAGTCCAAAGATCAGGGCTTGATCCATCACCGCTTTTTAGCTAACTGCACCATCCCAGCTCAGAACCTGGCTACATGCAAATTAGTCTGTCCCTGGCCCAGTGCATCATGGGAACAGGGCAGACCAAACTACCAAGCCAATTCTTTTACTGGAAAGGAAACAAGCTTCCGGGGACCGGTTTCTGCCATTACAGCCGTCTTCGGCCCGACTTGCTTGAATCCTGATTGTGCAGTGAGCAAGGGACTCACATCTGAGCATACCCTTCCACGCTTATGGTGGACAAAACGATTCAGAAAAGGGGGTGGTGATGGACAGAGTATCTGAATTAAGCAGAACACTCCTACCCAGTCCAAAGATCAGGGCTTGATCCATCACCGTTTTTTAGCTAACTGCACCATCCCAGCTCAGAACCTGGCTACATGCAAATTAGTCTGTCCCTGGCCCAGTGCATCATGGGAACAGGGCAGACCAAACTACCAAGCCAATTCTTTTACTGGAAAGGAAACAAGCTCCCGGGGACCGGTTTCTGGCATTACAGCCGTCTTCGGCCCGGCTTGCTTGAATCCTGATGGTGCAGTGAGCAAGGGACTCACATCTGAGCATACCCTTCCACGCTTATGGTGGACAAAACGATTCAGAAAAGGGGGTGGTGATGGACAGAGTATCTGAATTAAGCAGAACACTCCTACCCAATCCAAAGATCAGGGCTTGATCCATCACCGTTTTTTAGCTAACTGCACCATCCCAGCTCAGAACCTGGCTACATGCAAATTAGTCTGTCCCTGGCCCAGTGCATCATGGGAACAGGGCAGACCAAACTACCAAGCCAATTCTTTTACTGGAAAGGAAACAAGCTTCTGGGGACCTGTTTCTGGCATTACAGCCGTCTTCGGCCCGGCTTGCTTGAATCCTGATGGTGTAGTGAGCAAGGGACTCACATCTGAGCATACCCTTCCACGCTTATGGTGGACAAAACGATTCAGAAAAGGGGGTGGTGATGGACAGAGTATCTGAATTAAGCAGAACACTCCTACCCAGTCCAAAGTTCAGGGCTTGATCCATCACCGTTTTTCAGCTAACTGCACCATCCCAGCTCAGAACCTGGCTACATGCAAACTAGTTTGTCCCTGGCCCAGTGCATCATGGGAACAGGGCAGACCAAACTACCAAGCCAATTCTTTTACTGGAAAGGAAACAAGCTTCCGGGGACCTGTTTCTGCCATTACAGCCGTCTTCGGCCCGGCTTGCTTGAATCCTGATGGTGTAGTGAGCAAGGGACTCACATCTGAGCATACCCTTCCACGCTTATGGTGGACAAAACGATTCAGAAAAGGGGGTGGTGATGGACAGAGTATCTGAATTAAGCAGAACACTCCTACCCAGTCCAAAGATCAGGGCTTCATCCATCACCGTTTTTTAGCTAACTGCACCATCCCAGCTCAGAACCTGCCTACATGCAAATTAGTCTGTCCCTGGCCCAGTGCATCATGGGAACAGGGCAGACAAAACTACCAAGCCAATTCTTTTACTGGAAAGGAAACAAGCTTCCGGGGACCGGTTTCTGGCATTACAGACGTCTTCGGCCCGGCTTGCTTGAATCCTGATGGTGCAGTGAGCAAGGGACTCACATCTGAGCATACCCTTCCACGCTTATGGTGGACAAAACGATTCAGAAAAGGGGGTGGTGATGGACAGAGTATCTGAATTAAGCAGAACACTCCTACCCAGTCCAAAGATCAGGGCTTGATCCATCACCGTTTTTTTTAGCTAACTGCACCATCCCAGCTCAGAACCTGGCTACATGCAAATTGGTCTGTCCCTGGACCAGTGCATCATGGGAACAGGGCAGACCAAACTACCAAGCCAATTCTTTTACTGGAAAGGAAACAAGCTTCCGGTGAACGGTTTCTGGCATTACAGCCGTCTTCGGCCCGGCTTGCTTGAATCCTGATGTTGCAGTGAGCAAGGGACTCACATCTGAGCATACCCTTCCACGCTTATGGTGGACAAAACGATTCAGAAAAGGGGTTGGTGATGGACAGAGTATCTGAATTAAGCAGAACACTCCTACCCAGTCCAAAGATCAGGGCTTGATCCATCACCGTTTTTTAGCTAACTGCACCATCCCAGCTCAGAACCTGGCTACATGCAAAATTAGTCTGTCCCTGGCCCAGTGCATCATGGGAACAGGGCAGACCAAACTACCAAGCCAATTCTTTTACTGGAAAGGAAACAAGCTTCCGGGGACCAGTTACTGCCATTACAGCCGTCTTCGGCCCGGCTTGCTTGAATCCTGATGGTGCAGTGAGCAAGGGACTCACATCTGAGCATACCCTTCCACGCTTATGGTGGACAAAACGATTCAGAAAAGGGGGTGGTGATGGACAGAGTATCTGAATTAAGCAGAACACTGCTACCCAGTCCAAAGATCAGGGCTTCATCCATCACCGTTTTTTAGCTAACTGCACCATCCCAGCTCAGAACCTGGCTACATGCAAATTAGTCTGTCCCTGGCCCAGTGCATCATGGGAACAGGGCAGACCAAACTACCAAGCCAATTCTTTTACTGGAAAGGAAACAAGCTTCCGGGGACCGGTTTCTGGCATTACAGCCGTCTTCGGCCCGGCTTGCTTGAATCCTGATGGTGCAGTGAGCAAGGGACTCACATCTGAGCATACCCTTCCACGCTTATGGTGAACAAAACGATTCAGAAAAGGGGGTGGTGATGGACAGAGTATCTGAATTAAGCAGAACACTCCTACCCAGTCCAAAGATCAGGGCTTGATCCATCACCGTTTTTTAGCTAACTGCACCATCCCAGCTCAGAACCTGGCTACATGCAAATTGGTCTGTCCCTGGACCAGTGCATAATGGGAACAGGGCAGACCAAACTACCAAGCCAATTCTTTTACTGGAAAGGAAACAAGCTTCTGGTGACCGGTTTCTGGCATTACAGCCGTCTTCGGCCCGGCTTGCTTGAATCCTGATGGTGCAGTGAGCAAGGGACTCACATCTGAGCATACCCTTCCACGCTTATGGTGGACAAAACGATTCAGAAAAGGGGGTGGTGATGGACAGAGTATCTGAATTAAGCGGAACATTCCTACACAGTCCAAAGATCAGGGCTTGATCCATCACCGTTTTTTAGTTAACTGCACCATCCCAGCTCAGAACCTGGCTACATGCAAATTAGTCTGTCCCTGGCTCAGTGAATCATGGGAACAGGGCAGACCAAACTACCAAGCCAATTCTTTTACTGGAAAGGAAACAAGCTTCCGGGGACCGGTTTCTGCCATTACAGCCGTCTTCGGCCCGGCTTGCTTGAATCCTGATTGTGCAGTGAGCAAGGGACTCACATCTGAGCATACCCTTCCACGCTTATGGTGGACAAAACGATTCAGAAAAGGGGGTGGTGATGGACAGAGTATCTGAATTAAGCAGAACACTCCTACCCAGTCCAAAGATCAGGGCTTGATCCATCACCGTTTTTTAGCTAACTGCACCATCCCAGCTCAGAACCTGGCTACATGCAAATTAGTCTGTCCCTGGCCCAGTGCATCATGGGAACAGGGCAGACCAAACTACCAAGCCAATTCTTTTACTGCAAAGGAAACAAGCTCCCGGGGACCGGTTTCTGGCATTACAGCCGTCTTCGGCCCGGCTTGCTTGAATCCTGATGGTGCAGTGAGCAAGGGACTCACATCTGAGCATACCCTTCCACGCTTATGGTGGACAAACTGATTCAGAAAAGGGGGTGGTGATGGACAGAGTATCTGAATTAAGCAGAACACTCCTACCCAATCCAAAGATCAGGGCTTGATCCATCACCGGTTTTTAGCTAACTGCACCATCCCAGCTCAGAACCTGGCTACATGCAAATTAGTCTGTCCCTGCCCAGTGCATCATGGGAACAGGGCAGACCAAACTACCAAGCCAATTCTTTTACTGGAAAGGAAACAAGCTTCTGGGGACCTGTTTCTGGCATTACAGCCGTCTTCGGCCCGGCTTGCTTGAATCCTGATGGTGTAGTGAGCAAGGGACTCACATCTGAGCATACCCTTCCACGCTTATGGTGGACAAAACGATTCAGAAAAGGGGGTGGTGATGGACAGAGTATCTGAATTAAGCAGAACACTCCTACCCAGTCCAAAGATCAGGGCTTGATCCATCACCGTTTTTCAGCTAACTGCACCATCCCAGCTCAGAACCTGGCTACATGCAAATTAGTTTGTCCCTGGCCCAGTGCATCATGGGAACAGGGCAGACCAAACTACCAAGCCAATTCTTTTACTGGAAAGGAAACAAGCTTCTGGGGACCTGTTTCTGCCATTACAGCCGTCTTCGGCCCGGCTTGCTTGAATCCTGATGGTGTAGTGAGCAAGGGACTCACATCTGAGCATACCCTTCCACGCTTATGGTGGACAAAACGATTCAGAAAAGGGGGTGGTGATGGACAGAGTATCTGAATTAAGCAGAACACTCCTACCCAGTCCAAAGATCAGGGCTTCATCCATCACCGTTTTTTAGCTAACTGCACCATCCCAGCTCAGAACCTGCCTACATGCAAATTAGTCTGTCCCTGGCCCAGTGCATCATGGGAACAGGGCAGACAAAACTACCAAGCCAATTCTTTTACTGGAAAGGAAACAAGCTTCCCGGGACCGGTTTCTGGCATTACAGACGTCTTCGGCCCGGCTTGCTTGAATCCTGATGGTGCAGTGAGCAAGGGACTCAGATCTGAGCATACCCTTCCACGCTTAGGGTGGACAAAATGATTCAGAAAAGGGGGTGGTGATGGACAGAGTATCTGAATTAAGCAGAACACTCCTACCCAGTCCAAAGATCAGGGCTTGATCCATCACCGTTTTTTTAGCTAACTGCACCATCCCAGCTCAGAACCTGGCTACATGCAAATTGGTCTGTCCCTGGACCAGTGCATCATGGGAACAGGGCAGACCAAACTACCAAGCCAATTCTTTTACTGGAAAGGAAACAAGCTTCCGGTGAACGGTTTCTGGCATTACAGCCGTCTTCGGCCCGGCTTGCTTGAATCCTGATGGTGCAGTGAGCAAGGGACTCACATCTGAGCATACCCTTCCACGCTTATGGTGGACAAAACGATTCAGAAAAGGGGGTGGTGATGGACAGAGTATCTGAATTAAGCAGAACACTCCTACCCAGTCCAAAGATCAGGGCTTGATCCATCACCGTTTTTTAGCTAACTGCACCATCCCAGCTCAGAACCTGGCTACATGCAAATTAGTCTGTCCCTGGCCCAGTGCATCATGGGAACAGGGCAGACCCAACTACCAAGCCAATTCTTTTACTGGAAAGGAAACAAGCTTCCGGGGACCGGTTTCTGCCATTACAGCCGTCTTCGGCCCGGCTTGCTTGAATCCTGATGGTGCAGTGAGCAAGGGACTCACATCTGAGCATACCCTTCCACGCTTATGGTGGACAAAACGATTCAGAAAAGGGGGTGGTGATGGACAGAGTATCTGAATTAAGCAGAACACTCCTACCCAGTCCAATGATCAGGGCTTGATCCATCACCGCTTTTTAGCTAACTGCACCATCCCAGCTCAGAACCTGGCTACATGCAAAATTAGTCTGTCCCTGGCCCAGTGCATCATGGGAACAGGGCAGACCAAACTACCAAGCCAATTCTTTTACTGGAAAGGAAACAAGCTTCCGGGGACCGGTTTCTGCCTTTACAGCCGTCTTCGGCCCGACTTGCTTGAATCCTGATGGTGCAGTGAGCAAGGGACTCACATCTGAGCATACCCTTCCACGCTTATGGTGGACAAAACGATTCAGAAAAGGGGGTGGTGATGGACAGAGTATCTTAATTAAGCAGAACACTCCTACCCAGTCCAAAGATCAGGGCTTGATCCATCACCGTTTTTCAGCTAACTGCACCATCCCAGCTCAGAACCTGGCTACATGCAAATTGGTCTGTCCCTGGACCAGTGCATCATGGGAACAGGGCAGACCAAACTACCAAGCCAATTCTTTTACTGGAAAGGAAACAAGCTTCCGGTGAACGGTTTCTGGCATTACAGCCGTCTTCGGCCCGGCTTGCTTGAATCCTGATGGTGCAGTGAGCAAGGGACTCACATCTGAGCATACCCTTCCACGCTTATGGTGGACAAAACGATTCAGAAAAGGGGGTGGTGATGGACAGAGTATCTGAATTAAGCAGAACACTCCTACCCAGTCCAAAGATCAGGGCTTGATCCATCACCGTTTTTTAGCTAACTGCACCATCCCAGCTCAGAACCTGGCTACATGCAAATTAGTCTGTCCCTGGCCCAGTGCATCATGGGAACAGGGCAGACCCAACTACCAAGCCAATTCTTTTACTGGAAAGGAAACAAGCTTCCGGGGACCGGTTTCTGCCATTACAGCCGTCTTCGGCCCGGCTTGCTTGAATCCTGATGGTGCAGTGAGCAAGGGACTCACATCTGAGCATACCCTTCCACGCTTATGGTGGACAAAACGATTCAGAAAAGGGGGTGGTGATGGACAGAGTATCTGAATTAAGCAGAACACTCCTACCCAGTCCAATGATCAGGGCTTGATCCATCACCGCTTTTTAGCTAACTGCACCATCCCAGCTCAGAACCTGGCTACATGAAAAATTAGTCTGTCCCTGGCCCAGTGCATCATGGGAACAGGGCAGACCAAACTACCAAGCCAATTCTTTTACTGGAAAGGAAACAAGCTTCCGGGGACCGGTTTCTGCCTTTACAGCCGTCTTCGGCCCGACTTGCTTGAATCCTGATGGTGCAGTGAGCAAGGGACTCACATCTGAGCATACCCTTCCACGCTTATGGTGGACAAAACGATTCAGAAAAGGGGGTGGTGATGGACAGAGTATCTTAATTAAGCAGAACACTCCTACCCAGTCCAAAGATCAGGGCTTGATCCATCACCGTTTTTCAGCTAACTGCACCATCCCAGCTCAGAACCTGGCTACATGCAAATTAGTCTGTCCCTGGCCCAGTGTATCATGGGAACAGGGCAGACCAAACTACGTAGCCAATTCTTTTACTGGAAAGGAAACAAGCTCCCGGGGACCAGTTTCTGGCATTACAGCCGTCTTCGGCCCGGCTTGCTTGAATCCTGATGGTGCAGTGAGCAAGGGACTCACATCTGAGCATACCCTTCCACGCTTATGGTGGACAAAACGATTCAGAAAAGGGGGTGGTGATGGACAGAGTATCTGAATTAAGCAGAACACTCCTACCCAATCCAAAGATCAGGGCTTTTTAGCTAACTGCACCATCCCAGCTCAGAACCTGGCTACATGCAAATTAGTCTGTCCCTGGCCCAGTGCATCATGGGAACAGGGCAGACCAAACTACCAAGCCAATTCTTTTACTGGAAAGGAAACAAGCTTCTGGGGACCTGTTTCTGGCATTACAGCCGTCTTCGGCCCGGCTTGCTTGAATCCTGATGGTGTAGTGAGCAAGGGACTCACATCTGAGCATACCCTTCCACGCTTATGGTGGACAAAACGATTCAGAAAAGGGGGTGGTGATGGACAGAGTATCTGAATTAAGCAGAACACTCCTACCCAGTCCAAAGATCAGGGCTTGATCCATCACCGTTTTTCAGCTAACTGCACCATCCCAGCTCAGAACCTGGCTACATGCAAATTAGTCTGTCCCTGGCCCAGTGCATCATGGGAACAGGGCAGACCAAACTACCAAGCCAATTCTTTTACTGGAAAGGAAACAAGCTTCCGGGGACCTGTTTCTGCCATTACAGCCGTCTTCGGCCCGGCTTGCTTGAATCCTGATGGTGTAGTGAGCAAGGGACTCACATCTGAGCATACCCTTCCACGCTTATGGTGGACAAAACGATTCAGAAAAGGGGGTGGTGATGGACAGAGTATCTGAATTAAGCAGAACACTCCTACCCAGTCCAAAGATCAGGGCTTGATCCATCACCGTTTTTTTAGCTAACTGCACCATCCCAGCTCAGAACCTGGCTACATGCAAATTGGTCTGTCCCTGGACCAGTGCGTCATGGGAACAGGGCAGACCAAACTACCAAGCCAATTCTTTTACTGGAAAGGAAACAAGCTTCCGGTGAACGGTTTCTGGCATTACAGCCGTCTTCGGCCCGGCTTGCTTGAATCCTGATGGTGCAGTGAGCAAGGGACTCACATCTGAGCATACCCTTCCACGCTTATGGTGGACAAAACGATTCAGAAAAGGGGGTGGTGATGGACAGAGTATCCGAATTAAGCAGAACACTGCTACCCAGTCCAAAGATCAGGGCTTGATCCATCACCGTTTTTTAGCTAACTGCACCATCCCAGCTCAGAACCTGGCTACATGCAAATTAGTCTGTCCCTGGCCCAGTGCATCATGGGAACAGGGCAGACCAAACTACCAAGCCAATTCTTTTACTGGAAAGGAAACAAGCTTCCGGGGACCGGTTTCTGCCATTACAGCCGTCTTCGGCCCGGCTTGCTTGAATCCTGATGGTGCAGTGAGCAAGGGACTCACATCTGAGCATACCCTTCCACGCTTATGGTGGACAAAACGATTCAGAAAAGGGGGTGGTGATGGACAGAGTATCTGAATTAAGCAGAACACTCCTACCCAGTCCAATGATCAGGGCTTGATCCATCACCGCTTTTTAGCTAACTGCACCATCCCAGCTCAGAACCTGGCTACATGCAAAATTAGTCTGTCCCTGGCCCAGTGCATCATGGGAACAGGGCAGACCAAACTACCAAGCCAATTCTTTTACTGGAAAGGAAACAAGCTTCCGGGGACCGGTTTCTGCCTTTACAGCCGTCTTCGGCCCGACTTGCTTGAATCCTGATGGTGCAGTGAGCAAGGGACTCACATCTGAGCATACCCTTCCACGCTTATGGTGGACAAAACGATTCAGAAAAGGGGGTGGTGATGGACAGAGTATCTTAATTAAGCAGAACACTCCTACCCAGTCCAAAGATCAGGGCTTGATCCATCACCGTTTTTTAGCTAACTGCACCATCCCAGCTCAGAACCTGGCTACATGCAAATTAGTCTGTCCCTGGCCCAGTGTATCATGGGAACAGGGCAGACCAAACTACGTAGCCAATTCTTTTACTGGAAAGGAAACAAGCTCCCGGGGACCGGTTTCTGGCATTACAGCCGTCTTCGGCCCGGCTTGCTTGAATCCTGATGGTGCAGTGAGCAAGGGACTCACATCTGAGCATACCCTTCCATGCTTATGGTGGACAAAACGATTCAGAAAAGGGGGTGGTGATGGACAGAGTATCTGAATTAAGCAGAACACTCCTACCCAATCCAAAGATCAGGGCTTGATCCATCACCGTTTTTTAGCTAACTGCACCATCCCAGCTCAGAACCTGGCTACATGCAAATTAGTCTGTCACTGGCCCAGTGCATCATGGGAACAGGGCAGACCAAACTACCAAGCCAATTCTTGTACTGGAAAGGAAACAAGCTTCTGGGGACCTGTTTCTGGCATTACAGCCGTCTTCGGCCCGGCTTGCTTGAATCCTGATGGTGTAGTGAGCAAGGGACTCACATCTGAGCATACCCTTCCACATTTATGGTGGACAAAACGATTTAGAAAAGGGGGTGGTGATGGACAGAGTATCTGAATTAAGCAGAATACTCCTACCCAGTCCAAAGATCAGGGCTTGATCCATCACCGTTTTTCAGCTAACTGCACCATCCCAGCTCAGAACCTGGCTACATGCAAATTAGTCTGACCCTGGCCCAGTGCATCATGGGAACAGGGCAGACCAAACTACCAAGCCAATTCTTTTACTGGAAAGGAAACAAGCTTCCGGGGACCTGTTTCTGCCATTACAGCCGTCTTCGGCCCGGCTTGCTTGAATCCTGATGGTGTAGTGAGCAAGGGACTCACATCTGAGCATACCCTTCCACGCTTATGGTAGACAAAACGATTCAGAAAAGGGGGTGGTGATGGACAGAGTATCTGAATTAAGCAGAACACTCCTACCCAGTCCAAAGATCAGGGCTTCATCCATCACCGTTTTTTAGCTAATTGCACCATCCCAGCTCAGAACCTGCCTACATGCAAATTAGTCTGTCCCTGGCCCAGTGCATCATGGGAACAGGGCAGACAAAACTACCAAGCCAATTCTTTTACTGGAAAGGAAACAAGCTTCCGGGGACCGGTTTCTGGCATTACAGACGTCTTCGGCCCGGCTTGCTTGAATCCTGATGGTGCAGTGAGCAAGGGACTCACATCTGAGCATACCCTTCCACGCTTATGGTGGACAAAACGATTCAGAAAAGGGGGTGGTGATGGACAGAGTATCTGAATTAAGCAGAACACTCCTACCCAGTCCAAAGATCAGGGCTTGATCCATCACCGTTTTTTAGCTAACTGCACCATCCCAGCTCAGAACCTGGCTACATGCAAATTAGTCTGTCCCTGGCCCAGTGCATCATGGGAACAGGGCAAACCAAACTACCAAGCCAATTCTTTTACTGGAAAGGAAACAAGCTTCCGGGGACCGGTTTCTGCCATTACAGCCGTCTTCGGCCCGGCTTGCTTGAATCCTGATGGTGCAGTGAGCAAGGGACTCACATCTGAGCATACCCTTCCACGCTTATTGTGGACAAAATGATTCAGAAAAGGGGGTGGTGATGGACAGAGTATCTGAATTAAGCAGAACACTCCTACCCAGTCCAATGATCAGGGCTTGATCCATCACCGCTTTTTAGCTAACTGCACCATCCCAGCTCAGAACCTGGCTACATGCAAAATTAGTCTGTCCCTGGCCCAGTGCATCATGGGAACAGGGCAGACCAAACTACCACACCAATTCTTTTACTGGAAAGAAAACAAGCTTCCGGGGACCGGTATCTGGCATTACAGCCGTCTTCGGCCCGGCTTGCTTGAATCCTGATGGTGCAGTGAGCAAGGGACTCACATCTGAGCATACCCTTCCACGCTTATGGTGGACAAAACGATTCAGAAAATGGGGTGGTGATGGACAGAGTATCTGAATTAAGCAGAACACTCCTACCCAGTCCAAAGATCAGGGCTTGATCCATCACCGTTTTTTAGCTAACTGCACCATCCCGCTCAGAACCTGGCTACATGCAAATTAGTCTGTCCCTGGCCCAGTGCATCATAGGAACAGGGCAGACCAAACTACCAAGCCAATTCATTTACTGGAAAGGAAACAAGCTTCCGGGGACCGGTTTCTGGCATTACAGCCGTCTTCGGCCCGGCTTGCTTGAATCCTGATGTTGCAGTGAGCAAGGGACTCACATCTGAGCATACCCTTCCACGCTTATGGTGGACAAAACGATTCAGAAAAGGGGTTGGTGATGGACAGAGTATCTGAATTAAGCAGAACACTCCTACCCAGTCCAAAGATCAGGGCTTGATCCATCACCGTTTTTTAGCTAACTGCACCATCCCAGCTCAGAACCTGGCTACATGCAAAATTAGTCTGTCCCTGGCCCAGTGCATCATGGGAACAGGGCAGACCAAACTACCAAGCCAATTCTTTTACTGGAAAGGAAACAAGCTTCCGGGGACCAGTTACTGCCATTACAGCCGTCTTCGGCCCGGCTTGCTTGAATCCTGATGGTGCAGTGAGCAAGGGACTCACATCTGAGCATACCCTTCCACGCTTATGGTGGACAAAACGATTCAGAAAAGGGGGTGGTGATGGACAGAGTATCTGAATTAAGCAGAACACTGCTACCCAGTCCAAAGATCAGGGCTTCATCCATCACCGTTTTTTAGCTAACTGCACCATCCCAGCTCAGAACCTGGCTACATGCAAATTAGTCTGTCCCTGGCCCAGTGCATCATGGGAACAGGGCAGACCAAACTATCAAGCCAATTCTTTTACTGGAAAGGAAACAAGCTTCCGGGGACCGGTTTCTGGCATTACAGCCGTCTTCGGCCCGGCTTGCTTGAATCCTGATGGTGCAGTGAGCAAGGGACTCACATCTGAGCATACCCTTCCACGCTTATGGTGAACAAAACGATTCAGAAAAGGGGGTGGTGATGGACAGAGTATCTGAATTAAGCAGAACACTCCTACCCAGTCCAAAGATCAGGGCTTGATCCATCACTGTTTTTTAGCTAACTGCACCATCCCAGCTCAGAACCTGGCTACATGCAAATTGGTCTGTCCCTGGACCAGTGCATAATGGGAACAGGGCAGACCAAACTACCAAGCCAATTCTTTTACTGGAAAGGAAACAAGCTTCCGGTGACCGGTTTCTGGCATTACAGCCGTCTTCGGCCCGGCTTGCTTGAATCCTGATGGTGCAGTGAGCAAGGGACTCACATCTGAGCATACCCTTCCACGCTTATGGTGGACAAAACGATTCAGAAAAGGGGGTGGTGATGGACAGAGTATCTGAATTAAGCAGAACATTCCTACACAGTCCAAAGATCAGGGCTTGATCCATCACCGTTTTTTAGCTAACTGCACCATCCCAGCTCAGAACCTGGCTACATGCAAATTAGTCTGTCCCTGGCCCAGTGCATCATGGGAACAGGGCAGACCAAACTACCAAGCCAATTCTTTTACTGGAAAGGAAACAAGCTTCCGGGGACCGGTTTCTGCCATTACAGCCGTCTTCGGCCCGGCTTGCTTGAATCCTGATTGTGCAGTGAGCAAGGGACTCACATCTGAGCATACCCTTCCACGCTTATGGTGGACAAAACGATTCAGAAAAGGGGGTGGTGATGGACAGAGTATCTGAATTAAGCAGAACACTCCTACCCAGTCCAAAGATCAGGGCTTGATCCATCACCGTTTTTTAGCTAACTGCACCATCTCAGCTCAGAACCTGGCTACATGCAAATTAGTCTGTCCCTGGCCCAGTGCATCATGGGAACAGGGCAGACCAAACTACCAAGCCAATTCTTTTACTGGAAAGGAAACAAGCTCCCGGGGACCGGTTTCTGGCATTACAGCCGTCTTCGGCCCGGCTTGCTTGAATCCTGATGGTGCAGTGAGCAAGGGACTCACATCTGAGCATACCCTTCCACGCTTATGGTGGACAAAACGATTCAGAAAAGGGGGTGGTGATGGACAGAGTATCTGAATTAAGCAGAACACTCCTACCCAATCCAAAGATCAGGGCTTGATCCATCACCGTTTTTTAGCTAACTGCACCATCCCAGCTCAGAACCTGGCTACATGTAAATTAGTCTGTCCCTGGCCCAGTGCATCATGGGAACAGGGCAGACCAAACTACCAAGCCAATTCTTTTACTGGAAAGGAAACAAGCTTCTGGGGACCTGTTTCTGGCATTACAGCCGTCTTCGGCCCGGCTTGCTTGAATCCTGATGGTGTAGTGAGCAAGGGACTCACATCTGAGCATACCCTTCCACGCTTATGGTGAACAAAACGATTCAGAAAAGGGGGTGGTGATGGACAGAGTATCTGAATTAAGCAGAACACTCCTACCCAGTCCAAAGATCAGGGCTTGATCCATCACCGTTTTTTAGCTAACTGCACCATCCCAGCTCAGAACCTGGCTACATGCAAATTGGTCTGTCCCTGGACCAGTGCATAATGGGAACAGGGCAGACCAAACTACCAAGCCAATTCTTTTACTGGAAAGGAAACAAGCTTCTGGTGACCGGTTTCTGGGATTACAGCCGTCTTCGGCCCGGCTTGCTTGAATCCTGATGGTGCAGTGAGCAAGGGACTCACATCTGAGCATACCCTTCCACGCTTATGGTGGACAAAACGATTCAGAAAAGGGGGTGGTGATGGACAGAGTATCTGAATTAAGCAGAACATTCCTACACAGTCCAAAGATCAGGGCTTGATCCATCACCGTTTTTTAGCTAACTGCACCATCCCAGCTCAGAACCTGGCTACATACAAATTAGTCTGTCCCTGGCTCAGTGCATCATGGGAACAGGGCAGACCAAACTACCAAGCCAATTCTTTTACTGGAAAGGAAACAAGCTTCCGGGGACCGGTTTCTGCCATTACAGCCGTCTTCGGCCCGGCTTGCTTGAATCCTGATGGTGCAGTGAGCAAGGGACTCACATCTGAGCATACCCTTCCACGCTTATGGTGAACAAAACGATTCAGAAAAGGGGGTGGTGATGGACAGAGTATCTGAATTAAGCAGAACACTCCTACCCAGTCCAAAGATCAGGGCTTGATCCATCACCGTTTTTTAGCTAACTGCACCATCCCAGCTCAGAACCTGGCTACATGCAAATTGGTCTGTCCCTGGACCAGTGCATAATGGGAACAGGGCAGACCAAACTACCAAGCCAATTCTTTTACTGGAAAGGAAACAAGCTTCTGGTGACCGGTTTCTGGCATTACAGCCGTCTTCGGCCCGGCTTGCTTGAATCCTGATGGTGCAGTGAGCAAGGGACTCACATCTGAGCATACCCTTCCACGCTTATGGTGGACAAAACGATTCAGAAAAGGGGGTGGTGATGGACAGAGTATCTGAATTAAGCAGAACATTCCTACACAGTCCAAAGATCAGGGCTTGATCCATCACCGTTTTTTAGCTAACTGCACCATCCCAGCTCAGAACCTGGCTACATGCAAATTAGTCTGTCCCTGGCTCAGTGCATCATGGGAACAGGGCAGACCAAACTACCAAGCCAATTCTTTTACTGGAAAGGAAACAAGCTTCCGGGGACCGGTTTCTGCCATTACAGCCGTCTTCGGCCCGGCTTGCTTGAATCCTGATTGTGCAGTGAGCAAGGGACTCACATCTGAGCATACCCTTCCACGCTTATGGTGGACAAAACGATTCAGAAAAGGGGGTGGTGATGGACAGAGTATCTGAATTAAGCAGAACACTCCTACCCAGTCCAAAGATCAGGGCTTGATCCATCACCGTTTTTTAGCTAACTGCACCATCCCAGCTCAGAACCTGGCTACATGCAAATTAGTCTGTCCCTGGCCCAGTGCATCATGGGAACAGGGCAGATCAAACTACCAAGCCAATTCTTTTACTGGAAAGGAAACAAGCTTCCGGGGACCGGTATCTGGCATTACAGCCGTCTTCGGCCCGGCTTGCTTGAATCCTGATGGTGCAGTGAGCAAGGGACTCACATCTGAGCATACCCTTCCACGCTTATGGTGGACAAAACGATTCAGAAAATGGGGTGGTGATGGACAGAGTATCTGAATTAAGCAGAACACTCCTACCCAGTCCAAAGATCAGGGCTTGATCCATCACCGTTTTTTAGCTAACTGCACCATCCCGCTCAGAACCTGGCTACATTCAAATTAGTCTGTCCCTGGCCCAGTGCATCATAGGAACAGGGCAGACCAAACTACCAAGCCAATTCATTTACTGGAAAGGAAACAAGCTTCCGGGGACCGGTTTCTGGCATTACAGCCGTCTTCGGCCCGGCTTGCTTGAATCCTGATGTTGCAGTGAGCAAGGGACTCACATCTGAGCATACCCTTCCACGCTTATGGTGGACAAAACGATTCAGAAAAGGGGTTGGTGATGGACAGAGTATCTGAATTAAGCAGAACACTCCTACCCAGTCCAAAGATCAGGGCTTGATCCATCACCGTTTTTTAGCTAACTGCACCATCCCAGCTCAGAACCTGGCTACATGCAAATTAGTCTGTCCCTGGCCCAGTGCATCATGGGAACAGGGCAGACCAAACTACCAAGCCAATTCTTTTACTGGAAAGGAAACAAGCTTCCGGGGACCGGTTTCTGGCATTACAGCCGTCTTAGGCCCGGCTTGCTTTAATCCTGATGGTGCAGTGAGCAAGGGACTCACATCTGAGCATACCCTTCCACGCTTATGGTGAACAAAACGATTCAGAAAAGGGGGTGGTGATGGACAGAGTATCTGAATTAAGCAGAACACTCCTACCCAGTCCAAAGATCAGGGCTTGATCCATCACCGTTTTTTAGCTAACTGCACCATCCCAGCTCAGAACCTGGCTACATGCAAATTGGTCTGTCCCTGGACCAGTGCATAATGGGAACAGGGCAGACCAAACTACCAAGCCAATTCTTTTACTGGAAAGGAAACAAGCTTCTGGTGACCGGTTTCTGGCATTACAGCCGTCTTCGGCCCGGCTTGCTTGAATCCTGATGGTGCAGTGAGCAAGGGACTCACATCTGAGCATACCCTTCCACGCTTATGGTGGACAAAACGATTCAGAAAAGGGGGTGGTGATGGACAGAGTATCTGAATTAAGCAGAACATTGCTACACAGTCCAAAGATCAGGGCTTGATCCATCACCGTTTTTTAGCTAACTGCACCATCTCAGCTCAGAACCTGGCTACATGCAAATTAGTCTGTCCCTGGCTCAGTGCATCATGGGAACAGGGCAGACCAAACTACCAAGCCAATTCTTTTACTGGAAAGGAAACAAGCTTCCGGGGACCGGTTTCTGCCATTACAGCCGTCTTCGGCCCGGCTTGCTTGAATCCTGATTGTGCAGTGAGCAAGGGACTCACTTCTGAGCATACCCTTCCACGCTTATGGTGGACAAAACGATTCAGAAAAGGGGGTGGTGATGGACGGAGTATCTGAATTAAGCAGAACACTCCTACCCAGTCCAAAGATCAGGGCTTGATCCATCACCGTTTTTTAGCTAACTGCACCATCCCAGCTCAGAACCTGGCTACATGCAAATTAGTCTGTCCCTGGCCCAGTGCATCATGGGAACAGGGCAGACCAAACTACCAAGCCAATTCTTTTACTGGAAAGGAAACAAGCTCCCGGGGACCGGTTTCTGGCATTACAGCCGTCTTCGGCCCGGCTTGCTTGAATCCTGATGGTGCAGTGAGCAAGGGACTCACATCTGAGCATACCCTTCCACGCTTATGGTGGACAAAACGATTCAGAAAAGGGGGTGGTGATGGACAGAGTATCTGAATTAAGCAGAACACTCCTACCCAATCCAAAGATCAGGGCTTGATCCATCACCGGTTTTTAGCTAACTGCACCATCCCAGCTCAGAACCTGGCTACATGCAAATTAGTCTGTCCCTGGCCCAGTGCATCATGGGAACAGGGCAGACCAAACTACCAAGCCAATTCTTTTACTGGAAAGGAAACAAGCTTCTGAGGACCTGTTTCTGGCATTACAGCCGTCTTCGGCCCGGCTTGCTTGAATCCTGATGGTGTAGTGAGCAAGGGACTCACATCTGAGCATACCCTTCCACGCTTATGGTGGACAAAACGATTCAGAAAAGGGGGTGGTGATGGACAGAGTATCTGAATTAAGCAGAACACTCCTACCCAGTCCAAAGATCAGGGCTTGATCCATCACCGTTTTTCAGCTAACTGCACCATCCCAGCTCAGAACCTGGCTACATGCAAATTAGTTTGTCCCTGGCCCAGTGCATCATGGGAACAGGGCAGACCAAACTACCAAGCCAATTCTTTTACTGGAAAGGAAACAAGCTTCTGGGGACCTGTTTCTGCCATTACAGCCGTCTTCGGCCCGGCTTGCTTGAATCCTGATGGTGTAGTGAGCAAGGGACTCACATCTGAGCATACCCTTCCACGCTTATGGTGGACAAAACGATTCAGAAAAGGGGGTGGTGATGGACAGAGTATCTGAATTAAGCAGAACACTCCTACCCAGTCCAAAGATCAGGGCTTCATCCATCACCGTTTTTTAGCTAACTGCACCATCCCAGCTCAGAACCTGCCTACATGCAAATTAGTCTGTCCCTGGCCCAGTGCATCATGGGAACAGGGCAGACAAAACTACCATGCCAATTCTTTTGCTGGAAAGGAAACAAGCTTCCCCGGACCGGTTTCTGGCATTACAGACGTCTTCGGCCCGGCTTGCTTGAATCCTGATGGTGCAGTGAGCAAGGGACTCACATCTGAGCATACCCTTCCACGCTTATGGTGGACAAAACGATTCAGAAAAGGGGGTGGTGATGGACAGAGTATCTGAATTAAGCAGAACACTCCTACCCAGTCCAAAGATCAGGGCTTGATCCATCACCGTTTTTTTAGCTAACTGCACCATCCCAGCTCAGAACCTGGCTACATGCAAATTGGTCTGTCCCTGGACCAGTGCATCATGGGAACAGGGCAGACCAAACTACCAAGCCAATTCTTTTACTGGAAAGGAAACAAGCTTCCGGTGAACGGTTTCTGGCATTACAGCCGTCTTCGGCCCGGCTTGCTTGAATCCTGATGGTGCAGTGAGCAAGGGACTCACATCTGAGCATACCCTTCCACGCTTATGGTGGACAAAACGATTCAGAAAAGGGGGTGGTGATGGACAGAGTATCTGAATTAAGCAGAACACTCCTACCCAGTCCAAAGATCAGGGCTTGATCCATCACCGTTTTTTAGCTAACTGCACCATCCCAGCTCAGAACCTGGCTACATGCAAATTAGTCTGTCCCTGGCCCAGTGCATCATGGGAACAGGGCAGACCCAACTACCAAGCCAATTCTTTTACTGGAAAGGAAACAAGCTTCCGGGGACCGGTTTCTGCCATTACAGCCGTCTTCGGCCCGGCTTGCTTGAATCCTGATGGTGCAGTGAGCAAGGGACTCACATCTGAGCATACCCTTCCACGCTTATGGTGGACAAAACGATTCAGAAAAGGGGGTGGTGATGGACAGAGTATCTGAATTAAGCAGAACACTCCTACCCAGTCCAATGATCAGGGCTTGATCCATCACCGCTTTTTAGCTAACTGCACCATCCCAGCTCAGAACCTGGCTACATGCAAAATTAGTCTGTCCCTGGCCCAGTGCATCATGGGAACAGGGCAGACCAAACTACCAAGCCAATTCTTTTACTGGAAAGGAAACAAGCTTCCGGGGACCGGTTTCTGCCTTTACAGCCGTCTTCGGCCCGACTTGCTTGAATCCTGATGGTGCAGTGAGCAAGGGACTCACATCTGAGCATACCCTTCCACGCTTATGGTGGACAAAACGATTCAGAAAAGGGGGTGGTGATGGACAGAGTATCTTAATTAAGCAGAACACTCCTACCCAGTCCAAAGATCAGGGCTTGATCCATCACCGTTTTTCAGCTAACTGCACCATCCCAGCTCAGAACCTGCCTACATGCAAATTAGTTTGTCCCTGGCCCAGTGTATCATGGGAACAGGGCAGACCAAACTACGTAGCCAATTCTTTTACTGGAAAGGAAACAAGCTCCCGGGGACCGGTTTCTGGCATTAGAGCCGTCTTCGGCCCGGCTTGCTTGAATCCTGATGGTGCAGTGAGCAAGGGACTCACATCTGAGCATACCCTTCCACGCTTATGGTGGACAAAACGATTCAGAAAAGGGGGTGGTGATGGACAGAGTATCTGAATTAAGCAGAACACTCCTACCCAATCCAAAGATCAGGGCTTGATCCATCACCGTTTTTTAGCTAACTGCACCATCCCAGCTCAGAACCTGGCTACATGCAAATTAGTCTGTCCCTGGCCCAGTGCATCATGGGAACAGGGCAGACCAAACTACCAAGCCAATTCTTTTACTGGAAAGGAAACAAGCTTCTGGGGACCTGTTTCTGGTATTACAGCCGTCTTCTGCCCGGCTTGCTTGAATCCTGATGGTGTAGTGAGCAAGGGACTCACATCTGAGCATACCCTTCCACGCTTATGGTGGACAAAACGATTCAGAAAAGGGGGTGGTGATGGACAGAGTATCTGAATTAAGCAGAACACTCCTACCCAGTCCAAAGATCAGGGCTTGATCCATCACCGTTTTTCAGCTAACTGCACCATCCCAGCTCAGAACCTGGCTACATGCAAATTAGTCTGTCCCTGGCCCAGTGCATCATGGGAACAGGGCAGACCAAACTACCGAGCCAATTCTTTTACTGGAAAGGAAACAAGCTTCCGGGGACCTGTTTCTGCCATTACAGCCGTCTTCGGCCCGGCTTGCTTGAATCCTGATGGTGTAGTGAGCAAGGGACTCACATCTGAGCATACCCTTCCACGCTTATGGTGGACAAAACGATTCAGAAAAGGGGGTGGTGATGGACAGAGTATCTGAATTAAGCAGAACACTCCTACCCAGTCCAAAGATCAGGGCTTGATCCATCACCGTTTTTTTAGCTAACTGCACCATCCCAGCTCAGAACCTGG
Source organism: Lissotriton vulgaris (assembly GCF_964263255.1). Classification (NCBI taxonomy): domain Eukaryota; kingdom Metazoa; phylum Chordata; class Amphibia; order Caudata; family Salamandridae; genus Lissotriton; species Lissotriton vulgaris. Next base: position 472,544,618 of record NC_141700.1, on the reverse strand, counting down.
CTACATGCAAATTGGTCTGTCCCTGGACCAGTGCATCATGGGAACAGGGCAGACCAAACTACCAAGCCAATTCTTTTACTGGAAAGGAAACAAGCTTCCGGTGAACGGTTTCTGGCATTACAGCCGTCTTCGGCCCGGCTTGCTTGAATCCTGATGATGCAGTGAGCAAGGGACTCACATCTGAGCATACCCTTCCACGCTTATGGTGGACAAAACGATTCAGAAAAGGGGGTGGTGATGGACAGAGTATCCGAATTAAGCAGAACACTGCTACCCAGTCCAAAGATCAGGGCTTGATCCATCACCGTTTTTTAGCTAACTGCACCATCCCAGCTCAGAACCTGGCTACATGCAAATTAGTCTGTCCCTGGCCCAGTGCATCATGGGAACAGGGCAGACCAAACTACCAAGCCAATTCTTTTACTGGAAAGGAAACAAGCTTCCGGGGACCGGTTTCTGCCATTACAGCCGTCTTCGGCCCAGCTTGCTTGAATCCTGATGGTGCAGTGAGCAAGGGACTCACATCTGAGCATACCCTTCCACGCTTATGGTGGACAAAACGATTCAGAAAAGGGGGTGGTGATGGACAGAGTATCTGAATTAAGCAGAACACTCCTACCCAGTCCAAAGATCAGGGCTTGATCCATCACCGTTTTTTAGCTAACTGCACCATCCCAGCTCAGAACCTGGCTACATGCAAATTAGTCTGTCCCTGGCCCAGTGCATCATGGGAACAGGGCAGACCAAACTACCAAGCCAATTCTTTTACTGGAAAGGAAACAAGCTCCCGGGGACCGGTTTCTGGCATTACAGCCGTCTTCGGCCCGGCTTGCTTGAATCCTGATGGTGCAGTGAGCAAGGGACTCACATCTGAGCATACCCTTCCACGCTTATGGTGGACAAAACGATTCAGAAAAGGGGGTGGTGATGGACAGAGTATCTGAATTAAGCAGAACACTCCTACCCAATCCAAAGATCAGGGCTTGATCCATCACCGGTTTTTAGCTAACTGCACCATCCCAGCTCAGAACCTGGCTACATGCAAATTAGTCTGTCCCTGGCCCAGTGCATCATGGGAACAGGGCAGACCAAACTACCAAGCCAATTCTTTTACTGGAAAGGAAACAAGCTTCTGGGGACCTGTTTCTGGCATTACAGCCGTCTTCGGCCCGGCTTGCTTGAATCCTGATGGTGTAGTGAGCAAGGGACTCACATCTGAGCATACCCTTCCACGCTTATGGTGGACAAAACGATTCAGAAAAGGGGGTGGTGATGGACAGAGTATCTGAATTAAGCAGAACACTCCTACCCAGTCCAAAGATCAGGGCTTGATCCATCACCGTTTTTCAGCTAACTGCACCATCCCAGCTCAGAACCTGGCTACATGCAAATTAGTTTGTCCCTCGCCCAGTGCATCATGGGAACAGGGCAGACCAAACTACCAAGCCAATTCTTTTACTGGAAAGGAAACAAGCTTCTGGGGACCTGTTTCTGCCATTACAGCCGTCTTCGGCCCGGCTTGCTTGAATCCTGATGGTGTAGTGAGCAAGGGACTCACATCTGAGCATACCCTTCCACGCTTATGGTGGACAAAACGATTCAGAAAAGGGGGTGGTGATGGACAGAGTATCTGAATTAAGCAGAACACTCCTACCCAGTCCAAAGATCAGGGCTTCATCCATCACCGTTTTTTAGCTAACTGCACCATCCCAGCTCAGAACCTGCCTACATGCAAATTAGTCTGTCCCTGGCCCAGTGCATCATGGGAACAGGGCAGACAAAACTACCAAGCCAATTCTTTTACTGGAAAGGAAACAAGCTTCCCCGGACCGGTTTCTGGCATTACAGACGTCTTCGGCCCGGCTTGCTTGAATCCTGATGGTGCAGTGAGCAAGGGACTCACATCTGAGCATACCCTTCCACGCTTATGGTGGACAAAACGATTCAGAAAAGGGGGTGGTGATGGACAGAGTATCTGAATTAAGCAGAACACTCCTACCCCGTCCAAAGATCAGGGCTTGATCCATCACCGTTTTTTTAGCTAACTGCACCATCCCAGCTCAGAACCTGGCTACATGCAAATTGGTCTGTCCCTGGACCAGTGCATCATGGGAACAGGGCAGACCAAACTACCAAGCCAATTCTTTTACTGGAAAGGAAACAAGCTTCCGGTGAACGGTTTCTGGCATTACAGCCGTCTTCGGCCCGGCTTGCTTGAATCCTGATGGTGCAGTGAGCAAGGGACTCACATCTGAGCATACCCTTCCACGCTTATGGTGGACAAAACGATTCAGAAAAGGGGGTGGTGATGGACAGAGTATCTGAATTAAGCAGAACACTCCTACCCAGTCCAAAGATCAGGGCTTGATCCATCACCGTTTTTTAGCTAACTGCACCATCCCAGCTCAGAACCTGGCTACATGCAAATTAGTCTGTCCCTGGCCCAGTGCATCATGGGAACAGGGCAGACCCAACTACCAAGCCAATTCTTTTACTGGAAAGGAAACAAGCTTCCGGGGACCGGTTTCTGCCATTACAGCCGTCTTCGGCCCGGCTTGCTTGAATCCTGATGGTGCAGTGAGCAAGGGACTCACATCTGAGCATACCCTTCCACGCTTATGGTGGACAAAACGATTCAGAAAAGGGGGTGGTGATGGACAGAGTATCTGAATTAAGCAGAACACTCCTACCCAGTTCAATGATCAGGGCTTGATCCATCACCGCTTTTTAGCTAACTGCACCATCCCAGCTCAGAACCTGGCTACATGCAAAATTAGTCTGTCCCTGGCCCAGTGCATCATGGGAACAGGGCAGACCAAACTACCAAGCCAATTCTTTTACTGGAAAGGAAACAAGCTTCCGGGGACCGGTTTCTGCCTTTACAGCCGTCTTCGGCCCGACTTGCTTGAATCCTGATGGTGCAGTGAGCAAGGGACTCACATCTGAGCATACCCTTCCACGCTTATGGTGGACAAAACGATTCAGAAAAGGGGGTGGTGATGGACAGAGTATCTTAATTAAGCAGAACACTCCTACCCAGTCCAAAGATCAGGGCTTGATCCATCACCGTTTTTCAGCTAACTGCACCATCCCAGCTCAGAACCTGCCTACATGCAAATTAGTCTGTCCCTGGCCCAGTGTATCATGGGAACAGGGCAGACCAAACTACGTAGCCAATTCTTTTACTGGAAAGGAAACAAGCTCCCGGGGACCGGTTTCTGGCATTACAGCCGTCTTCGGCCCGGCTTGCTTGAATCCTGATGGTGCAGTGAGCAAGGGACTCACATCTGAGCATACCCTTCCACGCTTATGGTGGACAAAACGATTCAGAAAAGGGGGTGGTGATGGACAGAGTATCTGAATTAAGCAGAACACTCCTACCCAATCCAAAGATCAGGGCTTGATCCATCACCGTTTTTTAGCTAACTGCACCATCCCAGCTCAGAACCTGGCTACATGCAAATTAGTCTGTCCCTGGCCCAGTGCATCATGGGAACAGGGCAGACCAAACTACCAAGCCAATTCTTTTACTGGAAAGGAAACAAGCTTCTGGGGACCTGTTTCTGGCATTACAGCCGTCTTCGGCCCGGCTTGCTTGAATCCTGATGGTGTAGTGAGCAAGGGACTCACATCTGAGCATACCCTTCCACGCTTATGGTGGACAAAACGATTCAGAAAAGGGGGTGGTGATGGACAGAGTATCTGAATTAAGCAGAACACTCCTACCCAGTCCAAAGATCAGGGCTTGATCCATCACCGTTTTTCAGCTAACTGCACCATCCCAGCTCAGAACCTGGCTACATGCAAATTAGTCTGTCCCTGGCCCAGTGCATCATGGGAACAGGGCAGACCAAACTACCAAGCCAATTCTTTTACTGGAAAGGAAACAAGCTTCCGGGGACCTGTTTCTGCCATTACAGCCGTCTTCGGCCCGGCTTGCTTGAATCCTGATGGTGTAGTGAGCAAGGGACTCACATCTGAGCATACCCTTCCACGCTTATGGTGGACAAAACGATTCAGAAAAGGGGGTGGTGATGGACAGAGTATCTGAATTAAGCAGAACACTCCTACCCAATCCAAAGATCAGGGCTTGATCCATCACCGTTTTTTAGCTAACTGCACCATCCCAGCTCAGAACCTGGCTACATGCAAATTAGTCTGTCCCTGGCCCAGTGCATCATGGGAACAGGGCAGACCAAACTACCAAGCCAATTCTTTTACTGGAAAGGAAACAAGCTTCTGGGGACCTGTTTCTGGCATTACAGCCGTCTTCGGCCCGGCTTGCTTGAATCCTGATGGTGTAGTGAGCAAGGGACTCACATCTGAGCATACCCTTCCACGCTTATGGTGGACAAAACGATTCAGAAAAGGGGGTGGTGATGGACAGAGTATCTGAATTAAGCAGAACACTCCTACCCAGTCCAAAGATCAGGGCTTGATCCATCACCGTTTTTTTAGCTAACTGCACCATCCCAGCTCAGAACCTGGCTACATGCAAATTGGTCTGTCCCTGGACCAGTGCATCATGGGAACAGGGCAGACCAAACTACCAAGCCAATTCTTTTACTGGAAAGGAAACAAGCTTCCGGTGAATGGTTTCTGGCATTACAGCCGTCTTCGGCCCGGCTTGCTTGAATCCTGATGGTGCAGTGAGCAAGGGACTCACATCTGAGCATACCCTTCCACGCTTATGGTGGACAAAACGATTCAGAAAAGGGGGTGGTGATGGACAGAGTATCCGAATTAAGCAGAACACTGCTACCCAGTCCAAAGATCAGGGCTTGATCCATCACCGTTTTTTAGCTAACTGCACCATCCCAGCTCAGAACCTGGCTACATGCAAATTAGTCTGTCCCTGGCCCAGTGCATCATGGGAACAGGGCAGACCAAACTACCAAGCCAATTCTTTTACTGGAAAGGAAACAAGCTTCCGGGGACCGGTTTCTGCCATTACAGCCGTCTTCGGCCCAGCTTGCTTGAATCCTGATGGTGCAGTGAGCAAGGGACTCACATCTGAGCATACCCTTCCACGCTTATGGTGGACAAAACGATTCAGAAAAGGGGGTGGTGATGGACAGAGTATCTGAATTAAGCAGAACACTCCTACCCAGTCCAAAGATCAGGGCTTGATCCATCACCGTTTTTTAGCTAACTGCACCATCCCAGCTCAGAACCTGGCTACATGCAAATTAGTCTGTCCCTGGCCCAGTGCATCATGGGAACAGGGCAGACCAAACTACCAAGCCAATTCTTTTACTGGAAAGGAAACAAGCTCCCGGGGACCGGTTTCTGGCATTACAGCCGTCTTCGGCCCGGCTTGCTTGAATCCTGATGGTGCAGTGAGCAAGGGACTCACATCTGAGCATACCCTTCCACGCTTATGGTGGACAAAACGATTCAGAAAAGGGGGTGGTGATGGACAGAGTATCTGAATTAAGCAGAACACTCCTACCCAATCCAAAGATCAGGGCTTGATCCATCACCGGTTTTTAGCTAACTGCACCATCCCAGCTCAGAACCTGGCTACATGCAAATTAGTCTGTCCCTGGCCCAGTGCATCATGGGAACAGGGCAGACCAAACTACCAAGCCAATTCTTTTACTGGAAAGGAAACAAGCTTCTGGGGACCTGTTTCTGGCATTACAGCCGTCTTCGGCCCGGCTTGCTTGAATCCTGATGGTGTAGTGAGCAAGGGACTCACATCTGAGCATACCCTTCCACGCTTATGGTGGACAAAACGATTCAGAAAAGGGGGTGGTGATGGACAGAGTATCTGAATTAAGCAGAACACTCCTACCCAGTCCAAAGATCAGGGCTTGATCCATCACCGTTTTTCAGCTAACTGCACCATCCCAGCTCAGAACCTGGCTACATGCAAATTAGTTTGTCCCTGGCCCAGTGCATCATGGGAACAGGGCAGACCAAACTACCAAGCCAATTCTTTTACTGGAAAGGAAACAAGCTTCTGGGGACCTGTTTCTGCCATTACAGCCGTCTTCGGCCCGGCTTGCTTGAATCCTGATGGTGTAGTGAGCAAGGGACTCACATCTGAGCATACCCTTCCACGCTTATGGTGGACAAAACGATTCAGAAAAGGGGGTGGTGATGGACAGAGTATCTGAATTGAGCAGAACACTCCTACCCAGTCCAAAGATCAGGGCTTCATCCATCACCGTTTTTTAGCTAACTGCACCATCCCAGCTCAGAACCTGCCTACATGCAAATTAGTCTGTCCCTGGCCCAGTGCATCATGGGAACAGGGCAGACAAAACTACCAAGCCAATTCTTTTACTGGAAAGGAAACAAGCTTCCCCGGACCGGTTTCTGGCATTACAGACGTCTTCGGCCCGGCTTGCTTGAATCCTGATGGTGCAGTGAGCAAGGGACTCACATCTGAGCATACCCTTCCACGCTTATGGTGGACAAAACGATTCAGAAAAGGGGGTGGTGATGGACAGAGTATCTGAATTAAGCAGAACACTCCTACCCAGTCCAAAGATCAGGGCTTGATCCATCACCGTTTTTTTAGCTAACTGCACCATCCCAGCTCAGAACCTGGCTACATGCAAATTGGTCTGTCCCTGGACCAGTGCATCATGGGAACAGGGCAGACCAAACTACCAAGCCAATTCTTTTACTGGAAAGGAAACAAGCTTCCGGTGAACGGTTTACGGCATTACAGCCGTCTTCGGCCCGGCTTGCTTGAATCCTGATGGTGCAGTGAGCAAGGGACTCACATCTGAGCATACCCTTCCACGCTTATGGTGGACAAAACGATTCAGAAAAGGGGGTGGTGATGGACAGAGTATCTGAATTAAGCAGAACACTCCTACCCAGTCCAAAGATCAGGGCTTGATCCATCACCGTTTTTTAGCTAACTGCACCATCCCAGCTCAGAACCTGGCTACATGCAAATTAGTCTGTCCCTGGCCCAGTGCATCATGGGAACAGGGCAGACCCAACTACCAAGCCAATTCTTTACTGGAAAGGAAACAAGCTTCCGGGGACCGGTTTCTGCCATTACAGCCGTCTTCGGCCCGGCTTGCTTGAATCCTGATGGTGCAGTGAGCAAGGGACTCACATCTGAGCATACCCTTCCACGCTTATGGTGGACAAAACGATTCAGAAAAGGGGGTGGTGATGGACAGAGTATCTGAATTAAGCAGAACACTCCTACCCAGTCCAATGATCAGGGCTTGATCCATCACCGCTTTTTAGCTAACTGCACCATCCCAGCTCAGAACCTGGCTACATGCAAAATTAGTCTGTCCCTGGCCCAGTGCATCATGGGAACAGGGCAGACCAAACTACCAAGCCAATTCTTTTACTGGAAAGGAAACAAGCTTCCGGGGACCGGTTTCTGCCTTTACAGCCGTCTTCGGCCCGACTTGCTTGAATCCTGATGGTGCAGTGAGCAAGGGACTCACATCTGAGCATACCCTTCCACGCTTATGGTGGACAAAACGATTCAGAAAAGGGGGTGGTGATGGACAGAGTATCTTAATTAAGCAGAACACTCCTACCCAGTCCAAAGATCAGGGCTTGATCCATCACCGTTTTTCAGCTAACTGCACCATCCCAGCTCAGAACCTGCCTACATGCAAATTAGTCTGTCCCTGGCCCAGTGTATCATGGGAACAGGGCAGACCAAACTACGTAGCCAATTCTTTTACTGGAAAGGAAACAAGCTCCCGGGGACCGGTTTCTGGCATTACAGCCGTCTTCGGCCCGGCTTGCTTGAATCCTGATGGTGTAGTGAGCAAGGGACTCACATCTGAGCATACCCTTCCACGCTTATGGTGGACAAAACGATTCAGAAAAGGGGGTGGTGATGGACAGAGTATCTGAATTAAGCAGAACACTCCTACCCAGTCCAAAGATCAGGGCTTGATCCATCACCGTTTTTCAGCTAACTGCACCATCCCAGCTCAGAACCTGGCTACATGCAAATTAGTTTGTCCCTGGCCCAGTGCATCATGGGAACAGGGCAGACCAAACTACCAAGCCAATTCTTTTACTGGAAAGGAAACAAGCTTCTGGGGACCTGTTTCTGCCATTACAGCCGTCTTCGGCCCGGCTTGCTTGAATCCTGATGGTGTAGTGAGCAAGGGACTCACATCTGAGCATACCCTTCCACGCTTATGGTGGACAAAACGATTCAGAAAAGGGGGTGGTGATGGACAGAGTATCTGAATTGAGCAGAACACTCCTACCCAGTCCAAAGATCAGGGCTTCATCCATCACCGTTTTTTAGCTAACTGCACCATCCCAGCTCAGAACCTGCCTACATGCAAATTAGTCTGTCCCTGGCCCAGTGCATCATGGGAACAGGGCAGACAAAACTACCAAGCCAATTCTTTTACTGGAAAGGAAACAAGCTTCCCCGGACCGGTTTCTGGCATTACAGACGTCTTCGGCCCGGCTTGCTTGAATCCTGATGGTGCAGTGAGCAAGGGACTCACATCTGAGCATACCCTTCCACGCTTATGGTGGACAAAACGATTCAGAAAAGGGGGTGGTGATGGACAGAGTATCTGAATTAAGCAGAACACTCCTACCCAGTCCAAAGATCAGGGCTTGATCCATCACCGTTTTTTTAGCTAACTGCACCATCCCAGCTCAGAACCTGGCTACATGCAAATTGGTCTGTCCCTGGACCAGTGCATCATGGGAACAGGGCAGACCAAACTACCAAGCCAATTCTTTTACTGGAAAGGAAACAAGCTTCCGGTGAACGGTTTACGGCATTACAGCCGTCTTCGGCCCGGCTTGCTTGAATCCTGATGGTGCAGTAAGCAAGGGACTCACATCTGAGCATACCCTTCCACGCTTATGGTGGACAAAACGATTCAGAAAAGGGGGTGGTGATGGACAGAGTATCTGAATTAAGCAGAACACTCCTACCCAGTCCAAAGATCAGGGCTTGATCCATCACCGTTTTTTAGCTAACTGCACCATCCCAGCTCAGAACCTGGCTACATGCAAATTAGTCTGTCCCTGGCCCAGTGCATCATGGGAACAGGGCAGACCCAACTACCAAGCCAATTCTTTACTGGAAAGGAAACAAGCTTCCGGGGACCGGTTTCTGCCATTACAGCCGTCTTCGGCCCGGCTTGCTTGAATCCTGATGGTGCAGTGAGCAAGGGACTCACATCTGAGCATACCCTTCCACGCTTATGGTGGACAAAACGATTCAGAAAAGGGGGTGGTGATGGACAGAGTATCTGAATTAAGCAGAACACTCCTACCCAGTCCAATGATCAGGGCTTGATCCATCACCGCTTTTTAGCTAACTGCACCATCCCAGCTCAGAACCTGGCTACATGCAAAATTAGTCTGTCCCTGGCCCAGTGCATCATGGGAACAGGGCAGACCAAACTACCAAGCCAATTCTTTTACTGGAAAGGAAACAAGCTTCCGGGGACCGGTTTCTGCCTTTACAGCCGTCTTCGGCCCGACTTGCTTGAATCCTGATGGTGCAGTGAGCAAGGGACTCACATCTGAGCATACCCTTCCACGCTTATGGTGGACAAAACGATTCAGAAAAGGGGGTGGTGATGGACAGAGTATCTTAATTAAGCAGAACACTCCTACCCAGTCCAAAGATCAGGGCTTGATCCATCACCGTTTTTCAGCTAACTGCACCATCCCAGCTCAGAACCTGCCTACATGCAAATTAGTCTGTCCCTGGCCCAGTGTATCATGGGAACAGGGCAGACCAAACTACGTAGCCAATTCTTTTACTGGAAAGGAAACAAGCTCCCGGGGACCGGTTTCTGGCATTACAGCCGTCTTCGGCCCGGCTTGCTTGAATCCTGATGGTGCAGTGAGCAAGGGACTCACATCTGAGCATACCCTTCCACGCTTATGGTGGACAAAACGATTCAGAAAAGGGGGTGGTGATGGACAGAGTATCTGAATTAAGCAGAACACTCCTACCCAATCCAAAGATCAGGGCTTGATCCATCACCGTTTTTTAGCTAACTGCACCATCCCAGCTCAGAACCTGGCTACATGCAAATTAGTCTGTCCCTGGCCCAGTGCATCATGGGAACAGGGCAGACCAAACTACCAAGCCAATTCTTTTACTGGAAAGGAAACAAGCTTCTGGGGACCTGTTTCTGGCATTACAGCCGTCTTCGGCCCGGCTTGCTTGAATCCTGATGGTGTAGTGAGCAAGGGACTCACATCTGAGCATACCCTTCCACGCTTATGGTGGACAAAACGATTCAGAAAAGGGGGTGGTGATGGACAGAGTATCTGAATTAAGCAGAACACTCCTACCCAGTCCAAAGATCAGGGCTTGATCCATCACCGTTTTTCAGATAACTGCACCATCCCAGCTCAGAACCTGGCTACATGCAAATTAGTCTGTCCCTGGCCCAGTGCATCATGGGAACAGGGCAGACCAAACTACCAAGCCAATTCTTTTACTGGAAAGGAAACAAGCTTCCGGGGACCTGTTTATGCCATTACAGCCGTCTTCGGCCCGGCTTGCTTGAATCCTGATGGTGTAGTGAGCAAGGGACTCACATCTGAGCATACCCTTCCACGCTTATGGTGGACAAAACGATTCAGAAAAGGGGGTGGTGATGGACAGAGTATCTGAATTAAGCAGAACACTCCTACCCAGTCCAAAGATCAGGGCTTGATCCATCACCGTTTTTTTAGCTAACTGCACCATCCCAGCTCAGAACCTGGCTACATGCAAATTGGTCTGTCCCTGGACCAGTGCATCATGGGAACAGGGCAGACCAAACTACCAAGCCAATTCTTTTACTGGAAAGGAAACAAGCTTCCGGTGAACGGTTTCTGGCATTACAGCCGTCTTCGGCCCGGCTTGCTTGAATCCTGATGGTGCAGTGAGCAAGGGACTCACATCTGAGCATACCCTTCCACGCTTATGGTGGACAAAACGATTCAGAAAAGGGGGTGGTGATGGACAGAGTATCCGAATTAAGCAGAACACTGCTACCCAGTCCAAAGATCAGGGCTTGATCCATCACCGTTTTTTAGCTAACTGCACCATCCCAGCTCAGAACCTGGCTACATGCAAATTAGTCTGTCCCTGGCCCAGTGCATCATGGGAACAGGGCAGACCAAACTACCAAGCCAATTCTTTTACTGGAAAGGAAACAAGCTTCCGGGGACCGGTTTCTGCCATTACAGCCGTCTTCGGCCCGGCTTGCTTGAATCCTGATGGTGCAGTGAGCAAGGGACTCACATCTGAGCATACCCTTCCACGCTTATGGTGGACAAAACGATTCAGAAAAGGGGGTGGTGATGGACAGAGTATCTGAATTAAGCAGAACACTCCTACCCAGTCCAATGATCAGGGCTTGATCCATCACCGCTTTTTAGCTAACTGCACCATCCCAGCTCAGAACCTGGCTACATGCAAAATTAGTCTGTCCCTGGCCCAGTGCATCATGGGAACAGGGCAGACCAAACTACCAAGCCAATTCTTTTACTGGAAAGGAAACAAGCTTCCGGGGACCGGTTTCTGCCTTTACAGCCGTCTTCGGCCCGACTTGCTTGAATCCTGATGGTGCAGTGAGCAAGGGACTCACATCTGAGCATACCCTTCCACGCTTATGGTGGACAAAACGATTCAGAAAAGGGGGTGGTGATGGACAGAGTATCTTAATTAAGCAGAACACTCCTACCCAGTCCAAAGATCAGGGCTTGATCCATCACCGTTTTTTAGCTAACTGCACCATCCCAGCTCAGAACCTGGCTACATGCAAATTAGTCTGTCCCTGGCCCAGTGTATCATGGGAACAGGGCAGACCAAACTACGTAGCCAATTCTTTTACTGGAAAGGAAACAAGCTCCCGGGGACCGGTTTCTGGCATTACAGCCGTCTTCGGCCCGGCTTGCTTGAATCCTGATGGTGCAGTGAGCAAGGGACTCACATCTGAGCATACCCTTCCACGCTTATGGTGGACAAAACGATTCAGAAAAGGGGGTGGTGATGGACAGAGTATCTGAATTAAGCAGCACACTCCTACCCAATCCAAAGATCAGGGCTTGATCCATCACCGTTTTTTAGCTAACTGCACCATCCCAGCTCAGAACCTGGCTACATGCAAATTAGTCTGTCCCTGGCCCAGTGCATCATGGGAACAGGGCAGACCAAACTACCAAGCCAATTCTTGTACTGGAAAGGAAACAAGCTTCTGGGGACCTGTTTGTGGCATCACAGCCGTCTTCGGCCCGGCTTGCTTGAATCCTGATGGTGTAGTGAGCAAGGGACTCACATCTGAGCATACCCTTCCACATTTATGGTGGACAAAACGATTTAGAAAAGGGGGTGGTGATGGACAGAGTATCTGAATTAAGCAGAACACTCCTACCCAGTCCAAAGATCAGGGCTTGATCCATCACCGTTTTTCAGCTAACTGCACCATCCCAGCTCAGAACCTGGCTACATGCAAATTAGTCTGTCCCTGGCCCAGTGCATCATGGGAACAGGGCAGACCAAACTACCAAGCCAATTCTTTTACTGGAAAGGAAACAAGCTTCCGGGGACCTGTTTCTGCCATTACAGCCGTCTTCGGCCCGGCTTGCTTGAATCCTGATGGTGTAGTGAGCAAGGGACTCACATCTGAGCATACCCTTCCACGCTTATGGTGGACAAAACGATTCAGAAAAGGGGGTGGTGATGGACAGAGTATCTGAATTAAGCAGAACACTCCTACCCAGTCCAAAGATCAGGGCTTCATCCATCACCGTTTTTTAGCTAATTGCACCATCCCAGCTCAGAACCTGCCTACATGCAAATTAGTCTGTCCCTGGCCCAGTGCATCATGGGAACAGGGCAGACAAAACTACCAAGCCAATTCTTTTACTGGAAAGGAAACAAGCTTCCGGGGACCGGTTTCTGGCATTACAGACGTCTTCGGGCCGGCTTGCTTGAATCCTGATGGTGCAGTGAGCAAGGGACTCACATCTGAGCATACCCTTCCACGCTTATGGTGGACAAAACGATTCAGAAAAGGGGGTGGTGATGGACAGAGTATCTGAATTAAGCAGAACACTCCTACCCAGTCCAAAGATCAGGGCTTGATCCATCACCGTTTTTTTAGCTAACTGCACCATCCCAGCTCAGAACCTGGCTACATGCAAATTGGTCTGTCCCTGGACCAGTGCATCATGGGAACAGGGCAGACCAAACTACCAAGCCAATTCTTTTACTGGAAAGGAAACAAGCTTCTGGTGAACGGTTTCTGGCATTACAGCCGTCTTCGGCCCGGCTTGCTTGAATCCTGATGGTGCAGTGAGCAAGGGACTCACATCTGAGCATACCCTTCCACGCTTATGGTGGACAAAACGATTCAGAAAAGGGGGTGGTGATGGACAGAGTATCTGAATTAAGCAGAACACTCCTACCCAGTCCAAAGATCAGGGCTTGATCCATCACCGTTTTTTAGCTAACTGCACCATCCCAGCTCAGAACCTGGCTACATGCAAATTAGTCTGTCCCTGGCCCAGTGCATCATGGGAACAGGGCAAACCAAACTACCAAGCCAATTCTTTTACTGGAAAGGAAACAAGCTTCCGGGGACCGGTTTCTGCCATTACAGCCGTCTTCGGCCCGGCTTGCTTGAATCCTGATGGTGCAGTGAGCAAGGGACTCACATCTGAGCATACCCTTCCACGCTTATTGTGGACAAAACGATTCAGAAAAGGGGGTGGTGATGGACAGAGTATCTGAATTAAGCAGAACACTCCTACCCAGTCCAATGATCAGGGCTTGATCCATCACCGCTTTTTAGCTAACTGCACCATCCCAGCTCAGAACCTGGCTACATGCAAAATTAGTCTGTCCCTGGCCCAGTGCATCATGGGAACAGGGCAGACCAAACTACCACACCAATTCTTTTACTGGAAAGGAAACAAGCTTCCGGGGACCGGTATCTGGCATTACAGCCGTCTTCGGCCCGGCTTGCTTGAATCCTGATGGTGCAGTGAGCAAGGGACTCACATCTGAGCATACCCTTCCACGCTTACGGTGGACAAAACGATTCAGAAAATGGGGTGGTGATGGACAGAGTATCTGAATTAAGCAGAACACTCCTACCCAGTCCAAAGATCAGGGCTTGATCCATCGCCGTTTTTTAGCTAACTGCACCATCCCGCTCAGAACCTGGCTACATGCAAATTAGTCTGTCCCTGGCCCAGTGCATCATAGGAACAGGGCAGACCAAACTACCAAGCCAATTCATTTACTGGAAAGGAAACAAGCTTCCGGGGACCGGTTTCTGGCATTACAGCCGTCTTCGGCCCGGCTTGCTTGAATCCTGATGTTGCAGTGAGCAAGGGACTCACATCTGAGCATACCCTTCCACGCTTATGGTGGACAAAACGATTCAGAAAAGGGGTTGGTGATGGACAGAGTATCTGAATTAAGCAGAACACTCCTACCCAGTCCAAAGATCAGGGCTTGATCCATCACCGTTTTTTAGCTAACTGCACCATCCCAGCTCAGAACCTGGCGACATGCAAAATTAGTCTGTCCCTGGCCCAGTGCATCATGGGAACAGGGCAGACCAAACTACCAAGCCAATTCTTTTACTGGAAAGGAAACAAGCTTCCGGGGACCAGTTACTGCCATTACAGCCGTCTTCGGCCCGGCTTGCTTGAATCCTGATGGTGCAGTGAGCAAGGGACTCACATCTGAGCATACCCTTCCACGCTTATGGTGGACAAAACGATTCAGAAAAGGGGGTGGTGATGGACAGAGTATCTGAATTAAGCAGAACACTGCTACCCAGTCCAAAGATCAGGGCTTCATCCATCACCGTTTTTTAGCTAACTGCACCATCCCAGCTCAGAACCTGGCTACATGCAAATTAGTCTGTCCCTGGCCCAGTGCATCATGGGAACAGGGCAGACCAAACTACCAAGCCAATTCTTTTACTGGAAAGGAAACAAGCTTCCGGGGACCGGTTTCTGGCATTACAGCCGTCTTCGGCCCGGCTTGCTTGAATCCTGATGGTGCAGTGAGCAAGGGACTCACATCTGAGCATACCCTTCCACGCTTATGGTGAACAAAACGATTCAGAAAAGGGGGTGGTGATGGACAGAGTATCTGAATTAAGCAGAACACTCCTACCCAGTCCAAAGATCAGGGCTTGATCCATCACCGTTTTTTAGCTAACTGCACCATCCCAGCTCAGAACCTGGCTACATGCAAATTGGTCTGTCCCTGGACCAGTGCATAATGGGAACAGGGCAGACCAAACTACCAAGCCAATTCTTTTACTGGAAAGGAAACAAGCTTCCGGTGACCGGTTTCTGGCATTACAGCCGTCTTCGGCCCGGCTTGCTTGAATCCTGATGGTGCAGTGAGCAAGGGACTCACATCTGAGCATACCCTTCCACGCTTATGGTGGACAAAACGATTCAGAAAAGGGGGTGGTGATGGACAGAGTATCTGAATTAAGCAGAACATTCCTACACAGTCCAAAGATCAGGGCTTGATCCATCACCGTTTTTTAGCTAACTGCACCATCCCAGCTCAGAACCTGGCTACATGCAAATTAGTCTGTCCCTGGCCCAGTGCATCATGGGAACAGGGCAGACCAAACTACCAAGCCAATTCTTTTACTGGAAAGGAAACAAGCTTCCGGGGACCGGTTTCTGCCATTACAGCCGTCTTCGGCCCGGCTTGCTTGAATCCTGATTGTGCAGTGAGCAAGGGACTCACATCTGAGCATACCCTTCCACGCTTATGGTGGACAAAACGATTCAGAAAAGGGGGTGGTGATGGACAGAGTATCTGAATTAAGCAGAACACTCCTACCCAGTCCAAAGATCAGGGCTTGATCCATCACCGTTTTTTAGCTAACTGCACCATCCCAGCTCAGAACCTGGCTACATGCAAAATAGTCTGTCCCTGGCCCAGTGCATCATGGGAACAGGGCAGACCAAACTACCAAGCCAATTCTTTTACTGGAAAGGAAACAAGCTCCCGGGGACCGGTTTCTGGCATTACAGCCGTCTTCGGCCCGGCTTGCTTGAATCCTGATGGTGCAGTGAGCAAGGGACTCACATCTGAGCATACCCTTCCACGCTTATGGTGGACAAAACGATTCAGAAAAGGGGGTGGTGATGGACAGAGTATCTGAATTAAGCAGAACACTCCTACCCAATCCAAAGATCAGGGCTTGATCCATCACCGTTTTTTAGCTAACTGCACCATCCCAGCTCAGAACCTGGCTACATGCAAATTAGTCTGTCCCTGGCCCAGTGCATCATGGGAACAGGGCAGACCAAACTACCAAGCCAATTCTTTTACTGGAAAGGAAACAAGCTTCTGGGGACCTGTTTCTGGCATTACAGCCGTCTTCGGCCCGGCTTGCTTGAATCCTGATGGTGTAGTGAGCAAGGGACTCACATCTGAGCATACCCTTCCACGCTTATGGTGGACAAAACGATTCAGAAAAGGGGGTGGTGATGGACAGAGTATCTGAATTAAGCAGAACACTCCTACCCAATCCAAAGATCAGGGCTTGATCCATCACCGTTTTTTAGCTAACTGCACCATCCCAGCTCAGAACCTGGCTACATGCAAATTAGTCTGTCCCTGGCCCAGTGCATCATGGGAACAGGGCAGACCAAACTACCAAGCCAATTCTTTTACTGGAAAGGAAACAAGCTTCTGGGGACCTGTTTCTGGCATTACAGCCGTCTTCGGCCCGGCTTGCTTGAATCCTGATGGTGTAGTGAGCAAGGGACTCACATCTGAGCATACCCTTCCACGCTTATGGTGGACAAAACGATTCAGAAAAGGGGGTGGTGATGGACAGAGTATCTGAATTAAGCAGAACACTCCTACCCAGTCCAAAGATCAGGGCTTGATCCATCACCGTTTTTCAGCTAACTGCACCATCCCAGCTCAGAACCTGGCTACATGCAAATTAGTCTGTCCCTGGCCCAGTGCATCATGGGAACAGGGCAGACCAAACTACCAAGCCAATTCTTTTACTGGAAAGGAAACAAGCTTCCGGGGACCTGTTTCTGCCATTACAGCCGTCTTCGGCCCGGCTTGCTTGAATCCTGATGGTGTAGTGAGCAAGGGACTCACATCTGAGCATACCCTTCCACGCTTATGGTGGACAAAACGATTCAGAAAAGGGGGTGGTGATGGACAGAGTATCTGAATTAAGCAGAACACTCCTACCCAGTCCAAAGATCAGGGCTTGATCCATCACCGTTTTTTTAGCTAACTGCACCATCCCAGCTCAGAACCTGGCTACATGCAAATTGGTCTGTCCCTGGACCAGTGCATCATGGGAACAGGGCAGACCAAACTACCAAGCCAATTCTTTTACTGGAAAGGAAACAAGCTTCCGGTGAACGGTTTCTGGCATTACAGCCGTCTTCGGCCCGGCTTGCTTGAATCCTGATGGTGCAGTGAGCAAGGGACTCACATCTGAGCATACCCTTCCACGCTTATGGTGGACAAAACGATTCAGAAAAGGGGGTGGTGATGGACAGAGTATCCGAATTAAGCAGAACACTGCTACCCAGTCCAAAGATCAGGGCTTGATCCATCACCGTTTTTTAGCTAACTGCACCATCCCAGCTCAGAACCTGGCTACATGCAAATTAGTCTGTCCCTGGCCCAGTGCATCATGGGAACAGGGCAGACCAAACTACCGAGCCAATTCTTTTACTGGAAAGGAAACAAGCTTCCGGGGACCGGTTTCTGCCATTACAGCCGTCTTCGGCCCGGCTTGCTTGAATCCTGATGGTGCAGTGAGCAAGGGACTCACATCTGAGCATACCCTTCCACGCTTATGGTGGACAAAACGATTCAGAAAAGGGGGTGGTGATGGACAGAGTATCTGAATTAAGCAGAACACTCCTACCCAGTCCAATGATCAGGGCTTGATCCATCACCGCTTTTTAGCTAACTGCACCATCCCAGCTCAGAACCTGGCTACATGCAAAATTAGTCTGTCCCTGGCCCAGTGCATCATGGGAACAGGGCAGACCAAACTACCAAGCCAATTCTTTTACTGGAAAGGAAACAAGCTTCCGGGGACCGGTTTCTGCCTTTACAGCCGTCTTCGGCCCGACTTGCTTGAATCCTGATGGTGCAGTGAGCAAGGGACTCACATCTGAGCATACCCTTCCACGCTTATGGTGGACAAAACGATTCAGAAAAGGGGGTGGTGATGGACAGAGTATCTTAATTAAGCAGAACACTCCTACCCAGTCCAAAGATCAGGGCTTGATCCATCACCGTTTTTTAGCTAACTGCACCATCCCAGCTCAGAACCTGGCTACATGCAAATTAGTCTGTCCCTGGCCCAGTGTATCATGGGAACAGGGCAGACCAAACTACGTAGCCAATTCTTTTACTGGAAAGGAAACAAGCTCCCGGGGACCGGTTTCTGGCATTACAGCCGTCTTCGGCCCGGCTTGCTTGAATCCTGATGGTGCAGTGAGCAAGGGACTCACATCTGAGCATACCCTTCCACGCTTATGGTGGACAAAACGATTCAGAAAAGGGGGTGGTGATGGACAGAGTATCTGAATTAAGCAGAACACTCCTACCCAATCCAAAGATCAGGGCTTGATCCATCACCGTTTTTTAGCTAACTGCACCATCCCAGCTCAGAACCTGGCTACATGCAAATTAGTCTGTCCCTGGCCCAGTGCATCATGGGAACAGGGCAGACCAAACTACCAAGCCAATTCTTGTACTGGAAAGGAAACAAGCTTCTGGGGACCTGTTTGTGGCATTACAGCCGTCTTCGGCCCGGCTTGCTTGAATCCTGATGGTGTAGTGAGCAAGGGGCTCACATCTGAGCATACCCTTCCACATTTATGGTGGACAAAACGATTTAGAAAAGGGGGTGGTGATGGACAGAGTATCTGAATTAAGCAGAACACTCCTACCCAGTCCAAAGATCAGGGCTTCATCCATCACCGTTTTTTAGCTAATTGCACCATCCCAGCTCAGAACCTGCCTACATGCAAATTAGTCTGTCCCTGGCCCAGTGCATCATGGGAACAGGGCAGACAAAACTACCAAGCCAATTCTTTTACTGGAAAGGAAACAAGCTTCCGGGGACCGGTTTCTGGCATTACAGACGTCTTCGGCCCGGCTTGCTTGAATCCTGATGGTGCAGTGAGCAAGGGACTCACATCTGAGCATACCCTTCCACGCTTATGGTGGACAAAACGATTCAGAAAAGGGGGTGGTGATGGACAGAGTATCTGAATTAAGCAGAACACTCCTACCCAGTCCAAAGATCAGGGCTTGATCCATCACCGTTTTTTTAGCTAACTGCACCATCCCAGCTCAGAACCTGGCTACATGCAAATTGGTCTGTCCCTGGACCAGTGCATCATGGGAACAGGGCAGACCAAACTACCAAGCCAATTCTTTTACTGGAAAGGAAACAAGCTTCTGGTGAACGGTTTCTGGCATTACAGCCGTCTTCGGCCCGGCTTGCTTGAATCCTGATGGTGCAGTGAGCAAGGGACTCACATCTGAGCATACCCTTCCACGCTTATGGTGGACAAAACGATTCAGAAAAGGGGGTGGTGATGGACAGAGTATCTGAATTAAGCAGAACACTCCTACCCAGTCCAAAGATCAGGGCTTGATCCATCACCGTTTTTTAGCTAACTGCACCATCCCAGCTCAGAACCTGGCTACATGCAAATTAGTCTGTCCCTGGCCCAGTGCATCATGGGAACAGGGCAAACCAAACTACCAAGCCAATTCTTTTACTGGAAAGGATACAAGCTTCCGGGGACCGGTTTCTGCCATTACAGCCGTCTTCGGCCCGGCTTGCTTGAATCCTGATGGTGCAGTGAGCAAGGGACTCACATCTGAGCATACCCTTCCACGCTTATTGTGGACAAAACGATTCAGAAAAGGGGGTGGTGATGGACAGAGTATCTGAATTAAGCAGAACACTCCTACCCAGTCCAATGATCAGGGCTTGATCCATCACCGCTTTTTAGCTAACTGCACCATCCCAGCTCAGAACCTGGCTACATGCAAAATTAGTCTGTCCCTGGCCCAGTGCATCATGGGAACAGGGCAGACCAAACTACCACACCAATTCTTTTACTGGAAAGGAAACAAGCTTCCGGGGACCGGTATCTGGCATTACAGCCGTCTTCGGCCCGGCTTGCTTGAATCCTGATGGTGCAGTGAGCAAGGGACTCACATCTGAGCATACCCTTCCACGCTTACGGTGGACAAAACGATTCAGAAAATGGGGTGGTGATGGACAGAGTATCTGAATTAAGCAGAACACTCCTACCCAGTCCAAAGATCAGGGCTTGATCCATCGCCGTTTTTTAGCTAACTGCACCATCCCGCTCAGAACCTGGCTACATGCAAATTAGTCTGTCCCTGGCCCAGTGCATCATAGGAACAGGGCAGACCAAACTACCAAGCCAATTCATTTACTGGAAAGGAAACAAGCTTCCGGGGACCGGTTTCTGGCATTACAGCCGTCTTCGGCCCGGCTTGCTTGAATCCTGATGTTGCAGTGAGCAAGGGACTCACATCTGAGCATACCCTTCCACGCTTATGGTGGACAAAACGATTCAGAAAAGGGGTTGGTGATGGACAGAGTATCTGAATTAAGCAGAACACTCCTACCCAGTCCAAAGATCAGGGCTTGATCCATCACCGTTTTTTAGCTAACTGCACCATCCCAGCTCAGAACCTGGCTACATGCAAAATTAGTCTGTCCCTGGCCCAGTGCATCATGGGAACAGGGCAGACCAAACTACCAAGCCAATTCTTTTACTGGAAAGGAAACAAGCTTCCGGGGACCAGTTACTGCCATTACAGCCGTCTTCGGCCCGGCTTGCTTGAATCCTGATGGTGCAGTGAGCAAGGGACTCACATCTGAGCATACCCTTCCACGCTTATGGTGGACAAAACGATTCAGAAAAGGGGGTGGTGATGGACAGAGTATCTGAATTAAGCAGAACACTCCTACCCAGTCCAAAGATCAGGGCTTGATCCATCACCGTTTTTTAGCTAACTGCACCATCCCAGCTCAGAACCTGGCTACATGCAAATTGGTCTGTCCCTGGACCAGTGCATAATGGGAACAGGGCAGACCAAACTACCAAGCCAATTCTTTTACTGGAAAGGAAACAAGCTTCTGGTGACCGGTTTCTGGCATTACAGCCGTCTTCGGCCCGGCTTGCTTGAATCCTGATGGTGCAGTGAGCAAGGGACTCACATCTGAGCATACCCTTCCACGCTTATGGTGGACAAAACGATTCAGAAAAGGGGGTGGTGATGGACAGAGTATCTGAATTAAGCAGAACATTCCTACACAGTCCAAAGATCAGGGCTTGATCCATCACCGTTTTTTTAGCTAACTGCACCATCCCAGCTCAGAACCTGGCTACATGCAAATTGGTCTGTCCCTGGACCAGTGCATAATGGGAACAGGGCAGACCAAACTACCAAGCCAATTCTTTTACTGGAAAGGAAACAAGCTTCCGGGGACCGGTTTCTGGCATTACAGCCGTCTTCGGCCCGGCTTGCTTGAATCCTGATGGTGCAGTGAGCAAGGGACTCACATCTGAGCATACCCTTCCACGCTTATGGTGAACAAAACGATTCAGAAAAGGGGGTGGTGATGGACAGAGTATCTGAATTAAGCAGAACACTCCTACCCAGTCCAAAGATCAGGGCTTGATCCATCACCGTTTTTTAGCTAACTGCACCATCCCAGCTCAGAACCTGGCTACATGCAAATTGGTCTGTCCCTGGACCAGTGCATAATGGGAACAGGGCAGACCAAACTACCAAGCCAATTCTTTTACTGGAAAGGAAACAAGCTTCCGGTGACCGGTTTCTGGCATTACAGCCGTCTTCGGCCCGGCTTGCTTGAATCCTGATGGTGCAGTGAGCAAGGGACTCACATCTGAGCATACCCTTCCACGCTTATGGTGGACAAAACGATTCAGAAAAGGGGGTGGTGATGGACAGAGTATCTGAATTAAGCAGAACATTCCTACACAGTCCAAAGATCAGGGCTTGATCCATCACCGTTTTTTAGCTAACTGCACCATCCCAGCTCAGAACCTGGCTACATGCAAATTAGTCTGTCCCTGGCCCAGTGCATCATGGGAACAGGGCAGACCAAACTACCAAGCCAATTCTTTTACTGGAAAGGAAACAAGCTTCCGGGGACCGGTTTCTGCCATTACAGCCGTCTTCGGCCCTGCTTGCTTGAATCCTGATTGTGCAGTGAGCAAGGGACTCACATCTGAGCATACCCTTCCACGCTTATGGTGGACAAAACGATTCAGAAAAGGGGGTGGTGATGGACAGAGTATCTGAATTAAGCAGAGCACTCCTACCCAGTCCAAAGATCAGGGCTTGATCCATCACCGTTTTTTAGCTAACTGCACCATCCCAGCTCAGAACCTGGCTACATGCAAAATAGTCTGTCCCTGGCCCAGTGCATCATGGGAACAGGGCAGACCAAACTACCAAGCCAATTCTTTTACTGGAAAGGAAACAAGCTCCCGGGGACCGGTTTCTGGCATTACAGCCGTCTTCGGCCCGGCTTGCTTGAATCCTGATGGTGCAGTGAGCAAGGGACTCACATCTGAGCATACCCTTCCACGCTTATGGTGGACAAAACGATTCAGAAAAGGGGGTGGTGATGGACAGAGTATCTGAATTAAGCAGAACACTCCTACCCAATCCAAAGATCAGGGCTTGATCCATCACCGTTTTTTAGCTAACTGTACCATCCCAGCTCAGAACCTGGCTACATGCAAATTAGTCTGTCCCTGGCCCAGTGCATCATGGGAACAGGGCAGACCAAACTACCAAGCCAATTCTTTTACTGGAAAGGAAACAAGCTTCTGGGGACCTGTTTCTGGCATTACAGCCGTCTTCGGCCCGGCTTGCTTGAATCCTGATGGTGTAGTGAGCAAGGGACTCACATCTGAGCATACCCTTCCACGCTTATGGTGGACAAAACGATTCAGAAAAGGGGGTGGTGATGGACAGAGTATCTGAATTAAGCAGAACACTCCTACCCAGTCCAAAGTTCAGGGCTTGATCCATCACCGTTTTTCAGCTAACTGCACCATCCCAGCTCAGAACCTGGCTACATGCAAACTAGTTTGTCCCTGGCCCAGTGCATCATGGGAACAGGGCAGACCAAACTACCAAGCCAATTCTTTTACTGGAAAGGAAACAAGCTTCCGGGGACCTGTTTCTGCCATTACAGCCGTCTTCGGCCCGGCTTGCTTGAATCCTGATGGTGTAGTGAGCAAGAGACTCACATCTGAGCATACCCTTCCACGCTTATGGTGGACAAAACGATTCAGAAAAGGGGGTGGTGATGGACAGAGTATCTGAATTAAGCAGAACACTCCTACCCAGTCCAAAGATCAGGGCTTCATCCATCACCGTTTTTTAGCTAACTGCACCATCCCAGCTCAGAACCTGCCTACATGCAAATTAGTCTGTCCCTGGCCCAGTGCATCATGGGAACAGGGCAGACAAAACTACCAAGCCAATTCTTTTACTGGAAAGGAAACAAGCTTCCGGGGACCGGTTTCTGGCATTACAGACGTCTTCGGCCCGGCTTGCTTGAATCCTGATGGTGCAGTGAGCAAGGGACTCACATCTGAGCATACCCTTCCACGCTTATGGTGGACAAAACGATTCAGAAAAGGGGGTGGTGATGGACAGAGTATCTGAATTAAGCAGAACACTCCTACCCAGTCCAAAGATCAGGGCTTGATCCATCACCGTTTTTTTTAGCTAACTGCACCATCCCAGCTCAGAACCTGGCTACATGCAAATTGGTCTGTCCCTGGACCAGTGCATCATGGGAACAGGGCAGACCAAACTACCAAGCCAATTCTTTTACTGGAAAGGAAACAAGCTTCCGGTGAACGGTTTCTGGCATTACAGCCGTCTTCGGCCTGGCTTGCTTGAATCCTGATGTTGCAGTGAGCAAGGGACTCACATCTGAGCATACCCTTCCACGCTTATGGTGGACAAAACGATTCAGAAAAGGGGTTGGTGATGGACAGAGTATCTGAATTAAGCAGAACACTCCTACCCAGTCCAAAGATCAGGGCTTGATCCATCACCGTTTTTTAGCTAACTGCACCATCCCAGCTCAGAACCTGGCTACATGCAAAATTAGTCTGTCCCTGGCCCAGTGCATCATGGGAACAGGGCAGACCAAACTACCAAGCCAATTCTTTTACTGGAAAGGAAACAAGCTTCCGGGGACCAGTTACTGCCATTACAGCCGTCTTCGGCCCGGCTTGCTTGAATCCTGATGGTGCAGTGAGCAATGGACTCACATCTGAGCATACCCTTCCACGCTTATGGTGGACAAAACGATTCAGAAAAGGGGGTGGTGATGGACAGAGTATCTGAATTAAGCAGAACACTGCTACCCAGTCCAAAGATCAGGGCTTCATCCATCACCGTTTTTTAGCTAACTGCACCATCCCAGCTCAGAACCTGGCTACATGCAAATTAGTCTGTCCCTGGCCCAGTGCATCATGGGAACAGGGCAGACCAAACTACCAAGCCAATTCTTTTACTGGAAAGGAAACAAGCTTCCGGGGACCGGTTTCTGGCATTACAGCCGTCTTCGGCCCGGCTTGCTTGAATCCTGATGGTGCAGTGAGCAAGGGACTCACATCTGAGCATACCCTTCCACGCTTATGGTGAACAAAACGATTCAGAAAAGGGGGTGGTGATGGACAGAGTATCTGAATTAAGCAGAACACTCCTACCCAGTCCAAAGATCAGGGCTTGATCCATCACCGTTTTTTAGCTAACTGCACCATCCCAGCTCAGAACCTGGCTACATGCAAATTGGTCTGTCCCTGGACCAGTGCATAATGGGAACAGGGCAGACCAAACTACCAAGCCAATTCTTTTACTGGAAAGGAAACAAGCTTCTGGTGACCGGTTTCTGGCATTACAGCCGTCTTCGGCCCGGCTTGCTTGAATCCTGATGGTGCAGTGAGCAAGGGACTCACATCTGAGCATACCCTTCCACGCTTATGGTGGACAAAACGATTCAGAAAAGGGGGTGGTGATGGACAGAGTATCTGAATTAAGCGGAACATTCCTACACAGTCCAAAGATCAGGGCTTGATCCATCACCGTTTTTTAGCTAACTGCACCATCCCAGCTCAGAACCTGGCTACATGCAAATTAGTCTGTCCCTGGCTCAGTGAATCATGGGAACAGGGCAGACCAAACTACCAAGCCAATTCTTTTACTGGAAAGGAAACAAGCTTCCGGGGACCGGTTTCTGCCATTACAGCCGTCTTCGGCCCGGCTTGCTTGAATCCTGATTGTGCAGTGAGCAAGGGACTCACATCTGAGCATACCCTTCCACGCTTATGGTGGACAAAACGATTCAGAAAAGGGGGTGGTGATGGACAGAGTATCTGAATTAAGCAGAACACTCCTACCCAGTCCAAAGATCAGGGCTTGATCCATCACCGTTTTTTAGCTAACTGCACCATCCCAGCTCAGAACCTGGCTACATGCAAATTAGTCTGTCCCTGGCCCAGTGCATCATGGGAACAGGGCAGACCAAACTACCAAGCCAATTCTTTTACTGCAAAGGAAACAAGCTCCCGGGGACCGGTTTCTGGCATTACAGCCGTCTTCGGCCCGGCTTGCTTGAATCCTGATGGTGCAGTGAGCAAGGGACTCACATCTGAGCATACCCTTCCACGCTTATGGTGGACAAAACGATTCAGAAAAGGGGGTGGTGATGGACAGAGTATCTGAATTAAGCAGAACACTCCTACCCAATCCAAAGATCAGGGCTTGATCCATCACCGGTTTTTAGCTAACTGCACCATCCCAGCTCAGAAACTGGCTACATGCAAATTAGTCTGTCCCTGGCCCAGTGCATCATGGGAACAGGGCAGACCAAACTACCAAGCCAATTCTTTTACTGGAAAGGAAACAAGCTTCTGGGGACCTGTTTCTGGCATTACAGCCGTCTTCGGCCCGGCTTGCTTGAATCCTGATGGTGTAGTGAGCAAGGGACTCACATCTGAGCATACCCTTCCACGCTTATGGTGGACAAAACGATTCAGAAAAGGGGGTGGTGATGGACAGAGTATCTGAAT
The DNA here is from genome assembly GCF_964263255.1 of Lissotriton vulgaris. Classification (NCBI taxonomy): domain Eukaryota; kingdom Metazoa; phylum Chordata; class Amphibia; order Caudata; family Salamandridae; genus Lissotriton; species Lissotriton vulgaris. The sequence continues at coordinate 472,518,470 of NC_141700.1, read as the reverse complement.
TAAGCAGAACACTCCTACCCAGTCCAAAGATCAGGGCTTGATCCATCACCGTTTTTCAGCTAACTGCACCATCCCAGCTCAGAACCTGGCTACATGCAAATTAGTTTGTCCCTGGCCCAGTGCATCATGGGAACAGGGCAGACCAAACTACCAAGCCAATTCTTTTACTGGAAAGGAAACAAGCTTCTGGGGACCTGTTTCTGCCATTACAGCCGTCTTCGGCCCGGCTTGCTTGAATCCTGATGGTGTAGTGAGCAAGGGACTCACATCTGAGCATACCCTTCCACGCTTATGGTGGACAAAACGATTCAGAAAAGGGGGTGGTGATGGACAGAGTATCTGAATTAAGCAGAACACTCCTACCCAGTCCAAAGATCAGGGCTTCATCCATCACCGTTTTTTAGCTAACTGCACCATCCCAGCTCAGAACCTGCCTACATGCAAATTAGTCTGTCCCTGGCCCAGTGCATCATGGGAACAGGGCAGACAAAACTACCAAGCCAATTCTTTTACTGGAAAGGAAACAAGCTTCCCGGGACCGGTTTCTGGCATTACAGACGTCTTCGGCCCGGCTTGCTTGAATCCTGATGGTGCAGTGAGCAAGGGACTCACATCTGAGCATACCCTTCCACGCTTATGGTGGACAAAATGATTCAGAAAAGGGGGTGGTGATGGACAGAGTATCTGAATTAAGCAGAACACTCCTACCCAGTCCAAAGATCAGGGCTTGATCCATCACCGTTTTTTTAGCTAACTGCACCATCCCAGCTCAGAACCTGGCTACATGCAAATTGGTCTGTCCCTGGACCAGTGCATCATGGGAACAGGGCAGACCAAACTACCAAGCCAATTCTTTTACTGGAAAGGAAACAAGCTTCCGGGGACCGGTATCTGGCATTACAGCCGTCTTCGGCCCGGCTTGCTTGAATCCTGATGGTGCAGTGAGCAAGGGACTCACATCTGAGCATACCCTTCCACGCTTACGGTGGACAAAACGATTCAGAAAATGGGGTGGTGATGGACAGAGTATCTGAATTAAGCAGAACACTCCTACCCAGTCCAAAGATCAGGGCTTGATCCATCGCCGTTTTTTAGCTAACTGCACCATCCCGCTCAGAACCTGGCTACATGCAAATTAGTCTGTCCCTGGCCCAGTGCATCATAGGAACAGGGCAGACCAAACTACCAAGCCAATTCATTTACTGGAAAGGAAACAAGCTTCCGGGGACCGGTTTCTGGCATTACAGCCGTCTTCGGCCCGGCTTGCTTGAATCCTGATGTTGCAGTGAGCAAGGGACTCACATCTGAGCATACCCTTCCACGCTTATGGTGGACAAAACGATTCAGAAAAGGGGTTGGTGATGGACAGAGTATCTGAATTAAGCAGAACACTCCTACCCAGTCCAAAGATCAGGGCTTGATCCATCACCGTTTTTTAGCTAACTGCACCATCCCAGCTCAGAACCTGGCTACATGCAAAATTAGTCTGTCCCTGGCCCAGTGCATCATGGGAACAGGGCAGACCAAACTACCAAGCCAATTCTTTTACTGGAAAGGAAACAAGCTTCCGGGGACCAGTTACTGCCATTACAGCCGTCTTCGGCCCGGCTTGCTTGAATCCTGATGGTGCAGTGAGCAAGGGACTCACATCTGAGCATACCCTTCCACGCTTATGGTGGACAAAACGATTCAGAAAAGGGGGTGGTGATGGACAGAGTATCTGAATTAAGCAGAACACTGCTACCCAGTCCAAAGATCAGGGCTTCATCCATCACCGTTTTTTAGCTAACTGCACCATCCCAGCTCAGAACCTGGCTACATGCAAATTAGTCTGTCCCTGGCCCAGTGCATCATGGGAACAGGGCAGACCAAACTACCAAGCCAATTCTTTTACTGGAAAGGAAACAAGCTTCCGGGGACCGGTTTCTGGCATTACAGCCGTCTTCGGCCCGGCTTGCTTGAATCCTGATGGTGCAGTGAGCAAGGGACTCACATCTGAGCATACCCTTCCACGCTTATGGTGAACAAAACGATTCAGAAAAGGGGGTGGTGATGGACAGAGTATCTGAATTAAGCAGAACACTCCTACCCAGTCCAAAGATCAGGGCTTGATCCATCACCGTTTTTTAGCTAACTGCACCATCCCAGCTCAGAACCTGGCTACATGCAAATTGGTCTGTCCCTGGACCAGTGCATAATGGGAACAGGGCAGACCAAACTACCAAGCCAATTCTTTTACTGGAAAGGAAACAAGCTTCCGGTGACCGGTTTCTGGCATTACAGCCGTCTTCGGCCCGGCTTGCTTGAATCCTGATGGTGCAGTGAGCAAGGGACTCACATCTGAGCATACCCTTCCACGCTTATGGTGGACAAAACGATTCAGAAAAGGGGGTGGTGATGGACAGAGTATCTGAATTAAGCAGAACATTCCTACACAGTCCAAAGATCAGGGCTTGATCCATCACCGTTTTTTAGCTAACTGCACCATCCCAGCTCAGAACCTGGCTACATGCAAATTAGTCTGTCCCTGGCCCAGTGCATCATGGGAACAGGGCAGACCAAACTACCAAGCCAATTCTTTTACTGGAAAGGAAACAAGCTTCCGGGGACCGGTTTCTGCCATTACAGCCGTCTTCGGCCCGGCTTGCTTGAATCCTGATTGTGCAGTGAGCAAGGGACTCACATCTGAGCATACCCTTCCACGCTTATGGTGGACAAAACGATTCAGAAAAGGGGGTGGTGATGGACAGAGTATCTGAATTAAGCAGAACACTCCTACCCAGTCCAAAGATCAGGGCTTGATCCATCACCGTTTTTTAGCTAACTGCACCATCCCAGCTCAGAACCTGGCTACATGCAAAATAGTCTGTCCCTGGCCCAGTGCATCATGGGAACAGGGCAGACCAAACTACCAAGCCAATTCTTTTACTGGAAAGGAAACAAGCTCCCGGGGACCGGTTTCTGGCATTACAGCCGTCTTCGGCCCGGCTTGCTTGAATCCTGATGGTGCAGTGAGCAAGGGACTCACATCTGAGCATACCCTTCCACGCTTATGGTGGACAAAACGATTCAGAAAAGGGGGTGGTGATGGACAGAGTATCTGAATTAAGCAGAACACTCCTACCCAATCCAAAGATCAGGGCTTGATCCATCACCGTTTTTTAGCTAACTGCACCATCCCAGCTCAGAACCTGGCTACATGCAAATTAGTCTGTCCCTGGCCCAGTGCATCATGGGAACAGGGCAGACCAAACTACCAAGCCAATTCTTTTACTGGAAAGGAAACAAGCTTCTGGGGACCTGTTTCTGGCATTACAGCCGTCTTCGGCCCGGCTTGCTTGAATCCTGATGGTGTAGTGAGCAAGGGACTCACATCTGAGCATACCCTTCCACGCTTATGGTGGACAAAACGATTCAGAAAAGGGGGTGGTGATGGACAGAGTATCTGAATTAAGCAGAACACTCCTACCCAATCCAAAGATCAGGGCTTGATCCATCACCGTTTTTTAGCTAACTGCACCATCCCAGCTCAGAACCTGGCTACATGCAAATTAGTCTGTCCCTGGCCCAGTGCATCATGGGAACAGGGCAGACCAAACTACCAAGCCAATTCTTTTACTGGAAAGGAAACAAGCTTCTGGGGACCTGTTTCTGGCATTACAGCCGTCTTCGGCCCGGCTTGCTTGAATCCTGATGGTGTAGTGAGCAAGGGACTCACATCTGAGCATACCCTTCCACGCTTATGGTGGACAAAACGATTCAGAAAAGGGGGTGGTGATGGACAGAGTATCTGAATTAAGCAGAACACTCCTACCCAGTCCAAAGATCAGGGCTTGATCCATCACCGTTTTTCAGCTAACTGCACCATCCCAGCTCAGAACCTGGCTACATGCAAATTAGTCTGTCCCTGGCCCAGTGCATCATGGGAACAGGGCAGACCAAACTACCAAGCCAATTATTTTACTGGAAAGGAAACAAGCTTCCGGGGACCTGTTTCTGCCATTACAGCCGTCTTCGGCCCGGCTTGCTTGAATCCTGATGGTGTAGTGAGCAAGGGACTCACATCTGAGCATACCCTTCCACGCTTATGGTGGACAAAACGATTCAGAAAAGGGGGTGGTGATGGACAGAGTATCTGAATTAAGCAGAACACTCCTACCCAGTCCAAAGATCAGGGCTTGATCCATCACCGTTTTTTTAGCTAACTGCACCATCCCAGCTCAGAACCTGGCTACATGCAAATTGGTCTGTCCCTGGACCAGTGCATCATGGGAACAGGGCAGACCAAACTACCAAGCCAATTCTTTTACTGGAAAGGAAACAAGCTTCCGGTGAACGGTTTCTGGCATTACAGCCGTCTTCGGCCCGGCTTGCTTGAATCCTGATGGTGCAGTGAGCAAGGGACTCACATCTGAGCATACCCTTCCACGCTTATGGTGGACAAAACGATTCAGAAAAGGGGGTGGTGATGGACAGAGTATCCGAATTAAGCAGAACACTGCTACCCAGTCCAAAGATCAGGGCTTGATCCATCACCGTTTTTTAGCTAACTGCACCATCCCAGCTCAGAACCTGGCTACATGCAAATTAGTCTGTCCCTGGCCCAGTGCATCATGGGAACAGGGCAGACCAAACTACCGAGCCAATTCTTTTACTGGAAAGGAAACAAGCTTCCGGGGACCGGTTTCTGCCATTACAGCCGTCTTCGGCCCGGCTTGCTTGAATCCTGATGGTGCAGTGAGCAAGGGACTCACATCTGAGCATACCCTTCCACGCTTATGGTGGACAAAACGATTCAGAAAAGGGGGTGGTGATGGACAGAGTATCTGAATTAAGCAGAACACTCCTACCCAGTCCAATGATCAGGGCTTGATCCATCACCGCTTTTTAGCTAACTGCACCATCCCAGCTCAGAACCTGGCTACATGCAAAATTAGTCTGTCCCTGGCCCAGTGCATCATGGGAACAGGGCAGACCAAACTACCAAGCCAATTCTTTTACTGGAAAGGAAACAAGCTTCCGGGGACCGGTTTCTGCCTTTACAGCCGTCTTCGGCCCGACTTGCTTGAATCCTGATGGTGCAGTGAGCAAGGGACTCACATCTGAGCATACCCTTCCACGCTTATGGTGGACAAAACGATTCAGAAAAGGGGGTGGTGATGGACAGAGTATCTTAATTAAGCAGAACACTCCTACCCAGTCCAAAGATCAGGGCTTGATCCATCACCGTTTTTTAGCTAACTGCACCATCCCAGCTCAGAACCTGGCTACATGCAAATTAGTCTGTCCCTGGCCCAGTGTATCATGGGAACAGGGCAGACCAAACTACGTAGCCAATTCTTTTACTGGAAAGGAAACAAGCTCCCGGGGACCGGTTTCTGGCATTACAGCCGTCTTCGGCCCGGCTTGCTTGAATCCTGATGGTGCAGTGAGCAAGGGACTCACATCTGAGCATACCCTTCCACGCTTATGGTGGACAAAACGATTCAGAAAAGGGGGTGGTGATGGACAGAGTATCTGAATTAAGCAGAACACTCCTACCCAATCCAAAGATCAGGGCTTGATCCATCACCGTTTTTTAGCTAACTGCACCATCCCAGCTCAGAACCTGGCTACATGCAAATTAGTCTGTCCCTGGCCCAGTGCATCATGGGAACAGGGCAGACCAAACTACCAAGCCAATTCTTGTACTGGAAAGGAAACAAGCTTCTGGGGACCTGTTTGTGGCATTACAGCCGTCTTCGGCCCGGCTTGCTTGAATCCTGATGGTGTAGTGAGCAAGGGGCTCACATCTGAGCATACCCTTCCACATTTATGGTGGACAAAACGATTTAGAAAAGGGGGTGGTGATGGACAGAGTATCTGAATTAAGCAGAACACTCCTACCCAGTCCAAAGATCAGGGTTTCATCCATCACCGTTTTTTAGCTAATTGCACCATCCCAGCTCAGAACCTGCCTACATGCAAATTAGTCTGTCCCTGGCCCAGTGCATCATGGGAACAGGGCAGACAAAACTACCAAGCCAATTCTTTTACTGGAAAGGAAACAAGCTTCCGGGGACCGGTTTCTGGCATTACAGACGTCTTCGGCCCGGCTTGCTTGAATCCTGATGGTGCAGTGAGCAAGGGACTCACATCTGAGCATACCCTTCCACGCTTATGGTGGACAAAACGATTCAGAAAAGGGGGTGGTGATGGACAGAGTATCTGAATTAAGCAGAACACTCCTACCCAGTCCAAAGATCAGGGCTTGATCCATCACCGTTTTTCAGCTAACTGCACCATCCCAGCTCAGAACCTGGCTACATGCAAATTAGTCTGTCCCTGGCCCAGTGCATCATGGGAACAGGGCAGACCAAACTACCAAGCCAATTATTTTACTGGAAAGGAAACAAGCTTCCGGGGACCTGTTTCTGCCATTACAGCCGTCTTCGGCCCGGCTTGCTTGAATCCTGATGGTGTAGTGAGCAAGGGACTCACATCTGAGCATACCCTTCCACGCTTATGGTGGACAAAACGATTCAGAAAAGGGGGTGGTGATGGACAGAGTATCTGAATTAAGCAGAACACTCCTACCCAGTCCAAAGATCAGGGCTTGATCCATCACCGTTTTTTTAGCTAACTGCACCATCCCAGCTCAGAACCTGGCTACATGCAAATTGGTCTGTCCCTGGACCAGTGCATCATGGGAACAGGGCAGACCAAACTACCAAGCCAATTCTTTTACTGGAAAGGAAACAAGCTTCCGGTGAACGGTTTCTGGCATTACAGCCGTCTTCGGCCCGGCTTGCTTGAATCCTGATGGTGCAGTGAGCAAGGGACTCACATCTGAGCATACCCTTCCACGCTTATGGTGGACAAAACGATTCAGAAAAGGGGGTGGTGATGGACAGAGTATCCGAATTAAGCAGAACACTGCTACCCAGTCCAAAGATCAGGGCTTGATCCATCACCGTTTTTTAGCTAACTGCACCATCCCAGCTCAGAACCTGGCTACATGCAAATTAGTCTGTCCCTGGCCCAGTGCATCATGGGAACAGGGCAGACCAAACTACCGAGCCAATTCTTTTACTGGAAAGGAAACAAGCTTCCGGGGACCGGTTTCTGCCATTACAGCCGTCTTCGGCCCGGCTTGCTTGAATCCTGATGGTGCAGTGAGCAAGGGACTCACATCTGAGCATACCCTTCCACGCTTATGGTGGACAAAACGATTCAGAAAAGGGGGTGGTGATGGACAGAGTATCTGAATTAAGCAGAACACTCCTACCCAGTCCAATGATCAGGGCTTGATCCATCACCGCTTTTTAGCTAACTGCACCATCCCAGCTCAGAACCTGGCTACATGCAAAATTAGTCTGTCCCTGGCCCAGTGCATCATGGGAACAGGGCAGACCAAACTACCAAGCCAATTCTTTTACTGGAAAGGAAACAAGCTTCCGGGGACCGGTTTCTGCCTTTACAGCCGTCTTCGGCCCGACTTGCTTGAATCCTGATGGTGCAGTGAGCAAGGGACTCACATCTGAGCATACCCTTCCACGCTTATGGTGGACAAAACGATTCAGAAAAGGGGGTGGTGATGGACAGAGTATCTTAATTAAGCAGAACACTCCTACCCAGTCCAAAGATCAGGGCTTGATCCATCACCGTTTTTTAGCTAACTGCACCATCCCAGCTCAGAACCTGGCTACATGCAAATTAGTCTGTCCCTGGCCCAGTGTATCATGGGAACAGGGCAGACCAAACTACGTAGCCAATTCTTTTACTGGAAAGGAAACAAGCTCCCGGGGACCGGTTTCTGGCATTACAGCCGTCTTCGGCCCGGCTTGCTTGAATCCTGATGGTGCAGTGAGCAAGGGACTCACATCTGAGCATACCCTTCCACGCTTATGGTGGACAAAACGATTCAGAAAAGGGGGTGGTGATGGACAGAGTATCTGAATTAAGCAGAACACTCCTACCCAATCCAAAGATCAGGGCTTGATCCATCACCGTTTTTTAGCTAACTGCACCATCCCAGCTCAGAACCTGGCTACATGCAAATTAGTCTGTCCCTGGCCCAGTGCATCATGGGAACAGGGCAGACCAAACTACCAAGCCAATTCTTGTACTGGAAAGGAAACAAGCTTCTGGGGACCTGTTTGTGGCATTACAGCCGTCTTCGGCCCGGCTTGCTTGAATCCTGATGGTGTAGTGAGCAAGGGGCTCACATCTGAGCATACCCTTCCACATTTATGGTGGACAAAACGATTTAGAAAAGGGGGTGGTGATGGACAGAGTATCTGAATTAAGCAGAACACTCCTACCCAGTCCAAAGATCAGGGCTTCATCCATCACCGTTTTTTAGCTAATTGCACCATCCCAGCTCAGAACCTGCCTACATGCAAATTAGTCTGTCCCTGGCCCAGTGCATCATGGGAACAGGGCAGACAAAACTACCAAGCCAATTCTTTTACTGGAAAGGAAACAAGCTTCCGGGGACCGGTTTCTGGCATTACAGACGTCTTCGGCCCGGCTTGCTTGAATCCTGATGGTGCAGTGAGCAAGGGACTCACATCTGAGCATACCCTTCCACGCTTATGGTGGACAAAACGATTCAGAAAAGGGGGTGGTGATGGACAGAGTATCTGAATTAAGCAGAACACTCCTACCCAGTCCAAAGATCAGGGCTTGATCCATCACCGTTTTTTTAGCTAACTGCACCATCCCAGCTCAGAACCTGGCTACATGCAAATTGGTCTGTCCCTGGACCAGTGCATCATGGGAACAGGGCAGACCAAACTACCAAGCCAATTCTTTTACTGGAAAGGAAACAAGCTTCTGGTGAACGGTTTCTGGCATTACAGCCGTCTTCGGCCCGGCTTGCTTGAATCCTGATGGTGCAGTGAGCAAGGGACTCACATCTGAGCATACCCTTCCACGCTTATGGTGGACAAAACGATTCAGAAAAGGGGGTGGTGATGGACAGAGTATCTGAATTAAGCAGAACACTCCTACCCAGTCCAAAGATCAGGGCTTGATCCATCACCGTTTTTTAGCTAACTGCACCATCCCAGCTCAGAACCTGGCTACATGCAAATTAGTCTGTCCCTGGCCCAGTGCATCATGGGAACAGGGCAAACCAAACTACCAAGCCAATTCTTTTACTGGAAAGGATACAAGCTTCCGGGGACCGGTTTCTGCCATTACAGCCGTCTTCGGCCCGGCTTGCTTGAATCCTGATGGTGCAGTGAGCAAGGGACTCACATCTGAGCATACCCTTCCACGCTTATTGTGGACAAAACGATTCAGAAAAGGGGGTGGTGATGGACAGAGTATCTGAATTAAGCAGAACACTCCTACCCAGTCCAATGATCAGGGCTTGATCCATCACCGCTTTTTAGCTAACTGCACCATCCCAGCTCAGAACCTGGCTACATGCAAAATTAGTCTGTCCCTGGCCCAGTGCATCATGGGAACAGGGCAGACCAAACTACCACACCAATTCTTTTACTGGAAAGGAAACAAGCTTCCGGGGACCGGTATCTGGCATTACAGCCGTCTTCGGCCCGGCTTGCTTGAATCCTGATGGTGCAGTGAGCAAGGGACTCACATCTGAGCATACCCTTCCACGCTTACGGTGGACAAAACGATTCAGAAAATGGGGTGGTGATGGACAGAGTATCTGAATTAAGCAGAACACTCCTACCCAGTCCAAAGATCAGGGCTTGATCCATCGCCGTTTTTTAGCTAACTGCACCATCCCGCTCAGAACCTGGCTACATGCAAATTAGTCTGTCCCTGGCCCAGTGCATCATAGGAACAGGGCAGACCAAACTACCAAGCCAATTCATTTACTGGAAAGGAAACAAGCTTCCGGGGACCGGTTTCTGGCATTACAGCCGTCTTCGGCCCGGCTTGCTTGAATCCTGATGTTGCAGTGAGCAAGGGACTCACATCTGAGCATACCCTTCCACGCTTATGGTGGACAAAACGATTCAGAAAAGGGGTTGGTGATGGACAGAGTATCTGAATTAAGCAGAACACTCCTACCCAGTCCAAAGATCAGGGCTTGATCCATCACCGTTTTTTAGCTAACTGCACCATCCCAGCTCAGAACCTGGCTACATGCAAAATTAGTCTGTCCCTGGCCCAGTGCATCATGGGAACAGGGCAGACCAAACTACCAAGCCAATTCTTTTACTGGAAAGGAAACAAGCTTCCGGGGACCAGTTACTGCCATTACAGCCGTCTTCGGCCCGGCTTGCTTGAATCCTGATGGTGCAGTGAGCAAGGGACTCACATCTGAGCATACCCTTCCACGCTTATGGTGGACAAAACGATTCAGAAAAGGGGGTGGTGATGGACAGAGTATCTGAATTAAGCAGAACACTCCTACCCAGTCCAAAGATCAGGGCTTGATCCATCACCGTTTTTTAGCTAACTGCACCATCCCAGCTCAGAACCTGGCTACATGCAAATTGGTCTGTCCCTGGACCAGTGCATAATGGGAACAGGGCAGACCAAACTACCAAGCCAATTCTTTTACTGGAAAGGAAACAAGCTTCCGGTGACCGGTTTCTGGCATTACAGCCGTCTTCGGCCCGGCTTGCTTGAATCCTGATGGTGCAGTGAGCAAGGGACTCACATCTGAGCATACCCTTCCACGCTTATGGTGGACAAAACGATTCAGAAAAGGGGGTGGTGATGGACAGAGTATCTGAATTAAGCAGAACATTCCTACACAGTCCAAAGATCAGGGCTTGATCCATCACCGTTTTTTTAGCTAACTGCACCATCCCAGCTCAGAACCTGGCTACATGCAAATTGGTCTGTCCCTGGACCAGTGCATAATGGGAACAGGGCAGACCAAACTACCAAGCCAATTCTTTTACTGGAAAGGAAACAAGCTTCCGGGGACCGGTTTCTGGCATTACAGCCGTCTTCGGCCCGGCTTGCTTGAATCCTGATGGTGCAGTGAGCAAGGGACTCACATCTGAGCATACCCTTCCACGCTTATGGTGAACAAAACGATTCAGAAAAGGGGGTGGTGATGGACAGAGTATCTGAATTAAGCAGAACACTCCTACCCAGTCCAAAGATCAGGGCTTGATCCATCACCGTTTTTTAGCTAACTGCACCATCCCAGCTCAGAACCTGGCTACATGCAAATTGGTCTGTCCCTGGACCAGTGCATAATGGGAACAGGGCAGACCAAACTACCAAGCCAATTCTTTTACTGGAAAGGAAACAAGCTTCCGGTGACCGGTTTCTGGCATTACAGCCGTCTTCGGCCCGGCTTGCTTGAATCCTGATGGTGCAGTGAGCAAGGGACTCACATCTGAGCATACCCTTCCACGCTTATGGTGGACAAAACGATTCAGAAAAGGGGGTGGTGATGGACAGAGTATCTGAATTAAGCAGAACATTCCTACACAGTCCAAAGATCAGGGCTTGATCCATCACCGTTTTTTAGCTAACTGCACCATCCCAGCTCAGAACCTGGCTACATGCAAATTAGTCTGTCCCTGGCCCAGTGCATCATGGGAACAGGGCAGACCAAACTACCAAGCCAATTCTTTTACTGGAAAGGAAACAAGCTTCCGGGGACCGGTTTCTGCCATTACAGCCGTCTTCGGCCCTGCTTGCTTGAATCCTGATTGTGCAGTGAGCAAGGGACTCACATCTGAGCATACCCTTCCACGCTTATGGTGGACAAAACGATTCAGAAAAGGGGGTGGTGATGGACAGAGTATCTGAATTAAGCAGAACACTCCTACCCAGTCCAAAGATCAGGGCTTGATCCATCACCGTTTTTTAGCTAACTGCACCATCCCAGCTCAGAACCTGGCTACATGCAAAATAGTCTGTCCCTGGCCCAGTGCATCATGGGAACAGGGCAGACCAAACTACCAAGCCAATTCTTTTACTGGAAAGGAAACAAGCTCCCGGGGACCGGTTTCTGGCATTACAGCCGTCTTCGGCCCGGCTTGCTTGAATCCTGATGGTGCAGTGAGCAAGGGACTCACATCTGAGCATACCCTTCCACGCTTATGGTGGACAAAACGATTCAGAAAAGGGGGTGGTGATGGACAGAGTATCTGAATTAAGCAGAACACTCCTACCCAATCCAAAGATCAGGGCTTGATCCATCACCGTTTTTTAGCTAACTGCACCATCCCAGCTCAGAACCTGGCTACATGCAAATTAGTCTGTCCCTGGCCCAGTGCATCATGGGAACAGGGCAGACCAAACTACCAAGCCAATTCTTTTACTGGAAAGGAAACAAGCTTCTGGGGACCTGTTTCTGGCATTACAGCCGTCTTCGGCCCGGCTTGCTTGAATCCTGATGGTGTAGTGAGCAAGGGACTCACATCTGAGCATACCCTTCCACGCTTATGGTGGACAAAACGATTCAGAAAAGGGGGTGGTGATGGACAGAGTATCTGAATTAAGCAGAACACTCCTACCCAGTCCAAAGTTCAGGGCTTGATCCATCACCGTTTTTCAGCTAACTGCGCCATCCCAGCTCAGAACCTGGCTACATGCAAACTAGTTTGTCCCTGGCCCAGTGCATCATGGGAACAGGGCAGACCAAACTACCAAGCCAATTCTTTTACTGGAAAGGAAACAAGCTTCCGGGGACCTGTTTCTGCCATTACAGCCGTCTTCGGCCCGGCTTGCTTGAATCCTGATGGTGTAGTGAGCAAGAGACTCACATCTGAGCATACCCTTCCACGCTTATGGTGGACAAAACGATTCAGAAAAGGGGGTGGTGATGGACAGAGTATCTGAATTAAGCAGAACACTCCTACCCAGTCCAAAGATCAGGGCTTGATCCATCACCGTTTTTTTTAGCTAACTGCACCATCCCAGCTCAGAACCTGGCTACATGCAAATTGGTCTGTCCCTGGACCAGTGCATCATGGGAACAGGGCAGACCAAACTACCAAGCCAATTCTTTTACTGGAAAGGAAACAAGCTTCCGGTGAACGGTTTCTGGCATTACAGCCGTCTTCGGCCTGGCTTGCTTGAATCCTGATGTTGCAGTGAGCAAGGGACTCACATCTGAGCATACCCTTCCACGCTTATGGTGGACAAAACGATTCAGAAAAGGGGTTGGTGATGGACAGAGTATCTGAATTAAGCAGAACACTCCTACCCAGTCCAAAGATCAGGGCTTGATCCATCACCGTTTTTTAGCTAACTGCACCATCCCAGCTCAGAACCTGGCTACATGCAAAATTAGTCTGTCCCTGGCCCAGTGCATCATGGGAACAGGGCAGACCAAACTACCAAGCCAATTCTTTTACTGGAAAGGAAACAAGCTTCCGGGGACCAGTTACTGCCATTACAGCCGTCTTCGGCCCGGCTTGCTTGAATCCTGATGGTGCAGTGAGCAATGGACTCACATCTGAGCATACCCTTCCACGCTTATGGTGGACAAAACGATTCAGAAAAGGGGGTGGTGATGGACAGAGTATCTGAATTAAGCAGAACACTGCTACCCAGTCCAAAGATCAGGGCTTCATCCATCACCGTTTTTTAGCTAACTGCACCATCCCAGCTCAGAACCTGGCTACATGCAAATTAGTCTGTCCCTGGCCCAGTGCATCATGGGAACAGGGCAGACCAAACTACCAAGCCAATTCTTTTACTGGAAAGGAAACAAGCTTCCGGGGACCGGTTTCTGGCATTACAGCCGTCTTCGGCCCGGCTTGCTTGAATCCTGATGGTGCAGTGAGCAAGGGACTCACATCTGAGCATACCCTTCCACGCTTATGGTGAACAAAACGATTCAGAAAAGGGGGTGGTGATGGACAGAGTATCTGAATTAAGCAGAACACTCCTACCCAGTCCAAAGATCAGGGCTTGATCCATCACCGTTTTTTAGCTAACTGCACCATCCCAGCTCAGAACCTGGCTACATGCAAATTGGTCTGTCCCTGGACCAGTGCATAATGGGAACAGGGCAGACCAAACTACCAAGCCAATTCTTTTACTGGAAAGGAAACAAGCTTCTGGTGACCGGTTTCTGGCATTACAGCCGTCTTCGGCCCGGCTTGCTTGAATCCTGATGGTGCAGTGAGCAAGGGACTCACATCTGAGCATACCCTTCCACTCTTATGGTGGACAAAACGATTCAGAAAAGGGGGTGGTGATGGACAGAGTATCTGAATTAAGCGGAACATTCCTACACAGTCCAAAGATCAGGGCTTGATCCATCACCGTTTTTTAGCTAACTGCACCATCCCAGCTCAGAACCTGGCTACATGCAAATTAGTCTGTCCCTGGCTCAGTGAATCATGGGAACAGGGCAGACCAAACTACCAAGCCAATTCTTTTACTGGAAAGGAAACAAGCTTCCGGGGACCGGTTTCTGCCATTACAGCCGTCTTCGGCCCGGCTTGCTTGAATCCTGATTGTGCAGTGAGCAAGGGACTCACATCTGAGCATACCCTTCCACGCTTATGGTGGACAAAACGATTCAGAAAAGGGGGTGGTGATGGACAGAGTATCTGAATTAAGCAGAACACTCCTACCCAGTCCAAAGATCAGGGCTTGATCCATCACCGTTTTTTAGCTAACTGCACCATCCCAGCTCAGAACCTGGCTACATGCAAATTAGTCTGTCCCTGGCCCAGTGCATCATGGGAACAGGGCAGACCAAACTACCAAGCCAATTCTTTTACTGCAAAGGAAACAAGCTCCCGGGGACCGGTTTCTGGCATTACAGCCATCTTCGGCCCGGCTTGCTTGAATCCTGATGGTGCAGTGAGCAAGGGACTCACATCTGAGCATACCCTTCCACGCTTATGGTGGACAAAACGATTCAGAAAAGGGGGTGGTGATGGACAGAGTATCTGAATTAAGCAGAACACTCCTACCCAATCCAAAGATCAGGGCTTGATCCATCACCGGTTTTTAGCTAACTGCACCATCCCAGCTCAGAACCTGGCTACATGCAAATTAGTCTGTCCCTGGCCCAGTGCATCATGGGAACAGGGCAGACCAAACTACCAAGCCAATTCTTTTACTGGAAAGGAAACAAGCTTCTGGGGACCTGTTTCTGGCATTACAGCCGTCTTCGGCCCGGCTTGCTTGAATCCTGATGGTGTAGTGAGCAAGGGACTCACATCTGAGCATACCCTTCCACGCTTATGGTGGACAAAACGATTCAGAAAAGGGGGTGGTGATGGACAGAGTATCTGAATTAAGCAGAACACTCCTACCCAGTCCAAAGATCAGGGCTTGATCCATCACCGTTTTTCAGCTAACTGCACCATCCCAGCTCAGAACCTGGCTACATGCAAATTAGTTTGTCCCTGGCCCAGTGCATCATGGGAACAGGGCAGACCAAACTACCAAGCCAATTCTTTTACTGGAAAGGAAACAAGCTTCTGGGGACCTGTTTCTGCCATTACAGCCGTCTTCGGCCCGGCTTGCTTGAATCCTGATGGTGTAGTGAGCAAGGGACTCACATCTGAGCATACCCTTCCACGCTTATGGTGGACAAAACGATTCAGAAAAGGGGGTGGTGATGGACAGAGTATCTGAATTAAGCAGAACACTCCTACCCAGTCCAAAGATCAGGGCTTCATCCATCACCGTTTTTTAGCTAACTGCACCATCCCAGCTCAGAACCTGCCTACATGCAAATTAGTCTGTCCCTGGCCCAGTGCATCATGGGAACAGGGCAGACAAAACTACCAAGCCAATTCTTTTACTGGAAAGGAAACAAGCTTCCCGGGACCGGTTTCTGGCATTACAGACGTCTTCGGCCCGGCTTGCTTGAATCCTGATGGTGCAGTGAGCAAGGGACTCACATCTGAGCATACCCTTCCACGCTTATGGTGGACAAAATGATTCAGAAAAGGGGGTGGTGATGGACAGAGTATCTGAATTAAGCAGAACACTCCTACCCAGTCCAAAGATCAGGGCTTGATCCATCACCGTTTTTTTAGCTAACTGCACCATCCCAGCTCAGAACCTGGCTACATGCAAATTGGTCTGTCCCTGGACCAGTGCATCATGGGAACAGGGCAGACCAAACTACCAAGCCAATTCTTTTACTGGAAAGGAAACAAGCTTCCGGTGAACGGTTTCTGGCATTACAGCCGTCTTCGGCCCGGCTTGCTTGAATCCTGATGGTGCAGTGAGCAAGGGACTCACATCTGAGCATACCCTTCCACGCTTATGGTGGACAAAACGATTCAGAAAAGGGGGTGGTGATGGACAGAGTATCTGAATTAAGCAGAACACTCCTACCCAGTCCAAAGATCAGGGCTTGATCCATCACCGTTTTTTAGCTAACTGCACCATCCCAGCTCAGAACCTGGCTACATGCAAATTAGTCTGTCCCTGGCCCAGTGCATCATGGGAACAGGGCAGACCCAACTACCAAGCCAATTCTTTTACTGGAAAGGAAACAAGCTTCCGGGGACCGGTTTCTGCCATTACAGCCGTCTTCGGCCCGGCTTGCTTGAATCCTGATGGTGCAGTGAGCAAGGGACTCACATCTGAGCATACCCTTCCACGCTTATGGTGGACAAAACGATTCAGAAAATGGGGTGGTGATGGACAGAGTATCTGAATTAAGCAGAACACTCCTACCCAGTCCAAAGATCAGGGCTTGATCCATCGCCGTTTTTTAGCTAACTGCACCATCCCGCTCAGAACCTGGCTACATGCAAATTAGTCTGTCCCTGGCCCAGTGCATCATAGGAACAGGGCAGACCAAACTACCAAGCCAATTCATTTACTGGAAAGGAAACAAGCTTCCGTGGGACCGGTTTCTGGCATTACAGCCGTCTTCGGCCCGGCTTGCTTGAATCCTGATGTTGCAGTGAGCAAGGGACTCACATCTGAGCATACCCTTCCACGCTTATGGTGGACAAAACGATTCAGAAAAGGGGTTGGTGATGGACAGAGTATCTGAATTAAGCAGAACACTCCTACCCAGTCCAAAGATCAGGGCTTGATCCATCACCGTTTTTTAGCTAACTGCACCATCCCAGCTCAGAACCTGGCTACATGCAAAATTAGTCTGTCCCTGGCCCAGTGCATCATGGGAACAGGGCAGACCAAACTACCAAGCCAATTCTTTTACTGGAAAGGAAACAAGCTTCCGGGGACCAGTTACTGCCATTACAGCCGTCTTCGGCCCGGCTTGCTTGAATCCTGATGGTGCAGTGAGCAAGGGACTCACATCTGAGCATACCCTTCCACGCTTATGGTGGACAAAACGATTCAGAAAAGGGGGTGGTGATGGACAGAGTATCTGAATTAAGCAGAACACTGCTACCCAGTCCAAAGATCAGGGCTTCATCCATCACCGTTTTTTAGCTAACTGCATCATCCCAGCTCAGAACCTGGCTACATGCAAATTAGTCTGTCCCTGGCCCAGTGCATCATGGGAACAGGGCAGACCAAACTACCAAGCCAATTCTTTTACTGGAAAGGAAACAAGCTTCCGGGGACCGGTTTCTGGCATTACAGCCGTCTTCGGCCCGGCTTGCTTGAATCCTGATGGTGCAGTGAGCAAGGGACTCACATCTGAGCATACCCTTCCACGCTTATGGTGAACAAAACGATTCAGAAAAGGGGGTGGTGATGGACAGAGTATCTGAATTAAGCAGAACACTCCTACCCAGTCCAAAGATCAGGGCTTGATCCATCACCGTTTTTTAGCTAACTGCACCATCCCAGCTCAGAACCTGGCTACATGCAAATTGGTCTGTCCCTGGACCAGTGCATAATGGGAACAGGGCAGACCAAACTACCAAGCCAATTCTTTTACTGGAAAGGAAACAAGCTTCCGGTGACCGGTTTCTGGCATTACAGCCGTCTTCGGCCCGGCTTGCTTGAATCCTGATGGTGCAGTGAGCAAGGGACTCACATCTGAGCATACCCTTCCACGCTTATGGTGGACAAAACGATTCAGAAAAGGGGGTGGTGATGGACAGAGTATCTGAATTAAGCAGAACATTCCTACACAGTCCAAAGATCAGGGCTTGATCCATCACCGCTTTTTAGCTAACTGCACCATCCCAGCTCAGAACCTGGCTACATGCAAATTAGTCTGTCCCTGGCCCAGTGCATCATGGGAACAGGGCAGACCAAACTACCAAGCCAATTCTTTTACTGGAAAGGAAACAAGCTTCCGGGGACCGGTTTCTGCCATTACAGCCGTCTTCGGCCCGGCTTGCTTGAATCCTGATTGTGCAGTGAGCAAGGGACTCACATCTGAGCATACCCTTCCACGCTTATGGTGGACAAAACGATTCAGAAAAGGGGGTGGTGATGGACAGAGTATCTGAATTAAGCAGAACACTCCTACCCAGTCCAAAGATCAGGGCTTGATCCATCACCGTTTTTTAGCTAACTGCACCATCCCAGCTCAGAACCTGGCTACATGCAAATTAGTCTGTCCCTGGCCCAGTGCATCATGGGAACAGGGCAGACCAAACTACCAAGCCAATTCTTTTACTGGAAAGGAAACAAGCTCCCGGGGACCGGTTTCTGGCATTACAGCCGTCTTCGGCCCGGCTTGCTTGAATCCTGATGGTGCAGTGAGCAAGGGACTCACATCTGAGCATACCCTTCCACGCTTATGGTGGACAAAACGATTCAGAAAAGGGGGTGGTGATGGACAGAGTATCTGAATTGAGCAGAACACTCCTACCCAATCCAAAGATCAGGGCTTGATCCATCACCGTTTTTTAGCTAACTGCACCATCCCAGCTCAGAACCTGGCTACATGCAAATTAGTCTGTCCCTGGCCCAGTGCATCATGGGAACAGGGCAGACCAAACTACCAAGCCAATTCTTTTACTGGAAAGGAAACAAGCTTCTGGGGACCTGTTTCTGGCATTACAGCCGTCTTCGGCCCGGCTTGCTTGAATCCTGATGGTGTAGTGAGCAAGGGACTCACATCTGAGCATACCCTTCCACGCTTATGGTGGACAAAACGATTCAGAAAAGGGGGTGGTGATGGACAGAGTATCTGAATTAAGCAGAACACTCCTACCCAGTCCAAAGATCAGGGCTTGATCCATCACCGTTTTTTTAGCTAACTGCACCATCCCAGCTCAGAACCTGGCTACATGCAAATTGGTCTGTCCCTGGACCAGTGCATCATGGGAACAGGGCAGACCAAACTACCAAGCCAATTCTTTTACTGGAAAGGAAACAAGCTTCTGGTGAACGGTTTCTGGCATTACAGCCGTCTTCGGCCCGGCTTGCTTGAATCCTGATGGTGCAGTGAGCAAGGGACTCACATCTGAGCATACCCTTCCACGCTTATGGTGGACAAAACGATTCAGAAAAGGGGGTGGTGATGGACAGAGTATCTGAATTAAGCAGAACACTCCTACCCAGTCCAAAGATCAGGGCTTGATCCATCACCGTTTTTTAGCTAACTGCACCATCCCAGCTCAGAACCTGGCTACATGCAAATTAGTCTGTCCCTGGCCCAGTGCATCATGGGAACAGGGCAAACCAAACTACCAAGCCAATTCTTTTACTGGAAAGGATACAAGCTTCCGGGGACCGGTTTCTGCCATTACAGCCGTCTTCGGCCCGGCTTGCTTGAATCCTGATGGTGCAGTGAGCAAGGGACTCACATCTGAGCATACCCTTCCACGCTTATTGTGGACAAAACGATTCAGAAAAGGGGGTGGTGATGGACAGAGTATCTGAATTAAGCAGAACACTCCTACCCAGTCCAATGATCAGGGCTTGATCCATCACCGCTTTTTAGCTAACTGCACCATCCCAGCTCAGAACCTGGCTACATGCAAAATTAGTCTGTCCCTGGCCCAGTGCATCATGGGAACAGGGCAGACCAAACTACCACACCAATTCTTTTACTGGAAAGGAAACAAGCTTCCGGGGACCGGTATCTGGCATTACAGCCGTCTTCGGCCCGGCTTGCTTGAATCCTGATGGTGAAGTGAGCAAGGGACTCACATCTGAGCATACCCTTCCACGCTTACGGTGGACAAAACCATTCAGAAAATGGGGTGGTGATGGACAGAGTATCTGAATTAAGCAGAACACTCCTACCCAGTCCAAAGATCAGGGCTTGATCCATCGCCGTTTTTTAGCTAACTGCACCATCCCGCTCAGAACCTGGCTACATGCAAATTAGTCTGTCCCTGGCCCAGTGCATCATAGGAACAGGGCAGACCAAACTACCAAGCCAATTCATTTACTGGAAAGGAAACAAGCTTCCGGGGACCGGTTTCTGGCATTACAGCCGTCTTCGGCCCGGCTTGCTTGAATCCTGATGTTGCAGTGAGCAAGGGACTCACATCTGAGCATACCCTTCCACGCTTATGGTGGACAAAACGATTCAGAAAAGGGGTTGGTGATGGACAGAGTATCTGAATTAAGCAGAACACTCCTACCCAGTCCAAAGATCAGGGCTTGATCCATCACCGTTTTTTAGCTAACTGCACCATCCCAGCTCAGAACCTGGCTACATGCAAAATTAGTCTGTCCCTGGCCCAGTGCATCATGGGAACAGGGCAGACCAAACTACCAAGCCAATTCTTTTACTGGAAAGGAAACAAGCTTCCGGGGACCAGTTACTGCCATTACAGCCGTCTTCGGCCCGGCTTGCTTGAATCCTGATGGTGCAGTGAGCAAGGGACTCACATCTGAGCATACCCTTCCACGCTTATGGTGGACAAAACGATTCAGAAAAGGGGGTGGTGATGGACAGAGTATCTGAATTAAGCAGAACACTCCTACCCAGTCCAAAGATCAGGGCTTGATCCATCACCGTTTTTTAGCTAACTGCACCATCCCAGCTCAGAACCTGGCTACATGCAAATTGGTCTGTCCCTGGACCAGTGCATAATGGGAACAGGGCAGACCAAACTACCAAGCCAATTCTTTTACTGGAAAGGAAACAAGCTTCCGGTGACCGGTTTCTGGCATTACAGCCGTCTTCGGCCCGGCTTGCTTGAATCCTGATGGTGCAGTGAGCAAGGGACTCACATCTGAGCATACCCTTCCACGCTTATGGTGGACAAAACGATTCAGAAAAGGGGGTGGTGATGGACAGAGTATCTGAATTAAGCAGAACATTCCTACACAGTCCAAAGATCAGGGCTTGATCCATCACCGTTTTTTAGCTAACTGCACCATCCCAGCTCAGAACCTGGCTACATGCAAATTGGTCTGTCCCTGGACCAGTGCATAATGGGAACAGGGCAGACCAAACTACCAAGCCAATTCTTTTACTGGAAAGGAAACAAGCTTCCGGGGACCGGTTTCTGGCATTACAGCCGTCTTCGGCCCGGCTTGCTTGAATCCTGATGGTGCAGTGAGCAAGGGACTCACATCTGAGCATACCCTTCCACGCTTATGGTGAACAAAACGATTCAGAAAAGGGGGTGGTGATGGACAGAGTATCTGAATTAAGCAGAACACTCCTACCCAGTCCAAAGATCAGGGCTTGATCCATCACCGTTTTTTAGCTAACTGCACCATCCCAGCTCAGAACCTGGCTACATGCAAATTGGTCTGTCCCTGGACCAGTGCATAATGGGAACAGGGCAGACCAAACTACCAAGCCAATTCTTTTACTGGAAAGGAAACAAGCTTCCGGTGACCGGTTTCTGGCATTACAGCCGTCTTCGGCCCGGCTTGCTTGAATCCTGATGGTGCAGTGAGCAAGGGACTCACATCTGAGCATACCCTTCCACGCTTATGGTGGACAAAACGATTCAGAAAAGGGGGTGGTGATGGACAGAGTATCTGAATTAAGCAGAACATTCCTACACAGTCCAAAGATCAGGGCTTGATCCATCACCGTTTTTTAGCTAACTGCACCATCCCAGCTCAGAACCTGGCTACATGCAAATTAGTCTGTCCCTGGCCCAGTGCATCATGGGAACAGGGCAGACCAAACTACCAAGCCAATTCTTTTACTGGAAAGGAAACAAGCTTCCGGGGACCGGTTTCTGCCATTACAGCCGTCTTCGGCCCGGCTTGCTTGAATCCTGATTGTGCAGTGAGCAAGGGACTCACATCTGAGCATACCCTTCCACGCTTATGGTGGACAAAACGATTCAGAAAAGGGGGTGGTGATGGACAGAGTATCTGAATTAAGCAGAACACTCCTACCCAGTCCAAAGATCAGGGCTTGATCCATCACCGTTTTTTAGCTAACTGCACCATCCCAGCTCAGAACCTGGCTACATGCAAAATAGTCTGTCCCTGGCCCAGTGCATCATGGGAACAGGGCAGACCAAACTACCAAGCCAATTCTTTTACTGGAAAGGAAACAAGCTCCCGGGGACCGGTTTCTGGCATTACAGCCGTCTTCGGCCCGGCTTGCTTGAATCCTGATGGTGCAGTGAGCAAGGGACTCACATCTGAGCATACCCTTCCACGCTTATGGTGGACAAAACGATTCAGAAAAGGGGGTGGTGATGGACAGAGTATCTGAATTAAGCAGAACACTCCTACCCAATCCAAAGATCAGGGCTTGATCCATCACCGTTTTTTAGCTAACTGCACCATCCCAGCTCAGAACCTGGCTACATGCAAATTAGTCTGTCCCTGGCCCAGTGCATCATGGGAACAGGGCAGACCAAACTACCAAGCCAATTCTTTTACTGGAAAGGAAACAAGCTTCTGGGGACCTGTTTCTGGCATTACAGCCGTCTTCGGCCCGGCTTGCTTGAATCCTGATGGTGTAGTGAGCAAGGGACTCACATCTGAGCATACCCTTCCACGCTTATGGTGGACAAAACGATTCAGAAAAGGGGGTGGTGATGGACAGAGTATCTGAATTAAGCAGAACACTCCTACCCAGTCCAAAGTTCAGGGCTTGATCCATCACCGTTTTTCAGCTAACTGCACCATCCCAGCTCAGAACCTGGCTACATGCAAACTAGTTTGTCCCTGGCCCAGTGCATCATGGGAACAGGGCAGACCAAACTACCAAGCCAATTCTTTTACTGGAAAGGAAACAAGCTTCCGGGGACCTGTTTCTGCCATTACAGCCGTCTTCGGCCCGGCTTGCTTGAATCCTGATGGTGTAGTGAGCAAGAGACTCACATCTGAGCATACCCTTCCACGCTTATGGTGGACAAAACGATTCAGAAAAGGGGGTGGTGATGGACAGAGTATCTGAATTAAGCAGAACACTCCTACCCAGTCCAAAGATCAGGGCTTCATCCATCACCGTTTTTTAGCTAACTGCATCATCCCAGCTCAGAACCTGCCTACATGCAAATTAGTCTGTCCCTGGCCCAGTGCATCATGGGAACAGGGCAGACAAAACTACCAAGCCAATTCTTTTACTGGAAAGGAAACAAGCTTCCGGGGACCGGTTTCTGGCATTACAGACGTCTTCGGCCCGGCTTGCTTGAATCCTGATGGTGCAGTGAGCAAGGGACTCACATCTGAGCATACCCTTCCACGCTTATGGTGGACAAAACGATTCAGAAAAGGGGGTGGTGATGGACAGAGTATCTGAATTAAGCAGAACACTCCTACCCAGTCCAAAGATCAGGGCTTGATCCATCACCGTTTTTTTTAGCTAACTGCACCATCCCAGCTCAGAACCTGGCTACATGCAAATTGGTCTGTCCCTGGACCAGTGCATCATGGGAACAGGGCAGACCAAACTACCAAGCCAATTCTTTTACTGGAAAGGAAACAAGCTTCCGGTGAACGGTTTCTGGCATTACAGCCGTCTTCGGCCTGGCTTGCTTGAATCCTGATGTTGCAGTGAGCAAGGGACTCACATCTGAGCATACCCTTCCACGCTTATGGTGGACAAAACGATTCAGAAAAGGGGTTGGTGATGGACAGAGTATCTGAATTAAGCAGAACACTCCTACCCAGTCCAAAGATCAGGGCTTGATCCATCACCGTTTTTTAGCTAACTGCACCATCCCAGCTCAGAACCTGGCTACATGCAAAATTAGTCTGTCCCTGGCCCAGTGCATCATGGGAACAGGGCAGACCAAACTACCAAGCCAATTCTTTTACTGGAAAGGAAACAAGCTTCCGGGGACCAGTTACTGCCATTACAGCCGTCTTCGGCCCGGCTTGCTTGAATCCTGATGGTGCAGTGAGCAATGGACTCACATCTGAGCATACCCTTCCACGCTTATGGTGGACAAAACGATTCAGAAAAGGGGGTGGTGATGGACAGAGTATCTGAATTAAGCAGAACACTGCTACCCAGTCCAAAGATCAGGGCTTCATCCATCACCGTTTTTTAGCTAACTGCACCATCCCAGCTCAGAACCTGGCTACATGCAAATTAGTCTGTCCCTGGCCCAGTGCATCATGGGAACAGGGCAGACCAAACTACCAAGCCAATTCTTTTACTGGAAAGGAAACAAGCTTCCGGGGACCGGTTTCTGGCATTACAGCCGTCTTCGGCCCGGCTTGCTTGAATCCTGATGGTGCAGTGAGCAAGGGACTCACATCTGAGCATACCCTTCCACGCTTATGGTGAACAAAACGATTCAGAAAAGGGGGTGGTGATGGACAGAGTATCTGAATTAAGCAGAACACTCCTACCCAGTCCAAAGATCAGGGCTTGATCCATCACCGTTTTTTAGCTAACTGCACCATCCCAGCTCAGAACCTGGCTACATGCAAATTGGTCTGTCCCTGGACCAGTGCATAATGGGAACAGGGCAGACCAAACTACCAAGCCAATTCTTTTACTGGAAAGGAAACAAGCTTCTGGTGACCGGTTTCTGGCATTACAGCCGTCTTCGGCCCGGCTTGCTTGAATCCTGATGGTGCAGTGAGCAAGGGACTCACATCTGAGCATACCCTTCCACGCTTATGGTGGACAAAACGATTCAGAAAAGGGGGTGGTGATGGACAGAGTATCTGAATTAAGCGGAACATTCCTACACAGTCCAAAGATCAGGGCTTGATCCATCACCGTTTTTTAGCTAACTGCACCATCCCAGCTCAGAACCTGGCTACATGCAAATTAGTCTGTCCCTGGCTCAGTGAATCATGGGAACAGGGCAGACCAAACTACCAAGCCAATTCTTTTACTGGAAAGGAAACAAGCTTCCGGGGACCGGTTTCTGCCATTACAGCCGTCTTCGGCCCGGCTTGCTTGAATCCTGATTGTGCAGTGAGCAAGGGACTCA
Source organism: Lissotriton vulgaris (assembly GCF_964263255.1). Classification (NCBI taxonomy): domain Eukaryota; kingdom Metazoa; phylum Chordata; class Amphibia; order Caudata; family Salamandridae; genus Lissotriton; species Lissotriton vulgaris. The sequence goes on along the minus strand of NC_141700.1, from coordinate 472,493,346 downwards.
CATCTGAGCATACCCTTCCACGCTTATGGTGGACAAAACGATTCAGAAAAGGGGGTGGTGATGGACAGAGTATCTGAATTAAGCAGAACACTCCTACCCAGTCCAAAGATCAGGGCTTGATCCATCACCGTTTTTTAGCTAACTGCACCATCCCAGCTCAGAACCTGGCTACATGCAAATTAGTCTGTCCCTGGCCCAGTGCATCATGGGAACAGGGCAGACCAAACTACCAAGCCAATTCTTTTACTGCAAAGGAAACAAGCTCCCGGGGACCGGTTTCTGGCATTACAGCCGTCTTCGGCCCGGCTTGCTTGAATCCTGATGGTGCAGTGAGCAAGGGACTCACATCTGAGCATACCCTTCCACGCTTATGGTGGACAAAACGATTCAGAAAAGGGGGTGGTGATGGACAGAGTATCTGAATTAAGCAGAACACTCCTACCCAATCCAAAGATCAGGGCTTGATCCATCACCGGTTTTTAGCTAACTGCACCATCCCAGCTCAGAACCTGGCTACATGCAAATTAGTCTGTCCCTGGCCCAGTGCATCATGGGAACAGGGCAGACCAAACTACCAAGCCAATTCTTTTACTGGAAAGGAAACAAGCTTCTGGGGACCTGTTTCTGGCATTACAGCCGTCTTCGGCCCGGCTTGCTTGAATCCTGATGGTGTAGTGAGCAAGGGACTCACATCTGAGCATACCCTTCCACGCTTATGGTGGACAAAACGATTCAGAAAAGGGGGTGGTGATGGACAGAGTATCTGAATTAAGCAGAACACTCCTACCCAGTCCAAAGATCAGGGCTTGATCCATCACCGTTTTTCAGCTAACTGCACCATCCCAGCTCAGAACCTGGCTACATGCAAATTAGTTTGTCCCTGGCCCAGTGCATCATGGGAACAGGGCAGACCAAACTACCAAGCCAATTCTTTTACTGGAAAGGAAACAAGCTTCTGGGGACCTGTTTCTGCCATTACAGCCGTCTTCGGCCCGGCTTGCTTGAATCCTGATGGTGTAGTGAGCAAGGGACTCACATCTGAGCATACCCTTCCACGCTTATGGTGGACAAAACGATTCAGAAAAGGGGGTGGTGATGGACAGAGTATCTGAATTAAGCAGAACACTCCTACCCAGTCCAAAGATCAGGGCTTCATCCATCACCGTTTTTTAGCTAACTGCACCATCCCAGCTCAGAACCTGCCTACATGCAAATTAGTCTGTCCCTGGCCCAGTGCATCATGGGAACAGGGCAGACAAAACTACCAAGCCAATTCTTTTACTGGAAAGGAAACAAGCTTCCCGGGACCGGTTTCTGGCATTACAGACGTCTTCGGCCCGGCTTGCTTGAATCCTGATGGTGCAGTGAGCAAGGGACTCACATCTGAGCATACCCTTCCACGCTTATGGTGGACAAAATGATTCAGAAAAGGGGGTGGTGATGGACAGAGTATCTGAATTAAGCAGAACACTCCTACCCAGTCCAAAGATCAGGGCTTGATCCATCACCTTTTTTTAGCTAACTGCACCATCCCAGCTCAGAACCTGGCTACATGCAAATTGGTCTGTCCCTGGACCAGTGCATCATGGGAACAGGGCAGACCAAACTACCAAGCCAATTCTTTTACTGGAAAGGAAACAAGCTTCCGGTGAACGGTTTCTGGCATTACAGCCGTCTTCGGCCCGGCTTGCTTGAATCCTGATGGTGCAGGAGCAAGGGACTCACATCTGAGCATACCCTTCCACGCTTATGGTGGACAAAACGATTCAGAAAAGGGGGTGGTGATGGACAGAGTATCTGAATTAAGCAGAACACTCCTACCCAGTCCAAAGATCAGGGCTTGATCCATCACCGTTTTTTAGCTAACTGCACCATCCCAGCTCAGAACCTGGCTACATGCAAATTAGTCTGTCCCTGGCCCAGTGCATCATGGGAACAGGGCAGACCCAACTACCAAGCCAATTCTTTTACTGGAAAGGAAACAAGCTTCCGGGGACCGGTTTCTGCCATTACAGCCGTCTTCGGCCCGGCTTGCTTGAATCCTGATGGTGCAGTGAGCAAGGGACTCACATCTGAGCATACCCTTCCACGCTTATGGTGGACAAAACGATTCAGAAAATGGGGTGGTGATGGACAGAGTATCTGAATTAAGCAGAACACTCCTACCCAGTCCAAAGATCAGGGCTTGATCCATCGCCGTTTTTTAGCTAACTGCACCATCCCGCTCAGAACCTGGCTACATGCAAATTAGTCTGTCCCTGGCCCAGTGCATCATAGGAACAGGGCAGACCAAACTACCAAGCCAATTCATTTACTGGAAAGGAAACAAGCTTCCGGGGACCGGTTTCTGGCATTACAGCCGTCTTCGGCCCGGCTTGCTTGAATCCTGATGTTGCAGTGAGCAAGGGACTCACATCTGAGCATACCCTTCCACGCTTATGGTGGACAAAACGATTCAGAAAAGGGGTTGGTGATGGACAGAGTATCTGAATTAAGCAGAACACTCCTACCCAGTCCAAAGATCAGGGCTTGATCCATCACCGTTTTTTAGCTAACTGCACCATCCCAGCTCAGAACCTGGCTACATGCAAAATTAGTCTGTCCCTGGCCCAGTGCATCATGGGAACAGGGCAGACCAAACTACCAAGCCAATTCTTTTACTGGAAAGGAAACAAGCTTCCGGGGACCAGTTACTGCCATTACAGCCGTCTTCGGCCCGGCTTGCTTGAATCCTGATGGTGCAGTGAGCAAGGGACTCACATCTGAGCATACCCTTCCACGCTTATGGTGGACAAAATGATTCAGAAAAGGGGGTGGTGATGGACAGAGTATCTGAATTAAGCAGAACACTGCTACCCAGTCCAAAGATCAGGGCTTCATCCATCACCGTTTTTTAGCTAACTGCATCATCCCAGCTCAGAACCTGGCTACATGCAAATTAGTCTGTCCCTGGCCCAGTGCATCATGGGAACAGGGCAGACCAAACTACCAAGCCAATTCTTTTACTGGAAAGGAAACAAGCTTCCGGGGACCGGTTTCTGGCATTACAGCCGTCTTCGGCCCGGCTTGCTTGAATCCTGATGGTGCAGTGAGCAAGGGACTCACATCTGAGCATACCCTTCCACGCTTATGGTGAACAAAACGATTCAGAAAAGGGGGTGGTGATGGACAGAGTATCTGAATTAAGCAGAACACTCCTACCCAGTCCAAAGATCAGGGCTTGATCCATCACCGTTTTTTAGCTAACTGCACCATCCCAGCTCAGAACCTGGCTACATGCAAATTGGTCTGTCCCTGGACCAGTGCATAATGGGAACAGGGCAGACCAAACTACCAAGCCAATTCTTTTACTGGAAAGGAAACAAGCTTCCGGTGACCGGTTTCTGGCATTACAGCCGTCTTCGGCCCGGCTTGCTTGAATCCTGATGGTGCAGTGAGCAAGGGACTCACATCTGAGCATACCCTTCCACGCTTATGGTGGACAAAACGATTCAGAAAAGGGGGTGGTGATGGACAGAGTATCTGAATTAAGCAGAACATTCCTACACAGTCCAAAGATCAGGGCTTGATCCATCACCGCTTTTTAGCTAACTGCACCATCCCAGCTCAGAACCTGGCTACATGCAAATTAGTCTGTCCCTGGCCCAGTGCATCATGGGAACAGGGCAGACCAAACTACCAAGCCAATTCTTTTACTGGAAAGGAAACAAGCTTCCGGGGACCGGTTTCTGCCATTACAGCCGTCTTCGGCCCGGCTTGCTTGAATCCTGATTGTGCAGTGAGCAAGGGACTCACATCTGAGCATACCCTTCCACGCTTATGGTGGACAAAACGATTCAGAAAAGGGGGTGGTGATGGACAGAGTATCTGAATTAAGCAGAACACTCCTACCCAGTCCAAAGATCAGGGCTTGATCCATCACCGTTTTTTAGCTAACTGCACCATCCCAGCTCAGAACCTGGCTACCTGCAAATTAGTCTGTCCCTGGCCCAGTGCATCATGGGAACAGGGCAGACCAAACTACCAAGCCAATTCTTTTACTGGAAAGGAAACAAGCTCCCGGGGACCGGTTTCTGGCATTACAGCCGTCTTCGGCCCGGCTTGCTTGAATCCTGATGGTGCAGTGAGCAAGGGACTCACATCTGAGCATACCCTTCCACGCTTATGGTGGACAAAACGATTCAGAAAAGGGGGTGGTGATGGACAGAGTATCTGAATTAAGCAGAACACTCCTACCCAATCCAAAGATCAGGGCTTGATCCATCACCGTTTTTTAGCTAACTGCACCATCCCAGCTCAGAACCTGGCTACATGCAAATTAGTCTGTCCCTGGCCCAGTGCATCATGGGAACAGGGCAGACCAAACTACCAAGCCAATTCTTTTACTGGAAAGGAAACAAGCTTCCGGGGACCGGTTTCTGCCATTACAGCCGTCTTCGGCCCGGCTTGCTTGAATCCTGATGGTGCAGTGAGCAAGGGACTCACATCTGAGCATACCCTTCCACGCTTATGGTGGACAAAACGATTCAGAAAATGGGGTGGTGATGGACAGAGTATCTGAATTAAGCAGAACACTCCTACCCAGTCCAAAGATCAGGGCTTGATCCATCGCCGTTTTTTAGCTAACTGCACCATCCCGCTCAGAACCTGGCTACATGCAAATTAGTCTGTCCCTGGCCCAGTGCATCATAGGAACAGGGCAGACCAAACTACCAAGCCAATTCATTTACTGGAAAGGAAACAAGCTTCCGGGGACCGGTTTCTGGCATTACAGCCGTCTTCGGCCCGGCTTGCTTGAATCCTGATGTTGCAGTGAGCAAGGGACTCACATCTGAGCATACCCTTCCACGCTTATGGTGGACAAAACGATTCAGAAAAGGGGTTGGTGATGGACAGAGTATCTGAATTAAGCAGAACACTCCTACCCAGTCCAAAGATCAGGGCTTGATCCATCACCGTTTTTTAGCTAACTGCACCATCCCAGCTCAGAACCTGGCTACATGCAAAATTAGTCTGTCCCTGGCCCAGTGCATCATGGGAACAGGGCAGACCAAACTACCAAGCCAATTCTTTTACTGGAAAGGAAACAAGCTTCCGGGGACCAGTTACTGCCATTACAGCCGTCTTCGGCCCGGCTTGCTTGAATCCTGATGGTGCAGTGAGCAAGGGACTCACATCTGAGCATACCCTTCCACGCTTATGGTGGACAAAATGATTCAGAAAAGGGGGTGGTGATGGACAGAGTATCTGAATTAAGCAGAACACTGCTACCCAGTCCAAAGATCAGGGCTTCATCCATCACCGTTTTTTAGCTAACTGCATCATCCCAGCTCAGAACCTGGCTACATGCAAATTAGTCTGTCCCTGGCCCAGTGCATCATGGGAACAGGGCAGACCAAACTACCAAGCCAATTCTTTTACTGGAAAGGAAACAAGCTTCCGGGGACCGGTTTCTGGCATTACAGCCGTCTTCGGCCCGGCTTGCTTGAATCCTGATGGTGCAGTGAGCAAGGGACTCACATCTGAGCATACCCTTCCACGCTTATGGTGAACAAAACGATTCAGAAAAGGGGGTGGTGATGGACAGAGTATCTGAATTAAGCAGAACACTCCTACCCAGTCCAAAGATCAGGGCTTGATCCATCACCGTTTTTTAGCTAACTGCACCATCCCAGCTCAGAACCTGGCTACATGCAAATTGGTCTGTCCCTGGACCAGTGCATAATGGGAACAGGGCAGACCAAACTACCAAGCCAATTCTTTTACTGGAAAGGAAACAAGCTTCCGGTGACCGGTTTCTGGCATTACAGCCGTCTTCGGCCCGGCTTGCTTGAATCCTGATGGTGCAGTGAGCAAGGGACTCACATCTGAGCATACCCTTCCACGCTTATGGTGGACAAAACGATTCAGAAAAGGGGGTGGTGATGGACAGAGTATCTGAATTAAGCAGAACATTCCTACACAGTCCAAAGATCAGGGCTTGATCCATCACCGCTTTTTAGCTAACTGCACCATCCCAGCTCAGAACCTGGCTACATGCAAATTAGTCTGTCCCTGGCCCAGTGCATCATGGGAACAGGGCAGACCAAACTACCAAGCCAATTCTTTTACTGGAAAGGAAACAAGCTTCCGGGGACCGGTTTCTGCCATTACAGCCGTCTTCGGCCCGGCTTGCTTGAATCCTGATTGTGCAGTGAGCAAGGGACTCACATCTGAGCATACCCTTCCACGCTTATGGTGGACAAAACGATTCAGAAAAGGGGGTGGTGATGGACAGAGTATCTGAATTAAGCAGAACACTCCTACCCAGTCCAAAGATCAGGGCTTGATCCATCACCGTTTTTTAGCTAACTGCACCATCCCAGCTCAGAACCTGGCTACATGCAAATTAGTCTGTCCCTGGCCCAGTGCATCATGGGAACAGGGCAGACCAAACTACCAAGCCAATTCTTTTACTGGAAAGGAAACAAGCTCCCGGGGACCGGTTTCTGGCATTACAGCCGTCTTCGGCCCGGCTTGCTTGAATCCTGATGGTGCAGTGAGCAAGGGACTCACATCTGAGCATACCCTTCCACGCTTATGGTGGACAAAACGATTCAGAAAAGGGGGTGGTGATGGACAGAGTATCTGAATTAAGCAGAACACTCCTACCCAATCCAAAGATCAGGGCTTGATCCATCACCGTTTTTTAGCTAACTGCACCATCCCAGCTCAGAACCTGGCTACATGCAAATTAGTCTGTCCCTGGCCCAGTGCATCATGGGAACAGGGCAGACCAAACTACCAAGCCAATTCTTTTACTGGAAAGGAAACAAGCTTCTGGGGACCTGTTTCTGGCATTACAGCCGTCTTCGGCCCGGCTTGCTTGAATCCTGATGGTGTAGTGAGCAAGGGACTCACATCTGAGCATACCCTTCCACGCTTATGGTGGACAAAACGATTCAGAAAAGGGGGTGGTGATGGGCAGAGTATCTGAATTAAGCAGAACACTCCTACCCAGTCCAAAGTTCAGGGCTTGATCCATCACCGTTTTTCAGCTAACTGCACCATCCCAGCTCAGAACCTGCCTACATGCAAATTAGTCTGTCCCTGGCCCAGTGCATCATGGGAACAGGGCAGACAAAACTACCAAGCCAATTCTTTTACTGGAAAGGAAACAAGCTTCCGGGGACCGGTTTCTGGCATTACAGACGTCTTCGGCCCGGCTTGCTTGAATCCTGATGGTGCAGTGAGCAAGGGACTCACATCTGAGCATACCCTTCCACGCTTATGGTGGACAAAACGATTCAGAAAAGGGGGTGGTGATGGACAGAGTATCTGAATTAAGCAGAACACTCCTACCCAGTCCAAAGATCAGGGCTTGATCCATCACCGTTTTTTTTAGCTAACTGCACCATCCCAGCTCAGAACCTGGCTACATGCAAATTGGTCTGTCCCTGGACCAGTGCATCATGGGAACAGGGCAGACCAAACTACCAAGCCAATTCTTTTACTGGAAAGGAAACAAGCTTCCGGTGAACGGTTTCTGGCATTACAGCCGTCTTCGGCCCGGCTTGCTTGAATCCTGATGTTGCAGTGAGCAAGGGACTCACATCTGAGCATACCCTTCCACGCTTATGGTGGACAAAACGATTCAGAAAAGGGGTTGGTGATGGACAGAGTATCTGAATTAAGCAGAACACTCCTACCCAGTCCAAAGATCAGGGCTTGATCCATCACCGTTTTTTAGCTAACTGCACCATCCCAGCTCAGAACCTGGCTACATGCAAAATTAGTCTGTCCCTGGCCCAGTGCATCATGGGAACAGGGCAGACCAAACTACCAAGCCAATTCTTTTACTGGAAAGGAAACAAGCTTCCGGGGACCAGTTACTGCCATTACAGCCGTCTTCGGCCCGGCTTGCTTGAATCCTGATGGTGCAGTGAGCAAGGGACTCACATCTGAGCATACCCTTCCACGCTTATGGTGGACAAAACGATTCAGAAAAGGGGGTGGTGATGGACAGAGTATCTGAATTAAGCAGAACACTGCTACCCAGTCCAAAGATCAGGGCTTCATCCATCACCGTTTTTTAGCTAACTGCACCATCCCAGCTCAGAACCTGGCTACATGCAAATTAGTCTGTCCCTGGCCCAGTGCATCATGGGAACAGGGCAGACCAAACTACCAAGCCAATTCTTTTACTGGAAAGGAAACAAGCTTCCGGGGACCGGTTTCTGGCATTACAGCCGTCTTCGGCCCGGCTTGCTTGAATCCTGATGGTGCAGTGAGCAAGGGACTCACATCTGAGCATGCCCTTCCACGCTTATGGTGAACAAAACGATTCAGAAAAGGGGGTGGTGATGGACAGAGTATCTGAATTAAGCAGAACACTCCTACCCAGTCCAAAGATCAGGGCTTGATCCATCACCGTTTTTTAGCTAACTGCACCATCCCAGCTCAGAACCTGGCTACATGCAAATTGGTCTGTCCCTGGACCAGTGCATAATGGGAACAGGGCAGACCAAACTACCAAGCCAATTCTTTTACTGGAAAGGAAACAAGCTTCTGGTGACCGGTTTCTGGCATTACAGCCGTCTTCGGCCCGGCTTGCTTGAATCCTGATGGTGCAGTGAGCAAGGGACTCACATCTGAGCATACCCTTCCACGCTTATGGTGGACAAAACGATTCAGAAAAGGGGGTGGTGATGGACAGAGTATCTGAATTAAGCGGAACATTCCTACACAGTCCAAAGATCAGGGCTTGATCCATCACCGTTTTTTAGCTAACTGCACCATCCCAGCTCAGAACCTGGCTACATGCAAATTAGTCTGTCCCTGGCTCAGTGAATCATGGGAACAGGGCAGACCAAACTACCAAGCCAATTCTTTTACTGGAAAGGAAACAAGCTTCCGGGGACCGGTTTCTGCCATTACAGCCGTCTTCGGCCCGGCTTGCTTGAATCCTGATTGTGCAGTGAGCAAGGGACTCACATCTGAGCATACCCTTCCACGCTTATGGTGGACAAAACGATTCAGAAAAGGGGGTGGTGATGGACAGAGTATCTGAATTAAGCAGAACACTCCTACCCAGTCCAAAGATCAGGGCTTGATCCATCACCGTTTTTTAGCTAACTGCACCATCCCAGCTCAGAACCTGGCTACATGCAAATTAGTCTGTCCCTGGCCCAGTGCATCATGGGAACAGGGCAGACCAAACTACCAAGCCAATTCTTTTACTGCAAAGGAAACAAGCTCCCGGGGACCGGTTTCTGGCATTACAGCCGTCTTCGGCCCGGCTTGCTTGAATCCTGATGGTGCAGTGAGCAAGGGACTCACATCTGAGCATACCCTTCCACGCTTATGGTGGACAAACTGATTCAGAAAAGGGGGTGGTGATGGACAGAGTATCTGAATTAAGCAGAACACTCCTACCCAATCCAAAGATCAGGGCTTGATCCATCACCGGTTTTTAGCTAACTGCACCATCCCAGCTCAGAACCTGGCTACATGCAAATTAGTCTGTCCCTGCCCAGTGCATCATGGGAACAGGGCAGACCAAACTACCAAGCCAATTCTTTTACTGGAAAGGAAACAAGCTTCTGGGGACCTGTTTCTGGCATTACAGCCGTCTTCGGCCCGGCTTGCTTGAATCCTGATGGTGTAGTGAGCAAGGGACTCACATCTGAGCATACCCTTCCACGCTTATGGTGGACAAAACGATTCAGAAAAGGGGGTGGTGATGGACAGAGTATCTGAATTAAGCAGAACACTCCTACCCAGTCCAAAGATCAGGGCTTGATCCATCACCGTTTTTCAGCTAACTGCACCATCCCAGCTCAGAACCTGGCTACATGCAAATTAGTTTGTCCCTGGCCCAGTGCATCATGGGAACAGGGCAGACCAAACTACCAAGCCAATTCTTTTACTGGAAAGGAAACAAGCTTCTGGGGACCTGTTTCTGCCATTACAGCCGTCTTCGGCCCGGCTTGCTTGAATCCTGATGGTGTAGTGAGCAAGGGACTCACATCTGAGCATACCCTTCCACGCTTATGGTGGACAAAACGATTCAGAAAAGGGGGTGGTGATGGACAGAGTATCTGAATTAAGCAGAACACTCCTACCCAGTCCAAAGATCAGGGCTTCATCCATCACCGTTTTTTAGCTAACTGCACCATCCCAGCTCAGAACCTGCCTACATGCAAATTAGTCTGTCCCTGGCCCAGTGCATCATGGGAACAGGGCAGACAAAACTACCAAGCCAATTCTTTTACTGGAAAGGAAACAAGCTTCCCGGGACCGGTTTCTGGCATTACAGACGTCTTCGGCCCGGCTTGCTTGAATCCTGATGGTGCAGTGAGCAAGGGACTCACATCTGAGCATACCCTTCCACGCTTATGGTGGACAAAATGATTCAGAAAAGGGGGTGGTGATGGACAGAGTATCTGAATTAAGCAGAACACTCCTACCCAGTCCAAAGATCAGGGCTTGATCCATCACCGTTTTTTTAGCTAACTGCACCATCCCAGCTCAGAACCTGGCTACATGCAAATTGGTCTGTCCCTGGACCAGTGCATCATGGGAACAGGGCAGACCAAACTACCAAGCCAATTCTTTTACTGGAAAGGAAACAAGCTTCCGGTGAACGGTTTCTGGCATTACAGCCGTCTTCGGCCCGGCTTGCTTGAATCCTGATGGTGCAGTGAGCAAGGGACTCACATCTGAGCATACCCTTCCACGCTTATGGTGGACAAAACGATTCAGAAAAGGGGGTGGTGATGGACAGAGTATCTGAATTAAGCAGAACACTCCTACCCAGTCCAAAGATCAGGGCTTGATCCATCACCGTTTTTTAGCTAACTGCACCATCCCAGCTCAGAACCTGGCTACATGCAAATTAGTCTGTCCCTGGCCCAGTGCATCATGGGAACAGGGCAGACCCAACTACCAAGCCAATTCTTTTACTGGAAAGGAAACAAGCTTCCGGGGACCGGTTTCTGCCATTACAGCCGTCTTCGGCCCGGCTTGCTTGAATCCTGATGGTGCAGTGAGCAAGGGACTCACATCTGAGCATACCCTTCCACGCTTATGGTGGACAAAACGATTCAGAAAAGGGGGTGGTGATGGACAGAGTATCTGAATTAAGCAGAACACTCCTACCCAGTCCAATGATCAGGGCTTGATCCATCACCGCTTTTTAGCTAACTGCACCATCCCAGCTCAGAACCTGGCTACATGCAAAATTAGTCTGTCCCTGGCCCAGTGCATCATGGGAACAGGGCAGACCAAACTACCAAGCCAATTCTTTTACTGGAAAGGAAACAAGCTTCCGGGGACCGGTTTCTGCCTTTACAGCCGTTTTCGGCCCGACTTGCTTGAATCCTGATGGTGCAGTGAGCAAGGGACTCACATCTGAGCATACCCTTCCACGCTTATGGTGGACAAAACGATTCAGAAAAGGGGGTGGTGATGGACAGAGTATCTTAATTAAGCAGAACACTCCTACCCAGTCCAAAGATCAGGGCTTGATCCATCACCGTTTTTCAGCTAACTGCACCATCCCAGCTCAGAACCTGGCTACATGCAAATTGGTCTGTCCCTGGACCAGTGCATCATGGGAACAGGGCAGACCAAACTACCAAGCCAATTCTTTTACTGGAAAGGAAACAAGCTTCCGGTGAACGGTTTCTGGCATTACAGCCGTCTTCGGCCCGGCTTGCTTGAATCCTGATGGTGCAGTGAGCAAGGGACTCACATCTGAGCATACCCTTCCACGCTTATGGTGGACAAAACGATTCAGAAAAGGGGGTGGTGATGGACAGAGTATCTGAATTAAGCAGAACACTCCTACCCAGTCCAAAGATCAGGGCTTGATCCATCACCGTTTTTTAGCTAACTGCACCATCCCAGCTCAGAACCTGGCTACATGCAAATTAGTCTGTCCCTGGCCCAGTGCATCATGGGAACAGGGCAGACCCAACTACCAAGCCAATTCTTTTACTGGAAAGGAAACAAGCTTCCGGGGACCGGTTTCTGCCATTACAGCCGTCTTCGGCCCGGCTTGCTTGAATCCTGATGGTGCAGTGAGCAAGGGACTCACATCTGAGCATACCCTTCCACGCTTATGGTGGACAAAACGATTCAGAAAAGGGGGTGGTGATGGACAGAGTATCTGAATTAAGCAGAACACTCCTACCCAGTCCAATGATCAGGGCTTGATCCATCACCGCTTTTTAGCTAACTGCACCATCCCAGCTCAGAACCTGGCTACATGAAAAATTAGTCTGTCCCTGGCCCAGTGCATCATGGGAACAGGGCAGACCAAACTACCAAGCCAATTCTTTTACTGGAAAGGAAACAAGCTTCCGGGGACCGGTTTCTGCCTTTACAGCCGTCTTCGGCCCGACTTGCTTGAATCCTGATGGTGCAGTGAGCAAGGGACTCACATCTGAGCATACCCTTCCACGCTTATGGTGGACAAAACGATTCAGAAAAGGGGGTGGTGATGGACAGAGTATCTTAATTAAGCAGAACACTCCTACCCAGTCCAAAGATCAGGGCTTGATCCATCACCGTTTTTCAGCTAACTGCACCATCCCAGCTCAGAACCTGGCTACATGCAAATTAGTCTGTCCCTTGCCCAGTGTATCATGGGAACAGGGCAGACCAAACTACGTAGCCAATTCTTTTACTGGAAAGGAAACAAGCTCCCGGGGACCAGTTTCTGGCATTACAGCCGTCTTCGGCCCGGCTTGCTTGAATCCTGATGGTGCAGTGAGCAAGGGACTCACATCTGAGCATACCCTTCCACGCTTATGGTGGACAAAACGATTCAGAAAAGGGGGTGGTGATGGACAGAGTATCTGAATTAAGCAGAACACTCCTACCCAATCCAAAGATCAGGGCTTGATCCATCACCGTTTTTTAGCTAACTGCACCATCCCAGCTCAGAACCTGGCTACATGCAAATTAGTCTGTCCCTGGCCCAGTGCATCATGGGAACAGGGCAGACCAAACTACCAAGCCAATTCTTTTACTGGAAAGGAAACAAGCTTCTGGGGACCTGTTTCTGGCATTACAGCCGTCTTCGGCCCGGCTTGCTTGAATCCTGATGGTGTAGTGAGCAAGGGACTCACATCTGAGCATACCCTTCCACGCTTATGGTGGACAAAACGATTCAGAAAAGGGGGTGGTGATGGACAGAGTATCTGAATTAAGCAGAACACTCCTACCCAGTCCAAAGATCAGGGCTTGATCCATCACCGTTTTTCAGCTAACTGCACCATCCCAGCTCAGAACCTGGCTACATGCAAATTAGTCTGTCCCTGGCCCAGTGCATCATGGGAACAGGGCAGACCAAACTACCAAGCCAATTCTTTTACTGGAAAGGAAACAAGCTTCCGGGGACCTGTTTCTGCCATTACAGCCGTCTTCGGCCCGGCTTGCTTGAATCCTGATGGTGTAGTGAGCAAGGGACTCACATCTGAGCATACCCTTCCACGCTTATGGTGGACAAAACGATTCAGAAAAGGGGGTGGTGATGGACAGAGTATCTGAATTAAGCAGAACACTCCTACCCAGTCCAAAGATCAGGGCTTGATCCATCACCGTTTTTTTAGCTAACTGCACCATCCCAGCTCAGAACCTGGCTACATGCAAATTGGTCTGTCCCTGGACCAGTGCGTCATGGGAACAGGGCAGACCAAACTACCAAGCCAATTCTTTTACTGGAAAGGAAACAAGCTTCCGGTGAACGGTTTCTGGCATTACAGCCGTCTTCGGCCCGGCTTGCTTGAATCCTGATGGTGCAGTGAGCAAGGGACTCACATCTGAGCATACCCTTCCACGCTTATGGTGGACAAAACGATTCAGAAAAGGGGGTGGTGATGGACAGAGTATCCGAATTAAGCAGAACACTGCTACCCAGTCCAAAGATCAGGGCTTGATCCATCACCGTTTTTTAGCTAACTGCACCATCCCAGCTCAGAACCTGGCTACATGCAAATTAGTCTGTCCCTGGCCCAGTGCATCATGGGAACAGGGCAGACCAAACTACCAAGCCAATTCTTTTACTGGAAAGGAAACAAGCTTCCGGGGACCGGTTTCTGCCATTACAGCCGTCTTCGGCCCGGCTTGCTTGAATCCTGATGGTGCAGTGAGCAAGGGACTCACATCTGAGCATACCCTTCCACGCTTATGGTGGACAAAACGATTCAGAAAAGGGGGTGGTGATGGACAGAGTATCTGAATTAAGCAGAACACTCCTACCCAGTCCAATGATCAGGGCTTGATCCATCACCGCTTTTTAGCTAACTGCACCATCCCAGCTCAGAACCTGGCTACATGCAAAATTAGTCTGTCCCTGGCCCAGTGCATCATGGGAACAGGGCAGACCAAACTACCAAGCCAATTCTTTTACTGGAAAGGAAACAAGCTTCCGGGGACCGGTTTCTGCCTTTACAGCCGTCTTCGGCCCGACTTGCTTGAATCCTGATGGTGCAGTGAGCAAGGGACTCACATCTGAGCATACCCTTCCACGCTTATGGTGGACAAAACGATTCAGAAAAGGGGGTGGTGATGGACAGAGTATCTTAATTAAGCAGAACACTCCTACCCAGTCCAAAGATCAGGGCTTGATCCATCACCGTTTTTTAGCTAACTGCACCATCCCAGCTCAGAACCTGGCTACATGCAAATTAGTCTGTCCCTGGCCCAGTGTATCATGGGAACAGGGCAGACCAAACTACGTAGCCAATTCTTTTACTGGAAAGGAAACAAGCTCCCGGGGACCGGTTTCTGGCATTACAGCCGTCTTCGGCCCGGCTTGCTTGAATCCTGATGGTGCAGTGAGCAAGGGACTCACATCTGAGCATACCCTTCCATGCTTATGGTGGACAAAACGATTCAGAAAAGGGGGTGGTGATGGACAGAGTATCTGAATTAAGCAGAACACTCCTACCCAATCCAAAGATCAGGGCTTGATCCATCACCGTTTTTTAGCTAACTGCACCATCCCAGCTCAGAACCTGGCTACATGCAAATTAGTCTGTCCCTGGCCCAGTGCATCATGGGAACAGGGCAGACCAAACTACCAAGCCAATTCTTGTACTGGAAAGGAAACAAGCTTCTGGGGACCTGTTTCTGGCATTACAGCCGTCTTCGGCCCGGCTTGCTTGAATCCTGATGGTGTAGTGAGCAAGGGACTCACATCTGAGCATACCCTTCCACATTTATGGTGGACAAAACGATTTAGAAAAGGGGGTGGTGATGGACAGAGTATCTGAATTAAGCAGAATACTCCTACCCAGTCCAAAGATCAGGGCTTGATCCATCACCGTTTTTCAGCTAACTGCACCATCCCAGCTCAGAACCTGGCTACATGCAAATTAGTCTGACCCTGGCCCAGTGCATCATGGGAACAGGGCAGACCAAACTACCAAGCCAATTCTTTTACTGGAAAGGAAACAAGCTTCCGGGGACCTGTTTCTGCCATTACAGCCGTCTTCGGCCCGGCTTGCTTGAATCCTGATGGTGTAGTGAGCAAGGGACTCACATCTGAGCATACCCTTCCACGCTTATGGTAGACAAAACGATTCAGAAAAGGGGGTGGTGATGGACAGAGTATCTGAATTAAGCAGAACACTCCTACCCAGTCCAAAGATCAGGGCTTCATCCATCACCGTTTTTTAGCTAATTGCACCATCCCAGCTCAGAACCTGCCTACATGCAAATTAGTCTGTCCCTGGCCCAGTGCATCATGGGAACAGGGCAGACAAAACTACCAAGCCAATTCTTTTACTGGAAAGGAAACAAGCTTCCGGGGACCGGTTTCTGGCATTACAGACGTCTTCGGCCCGGCTTGCTTGAATCCTGATGGTGCAGTGAGCAAGGGACTCACATCTGAGCATACCCTTCCACGCTTATGGTGGACAAAACGATTCAGAAAAGGGGGTGGTGATGGACAGAGTATCTGAATTAAGCAGAACACTCCTACCCAGTCCAAAGATCAGGGCTTGATCCATCACCGTTTTTTAGCTAACTGCACCATCCCAGCTCAGAACCTGGCTACATGCAAATTAGTCTGTCCCTGGCCCAGTGCATCATGGGAACAGGGCAAACCAAACTACCAAGCCAATTCTTTTACTGGAAAGGAAACAAGCTTCCGGGGACCGGTTTCTGCCATTACAGCCGTCTTCGGCCCGGCTTGCTTGAATCCTGATGGTGCAGTGAGCAAGGGACTCACATCTGAGCATACCCTTCCACGCTTATTGTGGACAAAATGATTCAGAAAAGGGGGTGGTGATGGACAGAGTATCTGAATTAAGCAGAACACTCCTACCCAGTCCAATGATCAGGGCTTGATCCATCACCGCTTTTTAGCTAACTGCACCATCCCAGCTCAGAACCTGGCTACATGCAAAATTAGTCTGTCCCTGGCCCAGTGCATCATGGGAACAGGGCAGACCAAACTACCACACCAATTCTTTTACTGGAAAGAAAACAAGCTTCCGGGGACCGGTATCTGGCATTACAGCCGTCTTCGGCCCGGCTTGCTTGAATCCTGATGGTGCAGTGAGCAAGGGACTCACATCTGAGCATACCCTTCCACGCTTATGGTGGACAAAACGATTCAGAAAATGGGGTGGTGATGGACAGAGTATCTGAATTAAGCAGAACACTCCTACCCAGTCCAAAGATCAGGGCTTGATCCATCACCGTTTTTTAGCTAACTGCACCATCCCGCTCAGAACCTGGCTACATGCAAATTAGTCTGTCCCTGGCCCAGTGCATCATAGGAACAGGGCAGACCAAACTACCAAGCCAATTCATTTACTGGAAAGGAAACAAGCTTCCGGGGACCGGTTTCTGGCATTACAGCCGTCTTCGGCCCGGCTTGCTTGAATCCTGATGTTGCAGTGAGCAAGGGACTCACATCTGAGCATACCCTTCCACGCTTATGGTGGACAAAACGATTCAGAAAAGGGGTTGGTGATGGACAGAGTATCTGAATTAAGCAGAACACTCCTACCCAGTCCAAAGATCAGGGCTTGATCCATCACCGTTTTTTAGCTAACTGCACCATCCCAGCTCAGAACCTGGCTACATGCAAAATTAGTCTGTCCCTGGCCCAGTGCATCATGGGAACAGGGCAGACCAAACTACCAAGCCAATTCTTTTACTGGAAAGGAAACAAGCTTCCGGGGACCAGTTACTGCCATTACAGCCGTCTTCGGCCCGGCTTGCTTGAATCCTGATGGTGCAGTGAGCAAGGGACTCACATCTGAGCATACCCTTCCACGCTTATGGTGGACAAAACGATTCAGAAAAGGGGGTGGTGATGGACAGAGTATCTGAATTAAGCAGAACACTGCTACCCAGTCCAAAGATCAGGGCTTCATCCATCACCGTTTTTTAGCTAACTGCACCATCCCAGCTCAGAACCTGGCTACATGCAAATTAGTCTGTCCCTGGCCCAGTGCATCATGGGAACAGGGCAGACCAAACTATCAAGCCAATTCTTTTACTGGAAAGGAAACAAGCTTCCGGGGACCGGTTTCTGGCATTACAGCCGTCTTCGGCCCGGCTTGCTTGAATCCTGATGGTGCAGTGAGCAAGGGACTCACATCTGAGCATACCCTTCCACGCTTATGGTGAACAAAACGATTCAGAAAAGGGGGTGGTGATGGACAGAGTATCTGAATTAAGCAGAACACTCCTACCCAGTCCAAAGATCAGGGCTTGATCCATCACTGTTTTTTAGCTAACTGCACCATCCCAGCTCAGAACCTGGCTACATGCAAATTGGTCTGTCCCTGGACCAGTGCATAATGGGAACAGGGCAGACCAAACTACCAAGCCAATTCTTTTACTGGAAAGGAAACAAGCTTCCGGTGACCGGTTTCTGGCATTACAGCCGTCTTCGGCCCGGCTTGCTTGAATCCTGATGGTGCAGTGAGCAAGGGACTCACATCTGAGCATACCCTTCCACGCTTATGGTGGACAAAACGATTCAGAAAAGGGGGTGGTGATGGACAGAGTATCTGAATTAAGCAGAACATTCCTACACAGTCCAAAGATCAGGGCTTGATCCATCACCGTTTTTTAGCTAACTGCACCATCCCAGCTCAGAACCTGGCTACATGCAAATTAGTCTGTCCCTGGCCCAGTGCATCATGGGAACAGGGCAGACCAAACTACCAAGCCAATTCTTTTACTGGAAAGGAAACAAGCTTCCGGGGACCGGTTTCTGGCATTACAGCCGTCTTCGGCCCGGCTTGCTTGAATCCTGATTGTGCAGTGAGCAAGGGACTCACATCTGAGCATACCCTTCCACGCTTATGGTGGACAAAACGATTCAGAAAAGGGGGTGGTGATGGACAGAGTATCTGAATTAAGCAGAACACTCCTACCCAGTCCAAAGATCAGGGCTTGATCCATCACCGTTTTTTAGCTAACTGCACCATCTCAGCTCAGAACCTGGCTACATGCAAATTAGTCTGTCCCTGGCCCAGTGCATCATGGGAACAGGGCAGACCAAACTACCAAGCCAATTCTTTTACTGGAAAGGAAACAAGCTCCCGGGGACCGGTTTCTGGCATTACAGCCGTCTTCGGCCCGGCTTGCTTGAATCCTGATGGTGCAGTGAGCAAGGGACTCACATCTGAGCATACCCTTCCACGCTTATGGTGGACAAAACGATTCAGAAAAGGGGGTGGTGATGGACAGAGTATCTGAATTAAGCAGAACACTCCTACCCAGTCCAAAGATCAGGGCTTGATCCATCACCGTTTTTTAGCTAACTGCACCATCCCAGCTCAGAACCTGGCTACATGCAAATTAGTCTGTCCCTGGCCCAGTGCATCATGGGAACAGGGCAGACCAAACTACCAAGCCAATTCTTTTACTGGAAAGGAAACAAGCTCCCGGGGACCGGTTTCTGGCATTACAGCCGTCTTCGGCCCGGCTTGCTTGAATCCTGATGGTGCAGTGAGCAAGGGACTCACATCTGAGCATACCCTTCCACGCTTATGGTGGACAAAACGATTCAGAAAAGGGGGTGGTGATGGACAGAGTATCTGAATTAAGCAGAACACTCCTACCCAATCCAAAGATCAGGGCTTGATCCATCACCGTTTTTTAGCTAACTGCACCATCCCAGCTCAGAACCTGGCTACATGCAAATTAGTCTGTCCCTGGCCCAGTGCATCATGGGAACAGGGCAGACCAAACTACCAAGCCAATTCTTTTACTGGAAAGGAAACAAGCTTCTGGGGACCTGTTTCTGGCATTACAGCCGTCTTCGGCCCGGCTTGCT
This sequence comes from Lissotriton vulgaris, assembly GCF_964263255.1. NCBI lineage: Eukaryota > Metazoa > Chordata > Amphibia > Caudata > Salamandridae > Lissotriton > Lissotriton vulgaris. The sequence continues at coordinate 472,474,052 of NC_141700.1, read as the reverse complement.
TGAATCCTGATGGTGTAGTGAGCAAGGGACTCACATCTGAGCATACCCTTCCACGCTTATGGTGGACAAAACGATTCAGAAAAGGGGGTGGTGATGGACAGAGTATCTGAATTAAGCAGAACACTCCTACCCAGTCCAAAGTTCAGGGCTTGATCCATCACCGTTTTTCAGCTAACTGCACCATCCCAGCTCAGAACCTGCCTACATGCAAATTAGTCTGTCCCTGGCCCAGTGCATCATGGGAACAGGGCAGACAAAACTACCAAGCCAATTCTTTTACTGGAAAGGAAACAAGCTTCCGGGGACCGGTTTCTGGCATTACAGACGTCTTCGGCCCGGCTTGCTTGAATCCTGATGGTGCAGTGAGCAAGGGACTCACATCTGAGCATACCCTTCCACGCTTATGGTGGACAAAACGATTCAGAAAAGGGGGTGGTGATGGACAGAGTATCTGAATTAAGCAGAACACTCCTACCCAGTCCAAAGATCAGGGCTTGATCCATCACCGTTTTTTTTAGCTAACTGCACCATCCCAGCTCAGAACCTGGCTACATGCAAATTGGTCTGTCCCTGGACCAGTGCATCATGGGAACAGGGCAGACCAAACTACCAAGCCAATTCTTTTACTGGAAAGGAAACAAGCTTCCGGTGAACGGTTTCTGGCATTACAGCCGTCTTCGGCCCGGCTTGCTTGAATCCTGATGTTGCAGTGAGCAAGGGACTCACATCTGAGCATACCCTTCCACGCTTATGGTGGACAAAACGATTCAGAAAAGGGGTTGGTGATGGACAGAGTATCTGAATTAAGCAGAACACTCCTACCCAGTCCAAAGATCAGGGCTTGATCCATCACCGTTTTTTAGCTAACTGCACCATCCCAGCTCAGAACCTGGCTACATGCAAAATTAGTCTGTCCCTGGCCCAGTGCATCATGGGAACAGGGCAGACCAAACTACCAAGCCAATTCTTTTACTGGAAAGGAAACAAGCTTCCGGGGACCAGTTACTGCCATTACAGCCGTCTTCGGCCCGGCTTGCTTGAATCCTGATGGTGCAGTGAGCAAGGGACTCACATCTGAGCATACCCTTCCACGCTTATGGTGGACAAAACGATTCAGAAAAGGGGGTGGTGATGGACAGAGTATCTGAATTAAGCAGAACACTGCTACCCAGTCCAAAGATCAGGGCTTCATCCATCACCGTTTTTTAGCTAACTGCACCATCCCAGCTCAGAACCTGGCTACATGCAAATTAGTCTGTCCCTGGCCCAGTGCATCATGGGAACAGGGCAGACCAAACTACCAAGCCAATTCTTTTACTGGAAAGGAAACAAGCTTCCGGGGACCGGTTTCTGGCATTACAGCCGTCTTCGGCCCGGCTTGCTTGAATCCTGATGGTGCAGTGAGCAAGGGACTCACATCTGAGCATGCCCTTCCACGCTTATGGTGAACAAAACGATTCAGAAAAGGGGGTGGTGATGGACAGAGTATCTGAATTAAGCAGAACACTCCTACCCAGTCCAAAGATCAGGGCTTGATCCATCACCGTTTTTTAGCTAACTGCACCATCCCAGCTCAGAACCTGGCTACATGCAAATTGGTCTGTCCCTGGACCAGTGCATAATGGGAACAGGGCAGACCAAACTACCAAGCCAATTCTTTTACTGGAAAGGAAACAAGCTTCTGGTGACCGGTTTCTGGCATTACAGCCGTCTTCGGCCCGGCTTGCTTGAATCCTGATGGTGCAGTGAGCAAGGGACTCACATCTGAGCATACCCTTCCACGCTTATGGTGGACAAAACGATTCAGAAAAGGGGGTGGTGATGGACAGAGTATCTGAATTAAGCGGAACATTCCTACACAGTCCAAAGATCAGGGCTTGATCCATCACCGTTTTTTAGCTAACTGCACCATCCCAGCTCAGAACCTGGCTACATGCAAATTAGTCTGTCCCTGGCTCAGTGAATCATGGGAACAGGGCAGACCAAACTACCAAGCCAATTCTTTTACTGGAAAGGAAACAAGCTTCCGGGGACCGGTTTCTGCCATTACAGCCGTCTTCGGCCCGGCTTGCTTGAATCCTGATTGTGCAGTGAGCAAGGGACTCACATCTGAGCATACCCTTCCACGCTTATGGTGGACAAAACGATTCAGAAAAGGGGGTGGTGATGGACAGAGTATCTGAATTAAGCAGAACACTCCTACCCAGTCCAAAGATCAGGGCTTGATCCATCACCGTTTTTTAGCTAACTGCACCATCCCAGCTCAGAACCTGGCTACATGCAAATTAGTCTGTCCCTGGCCCAGTGCATCATGGGAACAGGGCAGACCAAACTACCAAGCCAATTCTTTTACTGCAAAGGAAACAAGCTCCCGGGGACCGGTTTCTGGCATTACAGCCGTCTTCGGCCCGGCTTGCTTGAATCCTGATGGTGCAGTGAGCAAGGGACTCACATCTGAGCATACCCTTCCACGCTTATGGTGGACAAACTGATTCAGAAAAGGGGGTGGTGATGGACAGAGTATCTGAATTAAGCAGAACACTCCTACCCAATCCAAAGATCAGGGCTTGATCCATCACCGGTTTTTAGCTAACTGCACCATCCCAGCTCAGAACCTGGCTACATGCAAATTAGTCTGTCCCTGCCCAGTGCATCATGGGAACAGGGCAGACCAAACTACCAAGCCAATTCTTTTACTGGAAAGGAAACAAGCTTCTGGGGACCTGTTTCTGGCATTACAGCCGTCTTCGGCCCGGCTTGCTTGAATCCTGATGGTGTAGTGAGCAAGGGACTCACATCTGAGCATACCCTTCCACGCTTATGGTGGACAAAACGATTCAGAAAAGGGGGTGGTGATGGACAGAGTATCTGAATTAAGCAGAACACTCCTACCCAGTCCAAAGATCAGGGCTTGATCCATCACCGTTTTTCAGCTAACTGCACCATCCCAGCTCAGAACCTGGCTACATGCAAATTAGTTTGTCCCTGGCCCAGTGCATCATGGGAACAGGGCAGACCAAACTACCAAGCCAATTCTTTTACTGGAAAGGAAACAAGCTTCTGGGGACCTGTTTCTGCCATTACAGCCGTCTTCGGCCCGGCTTGCTTGAATCCTGATGGTGTAGTGAGCAAGGGACTCACATCTGAGCATACCCTTCCACGCTTATGGTGGACAAAACGATTCAGAAAAGGGGGTGGTGATGGACAGAGTATCTGAATTAAGCAGAACACTCCTACCCAGTCCAAAGATCAGGGCTTCATCCATCACCGTTTTTTAGCTAACTGCACCATCCC